>NC_135972.1:38761235-40003397 GCF_053455715.1 Rhinoraja longicauda
ACCAGGAAGAGCATTAGGAAGAACCAGAGGGTCCACAGGTAGGTCCACGACCAGACGATGCACGACTTGAGCTGCTCGGCCAGGCCGCCGCCCCCCCCGCCCCCCACCTCAGCCATGTTGGTGTTGGTGTTGGTGTTGCAGCGGCGGCACCGCACCGCACAGCTCACACACACACACGGACAGCACAGCACAGCACAGGGCAAGGCAGGACAGACAGACAGGCTCCAGCGGGGCACGGCGCTGCTCCACACACAGAGGGTCAGTCAGACACACACTCACTAGACACAGAGCGACAGCAGCCACAGCGCTGCCTCCACCTCCAGTTCAGACCCAGCTCCAGCAGCAGCCGCTGTCTCACAGCTCTGTCTCCAGACCCGAGCACAGACACACACACACACACACAGCACACACAGCTCCAGCAGCCTCTCTCCCTCTCTCACACACACACACTTCACTGGGCGAGGGAGCGGCACGCACAGGGGGAAAAGGGAGCAACATGCACTTGCACAACAAGCCAGAGCCCGCCAGGAATGTACACACACACACACACACACACACACACACACACACACAGAGATCAGGCACAGACACTTCATACAGAGAGAGAGAGAGAGAGAGAGAGGGGAGGTGGGGAGAGAGAGAGGGTGTATAGAGAGAGGAAGAGACGGAGAACTAGAGGCCCTGCACGGAGAGAAACAGGTTGGCACACACACACACACGGTGGGGGCACACACACACACACACGGTGGGGGCACACACACACACAGGCAGAGGGGATGGAGCAGTCAGTGGGTACACACTGGGGTGGGTACACACAGAGGGGGTAGTGTGTGGACACATGCTATGTCAGAGGATGGGTGGGCACACACAGGGTGGGCACACACAGGGTGGCACACAACAAGAGGGTGGGGCACACACACACACACAGAGGGTAGGGTGCGCACACACACACAGAGGGTAGGGTGGGCACACACAGAGGGTGGGCACACAGGCAGTAGTGTGTGGACACATGCTATGTCAGAGGATGGGTGGGCACCACACACAGGGTGGGCACACACAGAGGGTGGGCACACAGGCAGTAGTGCGTGGACACGTGCTATGTCAGAGGATGGGTGGGATCACACACAGAGTGGGCACACACACACACACACAGACCCTGAGGGCACACAGAGAGAGAGCCTTCACTAAACAGGATAGAACACCAAATATGAGGGACTGACTGCGAAGTACAGCAGGGATATAGACATTGGCCCATCGAGAGTTAGTGAACATCAATGCATTCATTCTAAATGAATCATTCCATCAGCTCCCTGCAGATTCTACCCCTGGCCTGCACACTTGGGACAGTTCACAGCGGCTAGTTAACTTACCAATCCACATGTCTTTGGGATGTGAGAGAACACTGTTGGTCACTGGGAGAATATGCCAGTTGTACACGGATAGTTTCAGAGGTCAGGATTGAACCCATGGAGCTGACGCAGGGAGGCAATGGCTCCACTAGCTGAGGGTACACTGCGTCTTGTCGGGCTCCCCAAGACCTTTCCATCATTGATAAAGCACGAGCTGGGGGCATGGTGGCAATCTATCTCATTGCCTTGATGAGTACAGCCCTCATTGCACTCAGTGCTATCCATTACAAAGCACAGTGCATGACTGGCCACCCCAATCACCACATGAAACCTCCAAACTCAACAATGTGGTTACAGTAAACAGCATTTATAAAACGCACAGCATTCACTGAGCCAGGCTACTCTGACAGCAGCTTCCAAATCTATGGCCTCGCCAGTCGATCAAGGATGCAGGTTTTTGGGAACACTTCACGGGTTCCCCGCCAAGCCACAAACCACCCTGACTGGGAATACATTGGTGTTGGCTTCATTGCAGGTAACTCAAATTTCACTGTACCTTCATTGGTACATGTGACAATAAATAGATCTTGAAATCATTGCTGTCTGAATCCTGGAAATACAGACATTGTGGGCTGAAATACTTTTCAAGAATACTGTGGCACTCCCTACACCAGAAAAACCATCCAAAACAGAGATTCACAACTTCTTTTTTTAAAGTCACCAGGGATGTTTGCCTTGTGCACTTCCTGGAAAATGGGATTTAAAAAAATTGCATTAATATAATTGTACACATTTCTTTTTGTTTATAGCTAGAATAGTTGAACACACCATTTAGAACATAGAACAGTACAGCTCGGGAACAGGCCCTTCGGCCCACGATGCCTGTGCCGAACATGATGCCAAGACCAACACATCTGCCTGCATTTAATCCATATCCCTCCATTCCCTGCATATCAATGTGCCGATCCAAAAGTCTCTGAACTGTCACCAACGTATCTGCCTCCACTACTGGCCCAGCAGCACATTCAAGGCACTCACCACCCTCTGTGTGGAAACATTGCCCTTCATATCTTCTGTAAACTTTATCCATCTCACCGTAAAACTAAGCCCACCTCAACAAAGCCAGTGTGTATCTCAATGTGACATAGAAAATAGTTGCAGGAGTAGACCATTCGGCCCTTCTAGCCAGCACCCCTATTCAATATCATCATGGCCGATCATCCAAAGTCAGTACCCCCGTTCCTGCTTTCTCCCCATATCCCTTGATTCCATTAGCCTTAAGAGCTATATCAAAGTCTCTCTTGAAAACATCCAGTGAAATGGCCTCCACTGCCTTCTGTGGCAGTGAATTCCACCGATTCACAACTCTGGGTGAAAAAGATTTTCCTCATCTAAGTCGTAAATGGCCTACCCCTTATTCTTAAACTGTGACCCCTGGTTCTGGACTCCCCCAACATCGGGAACATTTTTTCCTGCATCAAGCCTGTCCAATCCTTTAAGAATTATATATGTTTCTATAAGATCCCCTCTCAACCTTCTGAATTCCAGTGAGTATAAGCCCAGTCGATCAGATGTCAATCCCGCCATCCCGGGAATTAATCTGGTGAACAAGTGTCATGGAAACATAGAAACATGGAAAATAGGTGCAGGAGTAGGCCATTCGGCCCTTCGAGCTAGCACCGCCATTCATTGTGATCATGGCTGATCATCCACAAACAGTAACCTATGCCCAACTTCTCCCCATATCCCATGATTCTACTAGCCCCCAGAGCTCTATCTAACTTTCTCTTAAATTCATCCAGTGAATTGACCTCCACTGCCCTCTGTGGCAGAGAATTCCACAAATTCACAACTCTCTGGGTGAAAAAGTTCCTTCTCACCTCAGTTTTAAATGGCCTCCCCTTTATTCTAAGACTGTGGCCCCTGGTTCTGGACTCGCCCAAGATTGGGAACATTTTTCCTGCATCTAGCTTGTCCAGTCCTTTTATAATTTTATATGTCTCTATAATATCCCCTCTCATCCTTCTAAACTCCAGTGAATACAAGCCTAGTCTTTTCAATCTTTCCTCATATGACAGTCCCGCCATCCCAGGGATCAATCTCGTGAACCAACGCTACACTGCCTCAATTACAAGGATGTCCTTCCTCAAATTAGGAGACCAAAACTGTACACAATACTCCAGATGTGCTCTCACCTGGGCCCTATACAACTGCAGAAGAACCTCTTTACTCCTATACTCAAACCCTCTCGTTATGAAGGCCAACATGCCATTAGCTTTCTTCACTGCCTGCTGTACCTGCATGCCAACTTTCAGTGACTTGTGTACAAGGACACCCAGGTTTCGCTGCACCTCCCCCTTACCTAACCTGACACCATTAGGTAAGGTTAGGTAATCTGCCTCCTTGTTTTTGCCGCCAAAGTGGATAACCTCACATTTATCTACATTATGCCATGCATCTGCCCACTCACTCAACCTGTCCAGGTCACCCTGCAACCTCCTAAGATCCTCTTCGCAGTTCACACTGCCACCCAGTTTTGTGTCATCTGCAAACTTGCTAGTCTGAAGAAGGGTCTCGGCCCGAAACATCACCCATTCTCTCTCTCCTAGATGCTGCCTGACCTGCTGAGTTACTGCAGCATTTTGTGATACCTGCAAACTTGCTAGTGTTACGTCTAATTCCTTCATCCAATCATTAATATATATGGTAAATAGTTGCGGCCCCAACACCGAGCCTTGCGGCACTCCACTCGCCAGTGCCGGCCATTCTGAAAAGGACCCGTTTACTCCTACTCTATGCTTCGTGTCTGCCAACCAATTCTCTATCTATGTCAACACTCTACCCCCAATACCATGTGCTTTAATTTTGCTCACCAATCTCCCGTGCGGGACCTTATCAAAGGCTTTCTGAAAGTCTAGATATACTACATCCACTAGCTCCCCTTCATCCATTCCTGGAGGCACTGCAATACCTGTGTTGATGCGTGGCGTGGACAGGGCAAGCCCTTATTCCATCTCCCTGTTCCAAAAATCCATTTAATATAAGCTCCCTAGATCAGAGACGTATCAGATGTTAAACTGATAAGAACAGATACTTTAAACAATATATCAGAATAAACTTTATGCTGGCAGTTATGCATCTAATGAGAAGGCTGCACAGTGTTGTCCTAAATGGCTCCACAAGCCTTCACTGCTGCAAGTCATTAGACAAAATTGCAGAGGAAGATTACAACTGGCAAAAGCAAACAGAAGGCCCAAATAAGGGTGAAGAGATGATGTTGCTGTGGCCTCTGCCACGGTTGGATGCATATTGTTCTGGAATGTTAACTTGATATAATATTACATCCTGTGCTTGTGGTCAAGCAGAAACTGGGACTATCGGCAATAAAGGGAAGTTGAAATGGGAATAGTCGTGGAGGAAGGAATTGGTAATTGGATCAATTACAATCTCAATTTATTTGGGGACATCCCGTATTTTGGGCTAAATTAGTTTGTCCCGTACGGTCTTGTCCCGTATTAATAGGGTTGGCAACTTCCTCACTCCCAAATACGGGACAAAGGGTGACGTCACTGCCCCGCGCCCCACGTGACTTCATCCAGCCAGCGGCCTCATGCTCCCGCACCACCAATAGTGTCCGCCCGGCTCGGGCGACGGGTTGCGTAGCAACGTGGGAGCACGTGGCCGCTGGCTGGGTGAGGTCACCTTGTCCCGTATTTGGGAGTGAGGAAGTTGGCAACCCTAACTGCAATACACTGCAAGGCTTCCCCAGAGGCATTACTTCAAGATGCTTCTGGTTTCCTCAGTCATGTTAAAATGACTAAGTTGCTGACATTGTTTGAGTATTTTCTCTTCGGCATGGGCTTTGGAGTGGTGTCATGTGGTCCATGGATAATCCTTGACTTCACATAACCATCCTTTGGTGCTGCTGCTGAAAGTGCAGTATCACTGAGACTCTGAATTAGGGCAATAATTATCATGACCTTGGCACATTCTGGCAAAGGCAAACATTTTGAAGGGTCTGTGTAGAGGTTTAAATACCCCAATACTTTGTTGCACGCTCTTGTAACTTCTTGATTGAAACTCTGTCCAACACAACTATTGAGGGATCAGTCTAAAGAAGGGTCTTAACCTGAAACGTCACCCATTGCTTCTCTTCAGAGATGCTGCCTGTCCCGCTGAGTTACTCCAGCTTGTAACAACTATTGAGGGTAGAGTTACCCACCGGCCTGCAACCACAGCCTTCCTTTGCCTGCAGTGGTCTTGTACTTTGTTATCTCTCGCTCTGATTTTCTGGACTAAGGTATTTACTCACCCACTGCCAGTATCTCCGCGATCCACCTCCTTTCCCATTTTGCCTCCTGGTTTCTGAAAACTCTGGAATATTCAGATTTGTTTTTGGTAGCTTTTACTGAGATTGCAGTGTAGCAGAACCTGCACAATATATTCCACTTCCGAATGTTGCTTCTATCGTTTTCTGACCACTTTTGCTCTTTCCTCCCTCTCACTATTTTTTTAAATCTGCATTTTCTCTGTCGCTGTTATGCTAAATTCTGCACTCTGATATTTTCTCTTTTGCACTACCTGGCGTACTCATTTATGCCTGGATGGATGTACCTTTTTGTTTTGGTTTGTGATTGTTGTGATTGTGTGTGAAATTGTTTATTTGTATTGCTCTATTGCTGGATTGTGGGTGACCTTTCATTTCACTGCACTTCTTGTATGTGTATGTGACAAATACACTTGACTTGTTGACTGGAGAGCACACGAAACAAACGCTCCTCACTGACGTTCAGCACACGTGACAATAATAAACAAATACCAATACCATTGCCCCTGTACTTGCTTAAACAAAATACTATGAAATTTGGTGTTGTAGCATTTTCCAGTTTTTTTTTGTTGTTTTTTTTTTGAAAGGCATATGTACAAATAGAAATAAAAGACAAATTTGTTACAGTTCTTACATAGCTTCAATTTAAAAAAAATTAAAGAGAGAAAATAAAAAATAAAGGGGAAAAACTATAAACTATTGGAAAGAGAGAGTAAGAGAATTTAAAAAAAAAAGATATAACTATAAAAATTAAAGGGGGTAGATCCGGGAGACAATAACCACAGTTGTACATCCAGCCCTTAACTCAAGTTTCAACTTTTAATTTAAAATTTTTATTTTAGTCCTGTGCCAAACCCATTTACTTTTCTAAAAATTCAATAAATGGAGACCATATTTAAAAAAATAACTCAGGTTTGTCAATTAAGGCAAATCTTATTTTTTCCAAATGCAGGGTCTCTGTCATTTCCGTAGTCCACATTTTAATTGTGGGGGTTATTGGTTTTTTCCAAAATTTAAGTATTAATTTTTTCGCAGTTATTAAACTGTAATCAAGAAAATGTACCTGACTTGTTGTAAAGTTTGTAGTATGTTCTGATACTCCTAATATAATTAATTTTGGATCCATATCCAATTGCTTGTTGATAACTTTAGAAACTATTTTTAAAATCTCCAACCAGAAATTTTGCATTTTTATACAAGTTACGAAAATATGAGTTAAATTAGCTTCTTGAAATTGACATTTATCACAAATAGGAGAGATACTAGGAAAAATCCTATTTAATTTCGTCTTCGAATAATGTAATCTATATTATTTTAAATTGTATTAAGGAATGTCTAGTATTTAATGAACATCGGTGTATATGTTGTAAACTTTCATCCCATATATCTTGCATTATGAGTTGATTCAATTCGTCCTCCCATGCTCGTCTATAAGATTCTGATGACGGAATGTCAGTGTCTAGGAGAGTATTATAAATAAAGGATATTAATTTATTTGAATTATAATGTCGATTCAGGCATACATCAAGAGTTTCTGGACCTCTAAACTTATATTCTTGCATGTGTAATTTTACATAATCTCTAAGTTGTAAATATCTAAAATAATTATTAACATGTAATCTGTACTTCTGCTGTAAATCCTGAAAAGAAAGAAAAGTTCCCTTATGATAAAGATCCCCCACCCTTTTAATTCCATAACTTTTCCATTGAGCAAATCCTCTATCTAAGACAGACGGTTTAAAAGAAGGGTTATTCGCAATAGGAAGGAAAGCAGATAATTTACTCAATTTTAAAGTAAGATTTAATTGTTTCCAGGTACGGATAACACTGTGTATAATGGGATTGCCTCCATATGTTTTTTTATTTAAATTTATTGGAGCTAAGAGGATTGCACCAATATCAAATGGTAAACAATCCTCTTTCTCCATCTTTAACCAATCCGGTTGTTGATCAGTATCATCCAACCAGCAGGTTATATTTTTAATATTAACCGCCCAATAATAAAATAAGAAGTTGGGTAAGGCAATTCCTCCATTAGTTTTAGACTTACATAGATGTCTTTTATTTATTCTATGAGTTTTGTAGTCCCAAATAAAATTAACAATTGAATCAATTTAAAAAAAAAACTTTTTTGGAAGATAGATCGGAATTGCTTGAAATAAATATAGTAGCTGTGGGAGAAAGATCATCTTTATAGCATTACTACGACCAACTAATGATATAGGAAGTGTTTTCCAAAATTGGATATTTCTGTGTAATTTAGTGAGTAAAGGAGGAAAATTTAATTTAAATAAAGAAGTATATTTCCTAGTCACGTAAATTCAAAGATATTTAAACTTTTCATAGGCAATTTTAAAAGGAAATTGTTGAAGTATGGCCGAATTATGCTCCATTATTGGCATAATTTCACTTTTGTACCAGTTAATTCTATAACCTGAAAATGAACCAAATTGAGTTATGAGATTTAATAAATTCGGAATGCTAATTTCTGGCTTTGTAATGTATATTAATACATCATCCGCATATAAAGAAATTTTATTGGTTGTATCTTTAGGATTATAGCCATGAATATCTGAATTTGATCTAATACTCTCAGCAAGTGGTTCTATAATAAGGGCAAATAGAAGCGGGGAAAGTGAGCATTTTCCAGTTCTGACACCAAATGTTCAGACTGTTCCTATCTCCACTCTGTGTTGGCTATATCCAGTGTTTCCTGGTTGTGTTGCAGATTTCCAGCCACCGCATTATTCACCCCAAGGCAAGAAACCTTTCAGACTGACAAGAATACACATTAGCTCTTACTTGCTCACATGTAAAAGCACGTTAGAAACCGCATGTAATCCAACATACCTTGTAATACACACATCTTTTTAGCCTCAATTGTATTTGTCTAGAACAGATAGAGAGGGGTGCTGTGTTTAGATAATATTTCAATTTTTTTGGAAAATATTTTTTGCCAGTTTCTCAACCTGCAATAAGTGATGGATATTCAGTCTCTATACAATGTTTTAGTGACATGTTTATTGGAAAGTTACCTGTAACTTTAGGAGGGAGGGCGAGATTATGAGATTTAGGTTTGGAGGGATAGATAGATCAGCCATGATTGAATGGCGGAGTAGACTTGATGGGCCGAATGGCCTAATTCTACTCCTGTTCCCTTTGACCTTATAACAAATTGTAATGTAAACAGTTCACAGTGCATTTTCACAGGCTTGTAGAAACTGGCCCTTTGGCCCACCAATGGCCATGCCGATCGTTTGTCACGTCTACACCTATTTTCCTCATGATCTTATACACTTCTATAAGATTACCTCACATCCTCCTGCACTCCAAGGAATACAGTCGTAGTCTGCCCAACCTCTCCCTATAGCTCAGCCTCTCACGTCCTGCGAACATCCTCGTAATTCTTCTCTGCACTGTTTCCAGTTAAATAACATATTTCCTATAGTAGGGAGACCAAAACTGAACCAAATACTCCAACTGTAGCCTCTCCAAAGCCGTGTGCAAATGTAACATAACATCTCAACTTATATACTGACTGTCTGAAGAAGGGTCTCGACCTGAAACGTCACCCATTCCTTCTCTCCATGGATATTGCCTGTCCCGCTGAGTACTCCAGCATTTTGTGTCTCTCTTCATAATATACTCAAGACCTTGACTAATGAAGGCCAATGTGCCAAAAGCCTTCTTGACCACCATGCCACTCTCAAGGAAATATGTGCCTGCACTCCTAGATCCCTTGGTTCTACAACATCCCAAAGCCCTGCTACTTACTTTAGGATGGTATCATATCATATCATATCATATATATACAGCCGGAAACAGGCCTTTTCGGCCCTCCAAGTCCGTGCCGCCCAGCGATCCCCGTACATTAACACTATCCTACACCCACTAGGGACAATTTTTACATTTACCCAGCCAATTAACCTACATACCTGTACGTCTTTGGAGTGTGCATACTTGCATGCCTTGCCTATTTAAGATCCTCCTCGGGTTAGACTTCCCAAAAAGCAACACCTCTGAATTAAACTCCATTAACCACTTCTGTAACCTTTGATAGCCATCTTTGCTCTCTACAATATGGATTTATTAATCCTGCCTTGTACATTCTGATCCAAATTGTGGATTGTAATCTGTATATCTGTCTATCAGGTCATCCCTCAGCCTCCTGAGAGGAGGGCTAATATAGCCATTCAAAATTACAGAGGAATAATAACTGGTAAAGATAAATTGTTCCCATTGGTGGAATGATCAAGAAGCAGCAAAGACAAAATGTCCGTGATTGTTAAATTGAACATCTAAACTTTACAGTCAGACTCTGAAGTGCACTGTCTGGAGAAAGCAGTAACGGCAGATTCAGTTTTGGCATTTTGAAACAAACTGGATCCAAAATGGAAATGAACAATGCAAAGACAACAGGCCAATGCAGCTAGCTGGATTACTCTTGCAGAGGGCCAGCATAGATTTGGCAGACGAATGGACTCTTACTGTGCTGAACCACTGTACATCTACAAAGACTGCTCCGTTTGCAACTCCTTGGTTCACTCACCCCTTCCCAATCAAGCTATCCTATCGCCAGGTACTTTCCCCTGCAAAGGCAGTAGATGTGAGACCTGTCCCTAAACCTCCTCCCTCACATCCACTTAGGGACCCCAGGAGTTATTCCCGGCGAAACAGGACCTTGTGCACCTCCTCTAACCTCAAGGACTGCAACATCAGGTGTTTCTGATGCGGCTTCCTTTACATCTGCGAAACCATGCAAAGGTTCGTTTTGTTGAACACTTGCGCTTGGTCCACCAACGCCTACACAATCTCCTGGATGGCAAGCATTTTCTCTTCTCATTCCCACACAGACCTCTCTGTCCTGGGCCTCATCCACTGTCAGCGTGTCCACGCACAAGATGGAGGAACAACACCTCATATTATGCCGGGTTGCATTGAAGTGTCCAATTTTAGGTAACTAACCAACACCTCCCCTTCCCCCTTTTCTTCCTCGTTCCTCTGCCCCATCTGGGTGTGCACTCATTTCTCCCCCTTCCCTTCCACCTACACTCCTTCCTCTAGCTTCACAATGCACAACTCTTTTATCCTGATCTCACACCTTTTGTCTTTTCAACTCTGGCTATTGGCCAACCGAGGGGGTCACGGTGGTGCAGCGGTAGAGTTGCTGCCTTACAGCGAATGCAGCGCCGGAGACCCGGGTTCCATCCCAACTACGGGTGCTGTCTGTACGGAGTTTGTACGTTCTCCCCGTGACCTGCGTGGGTTTTCTCCAAGATCTTCGGTTTCTTGCCACACTCCAAAGACATACAGGTATGTACGTTAATTGGCTTGGTAAATATAAAAATTGTCCCTAATGTGTGTAGCATAGTGTTGATATACGGGGATCGCTGGTCGGCGCGGACCCGGTGCGCTAAAGGGCCTGTTTCCGCACTGTATCTCTAAACTAAAACTAAACTAAACCAAGTGCCTATTAATAATCCCCCTCTCCAGTATCCACCTATCACATGCCAGGCTTTGTCCTGCTCCTCCTTTCCTCCAGCTTTCTCTCCTTCACCCCCCCTCAGCACAATCAGTCTGAAGAAGGGTATCCACCCAAAACGCCACCTAGCAATGCAGTTCCATGGTTCTATGTTCACTGTTTTACAAAGATTCATCATAGAAATGAGAAAATAAGAAATTATTGCACCATACGGAAACTATAAACAAGGAATGACCAAATTATGACTCACGTGACCTCCCCGGCTGAAAAGCAACATTCGTGAAAGGATGTTTGGATATTCTATAGATAGACACAAAAAGCTGGAGTAACTCAGCGGGTCAGACAGCATCTCTCGAGAAAAGGAATAGGTCATGTTTCCGGTCAGGACCCTTCTTCAGACTTAGAGTCAGGGGAAAGGGAAATGAGAGATACAGATGGTGACATAGAGAGATAGAGAACAAACGAATGAAAGATATGCAAAAAAGTAACGGCGATAAAGAAGACAGGCCATTGTTAGCTGTAGGCTAGGTGAAAACGAGTTACAGACAATGAAACTCATCAAGACGGCTTTGAAGCTGGTGCAACAACTTGGGTGCGGGAGGGACAGAAAGAGAGGATTACTTAGAGAAGTTAGAGAAATCAATGTTCATACTGCTGGGGTGTAGGCTGCCCAAGCGAAAGATGAGGTGCTGTTCCTCCAATTTGTGTCTGGCCTCACTTTTACAATTGTGGAGGCCCAGGACAGAAAGGTCAGTCTGGGAATGGGAAGGGGAATTCAAGTGTTTGGCAAGCTGGAGATCAGGTAGGTCCAGACAGACTGAGCGAAAGTGTTTAGCGAAATGATCGCCCAGTCTACGTTTGGTCTCAACGATGTATAAGAGTCCACGCCTTGAACAACGGATACAGTAGATGAGGTTGGAGAAGGTGCAAGTGAACCTCTGCCTCACCTGAACAGATTGTTAGGGTCCCTGGACAGAGTCGAGGGAGGAGGTGTAGCGACAGGTGTTGCATCTCCTGTGGTTGCAGGGGAAGGTACCTGGGGAGGGGGTGGTTTGGGTGGGAAGGGACGAGTTGACCAGGGAGTTGCGGAGGGAACGGTCTCTGTGGAAGGCAGAAAGGGGTGGGGATGGGGATGGGGATGGGGATGGGGATGGGGATGGGAAGATGTGACTAGTGGTGGGATCCTGTTGGAGGTTGCGAAAATGTCGGAGGATTATGTGTTGTATGTGATGGCTGATGGGATGAAAGGTAAGGACCAGGGGGACTCTGTCTCAGTTGCGACTAGGGGGAGGGGGAGCAAGGGCGGAGCTGCAGGGTACCGAGGAGACACGAGTGAGGGCCTCATCTATGATGGGGGAGGGTAACCCCCGTTCCCTAAAGAATGAAGGCATCTCGGTGGCGCAGCGGTAGAGTTGCTGCCTTACAGCACCAGAGACCCAGGCTTGACCCTGACTATGGGTGTTGTCTGTACGGAGTTTGTACGTTCTCCCCGTGACCGCCTGGTACCGTAGCTTATTGCGGGCATTGTCGCACGCTGTCCCCAGGTATGCAAGGTTGTCACCTGTACTTTATCATGACATGTCATTCACAGATTCTATTAGCATTCATTTTGAGCATTAAAATCAAACGCAGACATGCGCCCTGTGCTATGAGAACTCTTTATTTGTTTAGGTCAATGAGGCAAGCACATACACAGGCATTTCACGATGTTTATTAAAGGCCAAAGCTCACACATAGACAGACACTACTAAAAAGATATACTGAGTTTTACTGCTGTGTTGTTTGTAGGGGGTATGCACACCTGACCATTACTGCTGTGTTGTTTGTAGGGGGTATGCACACCTGACCATGAGGACAGCAAGGTGTGGCCAGACCATTTCACACGTCAATGGAGGCTCCGAGCATGACATCTGTGGTCTAAACCCGTCCACTGAAAAGCATCGCAGACTCCGCCCACAATCCACACCTGGCTGTTGCAGCTGCTTTTCAGTGGACGGGTTTAGACCACAGATGTCATGCTCGGAGGCGCCATTGATGTGTGAAATGGTCTGGCCGCACCTTGCTGTCCTCATGGTCAGGTGTGCATTTCCCCTACAAACAACACAGCAGTAAAACTCAGTATATCTTTTTAGTAGTGTCTGTCTGTCTATGTGTGAGCTTTGGCTTTTAATAAACGTCGTGAAATGCCTATGGATGTGCTTGCCTCATTGATCTAAATGAATGAATGAAAAGAGTTCTCATAGCGCAGTGCGTGTGTCAGCGTTTGACTTTAATGGTCAAAATGAATGATACGAGGGTCTGTGAATGAGATGTCATGAAAAAGTACTTAGAAATTCAATAAATCCGACAGCTATTTTTTAAGACATCAACAAAATCAACTTTATTCAAAAACAACATATTCGTAAGAAAGATGGGTAATTGCATGCAAATTTTTTTTTTAAACGAGCACTTCAAACGAATGCAAACTATACCTAGAAGTTTCACTGGACAGACCTTGCTGTCGATTTGTTCACGTGTGAGTTGTGCTTGTGACACCTCCACATAAGTGCAGGTTTTCGTTGGTTGTCTTAGCTTGCCGTGGTCCCTGTCGTAGTGGACGTTCTAGGTAGCGAAGACTGAGTCGCCGGTTGTCATCAACTTGCCGTCGCCTATGTGGTAGGTTGTCTTAGCTTGTCGCGGTCATTGTCGTGGACATCGTCGTACCGTTATTTTTTTCGGCGATCTGCTACGACTTTGACAGTCGCCGGCAGTCGCCAAAAAGATTGCCTAAGTGGGACAGGCCCTTTAAGCATTGACCCCTTTGTGCGGGTAAATACATGCATCGACGAGCTATCACTGGACCTCTGTGACACCTCTGTTCCAATCGAACGATGCCTGGGCCATCGCTGCAGTAAATGCTGAAGATGAAGACCCCTGCACCAGTTCTTCAATGTAAAACTTTATGACTTTGCCAAAAAATGAGGCCAGAAAAAAATAATCTCCTCACTTTAACTTTATTTGTAACTTAATTGCGCAAAAGAATTTGTGCCTTACCATCTAACCCGTGTAATGGGCCTGTCCCACTTAGGTGATTTTAAGGCGACTGCCGGTGACTAGGCTGTCGCCGAACGTTCGCCGGGGTGTCGCGGGCATGATCGTGAGGAGTCTTCCAAAGATCGTAGTGGATCTCAGCGCGTCGCGGAGAAATCAAACGGTTTGAAATTTCTCGGCCACAGCTGGCTTGTCGCCAGGTATCGTTGCTTATTGCGGGCGCTGTCGCATGCTGTCCCCAGGTTTGCTAGGTTGTCGCAGATGCATTTAGAAGCACGTAATATTAAATTAAGTAAAGTCATTACAAAATACCATAAAATGCTTGTGTTTAACCGTCAGGACATTTGACAGGTAGATTGGAGGCGACAGTTTGACGGTCAGGTAAGCGTGGGAATTTTCACGATGTTTATGGCCATCAGCTATTACATTTAAAGTGGGCTCCCAACCCAGAAACCAGATATGCATCTACCGTACATTTTCAAAGAATGCTTACACTCCGCACAAAAATCCATTTAACCACTTAAATTTTAATTCTTTTTTAAATACAGCTATTAGTAAACTGGAAGTCAATCCTGTTTATTCCTTGTTACAGTGAAGCTTGGTTTTCAAGTAACCCGGGCAAGTTGTTATATTTCAAAACGCTCAAGTACTTACCGACTTGTCAGTGATTTCAGCGAAAACCAGGACGCCGGAGAAGCATTGACAGCTTGGGAATTTTCGCGACGTTTCCGAAGACGCTGCAATCTCGACCTGACTCGGTATTGTCGTGGTCATTGTCGTCGGGTAAAAGAAAATTTCGGCGATCTGCTACGACTTTGACAGTCGCCGGCAGTCGCCAAAACAATCGCCTAAGTGGGATAGGCCCTTAAATCAATAATGTTTCTCACCGACCTGGTGCCTAGGTTTGGAGGTAGTGGAACAAGTTCATTGCTTTCTGGAAATTCCACGTAAATAATTAAAACCTGTGCTATTTTTATCCTGTGACACTTACTGGGGTGCAATTCAATGCCCGGATCCTGGTGAAAAGCTGTCAGATCCGCATGAGATCTCTGACTTTTGCTGGGCAGATCTTTCAACTAGATTTCTAATCAAGTGTGAAATGATATGACCAAGGGCAAGCCACAATGCTTTTGTCCTTTTTCTTCAAATCTAACAGTAAAAACAAACCAAAACGTTGTTAAAGTTTGTGCCGTTGTCTGATAGTGTTGTCAAATGCAACACAAAGTGACCTTTTTGTCAGACAAAGTAACAAATGTCGACTAGTTTAAAGAACAAACTGTTCTGGCATTTAAGCAGCTGGAGAATATCAGATTGCAATCGTGCCATTTTATCAGCACTCTTACCTCGTTAATTAAGTTTCAGTGGATTCAGTGGGCTGAAGGGTCAGTTTCCACACTGTATTTCTAAAACAAAAAAAACAAAAAACTTTTGAACATGTAAACTTGGGGAAAACAGCTGAGCAGTTAGAGTCATAGAGTGATACAGGGTGTGGAAACAGGCCCTTCGGCCCAACTTGCCAACACCG
Source organism: Rhinoraja longicauda (assembly GCF_053455715.1). NCBI lineage: Eukaryota > Metazoa > Chordata > Chondrichthyes > Rajiformes > Arhynchobatidae > Rhinoraja > Rhinoraja longicauda. Next base: position 38,776,949 of record NC_135972.1, read on the forward strand.
GCCAACATGTTCCACCTATACTAGTCCCACCTGCCTGCATTTGGCCCATATCCCTCCAATGATCGATGGTCCCAGTAACCTCTGGAGTCAGCAGTGGAATTTGCTGAACCTTCTTCAGTTGCATTTCAAAATTCTTCATAAAATATTTTGCAAGTTGGATTGCTTTCTTTATGTTATGTAGCATGGTTCTGTGAGATGGTTCAGCATGTAGCAACTATTGTTGCAGTTGTATAAGACACTGGTAGGACGGCATTTAGAGTATTGTGTTCAGTTCTGGGCGCCATGTTATTAGAAAGATTTGTCAAACTGGAAAGGGTGCAGAGAAGATTTAAGCAAATGTTGCCAGGACTCGAGGGTGTGAGCTATAGGGAGAGGTTGAGTAGGCTGGGACTCTATTCCTTGGAGCACAGGAGGATGAGAACTGATCTTATAGAGGTGTATGAAATCATGAAAGAATAGATTGGGTAGATGCACAGAGTCTCTTGCCCAGAGTAGGGGAATGGAGGACCAGAGCATAGGTTTACGGGTGAAGGGGAAAAGATTTAATAGGAATTTGAGGGGTAACGTTTTCACACAAAGAGTGGTGGGTGTATGGAACAAGCTGCCAGAGGAGGTAATTGAGGCAGGGACTATCGCAACGTTAGACATGGATAGGACAGGTTTGGAGGGATATGGACCAAACATGGGCAGGTGGAACTAGTGTAGATGGGAAATATTGACCGGTGTGGCCAAGTTGGGCTGAAGGGCCTGTTTCCACACTGTATCACTCTATGACTAATTGCTCAGCTATTTTCTTCAAGTTTCATTACTGTAATGCCAACCTGAAAATTGGTTTTCGACACAAAATGCTGAAAATTGTTTATCTCATTTGGCTTCCAGATTACACATCTCATGTAAATTTAATTTTAAAAAAAATCATGTTTCTGGGTTTAAAAAAAACTTAATTAACCATATGTCATGTTAAATTAATCAGCACTTTCAATGGCTTCCTAATTAAACTTGTGTCGCTCGATGTTGACCTGCATCGTCTTCTGGTTTGATCTGATGTTCTACTTGAATTACATGCAATATACTTTGCAGCTTTGCTGCTACAATAGTTTAAGGAGTATACCCTTGCTGCGAACATCAGCAATTGAGAACCTGACAAATTAGAAGCACTTCATTGCGACTGATGCTGTAAAATGTAATGTTAATACTTTCAGTAATTAATGACAAAGGATGGCGAAATTTTAAGTTGATAAATACAGTAGGAGCATTAAATATAATTAAACAGAGGTTTGTTTGCTCTGAATTATTTAAAAGCTGACGTAAGGTCATAAGTAATAGGAGCAGAATTAGACCATTCGGCCCATCAAATCTACTCCGCCATTCAATCATGGCTGATCTATCTCTCCCTCCTATCCTCATTCTCCTGCCTTCTCCCCATAACCCCTGACATCCGTACTAATCAAGAATCTATCCATCTCTGCTTTAAAAAAAATCTAAGAAGAATATATTAAAAGATATAAAAGAACAATCTTACTGTTTCGACATGCTCAAATGTACACCTCAAACCACCTGCAGACCTGTGCATCAAGAGGAATTTTGCCAGAGGTCAATGCCTGACAACTAGTTGACATTTATTTCAAGCATAAACTTTAACGTGCAGAGACAAGAACAAAGAATTTACCACAGTGTCATTGTCTAATTGTTTCAGTTTCTAATTTGTATTCCACCTGAGTATGTTTTCAAATTCAGATTCTTCATTGTATTTACATTGCTGAGATTAATGAACATGCCATAAGTTAGAATATCACAAATCCATTATTGATATTGTAATCTAAACATTGCAATTTGGCAACGTGCTAAATGTAGACATCAATGCCATTAAAATTATAGTTATGAGGGATCAGGGATCAAGAAAAAGTATTGATTTTTTCTCAATAAAGGACCACGAGTTTCTTCCCTGTTGGCATTGGGACTTGAAAGGTTATAGTGGGTTATTAATCTTCAAAAGAAGTATTTGGTTAATTGCACATCTAAGATGTGAAACTTCATTGAATATTCAGCACAGAAACATGCTCTCAGATCACCCAGTGTTTATGCCACCCATTCCTTGTCCCGTTCTTCTTCATGCAACTTTATCAATGTAACTTTCAGTTTATTTCTCTCTTATATCTGAGCTATCATTCTCTAAAATGCTCCTGTTCTAGTCAACAATTTACTTTGCCAGCGTGTTCCACATTTTCTGAAGAAGGGTTACAAATTCACAAGTTATCGGAGTAGAATTAGGCCATTCGGCCCATCGGGTCTATTCCGCCATTCAATCATGGCTGATGTCTGCCTCCTACTCCCACCCTATGTCCTCCAGAGATGCTGCCTGACCCACTGAGTTACTCCAGCACTCTGTGAAACGTCACCTGTCCATGTTCTCCAGAGATGCTGCCTGACCCACTGAGTTACTCCAGCACTTTCAGCACCAGCAGCATTTACACTGTAAATGGATCGATTGCAATCATGTGTTGTTTTTCTGCTGACTGGATAGCACGCAACAAAAAGCTTTTCACTGTACCTCGGTACACGTGGCAATAAACTAAACTGAGCTTTGTGTCTCTGTTTAAACTAACATTTGCAGTTCCTTGCATCTCCACATATGTTTCCCTCTTTGGGTTAAGATGTTTCTGATGAATTCCCTTTTTGATTTATTGTTGACCTTTGGATATCACAACCTTGGTCTTTGTTCTTGGCTGGTGTTTATATTCAGTAGTGTTTGACTATACAAGCATTAATGAACAAATTGGCTTTCCTGCACCTTATGTGGGGAGAACATCTGTGTGGTGAGGACTATTTGTAAGCTGAGGACATAATGGGCAGCCTGGACATGGTACGGATTGGGCGAAGGGCCTATATCTGTGGTGTACGACTATGATTATATGACTCTTACACCCAGCATTATCTTATCACTTCGCCAAGATTCAAAGTTATCTCTGTGTCCCCCCAACATCACGACAAGCTTCCCGAGCCGGTTGCCTGCCCCTTTTCCAGGGTTACATCCGCGTCCGGGTGATGTTGGAGAGGGGCTACGCGCTGTCCACGGGCACCCTGGGGGGTTTCCGGGACCGCTGGGCACTTGAATGCATCCTTGACAAAGAGTGTAAGATAGTTGTATTATAGTTTATTGTTTGTTTTATATTCTGGTGGTGGGTTCTGTTTTGGTTTCATTGTATTGTATATATTATTTTAATAATTGAATAAATATTTTTGATTAATAAAAAAAAATCATGACAAGGGTAAGCCAGAATATCTATCTTTCAGCCTACTTATTTCACTCTCTGCAATATCAATTCTATGACTTACGTTTCACTTCCTCCACAATTTAAACTTGTGGAAGAGCTAGATAGAGCTCTTAAGGATAGCGGAGTCAGGGGGTATGGGGAGAAGGCAGTACTGATTGAGAATGATCAGCCATGATCACATTGAATGGCGGTGCTGGCTCGAAGGGCCGAATGGCCTCCTCCTGCACCTATTGTTCAGCTCAGAGGTGTACAAAATCACAAGGATCATGGAACAGGTGAACAGCCACGGTCATTTCTGCAGGGTAGGTGGCGCAGCGGTAGAGTTGCTGCCTTACAGCGAATGCAGCGCCGGAGACTCAGGTTCCATCCTGACTACGGGTGCTGTCTGTACGGAGTTTGTACGTTCTACCCGTGACCTGCGTGGGTTTTCTCCGAGGTCTTCGGTTTCCTCCCACACTCCAAAGACGTGCAGGTACGTAGGTTAATTGGCTGGGCAAATGTAAAAAATCTCACCTACCAGATCTCCCGTTTGCTGGACACTTTCATTCTTCCCAGTCCCACATTGACCTTTCTGTCCTTGGTCTCCACCATTGTCAGAATGAGGCTAAACGCAATTTGGAGGAACAGCATCTCATATTTCGCTTGGGCAGCTTACAGCCCAGTGGCATGAATATTGATTTCTCTCACTTCATGTATCCCCGGCATTTCCTCTCTCTCTATCCCTCCCCCACCCAAGTCGCACCAGCTTCTCATTTTCACCCAACAAACAGCCTGTTTCCTGTATCATCGTTAATATTTTGCGTATCTTTCTTTCATTGTTCTTCATCTCTCTACATCACCGTCTATATCTCTCATTTCCTTTTCCCCTGACTACTCTGAAGAAGGGTCTTGACCCGAAAAGTCACCCATTCCTTCTCTCCAGAGATGCTGCCTGACCCGAGGAGTTACTCCAGCATTTTTTTTGTCTATCTTCGATTTAAACCAGCATCCGCAGTTCTTTCCTACAGATTTAATAGGAATTTGAAGGACAACAGTTTCACAGAGGGTGGTGGAACCAGCAGTAGTTGAGGCAGGTAGAATAATAACATTTGAAAGACATTTGTACAGGTACATGGATAGGAGAGATTTAGGGAGGAAATGAGACTAGCTTAGAAGGGGCATCTTGGCCAGTATGGACAAGTTGGGCCAAAGGGTCTGTTTATGTTTTGGATAACTCTATGACTACGTTAAATATAACGTATATGCCAAGGGTTATGATTTTTTAGCCTGGAAGTTATTCTGGCATCAAATGTGGACAGAAATCATTTGCAAAACCGATGCACAAGTGAACAATGCTAAATTAGTCTACTAGAACACAAGATCGGGACAGGGAGAGTCAACTGGCTCCCCAAGCCTGTCCCACCATTCAATATCATCATGGCTGATCTAATGTAGTTCTCAAGTGCTTCTCTCTGCTAGATCCCCATGGCTTTGATCTTCCAAATACGTGTCAACCTCCACATTGAACATTGATCAATAATCATTGATCAATCTCTTGGGGAAGAGAAATCCAGAGCTTTTCCACTTTCTGCAAAAAATGGATTCCTTGTACTTCAGTTGTAAATGACTGGCCCCTTATCTTGAAACAATGTCCTCCTGTTCAAGATTCTTCTCTAGTGAAAGATCTCCTCTTAGGATCTTATATGTTTCTACAAAGTCACCTCTTCCATAATCATAATCGTACTTTATTAGCCAAGTATGTTTTGCAACATACGAGGAACTTCATTTGCTATACAGTCATAACAATAAAAAGCACCAGGACACACAAAATACATTTTAACATGAACATCCACCACAGTGACTCCTCTACATTCCTCACTGTGATGGAAGGTGAAAAACAGTTCAATCTCTCCCTTCTTTGTCCTCCAGCGGTCGGGGGCCTCGAACCTTCTGTTGACGGGACAGTCTTGACTCCTGTAGTCGGCGGCGAGCCTTCCTCGTCGGGGCGATCCAGCTCCTGCATCGGGGGGGGGGGGGGGAATCTCAGCTCCCCCGCGCCGAGCGATCTACCCTGGGTTAGAGCTCGTTGAACGTCGTGAGGCTTTTGGAACTTCCCGACGTCAGTCTCAACCCGAGACTGCGAGCTCCTTGATGCTAACGTCCGCAGGCTGTGGTTGGAGCGTCGATCCCAGGCAAGGAATTGACTCCCATGGTAAGTCCATGCTCAAAATCGGTCCAGAGCAAGGCCGCCAGCTCCACGATGTTAGGCCGCAGAGCGACCGGAGATACGATCAGGAAAATAATCGCATCTCCGGCAAGGTAAGAGATTGGAAAACAGTTTCCCCCTCCCCCCCTGCCCACCCCACATAAAACAAACTAGAGAACATTTACACTTACTTTCTAAACACACCAGAAATAACAACAAAATGAAAAAAGACAGACAGACTGTAAGCGAGGCTGCCATCAGCCTCCCTTAATCTTCTAAACTGCAATGTACACAGATCCAACCTGTTTAGGCTCTCTTAATAGGATAATCCTGTCATTCAGGAATTAGCCTGGTAAATCTTTGGACTGCCTCCAATGCTACTCTACCCTTTCCCCAGGCGAAGGAACCATAACATGCACTGTGTTCCTCATCTTGCTTCAACAACACCCACAAAACTTCCACAAAACTACCCTCGTCCTGAACTCCAACCCCCTTGCAATTAAAAAAACAATGTTACTTGCCCTCTTAAGAACTTGCTGTATTTGACGGCCAACATTGTAAGTCAAGAGCGAAGAGTGTTTTATTGCTATATTTCCCAGGCAGAACTATTAAACTCTTACTTACAGCAGCACAACACAATATGTAAACACAGTACACTGTGGACAATATAACACGTGAGGAAAAAAATGAGTGTGTGTATATAATATTATATATATATTATATATATATAATAATATATACGCACACACCTACATACACATTAAAGCAAAAAAACAAAATGATAGAAACAAAGACAAAACCAGTGCTCCTGTCTCTGTAGTTCGGAGCCTATTTGGAGGCTGTTGAGTTTCAAAGCCTGATGATTGTGAGACCGCACCTGGAGTAATGTGTGCAGTTTTGGTCTCCAAATTTGAGGAAGGATATTCTTGCTATTGAGGGCGTGCAGCGTAGATTTACTAGGTTAATTCCCGGAATGGCGGGACTGTCGTATGTTGAAAGACTGGATCGACTAGGCTTGTATACATTGGAATTTAGAAGGATGAGAGGAGATCTTATCGAAGCGTATAAGATTATTAAGGGGTTGGACACGTTAGAGGCAGGAAACATGTTCCCAATGTTGGGGGAGTCCAGAACAAGGGGCCACAGTTTAAGAATAAGGGGTAGGCCATTTAGAACTGAGATGAGGAAGAACTTTTTCAGTCAGAGTTGAAAATCTGTGGAATTCTCTGCCTCAGAAGGCAGTGGAGGCCAATTCTCTGAATGCATTCAAGAGAGAGCTAGATAGAGCTCTTAAGGATAGCGGAGTCAGGGGGTGTGGGGAGAAAGCAGGAACGGGGTACTGGTTGAGAATGATCAGCCATGATCACATTGAATGGCGGTGCTGGCTCGAAGGGCCGAATGGCCTCCTCCTGCACCTATTGTCTATTGCTACATTATCGCCCCCACACTGAACCCTTCTATATCGCACTGCAGTCACAATATCCTCATCACAGTATTCCCCTCCACCCAGAGCACAGTCACACTAAGCAGTGGCCAGTGGAGGACGTGTTAACGAACCCAGGAGTGAAGGGTTTGTATGTGATCAATCATCATTGACTGACACATGGGTGAAAAAAAGTTAATGACGTGTTTGCTAGCAATCCATGGAGGTCACTGAAGATTATTAGTGTTGTTGCTTTAGATATGGTCTAGGTATCATAAGATCATGTGAAAGGAGCAGAATTAGATCCATCGGCCAATTAAGTCTACTCCGCATGGCTGATCTATCTCTCCCTCCTAACCCCATTCTTCTGCCTTCTCCCCATAACCCTTGACACCTGCACTAATGAAGAATCTATCTCTGCCTTAAACATATCCACTGACTTTGTATCCAGGGTCTTCTGTGGCAAAGAACTGCACAGTTTCACCACCTTATGACTAAAGAAATTCCTCCTCATCTTCCCAAAGGAACGTCCTTTAATTCTGAGGCTCTGTCCTCCAGTCCAAGACTCCACCACTAGTGGAAACATCCTCTCCACGTCCACTCTATCCAAGCCATACTGTACGTTTCAATGGGGTCCCCCCTCATTCATTTAAACTCCAGCGAGCGTACGCCCAGTGCGGTCATACACTCATCATATGTTAACCTACACTTTCCTGGGATCATTCAGCAATGTTCTGGTCATTTCCTTCCTTCGACTTGTGGACCAAGTGATCTTGTGCAGGCCGTATTAGTCATTTTAACATAAAGGAAAAGGCATCACATTTCTGCAATATTTTCCATTTGAACTTACCAAGTTTTTCTGGAATATTTCACAATTTTATTAAGTTTATTGTACTGTGATGGATGGCAAATAGGAGGAACATTTCAATTGGTCAATTGTAGAAACATAGACATAGAAAATAGGTGCAGGAGTAGGCCATTCGGCCATTCGGCCCTTCGAGCCTGCACCGCCATTCAATATGATCATGGCTGATCATCCAACTCAGTATCCCGTACCTGCCTTCTCTCCATACCCCCTGATCCCTTTAGCCACAAGGGCCACATCTAACTCCCTCTTAAATATAGCCAATGAACTGGCCTCAACTACCTTCTGTGGCAGAGAATTCCACAGATTCACCACTCTGTGTGAAAAAAAACTTTCTCATCTCGGTCCTAAAAGACTTCCCCCTTATCCTTAAACTGTGACCCCTTGTTCTGGACTTCCCCAACATCGGGAACAATCTTCCTGCATCTAGCCTGTCCAACCCCTTAAGAATTTTGTAAGTTTCTATAAGATCCCCCCTCAATCTTCTTAATTCCAGCGAGTACAAGCCGAGTCTATGCAGTCTTTCTTCATATGAAAGTCCTGCCATCCCAGGAATCAATCTGGTGAACCTTCTCTGTGCTCCCTCTATGGCAAGAATGTCCTTCCTTAGATTAGGAGACAAAAACTGTACGCCATGTAATTTTATAGCATGGCCTATATGTATTTCTTGCTCACCTTATCAAGGGCTTTTCACTAAATCTGTTCCATCAGTCATGGAACCAAAAGAAAATTTCACATAAAGCTTTTATTCACATTTACTAAATGAGTATAAATGCATGTTAAATGCTTAGCTTTTTGATTTGTAACAGACATTGTAAATTAAACAAATCTATACTAACCACAGAAAGTTGGTATTTACTTCTGAAAATATTAATACATCTGATTCATGTTAAGATGTACTTTTTCTATGTCATTGAGAAAAGAATGAATGAATGAATGAATAATTTTGTTGGCCAAGTATGTACACACACAAGGAATGTGCCTTGGTGCTCCGCTCGCAAGTAACAACACAAACATACAGTAAACAATTAAGAATAAAGCCCGTTCAGTTCCTGGCCCTTGCAGTGTACAGTTCATCAATGGGGGGAAGGTTGCAGCCAACAACCTTCTCGGCTGATCGAACAATCCGTTGCAGCCTCCGGATGTCGTGCTTGGTGGCTGAGCCAAACCAGACCATGATGGAGAAGGTGAGGACAGACTCTATGATGGCAGTATAAAACTGGACCATCATTGCCTGTGGCAGATTGTGTTTCCTCAGCTGCCGCAGGAAGTACATTCTCTGTTGACTGTGGAGTCGATGGTGGCCCCCCATTTAATGTCCCTGGGGACTGATGTGTAGGAATGAACTGCAGATGCTGGTTCAAACCAAAGATAGACACAAAAAAGCCGGAGTAACTTAGGGGGTCAGGCAGCATCTCCGGAGAGGAGGAATGGGTAACATTACGGGTCAAGACCCTTCTTCAGACGGAGAGTCGGGGGAAAGGAAAACGAGAGATATAGACGGTGATGTAGAGATATATAGAACAAATGAATGAAAGATATGCAAAAAAAGTAAGGATGATAAAGGAAACAGGCCATTGTTAGCTGTGGCCTCGGTGAAAACAAGTACAGACAACGAGACTCAACAAGACTACTTTGAAGCTGGTCCAGAAGTGAACCATCACTTTTCGTGAGAGATTGTAATGACATCAGTCATCTATATACTAAAACTCTCGTTTGTTTGTTTGTTCCTGAACTACAGCCAAAACAGTACACGATAGCGTGACAATTTAGGCCCACCTTACTCACAGTCGTCCCTTTGGTGCTAATGGTAGAAGTTTCATTGAAATCGGTGTTATATTTTTAAGTTTAAATCTATCTCCTAGGGAGGGAGGGGAGAGGGGGGGGGGGAGTGGGGTTGAGGGGGATGGAGGGAGGGGGAGGGGAGAGAGGGGGGTGGGGGAGGAGAGGGTGCTGCACCAATGCAGGAGAGGTTTGGGCCCAACGGGTCCACTTGGTCTAGTTAATCAAGGATTTGTTCTGAACTGAGAAAAAACAGAATGGGTCAAAGTGCAAAGAGTTTTGGCAATGCCTGTGAAGTTGTCTATTTCTCCAGTGACTAATTTTAACCTAACATTCCTGCAGAAGAAATTTATCCCATAACTCAGGGAATACTTTTAATTTTTACAAAATTCCTTTGAAAACGACAAGGTCTCAAGTTAATACATGACAGAAAGAAAAGCCACAAAAAGTCAAATTCATCCAAAATAAACAAGCTGCTGGAGGAATGCAGCAGTTGGGCATCTGTGGAGGAAAAAGAATTGTCAATATTTCTGGTTGAAATCCTACGTCAGGATCTTCCAAAGATCTTTTGTGACATTTTATCACTCTTTAGTGAAGACTCAGCAGGGACTGGATGGACAGTGAACGTTAAAATAATGCAATTATTGGAAAATGACTGGTTTCCACGAGGATAAATTAAGGTTCAGTTCATGTGTACAATGTTACACCACATGGTGGAGCTGCAGTTTCAGTATTGTACAAAAACACACCATTCCTCACGATCAATTCTGATTTGTTGCATTGCACTTCCATACCCCTCAATACCTCTATTGAGAAAAATGTTAGCGATCTTGGGGCATTTAAAGTTTCTTGTAGAAAAATAGTTCCAAGACATTTGTGTGAATTCATAATTTCACATCACTCAAATATCCTATTTTTGTGCAATTTGATTTCCATTTTTGATCTTGCCATGTTGAAAATACGTGGAATTCATTGTCACAGAAGGCTGGGGATATTTGTAAGGAGGAGATAGATTCTTGATTAGTACGGGTGTCAGGGGTTATGGGGAGAAGGCAGGAGAATGGGGTTAGGAGGGAGAAATAGATCAGCCGTGATTGAATGGTAGAGTAGACTTGATGGACCGAATGGCCTAATTCTGCTCCCATCTCTTAAGAACTCAAGACCACTAGCCCTGTACTACAACACTTGGCAAAAAGGGTGGTAGTCCAATAACTCAACTACACATATCCTCACACACACAGATGCTAAAACGCCAGATCTGACCCAAGTCTTGGTATGTTTTGTTTTGGATCAATCCCGAGAAAAATCTGATTTGTATTTTATCAGAATAACCATCTCATTATTGACCGAGGTTTTAAATAGTGAGACTCCTGTTAAATTATTTCTTATTCTTTGATCAACATTCATCTGGAATAAATCATGTTTAAGTCAATTTCATTTCTACTGATTAATTAGAAAATTAAAACAAACATCTGTCCAATTTCATGCAGAACAACACAATGTTTGAGGTAAATGACCAGGATGCGTGTTACAAAATAGAAAAGTAAGAGTCTGAAGAAGGGTCTCGACCCGAAACGTCACCCATTCCTTCTCTCCTGAGATGCTGCCTGACCTGCTGAGTTACTCCAGCATTTTGTGAAATAAATACCTTAGACAGGATACACAGGAACAGGCCAAAATGTGACCTTTAATGCTGAAATGTCTCACTCTTATGGCCTAGGGTGGACTCTTCTAGGCAAATGATTCTTTAATAATGAAGATCTTGAATTTGCAGTGATGGCTTTTGTCCCTTTTAGCTGATGTTTTTGCATTTACTTAAATCTTCAAGTATTTACATATCACAAAAATGTACTTAAGATCAAGAAAGTTTTAACATTTGTGTTGAAGATACCTCCAAAAAAACGTGGTATTTGCAAACAGAAATTGAATAGGGATATACGGTGTGGACATTGGATACAATAAACTTGAGAGCATATTTAAATGTCATCCCTCACTGAAGACTTTGGACCTATGCCTGGAGAAGTGAACTACGATAGTCTTGAATAGTCACTGACTTATTACATCATGCCAGATGGCAGAATATGAAGCAGATGGACCCAGAGTCCTCTCATCCAGCAACCTATGTGTTTCTAAACATACTGTACCAATGCCTCAGTGTAACTTCACATTCACAAGTTAAAAGATAGCACATATTACATTGGACATTTGAATGCCGATGCTTTTGTGGTGGATTTAGGGGTTAACATCTGTAAAAGGTCAGCAACGCGAGGATGATGATCCCGGGTCTCAGCATTAGCTGAACTGTTGTTCACCTGAAGGGAAGATGCATGACCTCCCATGCGCAGAGGGTTTCTTTATTAAATTGTTACATTGATTGCAACGGTTATGTGCAAAGATTTACAAATACATTTAACCATCACCAACATCATTTATAGAGCCAAGGTTTGTCAAAGTGTGATAATTTTGCCCATATTGGGGCAAAGTTGGCTACACTGGACTGCAATCACACTCCTGCACTCTGGAACGTTGTATTTAGAATGGAACAGCATGTTTTTTGGCAATATGTACTGTAAAAAACATTTACCACCAAGTATGCTTCTGGGAGATGTTCTTGTTACTAGTACATGTTATCCATTTCATGATCTGTGTAAGCAACCAATTTAAACTTCACAAGCTTAGAAAGAAATGGGAGGGAATCATGTTATCCAAATCCCAAAAATTATTAATTAAATTGTTGATAGTAAAGCCACATAATGGGGGTAATATTACTGTTTTGAAAGCTAATCAGGGCAATGGTGATAGGATCTTAGCAAGCAAAAGCTATAACTGGGACACCCAAGTTTTAGTTTTAAGACCCTTCAATTAGTAATTAATGAGTTGCTCATTTAAAATGAAGAGAGACCAGCATGCAATTTTTTTTAACAAATTGTACAATGGGTGGTAGAGACAATTCAATGTCAGTATAGAATATAATTTACAATCATACAACCTCCAATACATCAGAACTTTTCAAAATGCTTCAAGTCAGTGAATGATTACCACTTCACAAGTTCCAGTGGTAAAACAGCTAACTTTTAAAACCAAATCCCACAAATAGCAAAGATACAAACGAATGGTTTAATTCATTAAAAGAGATTGAGATTCCAGGAATAGCAGATGCTGGAATCTTGAGCAAACTGCTGGCAGAACTCGGGTCAGCCTGCATTTGTGGAGATATGGAGAGATGTTGTTTTGGTTCAGGATTCTTCAGATTGCTGATGTCATTGGACATTCTTAGGAAGTTTGGCATGTCCCCTACAACTCTCACCAACCTCTACAGATGCACCATAGAAAGCATTTTATCAGGATGCATTGGTTTGGGAACAGCTCCACCCAGGAACGCGAGAAATTGCAGTGAATTGTGGACACAGCCCTGACCATCACACAAACTAACCTCCCTTCTACTGACTCCATTTATATACCTCACACTGCCTCGGCAAGGCCAGCAGCATAATCAAGGACGAGTCGCACCCTGGCCTCCCCTCTCCCATCAGACAAAAAGTATAGAAGTGTGAAAACGCACACCTCCAGATTCAGGGACAGTTTCTTCTCAGCTGTTATCAGGCAACTGAATCATCCTACCACAACCAGAGAGCAGTGCTGAACTATCTACCTCATTGGTCACCCTCGGACTATCCTAGATCGGAATTTGCTGACTTTACCTTGTACTAAATGTTATTCTCTTATCAAGTATCTTTCCACTATAAATGGCTCGATTGTAATCATGTATTGTCTTTCCGCTGGTTGGATTGCACACAAAAACATTGTACCTCGGTACACGTGACAAACTAAACGGTTCATTTGTTGAGTGACATACCTTATCCAGGCTTTCCCTGTTCTTTCATAATATCAGGATATCTTTTGAATACATGTTAGAAGGGACAAAGCCAGTAGTCTAGTTTCTGTACTTGTATTCTGGAGAAGGTCCCCTGTGAATACTGTCATAGAGCCAACCTGATTATTTTAAAGACAAGGGCAGCAAAAAAAGTAAATGAAATAAACGTCTGGCACATTCTGTAAGCAAAGCATAAGTTGGTCACACTATACAAAAACTAGTCTAACTTAAGAGCTCAGATATGCAGTAAGAGGACTTTATTTTAAGGAACAGGAAAGGGCCATATAATGAGCTTGTCAGTTTATTTTTACAGAGACCTTTTTAAATCATGTCAAACCCATTTTGAAAATGACCCCTATTGTACAATGGACTTTGCATTTCCTACCCAGATCCAATCTTAAATCTGATCACTAGAAAATAAACCTTGTAGCAGAGAGCACAATCAACTGTCAATTTTATCAAATATTTTTCTGTAAAGCCCATAAAAAACATGAAATGATTTTAATGTCTTTCTAGAGCCCACTGTACTCAGATTTATTTTGAATAACATTACTCAATCTATACTGCTGGTTTTTCCTCCTACTCACTTTCCCCTCCTTGTTCCAAAGCCATCTTCCCTCCCTCATCCATCAAAAACTCTCTCCCCACATTGCTATCATTCGCACACATGGTTTGCCTCCTCCAGTCTGTGTGGGGATACTGCAGTGGGAAACTTGTATTACACAACCCTGGTGGAGTCAACTCTGGTTTGTTAAACACAATTTTGGGAAACTAGAATGCGATTCTAGACTACCATTACTTTTGTGGACTAGAGAAAGCACTAACCCTGGGACAGGCTCGGCGATCGCTTCGCTCAACACCTGCGCTCAGTCCGCATTGACCAAACTGACCTCCCGGTGGCCGAGCACTTCAACCCCCCCTCCCATTCCCAGTCTGACCTTTCTGTCATGGGCCTCCTCCAGTGCCATAGTGAGGCCCACCGAAAATTGGAGGAACAGCACCTCATATTTCGCCTGGGCAGCTTGCAGCCCAGTGGTGTGAACATCGACTTCTCCAACTTTAGACAGTTCCTCTGTCCCTCTCTTCCCCTCCTCCTTCCCAGATCTCCCTCTATCTTCCTGTCTCCACCTATATCCTTCCTTTGTCCCGCCCCTCTGACATCAGTCTGAAGAAGGGTCTCGACCCGAAACGTCACCCATTCCTTCTCTCCCGAGATGCTGCCTGACCTGCTGAGTTACTCTAGTATTTTGTGAATAAATACCTTCGATTTGTATCAGCATCTGCAGTTATTTTCTTATATAACCCTGGGACAGAGATCAGTTTCACATTAGGTAATGTTACTCCCCACTTAACGCATTACTTTGCTATTTAAGTATCTGCTTTTTTAAAATTGAAGGTTGCACATAGCTTGTAATTTTCAAATGTACTTTGTTTGCAGTGCACCTTGTTTGCTGTCAGTTTTGTTTTTAAGAATTGGCAATTTCAAAGTAATATAGGAGAGAAGTGGGCCCTTTATGCTTATGCTGACCTTTTTTGCCCATTTATAAATAGTCAGGGTTAATGTAGCGCCATTTGCAATTGTCGAGCTGCTTTTATATTATTTTGACAACCAAAACCAATGATATACTGTTAGCCATGCTTCCTTTTACATTCACCAAAGCACTCTGCACACTGGCACGGTGCACAATGCCAGCACATTCTCACATATTGGCAAATAAGTGCCAGCACATTGTCAACTGTAACACTATTCTGAATCATATTCCAGTCTAAGACTCATGGACTACCTTTTTAGATACCGCTTCAATCTAGACCAGAGGGAGAGAGTGTAAACCAAGTTCTTCGTTGCAACCTCTTGAAGGAAGTTTCTTACTTCTTAGTTGAAAATTACTCCAATAATGTTGGGACAAGTTTCCCGATTTTATTAAAACAGTCAAGGTGCATCCTAAACTCTTTCATTAACAGTACAACTTCAGCCTTGATTTCTAGATTACTAAAATAATATTTACATCAAACCACAGCAAACTTGGGAAAGGGCACTTGGCACTGCAATTGTTGCCATGTCCATGCATTTCTTTCAGAAATGTATTCTCGATTTATCAAATGACAATTTTAATTGTCATTTACAAATGTATTATATACAAAGCACATTGAAGACTAAAAGAATGTCATTGCTATGAAATAAAACAGGCTGGCACACAAATTAATGAATACAGGTTTATATTACAATGTGTCTTGTTCTGGTACAGTTGTGTCTGTTTCATAAAAAATAACATGGGCAACTTTTAATACACAGCTCATTGGAGGAGTTTATGTGGGCACAAAGCAGTAACTGCATTTTATGTATATTTTTGCAAGAAATATTAACTACATCTGAGACAGTTCATGTCAGTAAAGCGTAAACATTACTAACCACCTTGAATTATTTACCCATTAATTCAGTATTTTCTGCCCCATGTCATTTACCCCTTGAACAGAATCTCTGTGGAGAATAAAGGCAAGTTCAGAAATTAACGTGGAAGTCACCTGCAATCTATGATGGGATACATCTTAGATATAAATGATTAGTAACCGTTCACCTAAATAACGTTCCTGGGAAGAAGTAGGCCAAATCTGTTCAAATTAAAATTTGCTTCAATCCTCAGCAACATAATGTAAAGCAGGATAAAAAAACAAAACAAAAAAGGCATGGTCTCACCATGGTAATGTAAACAAATATGGCAACTAACCATGATGGCCGTATGAATGCTTAAGAAAGGAACAAACATTAAAAATGAAAACAGTCACATTGAGTAAACCATAAGTATTTTAACATTGTTAGAAAGGAAAATGCTGCATTGAAAGCCATGTGCTTTGTGCACAGTAAATCTGTCATGAGCGCGAATGGTGTTCAACTGAAAGTGTATTAAAATAAGGTTATGAGGCAATTTCCCAAATTATTTATAAATGTAATTTAACAATTTCACACGTGAGACCAGACCTTTTTAAAACAGACACGAAAATTATCCAGTCATGCAAAACTGCCTCCTAAAGATTTTGCATCTCTTTGCCAATCTTGTAGCTCAGGATCTTGTTCCAGTCGATTTTGGTGCGGGTGACTGGGAGTTGTCGGCGCAAGGCTTTAAATGTAGTGTCTGACATGGTCTGATAGTTTTCATTGATGGCAGTCTGAAAAAGAAGAGTAAATAAATTCAAGATTCCACAAATAACAGTAGTCCACAAGAATAATTTGCCAGGTATCACAAAATGCTGGAGTAACTCAGCGGGTCAGGTAGCATCTAGGAGAGAGGGAATGGGTGACGTTTCGGGTCGAGACCCTTCTTCAGACTGATGTCAGGGGGGCGGGACAAAGATAAGATATAGGTGGAGACAGGAAGACAGTGGGAGAAGTGTGAAGGGGAGGGGAAGAGAGGGACAGAGGAACTACCTAAAGTTAGAGAAGTCAATGTTCATACCGCTGGGTTGTAAGCTGCCCAAGCGAAATAGGAGGTGCTGTTCCTCCAATTTGCGGTGGGCCTCACTATGGCACTGGAGGAGGCCCATGACAGAAAGGTCAGACTGGGAGTGGGAGGGGGCGTTGAAGTGCTCAGCCATCGGGAGATCAGGTTGGTTAAGGCGAACTGAGCGAAGGTGTTGAGCGAAACGATTGCCGAGTCTGTGTTTAGTCTAGCCGATGTCTAGAAGTTGACATCTGGAACAGCGGATACAATAGATGAGGTTGGAAGAGGTGCAGGTGAACCTCTGTCTCACCTGGAAAGACTGTTTGGGTCCTTGGATGGAGTCGAGGGGATAGGTAAAGAGACAGGTGCTGCATCTCCTGCGGTTGCAGGGGAAAGTGCCCGGGGAGGGGGTGGTTTGGGTAGGAAGGGACGAGTGGACCAGGGAGTTACGGAGGGAACGGTGTCTGCAGAACGCAGAGAGGGGAGGGGATGGGATGGGAAGATGCGGCCAGTAGCGGGGTCCCGTTGTAGGTGACGGAAATGTTGGAGGATGATTTGTTGGATACACTGGCTGATGGGGTGGAAGGTGAGAACGAGAGGGATTCTGTCCTTGTTACAAATGGGGGGTGGGGGAGCAAGAGCGGAGCTGCGGGATGTAGAAGAGACCCTAGTGAGAGCATCATCTATAATGGAAGGGGGGAAGCCCCGTTTCCTGAAGAATGAGGACATCTCCGATGCCCTAGTGTGAAACACCTCATCCCGGGCGCAGATGCGGCGTAGACGGAGGAATTGGGAGTAGGGGATAGTCTTTTTGCAGGAGACCGGGTGGGAAGAAGTGTAGTCCAGATAGCTGTGGGAGTCAGTGGGTTTGTTGTAGATGTCAGTCACTAGCCTGTCTCCTGTGATGGAGATGGTGGGATCCAGAAATGGTAGGGAGATGTCAGAGATGGTCCAAGTATATTTAAGAGCAGGATGGAAATTAGTGGTAAAATGTATGAAGTCAGTGAGTTCTGCATGGGTACAAGAGGTAGCACCAATACAGTCGTCAATGTAGCGGAGGTAGAGTTCGGGGATGGGGCTGGTGTACATCTGGAACAGGGATTGTTCGACGTACCCGACAAAGAGGCAGGCGTAGCTAGGGCCCATGCGAGTGCCCATAGCTACGCCTCTGGTTTGGAGGAAGTGGGAGGAGTCAAAGGAGAAGTTGTTAAGAATAATTTGCCAGGTCATTTACAAATAAAGTATGAACGATGGGTCAGAATGGACCAATCTACAAGCCAATGTCCTGTAGAGAACCACCAACTAATAGCAGTGTGCCTTTCTGACCAGCGTCAAAATATACAGGTGCAGAGGTCAGCAATGCTCTAGATGTCAGATACTAGTACATCTCAATGTTTGCTCAGCCACTCAACTGAGCATTGAATCCAAGGGTGAATCACAAAAATCCCGATGACGAAGGCCAATGCATGCATAGCTTATTCATTTGAAAGAGGTCACTGACCTTGATTGGAAAGTTAAAGAAATTATTTTCTTTATTTTGTCTTCATGCCCAATAGAATATAGAACAGAGCAGCACAGAAATGGGCCCTTCAATTCATAAGGTTCATGCCGAACATGAAGTTACTTATCTCATCTGCCTGTACATGACCCATTTCCCCAAATTCCTTGAACTTCCATGTGCCCGTCCAAAGGCCTGTTAAAGCCTCTACCATGTGTGCTTTCATCACCACCCCTGGCCATGCGCTCCAGGCCCCAGCACTACAAAACAAACTGGTCCTGCACAACTCCATTACATGTCCCCTCTCACCTTAGAGCTAGGCCCTCGTGTTGGACATTTCCACCAAGGAAAAAGGTTCTGACCGTCTATCCATAATTTGATATACTTTTATCAAGTCTCCCCTCAATCTCCAACATTCTAGAGAAAACAATGCAAATCTATCAGACCTCTCCTGGTAGCTGCAACCCTCTAATCCAGGCAGCATTCTGGTAAACCTCCTCTGTACCTCCCCAAAGCCGCAACATCTTTTCTGCAATGGGGTGACCATGACACATGCAATACTCCAAACGCACCTTAACCAAAGTCTTAGAGCTGCATCAAGATTTCCTGACTCTTATATTCAATGTCCCTTGTAATGAAGATAGGCATACTGTACACTTTACAATGAACTTGGGCTCCATGCTCCCTCTGCACTCTAATGCTATTAAGGGCTTTGCCATTAACTGCATACACTCTTATATTCAACCTCCCAAAGTGCAAGACCTCACACCGGAGGTCGGGTTAAACTATCTGCCATTTCTTCACTTATTTCTGCAGCTGATTATATCCTACTGTATCTTCTAACAGCACTCCCCCACTATCTGCAACTCCTCCAATTTGTGCCATTTTCAAACTTATGCTGCTGGCCGTGGCGAGGCAGCGTGAGGTATAAATGGATTCATTGGAAAGGATGTTCGTTCGTGTGATCGTCTGGGCTGCGTCCACAATTCTTTGCAATTTCTTGCTGTCTAGGATGGAGCTGTAGATGGTGGTGAGAGTTGTTGAGGAGAATAACTGAGTTAACATTTTAGTTAAGAACTTTCATCACAACTGGGAAAGTGAGAAAATAAACTAGCTTTAAATTGGAGACTTTGAATCTCTCCAATCAGGTGAAGCCTGGAGGGCTGAGATGATCCTATTGTCTATAGACGGAGCTTCACCTGCACCTCCTCCAACCTCATCTATTGCATCCGCTGCTCCAGATGTCAACTTATTTACATCGGTGAAACCAAACGCAGGCTCGGTGATCGCTTCGCTCGCTCGGTCCGCGTTGGCCAAACTGATCTCCCAGTGGCCGAGCACTTCAACTCCCCCTCCCATTCCGACCTTTCTGTCATGGGCCTCCTCCAGTGCCATAGTGAGGCCCACCGGAAATTGGAGGAACAGCACCTCATATTTCGCCTGGGCAGCTTGCCCAGGTATGAACATTGACTTCTCCAACTTTAGATAGTTCCTCTGTCCCTCTCTTCACCTCCTCCTTCCCAGATCTCCCTCTATCTTCCTGTCTCCACCTATATCCTTCCTTTGTCCCGCCCCCTGACATCAGTCTGAAGAAGGGTCTCGACCTGAAACGTCACCCATTCCTTCTCTCATGAGATGCTGCCTGACCTGCTGAGTTACTCCAGCATTTTGTGACCTTCTATTGTCTATAGAGATATCTAGATGATTAGAGAGAAAGCAAAGGGAAGTTAAGGCAGTGAAACACAGGTAAAACCCATCACTAAAACGAAGAGAAGAATGCTGGAAATGCTCAACAAATCAAACAGTATCCGTGGAGAGAAAAACTGAGTTTATATTCCAGATGGATACAGACTTAATTCTGATAGAAATAGAAAAAGCAAGCTGCCTAAATTTTTTTAATTCAATATTTGGTCTCAAAGCTGCAGCATGTCCAGATGAAAGATGAGATGTTGTTCATTGGAATAGCACAGAAGGCCACAGACAGACAAGTTAATGTGGGCGTGTGATGGAGAATTAAAGCCACAGGCAACCAGAAGTTCAGGGTTGCTCTCTGGACTGAACAGTGATGGTCTGCAAGGTAGTTACAGGAGAAACATTGCCTGACTTGCTGGGAATTTCCAGTATTGCCTTTGGGTTTCAGGTATTAACAGCTCTGATCCACATTTCACAGATTGAACATGATAGCCTGTTCATTTTCCCAAACTTCCCTCACCATCCAATTTCAGAGGGATTACTTTGACAACCCTCGCCTGCTTCTATTAGGTTGTATCTATTCCTTCTCCACAGCTTTAAACTAACATTTTCTCACTAGCCCACTTCTGATTGAAGTAACTTCAACCTGAAACATTAACCTCTTCCTGCAGCTGTTTTTTAAAATTTTTAATTCAAATTTCCAGCATCTGCTGTCTTTTCATTTTCAGTTTATCATGAAAATTCTAAAAGTTAATCATGCAAATAGAAAGAATACCATAAGAATAATATATATACATATTACATAAACAAGACTTAATTTGACTTGCGCTCAATCAACTGGAAATGTTTTGAAGATCAAACAATATGGACAATATAATCCAATTTAAAATTGAGTAATTTAGCAAATCAGTTCAGAGATCTAATGAACATATTTTCAAATTGTAAGTCTGACTCCTGAAGTCAATTAGAAGCTATATTCCAATGCTGAATGGATATTTTCATGTAGATTACAACTACTTTGCTCACTGATTATGTTTGTGAAGAGGATGTAAAAATGCTCAACTAATCTGAGGCTGTGGCCTAGCTTCTCCAACACTGACCATTCAAGGCAACAGTGACAACTGGATGCGGATTTTGCTTCTTTGCAATGGAGCAAAATAATTAGAAAATCAGTTAAAAATAGTCAGAAGCACCAATACTCATTAATGCCCCAGATTTAAAAATACAGAGATAAGTTCCAAACAAGCAAAAGCTTGACAACTGCAAAGTTTTTGTTTTGATTGACTAGACAGAATGTCAGCCAGAAATTTATGCCAAACAGATCTGCAACAATAAGAACTCAGTTCAAATATCTATTGGGATGACCAAATATTCTTTTAATCATTCATACCTGGTATTCATTTTCTACAGTTTCTACAAGTTTTGTGAATTCTTTAGCCATCTGGGCTTCATTCTGTAAAAGAGAGCAAAACAATTTAGATGTTTTCTAGAAGCAGCCAGTAGATAATGATTTTGGCATGTGCCCACAAAGAGAGCAGGCACCCACAAATAGAGCAAGAGGCAGTGATAATGGTTACAACAGAAGAGGATCTTAGAAGAAATAAAATGGCAAGTATAGGTCACGTAGTAATAGTGGTGACGAAGCAGAGTGTAAAACCACATACAGCAGGATGCTTTTATTATTTGGGGTTCGGGGAAGGGGATACAGTGGGGAGAAGACCAAATTACATACCGACTGGAAGAGGAAGGCTAGCTCATGCTTGTTATTTAAGATGATGGAAACTGAAATTCTAGACAAATCAACATGTCTATTGTCAGGATATTACATACATCGAATGTTATTTATTGAACACATTGAAAGTTTTCAGTGGATCACATTATGTCAGCCTTTATTTGTAAATGGTAGGGCAAAATTGGCAAACCAATTGAATTTTTGATCTTAAGTCTTTGAAGAAGCAGACAGGACAATGCTTATGGTTGTAATTTATAAGAATATGCAGAAAAGATTTGAAACAAATACTCTAGATTGTTAACCAATATAGAACCCGAGGGAAAAGATGACAAATTATTGACCCAGTTAGAAAAATAGCTAAGCAGGTGACAGTAGGCCTAAGCAGATACTGAATTTAAGACAGAAAGCAAAGAGTGCGGATAAATGGGTCCCTTTCAGAATGGCAGGCAGTAACTAGTGGGGTACCGCAAGGCTCGGTGCTGGGACCGCAGCTATTTACAATATACATTAATGACTTGGATGAAGGGATTAAAAGTACCATTAGCAAATTTGCAGATGATACAAAGCTGGGTGGTAGTGTGAACTGTGAGGAAGATGCTATGAGGTTACAGGGTGACTTGGACAGGTTGTGTGAGTGGGCGGATGCATGGCAGATGCAGTTTAATGTGGATAAGTGTGAGGTTATCCACTTTGGTGGTAAGAATAGGAAGGCAGAGTATTATCTGAATGGTGTCAAGTTAGGAACAGGGGACGTACAACAAGATCTGGGTGTCCTAGTGCATCAGTCACTGAAAGGAAGCAGGCAGTGAAGAAAGCCAATGGAATGTTGGCCTTCATAACAAGAGGAGTTGAGTATAGGAGCAAAGAGGTCCTTCTGCAGTTGTACAGGGCCCTAGTGAGACCACACCTGGAGTACTGTGTGCAGTTTTGGTCTCCAAATTTGAGGAAGGATATTCTTGCTATTGAGGGTGTGCAGCGTAGGTTTACTAGGTTAATTCCCGGAATGGCGGGACTATCATATGTTGAAAGACTGGAGCGACTAGGCTTGTATACACTGGAATTTAGAAGGATGAGAGGAGATCTTATCGAAACGTATAAGATTATTAAGGGGTTGGACACGTTAGAGGAAGGAAACATGTTCCCAATTTATTCACAAAATGCTGGAGTAACTCAGCAGGTCAGGCAGCATATCGGGAGAGAAGGAATGGGTGACGTTTCGGGTCGAGACCCTTCTTGTTCCCAATGTTGGGGGAGTCCAGAACAAGGGGCCACAGTTTAAGAATAAGGGGTAGGCCATTTAGAACTGAGATGAGGAAAATCTTTTTCAGTCAGAGTTGTGAATCTGTGGAATTCTCTGCCTCAGAAGGCAGTGGAGGCCAAATCTCTGAATGCATTCAAGAGAGAGCTGGATAGAGCTCTTAAGGATAGCGGAGTCAGGGGGTATGGGGAGAAGGCAGGAACGGGGTACTGATTGAGAATGATCAGCCATGATCACATTGAATGGCGGTGCTGGCTCGAAGGGCCGAATGGCCTCCTCCTGCACATATTGTCTATTGTTTATTGTTTACAGGATGTCAATGTTAGGATCCTGCAATAAAGTGTTGAGACTAAAACTATTTACGATTTTATAAATAATATAACAGCTGTGAATAAAAGCTATATGTCCAAGTTTGTGGGCAAGACAGAAACAGTTTCATTTCTTAGAAATCTTCTGTATCGAAAATAATGTGACAAAGATGAAAATCATGTCAATAGAAAAACCAGGGTTTAGAGGCTTGAGTTTCAGACTTGCAATAACGAATATACAGGTATTATCCTGACAATAGACATTACGTTCATTTGTTTATAATTTCCTGGTTTCTCAGTCATCTAAAATAGCCAAGATGAGACATCACATGTGATAAAGTATCATTCAGTCTATATGTTCTTCTCTCCACTGTTACAACCAATTCAACCAACATATTGCAAATAGTTTTCCTAATTCACTCATGTTATATCCAATTTGGTTATGGAAACACATTACAGCAGAACTACCTGCACTTTCAAAGAAATGCTAACAGATTGAAATGAACAAAACTACGCCAAATGGATTTCTGGGAAGATCATGATGATATAATATTCTTTGGATCATAATACTTTCTATGTAGTGGCTGAAATGCTCGTGAACAAGAGGTCCAAATAAATTTACAGATGTGTAACTGGACACCATGTAATATTACAAAAGGCAATGGGATGCTGGCTTAAACTACTAGGCAACTTTTGTCCCCTTGTACTCGAGTCACATCACAACCAAAGGTCAGGTTAGACTGCACCGGAATATTGCAAGTAGCTGGGCACCACATTTTCAGCAGATGTTGCCCTTGGAAGAATCCAGTGCAGATTTACTAAAATTAAATCAGGACCAGGGTTAAATCTACTGTATCCGCTGTTCCAGGTGTGGACTCCTGTATATTGGTGAGACTAAACACAGGCTTGGCAAACGTTTCGCTGAACACCTCTGCTCAGTTCGCCTGAACCTACCTGATCTCCCGGTTGTTGGACACCAACTTCCTCCCATTCCCACACTGACCTTTCTGTCTTGGGCCTCCTCCATTGGCAGAGGCCCAGCACAAATTGGAGGAACAGCACCTCATATTTCACATGGGCAGTTTACACCCCAGCGGTATGAACATTGACTTCTCAAACTTCAAGTAACCCATGCTTTCCTTCTCTCTCCATCCCTCCCCCTTCACTGTTCTCCAACCAGTCTTTCTGTCTGACTACATTATCCCCGTTTGATTTGTTGTTACCTTCGCCCAGCTAACAATGATCTATTCTACATTTTCCTTGATCCTCATTCCCTTTGCCCTGTTTTCACACCTTCACGCTTCCTTATCTAGCTATTTCCCTCCCCCGACGTTAGTCTGAAGAAAGGTCTCGCAGTGACGAGATCAGTCAAAGTCAGCATGGATTTATGAAGGGGAAATCATGCTCGACTAATCTTTTGGAATTTTTTGAGGATGTAACAATTAGAAAGATAAGGGAGAGCCAGTGGATGTGGTGTATCTGGACTTTCAAAAAGTCTTTGACAAAGTCCCACACATGAGATTAGTGGGCAAAATTAGTGCACATAGTATTGGGGGTAGGGTATTGACATGGATAGAAAACTGGTTGGCAGACAGGAAGCAAAGAGTAGGAATTAATGGGTCCTTTTCAAAATGGCAGGCAGTGACTAGTGGGGTGCCGCGAGGCTAGGTTCTGGGACCACAGTTGTTTACAGTATATATTAACGAATTAGACGAGGGAATTAAATGTAACATCTAAGTTTGCGGATGACACAAAGCTGGGTGGCAGTGTGAGCTGCGAGGAGGATGCTATGAGGCTGCAGGGTGACTTGGATAGGTTGGGTGAGTGGGCAGAAGCATGGCAGATGCAGTATAATGTCGATAAATATGAGGTTATCCACTTTGGTGGCAAGAATAGAAGGCAGATTATTATTATATGAATGGTGTCAGATTAGGAGAAGGGGATCGCAACAAGACCTGGGTGTGCTTGTACATCAGTCACTGAAAATAAGCATGCAGGTAACAGCAGACAGAGAAGAAAATTAATGGCATGTTAGCCTTCATTGCGAGAGGATTTGAGTTTAGGAGCAAGGAGGTCCTATTGCAGTTGTACAGGGCCCTGATGAGACCGCACCTGGAGTATTGTGTGCAATTTGGATCTCCTAATTTGAGGAAGGACATTATTGCTATTGAGGAAGTGCAGCATAGGTTCACCAGGTTAATTCCCAGGATGGTGGGACTGACATATGATGAAAGAATGGGTCGACTGGCCTTGTGTTCGCTGGAATTTAGAAGGATGAGAGGGGATCTTATAGATGCAGGAAAATTGTTCCCGATGTTGGGGGAAGTCTAGCACCAGGGATCACAGTTTAAGAATAAGGGGTAGGCCATTTAGGACTGAGATGAGAAAAAACTTCTTCACCCAGAGAGTTGTGAACCTGTGGAATTCTCTGCCACAGAAGGCAGTGGAGTCCGATTCATTGGATATTTTAAGAGAGTTAGATTTAGCTCAGGGCTAAAGGAATCAAGGGATATGGGGAAAAAGCAGGAATTTTAGATTTTAGATGATCAGCCATCATATTGAATGGCCTACTCCTGCATCTATTTTTCTATGAATTGGTACAGCATGAAAAAAAAAAGACCTTCAGCTCATTAGTCCACACCAACCATTGCTCACCCTTTCACACTCGTGTACGAAGGAACTGCAGATGCTGGTTTAAACTGAAGATTTACACAAAAAGCTGGAGTAACTCAGCGGGACAAGCAGCATCTCAATTTTTTGAGTGCAGGATGGAAATTGGTGGTGAAGTTGAATTCATGGAATTGAATGACTTCCGTTTTCCTGCTCCCACTCCCTCATCGTTACTCTGAACGTTCAGTCACTCCACACCTCCATCCCCACCAGGAAGGCCTTAAAGCCCTGTTTCTTCCCCTACCGCAGAACCATCCAATTTCCCTCTGCTAACACTCTCCTCTGCTTAGAGGAGCTGGTCCTCACCCTCAACAACTTCTCCTTCGACTCCTCACACTTCCTTCAATTCCAAGGCGTAGCTATGGGCACCATCGGCATAGTCATGCACATCAGGACGGCACGGTAGCGCAGCGGTAGAGTTGCTGCTTTACAGCGAATGCAGCGCCGGAGACGCAGGTTCGATCCTGACTACGGGTGCTGCACTGTAAGGAGTTTGTACGTTCTCCCCGTGACCTGCGTGGGTTTACTCCGAGATCTTCGGTTTCCTCCCACACTCCAAAGACGTACAGGTATGTAGGTTAATTGGCTGGGTAAATGTAAAAAAAAATAAAAAAATTGTCCCTAGTGGGTGTAGGATAGTGTTAATGTACGGGGATTACTGGGCGGCACGGACTTGGAGGGCCGAAAAGGCCTGTTTCCGGCTGTATGTATATGATATGATAGGATTAAAGTTAAAGCACTTCCACATGAAAATGGAAGAAATCTGAAACATAGCAGTAACTGATACAAAGTTGAGCCTTTTATATGCTGAAGAGAGAACTGAAGCGGACAAGCCCCCAAAACAAGCATAAGCTAAAGATTGCTGCAATACAGGCCTGGCAGAGCATCACCAAAGAAGACACCCAGCAACTGGTGATGTCCATGAATCGCAGACTTCAGCAGTCATTACATGCAAAGGATATGCAACAAAATACTAAACATGACTACTTTCATTTACATGACATTGCTGTGTCCCAAACAATTATGGTGCCCTGAAATAAACCAAAATGTATAAAAATGGCCTTTATTAAAATCTGACAATGTGCACTTTAACCACATGTGATTTTTTCTATGACAAATTTCAAATTGTGGAGTATAGAGGCAAATAAATAAAAGATGGGTCTTTGTCCCAAACATTATGGAGGGCACTATAGTCTGTCCTTGATCTAAAGGCATGGGGGAAGGATAAGATCAGCTACAATTTTCATTTGCTATTTAGAAATCCTATTGGAATACTTACATAGGGATAGCATTGGGAAGGGACCGATGCTTTTCCCAGCAGAGTTTTCAGCCAATATATCATCTATGTTTACTTGGATGATGAATCAGCCTTTGGGCAAGGTTTCAGAGATCTGCTGGCACTCCTGGACAGCTGATCACAAGGATCTGTGTTGGGTCCACTGTTGTTTGTCATTTACATTAATGATCTGGATGATGGTGTGGCAAATTGGATTAGTAAATATGCAGATGATACTAAGATAGGTGGAGTAGTTGATAGTGAGGTAGATTTTCAAAGTCTACAGAGAGACTTGGGCCTTTTGGAAGGGTGGGCTGAAAGATGGCAGATGGAGTTTAATGCTGATAAGTGTGAGGTGCTGCATTTTGGTAGGACAAATCAAAATAGGACGTACAGGGTAAATGGTAGGGAATTGAGGAATGCAGTGGAACAGAGGGATCTGGGAATAACTGTGCATTGTTCCCTGAAGGTGGAATCTCATGTGGATAGGGTGGTGAAGAAGGCGTTTGGTATGCTTGCCTTTATAAATCAGAGCATCGAGTATAGAAGTTGGGATGTAATGTTGAAATTGTACAGGGCATTGGTGAGGCCGAATCTGGAGTATGGTGTGCAGTTCTGGTCGCCAAATTATAGGAAGGATGTCGACAAAATGGAGAGGGTACAGAGGAGATTTACTAGAATGTTGCCTGGGTTTCAGCACTTAGGCTACAGAGAGAGGTTGAACAGGTTGGGTCTTTATTCTTTGGAGCGTAGAAGGTTGAGGGGGGGACTTGATAGAGGTTTTTAAAATTTTGAGAGGGACGGACAGAGTTGACGTGGGTAGGCTTTTCCCTTTGAGAGTGGGGAAGATTCCAACAAGGGGACATAGCTTCAGAATTGAGGGACAAAGGTTTAGGGGTAACATGAGGGGGAACTTCTTTACTCAGAGGGTTGTGGCTGTATGGAATGGGCTTCCGGAGGAAGTGGTGGAGGCTGGCTCGATTTTATTATTTAAGAGTAAATTGGATAGGTATATGGATAGGAGGGGATTGGAGGGTTATGGTCTGAGTGCAGGTAGATGAGACTAGGTCAGGGAGAATGGTCGGCGTGGACTGGTAGGGCCGGACAGGCCTGTTTCCATGCTGTAGTTGTTATATGTTATATGTTATATATAAGACTGTGCTTTCAATAAAATAGTAGGTGGAGAGAGAAGCCAGTAGCAAAAGGTGTATGGCGCAGTTATGCGTGGCAGGTAAATTACCAGCATATACCTTTCTATATGCAAAAATATATATGTAGTGCACAAATAAATATATACACAGGAGAAATTCTCAAACCCAAGATTTGTGCATGGGGAAAAAGTATCAAAGATACAAAGAGAAAAGGCAGTATACCAAACTATGGTCTTACTTACAGTGACAGACAAAGTTTCCTGTACATCTTTATGACTGACCAGTTGAACATTGCCATCTTCATAATAATGAACCTGGGGAAAAAAACATAAGGTTTGGATGTCCAATTTCAATATGCAATTCTTATTAGATACACCAAAATGTGACCACATAAGAAACACCTTCCTTCTCCCACCCTTACAAATAAAAAGGGAAACAACTTTAAATTTAGCTCCAGCAAAACTTGAGAACCAAAAACTTAAAACCAAATTTAACCAAAAAGAAAAACAGAAAACGCCTGGGTTAAATAACATTGAGGAATGTTTCAGGTCAATGGCATAAATTCTGATGAAAGGGCATCAATCTGAACTCGATCTTGTAATCCACAGACAATACTTGGTTCAGGTACCTTCAGCTTTTCTTGTTATTTTAGTTTTCCAACATCTACAGCGTTTTGTTTTTGTAAATCTGCTTTTTAAAGGGACAATTTCAAGCATAAGAATCTGCATTATCAAATTTTCTATGATACAGATTTCTGTGATTACATCCTGACCACAGTACCACAAACTGATCTTGGAGCTAAATAATATAGATGGATCCTCATTTCACATTAAAATGTGGTGCAAAGTGTTAACAGATCACTATCTTCTAATAACAGATTTAATAAAACAAAACATCCATCGTTGGTGATTCAATAATCATAGATTAAAATACAACCTTCCAGTCAGGGGACCAGCACTTGAATTTCAGGTTCATCCAAGACAGTAACATCTCTTGGTCATTTATAAGCAGAGCAAGCATAAATGGTTGGGAAAGAAAACTGCAGATGCTGGTTTGAATCAAAGGTAGACACAAAGTGTTGGAGTAACTCAGCGGGTCAGGCAGCATCTCTGGAGAGAAGGAATGGGTGACCTTTCGGGTCAAGAAGGGTCTCGACCTGAAACGTCACCCATTCCTTCTCTCCAGAGTTGCTGCTTGACCCGCTGAGTTACTCCAGCATTTTGTGAATAAACCCCCTTTTTTAATAATCCTTTGCTATTTCCTTGCTAATAGCTAACCCCTTCGTATTTCCCCAATTTTTATTAATCCCAGAGACAAAATATTTGCATTAAGTTTCAAATCAAGATCAAGTTTCAAAAAAATCAATTTCTGCATAAAGATACTCTGGAACATACAGGAGAGGAGACCAAAATTAATACTACACCTTTGTGCAGCTCATCATTTTGGAGCAAGCTGGGGTAAAGAGATTCAGAACATGCAGCAGCTTAATTCAGTTTTGAAAATGACTGTAGAGCCCCAATGCAATTTGTGCATCAACCAGATTAAATGAAAAGCAACATTAAAAGATGGCCCTAGGAGGTTTCTGCAAAAACACTTAAGCATGATTCGTTAGGCTAGTAAGAGCGTCACAAAAATCTACATGCCCCAGAGACTCCCACCTGCCCTACCTATTCCCAGCCCACCAATGATCACCTGGCCATTTAAAGGGAGAGTCCCAGTTCACCAAATCAACTCGGAGATTTCTCACTACTTCACTTCAAACATGCTGGAACTTTACATGTAATACTTTAATACTCATGACATCAATTAGATTAGATTCCATTGGAAGGTCAGTGAGGTCACATAAAGAAAATGATCATAAAATAGTGGACATCTTTACATACTAAATACTAGAGTAACAAGTAATAAAGCATAAAAAGTTGGATGAGTGCCTAGTTGTAACACAGTTCATATTAAAAGTAACAGAATGCCATAATGTCTGATCTGGATCTTCAAGTCCATTAAAATACCAGGAAAGGCAAATTGGTCTGAGACATTTAATGCAAAATGAAAAAATATAAAAATGCATTTTTAAAAAAACAATAGCTTTAATAGACATTTAACAACCTTTTCTTACATTTTCAGGGTTTATAAATCAACACCGCTGAATTATTCTATATTGGGGTAGATCCCATGATTTAGATCCCAAGAGCCTTTTCATCATTGCAGCAAGCTCATTTTGGCTTCAAGAACAATACCTGGAGTTAATTATAGGTTATGAATGATCCACAACCATTTAACATTACCAACCTGAATCTTCAAAATGCCTTCCACCTGAGTCGATGAAGAAGTGATAGTAAACTTCCACTCCGATCTCCAACGTCCATTCCTTAGTAAATTAACAGAAATTAAGATAACATCAGTATTTCAGATGTGCAAACTGCAATAATTTCTCAAAAGAAAAACGCAGTTAGGATATTTGGAAAGTCAACATATTTATTGTAAAAAAATATTGAACACTTGGATTATATCATAAAAATTTCAGTTCATCGGATAATTAATATTAAAACAAGAAAACTAATATAAAATGTGGCATAAGCAATATTTTTAAATTTGCAATCTTGTGCGCGACTGAAGAGAATACTGCCCTTCATTGTCAAATGTTCATTATATGACCTACTTACTCCCCCAAAAGGATGTGAAAGGTGTTCAGTATAAAAATGCTATAAAATCCCTAACACGTATATTGCTTCCAGGGAACTAAATAAAACCAAAAAGGACTGCTTAATGCACCGGCAATAAACTTATTAAAATGAAATGCAAGATATAGCATCATTTGAGCATTCATAGTCAGGCGGTTAGATCAGCAGATACATTCCCTCTTCTGGAGCTTTAATGCGTTTTCTATTATTCCTCTGCCTTAATGCTGCTCTTATAAAAGTGATAACACTTCTCTGGTATTACTGCAGCACGAAGTGATCAACATACCAGAAATTTTTGGGTTGAAACTGATGACTCTCAATGCATACTATGATAGTTTGATGGCCACCAATGGTTTTCCCATATACCTGGAAAGAGAACATAATTTAACTTGGAATGACCCAAATAAAGTGATTAACACACAAAGCAAATGTAATAAAACCCAAAGTTTCTCTAATGATTACATTTGTTTGGTGACCAGGTGTTAAATTTAAATCTGCTGGATTGCCTGGAATGATTTTTTTTTGGATGGAAATACAAATTGATGCACTCCAACCAAAACGTGTTTTGATGAGGAAAGCAGCAAATGCACCACATTCTATAAAGAAATAAGATTTTCCACTGAATGCACTTCAGCTGCTGATATTTGTGTTTGAAAAACCCCATGATAAACAAGAAATTTAATTTAAACTAAATACCATAAATGTTGTACTTATGAAATTTATAATATGTTAGGAATAAGAAAAAAATCCAGAAAATGGTGACTTGCTCAGAAGATCAGGTAGCCTCCATGGAGAAAACGAGTTAATGGTTAAGGTCAATGATAGGAAAATTAGAGATACAGGTTCTAAGATCAAGAAAATCAGATAGGACGATAGAGAAAAAAAGAAAATCTGAGAGTGAAAAGCAGGGAGATTAAATAACAAAGAAATTGTGGCATAAAGAGAAAGGTCATAATAACAGGACAAGAAACAAACATCTGCAATGTCAAAGCAACGAGTGGTTGAGTAACTCAGTGGGTCAGCAGCATCTCTGGCGGACATGGAGAGGCAATGCTTCATGTTCCCACTCAAAGCAATGGTTGTCCATGGCCCCCAAACAAGTTGCCAGACCTGCTGATTTACTCCAGCCCTGTGTTTTCCATCAAGATTCCAGCATCTGCAGTTCCTTGTGTCTGGGGTGTCAAAGTAGGTAAAGCAGAACCCTAATCTGAAATGACCCAAAGAAAATAATTAGATTCTAGAAATTGCAAATGAAGTTTGAAAAGTAGTCCAAATAAACCACACTGCCACAAGTAAATGTTGAAGCCCTGGACAGTGGGGTGGAAAGAGGGACAATGGTAGAGATTGTATCTCCTGCAGTTGAACTGATGGAATAAGGAAAAGGAGAGGGTGTTGACATAAATGTTCCTTGAGAACACTGAAGGGGAGATGAGACCAGTGATGTTATTTGGCAAGACACGCAGGAAATGGTGGTGAGGATGATGCATTAAATTTGCTATCTGGCAAGACGAAAGGCAATCTTATCCTGCTTCTCAAATGGACAAGAAAGATTAAGAAAAGAAGTGCAAGAAATAGGCTATGTCAACATCAGTTGAAGATAAAGACAAGCCAGAAGCACAGGTGTAGAAATTGAATCATAACAGATGCAGAAACTGGGAAAATAGAAAGAAACCTTGCAGAAGTAGGAAGTAGTTCAGAGATAAAGTTACAGGAAATAAAAACTGGAGACAGACTTTACAAAGACTAAGGATGGAGACTGGCAGCAAAGTCATCAACATATTTTAGTTAAGGATGAGTCAATGTACCACACAAGACAAGAACCCAAGTAGGTTAAATATCCAACAAAGAAACAAGCATGGTCTAAAAAGAAAAGGTTCTCAGAGTAATAATATATTTTGAGGACAGTGACTGGAATTAAGATATCTTACACAATATCAGAACAAGTGGCAGTGGGAAGCAGGTTAGGCCTCTGACAAGGATGTCCCTCCAGATGTCTGAATGTAAAGCTGCAGAGGGATTGGCCATCTTTGATGAAAATGAGAAACTTGCAGATATGAAACCAAAAAGGCAAAGGATGTCAGAAATGGGCCACACACTGGACTTGGACAGGAAAGTAGAAAAGAAATGAGCTCTACAGGAAAATGACATTTTAGAGAATTGGGTCTATGAGGACAGGCCTGCTTTCTGATCTTGGAAAGAGGGTGCAGGGAGGCTGTGGATGGTGACAGAGACTCCTGAAGTTAGAGGCTATGGTAGAAAGATTAAGATAAACGGAAATGTATGGAATGCCATGGGCTGGTATTCAATAGTTGGCTCATAGTCCAGAGGGAGGTATGAAATGGTTTCAAGAAAGATGGCAATCAGCCTCTACAAGGTAGATGCCACTTTCTCCATTAAATATCATTGACCCTTTTGGAAGATTTAATCATAATGTTGTGCCGTCCTTTGTGAATGGAATGCTACAAGTTATAGTCAACATTCCTTCTCTCCTGAGATGCTGCCTGACCTGCTGAGTTACTCCAGCATTTTGTGAATAAATACCTTCGATTTATACCAGGATCTGCAGTTATTTTCTTATACTACAAGTTATAGTCAATATCAATTGGACAATGTCATTGGAATTTAATTAGAAAATCTGAATCCAGATGTATTCTTCAAAAGAAAATGAATACAAGATACTGATTAAATATGAAAAGGCAACAGCACAATGAAAATGCAGAGATAAAAATGGTCAGCACAGGAAATAAAGGCTTTTTGCAAGATGATTAGGATGGTAACAGTGATTATCTAGGAATGGAAACTGCTCTTGGATGAAGAATATTGAAAGGAAATAATCTTATCCAGAACATATTATTTTGAGAAGTACTTTAACAAGATGACAATGATAGTTATCTCATTTTCAACTGAAAAACAAAATCACAGCCACAAAGTGTCAGTTGGATAAGTTAAGAAATTGGTTGAACACAAAAGGAAATAGTTGTAATAAATAACACTTATTCAATGCTATTAATTCAGAGCAAATACAGAATGAAATACTGACAGTGCAGACACCATTTGCATAATGTTCTTTTACGTATGCTCTCATGGCAGTATCCACGGCACTTCGCCAGGAATCCAATGCATTCTCAACATCATGGGGCTTAGGATCACTTGCTTCTTTTCGTAAATGGTCAAATTTGAATGAGATCTTGTTCCTGGGATCCAAATATCTACCATTGCCAAGATCACCGTGCTCCGTTATTAACACCTGTAATGAAGTATTAACAGCACCATATTAAGAGCAAGAAAACAATGAGGGGCTTATTTTCTTTACTTTGCAAATTGAATTTCATCATGAAATGATCAGCTAGATCTTGCATTAAAATATATCGAATAATTAGAATATCAGTCCTAGATTAATGTCAAATTCTACCATTATATTTGAGAATATAAATTAATTGAGATTTTAAAAAGTGCAAGTGATATTTACTGTGAAACAAATCTAGTGATCCATTTGTTAAAAGTTTATCCATTTAAAACATTTACTGCATTGAATATTAAAGGCCAGGAATATTAAATCCTAAGCGATCCAGCTGACCTGTCATTGCTAACTCATAACAAGCAAGGAGCTTAGCTCGGTCTCCTTTTGAAAATGTGCAAGTTACTCAGGTGCATCATAGCACAATAACAAATATAATAAAAACAGGAAGAACCACCTTTAATATTGACATTAAAGAAACCCGAAACAATCTGTCTAAGCAACATGCTTGACAATTACTGTGCTGTCCTGAACAAGCCTCCACTACCAACATAGTGTCTTCTGTAAAGATGCACTAAAAGAACTTGCTAAGTCGACTCAAACCAAACTTGAGCTTGATCAGTTAAAAAATAGCAACAGATACGTGGAAACTCCACTTGCAATAACACTGCCAAGTCATACTTTGTTCTGATTTGGAATTATATCATTCTTTCATTATCACTGGAACAGACTCTGCAAATGCTGTATCCATTAACAGCATGGACCACTTGCACCACAGGGCCTGCAACAGTTTAAGACAGCAGCTGTCTGGTATCTTCCCCACGGGCATTATATAGGAATACATTAAATGCTTTCTTAACAATGCCTCAAGAGTGAATATTAAATCTGGTGTTTCACTTTACCACTGATGTCACCTTTTCAAAGTGTTAGTACTTTTGCAGATAATAAATGGTCCCAGAAAAAAACAATTTTACAAGTTCAAACTACTGTACAGTGTTAGGAATATCCTGAAAACTAACTGCTTTTATATTCAATAAATTAATCAAAATCTATCTGTAGAATCGTAAATTCTAATTAGAGCAGAATTGCACAATATTATTTATTCTCATCAAGTGGGTAACAGAATAGGAAGCAATTTTTAAAATGTTTAAATTCAGTCACAAAAATAACATACTGCATCCAAATTACCCCCTAGAGGATAAATATTAACAGCAAAAACAAATGGAAATTATCATAAATTTCCTAGGTAATTCAGATCATGAGGGAACGGCTTTCTCAGATGCTACCTAAAAATAAAAGCCACCGGTGACCAACAAATTCAGTTCTTAATTGGGAATACGTATTTGGGAAATGACAACACACACCAAGCTTGAGTGGTTCAAATTTGTTTCCCTGGGAACAAAGGTGGCAAATGGGGGCACCTCAGTAATACAAATTTCTGAATGGCATGGATTAGGTAGATAAGAGGAAACCTTTCCCCTTACCAAAGGTTTCTAAAAGTAAAAGACATAGGTTAAAGCAGTGGATTCTGAAGAACTCTTTCACCCAGAGAGTGATTGGAATCGGAAATGAGTTGCCTGAATGGGCACTCACAACATCAAAGTCCCTAGATAAGCTCCTGAAATGCCAGGCCATAGAAGGCAACAGACCAAAGGATAATTAAATAGGTAGACACAAAATGCTGCAGTAACTCAGCGGGTCAAGCAGCATCACGGGAGGGGGCGGGACAAAGATAGAATGTAATTGGAGACAGGAAGACTAGTAGGCGAACTGGGAAGGGGAGGTGATAGAGAGGGAAAGCAGGGACTATCTGAAGTGAGAGAAGTCAATGTTCATACCCCTGGGGTGCAAACTACCCAAGCGAAATACAAGGTGCTTTAGATAGCTAAATAGGATTGGTTGAGATAAACAGTACTTGGCATGTACATAGTTGTCTGAAAGTCCCATTCCTGTGCTGTATGAATCTATCACATTTACATTACCAATTACAGTTCATGTTAATTCAACATCAGTTGCAAGACCACAAATTATTTCATACCTGATCATCATAACCATCAATTTTTGCTGGAGTAAACTGGTCCACATTATACTGTGCAAAGGCACTGGAATCAGATTATGAATAAAAGAAAGGTTACAGAAAGTCCAAATTACTAAGTACAGTTAATTTCATTTTTTTAAAAGATCTGTGATGGGAAAAAAATCTGATAAAAAGCACTTAAATTCATTAAAAACATTAAAACAGTCATCAGAATTACAGAGAGGTAGAAAACTTTAATCCCAAATTCAGAAGACAGAGAAACAATGATCAAGTGTAAAATCATGAGGGGTAGAATAGGCTGAGTTATGAAGTCCCTTAAACAAAATTATATGTAAAGAGTGCAGTACACAGTAATAAGGCATTGCATTGACAGGCACAAAATATCCACAAAAAAGTCACATTTTTGCTACTTTTCATGTACGGTGGCAGGCAATATGTATCAAATACATTAAATATGCAAAAATCATTGGTGATCTTTTTGCTAAGTCAGTTTTATGCAATGAAATTCCCGACTAACGATGATTCGACTTATGCTATTTCGACTTTACAATGGTGCAAACGCTGGGCAACGGCAGCTCGCTTCCAGCCATGTTATCAGGTGTATTAAATGCAGTTCGACGTACGATATTTTCGGTTTGCGACGGGTTTATCGGAACGTGACCCCATTGTGAGTTGAATTGCACCTGTAGTGTCCTGGAGCCCCAAACAAATGTATAGATCAACTGGCCGAAAGCTAGCAAAGGCTTACAAGTACATCATTTTATAAACTTTCCAGTGTAATTAGAAAACAAGCAAAATTGAAAAAGAAAAATTCCCCAAATTCAAAATACTGTTTGCACTGATGAAGTTTGTCAAAAATCCTACTAACATTGCTACAATTACTGCAGGTTCACTCATACTAAGCCGTATGTCTACTTACTGCGCGGTACCCTCCCTGAGAAGATTGTCCTCATTGAGAAGCAACCGCACATCTGGAAGAACATTTCATAGATGTGATTAATAGACAAAAAACATTAATTTAAGGATTAATATAGACAAGTTCAGCTAACTGTCTGCATTTATAGGAGTAAAAAGCATTCAAATTAGTACCATAAAATTACACATAGCAAAATATAATTTCATTACTTAAATACATAGCCTAAAATTGCACTTTCAAAGTATCCTAAAAATAAATATGTACTTTACGTAGTCAACAATCCCCCAGGGGTTTGCAGTGAGTGCCTTAAGGAAATGGCTATATTTCCTGAAACTTTAGAATCAAGGCTGTTTTTCAGTATCGCAATCTCACCAGGGACATGAACAGTGATAGAAGTGAGATGACGGAGAGACTGGTAGAAATGTGAATAAAGAGCAAAATAAAAACATATGAAAGAAGCAAATGACATTTGAGGAGCCACAGATAAAATCTCAATAATAATCACAGTTGTAGATGGACTACTCGAGCATTTATTACTTTCCTTTTGCAGGGCCAATAGAAATAAAACGGCGACTCACTGGAAATAAACACTCAAATAATGGTATACATGCACGTGCTATTTTTTATCATGACAATTTACCAACAGAAACAGAGGTATCAATTTTGCTAATTGCATGGGTAGGATTAATAATTAAACTTATGAACTAAAATTAGTTCAAAAAGAACATCTTTGGATCAAAGCAATAGAACACCCATTCTGAAAGGGGTGGTATTAATAAACTACCATTCAGATGAGAACACAACCCATTTTCTCTTTCCAGTGGCCCTTTGGGATCTTGGATCTCATCAGTATACAGTTACATGCTGCAGTGCAAGAAAGTAAGCAGCATGCTGATTTCTCCAGCTCAACCCACGCACTTCTTCCCTCTCCCTCTCAAAATTGTGATCTTTGGTGTAAATATTGAATAACCACGTTGAGATTAGTCACTACTTCTTGATTATTGATTCTTACTTGATAGTATGGGTGTCAGGGGTTATGGGGAGAAGGCAGGGGAATGGGGATAGGTGAGAGAGATAGATCAGCCATGATTGAATGGCAGAGTAGACTCAGGGGCCGAATGGCCTAATTCTACTCCTATTCCTTATGACCTTACTTGATCATAATTAAATGGAAATGATCAAACTTTCAAATTGGGACCCAAAGAATTAAAAAAAAACATTATTAGCAATTTAACAAGACTTACCATTAAAAACTTCGTTGAATTCTCCTGGTGGAGCATGAATAATGAAGTTTGCTGCTATGCGCACCTGTAATTAAAAGTGTGTTTCTAATTAATTTTCATCCTCAACTTAGGCAAGGTCTAAAATAGCTTGATTTTTTACCTCTCCACAAATTTAAATGCAATACTTTTTTTTATTAATTGGGGAAGAAATGGCAATTCCATTAAAACAACTCCAGAGGAAAATGAACCAGATTTCAGTTGTATTCCCACTACAACCGAAACCATTGCTTATCTTTATTTGCGATATATCAGCACTAGATAATACACAGGTTTAGGTCGAGAGGGGAAAGATTTAAAGGTGACCTGGGAGGCACGCTTTTCCAGATGGTAGTAGATTTATGGAACGAATGGCCACAGGCAGGTACAATTACAATGTTTAAAACATATGTAGACACGTTCATGGATAAGCATCTTTTAGTGGGATATGGACTAAATGCAGGCATTTAGGACTAGCTTGATAAGACACCAGTTTGTGTTGTATAACTGCATTTATTATCTAAAACATAGCACAAAAAGTAAGGAAATTTGTGTTTGGTAGATTATTTCTTTGTTGTAACAATGCTTCTTGGCAATAAATCATACCGTTGGAAAGCCTGTTTATTTCCATTTTAAATGGTGCCACATTTGTAAGGAACATGCATTTGTGGGATGAGCAGCAGAGCTGAGTATATGGGTTGCGCCCATGAAAAATTTGCCAAATCTTCTCTGCCAATGCCAAACAGCTTATTCTGCTGTTGCTATTGACTCTTGTTTTGAGCTTCTGGTACCCCCAGGTGCTGACAATCAGGTGCCTGATTGGCAGCATCTGTGAGCATGGGCCCTGCTACAGTGGTCAGTAGGTGTCTGCTCCAAGAATCGGCATGCCACATTTGACTGATCTGGATAGGGCCCGTGCGATAGGGCAACTTCAAGCTGGTGTTCCGCAAAACCAAGTTGTGGCATTATTTGGAGTGAGCCCTAGTACCAAAAGCATTTCAAATCTTCAGTTTTGACAGACATCATTGTTGGGAGCTGTGGCTTTAGCATTTGTTCAATGTTTCCAAAGCAGTTTCATCAATGGGTTTTTTTGAACCTCGTTGTTGCACGAGCCCCATACAATCCCTTGATGCACAATTCCTTGTATAAAAGCACTTGGATTTACTTCCATAGTGATGGAAGTGGCGTAATAGCATACCGTCTAGATCCCATTCCAGATCAACTAAAATAATTGGCCCCCACATTACAGAGATGGAGAAAATAGATAGAATTGTTGAAGCTGGCACAGTTTTAGTTATCAAACCATTATTAATTCAATCCTAATTTTAAAAGGTGAATTCCATTCTTAGCACTCATAAAACAGAAACATGATGATTCTTGTGTTATGCCTCACTGTAATCTACTGTTCTTATACTTGTACTTGGGTATGATTGTACTTATGTACAGTAAGATTTGCTGAATTGAATGCAAAAAAGAATTTCACTGTGCCTCATTACAGGTAACAATAAAGTACCATTGACTATTAAAGTTGAATGATTTGTACTTTTATATTCTGTTCTTTAACCCTCAAAAATAAAACAATAAAAGCATAGGTAGACCATATGGCTGCTCAAGCCCGTCCTGTCATTCAATATGATCATGGCTGATCTCTGCTGCCAGTATCTCCTTGTGTGCCAACTCTCCATGGCTCTCAATTCCCCACTCTTTCAGAAATTTACTCAAGTTTACTTAAATACTAATAATCTTTCCTCCACGACCCTCTGGACTAGAAAATTCCAGAGATTCACCATCCGCTGCAAAAATAAATTTCTATACATGTCTACTTTAAATGACTGGGCTGTTATCGTTTTACTATGCCCCTTGTTCCATACTTTCCCATTCTTGGAAACTCAGCCATCTTGTGCTATAAAAGAGATCATCCATTTAATTGTATTTTTTGTCCATTTTTTACTTTTATAAAGGAATTCATTTTCCATCAATTTAGGAAATTCCTTTGATGAAATGGCAGAATGGTTGCCATATTGGCTAATTTCAGTTAGTTAGACTCTCCAACTACCAAAGCTAATTTTCCGACAATTCTAGATAAAGGCAAGCCTGATACACAGCATACCTGGAGCAAGTTATCTTAATCATCCACTAATTCTATTCAATGGGATTCTGTTCTTTCAATAAAGTCTCAGTACTTGCAAGTTGTATACAATACCTTATGATCATCGCTTTCAATAGTCTTTAAACAATTGACATCTGTTCCCAACCAGATGCCATATCGCTATCAAAATTATTCAAAGCATAAATATTACCAAAATTAAATGGGTTCTTTAATTTTAGAAACAAATACTAGCAATGTCAATCCAGGTCAGCATAAATGACACCAGTGAAACAATTCATAAGTCTCCTGAAACAAACATCAAAGCAGGAAAAAATTCTGGGTGCATACCTCCTACACTGCTAAAATACAAAATGCAAGATGATACTGAAGAAAATTCAATTGAAACTAGTTGCCCAAACATGTTGCAGGATGTGTCCACTCATGCCTTAGTTGGTAGGGATTCACAACTTTAAAATGAAATGCTTATTAATAACAACAGGATTATTTTCCTTTAACTATCCAAACCCAGCATTTTTATTACCTGGGGATAACATTGCAGTGATGTCCAAACGTACAATATCACACAACCAGATGTTACCTTGAAACTAGTTAATTATTTTTGCATGAAATAATATCCTTAATGTCTTTAGCCATGTACTTAACTCAGAAACACGATAAACTGCACCCAATAAGATTTCAGATTTCAGAATGATTCAGTATGCCGAGGACAATTGCCCTGACCATGGGCAAACCTGTCGTTCTCTCTTCACTCATTGGTGCCAAGAGATCTTTTGTCCATTAAGTTTTGCAAAATGTGATCTGTTCAAAATTTAAAGCATAAGCTAAACACCAAAACCACCAATTTGTTTAATTATCTAAATCAAAATAACCAAATTACAACTGAGAGCTTAATCAACAACATACAATTGATATTGCCGAAGTGCTGCTGACCAAATTGGTCATACAAATCCATAACTCATGGAAATTCTTTTATTGCACTGTGGCCCAACTATCTGAAAAAGGGTCGAAGGTCCATCAATTACACTTACATTCTACAAGTCTGTTGTCCTATTGATCACATCCACCATTTATCCTTTCAATTGTTAAAATGAATAGAGAATAACATATACTCAGAATAACAGAATCGCTTAATTATATGATCACATTATATTGTTATGCAGCCAATTTGCTATTCATTCTGCTACTGGTTCTCTGGCTCCACATACATGATGTCTACTGTACTGTATAACTTTAACTCCATTACTCTTTCAAGGAATCCAATAAGGTTGATTGGGTCAGTCCTCATCTTTTGGAATTTGAGCAGACTAGGTACTTTTCTTACTAAATGATTTGAAAAACCTATGCTCGGTCTTTAGGACCACTGCAGGACTTCCGACTTTCAAGATTCACATTAGTTATCTACCACTCTTCATGTACAATTCCATTAAGTATATGCACGCAGAAGCAACTCTGCCAATTCTTCATTGTTAGTATGCAATCCATCCAAGGATTCACTTCAGGTTTAATAATTTTATTGAAAAAAATCTAATCCTGAGAATGGAACGGCCAACGTGTTTTTCAGGTTTTTGGATGTTAGGGAAGAAAGAAATACATGGACAATGATGCAACTTGTGCATGTGCAAAAGAGGCTGAGCAGAGCAGCAGCAAGAAAGTTTTAAAAAGCGCAATTTGATCGGCTCATTGAGGCACAACAGCCAATGTGTAAAAGTATAGTGGAGCGCCCATTTGAGGCCGTGTCCTGACATGCAAGTGGTGCATTTTAAGGTCAATGTTGAAGCTTTCACTTGAGGCTTCGTTGAGGATGCTAAGTAGAAGGTGACAGAAGATATTTTTTGTGACTTTCTTCTTTTGTATAACTGCAGCCAGGATGGCAGTTATAACAGTGGTATGCTCCTATTGCAGCGTATAGAAAGCCAGGACTACATCTGTGGGAAGTATGTTCAGCTGCAGCTCCTAACTGACTGCACAAAGATGATTGTGCTGGAGAAAGAAGCAACCAGGTTTGCAGCACTTGGTCTGACTTGAAGCAGAGTGGGCTAAGGTGAAGTCAGACAGAGCTCTGGAGATGGGAGACCAGTTAGTGGGACAGACAGGAAATTCTGTGGCTGCAAATAGGATGGTGTGTCGCCTCCCTGATGCCAGGGTCCAGGATGTCTAAGTGCCATTCTCAAGGGAGGGCGAGGAGCCACAGATCATTTGCACATAGGTGCCAACAACAATTACCAACAACATAAGTAGGAAAAGGGACATGGTCCAGCAGAGTGAATATGTGGAGTTAGGAAAGAGGTTAAAAAGCAGGAACTCAAGGGTGGTAATCTCTGGATTACTCCCAGTGCCAGTGAAGGTAGGAATAGTGGTAGTGGGAGTGGCGCCTAACGGCTGCGGGCTCGCTG
This sequence comes from Rhinoraja longicauda, assembly GCF_053455715.1. Taxonomy (NCBI): domain Eukaryota; kingdom Metazoa; phylum Chordata; class Chondrichthyes; order Rajiformes; family Arhynchobatidae; genus Rhinoraja; species Rhinoraja longicauda. The sequence continues at coordinate 38,820,010 of NC_135972.1, forward strand.
GCAGTCTGTTGTCTTTTTTCCCTTTTGTTTGTGTGTTGGTGTTGGGGTGTTTTTTTTGTTTTTGTTTTTGGCTGTGTATGTGTGGGGGGTGTGGGGTGGTGGGGTAAACCTTTCTTTTTTTAGGTCGGGATGTGGCTCGGCCGCGGGACTTAACAGCGCCCGGCGCGGCTCGGCCGCGGGACTTAACATCGCCCGGGGCGGCTCGACTGCAGGGCCTTCCATCGCCCGGCGCGGCCGCAGGACTTAACATCGCCGGTGCGGCTCGGCCGCGGGGCCTTCAATCGCCCGATACGGCTGCGGGACGTTTCAGCGCTCGGTGCGGCTCGGCTGCGGGGACTTCCATCCCCTTGCGGGGGCTGTGCGGGTCGGTCGCCTCGGTAGGGGTCGAGCTGTCTGTCCGTGGACATGGGGGTAGAGAGGGGAAGTTTTGTTGCCTTCCATCACAGTGAGGGGGTGTTTGGAGTCACTGTGATGGATGTTTGTGTTGGGGTCGTGCGTCTTGTGTTCTTTTTTTTGTTGTGTTCTGTGATTGCTGGAAAATGTAATTTTGTTCGGTATCTCGGTATCGAATGACAATAAAAGAACACAATACAATACAATAGGACAGGCAGAATGGATATGCGGTTGAGGAACTAGTACAGTTCGCTGAAGTTTAGGTTTTTGGATCATTGGAATGTCTTCTGGGCGAGTGGAGACCTGCACAACATGGCCAGGTTGTCTGTAAACTGGAGGGAACTAATATCCCAGGATTTCCCAACTAATATCCAACTAATTTCCTGTTTGCTAGTGCTACAGGAAAGGGTATAAACCAGACTGGAAGGGGGTGGGGGGTTCCAGAGCAGAAAGGGGACAAATGAGAGATTGGGCCAAATACAATAGTCAAATAAACAAAGACTAGCAGACAGGACAAAATGTGTAGGAAGTAACTGCAGATGCTGGATTAAACCGAAGGTAGACCCAAAATGCTGGAGTCACTCAGCGGGACCAGCAACATTTCTGGATTTCTTGCCATAGAGGGAGTACAGAGAAGGTTCACCAGATTGATTCCTGGGATGGCAGGACTTTGATATGAAGAAAGACTGGATAGACTCGGCTTGTACTCGCTGGAATTTAGAAGATTGAGGGGGGATCTTATAGAAACTTACAAAATTCTTAAGGGGTTGGACAGGCTAGATGCAGGAAGATTGTTCCCGATGTTGGGGAAGTGCAGAACAAGGGGTCACAGTTTAAGGATAAGGGGGAAGTCTTTTAGGACCAAGATGAGAACGTTTTTTTTCACATAGAGAGTGGTGAATCTGTGGAATTCTCTGCCACAGAAGGTAGTTGAGGCCAGTTCATTGGCTATATTTAAGAGGGAGTTAGATGTGGCCCTTGTGGCTAAAGGGATCAGGGGGTATGGAGATAAGGCAGGTACAGGATACTGAGTTGGATGATCAGCCATGATCATATTGAATGGGGGTGCAGGCTCGAAGGGCCGAATGGCCTACTCCTGCACCTACTTTCTATGTTTCTATGAATGGGTGACGTTTCTGGTCGAGACCCTCCTTCAGACTGTTGTCAGGGGAGAGGGAGATACATAAATAAGGACGTAAAAGGTGTGAAAATAAGTCAAAGGGAATTAGAGATCAAGGAAAATGTAGAATAGATCATCGTTAGCTGGGAGAAGATAACAAAGTAAACAGAGATAAAATGTAGCCGGAGACAGTAAGTCTAGTCGGAGAACTGGGAAAGGAGGGATTGAGAGAGAGGGAGAGCAAGGGTTACTTGAAGTTAGAGAAGTCAATGTTCATACCACTGAGGTGTAAGCTGCCCAAGCAAAATATGAGCTGCTGTTCCTCCAATTAGAGCTGGGCCTCACTCCGACAAGGTGACAATAGCAGACAGGACAGGCAAACTATGCAGGTACGTAGTTCTCTGAAAATGGCATCACAAGTAGATAGGGAGGTCAAGGAGGCTTTTGTTACATTAGCCTTCATCAGTCAGGGTATTCAGGTTGCGATGTTATGTTACAGTTGTACAAGACATTGGTGAGGCCATATTTGTTCAGTGTTGGTCATCCTGTTCATAGGAAGAATGTTGTTAAGCTGGAAAGGGTAAAGAGAAGATTTACAAGGATGTTGCCAGGACTCAAGGGCCTGAGCTATCGGGAGAGGTTAGGGAAGCTGGGACTTTATTCCTTGGAGCACAAGAGGCTGAGGGGTGATCTCATAGAGGTGTATAAGATCATGAGGGGAATAGGTAGGGTGATAGTCTTTTACCCAGAGTAAGGTAATCAAGAACCAGAGCACATAGGTTTAAGTGAGAGGGAAATGACTAATAGGAAAAAAGGGGCATTTTTTCCCCAGAGGTTGGTGGGTATATGGAACGAGCTGCCCAAGGAGGTATAAGAAGATAACTGCAGATGCTAGTACAAATCGAAGGTATTTATTCACAAAATGCTGGAGTAACTCAGCAGGTCAGGCAGCATCTCGGGAGAGAAGGAATGGGTGACGTTTCGGGTCGAGACCCTTCTTCAGACTGATGTCAGGGGGCGGGACAAAGGAAGGAGATAGGTGGAGACAGGAAGATAGAGGGAGATCTGGGAAGGAGGAGGGGACGGGAGGGACAGAGGAACTATCTAAAATTGGAGAAGTCGATGTTCATACCACTGGGCTGCATACTGCCCAGGTGAAATATGAGGTGCTGTTCCTCCAATTTCCGGTGGGCCTCATTATGGTACTGGAGGAGGCCCATGACAGAAAGGTCAGACTGGGAATGGGAGGGGGAGTTGAAGTGCTCGGCCACCGGGAGATCAGTTTGGTTAATGTGGACCGAGCGCAGGTGTTCAGCGAAGCGATCGTCGAGCCTGCGCTTGGTTTCGCCGATGTAAATAAGTTGACATCTAGAGCAGCGGATGCAATAGATGAAGTTGGAGGAGGTACAGGTGAATCTTTGTCTCACCTGGAAAGACTGTTTGGGTCCTTGGATGGAGTTGAAGGGGGAGGTAAAGGGACAGGTGCATCTCGTGCGGTTGCAGGGGAAAGTGCCCGGGGTTGGGGTGGTTTGGGTAGGAAGGGACGAGTGGACCAGGGAGTTACGGAGGGAACGGTCTCCGCGGAACGCAGAGAGGGGAGGGGATGGGAAGATATGGCCAGTGGTGGGGTCCCATTGTAGGTGACGGAAATGTTGGTGGATGATTTGTTGGATCCGCTGGCTGGTGGGGTGGAAGGTGAGAACGAGGGGGATTCTGTCCTTGTTGCGAGTGGGGGGAGGGGGAGCAAGAGCGGAGCTGCGGGATGTAGAAGAGACCCTAGTGAGAACCTCATCTATAATGGAGGAGGGGAAGCCCCGTTTCCTGAGGAACGAGGACATCTCTGAAGCCCTAGTGTGAAACACCTCATCCCGGGCGCAGATGTGGCATAGACGGAGGAATTGGGAGTAGGGGATAGACTTTTTGCAGGGGACCGGGTGGGAAGAAGTGTAGTCCAGATAGCTGTGCGAGTCAGTGGGTTTATAGTAAATGTCCGTCACTAGTCTGTCTCCTGTGATGGAGATGGTGAGGTCCAGAAACGGGAGGGAGATGTCGGTCCAGAAACGGGAGGGAGATGTCGGTCCAGAAACGGGAGGGAGATGTCGGTCCAGAAACGGGAGGGAGATGCCCAAGGAGGTAGTTGTGGCAGGTACTGTAACAACATTTAAAAACATTTGGACAGGCACATGGTTAGGAAAGACTGAGGGATAAGGGTCAAACGTAGGTAGATGGGATTAGCGTAGATTAAACGTATTGGTCGACATGGGCAAGTTGGGCCGAAGAGCTTGTATGTTCTCCCTGTAACCGCATAAATTTCATCCAGATGCTTTGGTTTCCTTCCACATCCCAAGCTTGAGCTATATTAAGTTGGATGGGCTGACACTTTTTCCTTTGAGCGTAGGAGGCCGAGGGATGACATTCTGTGGTGCACAAGATCGAGAGGGGCCTGGATAACATGAATGGTCAGTTTTCTTTCAGGGTAGTGGATAGGCTTACAAGGGAAGATACTTAAGAGGATGTGCTGGCTTTGGATTGGGTCCAGAAGACGTTTACGAAAATGATCCCAGGAATGATTGGGTTAACATATGATGAATGTTTGACAGCATTGGACCTGTATTTGTTGAAGTTTAGAAAGATGAGGGGGGATCTCATTGAAACTTAACGAATAGTGAAAGGCCTGGATGGAGTGAATGTGGCGAGGATGTTTCCACTAGTACCAGCCTAGGACCAGAGGCAATAACCTCAATAAAAAGCTGTACCTTTAGAAAGGAGACGAGCAAGAATTTCTTTACCCAGAGGGTGGTGAATCTGTGGAATTCATTGCCACAGAAGGCTGTGGAGGCCAAGTTAATGGATATTTTTAAGGGAGAGATTGATAGATTCTTGATTAGTACAGGTGTCTGGAGATATGGGGAGAAGGCAGGAGAATGGGGTTGGAGGGAAAGATAAATCAACCAAGATTGAATGGCGTAGAATTGATGGGCCGAGTGGGCTAATGCTACTCCTATAATGTATGAACTAATGAGAGGGACCTCAGGGGCAATATTTTCATTCAGAGGGTAGTCCATATTTGGAATGGGCTGCGAGAGGAAGCTAAAGAAGTGGATACAATTATGACTTTTAAAAAACATTTGGATGGATGCATGGACAGGAAGGGTTCAGAGGGCGAAAGACCCAATGCAGGCAATTGGGACAATACGAATTTTACTTTCCTTTAGACATACAGCATGGAAACAGGCCCTTTGCACTGACTAGCGACCACCCCTACACTTATACTACCCTGCACACCAGGGCAATTTACAAAAGCCAATTAACTAACGTACAAACCTGCACGCCTTTGGAATGTGGGAAGAAACTACAGCACCCGGAGAAAACCCACATGTCCACAGGGAGAAAGTACGGACAGCACCCATAGTCAGGATTGAACCCAGGTCTCTGGCGCTCCAAGGCAGCAACTCTACCGCTATAGCATTGTGCTGCCCCTGGTCGACATGGACAAAGTGGGGGAAGAGCCTATTCCTGTGTTGCATAGCTCTATGACTCTGAGAAGAAACTATGACCTCTGGTCCGATGATCAAGTAATTGATCCACATTGTCATGGTTCCTTAATTGAAGAGTTGAAATTAAGATATCTACCAATTGAACTGTAACCAAAAATGAAAAGAAAAACTGGATAAGCAGGGTAGTGAAAGAGGTGTCCTTTGATGTATTTTGATAAGCTACAACAAGTGTTATCTAAAATCAACACTTAATAACCTTCGAACATACCATTAGTTTTGTTATCAAATGATTTGTGGATATAACAAGGTGGTGTACCACAAACTGTGGCAGAGCAGGACATCACTGAATTAAATATAAAAATACACAAGTGGGTCTGGGTGATTCACCACAGTTTAAGCAAATGCAGTATAAAATTGTAGACAGCAAGTTTCTCTGGTACTGTGCTTCCACTAGAACAGTAATTATGAAAGTACACTTCTATCACACGATTTAATGAAATGTTCCTAGTAGTCAGAGTTATAAAGAAAGGGTGTAGGAAGGAACTGCAGATGCTGGTTTAAACCGAAGATAGACAAGAAGCTGGAGTAACTCAGCGGGACAGGCAGCATCTCTGGATAGAAGGAATGGGTGACGTTTCGGGTCAAGACCCTTCTTCAGATTTTCTAAAGGGAACAGGCACTTTCCACCATCATCATGTTGGCCACAAATCACTTTTACACAGATCCTCTTACAATATTCCCACAATTCCATCAACTTCCCTATGCACTAACAGCAATTTATTGTTCTCAATTTACTAACCCATAAATCTTTGGGAATGGGAGGAAACTAGAGAACAAGGAAACCCTTCAATGTTCAAACAAACCCTGAATGTTCAAACTCCAGACAGGCAACACCTGAAGTTAGCATTAACATCGGTTGTGGAACCGTGAGGCTGCACCTGTATCAGCTATGCCACTAGGCTGTCCTTGTTACTAGTCTAGTAATCTAGTTGCCAAATCTCTCTGATACAAGTATCATAGTCCCGATGCATGGCTTGGAACAGAAAAGTCAGCAATTCCAGCACAACCCACTAGGTTCCTCCAGGAGACTGATAATTGACAAAAATCTATATAATTTCCATTGCCTCATCATATATGTACACAAATCTAAAATTCACACTAATTCTGTTTAATATTCCAATTTATCCACACCTATAATTTGAACTGTATTTCCTGCTTTGCCTGGCCATTTTACTTTTGGTGCAAGTGCAAAGTTTTGTACAATAGGTATTTTGTAAAGAAAATAATACACGATTTTCCATTTAGCTTACTTTTTAACCAATTTTCAAAACTAGTTTACCAACCTCCACTGAACCCTGTTCGTATTCTCAAATAGGTTATTGTACAGTACACTTAAAATTCTTGAGCTTTAACTACAACAACTGAGGTTTGTGATAATGTCAATGTCTAAATGTTTCTGCAAAATTGTTTCCGATTCTCCCATCTATTTACCATACTTTAAATAGCAAGGCAAATCCTAACCTTTTGTTTTATAAGGATTACTTTCCAAATTCTTTACTAAGCTATCTTTACCAGTGACTGTTCCTCATATGCAACTTGGTTGTCTAAATGTTTCTTTCTTCGCTACTGGATTGGTTTTATTTGCTTAGCCATCCCATCCTGCCTAGTTTAAACACATAGTCAATTCTTGCCTTACACCAGATGTGCAATACCATGACACCCTTCCTGTTCAAAGACCAGCTACTTGCATACATAATGAAGTTACTACCCAGTGTGAAGTCCACTCCCCAACACATATCAACTATAATCCCTATTGTCTACCTTACACTACTTAATGGTTAGGACAAGTGCTTAAGATGTAGCCAAAGTGCTAGCTACCTTAATACTTAATTAAGGGGCAGCACAGTGGTGCAGCAGTAGAGTTGCTGCCTTACGGCACCAGAGACCCGGGTTCAATCCCGACTACAATTGCTGTCTGTACAGTTTGTTTATTCCCCCGTGACCGCATGGGTTATCTCCAAGATCTTCAGTTTCCTCGATCAGTCCAAAGACATACAGGGTTGTAGGTAAATTGGCTTGGAAGTGTAAATTGTCCCTCGTGTGTGTAGGATAGTGTTAATGTGCAGGCATCACTGCTTGGTATGCCCCCAGTAGGCCGAAAGGCCTTTTTCCGCACTGTATCTTAAAAACGAAACTAAAACTAATCTTAATCTTCCAGAACCACAGCCCTTTAAAAAAATCTTCACATTAAGTAACATGCTCTTGCAGCTCCATATTTTTTCCAGTCTATTCAAATACAGCCCCTTCCCTAGCACTTGGGACACAAAGCATCCAAGTCAGGCTGTACTGAAAACACTACCACGATGAATGCATTTCTTGACCCATTGCTAATCTTTTATCCTCATGCTTATTTTTTGTGTAATTTTAAATAATATGAAAAAGAAAATTCAAATATAAATTTCTAAACATACCCATTATAAAAAAATAATATCCATAATAAACTATGCCACCTAGTACTCACAATAAAAAGCATGTTTTTTCCCCCAGAAATTGGGTCAACTATGCTCAGGACTATTAATGTCACATGACATGTTCCAGACAGAAAATATTGCTCCATTACTGCAAATCTGATAGCAATCATCAAATTAATTACAGTTGGTAAAATTTTAATTAATATATATATATATATATACACATTAAAAGTACAAAACAGTTCGAGTAAAAAAACAAATATTCCGTTTACCTTCTATTTCAGTTTAAAAAGAAATGAAGGGATGTATTTGTATTGCAACCAACTACCTAAATTCAGGAGTCAAAGATTATGTAGGAAAAAAACTGCAGATGTTGGTTTAAAATCAAAAGTAGACACAAAATGCTGGAGTAACTCAGCGGGTCAGGCAGGTCTGAAGAAGGGTCTCGACCCGAAATATCACCCATTCCTTCTCTCATGAGATGCTGCCAGACCTACTGAGTTACTCCAGCATTTTGTGTCTACCTGGCATCAAAGATTAACAGGTGCTCATTATGCTGGAGGACATCAACTTCAGTCTAGTCAAGATGTATTTAGTTTATAATAGAAACAAAATGCTGGATTAACCCAGTGGGACAGTCAGAGTCTCTGGAGAAGGAATGGGTGATGATTTGGGTCGAGAATTTATCCCATAGAAAACAGCGATGGAGGGGGAAAGGGGAGAAGCGTTGCAAAATTGTCGAACCTTCTCCCCCCCCTCCCCACCCAATAACACACCCAAATGCTCAGACAAAAACATTTTGCTTTTGAAAATATGGGTAGGAATGAGATGAAAGGGAAAAATGATGTGCCAAGATCACACCATGACAGCAAGGAAGGGATAAATAAGCTCGATGGCACCACTGATTTTTCTTCATCCGTTCATTTCAATGCATCCTTTGGCATTTTGTGCATGGTGCTAAATATAATTACAAAGTCTCCTTCAAAGTACTTTGCTTACAACTGTAAAAAGAGCATTTCCGATAAACCATTTTTGCCGTGAGCATTAAGCTGATATGAATGAAAGAGGGAAGTATTATTTGTGGCAACCAAAAGCAGTTCTCCACAGCTAGTGACCTTGGATGTCATCTTCATAGAGTCTGCACATTCTCTGTGCAACCACATAAATTTTCTTTGGGTGCTCCAATTTCCTCCCATATTCCAGAGTTGCACTGGCAGATTCATTGGTAATAGTAAATAATCTTTGGGTGAGGGGGCGAGCTGGCAAGATTGGGAAATATCAGGAGAGTTGAAAGGAACAAAGGTGAATGGGTTAGTCGGAAATAAGTTAGGGGGAAGAAATACAAGGAAACAAAGCAGCATAAATTCAACAGGCCCCAATCTGATTGCAATAGAGTCAGAATGATAGAATGTGGAAATATGCCCTTTGGCCCAACTTGTCCACACCACCCAACATGTTCCGGCTACACTAGTCCCACCTGCCCATGTTTGGTCCATATCCCTTCAAACCTGTCCTATCCATGTCTGACTGGCAGATGTTTGAAAACGCAGCAGAAGGCAATATCAACAAATACAGACTCTGTCTTAGGTGCATCGATGATGTGGTTCCAAAAGCACATACCCACATCAGAAACCCTGGGTCGGACGGGAAATCCGTGCTAAACTTAAAGCATGGACTATTGCCTTCAACTCAGGCTGACATGGATAGAAAATTGGTTGACAGGCAGAAAGCAAAGAGTGGGGATAAATGGGTCCCTTTCGGAATGGCAGGCAGTGACCAGTGGGTTACCGCAAGGTTCGGTGCTGGGACCCCAGCTATTTACGATATACATTAATGACTTAGACGAAGGGATTAAAAGTACCATTAGCAAATTTGCAGATGATACTAAGCTGGGGGGTAGTGTGAATTGTGAGGAAGATGCAATAAGGCTGCAGGGTGACTTGGACAGGTTGTGTGAGTGGGCGGATACATGGCAGATGCAGTTTAATGTAGATAAGTGTGAGGTTATTCACTTTGGAAGTAAGAATAGAAAGGCAGATTATTATCTGAATGGTGTCAAGTTAGGAGGAGGGGGAGTTCAACGAGATCTGGGTGTCCTAGTGCATCAGTCAATGAAAGGAAGCATGCAGGTACAGCAGGCAGTGAAGAAAGCCAATGGAATGTTGGCCTTCGTAACAAGAGGAGTTGAGTATAGGAGCAAAGAGGTCCTTCTACAGTTGTACCGGGCCCTGGTGAGACCGCACCTGGAGTACTGTGTGCAGTTTTGTTCTCCAAATTTGAGGAAGGATATTCTTGCTATGGAGGGCGTGCAGCGTAGGTTCACTAGGTTAATTCCCGGAATGGCGGGACTGTCGTATGTTGAAAGGCTGGAGCGATTGGGCTTGTATAGACTGGAATTTAGAAGGATGAGGGGGGATCTTATTGAAACATATAAAATAATTAGGGGATTGGACACATTAGAGGCAGGAAACATGTTCCCAATGTTGGGGGAGTCCAGAACAAGGGGCCACAGTTTAAGAATAAGGGGTAGGCCATTTAGAACGGAGATGAGGAAGAACTTTTTCAGTCAGAGAGTGGTGAAGGTGTGGAATTCTCTGCCTCAGAAGGCAGTGGAGGCCAGTTCGTTGGATGCTTTCAAGAGAGAGCTGGATAGAGCTCTTAAGGATAGCGGAGTGAGGGGGTATGGGGAGAAGGCAGGAACGGGGTACTGATTGAGAGTGATCAGCCATGATCGCATTGAATGGCGGTGCTGGCTCGAAGGGCTGAATGGCCTACTCCTGCACCTATTGTCTATTGTCTAACTCAAAGCCTACAAGGTAGCCAGATATGACCTCCGGATGTCCATCAGAAAAGCCAAGAGAGACTGCAGAAACAAAGTGGTATCTAACTACTACAGCTCGGACTCCAGACGCATGTGGAGTGGATTACGCTGCGTCACAGACTACAACGGGAAAAACAGGAGCACTGTTCAGCCGACCGCATCGCTCTTGGACGAGCTTTAACACCTTTTACGCCCGGTTCGATGCACACAACACAGCGCCCACCATGAGTCCACAGGTGTGCAGGGGGACTACCACACTGTCCTTACTAAAGGCAGACGTGAGGCGGTCCTTCAAAAAGGTCCACGACCTCAAATCTCCAGGGCCGGATGGTAGCCCAGGGCGGGCCCTCAGAGCGTGTGCTGATCAACTGGCAGAGGTGTTCACCAACATCTTCAACCTCCGAGTCAGTCTGTGGTTCCCACCTCCTTCAAAGCATCGATCATCGTTCCTGTTCCAAATAAACTAGTAACCTCCTGTTTAAATGACTACCGTCCTGTCGCACTGACATCAGTCATCATGAAGTGCTTCGAGCGACTAGTCAAAACTCACATCTGCTCCTCTCTCTCTGACACCTTGGACCCTCTTCAGTTTGCATATAGACCAAACAGGGCCACGGACGATGTCATCGCCATGGCAATACATACTGCGCTCACCCACATGGTCAAAGGAAATACATATGTGAGAATGCTCTTTATTGACTACAGCTCGGCATTCAACACTACTATTCCCTCAAAACTCGTCCGCAAGCTCCATGATCTTGGACTGGAGACCTCCATCTGCAGATGGATATTCGATTTCCTGACGGGCAGACCCCAGGTGGTGAGAATTGGCAGCCAGAACTCTTCCTCACTGATCCTCAACACAGGCACACCACAGGGCTGTGTGCTCAGTCCTCTCCCTGTTCACGCACCACTGTACTGCTAAGCACAGCTCAAACAGCATCCTAAAGTTTGCTGACGACATGACCATCTTGGCCCTCGTCACAGACAACAATGAGACGGCCTACAGAGAGGTGGTAAAGGCACTAAACAGCGGGTGCCAAGAAAATAACCTCTCTCTCTCTCTCTATGTCAGCAAAACTAAAGAGATTATCGTGGACTACAGGAGACAGCGGGGAAGTGTTCACCTCCCCATCCACATCGGTGATGCTGAGGTTGAAAGGGTCAGCAGCATTAAGTTCCTCGATGTGCACATCACTGAGGACCTTTCCTGGACACTGCACACAGACACAATAACAAAGAAGGCCCACCAGCGGCTCTTTTTCCTGAGAAGACTGAGGAATTTTGGTATGAACGCCAGCATCCTCACAAACTTCTACAGATGCACCATCGAGAGCCTGCTGATGGGCTGCATTACAGTCTGGTACGGGAACTGTTCTGCCCACAGCCACAAATCACTACAGAGAGTGGTGAAGACGGCACAGCACATCACAGGCAACTGTCTCTCGGCCATTCAGGACATTTTCTTCCGGCGGTGCCAGCGGAAGGCACGCAGCATCATCAAGGACCACAGCCACCCAGCACGCAGGCTGTTCTCCTTGTTACCGTCAGGCAGACGATTCAGGAGTATGGCTGCGCGTACCACCAGACTTAAGAACAGTTTCTACCATCAGACTTCTGAACTCAAACACATTTCAAATCATACATGTTGATTATTTTTAATATTGTCTTTTTACCCATTTTTAATATTGTCTTTTTACCTTACTAATGTCACTTTAAAAAAAAATCTTATTTATCCTTGGAATATTACTGCTGAGGTGACCCGTTATCTTGTCAAATACATTGTCAAATACATTTCATTGTACCGTTATTATTTATTATTACCTGCCTAACAGTTTCTGAAATGTTGGGATAGTCCCTGCCTCAACTACCTCCTCTGGCAGCTTGTTCCATTCACCCACCACGCTTTGTGTGAAAAAGTTACCCCTCAGAATCCTATTAAATCTTTTCCCCTTCACCTTAAACCTATGATTGTTCTACATAAGAAAAAGAAAATGTAATTTAACAAAACTACTTTTATCCTTGAGAAAATGGCAAGCAATAGTTCATAAATGAAGTCTATAACCTTTTGCAGCATTCAGTTGCAACATCAATACTGGCAACATCATTCAGATTACAATTTTAAACCCCAAGATCCGGATCTTGAAACAACACTTGGAGAATCTATAAACCTTCAAACCAGCACAACATCACTGAATACCTCATTAAGACTGCATTGATCATTGTACATTAAACTTAGCTTTAGTATACTATAAAAGTATAATGCTCAGACAAATAAAAAAATTAACCGTATATTAAGGGCATAGAGTGATTTTCTTGAAAATTCAGAAGTATACCAGTTTCACATCAACACAAAGTAGTATCTGGCAACTAAAGTAGGTTTTATTATAGCTAAATAATGCAAATAAATTCACTTAGAATGCACAAAAGTATATTTCAAAATAAAACAATAAAGAAAACATGTGGCATCAATGCAATGTGCCAAGCAGCAAAGTTCATCAAATTCCAAGACATCCCACTCTGTCCAAAATCCAATCTGAATAGCCATGCGAGTGCTAATTACACCCATAGATTATAACTTTATTAGAACATTTCAAAACCTTTCATTCCTATCACAAAACAAATACTGCAAACTTATGAATACTTGTTAATTAAAACAAACATTCTTTAGATTGTTTTTGAGTGATGTTACTGCACAGTCACAAATTTTCAGGTGCGATTAACTAAATCTTCAATTTAGTTATAAACCGTGTCATCTAATAAAAACAAAAGAATGAATATGCTATGGTTTCTTGATGCTGTTCTACAGTTTTGGATCATGGCTAACATACCTCCTACCATCTCAATTGCATTATTCTGTGTAACCACCATGACTTTGATGGTCCTCCTTCCAAAGATGTTCCCTAACTCGCTGGGTTTTTCCAGAATGTTGTTTCATGACACCATATCCAAGTCATTTTCTTAAAAATCAGTCCTTACCAACTTCGAGTACACTCAATGGCAGGATTGCCATGGTTCGCTCGGGATGAAAACTATAAACTTCAGAACACAAACTTCTACTCTATAAATAGCCCACCCTTTTATCCAACTATATCCAGACTATGAACAGCTTGAGATAACAGACTTTCAAAGTTTACCTTTTCAAGTCGTCAAATGATTTCATATTTCAATAAGATCACTTTAAATTCAATGCAGTTTAAACAAAACAGAATCCATCCCATTCAATCCATTGCAGAAACTATTTAAATCTTTGTTATATTGCCTCTAAAGCATGAATATATTTCTTAAGAGTACACAGAAAGAAAATTAAAACAGCACTCCTGGTGTATTTTCAAAGTTATATCCAATTGCAACAACTTCATTACTCTTGCACTCCAATAACAGCCAACCAAATCACTCACTTTACCAGTCTGTTAACTTAGTACCCCCATTTATTTAACAAAGTAACACAACTAATTAATGTTTGAATAATTCAGAATTTCTTTTAAACATAGAAAGTAATCAAATATCAGTCTCAGTCAACCATTTCATCACAAGTCCTTTTAAACTTCTTGATCCATGTTTTGTTCTCTTTTTCCCTCCCAAACTATCATGGAAAACTGTCAGATTTTCTACCACCCTGCTTTGCATGTAATGTGTAATGAAAAATGTACCTTCTGCAGTACATTTGACTCGCCAAACCAAATGTAAAGCAAAACAACTTCAGTATACTCAATCTATTTTGAACAAAATGGAAGTTCACAAGTAGACAGCTGTGAAACTCATCATTCTCTTTACATCATGTAACAGGAACAAGTGTACAAGATTCTGATGAAAATCGTAAGTGGCAAGAACAGTATTAGGAAAACCTGTATTAGCTGCATTGATAATATTTTTGTAGGCCTTAAATAAGTGGCATCAAATTGCAAGAAAATGATACTGCTGTGGTCAATGCTGAAGTCACTTTTTGATTGAAAGAAAAATGAAATGTTTGGTAATGTTAAAATCCAGCAAAGAAATCTCAAACTATTTAAAAATGTATCAAATCATGCAAACTGACCAACTGAAAGGGGAAAGGTGATATGGGAAAGATTTGGCAGCTCATTCCACATACCCAGCCTCTGTGGGCATAAAAAGTTGCCCTTCTCACCTTATTTATTTTGCTCATAAAGAGGGTGAAAGAACAAGCTGCCAGAGGCAGTTGAGGCAGGTACTATAACAACATTTTAAAGACAGTTATACAGGTACATAGATAGGAAAGGTTTAGAGGGATGTGCCAGATGCAGGGAGGTGGGATTTGCACAAATGGGGGATGTCGATCAGCATGGGCAAGTTGGTTGGGCTGAAGGGCCAGTTTCCACACAGTATGACTATAACCCAGTAAGCAGAAATAATCTACAAGAATTGCCTCGTACTCCTAGTCACTTTAAAACTTGTAAGAACATGTTAATTTATGTCAAGTCCAAACAAAATTACAACGTTGTTTTCAAGGGAGAATAAATTGTGTGATTACAGGTTAATTAACACAGTATTCCTTAAAAAGTCAACATGATTCAGACTGCGTACTAGAGACAATTTTAAGCAGTTTATTTCTAGCAACTAGGAACAAAAGACGAGGAACCCATATTTTGTGTCGGACCTAACTAATCATAACTTTGCAATCTTTATGCCAGCAGGAAAATGCTTTAAAACATACAACGGGAAGCCTGGATATTCGCTTCGGCGCTTTAAATGAAGGTGTTTTAGGTGGCTGGCCGAGAGATTGGGGGAGGTGTTTGAACAGGCAGTCTCTGCCAAGATTACAGCTGGTCGCTGCCGCATCGGGAAGGGCAGCGGCGGGGCCGGGAGGGCGGACACGGGCCATTGCATTACTCAGCTCCGCGCCACGGCCCGGACTCCGGACAGCGCCGTGGGGGTCAGTGACAGATTGTGGGGCTGAGGCCGAAGCGGACGGCGGCCTGGAGCAATGGGAGAGGAGGGGACCCCACCCAAGGCTGGCCGCGCCCTCGCCCCACAGCCCCAACCCCGGCCATAGATAGCCCCATCCCCCGGCACCGTCCACACCCCCAACCCCGGCCATAGATAGCTCCATCCCCCGGCACCGTCCACACCTCCAACCCCGGCCATAGATAGCCTCATCCCCGGCCATAGCCCCAGCCCCCGGCACCGTCCACACCCCCAACCCCGGCCATAGATAGCCTCATCCCCCGGCCACAGCCCGAGCCCCGGCCCGCGCCCTCACTGACGGCTTTATTTGGGTCGCTGCTTCGCCGACCCTACAAGGACTGCGGGCCGCTGCGCCGAGCTAAAAATAAAAGCGGCGCCGGCCCAAACACCTCCCCGGGCCGCGGGCGGAGCGGAGCGGGGCGGCTGGTGGCCCGGGCAGGCGGGAGGGGGGCCGGCCCGTGGGTGGTGGTGGTGGTGGAGGGAGGGAGGGAGAGGTGACGCGGACCCGGGGCTGGGAGCGGTGCGGGGTGAGCGGGTGGGGACGGCGCGCTGCCCTCACCTTCTCCTCCTCCGAGACCTGCTCCTCATGCTCCGCCATCTTGGGCCGGCCGCGCT
Organism: Rhinoraja longicauda; assembly: GCF_053455715.1. Classification (NCBI taxonomy): domain Eukaryota; kingdom Metazoa; phylum Chordata; class Chondrichthyes; order Rajiformes; family Arhynchobatidae; genus Rhinoraja; species Rhinoraja longicauda. The sequence continues at coordinate 38,835,853 of NC_135972.1, forward strand.
GTAAATAACTCCGCGCGCCCCCGCGCACGCGCACGCACTGTCCCCGCCCGCATTCTGGGTAAGGCGGGGGCGCGCACGGGACGGGCGGGGGGGGGGGGGGAGGGGGCGCGCACAGGGCGGGGCTGGAGGGCGGGGGACGAGCGCAGGCAGAGGCTCCAGCAGCGCCCTCTACAGTCGGTTACCGCCACTGCCACAACACCCTGACAGTGTCGATTTATTTACAAAAATTTGGAATAACTCAGCAGGTCAGGCAGCATCTCAGGAGAGAAGGAATGGGTGACGTTTCGGGTCGAGACCCTTCTTCAGACTGATGTCAGGGGGGCGGGACAAAGGAAGGATATAGGTGGAGACAGGAAGATAGAGGGAGATCTGGGAAGGGGGAGGGGACGGGAGGGACAGAGGAACTACCTAATGTTGGAGGTCAATGTTCATACCACTGGGCTGCAAGCTGCTCAGGCGAAATATGAGGTGCTGTTCCTCCACAATCTCTAAAGCCACCTCTTTCAGGACAATAGGGTGTGGTCCAGGTGATTTATCCACCTTTAGCCCTTTCAGCTTCCCAAGCACCTTGTACTTAGTAATAGCATAATTTGAAGCAACTTTACAAACCAACATAAATGTGATCTATACACAGTGAACATCCTGCTGTTGCCTGAGGTTCCCACTAGGGTTGCCAACTGTCCCGTATTAGCCGGGACATCCCGTATTTTGGGCTAAATTGGTTTGTCCCGTATTAGGCCCGGACGGCGCTGTAGGCCCGGACACTGTAGGCCCAGACACTGTGGGCCCGGACTCTGTGGGCCTGGACACTGTGGGCCCAGACACTGTGGGCCCAGACACTGTAGGCCCAGACACTGTGGGCCCAGACACTGTAGCCCGCGGGCCGCGCTGTAGGCCCGGACACTGTATGCCCGGACACTGTAGTCCCGGACACGGTATGCCCAGACACTGTAGGCCCGGACACTGTAGCCCGCGGGCCGCGCTGTAGGCTCGGACACGGTTGGCCCGGACACTGTAGCCCGCGGACCACGCTGTAGGCCCGGACACGGTAGGCCCGGACACTGTATGCCCGGACACTGTAGGCCCAGACACTGCAGGTCTGGAAACGGTAGAAGGGTCTCGACCCAAAACGTCACCCATTCCTTCTCTCCAGAGATGCTGCCGGTCCCGCTGAGTTACTCCAGCATTTTGTGTCTGTATTCTGTATTTGAGTAATTGGCTTTGATTTTAAAGAAGTGTTCAGTAGTTAATAATCATGTTTGCAGTTTCTGTATGTCTGATATCTGTTTCTCTATAATACTTAAAGTTGATGAACCTCCTGTGTAAACGTAAGGTATTTAATCACAAAGTGCTGGAGTAACTCAGCAGGTCAGGCAGCATCTCGGGAGAGAAGGAATGGGTGACGTTTCGGGTCGAGACCCTTCTTCAGACTGATGTCGGGGGTGGGACAAAGGAAGGATATAGGTGGAGACAGGAAAATAGAGGGAGATCTGGGAAGGAGGAGGGGAAGAGAGGGACAGAAGAACTATCTAAAGTTGGAGAAGTCGATGTTCATGCCGCTGGGCTGCAAACTGCCCAGGCGAAATATGAGGTGCTGTTCCTCCAATTTCCGGTGGGCCTCATTATGGCACTGGAGGAGGACCATGACGGAAAGGTCAGACTGGGAATGGGAGGGGGAGTTGAAGTGCTCGGCCACCGGGAGATCAGTTTGGTTAATGCGGACCGAGCGCAGGTGTTCAGCGAAGCGATCGCCGAGCCTGCGCTTGGTTTCGCCGATGTAAATAAGTTGGCATCTAGAGCAGCGGATGCAATAGATGAGGTTGGAGGAGGTGCAGGTGAACCTTTGTCTCACCTGGAAAGAATGTTTGGGTTCTTGGATGGAGTTGAGGGGGGAGGTAAAGGGACAGGTGTTGCATCTCGTGCGGTTGCAGGGGAAAGTGCCCGGGGTTGGGGTGGTTTGGGTAGGAAGGGACGAGTGGACCAGGGAGTTGTGTAGGGAACGGTCTCTGCGGATCGCAGAGAGGGGAGGGGATGGGAAGATATGGCCAGTGGTGGGGTCCCGTTGTAGGTGACGGAAATGTTGGCGGATAATTTGTTGGATCCGCTGGCTGGTGGGGTGGAAGGTGAGAACGAGGGGGATTCTGTCCTTGTTGCGAGTGGGGGGAGGGGGAGCAAGAGCGGAGCTGCGGGATGTAGAAGAGACCCTAGTGAGAGCCTCATCTATAATGGAGGAGGGGAAGCCCCGTTTCCTGAAGAACGAGGACATCTCCGAAGCCCTAGTGTGAAACACCTCATCCCGGGCGCAGATGCGGCATAGACGGAGGAATTGGGAGTAGGGGATAGACTTTTTGCAGGGGACCGGGTAGGAACAAGTGTAGTCCAGATAGCTGTGTGAGTCAGTGGGTTTATAGTAAATGTCCGTCACTAGTCTGTCTCCTGTGATGGAGATGGTGAGGTCCAGAAACGGGAGGGTGATGTCGGAGATAGTCCTGGTATATTTAAGGGCAGGATGGAAATTGGAGGTGAAGTGTATGAAGTCAGTGAGTTCTGCATGGGTACAAGAGGCAGCACCAATGCAGTCGTCGATGTAGCGGAGGTAGAGTTCGGGGATGGGGCCAGTGTACGTCCGGAACAGGGATTGTTCGACGTACCCGACAAAGAGGCAGGCGTAGCTAAGGCCCATGCGAGTGCCCATAGCTACGCCTCTGGTTTGGAGGAAGTGGGAGGAGTCAAAGGAGAAGTTGTTGAGGGTAAGAACCAGCTCTGCTAGGCGGAGGAGAGTGTTGGTAGATGGGGATTGGCTGGTTCTACGGTCGAGGGAGAAATGGAGGGCTTCGAGACCATCCTTGTGGGGGATGGAAGTGTAGAGTGACTGGACATCCATGGTAAAGATGAGGGAGTGGGGGTCTGGGAACCGGAAGTTATCGAGGAGATGGAGAGCATGTGAGGTGTCTTGGACGTAGGTGGGGAGGAATTTAACCAGGGGGGATAGGATGGAGTCGAGGTAGGTGGAAATAAGTTCGGTGGGACATGAGCAGGCAGAGACAATGGGTCTGCCGCGACAGTTCTGTGTAAACGTAAGGAATACATTCATCCTCGGGCATCGGGTAAAATGATCAAGACGCAGAGGGTTGGAGTACTCAGCAGGTCAGGCAGCATCTCTGGACAATATACTGTAGATAGGCATCATTTTGGGACAGAACCCTTTTTCAACCAAATTAGTTGCCCATCTGTGTCTCTCAGAGATGCTGCCTGACCTGCTGAGTAACTCCAGCACTCAGTGTCTTATTTTGTAAAGCAGCTCTGCAGTTCCGTGTGTCTACAGTGAATATATGTACAATTTAATAATAATAATAATTTAATAATATAATAATAATAATAATAATAATAATAATAATAATAATAATAATATATTCCTTTATTCGTCCTACACCGGGGAAATTTAGTGTTACAGCAGCAAAGTGGATAGCAAGAGAGCAAGAGATTATTCATTATAAATAAAAGATACATAAATTGTCATCGGTTTTTCGTGTGTTCTTAGCTGTTATTGTTGACTCGTCTGCTGGGAGCAGTGCTGGTTGTGAAGTCTCACAGCTGCGGGAAGGAAGGACCTCCTATATCTCTCCTTCACGCACTTGGGGTGATTTGGCCTTGTGTGCTACCAAAGCATCTTTCCTATGATGGGGCTGTCTTCTAGATATAAGCCAATTCTGAATCTATACAACCAAGTCATCATGAATCCTGTACATCTTAATCTTCTGGATCAGTCTTGCATGAGGGACCATGTCAAAAGCCTCACTAAATCCATGTACACAACATCCACTGCCTGACCTTCATCAATTTCCTTTGTCACTTCCTCAAAAAAGTTAATCAAGTTAGTAAGACACGACCTGCCACATACAAAACCGTGCTGACTATCCCTAATTAGTCCATTCTCTTCAAAATAGTGAATTCCATCTCAATGAATACACACCATTAGTTTCCCGATCACTAACATGAGACTCATTGAGCTTACAGAGGAAACTTCTCCACTTAAACGAAAGAAAAACATTGGCCACTCTGCACTCTTCTGTGGCTAGAGAAGAAACAAAGATCCTTGAAAAGGCCCCCGCAATCTCCTTTCTTGCTTCCCTCAATAACTGGGATAGATCTCATCTGGTTTCGGAGACTTATCCACATTAATGCTTGTCCAGGGCCTCAGCACCACCTCCTTCGTGACCTCCTAGCAGCCCTTTCTCCACACTGATCTTGCTGTCTTCCAAGTCCTTCTCTTCGGTGAATACAAAGTGCAAATGCAAAGTACTCGTTTAGCACTGCACCTACATCCTCTGATTCCAAGCATACGTTCCCTCCTTTACCCTTGAGTGGTCCTGCCTTCTTCCTGGTCACCCTCTTGTTTTTAACGTGCATGTTAAAAATCCTTGGGATTTTCTGTGATCTGACTCAACAACGACTTTCTGGCCCCCTTGCCCATTCTAATCACCCACTGGAGTTCTTTCCTACTTGCTTAATATGACTCATAAGCCCCTGGTGTCACCTTCTTAAACCTGACACATGGTTCCTTTTTCTCAAAGAAGTTTACAACCTCTTTGGTCATCCACATTTCCCTGACCATGCCATCCTTCCCACATCCTTATTGCTACATGCTGATTCTGCATTTTGATTAACTGGTCTTTAAACAACTCCCACAGGTCATCTGTGGACTTATCCAATTGCAACTGTTCCCAGTCTACCCTTTCTCGGTAGATGCTGCCTTATGACATTAGAGCTCGTTAAACTGTTGAAGTGACTGTGGGGAAAATATACCCCCAAAAATTAATTTCATTGCAGACTTAATATTGTGGTCATACAGCATTAATACATGCTTCCCGATAATCATCCTGCCATCACGATACAACAAACCCAACACTGCTACTTAGATGGACTTTGAGGACATATTCACCATTGTTATATGATTTATTTTTATAGAGTCATAGAGTGGAAACAGGCCCTTCGGCCCAACTTGCCCACACCGGCCAACAATGTCCCAGCTACCCTAGTCCCACTTGCCTGCGCTTGGTCCATAACCCTCCAAACCTGTCCTATCCATGTACCGGTCCAACTGTCAATTTTGTTGTGCTGCTTTGCGGCACTTCAAATGAAGCTTCCATCTATTTATTGCCCTCCAGTTTTCTTCTTTTCTCTTTTATTATATAACCCAAGAAAGCATTCTTCACGTATACACATATATTTTTAATTTGAGTTGACCAGCTAATTGGCAAGGAAATTAGTAAATCCCATTAGATGATACGCAGACAGTATTTGGCCTCCATCAAATCATATTTACTTAAATTCAAAATAACAATCTAATTTGCTAAAATGCATTCATCCAGAAAGCTCGGCGGATATTTGCATGTTATTTGTAAAACAAATGCTTATCATTTGTTTACATTATTTTCTTTCACATTATTTTTCAATATTACTTAAATAGTTACAATTTAGCTTTCACTTTTTATGAAGGTACTCACCCAAAACTTTGTTTTCCCTTCCCTTTCTCGATCAGGCGGCACGGTGGCGCAGAGGTAGAGTTGCTGCCTTACAGCGCTTGCAGCACCAGAGTCCCGGTTCGATCCCAACTACGGGTGCTGTCTGTACGGAGTTTGTACGTTCACCTTGTGACCACTTGGGTTTTCTCCGAGATCTTCGGTTTCCTCCCACACTCCAAAGAAGTGCAGGTTTGTAGGTTAATTGGCTTGGTATAAATGTAAAAAGTGTGCCTAGTGTGTGTTAGGGTCGTGTTAATGTGCGGGGATCGCTGGTCGGCGCGGACTCGGTGGGCCGAATGGGCCTGTTTCCGCGCTGTATCTCTAAACTAAACTAAACTCAGATTCCTATTAAATCTTTTCCCCTTCACCTTAAACCTATGGCCTCTGGTCCTCAATTCACCTACTCTGGGCAAGAGACTCTGCGCATCTACCTGATCTATTTCTCTCATGATTTTGTATACCTCTATACATGTCACTCCTCATCCTCCTGCGCACCAAGGAATGGAGTCCGAGCCTACTCAACCTCTCCCTATAGCTCAGAGCCTCTAGTCCTGGCAACATCCTCGTATATCTTCTCTGTGCCCTTTCCAGCTTGATAATATCTTTCCTATAGCACGGTGCCCAGAACTAAACATAATAATATCAATAGCAAATATGGCTCAGTTTGGCCCTTCTAATTGCCAACTTGAGTTCTTTCCTACCTCCTTAATATTCCTCAAACCCTATCTGATTTCATCTTTCTAAACCTTCTTTTTCCTTGACCAAATTTACAATCTCTTTGATCGATATGTAAAGCTGGAGTAACTTAGCGGGTCGGGCTGCATCTCTGGAGAAAAGGAATAGGTGACGTTTCGGGTCGAGACCCTTCTTCAGAGAATCTCTTACAATTTCTTTGTTCATCCAAAAACAAATCTGCATTGATATTTCTGATGTCTCAGAGGCCAACCAGAAACCATCAAAAGAAATTTTAAAAATGCTGATATTGAAAATCTAAAATCAATAAATAGAAATTTCTGGTTATACTCAACAGGTCAGGCTGCATCTGTGGGTTGAGAAACAATGTCAAAATTTCACTCAAAAACCCTCATCAGATGTCTTCGACGTGCAACGTTAATTCTTTTAGTTTTAGTTTAGAGATTCAGAGTGGAAACAGGACGTTTGATCTAGCGAGTCTGCTCCGACCAGCAATCTACCATACACTAGTTCCATCCTACACACTAGGGACCATTATCAGATGCCAATTAACCTACAAACCTACACGTCTTCGAAATTTGGGAGGAAACCGGAGCAACAATAGAAAACCCGCATGGTCACAATGACTTTACGTACGAACTCTGTGCAGACAGCACCTGTAGTCAGGATCGAATCCGGGTTTTGACGCTGTAAGGCTTCAACTCTATTGCTGTGTCACCGGCCGCCCAATTCTGTTTCTCTTCCTTGAGCTGCAGCCTGGCTCGCTGGGTCTTTCCAGGAATATATATTTTTATTTTAGCTAACCTGAGACCAATTTGTGAACAAAAACCCTACGTCTGAAATCTGCCCATAAGCCGCGCCTTCAGTGACTTTATACTGTCAGTATTGAGAATAAGAGTTCAGGTGATGAATGTTGGGAGCACTGAACTGATTTGTAAGTCCTCTTTGCAACCTGTGAACGCTAATGTTGACTGAAGTTGCAAGTGAGTGGACAACCACAGGCCTGAGAGTGCGAACAGAGAAAGCCTTTCCCAATATGATGCACATGAGGTGCGGGAGTGGGTTAAATGTCCACAACGCACATCAGTTCAGTCTGAACTGGAGCAAATGTTCATAACTATAGGTAGACACTGAATGGTGGAGTAACTCCGCAGGTCAGACAACATCTCTGGAGAAAAGGAATAGGTGACGTTTCGGGTCAAGACCCTTCTTCAGACATTCATAATTATACACAGACATGCCTTCACCTTTTTTTGATAGGTTCTTTGCCTCTATTTTCGAGTCTGTGGCTTGCTGATCATACTGCCATTCTGCAACAAGAAGATTAATCGAAACCATTTTACACCTGTGTGCCAAATATCAACGTCACAGACCAAGCGCACGCATCACCAAACTAGCTCCTTAAACTGGAATTGACAGAAATCTTATCTCTGTTATCAAACAATAACTGAATGAACAGCCTGACAATTGCTTTCCAGGCAGCAAGACGAGCAACACGCGGATGTGCTATGCAATGTATTCATAATTGAATCCATCATAATCACCCCTTCCTGGCAGGAAGTGGCATGGACATAACAAGGCACAACCCAAGACGATCACGGCAGTGCAGTTAGTCTCGTGCTACATCCTCTTACCCCTGTTCACTTTCAAAAAGGCAGGAAAACATGCCACATTCACAACCTGGGAATGGTGTGAAGTGAAGAGAGACACAAAATCCTGGAGTAACTCAGCGGGACAGGCAGCACCTCTGGACAGAAGGAATGGGTGATGTTTTGTCCAGAGATGCTGCCTGTCCCGCTGAGTTACTCCAGCATTTTGTGTCTATTTTCGGATTAAACCAGCACCTGCAGTTCCTTCCCACACAATGGTGTGGAGTGCATGGGACAATTTAAAACTAAATTGGGCACAGCTAGAAATTATGGATAGCAGTTAAATGATACTGGCATTCTACAAATTCTGACTCAACTTGTTAAGTCACTGCAACAAGTAACTGTTTAATATGTTGCTCATGTGCTTGGCTGTGTCTTGGTGCTTTATCTATTTTGGTGATATACTTTGTTTTCTTGTAACTGTTTGTTACGCACGTGACATATAATCCCAGCCTTGATAAACGAGCACATAGGAAATTCACTGTAGATGAGCTGGGTGCCATGATTATTATCTCCGTTTATCTTATTTGTTACATGGCAGATAAACATGATGTTGGGCATTCTTTCCGCAGCAGTGGTAAGCTGACTGGTTTGAAGTTATACAACTCAATGTTGAACACTAATTTTTGAATTAATAAGTAAAGCTGCTAGTAAAGCAGCTTGAAATTGTTTCATGCACTGTGGAATTTTTATTGTCACCAGTTTAGTAAACCCAACACAATGCTGAGATAACCACCCAATACCAAACATCGCCAATAAGCTTTGCTCTCCGAGGCCTATCTGGTGTGTAAATTCTTGGAAGGTGCTATCTGAAAATGGTCAGTTGCTCTTTTGCCAAGTTCACAAGTGTAGTAGGTTTCCACTACAGACAACACTATTTACTTTTCCCTGTCCCAGGATACTAATTTGTATTGGCCACTTATTATTTGCACTCTGATGTTTAGTTTAGTTTAGAGATACAGCGCGGAAACAGGCCTTTCGGCCCACCGAGTCTGCACCGACCAGCGATCCCCACACATTTACACTATCCTACACACACTCAGAACAATTTTTACATTGATACCAAGTCAATGAATCTGCAAACTTGTACATCTTTGGCGTGTGGGATGAAACCAGAGATCTCAGAGAAAACCCACGCAGGTCACGGGGAGAACGTACAAGTTCCGTACAGACAAGCACCCGTAGCCAGGATCAAACCTGGGTCTCTGGCGCTGTAAGCACTGTAAGACAGCAATTCTACCGCTGCGCCACCGTGACAATGCTTCATAGCTTTATTCTTGGGCCCCGATTTTGATGGTGGATTGTGCAAAACTGCCTGAATTTCTCTACGGTGTGGGCAAGTTGTGCTGAAGGGCCTGTTTCCATGATGTATCACTATGACTCTATGACTCTAAAATGTTTGTAAGTGCTTCATGTGCTTGGATTTTTCTTATTTTAAAATAATTTTGAACTTGTTAATTGATTGATTAATTATCTTTCCTAACTTTGGGATGTTTTTCAATGTGGAAATATTCAGCACCTTGATCTAATCCAGGTATATCCAGTCAGCATGCTATGTACCTAAGGCAATTTAGTGATCAGGTTTTTGATAAAATTCCATTGTGTGGTGTACAGTGTTGTGTAATACGATGATATTTCCAGACCAAATATTTTCTGTATCCTCCTAATAGGTCTTGGACGGGCACAGCGGCAGAGTTGCTGCCTTACAGCGAATGCAGCGCCGGTGTCTCAGGTTCGATTCTGACTACGGGTGCCGTCTGTACGGAGTTTGTACGTTCTCCCCGTGATCTGCGTGGGTTTTCTCCGAGATCTTCGGTTTCCTCCCACACTCCAAAGACGTACAAGTATGTACGTTAATTGGCTGGGCAAAATGTAAAAGTTGTTCCTAGTGTGTGTAGGATAGTGTTGATGTGCGGGGATCGCTGAGCGGCGCGGACCCGGTGGGCTGAAGGGCCTGTTTCCGTGCTGTATCTCTAAACCTAAAAAAATAATAAAAATCTAAAACACCATATATCTTCCTTTCCGTAAAGATAATTAAAACATCTACTATCAGATTGCTGGCAATACCATTCAATAACTGAATTTATATCATTAACTGATAGTTTACAAACTGTAATGACTAGTTTAGTTTAGCTTAGTTTAGAGATACAGTGTGGAAACAGGCCCTTCGGGCCACCAAGTATGCACCGACCAGCGATCCCCGCACATTAACACTATCTTACACACACAAGGGACAATTTACATTTATACCAAGCCAATTAACCTGCAAACCTGTACGTCTTTGGAGTGTGGGAGGAAACCGAAGATCTCGGAGAAAACCCACGCAGATCACGGGGAGAACGTACAAACTCCGTACAGACAGCACCCGTGGTCGGGATCAAACCCGGGTCTCTGTCGCATTAAGGCAGTATCGCTCCCACTACGCCACATCCCACCCGAGTTATCTGATTTTCTGATTTTCTAGTTATTTGATTTTCTAGTTATCTGATTTTCTTGCTATCTTTTATTTCAGAGTTGGAATATAAGCTGAGCCTGTGATTTGAAACATCCTATGATGGCAAAGGAAATTGTACAATCATTTTAGCTCACACATGAGAGTATGGTTAATTAACCAAGGTATGAAGTCAACAACAACCAAATGATAAACAGTGAGAGACACAAGGAACTGCCAATGCTGGTTTTGCAGATGAGTTGCTGGAGGAACTCAAAGGGTCAGGCAGCATCCCTGTAGAACATGAATAGGTGATGTTTAAGTTCATGACACTTCTTAGTTCTTGGTTCTTGGTCCTCCAAAATATTCCAAGTGGAATTTAAACTGGAGGTTTAATAGCACTCCCTCAAGGAGTCTAAAGCAAAGAAAGCAAAAATGGTAATATTTGCTTTAGAAGCACAAAACCAGTTGCCTTAAAGGATTTTACACTTCATGGATCGATCTTGCCCTTCCTCATGAAAAGGTTCTCAAAAGGTTTTTCATGTCCTCATAATGTAGAGCAAATAAAACTTCAAAATTCATTACATTTACTGTACTGCTAAGCACAGCTCAAACAGCATCCTAAAGTTTGCTGACAACACGACCATCTTGGGCCTCATCACAGACAACAATGAGACGGCCTACAGAGAGGAGGTAAAGGCACTAAACAGCTGGTGCCAGGAAAATAACCTCTCTCTCAATGTCAGCAAAACTAAAGAGATGATGGTGGACTACAGGAGACAGCAGGGGAGTGGACACCTCCCCATCCACATCGGTGATGCTGAGGTTGAAAGGGTCAGCAGCTTTAAGTTCCTCGATGTGCACATCACTGAGGACCTTTCCTGGACACTGCACACAGACACAATAACAAAGAAGGCCCACCAGCGGCTCTTTTTCCTGAGAAGACTGAGGAAGTTTGGTATGAACGCCAGCATCCTCACAAACTTCTACAGATGCACCATCGAGAGCCTGCTGATGGGCTGCATTACAGTCTGGTACGGGAACTGTTCTGCCCACAGCCACAAATCACTACAGAGAGTGGTGAAGACGGCACAGCACATCACTGGCAACTGTCTCTCGGCCATTCAGGACATTTTCTACCGGCGGTGCCAGCGGAAGGCACGCAGCATCATCAAGGACCACAGCCACCCAGCACGCAGGCTGTTCTCCTTGTTACCGTCAGGCAGACGATGCAGGAGTATGGCTGTGCGTACCACCAGACTTAAGAACAGTTTCTACCATCAGGCCTCAGGCTTCTGAACTCATAAACACATTTCACATCATATATGTTGATTATTTTTAATATTGTCTTTTTACCTATTTTTAATATTGTCTTTTTACCTTACTAATGTAATTTTCTATCTTATTTATCCTTGGAATATTACTGATGAGGTGACCCGTTGTCTTGTTAAATACATTTCATTGTACCATTGACCCTGTGCCAACCTACATATGACAAATAAAATAAAATTCATTATTATTATTACATTCACCGTGACACTATATATATATATATAATGTAATTCACAGCAACATGGAATTTCCATATTTTTAACAGTTTAAGTATCCCTGTGCTCCATCAGCATGTCATGAGCTCCTTCTATAGTTAACTTGTATCACTTGTCTTCAATGATTTGCATCAAGGTAAATACACAGTAGACTAAATAATTCAACAAAAAGTGATGTGGGCGAGTTTCTACCAAGCAGCTTTTCAAATAGCAAATGGAAATAATGATATATACAGGTTTAAAATTGTTACATGCCTGTTAATTCCTGTTTTACCTTGAAGTCTATAGACAAGGAAATCACAACTGAGTAATGGATGACTGATCCATCACCTTTAGTCTCGACCAAGACCACACCCCAAACGTGCACAGTGTTGACCTTTATGTTGTTCAGTGTGAATGGACTCTCTCTGCCCTTACACCATCTTCTGCTTTCATACGGTTGATTCAGCCTCATGAAGTCAGCTTGAGAAGTGATTTTCAACATGACTAAAGCAAGCAAGATTTAAACACAAAATGCTGGAGCAACTCAGTGGGACAGGCAGCATCTCTGGAGAGAAGGAATGGGTAATGTTCTGGGTTGAGACCCTTCTTCAGACCCGAAACATCACCCATTCCTTCTATCCAGAGATGTTGCCTGTCCCGCTGAATTGCTCCAGCATTTTGTGTCTATCTTCGGTGTAAACCAACATCTGCAGTTCCTTCCTAAGCAAGATTTTAAAAATATAATTGAAAAGGAGATGCTATTAAAATTTATCACAGTATATTATATGATTCACTTGAAACATGTATACCTGAGTGCACATATGTGTTGTCCATCAGGAGTCATGGTGCTTTGTGAGCTGATCTAGTGTCCCTGTTTTAGACAATAGACAATAGACAATAGGTGCAGGAGGAGGCCATTCGGCCCTTCGAGCCAGCACCGCCATTCAATGTGATCATGGCTGATCATTCTCAATCAGTACCCCGTTCCTGCCTTCTCCCCATACCCCCTGACTCCGCTATCCTTAAGAGCTCTATCTAACTCTCTCTTGAATGCATTCAGAGAATTGGCCTCCACTGCTTTCTGAGGCAGAGAATTCCACAGATTCATAACTCTCTGGCTGAAAAAGTTTTGATCTATGGCAGACACCATTTTGACGAACCATTCTACATCTTCCTTGAACAACATCTGCTTTGATCTGTGTAAGAAAATAACTGCAGATGCTGGTACAAATCGAAGGTATTTATTTCACAAAATGCTGGAGTAACTCAGCAGGTCAGGCAGCATCTCAGGAGAGAAGGAATGGGTGACGTTTCGGGTCGAGACCCTTCTTCTGTTGTTTTCACACCTTATCTTTCCATATCTCTAGTCTCCCCCTCCCCTGACTCTCAGTCTGAAGAAGGGTCTCAACCCAAAACATCACCTATCCCTTCTCTCCAGTGATGCTGCCTGTCCACTGAGTTACTCCAGCACTTTGTGTCTACCACAAAATATGGTCGACCACAAATTGTCTGTGTTTGTGAGGGCTGTGTTTGCAGACATGTACTTAGCAGTCTTGAAGAAAATAAACTTAGAAAATTAGCCTCCATCTTTTTGCAGTTTAAAATATAACACCTATGCATTTCTAAACACATATTAATATAGAAACTTAAAAACAAGGTCTCATTTTTGACATGCATGATCAGACACAACGGGTGCAAATGAAAGCTGGAGTTCAACCATTAAGCCCAGCGAACAGCACGGATGGATATTTGCAATCTGTCAGCAGCCTGGCAGTATTCATTGGGATGCGGTTCAAAGTTGTGCTATTTTAATGAACTTTGCATGCCCTCAGCGCTGCTGATTGGTTGCACACGTCAGCAAAGGCATAACATTACACGTCCAGGGTTCTAAATAAAGGCAGCTCACATATCCTAAAAGGAGATTATATGGGGTTGGGAGAGGTGCTGGAAAGTCATTCCTGAAATGAATCTGCAACGCAACGGAGCAAAAATAGCTCTTGGTGTGAGTGAAGCTCTACCAGATCAAGTCCTGAGGAAGACGTAAGATGAAGCACAGACAAGGATATCATGTTCCATCTTGAGGGAAAGGATTTCTTCTGGAAGCATAACTGAAGGGATAGTGGGAACAAATGGCACAGATGCTGATATCAGCAATATTGTTTCTTGAACAATGATGTATTGCAGAAACAAATGTCATGATTATGTGGCGTCTCAGGGTGGGTGAATTCATTATCAAATTGCACAGGCTGCCACTGAGCCAGTCCTCTGTTCAGATCAATCCATCTCCAACAACCATCCACTGACAATCTCAGAACTGGGGCTCAAACCTACATTCATATTCTTCATCTGTGTCCAACATCTGAGGTGGGAAAGACACTAGAGAGCACTCACGAATCTTACTGAGTTTTTGAAGATGCGATCAAAAAGGTTGATGAGGGCAGAGCTGTAGATGCTGTATATATGTTTTTCAGCAAAGTATTTAACAAGGCCATAAGGTCATAAGTGATAGGAGCAGAAGTAGGACATTCGGCCCATCAAGTCTACTCCGCCATTCAATCATATCTGATCTATCTCTCCCTCCTAACCCCATTCTCCTGCCTTCTCCCCATAATCCCTGACACCCGTACGAATCAAGAATCTAACTAGGTTCTATCAATGAATCAATGGCTTCATGGAAGGAAGCAAAAGATGATGGTGAAAGGATGTCTTTCGGACCGGTGATTAGCGGTGCCTCAGGGTACAGAGCCCATTGCTGATTGTCATCTATTTTGATGATTTGGATGAGAACGTACAAGGCATGATTAGCAAGTTCGCAGATGACACTAAAGTGTGCAGTATTGTTGATAGTGAAGGAGGTTGTCAAAAGTTGCAGCAGAATCTTGATTGGTTGGCCAGGTGGGCTGAGGAATGGTTGATGGAATTTAATACAGAGAAGCGCGAGGTGTTGCATTTTGGGAAGTCTAACAAGGGTTGGACCTACACAGTGAATGGTAAGGCTCTGGTTGTAGAGCAGAGGGATCTTGGAGTACAGGTACATAGTTCCTAGAAAGCAGTGTCACGGATAGATCGGGTGGCCAAGAAGGCTTTTGGCAAATTTGCCTTCATCAGGCAGAGTACTGAGTATAGAAATTGGGAGGTCATGTTAAAGTTGTATAAGGGAGGCCGCATTTACAGTCTTGTATTCAGTTTTGGTCACCCTGTTATAGGATAGATGAGAAGTTGGAAAGAGTGCAGAGAAGATGTACGAGGATGTTGCCTGGGCCTGAGCTATAGGGAGAGGTTGAGCAGGCCAGGACTTTATTTCTTGGAGCGCAGGAGGATGAGGGGTAATCTTATCGAGGTGCTTCAGATCATGAGAGGAATGGATAGGGTGAATGTACAGAGTCTTTTCCCCAGAGTAAGGGAACCAAGAACCAGAGGACATAGATTTAAGGTGAGGGAGGAAAGATTTAATCTGAGGGGCATCTTTACACAAAAGATGGCAGGCCTATGGAATGAATTGCCAGATGAGATAGGTGAGGCATGTATTATCACAACATCTAAAAACCCTTTGGACAGGTACATGGATAGGATAGGTTTAGAAGGATATGGACCAAATGCAGGCAGGTGAGACCAGTGCAGATTTGTCCCTAGTGTGTGTAGGATAGTGTTAGTGTGTGGGGATCGCTGGTCAGGGCCGACTCAGAGGGCCGAAGGACCTGCCTCCGCGCTGTATCTTTAAACTAAACTAAACTAAAATACCTTGCGAGGACAACCAATGGTATGTGGCATCATACAGAAACTTTAGTCAATGCAAACTCTTGCCACATCAGCAACAAGAGGACAGATAAGAAGTTTTTTTTTGCTGTGCTCAGAGACACTGAGCCCTCTATTATGCAACAGTTTATGGAAGAGAATAAGCTGCTGCTTTCACCCTGAGCAACATTCTGGACAAGCCATGCATGCAAAGGTTGAGTGCCACAATGACCTTGAATGAAAGGCACTGGCTTTACACTGAGCCTGAAACTGTGGCTAAAATTATTGGCAAATTTATTCCACACCATTTACATTTTTGTCAGCATTGGGAAAGAGAAAAATATAGCAAGGAGTTGTGAAAAATGAGAGTGAGGCTCATGAACATATCCATCAGGATAGACTAAACAAATGAGGAATAAGCTGGGCAGACCACAGGATGAGGGTGTTGGCAGGATCTAACGGGAAAGGTTGGGCAGGCTGGTACTTTATTCCTTGGAGTGCAGGAGGCTGAGGAGTGATCTCATTGAGGTGTATAAAATCGTCAGGGGAATGGATAAGGTGACTGAGAGTATTTTACCTGGTGTAGGGGAATCGAGAACCCGAAGACAAAGGTTTAAGTTGAGAGGGGCAAGATTTGATAGAAACCTGAGGGTCTACTTTTCCACTTTGAGGGTGGGAGGTAAATGGAAAGAGCTGTGAAAGGAGGTAGTTGGAGCAGATACTATAACAGCATTATAAATACATGGACTGGTACATAGATAGGAAAGGTTTAGATCGATATAGGTCAAACACGGGCAAATGGGACTTGCTTAGATGGGGCATCTTGGTTGGCATGGACAAGTTGTGCTGAAGGGCCTGTTTCCATGTAGTAAGGCTCTATGACACTAAGAAATAAATAAGAAACAAATAAGAAATAAATAAGAAAAAATGAGCATTTCAACTGAGCACATGAGAACACATTGTGAACATCACATGCAGTACACTGGAAGAGGTTTAGGTGAACCACTGTTTCACCTAGAAAAACGGTTTGTGTCCCTGGATAGTGAAGTTACAAGGGGAAAGTTCATGGGAAATTGCTATATGATGAATGGTGGTTGATATGAATGGAAGAGCAAAACTAGTGGTCACCACAGAGATAAAATCCTTTGAAATAGCCTTGCATTTAACAACACATTAGGGGCCTGTCCCACTTAGGCGTTTGTTTAGGCGACTGCCGGCGACTGCAATAGTCGTAGCAGGTCGCCAAAAAACCGGCGACTGAACAATGTCTACGACAAGCTACACCAACCTACCACCTAGTCGATGTCAAGCTACGGCAAGCTATCGAAAACTGGTGACCCAATCATCGCGACTTAGGACGTCCACCTACGACCGCACCTACGACAACCTACGACCACACAGGCGGCAACCTAGGACAAGCGAAGTCAACCCACGTCCACCCGCAACAAGCTACGACAAGCTACGACAAGCTACGACCGTGTCGACGACAACTGAGGACAATTCATGTCATTTTGGCCTCCGGTTTTGACGCCGGTATCTGTCGCCGGTTGATGTAGGTTGACGTGGGTAGTCGCCAATGGAATTCAACGAAGTCAGCACCAGCGACAACCTACATCACCTGGCGACAACCTACATCACCTGGCGCCAACCTACGTCACCTGGCGCCAACCTACGTCACCTGGCGACAACCTACGACAGCGCCCACGTCAGGAGACGTCAAGCTACGATCATTGGCGTCAAACCAACAGTCGCCAAAACATTTCAAAATCCAGCGGCTACCAGAAAAACGCTACGACTCTTTGGAGACGACTCACGACCAAACAGGCGACACCCCGGCAACCGTGTGGCGACAGACTAGTCGCCTGTAGTCGTCTAAAAAATCGCCTGAGTGGGACAGGGGTTTTAGTTTTCAGTAGGTGAGAAGAAAGGGACTGTATGGACAGAACAAAGGGAATATCTCTGATGGGTTGAGTCCAATGGATTAAGAGGAACAGTAACAAGCTTTTCAATCGGTATACGTTGTTCATAGTGGAACCATGGAGCATGCCTAGTAAACTAGACAAGAGTCATAGAGTCAGATAGCACAGAAACAAGTGCTGCCTCCCAACATGTCTATGGATCATGAATGAATGAATGAATGAATGAATAAGTTTATTGGCCAAGTATGTACATATACAAGGAATATGCCTTGGTGCTCCGCTTGCAAGTAACAACAAAAACATACAGTAAACAATTAAGGATAAAGCATAAAACATTAAAACATTAAAAATACAACATTACAGTTTAAACATGTGAGTGAAATAAACCAGAGCAGAAAGAGACTGCAGACTTTTGGTTGTTGAGTCGAGCTACTACTCACAGAAAAAAGCTGTTTTGATGTCTGGCTGTGGCTGCTTTGACAGTCCGGAGTCGCCTTCCAGAGGGAAGTGCTTCAAAGAGTTTGTGGCCAGGGTGAGAGGGGTCAGAGATGATCTTGCCCGCTCGCTTCCTGGCCCTTGCAGTGTACAGTTCGTCAATGGGGGGAAGGTTGCAGCCAACAACCTTCTCGGCTGATCGAACGATTCGTTGCAGCCTCCGGATGTCGTGCTTGGTGGCTGAGCCAAACCAGACCATGATGGAGAAGGTGAGGACAGACTCAACGATGGCAGTATAGAATTGGACCATCATTGCCTGTGGCAGATTGTGTTTCCTCAGCTGCTGCAGGAAGTATATCCTCTGTTGGGCCTTTTTGTCTGTGGAGTCGATGGTGGCCCCCCATTTAAGGTCCCTGGAGATGATGGTTCCAAGGAACTTAAATGACTCCACAGATGTGACTGTGGTGTTGTTGATCGTGAGTGGGGGGAGGGGAGGGGGAGCTCTCCTAAATCTACAATCAATTCCATTGTCTTGAGAGCATTGAGCTCCAGGTTGTTGCGATGGCACCAGGACGCCAGCTGTGTCACTTCCTGTCTGTAGGCAGATTCCTCCCCATCCTGGATCAGTAAAATCAGGGTAGTGTCATCCGCAAACTTGAGGAGCTTTACAGAGGAGTCTGTGGAGATGCAGTGGTTGGTGTAGAGAGAGTAAAGGAGAGGGGAGAGTACGCAGCCTTGTGGTGCTCCTATGCTGAGGGTCTGCGGGTCCGAGATGTGCTTTCCCAGCCTCACATGCTGCTTCCTGTCCATCAGGAAGTTGATGATCCACTGACAGAGGGGTTCAGGCACAGTCAGCTGGGAGAGTTTGTAGTGTTGTAGCTCTGGCACAATGGTGTTAAATGCAGAGCTAAAGTTCACAAACAAAAGCCTTGCATAGGTCCCCTTGTGGTCTAGGTGCTGGAGGATGAAGTTCAGGCCTAGGTTGACTGCGCCTTCCACCGATCTATTGGTCCTGTATGCAAACTGCAGGGGGTCCAGCAGGGGGTTTGTGATGTTTTTCAGGAGGGCAAGCACAAGTCTTTCAAAGGTCTTCATGACTACAGAGGTAACTGCGACAGGCCTGTAGTCATTAACACCTGTGATCCTTGTGTTTTTTAGTACAGGGACAATAGTGGAGACTTTAAAGCAGGCAGGGACTGGTTGAAAATGACTGTGTAGACTGGTGCCAGTTGTTCGGCACAGAGCTTGAGGGTGGAGGGGGAAACATTGACCAGTCCTGGAAATTTCCGGCTTTTCTGTCTCCTGAATAGGTTCTCCACTTCCGCAATTGCTATTGTTAGTGATGGAGAAGTGGCCAGACTGATGTTGGGGAGGAAGGAGGGGGTGGGTAGTGGACGAGGGTCTAGTCTTTGCAGACTGGAGTCAGGCTGTAAGTGGGTGTGAAGTGGTGATTGGGGAGGGGTGGGTGGGGAAGTGTCCAATCTTTGCAGACTGGAGTCGGGCTGTAAGTGGGTCTGATGTGGTGATTGTGGAGGGCGGAGGGGGGGGGGGGGGGGGGGGGTGGAGGGGGATGCGGTACCGGGTTATGTTTCTGTTTATCGAACCTGCAGTAGAACTCGTTCAGGTCGTTGGTCAGCTGACGATTGTCCAAGGAGCGTGGGGCTTTCCTCTTGTAGCTGTGATTTCTTGCAAGCCCTTCCACACTGAAGAAGAGTCATTAGCTGAGAACTTGCTCCTCAGCTTCTCAGAGTACCTTTCCTTGGCAGCTCTGATTCCTCTTCTCAGCTTGTACTTGGCCTGCCTGTAGAGGTCTGTATCCCCGCTCCTGTAGGCCTCATCTTTAGACTGGCGGAGCTGTCTGAGTTCTGCTGTGAACCAGGGCTTGTTGTTGTTGAACCAGATCCGGGTCCCAGTGGGAATGTGACTGTCCTCGGATGTCACAGTGTCTGTGTACTCATCGAGGCTTGTGGTTGTTCCCTGAACACATGGGGAGGGAAGAGATGAAAGCACACGGTTGCATTTTCTGCAGTACATGGATAAGTGGTAATAAGAGCAGTAGTTGATGCTGATGGAAGAGCAGACCAAGGAGTTGTGAAAGAGATGATCCCTTTAAAATCCAGACGTTTGTTATAAACTGCACATCTGTTATTAGTTTGCTGAACATTGCCTATAGTGTCGCTATGAACAATATATTTTACACAGACTAAGAAACATAATGTGCCCATTAAACCATTTAGACTCACCCTATCCAGACATTCCCTTTGGTGGAACATGGAACAGTACAGCACATGAACTGGCCTTTCGGCCCACAATGTCTGTGCCAAACGTGTTATCATTAAGCTAATCACATCTGCCTGCATTTGACCCATAGCCCTCCATTCCCTGCATATCCCTCTTCCATCTTCACACCTGATGAAAACTAATGTCTTTCTCTGAGAAAGGCCTCCATATTTGTAAAGTTATCTGTTTCTCTATCAACAGATGCCAAGTGTTTCCAGCATTTTCTGTTTTTATTTCAGATTTCCAGCGTCTGCGGTTTTCTTGTATTTTCATTTACGGTGGACGTCCCAAAGATTGGTCACCACTGGGGCGGAGGAACATTCCCAGCAGGAGAGTACATCTGCACGCTATGTTCCCAGCAGGAGAGTACATCTGCACGCTATGTTCCCAGCAGGAGAGTACATCTGCACGCTATGTTCCCAGCAGGAGAGTACATCTGCACGCTATGTTCCCCAGCAGGAGAGTACATCTGCACGCTATGTTCCCAGCAGGAGAGTACATCTGCACGCTATGTTCCCCAGCAGGAGAGTACATCTGCACGCTATGTTCCCAGCAGGAGAGTACATCTGCACGCTATGTTCCCAGCAGGAGAGTACATCTGCACGCTATGTTCCCAGCAGGAGAGTACATCTGCACGCTATGTTCCCAGCAGGAGAGTACATCTGCACGCTATGTTCCCAGCAGGAGAGTACATCTGCACGCTATGTTCTCTTTTCTCATTCACCCACTGCCACACCGTTCCCTTTTCAACTACACACAGTTACAAGGACAACAGAAAATGCACATGACAATCAAGATTTATGTTGTCATTATCTCATTTTAGGGTGGCACGGTGGCACAGCGGTAGAGTTACTGCCTTACAGCGCCAGAGATCCGGGTTCGATCCCGACTACGGGTGCTGTCTGTACGGAGTTTACACGTTCTCCCCGTGACTTGCGTGGGTTTTCTCCGCGATCCTCTGTTTCCTCCCACACTCCAAAGATGTCCAAGTTTGTAGATTAATTGGCTTGGTAAAAATGTAAAATTGTCCCTAGTGTGTGAATGAATAAATGAATGAATGAGTGAATGAATGAATGAATAAGTTTATTGGCCAAGTATGTGCATATACAAGGAATGTGCCTTGGTGCTCCGCTCACAAATGACAACACGAACATACAGTTAACAATTAAGAATAAAGCATAACCACATCAAAACAATAAGGATACAACATTACGGTCTAAACATGTGGGTGAAAATAAACCAGAGCAAACAAGAGACTACAGGCTTTGGTTATTGAGTAGAACGATCACTCGTGGAAATAAGCTGTTTTTATGTCCGGCTGTGGCTGCTTTGACAATCCGGAGTCACCTTCCAGAGGGAAGTGCTTCAAAGAGTTTGTGGCCAGGGTGAGAGGGGTCAGAGATGATCTTGCCCGCTCACTTCCTGGCCCTTGCAGTGTACAGTTCGTCGATGGGGGGAAGGTTGCAGCCAACAACCTTCTCAGCTGTGCGAATGATCCGTTGCAGCCTCTGGATGTCGTGCTTGGTGGCTGAGCCAAACCAGACCATGATGGAGAAGGTGAGGACGGACTCAATGATAGCAGTATAGAATTGGACCATCATTGCCTGTGGCAGATTGTGTTTCCTCAGTTGCCGCAGGAAGTACATCCTCTGTTGGGCCTTTTTGACTGTGGAGTCGATGGTGGCCCCCCATTTAAGGTCCCTGGAGATGATGGTTCCAAGGAACCTAAATGACTCCGCAGATGTGACTATGGTGTTGTTGATGGTGAGTGGGGGGAGGGGAGGGGGATCTCTTTGAAAGTCTACAGTTAGTTCCACTGTCTTGAGAGCATTGAGCTCCAGGTTGTTGCGATGGCACCAGGACGCCAGCTGTGTCACTTCCTGTCAGTAGGCAGATTCCTCCCCATCCTGGATCAGTCCAATCAGGGTTGTGTCATCCGCAAACTTGAGGAGCTTGACAGAGGGGTCTGTGGAGGTGCAGTCGTTGGTGTAGAGAGAGTAAAGGAGAGGGGAGAGTACGCAGCCTTGCGGTGCTCCTATGCTGAGGGTCTGCGGGTCCGAGATGTGCTTTCCCAGCCTCACATGCTGCTTCCTGTCCGTCAGGAAGTTGATGATCCAGAGACAGAGGGGTTCAGGCACAGTCAGCTGGGAGAGTTTGGAGTGTAGTAGCTCTGGCACAATGGTGTTAAAAGCAGAGCTAAAGTCCATAAACAGAATCCTTGCATAGGTCCCCTTGTGGTCTAGGTGCTGGAGGATGAAGTGCAGGCCTAGGTTGACTGCGTCGTCCACTGATCTATTGGCCCTATATGCAAACTGCAGGGGGTCCAGCAGGGGGTTTGTGATATTTTTCAGCTGGGCCAGCACAAGTCTTTCAAAGGTCTTCATGACTACAGAGGTAAGTGCGACAGGCCTGTAGTCAGTAAGACCAGTGGTTCTTGTCTTTTTGGGGACAAGGACAATAGTGGAGACCTTGAAGCAGACGGGGACAGTGCAGGTTTGCAGGGACTGGTTGAAAATGTCTGTGTAGATCGGTACAGAGCTTGAGGGTGGAGGGGGAAACATTGTAGGATAATGTTAATGTGCGGGAATCGCTGGTCGATGCGGACTCACTGGGCCGAAGGGCCTGTTTCCGTGTTGTATCTCGAAAACTAAAACTAAAAACTAAAACTGCTCATGTAATCTACGTGAAAATTATCACCATTGTGAAAATTATCATCACTTAGTGATGGAAGATATGCACTAAGGACTCCTTCAGTTCTTGACCACAATTTGTTTTGGGCTAAATTAAGCTGCAAGAATAGCTCCCAAGTCATATAAGAAAATAACTGCAGATGCTGGTACAAATCGATTTATTCACAAAATGCTGGAGTAACTCAGCAGGTCAGGCAGCATCTCGGGAGAGAAGGAATGGGTGACATTTCGGGTCGAGACCCTTCTTCAGACTGAGCTCCCAAGTCATTCTGTCCAATACAACTTTCCTCTGGGCACCACCATTCCCGTTGCTCCTACTCCTCCAAAAGCAGCTTATCCAGCGGTGTGTGTGTGTGTGTGTGTGTGTGTGCGTGTTTCATTCAAACTAATTGCAAAAGAACAATGTACCAGTTTGACAGCAATTTACCAGTTTGACAGCAATTTACCAGTTTGACAGTAATTTGTCTCAGCACAGGACTTGAACTGCATTTTTTAAAAACCCACACCTTGTAGAATTTTTTAGAATATTCAAATTTTAAAAAGAAAACAGGTAGAATTCTACTAACTGAGGGAAAAGAAATAAGTTGCATGTAGTGCAGGTGGCACATTCTTCATTCTGGTCAACATGATCGTTTTGTGATAGTAAAGCTGGGATCAGATCGACGTTGCACATTGATTAATATCCCAATCTGTCTGCCTTGCATCGAATGACAGTCATTAGTAATGACACCAGGGTGGTGAATCTGTGGAATTCTTTGCCACAGAAGGCTGTGGAGGCAAAGTCAGTGATATTTTTAAGGCAGAGATAGATGGATTCTTGATTACTACGGGTGTCAGAGGTTATGGGGAGAAGGCAGGAGAACGGGGTTAGGAGGGAGAGATAGATCAGCCATGATTGAATGGCAGAGTAGACTTGAAGGGCTGATTGGACTAATTCTGCTCCTATCTCTTATGATTAAGTGCTAGTAAGATAAAGTGTGTGCATGCATCTTTGAAACTAGTTTTAGGTGGGGAGAGGTAAATAAGCATCATAAGAGTGGATGTACAGACCCCGATGTCTCCCCAAGGCTGTTTTCATGCTTGAATATGTTTTTTATAATCTCAAAATGTGCTGTGAATTTCTAACCTGTAATGCAGATATTAATTAACCCATTACTCGCTATTTTATTGAATCTTCCTCTGAGACATTAGGTCTGCAAAGATAGAGGTATAGAGTCATAAAGTGATACAGTGTGGAAACAGGCCCTTCAGCCCGACTTGTGCACACCAGCTAGCATGTCCCAGTTACACTCGTCCCACCTGCCTGCGCTTGGTCCATATCCCTCCAAACCTGTCCTATCCATCTACCTGTCTAACTGTTCTTAAATGTTGGGATAGTCCCTGCCTCAACTACCTCCTCTGGCAGCTTGTTCCACACACCCACCACCCTTTGTGTGAAAAAGTTACCCCTCAGATTCCTATTGAATCTTTTCCCTTCACTTTAAACCTATGTCCTCTGGTCCTTGAATCAGCTACTCTGAGCAAGAGACCCGATCTATTCCTCTCATGATTTTGTTCACCCCTACAAGATCACCTCTCATCCTCTTGCATTCCAAGGAATAGAGACCCAGCCTACTCAACCTCTCCCTATAGCTCACACCCTCTAGTCCTGGCAACATCCTCGTAAATACTCTCTGTACACTTTCGAGCTTGACATCATCTTTCCTATAATAAGGTGCCCAGAACTGGACACAATATTCTAAATGCGGTCTCACCAACGTCTTATACAACTGCAACATGACCTCCCAACTTCTATACTCAAAGATGGAGATCCTCCAATTTCAGAATGTACCTATGTCTCGAAATAACACTAATGCCACACAGATCTGCATTCACATCAACCAATACCATGGCTTATATTTCACAAAGTTTAAAAGAATACATAGCACATATATCCTGCCACTCTCAATCTCATTCCTGCTAAAGATAAATTCTTAACTGTCAATAAGATGGGGAAAGAACCAATATGAAGTCAAGTGGAAGCAGTAGCAGTAGCAGTTATTGTCCCTCTCTTGGCTAAGGGTTTTAAAGCTTCATTCACAGATTTAAGGAGTGTGTGACTGGACTAATTGTGCAATTACCAGCCTGCTGCTCAACAATACTACAGCTGGTCTGAAGAAGGGTCTCGACCAGAAACAGTCTTGACAGGAACAGAATTTACTGTTTCATACTAAACTAGACCAAGTGAACCCGTTGGGCCCGAACCTCTCCTGCATTGGTGCAGCACCCTCTCCCTTCCCCCATATTGGTGAATTCAGCTTAGTTTGCAGATAGCAAAAGAGTAACAATGGGCCTATGTCAGAGCTGGAGAAATGATAATCAGGTAATTTGGTTATTTGTCATAAGCGATAGGAGAAGAATTAGGTCATTCAAGTCTACCCTGCCCTTCAATCATGGCTGATCTATCTCTCCCTCCTAACCCCATTCTTCTGCCTTCTCCCCAGAATCCCTGACACCCGTACTAATCAAGAATCTATCTATCTCTGCCTTAAAATTATCCATTGACTTGGCTTCCACAGCCTTCTGTGGCAAAGAATTCCACAGATTCACCACCCTCTGAATAAAGAAATTCCTCCTCATCTCCTTCCTAAAGGAACGCCCTTTAATTCCGAGGCTACGACCTCTAGACTCTCCCACTAGGAGAAACATCCTCCCCACATTCTCTCAATCCAAGCCTTTCACTATTCGGTACGTTTCAATGAAGTTCCCCCTCATTCTTCTAAACTCCAGCGAGTGTAGGCCCAGTGCCGTCAAACGCTCATCCTATGTTATGTCATGTGATACATTCTAAACTAAGAGATTAAATGATGAATCTCTGCAGTAACTGAATAATATTATTTCTCCACATGCTAAAAGTGAATAGAACTTAATTTTCATTCCGTTTCATTCTCCTTTGTGTGCGAATATGTTGGAATATTTTGTTTTTCACTAGAACATGCCAGTGCTAATCTGCAGATGTTAAGGATTTAGCTGTTATAAAAAAGTTGTGAAATATGGCATCCACTTCAGTTTGAAGTTTAAATGTTTGAGCATGGGAGTGCGAGCACATGTGTGTACAGGCATATACAAGGGATGTGACATTCCATTTGATGTTTGCGTAAGGTTAGTGCTGCTATCTATAAATATTAGATGGAATAATACTACTGGAAACCGTACGTGACCATACTCATAAAGACAAGCATATTTTCTAAATATGTTATTCACATGTCTTTATTCTGTAGAAGATTTCCAAAGAAATTGTGCAAAACATTCAGTTCAGATCTCGGGACATGACCTCCATCTAGTGGCTGTTGTGTGCAGAGCAGCACGTCTGTTTCTGCAGTGTATTAGAAACATAGAAACATAGACAATAGGTGCAGGAGGAGGCCATTCGGCCCTTCGAGCCAGAACCGCCATTCAATGTGATCATGGCTGATCATCCACAATCAGTACCCCATTCCTGCCTTCTCCCCATACCCATTGATTCCGTTAGCCCTAAGAGCTAGATCTAACTCTCTCTTGAATACATCAAGCAGCACCTGTGGAGGAAAATGGAGAAGCGACATTTTGGGTTGAAGCTCTTCTTCAAACAGATCCCTTTCTCTCCTTGGGCAGACCCACAGGTGATAGGCAATTTGATTCCAGCCAAGTTCTGTGTATCACAAGATAGTTGAAGAGGTCTGTGTAATAATACCTCAAATATCTGTTTAAAGTGATCCAGCGCTGATATACACTCAAGATATATGATGCTCTAGTTTAGCAGCAGAAATGTTCACTATGAACATTAAAAATTTAGACTTATTGCGAATCACCCAGCTCTACATAGTCTTTATTGGGGGGGGGGGGGGAGGGGGGAGGGGGGAAGGGAGGGGGTGGGGGAGGGGGGAGGGGGGAAGGGAGGGGGTGGGATGGGAGGTGTGGGGGGGGGGGAAGGTGTGGGGTGGTGGGGGGGTGGGTGGTGTTGGGGAAATTGAGCTCTTGAAGCTTTTCTTTGGCTGTCCCAGCAGTAAATAGTTTCAGTTTGATGACTAAATAGTAGACACTGGATTGCTAGGTAGTGCATGCATGTACAGGCATATGTGAAGAATGTGACTTTCCATTTGATGTTTGTGTAATGTTAATTTAGTTAAATTGCTTCTCCTCAGTGTTAAGCAAATGTATAAAACCTGATATTAAACCTAAGGAAAGACCCTCCACTTCAGTGGATAGTGCACTCCACCACCATCAATGGTCATTTACAGGTGCCTTTCTTCGTGATTGAATTGCTACTGTGGGAAGTGGACAGTGGAAAGTGGAGCACAATGGTTGGTCTACTAACCTTGAGGTGGGGCTGGCTAGCCCCTCCATGCTTGACCAGAGATAGACACAAAATGCTGGAGTAATTCAGGCAGCATCTCTGGATGGAAGGAATGGGTGACGTTTTGGGTCGAGACCCTTCTTCAGACTGAGATCCTGCCTGTCCCGCTGAGTTACTCCAGCACTTTGTGTCTATCTCTGGTATAAACCAGCATCTGCAGTTCCTTCCTACACCGCACTTGACCAGGATGGACTCCAGTCACCACGCCAAGGTTGGCGCTGGACAATGTCTGAAGGAGAAGGGTCCCGACCCGAAACATCACCCATTCCTTCTCTCCAGAGATGCTGCCTGACCCGCTGAGTTACTCCAGCATTTTGTGTCTATCTTGGAGCTGGACAACCTTAAACTCCTTGACATTGCGTTCGGCCTTTCTGGCAGGGATACACGATGCCCCAAACAATTCACTGCAGCTGCCTTCTTCCATGGACAGTGCATCAAGGTTCTTACCTGAGCCTTGTGTAACAAAACCCAAACGTGACTCACCCTCTGGGTAGTTGGCACATTGATCCTTTCTCCTTTGGCACTGGCAGTCCACTTGTAAGTCATCACATGCCGATCCTGGTTCTAATCTGATATCTTCACTACAATCAGTGTTGGCATTTAAGCCAGTAGTGGTGAGCATGACATCAAGTGACAGGGTGGATATTTCCACCTCAATACATGCTGGTTCCTCCTGAGTTGGTGTCGCTTCCAGGGCAGCGGATGGCAGCCAAATGCGCAAGGCTAGGATGCCAATGGGAGTGAGTGGCAGAACAGCGGCAAGTAAGAGAGGCTTGCTTATCTACATCTACAGCTTTAGAATCAAAAGCAACCGTGGGATGAGAGTGAAATGGAATATGAGGAGCAGGACTGACCATAACCCCTGTGTCATGTCTGTGGCCATGCATCTCACCAGTTGTGATGCTAATGCAGCTGCCCCAGTTAATAGGAGGATGCTACAGACACATGTATCATCCAGCATATACTGTGTATACTGTCTATCATCCAGCATCCAGCATATACTGTGTATATAAACATAGCACAAAAAGTAAGGGAATTTGTGTGTTGGTAGATTATTTCTTTGTTGTAACAATGCTTCTTGGCAATAAATCTTATACCGTTGGAAAGCCTGTTTATTTCCCTTTTAAATGGTGCCACGTTTGTAAGGAACATGCATTTGTGGGATGAGCAGCAGAGCTGAGTATGTGGGTTGCGCCCATGAAAAATCTGCCAAATCTTCTCTGCCAATGCCAAACAGCTTATTCTGCCATTGACTCTTGTTCGGTGTTGTTTGGTGGATTGGACGATTGAAGTCTGAAGAAACAAGACATATTGGCAATTTAACAATTTATTCATTTAATAAACAGGAGCCTCAGTAGCGTGTGGAAGAACCATACACAGCCACAACAGCCTGGCACCTCCTCCTCATGCTGGTCACCAGCCTGGTCACACACTGTTGTGGGATGGCATCTCATTCTTCAACCAGCATTTGTCGCAAGTCAGCCAACGTGGTTGTGTTGGTCACTCTGGCACGAACAGCACGCCCAAGCTGATCCCACAAGTGTTCAATGGGGTTGAGGTCAGGACTGCTGGCAGGCCATTCCATCCTCTCCACTCCCAAATTCTGGAGGTAGTCTCTGAGAAACCCTGCTCTGTGGGGGCGAGCATTGTCATCTTGGAGGATAGAGTTCGGTCCCAGACTGTGGAGATATGGGATTGCCACTGGTTGCAGAATCTCATCTTGATATCTCTCTGCATTGAGATTGCCTCCAATGATGACAAGCCTCGTTTTTACAGTGAGGGAGATGCCGCCCCACACCATCACACTGCCTCCACCAAAAGATGTTACTCTATCGGTGCAGCAATCAGCATAGCGTTCTCCGCGTCTTCTCCACACTTTGACCTTATGATCCAACTGCCGTAGGCAGAATCTGGACTCATCGCTGAACATAACGTTCCTCCACATGTTCAGGTTCCAGTGCACGTGTTGCTGACACCAGCGCAAACGGGCCTGACGGTGAAGGGCAGTCATGGCAGGCCTCCTGGCAGCCCTATGAGACCGGAGATCGGCTGCGTGCAGTCTGTTCCGAATTGTCTGGGCAGAGAGCCGTTGGCCATATCGTCCTGCAAACCTTGACTGCAAATCTGTAGAAGACAGCCTACGGTTCCTAAGTGCTGACAGGGTGAGGAAACGGATCTTCTTCGGGTGTCGTCTTCTTGGGACGCCCACTTCGCGGCCTGTCTCTGACATCCCCCGTTATATGGAACTTGGCCTTCACTTTGGAGATGGTACTAGGGCTCACTCCAAATAATGCCGCAACTTGGTTTTGCGGAACACCAGCTTGAAGTTGCCCTATCGCACGGGCCCTATCCAGATCAGTCAAACGTGGCATGCCGATTCTTGGAGCAGACACCTACTGACCACTGTAGCTGGGCCCATGCTCACAGATGCTGCCAATCAGGTGCCAATCAGGCACCTGATTGTCAGCACCTGGGGGTACCAGAAGCTCAAAACAAGAGTCAATAGCAACAGCAGAATAAGCTGTCTGGCATTGGCAGAGAAGATTTGGCAAATTTTTCATGGGCGCAACCCATATACTCAGCTCTGCTGCTCATCCCACAAATGCATGTTCCTTACAAATGTGGCACCATTTAAAAGGGAAATAAACAGGCTTTCCAACGGTATAAGATTTATTGCCAAGAAGCATTGTTACAACAAAGAAATAATCTACCAAACACAAATTTCGTTACTTTTTGTGCTATGTTTTATATCATCTTGCTGCTACTCGCTGTGATAGTGTTTCATCTTTGCAATGTGTTTAGGTAATGCTCCTGTTGGATTGAGAACTCGAAGGATTCACCATCTGGGGGAAGAAATGTCTCCTCAGTCAGCTCCATGCAATGTCTTTAGGCACAGGAGGCAAGCAAGCAAAGGTGAAGCTGACTTGATGGTGCACAAGGAGCAGAGGCAGAGGGGGTCTAGCTAGGAGAGTCTACCCACCCTCCAGCTGTATAACATACAATAGATCCAGTGGCTAAGGATTTTGCAGGCGTTAAGTGGGAGAGTTGAATAATTTCTTCAGCCAAAGATCCAGCTGTACTCCTGTGGCTAAATGTTCTCACCAGTAGAGGTGAAGGCCACAGTCACACTGAAACCCATGGCTTCTGTATGCATGTGACATTACGTTTTGAGCTCAATGCTGCATTTGAGTCTCTATGGATGCTCTCCAGTCAAGCGGAGTGGGGAGTCAGTTTACTCCCCGAATAAGACTACACGTAGCAAATGCTCATGGACTTCCTGGAAGATAAGCTTCATGGAGAGAGGCTGCATCGTGTGATGTTCTGGGCTTGGCACCTGAAGTCAGTGCTCTTTGTGAAATGTCAATACTGCTGCCTCTTCAATGTTTCTGATGATGTGTAAACACCAGCCAGAACGGTTCTTACATTGAAGATGGACACAAAATGCTGGAGTAACTCAGCGGGACAGGCAGCATCTCTGTACAGAAGGAATGGGTGACGTTTCAGGTCGAGACCCTACGTTTAAGTCATGAATGCAAAAAGTGTATACGTCACATTCTCCTGGAGGCAGAGTATTGTATTTCAGTTTCTGCAAACTAAGTGATGGAGACTACACCTGTGACTACAACAGGAGACTACAACTGTGACTACAACAGGAGACTACAACTCTGCATCGTTGTTTCTTGACTCCAGTACAGAAAATGCAATTATATTCTTAGCAGCAGGATTACCATACATTTGGTAGAGAGTGGTAATGATATATCTGAGATAAGATTCTCATCTCTGGACCCACCAGTAAGCCTCTTGCAACAGGCTTTGTTATCTGGCCCAAGCTTTGTTAATTGGCCCAAGCATTATTATTTCACCATCATGAAGGTACAGCCCTTCCCAGCTACGTACCAGCCAGAGGAGACATTGCCTGGAGATCACTGAAGTCCCTGTCTACAATGGACCAGTGTTAGTGTGAACTGGTCTGGCAGATGTCTGAGCTTCCATTTGTTGGTCTGTGCCTGCCTTTGCTGTAACTGAGCGGTGACCTCCACCATTACATGATGATTCATCATCGGGTGGACAAGTGTAGACACACACTTGGCAGAGCCTGCAGGTTCCATAGCACCAGCCCACTACAGCACAGGAACAGGCCCTTTGGCACACGATGCCCTTGCCAAACATGATGCCATGCTGGACTATTCCCATCTGCCTGCGTGATCCATACCCCTCCATCCACTGCGTATCCATGAGCCAAAACATCATGACCTGCTGAGCCAAAACATTATGACCACCTGCCTAATATGCTGTTGGTCCTCTGTGTGCAGCCCCATACGCAGCAGGGTGCAATGCACTGTGTATTGTGACACATTCCCCCCGTGACCTCCATTAAAACTTTCTGTGACTTGTGCCACAGTCGACCTTCTGTCGGTTTGGACCAGACGGGATAGCCTTCGTTGCCCTCATGCATCGATGAGCCTTGGGCGCCCAACACCCTGTTGCCGGTTTGTGGTTTGTCCCTCCTCGGACCACTGTCAGTCGGTACTCACCACTGCTGACCGGGAGCACCCCACAAGCCTTGCCGTTTCAGATGATTTTAGGATGTGGGAGGAAAGCAGAATGCCCAGAGGAAACCCACACAGTCATAGGGAGAACATGCAAACTCCACACAGACAGCACCCGAGATCAGGATCAAACCTGTGTTTCCAGCACTGTGAGCATACAGTTCCCCCAGTTACGCCACTGTGCTTCCCTATTGGCCTTGCCACAGTATGTTGGCATAACAGATAGCCTTTCCGCAAGATCGGTTATAGGTTACACAGGCCATGACCCGCCAAGTCCAGATCCCACCTCTAAACCACACCTTACTGGCGGCAAAGTGCGAGGACCGAAGTGTCAGGTTCCATTGAGCAGTGTCGTTGTCTTTCCTCTTGGAGTATGTTAGCTCATCTGCCGGAGTCTGGACTAGATATTGTAATGAAGGGGCATGCAAAAGGACATTTATTTGAAGCTTTTGGAATTTGTAACTCAGAAGTTATTGAGGAAGTGAATGGTCGGGACTAAGAAAGATTGACAATGAGTATATTGTTATTCCCACTGATCACTCCAATGCTGACCAGGGGCTCCATGAAGCACTCAGCTATGACTGCCAGCACCCTCTTCCACCTACTCTCACCCACCAGTGTGCTCCAGCAACCTTCAACTGAGTAGAGCTCCTGCTGCAAGAGACAAGGACGTGTGGAGGTCACTGTGTTGGAGTGTGTGGGTCTGGCATGTCAATAGCTCTACATGGATGCAAGCAGTAGGGGTAGGCATGTGGAAGTGTACGTGCTTCCAAATATAATTTATTTTTGTTTCCATTCAGTTTGCAGAGGCATCCAATATCATTATATTTAGTTTAGTTTAGTTTAGTGTAGAGATACAGCGCGGAAATAGGCCCTTTGGCCCACCGGGCCCGCGCCAACCAGCAATCCCCGCACACCAACACCATCCTACACCCACTAGGGACAATTTTTACATTCACCAAGCCAATTAACCTACATACCTATAAGCCTTTGGAGTGTGGGAGAAAACCGATGATCTCAGAGAAAACCCACACAGGTCACGGGGAGAACGTACAAACTCCGTACAGACAGCACCCATAGTCGGGATCGAACCCGGGTCTCTGGCGCTGCATTCGCTGTAAGGCAGCAACTCTACCGCTGCGCCACCGTGACCGCCCCTCTCATTTCATGCAGCAGTGAGAGCAGATCCTTGGGTTATTGTTCTGGGTTTTGATGCCTCTGGTCATTTCTTCCCACAGGAGCTTCATTTCTGTATAAGTGCTTCCTTGGCTTTCCACTACACAGGACTGTGTTGTGTTTAGTATCATGAACAGCATGGAAACAGGCCTGTCAGCCAACCAAACCCACCCAACCACCCGATCACCCGTTCACACTAGTTGGATGCTATCCCTCTTTCACATCCATTCCCTACACACTGCGGGCAATTTAACGAGGGTAATTAACCTACGCACCCACACATCTTTGGGATGTGGGAGGAAACCGGAGCACCTGGGAGAAACCCACGTGGTCACAGAGGAAACTGCAAACTCCGTACAGACAGCACCAGAGGTCAAGATTGAGGCCAGGTCTCGGGTGGTGCGCAGCCACACCATGAAGCCAGGTCTGTGACAGAGGTCCCACTGTTATACTTATAACTATGGGGCTATGCCGGCACAGCGTACTCACCAAGCAGCACGATGACGCCTAACTCCCGTTAGAGTCATCAGCCATCTTCCTTTTAAGGGGGGACATTATCTGTATCTGGTCTGTTTCTAAAGGTGGACAGAAATGATGAAATTTGTCAAGATGTGGTCAATGTGTGGGAACACAAAGGTCAGGACTTTCACCATCACAACAGTCCAGTGTTTCGATGCCACACTGGGACAATCTGGTGCGGGTAGGTGAGGGCAGGGGGTATGTATTTCCTTTACGGTACTATCGAAGCACAGAATCTTATGGTGGTTGTAAATGTCGACTCACAGCCTCCAAAGTGAAATACACAGAGTTTCCAAAAAAGATTAGCAATTGAAATACAAGCACCCTTAAGAGTAGGAAGGATCCGCTGATGCTGGTTCAAACCGAAGATAGACACAAAATGCTGGAGTAACTCAGCAGGGCAGGCAGCTGAAGAAGGGTCTCGACCCAAAACGTCACCCATTCCTTCTCTCCAGAGATGCTGCCTGTCCCGCTGAGTTACTCCAGCATCTTGTGTCTACCTTCAATCTATGACTTTGTTCATTGTTTATGCCTACTTTCACATTGAAGGCAACAGTTGTGTTTTTAATAATTTATTACCAGACACAGTAAATTGCATAACAGCTATTGCATCTATCACAGTGATTATTTCAACATCTTATTTTCACTGGATTCAATTAAAAAAAATTACAACATCAGTGATTCTGAAAGATCAAGTGTATTTCATTGACACAGGTACACAGATTATGTAAGAAATTAAGGAAAAAACCATTAATTCATTAAAGGTTTTATGTGCAATAATAAAATGGTCCAGTTTTAATGTTGCTATTGAATGGTTAATTAATTAAAAATAAACCTATTATTATTAAAAAAATAGAAATCTCCATTAATTTTTCAGGATGGAATTTTTCTTTAAATTTATCATGACTTTCTTTCTCCTGCTGTAAACAGAAGCATTTTTTTTTACAGCAGAAGCTATGAACAGGTTTTTCCAATGACAAACTGAAACATAAATGCCGTAGGAACTCAGTCAGTCGACCAGCATCTATTGGAAGAGAAACTTGTGAACTTTTTGTCGACCCTTCCTCACTCAGACCTGGGGCTGGAGCAGAGGTTTGGAAGCACAAGGTCTTGGCATCTGGAGCACAAATGTACCGCTGGAAGAACTCAGTGGGTGCAGCAGCATCTGCGGAAGCAAAGGGATCATCGATGTTTCGGGTCAAGATCCTGCATCAGTTCTGGCATCAGTGGAGGGGTTACAGTTTTCAAAGCTGAGGCAAGGTAAAGGGTAAGGTATAAGACTAAAGACCATTTCGAGATACGTTAAGGCAGGTCAGTGAGAAGGAGCACAAGTACCAACCATTAGTACGGCACTTAAAAGAAATGGGGTGAGAAAAGGGCACAAAACAAGATAATGAGAACTGATGTGAGCAATTTACCTCAATTTGGAGAATGTTTTGTTTATTCCAGAAGACTGTAAAGTGCCCAGATGGATGATAAGATGTTGTACTAGCTTACGTTGGTCCTGGTGTGGCAGTGGAGGAGGCTGCAGAGAGCAGATGGGAACGGTAGTGGGATTGAGAATTAAAAGGTGACATGCAGAGTGACTGCCTTTGCTCTGCTCTCCAATCTGCCATTCTGCTTCTGGTTTCACCAATGCACAGGGCACTACATTCTGAACAGTTGATACAGTGGACTGGACTGGAAAGAGTCCGAGTGAGTCGCTGCTTCATCCAGGATGGTAGTTTGGTTCCCTGGATGGTGGAAGGGTAAGAGGTGAATAGGGCAGTCATCGCATCTGCTCCAGGAGCCGTGGGATGGCGAGCGGAAGTGGGGATTGGAAGAGTGGACCAGGGAGTCACAAAATGAGTGGTGCAATGGAAAGGTATAAACGGGAGAAGAGGGGGAAGACTTGGCAAGATCATGTTGGGGCCGGCAAAGCTTGCGAACGAAGCGAGGTACGAGAAGAACTCTTGTTCCATTCCATGGAAGAGGGGGATGAGAACATACATCATTATTTCTCAATGATGATAGACCGTTTTACGATGTTTAATTGCGATTTATCCCAGTCCTGTCGTTGTCAAAGGTTCGGCACGAGTGAGACTGTTGAGCCAGCAGCACATTTCATACAGGGCTTCTCCTTTGCAAAGGCTGGAAAACATGTCCTGCATTTTGTCTGCTGATAAAATATCCTTTACAGAAACTTGTCCTGAGCATCTCTGTCCACATGATCTTGAGATGAATGTACAGGTGGATAGGGCACTCCGCAGTTTATGTTTACATAGGTTGTATTTAACTGTATGTAGTGATCTCCAGTAAAGGTGGAAATAATCGACGACAGTTTTGAAACAATTTCAGAGAAGGTTGGACGGATTTCATGTTTTGGGTGCCAACATTGTAGCATTACTGCATATCTGCAATGGAAAAGAACATTCAATAAGCGAACAAAAGTGAACAGGTACAATTGACAAAAAGTTTCTGAATGCAAAATATGAGGTATCTCCTTTCAGGTTAGGGTGACGTTTATTATTGTCATGTGTACCGAGGTACAGTGAAAAGATTTGCTTTGCGTGTTATCGAATTAAATCAGATATTACTGTACATGAATACAACCAAGTCAAACTTAAGTATAATAGGTAGAGGAAAGGGGAGGGTAGAGTGTGCAGAATATATTTTTCAGCACTGACACGCATTATTGCACAAGGCGGAATACTGTACTTACAGTGAATCAGGACAGTATTCCGGCTGCAGTAACCTCCTCCCCTGTAACAGGTAAACCGTGACATCAAATGAATCAACATCAGGGTAAGGTGGTGCTCCTCGCGTCATCAGCTCCCACAGCAGAACTCCAAACGACCACTGTTGGAGGAAAAGATAGGTCACCTTTTCTCAAAACTTAATTGCTCAGCAGAACAAGAATGACGACGCAATACTTATTCTTTTGAAAAACACAGCTGCAGCCCAATGTTCTAAAGGACGCTAGCATCGGTATCTGGAAAGTCAGCTCTGGTCAGCAGCATTGAGTGGCTGATAATGGTGTGCTCGCAGTAAATGTTAATGTGCTGCCATGACTGGGAATGAATTTCTTGTCAATGGACTTTTCATCATGTTCCCAGCATGGCTATCAATCGACAATTTGCATTTATTTAGTCTCAAAGCTAGACTGCAGTTGCTGGAACTTTGAAATTGCATTAATGTAGTGTCTCCATTGTAGTAAAACTTCCCAGATGATGACTGGTGCATTATTGTTGATGGTTTATTAATGCCACATGTACTGAGATACAGTGAACAGCTCGTTTTGCATGTTATCCAGACAAATCATGCTTGAGGTCGAGGGTTCCCAACATTTACCCCCAGGGACTAGATTCCGCCGACCATTATTGTTATTTGAACTTAAAATAATAATGTTAAAAACAGTATTTTAACATTTCCTCTTTGTCGGTTGCTTTATTATGGTAGAAGTGGGTAGAAGGCCAATTCTCTGAATGCATTCAAGAGAGAGCTAGATAGAGCTCTTAAGGATAGCGGAGTCAGGGGGTATGGGGAGAAGGCAGGAAC
Organism: Rhinoraja longicauda; assembly: GCF_053455715.1. Classification (NCBI taxonomy): domain Eukaryota; kingdom Metazoa; phylum Chordata; class Chondrichthyes; order Rajiformes; family Arhynchobatidae; genus Rhinoraja; species Rhinoraja longicauda. The sequence goes on from NC_135972.1 coordinate 38,872,896, forward strand.
GGGGTACTGATTGAGAATGATCAGCCATGATCACATTGAATGGCGGTGCTGGCTCAAAGGGCCGAATGGCCTCCTCCTGCACCTATTGTCTACTGTCTATTGTCTATAACTCAAATTACTGAACAGGGTGGGGGTAAATTTACTTTAAAAAAGTTGCCAGGAGTAAACGGGACAAAAAAGGTTGGGGACCCCTGCTCTAGATTATGCCATACACAAATACAACAGGGTGTACAAAGAGAAACAAGATTGGAATGTAGCATATAGTGTTACAGCGTTATGGTCACAAAGTGCAGATTTTTTAAAAGTGCAAAGTTTGCAAGACGAGTTCTTCATTATCGGGATTTCATTCCTGAAGGAAATTTGATACCAAGCCACTAAGGATGACCAGAAACTGAGCTGTACATTTTGACGATGCAGAGACATGGGTGGGCAATGAGGTAATGTGTAATAAACCCAGCGACACAGACAGTTGAAAGTACAGTCGCCGGTGATGGACCAAGCAAACCCAGGGATGGATCAAGCAAACCCAGGGATGGATGGATGGATCCAAACCCGCAGCTGGAGTATTGTGTACAGTTCTGGTCACCACATTATAGAAAGGATGTGATAGCTTTGGAGAGGGTGCAGAGGAGATTCACCAGGATGCTGCCAGGGATGAAGGGCCTCGGCTATGAGGAGAGACTGGGCAGTCTGGGGTTGTTTTCCCTGGAGCAGAGAAGGCTGAGAGGGGACATGATCGAGGTGAACAAGATCATGAGGGGCATAGATAAGGTAGATGGCGGGGAACTTCTTCCACTGGTGGGAGGTTCAACAACGAGGGGACATAGATACAGGGTAAGGGGAGGGATGTTTCGGGGGGATGTGAGAAAGAACTTTTTCACCCAGAGGGTGGTTGGAGTCTGGAACTCACTGCCTGGGGTGGTGGTGGAGGCGGGAACACTCACAACGTTTAAGAGGCATTTGGATGGGCACTTGAAATGCTACAACATTCAGGGCTACGGTCCAAATGCGGGAAAATGGGATTAAAATTAGACTGTGTTTGGTAACGGGCGGCGCGGACACGATGGTCCGAAGGGGCTCTTTCTGTGCTGTAGGACTATGACTCTATGACTATGGATCAAGCAAACCCAGGGATGAACCAAGCAAACCCAGGGATGGACCAAGCAAACCCAGGGATGGACCAAGCAAACCCAGGGATGGACCAAGCAAACCCTGGGATGGATCTAGCAAACCCAGGGATGGACCAAGCAAACCCAGGGATGAACCAAGCAAACCCTGGAATGGACCAAGCAAACCCAGGGATGGACCAAGCAAACCCAGGGATGGACCAAGCAAACCCAGGGAGGTTTAAGAGGCTGTAAAAGAAGGACCACAAGGATACGTACCCAAGGGTTCACAGCCAGATGGTACAACCAAAGAGAGGAGGGAGGGAGGGAGTCCATAGATGGATTTGAAAATAAGAATGGGAATTTGCAATCTGAAGCAAAACCAATTTGAGAGGCAATGTAGTGCATAGCATCATAAAGCACGGAAACAGGCCTTTTGGCTCGACTTGTCCAAGATGCCCCAGGTCAATAAACCCAGGGGTGATGAGGGATTGTCAGTTTAAATGAAAATACCTAAACCAATGTGCACTGACCACATTAGATCTATGGTAACTCTTGGCTTGGCCCACTGCACAAGATTCAGACAATGTACAATCCACAAGAGTTTTGCACAAACCCCTGCCATGGTGAATAGTGCAGAGATTGCTGGGGAGCGGAACACTCAAAATCAAAGGGAGGTAGACACTAAATGCTGGAGTAACTCAGCGGGTCAGGCAGCATCTCTGGAGAGAAGGAGTGGTTGACGTTTCGAGTCGAGACCCTTCTTCAGAAATCAAAGGGAGGTTTGAAATCTTGCGAGGACTGGGAAGACTTGCAAAGCAGGTGAGTGAGTTGAGATAACGGAGGCATTTTGGTCAGAGGGACATTGAGTGTCGGAGATGAGATGCCATGTTACAGTTGTACAGTCAATTCATTCAGCTGCATTTGGAGTACAGGTGCTCCCTGGGCTTACGATGCTTCGACTTGTGATATTTCGACTTTGCGATGGTGCAAACAGCAGTGACCCGTAGTGAGCCGCAGCTCGCTTCCGGCCACGTGATCGTGTGTATTAAATGTATTTTGACTTACGATATTTTTGGTTTGCGATGGGTTTCTCTGAACGGAACCCCATCTGAGCTGAGGAGCACCTGTAATGTGTGCAGTTCTGGTCACCATGCTATAGGAAGGACGTGATTACGTGAGAGAGGGTGCAGGAAAGATTGAAAGGAATGTTGCCTGGACTGCAGGGCTTTGTCTAGTTCCGTTTACTGTCATGTGTACCGAGATACAGTGAAAAGCTTTGTTGTTGCACGCTATCCAATCAGCGGAAAGATTATACATTACAATCAAGATCATCAATCATGATTACAACCAAACCACTGTGGACAGATACAGGATAAAACAAATAATGTTTAGTGCAAGATAAAGTCCAGCAAAGTCCGATTAAAGATAGTCCGAGGGTTTCCAATGAGGTGGATGGTAGGTCAGGACCACTCTCTAGTTCGTGAAAGGATGGTTCATTTGCCTGATAACAGCTGGGAAGAATCTGTCTCTGAATCTGGAGGCGTGTTTTTAAACTTCTGAAGGATGAGATTATTTTCCCTCGGGCAAAGTAGTTTGAGGGGTGACCTTCTAGAGGTTTATAAAACCAAGAGAGGTGGTTGGTTATTTACAGTCCTTTTTCCCAGGGAAGGGGACTCTAAAACTGGAAGGCAGACGTTTAAGGTGAGAAGGAAAGATTTAAATGGAATCTGGGGAGCAGCTTTTTCAAACAGATTGTGATGGATACATTGAATGTACTGCCAAAGGAGGTGGTGGAGGAGTACACAATTATAATGCGTAAAAGATATTTGGACAGGTACATGGATAGGAAAGATTGAGAGGAAGGACAAGGAACTGCAGATGCTGGAATCATGAATGAAACACAAAGTGCTGGAGTAACTCAGTGTGTCAAGCAGCATATCTGTCTAGGCTATGATTTGGGTCGGGACCCTTCTTCAGAGATTTAGAGGGAAGTGGGCCTAATGCAGCATAGGTTAGCATATACTATTTCTATCTGATGTCAGAGGTCATGTTTAGGGGGCCACTGTGTGCTTGCAGTTTGCATGCATGGAAATGCTGACACTTTTAGCCCAAGGTCCTTTGTCTTGGCCAAGGAAGCAGCTCCCACAAACACAGAACATCCTTGGATAGAAACATAGAAAATAGATGCAGGAGGAGGCCATTTGGCCCTTCGAGCCAGCACCACCATTCATTGTGATCATGGCTGATCATCCACAATCAGTAACCCGTGCCTGCCTTCTCCCCATAATCCCTTGATTCCGCTAGCCCCAAGAGCTCTATCTAACTCTCTTTCAAATTCATCCAGTGAATTGGCCTCCACTGCCTTCTGTGGCAGAGAATTCCGCAAATTCACAACTCTCTGGGTGAAAAAGGTTTTTCCTCACCTCAGTTTTAAATGGAATGGATTAGAAAAAAAATCATTAAATTGCAGAGGATACACAAAAAACATGAGCGTCATAGAGCATGGAAGTAGGCCTCACAGCCTATGGCAACCAAGAGACAATAGACAATAGACAATAGGTGCAGGAGTAGGCCATTCAGCCCTTCGAGCCAGCACCGCCATTCAATGCGATCATGGCTGATCACTATCAATCAGTACCCCGTTCCTGCCTTCTCCCCATACCCCCTCACTCCGCTATCTTTAAGAGCTCTATCCAGCTCTCTCTTGAAAGCATCCAACGAACTGGCCTCTACTGCCTTCTGAGGCAGAGAATTCCACACCTTCACCACCCTCTGACTGAAAAAGTTCTTCCTCATCTCCGTTCTAAATGGCCTACCCCTTATTCTCAAACTGTGGCCCCTTGTTCTGGACTCCCCCAACATTGGGAACATGTTATCTGCCTCTAATGTGTCCAATCCCCTAATTATCTTATATGTTTCAATAAGATCCCCCCTCATCCTTCTAAATTCCAGTGTATACAAGCCCCATCGCTCCAGCCTTTCAACATACGACAGTCCCGCCATTCCGGGAATTAATCTAGTGAACCTACGCTGCACGCCCTCCATAGCAAGAATATCCTTCCTCAAATTTGGAGACCAAAACTGCACACAGTACTCCAGGTGCGGTCTCACCAGGGCCCGGTACAACTGTAGAAGGACCTCTTTGCTCCTATACTCAACTCCTCTTGTTACGAAGGCCAACATTCCATTGGCTTTCTTCACTGCCTGCTGAACCTGCATGCTTCCTTTCATTGACTGATGCACTAGGACACCCAGATCTCGTTGAACTCCCCCTCCTCCTAACTTGACACCATTCATCTGCAAATTTGCTAATGGTACTTTTAATCCCTTCGTCTAAGTCATTAATGTATATCGTAAATAGCTGGGGTCCCAGCACCGAACCTTGCGGTACCCCACTGGTCACTGCCTGCCATTCCGAAAGGGACCCATTTATCCCCACTCTTTGCTTTCTGTCTGTTAACCAATTTTCTATCCATGTCAGTACCCTACCCCCAATACCATGTGCCCTAATTTTGCCCACTAATCTCCTATGTGGGACCTTGTCGAAGGCTTTCTGAAAGTCGAGGTACACCACATCCACTGACTCTCCCTTGTCAATTTTCCTAGTTACATCCTCAAAAAATTCCAGTAGATTTGTCAAGCATGATTTCCCCTTCGTAAATCCATGCTGACTCGGAACGATCCCGTTACTGCTATCCAAATGCTCAGCAATTTCGTCTTTTATAATTGACTCCAGCATTTTCCCCACCACTGATGTCAGACTAACTGGTCTATAATTACCCGTTTTCTCTCTCCCTCCTTTCTTAAAAAGTGGGATAACATTTGCTATTCTCCAATCCACAGGAACTGATCCTGAATCTATAGAACATTGAAAAATGATCTCCAATGCTTCCACTATTTCTAGAGCCACCTCCTTAAGTACTCTGGGATGCAGACCATCAGGCCCTGGGGATTTATCAGCCTTCAGTCCCATCAGTCTACCCAAAACCATTTCCTGCCCATTGATGCTGGCTCATTTACCTGCGTTTGGCCCATTTCTCTCTCTACCTTTCCTATCCATGAACATGTCCAAATACCACAGGTAGATAGGATGATCAAAAACGTTTTTGGCACATCGGTCAGAGCATTGAGTATAGAAGTTGGGAGGTCATGTCGCAGTTGTATAAGGCACTGGTGAGGCCGCATTTAGAATATTGTGTTCAGTTCTGGGCACCATGTTATAGGAAAGATGTTGTCAAGCTGGAAAGGATGCAAAGAATATTTATGTTGCCAGGACACGAGGGCTTGAACTATAGGAGAGGTTGAACAGGCTAGGATTCTATTCCGTGGAGCGCAGGAGGATGAGGGGTGATTTTATAGAGGTGTATAAAATCATGAGAGAAATAGATCAGGTAGTTGCCCAGAGTAGGAGAATCGAGAACCAGAAGACACAGGTTTAAGGTGAGGGGGGAAAGATTTAATAGTTACCTGAGGGGTAACCTTTTTCACACAAAGGGTAGTTGGTGTATGGAACGAGCTGCCGGAGGAGGTAGTTGAGGCAGGTACTATCGCAACGTTTAGACAGGTACATAGTTAGAACAGGTTTAGAGCGATATGGGCCAAACGCAGGCAGGTGGGACTAGCGTTGATGGGACATGTTGGTCAATGTGGGGAACTTGGGCCGCAGGGGCTGTTTCCATGCTGTATGACACCATGACTCTAAATACTCTTGACTCTTGAGAGGTCCTGCTTTTCAACTTTCTGCTCAATATCCTAAATTCCCTTTGGAGGACTTCATATCTCCCGTTACCCTTGTCGTTAGTAAAACGACTTTAAGCTGCTCATTCGCTCCTTTCAGAATGTTCTGCACCTGCGAAGAGACATACAGTACTTGACCCTGGCACCATCGAGCCAACACATCATCAAAGTGGCTTTTGGCTTCAAAGTCCTCAGTTTCTCCTGAGTTTGTGGCTGACAAGATGTACCCCCAGCCCAAAGTTGCAAGCTACATAAGGACAGCGCTCACTGGAAGATCAATCAACGATTTGATCGTCAGGCCATTAGGAGCCAGATAGAAATGAAAAGAAAAAAAAAGTCTAAATGCAAGAACATTAGAATTATTATTTGATAATCTGAATAGAAAACAAACCTTGTTCATATTTAACAGTATTTTGGTCTAAGACATTTTCAAAGTCAAAATCCCCTCAGTATGGTCATTGACCTACTTAACAATTGTGCCCGTCAGTCACACTGTGCATTAATGAAAGTGATGAATTTTGTTGATCAGCTGGAAAAAAGCTAATTTGAATTACTCTTCCATCTCTGTAATGCTGCACCCATTGAAAGAACATATTTTACAGTGCGTAGGAAAAAAACTGCAGGTGTTGATTGAAATCGAACGTAGACACAAAATGCTGGAGTAACTCAAGGGGTCAGGCAGCATCTCGGGAGAGAAGGAATGGGTGACGTTTTGGGCGAGACCCTTCTTCAGACCCATGAATGTCTCGACCCAAAACGTCCCCCATTCCTTCTCTCCCGAGATGCTGCCTGACCCGCTGAGTTACTCCAGTATTTTGTGTCTACCTATTTTACATTGGGTTTGAGAAATGCTGCCATGCATGGGTGGTGAAATAATACATTACCACATCAGACTTGGTTGTGAATTTCTGGGTCTGCAGACTTTCCAGGGCCATCCACTTCACTGGCAATTTAGCGCCACTTTTGTTATTAATGCTGTAATATTCCTTCTCATATATATCTCTTGCAAGCCCAAAATCAGCCACTTTTACAGTATGGTTTTCATCCAACCTAGAGTGAAATATCAGAGATGTATGCTGGATTTATGTGGGAATACATCTCAGTATTGTTAACATACAGAATTATTTATTTGATGAATTCTTCGTAAATTTTCAACATAATTATTTCCCGGGAAGGTTTGGAACATTTAGAAGTTATTAATTTGTGGTCTGTGTTTAGTTTAGTTTACAGATCCAGTTCGGCCCACCGGATCCGCGCCGACCAGCGATCCCCGCACACTAACACTAACCTGCATCCACGAGGGACAATTTACATTTATACCAAGCCAATTAACCTACAAACCTGTACGTCTTTGGAGTGTGGGGAGAAACCAAAGATCTCGGAGAAAACCGACACGGTCACCGGAGGTTATGTAAGCGCTGTTAGGCAGCAACATTACCGCTGGGCTGCTGTGTCGCCCATGTTCAGAGACGTGATCGCATGGGATCCAAGGAGAGATAGCTGAATGGATAGAAAATTGGCTTCATGGAAGGAAGCCGTGGGTGATGGTGGAAGGTTGCTTTTCGGACTGGAGGCCTGTGACTAGTGGTGTGCCTCAGGGTTCAGTGCTGGGCCCATTACTGTTTGTCATCTATATCAGTGATTTGGATGAGAACGTACAGGGCAAGATTAGCAAATTTGCTGATGATGCAAAAGTGGGTGAATTTGCAAATAGTGAAGTTGTGAACGATTGCAGCAGGATCTGGATCGATTGGCCAGGTGGGCTGAGGAATGGTTGATGGAATTTAATACAGAATAATGTGAGGTGTTGCATTTTGGGAAGTCTAACATAGGCAGGACCTACATAGTAAATGGTAGGACTCTGGGGAGTGTTGTAGAGCAGAGGGATCTAGGAGTACAGGTGTATGGTTCCTTGAAAGTGGAGTCACAGGTAGATAAGGCGATCAAAAAGTCTTTTGGTACATTGGCCTTCATCAGACAGAGTATTGAGTATAAACGTTGGGAGGTCATGTTGCAGTTGTATTTTACGTTGATGAGGCCGCATTTAGAGTATTGTGTTCAGTTCTGGGCACCATGTTATAGAAAAGATATTGTTAAGCTGGAAAGGGTACTGAGAAGATTTACAAGGAAGTTGCCAGGGCTAGAGGGTGTGAGCTATAGGGAGAGGTTGAGTAGACTGGGTCTCTATTCCTTGGAGCATAGAAGGATGTGGGGTGATCTTATTGAAGTGTATAAAATCATGAGAAGAATAGTTCGGGTAGATGCACAGAGTCTCTTGCCCAGAGTAGGGGAATAGAGGGCCAGAGGACTAAGGTTCAAGGTGAAGGGGAAAAGATTTAATAGGAATCTGAGGGGGAACTTTTTCACACAAAGGGTAGTGGGTGTATAGAACGAGCTGCCAGAGGAGGTATAACAAATGTTCCAAACATCTTGTGTGTAGGAAGGAACTGCAGATGCTGGTTTAAACCAAAGATGGACACAAAATGCTGGAGTAACTCAGCAGGTCAGGCAGCATCTCTGGAGAGAAGAAATGGCTGACGTTTTGGGTGGAGACCCTTCTTCAGACTTCACTGACTACTTGATTACTGTAATAATGCAGGCCATGTTTTAACCAACTAATTTCTTTGCAACGCGCTAGCCAGATTGTGACTTCTGTTCCTTACATGCAGTTTCTTGCGGCAAGATCTCGGTGAACGAACTTTTTGCTTGCAAGATATTCCATTCCTTTTCCAACGTGAAGACCAAAACGAATAAGATCCTTTACTGTTGGATTCTGTAACAAATTTCAAACGCTTTTAAACCGCTATTTCTGCATATGTTCATCACAGGTCTTAAGACATAAATGTAGTGGCCTGCAACGGTGAATATCATTACAATTTAATGGTTTTAAGATGTCGTTTGGATCTCTTAGTAGTTCTCTCAAGTTTAGATCAGATTCTACCTGTTAATTCCATCTGTTATCAGCGTATAATCTAAAACTGGATTTGAATGTAAGTGAACAAAATTTAAGATAACGTTTTCATGCAGTTTCAAGAAGTATTAGGAAGAATCCAGAGTCATCATTGGGATTTATATTCAGAGACTAAGGACATTGTTCTCACCTGGCTACCTCCCTTCCTTTAACCAATACTACCTTCAACATAAGATAGACACAAAAAGCTGGAGTAACTCAGCGGGACAGGCAGCATCTCTGGAGAGAAGGAATGGGTGACGTTTCCGGTCGAGACCCTTCTTCAGACTGGTTAGGGATAAGGGAAACGAGAGATATAGATGGTGATGTGGAGAGATAAAGAACAATGAATGAAAGATTTGCAAAAAAGTAACGATGATAAAGGAAACAGGCCATTGTAAGCTGTTTGTTGGGTGAAAATGAGAAGCTGGTGCGACTTGGGTGGGGGAGGGATAGAGAGGGAGAGGGAATGCCGGGGCTACCTGAAGTGGGAGAAATCAATATTCATACCACTGGGCTGTAAGCTGCCCAAGCAAATTATGAGATGCTGTTCCTCCAAATTGCGTTTAGCCTCACTCTGACAATGGAGGAGACCTAGGACAGAAAGGTCTGTGTGGGAATGGGAAGGAGAATTGAAGTGTCCAGCAACCGGGAGATCAGGTTGGTTCACGCGGGCTGAGCATGAACCAACCTGACCTCCCGGTAAACGCAAATTGGTCTGTTTCCTTTATCACGTTACGTTTTTGCATATCTTTCATTCATTGTTCTTTATCTCTCCCCATCACCGTCTATATCTCTCATTTCCTTTATCCCTAACCAGTCTGAAGAAGGGTCTCAACCCGAAACATCACCCATTCCTTCTCTCCAGAGGCTGCCTGTCCCGCTGAGTTACTGCAGCTTTTAGTGTCCATCTTCGGTTTAAACCAGCATCTGCAGTTCCTTCTTACACACTACTCTCAACATAATTTGTAGAACTGAGTGGAACGTGGGAGCAACTTCTGTCTACATAACCTCAGAGGTAATCTAAGAGGAGGAACTGGTTGATTATAATGTATTATCTCTAGGCACACAATTTTCCCTTATTTCAATGAAAAAGAGTGACATGATTCATCCAGCAAATTAGTGCAGCTGGTTGAACTGCTGCCGCACAGCACCAGGGACCTGGGTTCAATGCTGTATGTGTGGAGTTTGCACGTTCTTCCTGTGACCGCTTAGATTTCCTTTGGGTGCTCCTGCTTCCTTCCAGATCCCACAGACGGTGGGTTTATAGGTTCATTGGCCTCTACAAAATGTTCCTTATTGTGTAGGGAGTGGATGGATAAGTCACACAAGGAACTAGTGTGAACGGGTGATCAATGGTGGGTGCGGACTCAGCGGGTCGAAGGGCCTGTTTCCCTGCTGTATCTCTAAACTGAACATAACACGTGTCTATACAAAAACAATTTGTATCTGAAATAAAACTTATTGTGAGTAGCTTGTCTAAGCATTCCCCAAAAATATTGCATGGAAAAAAACTGCAGACTTTGGGTTTAAATTGAAGGTAGACACAAAATGCTGGAGTGACTCAGTGGGTCAGGCAGCATCTCTGGAGAGAAGGAATAGGTGACGTTTCGGGTTGAGACCTTTCGTCTGAAGAAGGGTCTCGACCTGAAACGTCACCCATTCCGTCTCTCCCGAGATGCTGCCTGACCCGCTGAGTCGCTCCAGCATTTTGTGTCTACCCCCACAAATATTGCATGGATACGAGTTACTTACATGACTTTCCTCTCTGATGAAGTTCCGTAGGTCACCGTGCTTCATGTAAGGCAGTACTACAAGTGGGGATCCTTGGTTAGGAAGGCCGATTCCAAGCAGGGACAGGACATTAACATGGTTGAAATCTTTCATGATCAGTCCTTCCTTGAGAAATTGGGTTACCTGTTCTATGCAGGTGATTCCTGTGCAAGCAGATATGGTGTATTAACATTACAGGTAGAATACTATGCCTCTTACATTGAGTAGCTTACTCGAGATTATAGATGTCGTGCGCAACATCTTGGAATGTTTCTTTGGAAACAATTTTAAAACAGTGCTATTATAAATGTCTTATTTACTTACTGTTGAGGCACTTCACAGCACAATGTACATGTTTCCCATCTTGGGCAATGAGTGTTCCATGGTACACACAGCCAAAGTGACCTTTTACATTTTAAGCAAAAGGAACATAAAATAAACAGTGATTTTGTAAGCATCATTTACTGTAAAAATGCATCAGAGCAAAGCTCAGTCTGAAGAACTGAGGTATAACATATCATTTCAGTGGAGGTTGTACCTGAAAGAGCATATTGGCCTGGAGAACTCAGTAACTCTCTTAGGAATCTATGGCAGCCCTTGTTTTTCCAACGAGGGCAGTAGAAACATTGTGTCCTCAACTGTCCTGAAGACGACTCCATTGCCGATGCATTATTGCAATTTACAGTCAAAAAGCCCTGGTGCCTCTCACTCCCTGCATCTGGTTCTTATACTGGTTGCCATTCGTGAATGACCGCTCACAGAGGCTTTTCCCTGGTGGCATCAAGGCCATCCACCCAGCAACTGATGCTGCCCTGGCCTGGATGTCTACCCTTGACCTACAACGTCAGGCTGTACACGCCACACGCAAGAAGAAGACTGGTTGCCATTGGAGAATATCATTAATTTCTGGCAAAATAATAATAATAATAATACATTACATTTATATAGCGCTTTTCATATACTCAAAGACGCTTTACAGGGATTTAGAGAACATAGGGAAGTGAATAAATAGATAAATAAGTAAACGAACAGAGAAAGGAGACAGAGGGTGGGGTGACCTTCAGTGGTTGAAGGCAGTACTGAACAGGTGAGACTTCAGTGATGTTTTGAATGTGGTGAGTGTGGAGGAGTCTCTGACGGTTTGAGGTAGTGAGTTCCATAGGGTGGGAGCAGCGATGGAGAAAGCCCTGTCCCCCCAGGATCTGAGTTTGGTCCGAATGTGGGGGGATAGGAGATTGGCAGTAGCAGAGCGGAGGGTGCAGGTGGGAGTGTGCCTGTGGAGGAGGTCGGTCAGGTAGGATGGGGCCAGGTTATGGAGGGCTTTGTAGGTCATGAGGAGGATTTTGTACTGGATTCTCTGGGGGATGGGGAGCCAGTGGAGTTTGTAAAGGACGGGGGTGATATGGTCACGGATCGGGGTGTGGGTGAGCAGACGGGCAGCGGAGTTTTGAATGTATTGAAGTTTACTGATGATTTTTGAGGGTGCGCCATAGAGGAGGCTGTTGCAGTAGTCCAGACGGGAGGTGATGAAGGCGTGGATGAGGGTTTCTGCAGCTGTGGAGGAGAGGCATGGACGGAGACGGGCAATGTTTTTGAGGTGGAAGAAGGCTGTCTTTGTGATGTGTTTGATGTGTTTGTGGAAGGAAAGGGTTTGATCAAAGATGATACCAAGATTCCGGATGTATGGGGAGGTGGATACTGGGAGACCATCAATATTGAGGATGAAAATTCAGTCCCTGTGAACAAGAAGCAGGTGGCAAAGTGCTTCTTTGGTTGAGTCTTCTTCTTATCGAGTCCACATCACAAGATTAGAGATTGTTTAGCTGGAGCTGAACACACTTCTTGGCATCAGCATCCAACGGCATCTTGTGCATCTTGTGCTTCTCGTACGTGGTGGTGGGAGGATTGGTGGGAACGGGGCCGCGACGTGAACGCTCTTTCCTTGACCCCCGAAGGTTGAGTGGATGGGGTTCACCTGCACATCTGATTCCAAGACCGGGTTCAGGGACTTGCATAGAAATCAGAATTCCCTCAAGTCCGAGCCTTACTGACCACAGGCTCCTCCACCCTGTGCTGCTGCTGCTTTTGAATCTCGACACGAAATTGATTGTCATAGACGTTTCTTCCCTTTGGAGAAATTATATTTTATTTGTACAGTTTGGCTTCAGGCCAGGCATGGCTTTCAGGGTTCCTTCCCCGAGCTGCCAGCTTTGATTCTGACTGCCGCCGTTGTGGTGGGGCAGAGGTGTCTTCACTATTATGGGTTGCCTGCCTCACCATTCATGTGACCCTTTCCCTAAACTTAGTGGCAACGGCTTCATTCTTTCCTGTGACGTGATGGAAACAGAACCATCACAACATTTACAAATCTAGCAAACACATACAGGCCCAGGTTAAACAGACATACAGACCGAGAGAGGCACGTTGGTGCAGCCGTAGAGCTGCTGCCTTACAGCACCGGAGACCCGGGTTCGATCCTGACTACGGGTGCTGTGTGTACGTATTTTGTATGTTTTTTTTTAAAGAGATACAGCGCAGAAACAGGTCCTTCGGCCCACTGGGTCTGCGCCGCCCAGTGATCCCCGCACATTAACACTATCCTATACCCACTACGAACAATTTTTACATTTACCAAGCCAATTAACCTACGTACCTGTACGTCTTTGGAGTGTGGGAGGAAGCCGAAGATCTCGGAGAAAACCCATGCGGGTCACGGGGAGAACGTACAAACTCCATACAGACGGCGCCCATAGTCAGGATCGAACCTGAGTATCCGGCGCAGCATTCGCTGTAAGGCAGCAACTCTACCGCTGCCCAAGACCTGCGTGGGTTTTCTCCGGGAGCTCCGGTTTCCTCCCACACTCCATAGATGTACAGATTTGTAGGTTAATTGGCTTGGTATCATTGTAACTTGTCCCTAGTGTGTATGGTGGGATAGTGTATACTATACTTACATGATGTAGGATAGTATGTGTGTGGGGATTGCTGGTCAGTGTGGACTCGGTGGGCCACAGGGCCTGTTTCCACGCTGTATCCCGAAACTAAACTAAAGAATTAGCCTCCTTGACTTGTCTTTGCCAGTCAGATCATGGCTGATCAGATCTTGGCCTCCACTTTCCTGCCTGCTTCCTGCAACCTTTGTGCCTCTAGATTTGCCTATGATTGGCTTTGTCAACAATTATGAACAGAATTTCAGTCTTAATGCTTGGTCCTCTGTCCATTCTTCAAGTATTGATTTCCATTGGTAACATAGAAAACAAATCAAGAAAAATAGGTGCAGCAGTAGGCCATTCGGCCCTTCGAGCCAGCACCACCATTCAATATGATCATGGCTGATCATCCAAAATCAGTACCCTGTTCCTGCTTTTTCCCCATATCCCATGATTCCTTTAGGTCTAAGAGCTAAATCTAACTTTGCCTAAAGCAATTGGTCAACAATCCTGTAGTTTATTGGTAATGTGCGAGGTTTGATAGCCGTTCCAAGCTACATTACCAAATCTTGACCAGAATGCCACAAACACAATGATACAACACAATAGTTATTGTCACCTGCAGAAAGGAATTAGACCAATCTAAAGACATCTTAAATTATTCGATGATGAGCTGCTTAGGTCAGGAACTATTTCAAGACTTGCCTCTTCCTATCACCTCTGCAGTGTGCATCGTGAGTGCGTCTGCACGTATCAGCATGTGCTGCACCTCTTTCAGTAGTTCAGAGTCCAAGCTGCTGAAGTTTATGTTCACGTCACTTTGCAATAACGGCGTGGTTGAATCCAAGTCCCCACTTGACAAAATGCAAGTCAGATCCGAGTGGGAAAACTGGGCTTGTCTGTAAGATGCTCCTTGTGTTAAATTCTGGAAAGGATCTGTTAACGATAAGAAACAAACTTATTTTCACCTGAACATGGAACAGTACAGCACAGCAGTAGGGCGTTTGCCCCACTATGCCTGTCCTGGTCATTTTGCCAAATTCCTGCTTTAACTTTACCACAAAGACTGCAAATGCATTGTTAGACAATTTCCCTTCACAGATGCTGCATAACCCACTGAGTTCCTGCAGCAGTTACAATAGAATAGAATAGAATAGAATAGAATAGAATAGAATAGAATAGAATAGCATCGCCTTTAATGTCATCCAAAAACATGTTTTTGGACGAATTTCCGTTACCCACAGTCAACAATAAGAAGCAATAAAAATAAAGCAATAAAACACACAGTCACAAAACCAACATAAAACAAAAAAGATCCATCACAGTGAGTGTCCTCCAGTCACCTCCTCACTGTGATGGAAGGCCAGAATGTCTTTTCTCTTCCCCTGCCATCTTCTCCCGCAGTCAGGCTGTTGGAGTTGCCACGTCGGGGCGGTCGGGGCTCCCGACATTGAAGCCCCCGCCGGGCGGAGGAAATCCCGCAGCCTATTCCAGGCCGCGCCAGACAGTGAAGGTTAGCGGCGGGCCGACCCAAGCCCTGCGATTCAGGGCGGGCGAAGATGCTGCCGCTGCTGGAGCTCCCAAGGTCGGCCCCCACCCAGGGACCTGCGAGCTTCCGATATCCACGCGGCCCGCGGCCGAAGCCTCTAGAGCCTCTGAAGGCAAGTCTCAGCCGCACTCACAGCGCCACCACAGCCTACTTTATATTTCAATAGACAATTGACAATAGACAATAGGTGCAGGAGGAGGCCATTCGGCCCTTCGAGCCAGCACCGCCATTCAATGTGATCATGGCTGATCATTCTCAATCAGTACCCCGTTCCTGCCTTCTCCCCATACCCCCTGACTCCGCTATCATTAAGAGCTCTATCCAGCTCTCTCTTGAAAGCATCCAGAGAATTGGCCTCCACTGAGGCAGAGAATTCCACAGATTTACAACTCTCTGAGTGAAAAGGTTTTTCCTCATCTCCGTTCTAAATGGCCTACCCCTTATTCTTAAACTGTGGCCCCTGGTTCTGGACTCCCTCAACATTGGGAACATGTTTCCTGCCTCTAACGTGTCCAACCCCTTAATAATCTTATACGTTTCGATAAGATCTCCTCTCATCCTTCTAAATTCCAGTGTATACAAGCCTAGTCGCTCCAGTCTTTTAACATATGACAGTCCCGCCATTCCTGGAATTAACCTAGTAAACCTACGCTGCACGCCCTCAATAGCAAGAATATCCTTCCTCAAATTTGGAGACCAAAACTGCACACAGTACTCCAGGTGTGGTCTCACTAGGGCCCTGTACAACTGCAGAAGGACCTCTTTGCTCCTATACTCAACTCCTCTTATTATGAAGGCCAACATTCCAGATGCGGCGTAGACGGAGGAATTGGGAGATGGGGATAGACTTTTTGCAGGGGACCGTCACTAGTCCGTCACTAGTCATCGATGACTGCATTGGTGCTACCTCTTGCACCCATGCAGAACTCACTGACTTCATACACTTCACCTCCAATTTCCATCCTGCCCTTAAATATACCTGGACTGTCTCCGACATCTCCCTCCCGTTTCTGGACCTCACCATCTCCATCACAGGAGACAGACTAGTGACGAATATTTACTATAAACCCACTGACTCGCACAGCTATCTGGACTACACTTCTTCCTACCCGGTCCCCTGCAAAAAGTCTATCCCCTACTCCCAATTCCTCCCTCTATGCCGCATCTGCGCCCGGGATGAGGTGTTTCACACTAGGGCTTCCGAGATGTCCTCGTTCTTCAGGAAACGGGGCTTCCCCTCCTCCATTATAGATGAGGCTCTCACTAGGGTCTTTTCTACATCCCGCAGTTCCGCTCTTGCTCCCCCTCCCCCCACTCGCAACAAGTACAGAATCCCCCTCGTTCTCACCTTCCACCATACCAGCCAACGGATCCAACATATCATCCACCAACATTTCCGTCACCTACAACGGGACCCCACCACTGGCCATATCTTCCCATCCCCTCCCCTCTCTGCGTTCTGCAGAGAACGTTCCCTCCGTAACTCCCTGGTCCACTCGTCCCTTCCTACCCAAACCACCCCAACCCCGGGCACTTTCCCCTGCAACCGCACGAGATGCAACACCTGTTCCTTTACCTCCCCCCTCAACTCCATCCAAGGACCCAAACAGTCTTTCCAGGTGAGACAAAGGTTCACCTGCACCTCCTCCAACCTCATCTATTACATCCGCTGCTCTAGATGTCAACTTATTTACATCGGCGAAATCAAGCGCAGGCTCGGCGATCGCTTCGCTGAACACCTGCGCTCGGTCCGCATTAACAAAACTGATCTCCCGGTGGCCGAGCACTTCAACTCCCCCTCCCATTCCCAGTCTGACCTTTCTGTCATGGGCCTCCTCCAGTGCCATAGTGCGGCCCACCGGAAATTGGAGGAACAGCACCTCATATTTCGCCTGGGCAGTTTGCAACCCAGTGGTATGAACGTCGACTTCTCCAACTTTAGATAGTCCCTCTGTCCCTCCCTTCCCCTCCCCCTTCCCAGATCTCCCTCTATCTTCCTGTCTCCACCTATATCCTTCCTTTGTCCCGCCCCCCTGACATCAGTCTGAAGAAGGGTCTCGACCCGAAACGTCACCCATTCCTTCTCTCCCGAGATGCTGCCCGACCAGCTGAGTTACTCCAGCATTTTGTCAATAAATCCTCCCACCAGTCTTACTCTTTCCGACTCCATTCTATCTCTGTCCCGCCCACTCCCCTGACATCAGTCTGAAGAAGGGTCTCGACCCCAAACGTCACCCATTCCTTCTCTCCAGAGATTCTGCCTGACCCGCTGAGTTACTGCAGCATTTTGTGTCTGCATTCATTAAGGATTTTGGTCTCAGGAGAGCATGGAAGATGACACAAATACATGGCTCAATATTGAATGAAGATATAGACTAAATTATCAAACCTTCTTGCAGAGTGGTGCGATAGTCAGAGGATTCATGAGATATCATTTCTGCAGTGATACTATTTCGTGCTCTTGTATTCACAAGCCGGTCGAGGTGCAGTGTATGCGTTCCTCCATCATACCGCACAACATCTGGGTTTAGATCTTTGAATAAAACAAGGTCAAATGAGAGGGTGGAAAATGGAGAATTTTGCAGTTTGAATTGGCATTGTGATCTCATTAGAAAGAACTGTGATTTAAAAAAAAGACATTGCAAAATGCATGAAAAAATTAATAAGATTTTCTCGAGGAAGTGTATTGACCAATAAGTACCTTTCATCTGTTTCTTCTTGTACCTCCAAATAAATATTCCAAGTGTCAGAAGAACCAGCAATATTATCGAAACCACACCAATGAATGGAATTAGATTCTTATTTTCAAGGATGATTACTTTTCCCAAATAAATTGATGAATTTGCTTTTTTCCACTGAGGGGGAATGAATAGATCAACAAAAAAAAGATGTTGTTACAGTCGTCTGAAAAATATATAATATAGAATTCTTTAAACATGATTCTACTTTGCCTAGGTTTCTTTTACCAAATATTTCAAGAGAAACGTGTCACAGAGTCATTTATCACAGAAATCAGCCCCTCGGCCCACTGTGTGCATGCTGACAATCAATACCTACCTGTTCTAATCCTATTTTACCAATCATTGATCTGTAGCCTTTAATGCATTGATTTTGCAACAACTTGCACAATAGACTAAAGTTTTGAACTACAATTAAAATGGGCTCAGGTCTGTAAAATAAAGTCAATAAACCCTGAAAGGCCAGGAGACAAAAGGTGAGACCAGAATAATGCCATGAGCTGAGGATTAGGGACGGGGAAACAAAATGGTGGAAAGGCTAAAGGTGTGAAGGCTGGAAACAGAATGGGAGGTTCAGAGGCTGGGACAAATCAAGGTTATGATAAATAGTTGTGAGAAATGCTATTGGAAGCTTAATTCTGACAAGTAAGAAACAGGAGGTTTCTAATGTTCATCTTAAACTGTGGAAAGCCCAGATGAAACATTGATATTTGGCATCTAAATAAGAGTATGAATCCCAGACATACAATCCAGTTTTGAAGCAAATATATGGATGCAACGTATGTCAAATATCCTATCAAAAGTTCTTCCATGGAATTTTAGAATTATTCTCCCCTGCAATTTATTCTCTCCCATGTGCCAAATCAATTTTTATTTGTAAACCTCATTTCCTGATTGATTGTGTTGTGATCACCAGCCCCACTGCAGGGGCTGTTCCTGATTCCGACCACTCTTTGTGCAAAATGAGTTCCTTCCCATAACCTCTTGTCTTGTTAGGTTAACATTTAAAACCAGCTTTTCCTGGTAGTTGAACCCTTTGCTAATTGGAGCTGTCTCCATCCATTTACCCTCTCTAAATCTACGATTGAAGCGCTTGGCACACTTCTTGCACCAATGAGTAAATCAGCTTCCTTTATCAGTTATTCAGCACCATGTTCAAGTGTACAAACTAAGATTATGTGGAAAATATAAACAATTAGAGTGTACGATCTGTCACATGAACATCCTACGTCGATGAACCACTAAAATCTAGTCATGCAAGAATTTAATCATAAACATCTCTTACTTCCACGTCCAATTCACTTCGTGAAGCCAGAAGTTCCCTAGGTATGATGCAAATCAGAGTGTTTGGTTTCAGGTGTATGTGCTCACAGCTCTGGTTTCCAATTGTTAGTATTTTGCCATTTATTGCATCAGAATGAATTGGTTGTCCTTGAAACTAAAACAAAAGATTCCTATGTAAGTTGTTATACCTATTGCAAAAATGATAAGTTTAGAATTAAACAAACATTTTGGACAAGTGAATGGTGCACAATTAAAAAACTTCAGTCAACGTCTTGAGAAGATAGACTCTGGTATGGATTAATAGCATTGAGTGTATGTTTGTGTCCGTGGATTGTCACTTGTCGTGGTGGAGAAGCTTGTGTGGTCCTGAGAGCGATGCCGTCTGGAACTACGCTCCTGGTAGGGTCACCCATGGTGGTAAGGTCGAGGGGAAGGTCCCTGACAAAGAGCAATACAACCAAAACCTCAACGGTGGAACAGGCGGAGGATGATGGCTGACTTTAGTGGAGTGTCACAGCGGCTGGGAAGGCGGATGAGGCTGCAGCGGAAAAGGGTCCCCGGTCGACTTGGACTCCATGCCACTGGATCCTGACCCTGATCTGTCAAGGACCGTGAGGTAGCTGGCTGTGCACCAGTCTCCCCACGTTAAACAAAGTCACGCACAGGCGTCCTCTATGGAGAGGACAGTCACACTTGCTTCCAATGACCGCTGATGATGATGATGTGTATACATATGTGTGTGTATATATGTATATGTATATATTCACAAAATGCTGGAGTAACTCAGCAGGTCAGGCAGCATCTCAGGAGAGAAGGAATGGGTGACATTTCGGGTCGAAACCCTTCTTCAGACTGTATGTGCATATACATCTATATATATATATATATATATAAATACATGTGGGTATGTGTATATATACACACACTGAACTTTTTTTTCTCGTTTATTACATTGTTTGCACGTAGGAATTTCATTGTTGTGTCTGGGACACATGACAATAAAACACTCTTGATTTGACTCAGTAGGCCTGTGACAATGAATGTGAACACTTTTTCCCTTTGTTTGCAATGATCTATGAGTCTTCGGGACTAAGTCAGCACACGCCAGTTGCTTAATCAGTGAGAGAAAAACCCCCAATATTTGTTGGCAAATTCTACTACTTGTTTCTGGATTCCAGTGGCAGGGATATAGGGATAGGTTATCAACCTGCAGTCTCAGTCGCATGCAGAACCAGACAAGAACCATGCAATGGGCTTTTGATTTGGTTTGGGATATTTTAAATGCATGAACTGCATGCACTGTTCTTAGTAAGTTGGATTTTACTCGACAAGTGAATATTTGCCCTGTGAATATTTTGGAGGAACAAAGAATACAATAAATAACAATTATGCTGAATAGTGGTAATGAACAAAGATCTGATCTGGATGATTCCAGTAATTTTCTTAAACCTGCCAATCAGCTATTATCTGTTCTTCAATGGTTCCTGACATTCATTGTCACAGTTGAACACTTTTGAAAATGTCTCTTGAGTTGGGAGATGTACCAGAGGTATTGGGGAGAAATGATTTGTACAAAACATATTTTCAGAATTAAATAAAGGTTATATAAAGCCATGTCATAAGACTACCATCTTAGATTTACTTTTACAGGCAATGTGTACCAAAGTATAAATGATTAAATTGTTCCGATTACAACCCACTTACTTTAATCTCAAGGGCATTGCTACCACTCTTTTTGATTTCTTTGGGAACTTTAAACGTCTCGAACAAAGGATCTTCCATGTATCCGAAATCAAACGTTGCCACGGAGACATTGTCAAAGATAAAAGTTGCTTTGCCTTGCGTGGGCAGTGAGAGTTTAAAGCATTTGAGAGGGGGAGTTTGACAGTAGATGACCTTCAAGTTATCCTCATACCTACATGCCTATTTTTGGAACAAGATAAAAGTGGGTATCAAGTTTCCACGAATTAAATAGAAATGCAAAGCTTCAAAAACAACATCGCTTTTCACTGTACCTCCGCACACTTGACAATAAACTAGACTGAACTTTTAGTATCACAGAGATTTGCCGATACATTCCAATATTTTGTCAGTAAACATTCAAAAGCCGCCATCACTTTCGTGCAAAATTTATGTATCTTCATCTATCTTCATCTATGTATTGTACATCTTATTTATGTATCTACATGATGTATCTTCCTGATAAGTTAATCAAATGGTGTCAATGTGTGTAAAATCGAAAATGTGTCAAAAAACCTAATTTTTTTCCAAATGCAGTTTCTCATTTGTCAAAGCAAAATGAAAATTAAGCAACAAAGGTGTCAACGTTTTAAATGGAGTAATAAGAAAAAAATAATTTTGATCAGTTGACATGTCAACTAATAATCTACACGCAGGTTGACTGGTTGCATCAAGGCCTGGCTCGGCAACTCAAACGCCAAGAATGAGGGAGATTATAAAACGTGGTGAACACTGGCCAGTCCACCATGGTTAATGACCTCCCTACCATTATCGGCTCTACAGGAAGCACTGCCTCAAATCGGCATCCAGTTCCATCAAGGACCCACTCCACCCTGGCCACACTCTCATTTCACTCCTGCCTCGCAAAAGAGGTACAGGAGTCTGAAAACCATGACTTCCAGCTTCAAAAGCAGCTCCTTTCCACAACTATCATGCTATTGAACATTGTGGACTCCAATATAATTTTCAACTACGAACTGTCTTGTTTGTACTGGGAACTTCAACCTTTAGTTTCTTTTGAACTATAATGGTGTTTTTAAATTTTCTTGGACTTCTTTCTTTTTTTGTTTGCTTGTGTATTATGCTTATCTATTAGGTACTGTGTCTATAGACAATAAACAATAGACAATAGGTGCAGGAGTAGGCCATTCGGCCCTTCGAGCCAGCACCGCCATTCAATGTGATCATGGCTGATCATTCTCAATCAGTACCCTGTTCCTGCCTTCTCCCCATACCCCCTGACTCCGCTATCCTTAAGAGCTCTATCTAGCTCTCTCTTGAATGTATTCAGAGAATTGGCCTCCACTGCCCTGTGAGGGCAACTACATACCTGTTGAGGTGCTGCAAGAAAGAATGTCATGGTTCCGTTTTGCTACAAATGACAATTAAACACTCTTGCCAGACACAAAAAGCTGGAGTAACTCAGCGAAACAGGCAGCATCTCTGGAGAGAAGGAATAAGTGACGTTTCGGGTCGAGACCGTTCTTCAGACTGGTTAGGGATAAGGGAATTGAGAGATATAGACGATGATGGTGCCCGCGTGAACCAACCTGATCTCCCGGTTGCTGGACACTTTAATTCTCCTTCCCATTCCCACACTGAGCTTTCTGCCCTCGGTTTCCTCCATTGTCAGAGTGAAGCTAAACGCTAATTGGAGGAACAGCATCTCATATTTCGCTTGGGCAGCTTACAGCCCAGTGGTATGAATATTGATTTCTCTCACTTCAGGTAGCCCCAGCATTCCCTCTCTCTCTATCCCTCCCCCACCCAAGTCGCACCAGCTTCTCATTTTAACCCAACAAACAGCCTGTTTCCTTTATCATCATTACTTTTTTACATATCTTTCATTCATTGTTCTTGATTCCTCCACATCACCGTCTATATCTCTCGTTTCCCTTATCCCTAACTAGTCTGAAGAAGGGTCTTGAACCGAAACGTCACCCATTCCTTCTCTCCAGAGATGCTGCCCGTTCCGCTGAGTTACTCCAGCTTTTTGTGTCTATCTTCGGTAAACCAGCACCTGCAGTTCCTTGGTAGACAAAAAATGCTGGAGTAACTCAGCGGGCCAGGCAGCATCTCTGGAGAGAAGGAATGGGTGACATTTTGGGTCGAGACCCTTCTTCAGACCCATCTCTCGACCTGAAACGTCACCCATTCCTCCTCTCCAGAGATGCTGCCTGACCTGCTGAGTTACTCCAGCATTTTTTGTCTACCTTCAATTTATGTCAACATCTGCAGTTTTTTTCCTACACACCTGCAGTTCCTTCTTACACAATTAAACACTCTTGACTTGGCATTATTCTATTTATTTCTAAATGATCTGGACTTGGGTTCAGATTTGAAATTTGCTGATGCTACAGGGCTTGTATTAGTTTAGTTGAGTTTGGAGATACAGTGTGGAACCGTTTGTCTTACTGAGTCCGTACTGACCAACAATCACCCATGTAGTACTATCCTACACTATCCTGGCAATTGACAGAAACCTATTAATCTACAAACCTGTACGTTTTTGGAATTATAGTAGAAACCGGGTAACCCGGAGAAAACCAATGCAGGTCACGGGGAGAACGTACAAACTCCGTTCAGACAGCACCCGTAGTCAGAATCAAACCCAAGTCTCTGGCACCACAAGGCAGCAACTCTACTGCAGTGCCACCATGGCGGCCTGGCATTGAAGCAAACTGCATGAATGTAGTAGATCTCAGAAAGACACAGAGACTGAGATAATGAAAAGAGGAACAGCTGAAGGAATTTAACATGATAAGTTTGTTACTAAGGCGCAGCTGGTAGAGCTACTGTGTCACAGTGCCAGAGACCCAGGTTTGATCCTGGTCTTGGGAGCTGTCTGTGTGGAGTTTGCATGTTCTCCCTGTGACCGTGTAGATTTCATACCACGGGTTTTCTCCAACACGCCAAGGACATGTGGGCTTGTAGGTCAATTGGCCCCAGTGTATCAGAGTTGAATGCAAAAGTGGGATGGTAAAGTGGTGGTCAATGGTTGGCATGGACTCAAATGACCCGAATCCAGACTGTACCTCCAAACTATACATAATTAAACAACGTATGAAATGGTCACCTACCATAGCTAGGACATGAAAAGACAGTGTAAGAAAATAACTGCAGATGCTGGTACAAATCGAAGGTTTTTATTCACAAAATGCTGGAGTAACTCAGCGGGTCAGGCAGCATCTCAGGAGAGAAGGAATGGGTGGCGTTTCGGGTCGAGACGCCACCCAGTCCTTCTCTCCCGAGATGCTGCCTGACCCGCTGAGTTACTCCAGCATTTTGTGAATAAATACCTTCGACATGAAAAGACAGCATCATTAAAGTGCAAGGTTGGGCAGGGTTGCATCGTATGGGAGGCGCATTCCCAATCTCGTTGTACCCCTGTACAATGACAATAAAGATATATTGTATTGTATTGTATTGTATTGAAGAACAGAGCAGCTGAGCAGTGGGCATCCACACAAAGCTTTGAAGGTGACTGGACAGATTTGGATGATAGTTAAGCTAATATGCGGACATTTCATTTTGTAAATATAGGCAACAAATACAAAAAAACATTTGAGGTTCCGAGCAATTCTCACTTTGAATACTATGTAAAATTCTATGTTCCGTCATTTAGAAGGATGTTATAGGTTTGGTTTAAGAGCATGTTTATCAGGATTATAGCAGATAATGGACTTCAGTTTTGTGGACAGAGTATAGAAGGTGAGATAGTTTTCCTTTGAGCAGGCCTTGCAGGAGAGTAAAGGCATTTATATAAAACTATCTTGTTTGATGAGAGTAGAGGGGCAGAAACTAAGTTTGAGTATAGAAGTTGGGAGGTCATGTTACAGCTGCACAAGACGTTGGTGAGGTCGCATTTAGAGTATTGTGTTCAGTTCTGGGCACCATGTTATAGGAAAGATGTTGTCAAGTTGGAAAGGGTGCAGAGATTTATGAGGATGTTGCCAGGACTAGAGGGTGTGAGCTATAGGGAGAGGTTGAGGAGGTTGGGTCTCTATTCCTTGGAACGCAGGAGGATGAGCGGGGATCTTATAGAGGTGTATAAAATCATGAGAGGAATAGATCGGGTCTCTTGCTCAGAGTAGCTGATTCAAGGACCAGAGGACATAGGTTCAAGGTGAAGGGGAAAAGATTTAATCGGAATCTGAGGGGCAATATTTTCACACAAAGGGTGGTGGGTGTATGGAACAAGCTGCCAGAGGAGGTAGTTGAGGCAGGGACTATACCAACATTTAAGAAACAGTTAGACAGGTACATGGATTGGTCAAGTTTGGAGGACCAAACGTGGGCAGGTGGGAATAGTGTAGCTGGGACATGTTGGCAAGTAGGGCCAAAGGGCCTGTTTCCACACTGTATCACTCTGTGACTCGATGACCTCTCGACAAATGAGTCTGTGTACTTAGGTCATTGATTTAAAATCATTGACCAGGGTACTAAAGGGAAGAAGAAGATACATCATCACAGAGAGGGTTGTGAAGATCTGAACTGTGGTGCGTGACTGTTATCATTATTAAAGTGCGATTGGGTATACTTGAACCAGGATAATTTTCAGGGCTATGAAAAGAATGTTGGGGACCTGTATAGCCTTTAAATATAATATCAATTATCACATTTACTTTTTAAATTGCCTTCAGAACTTGCTCACTCACTGGCAAAGATTTGTCTGTGTAAACCCTAGGATCTTCTACTCATAATAATAATAATAATAATAATAATAATAATAATAATAATAATAATAATAATAATAATAATAATAATAATAATAATAATAATAATAATAATAATAATAATAATAATAATAATAATAATAATAATAATAATATATTCCTTTATTTGTCCCACACCGGGGAAATTGACAGTGTTACAGCAGCAAAGTGGATAGCAAGAGAGCAAGAGATCATTCATTATAAATAAAAGTAAAGACAAGAATAAATTGTCATTAGTTTACTGTGTATTCCTTAGCTGTTATTGTTGACTCGTCTGCTGGGAGCAGTGCTGGTTGTGCAGTCTCACAGCAGCAGGAAGGAAGGACCTCCTATATCTCTCCTTCACACACTTGGGGTGAAGGAGTCTGTCACTGAAGGAGCTACTCAGTGCAGTGACAGTGTCCTGCATGGGGTGGGAGTCGGTGTCCAGCAGCGATGTTAACTTTGCCATCATCCTCCTCTCTCCCACCGCCTGCACTGAGTCGAGGGGGCAACCCAGGACAGAGCTGGCCTTCCTGATCAGCTTGTCAAGTCTCTTCCCTTTCACCGCTGAGATGCTGCTGCTCCAGCAGACCACTCCATAGAAAATGGCCGTTGCCACCTCCATGTTGTAGAAGGTCCTTAGGAGTGCCCCCTGCACTCCAAAGGACCCGCGTCTCCTTAGCAGATAAAGTCTGCTCTGGCCCTTTCTGTATAGCGCATCGGTGTTTTCGGTCCAGTCAAGTTTATTGTTGAGGTAGACACCCAGGTACTTATAAGAGTCCACCCTCTCGATGTCCATTCCCTGGATGTTCACCGGTGTCGGGGGGGCCTGGCTGCGCCTGCGGAAATCCACCACCATCTCCCTGGTTTTCCCACGTTGATCCGGAGGCGGTTCCGCTAGCACCAGTCCACAAACTCCTTGATCAGTTCTCTGTACGCCCTGTCCTCGTCGCCCATGATGAGGCCGACGATGGCAGAGTCGTCAGAGAACTTCTGTAGATAGCAGTTTGCAGAGCTGTGCCTGAAGTCCGCAGTGTACAGGGTGAACAAGAATAGAGCTAGCACTGTTCCCTGCGGAACCCCAGTGCTGCAGACCACCATGTCCGAGACCAGGTCCTTTGTCCTCACATACTGTGGTCGGTTGGTGAGGTAGTCCAGAATCCAGGATGTGAGGTGGTGATCCACTCCTGTGCGCTCCAGCTTGCCCCCCAGAAGCCCCAGCTGGATGGTGTTGAATGCACTGGAGAAATCAAAGAACATGATTCTCACAGTGTTATCCGGCCTCTCCAGGTGTGAGAGAGCTCTGTTCCGCAGGTAGATGATGGCGTTCTCCACTCCGATGCGAGTCTGGTAGGTGAACTGCAGCGGATCCATTGATGGTCTCACCAGGGGGCGGAGATGGGCGAGGACCAGATGCTCCAGTGCTTTCATCAGGTGTGATGTCAGTGCCACCGGCCTGTAGCTGTTGGGTTCCTTCGTGTGCGGTGTCTTTGGTACCGGTACCATGCAGGATGTTTTCCACAGCTGTGGAACTCTCCCCAGTTTCAGGCTCAGATTGAAGACTTGACTTGGACTTGACTTTCCCACCATTATAATGACACCGTCTCCTTGCATCTCCGAAACATTAGGACTGCACACCTATCCACATTAATTTTCAGTCGCTGTCTTTTAGTTTTAGTTTAGTTTAGAGATACAGCGCGGAAACAGGCCCTTCGGCCCACTGAGTCCGCACTGACCAACGATCCCCGCACATTAACACATACTGGGGACAATTTACACTGATACCAAGCCAATTAACCTACAAACCTGTACGTCTTTGGAATGTGGGAGGAAACCGAAGATCTCGGAGAAAACCCACGCAGGTCACAGGGGAGAACGTACGAACTCCGTACAGACAGCACCCATAGTTGGGATCAAACCCAGGTCCCTGGCACTGCAAGTGCTGTAAGGCAGCAACTCTACCGCTGCGCCACTGTGCCGCTCAATTGTCTCTGCTCATTTTGCTGTGTCTTTCTGGCCAGCTGTTTTGAACAGCTGGTGTGGATGTGGTGAGCTGTTGACCTTCAACAGTAGATTCCATGATTGCAAACAGTTACATCTCTCCACTGTGAAAGCTATTCATTAACTGAAAGAGGGACATATTTAATGGACTCAGCTGTTTGACAGTTGGAAATAAAGATAAAGAACAGAAGACAGATGAACAGTGTAAAATGGTTTGAAAAAATATTGGAATTGATCTGAATTGTAGATATTTCCCCCAGGCTAAAAATAACCCAACATGAGTTCAAAGGTGAGAGTGCAGGAGAGTGAGCACGGGAACAGGACATACGGCCAAAGATGGCTGCACCGACCACGATGCCAATATAAACTCATCTCATCTGCCTGCACACAATCTCTCTCCCTCCATCTCCTGCCTGTTCATCAGTTTCAGTTCAGTTTATTGTCACGTGTTCCGAGGTACAGTGAACATTTTTTGTTGCGTGCCATCCAGTCAGCTGACAGACAATACATGGTTACGATCGAGCCATTAACAGTGTATCGGTACATAAGGGAATAACGTTTAAGGTGCAAGGGAAAGCCAGCAAAGTCCGATCAAGGATAGTCTGAGGGTCACCATTGAGGTAGATAGTAGTTCAGCACTGCTCTCTGGTTGTGGTAGGATGGTTCAGTTGCCTGATAACAGCTGGGAAGAAACTGTCCCTGAATCGGGAGCTGTGCGTTTTCACACTTCTGTACCTCTTGCTCGATGGGAGTGGGGAGAAGAGGGAGTGGCCAGGGTGCGACTCGTCAATAGACAATAGACAATAGGTGCAAGAGTAGGCCATTCGGCCCTTTGAGCCAGCACCGCCATTCAATGTGATCATGGCTGATCATCCACAGTCAGTACCCCGTGCCTGCCTTCTCCCCATACCCCCTGACTACGCTATCTTTAAGAGCTCTATCTAGCTCTCTCTTGAAAGCATCCAGAGAATTGGCCTCCACTGCCTTTGAGGCAGAGAATTCCACAGATTCACAACTCTCTGGCTATCTGTACTAATCCTCAAATTTGGAGACCAAAATTGCACACAGTACTCCAGGTGCGGTCTCACTAGGGCCCTGTACAACTGCAGAAGGACCTCTTTGCTCCTATACTCAACTCCTCTTGTCATAAAGGCCAACATGCCATTAGCTTTTTCCACTGCCTGCTGTACCTGTGTCCTTGATTATGCTGCTGTTGCAATTGTCACTATACCTGGCAACATTTCTCACATCTGCCAAACCCGTTAGAATTAGAATTTGAGTCATACAGCACAGAAATAGTCCCTTGGCCCATAGAGTCTATGCTGACCATCAACCACCTATAGTAGAAAGATAGAAACATAGAAAATAGGTGCAGGAGTCGGCCATTCAGCCCTTCAAGCCAGCACCGCCATTCTATTTGATCATGGCTGATCATCCAGAATCAGTACCCTGTTCCTGCTTTCTCCCCATATCCCTTGATTCCGTTAGCCCCAAGAGCTTTATCTAGCTCTCTCTTGAATATATCCAGTGGATTGACCTCCACTGCCTTCTGTGGCAGAGAATTCCACAGATTCACAACTCTCTGGCTATCTGTACTAATCCCACATTTGTTTATTCTCCCCACATTCTCAACATCCCCTCAGATTACACCCCTCACCCACACACTGGGGACAATTTACAGAGGCCAATTGACCACCCACCCACACATCCTTGGAATGTGGGAGGAAACTGAAGCACCCAGGAGAAACTCAAGTGGACACAGGGAGTAGGTGCGAATGCCACACATCATCGGCTGAGGTCAGGATCGAACCTGGGTCTCCGGCGCTGTGAGGCAGCAATTCTACTCACTGCACCACAGTACTGGCCAGCCAAACAAAACAGTTTTTAATCAAAAGATTTTGGTCATGAACATGAAAACATGCAATGTGAAGTTGTAATTTTAGATGCATGGACATGTTTTTCTTTTGTTGCTTGTGAACCTGGTCTACTGGTTCACTTAGCAGAGATGCATTTACTGAACAGGGTGAAACAAGAATGTGGCAACTTCCTGTCCCAACACTGTGGGATTCTCCAGTGAATTGGTTTCCAATTTTCCCTTCTCCCATGTTGATGGCAAACATCTCCGCTGTGACCCGTCAATACAGACTCACCTTGTACAAACTTGGCTTTTCAACAGTTCTTTCTAATCTATTGATTTACCAAGCTGAAACTCAACCTGGTTACACAATGCAAATCAGCATTGTGCTAATCATTAGCTTGCTCCGCTGCTGAGAAATGCACCAGCATAAACCGGATTTAATATAGCCTGTCTCACACATATTTTTCCTCATTAATCAAAAATACAGCATGAAAACAGGCCCTTCAGCCCACCAGGTCCGTGCCGACCATCAATCACCCATTCACACTAGTTCCATGTAATCCCACTTTCAAATCCAATCACTGCATATTAAGTGTGTTAGAAGGAACTGCAGATGCTGGTTTAAACCGAAGAAAGACACAAAAAGCTGGAACATCTCTGGAGAGAAGGAATGGGTGACCCTTAAGAAGGGTCCCCACTCGAAATGCCACCCATTCCTTCACTCCAGAGATGCTGCCTGTCCCGCTGAGTTACTCCAGCTTTTTATGTCTGTCACTGTAGCTTATAGAGGCCAGTTAACCTACAAAACCTGCACGTCTTTGGGATGTGAGATGACACTAGAGCACCCAGAGAAAGCCCACATGGTCACAGGGGGAACGGGCAAACTCCACACGGACAGCACCAGAGGTCAGATTGGTACTTGGGTCCCTGGTGCTGTGAGATAGTGGCTCTACAAGCTGCGCCACTGTGCGGGGCTTACTGCACAACTCAAACCCAAATCTTTTTCATGCCATTTTGCAGTGCTAAGCTCCACCTTTCAGCAAGTTAACCTGAAGATTTTAAGTGGTGTTGGGTTGTGATTGTATTTTGAGTTTAGGAATATTTTTTAAAAATCCCTTAACGATAAAAGCGTAGGCCAATGGGAAACAGTAATTAAAGAAAAAGATATGAGGGGACAAATCTTGTTTCGAAGAGTGTTTATAATGGGGTGATCACTTTTTTAACATGTACCAATCTAAAAATGAACAAAAGGTTAATTAGAAGGGGTTGGCATGTTTACCCCAAATTAGTAGATTCAGCATTGATTTAATGGGAAACCATAAGGTGCTGAGTTACTCCAGTAATGCATGTTTTTTTTTGTAAACCAAGATACTTAGAATGATAGACACAAGAAGCTGGAGCAACTCAGCGTGTCAGACAGCATCTCTGGAGAAAAGGAACATGTGACTTTTAGATTTTTAGATTTAGAGATACACCGCGGAAACAGGCCCTTCGGCCCACCGAGTCCGCGCTGCCCAGCGATCCCCGCACATTAACACTATCTTACACACACTAGGGACAATTTTTTTAAACATTTACCCAGTCAATTAACCTACATACCTGTACGTCTTTGGAGTGTGGGAGGAAACCGAAGGTCTCGGAGAAAATCCACGCAGGTCACGGGGAGAATGTACAAACTCCGTACAGACGGCGCCCGTAGTCAGGATCGAACCTGAGTCTCCGGCGCTGCATTCGCTGTAAGGCAGCAACTCTACCGCTGCGCCACCGTGCCACCGTGCCGACTTTTCGGGTCTCGACCTGAAACGTTACCTATTCCTTTTCTCCAGAGATGCTGCCTGACCCGCTGAGTTACTCCAGCTTCTTGTGTCTATCTTCGATTTAAACCAGCATCTGCAGTTCCTTCCCACAAATACTTAGAATGATTATGCCATTCAGGAGCGAAAACAGGAAGGGCATTTTTACACACAGCATAAAGATAACTGGAATTCTCCCCCATCACTCAAGTTATGTCGGTCAATTGACACTTACAAACAAGGTCAGTAGGCTTTTTGCGGTTAAGATTCTGGCGAGATTGAATTAAGAGGGGGGGGGGGGGGGTGGGGAGGATAAATTAAGTTTGAGTATCTTACTGTCAGGATCTAATTAAATGATTGCAAAGACTCTAAGTGCTGAACAGTCTACACATGTTGCTATGTTCGTCGGTTATATCAGCAAGCAATGAATGGAACACTTACCACATGAAACGTCTTTGACACTTGTTGTACAGTTATTACCATCAGGGGAGACTGCACATATTTCAGATTCATTCCTTTCACCGTTACTGTGCTGCCTCCACTGTAATTAGAGAAATAGGCGTTCATAGTTCTGTTCTTGAAAATGAATAGATGCTAAAAGCCTTGACTGGGCACCATACCCAGGGAAGGAGGCGCTGGCTCTGGAGAGGGTCCAGAGGAGGTTTACGAGAATGATCCCAGGAATGAGTGGGTTAACACATGATGCGCGTTTGACAGCACTGGGCCTTTACTCGCTGGAGTTTAGAAAAATGAGGGGGGACCTCAATGAAACATACAGAATGGAGAAAGGCTTGGATAGAGTGGATGTGGAGAGGATGTTTCCACTAGTGGGAGGGTCTAGGACTAGAGGTCACAGCCTCAGAATTAAAGGACGTTCCTTTCAGAAGGGGATGAGGCGGAATTTCTTTAGTCAGAGGGTGGTGAATCTGTGGACTCTTTGCCACAGAAGGCTGTAGAGGCCGTCAATGGATATATGTAAGGCAGAGATAGACAGATTCTTGATTAGTACGGGTGTCAGAGGTTATGGGGAGAAGGCAGGAGAACGGGGTTAGGAGGGAGAGATGGATCAGCCATGATTGAATGGTGAAGTAGACTTGATGGGCCGAATGGGGTAATTCTGCTCCTTTGGCTTCTGACAGTGCCTCACCTGCAGAATGACCATACTGGATAAATCTCTATGATAGTTGGATTTTCCACATATAAGAATTGACTTTTGACTTCCCGGATGGCAGCATCTATTTTCAAAACGACAGGATACATCTGCATGGACGCATGAGCTGGAGTAGAGCACTCAATCTTTGTGTCGGAAATGCTGAAATACATGTGTTTAAAAAGACACAGGGGTTAACTTAATGATTGGCTTAAGAGTTGAATCCCTGTGGAGTACAGTGAAACCAAATTAAAAACCCCACAGAATTCCAGGTCCTTTTCCGAGCCTGTACCCAGGATATGGTGGACAACCAACAGGCAAGGAAACCCAAAAATCATGGTACGGTGCAGGAAGCAACTGCAGATGCTGGTTTAAACCGAAGATAGACACACAAAGCTGGAGTCACAGACATTTTTGTTCCCTAACGCGCGGAGGGACATGGACAAAGCGAACAGTCATGGTTTCTCTTTCCCGAGTAGAGGATTCAAGAGGGTGTGAGCTTGTGACGAGAAGGGGGAGATTCCAGAGGGACCTTAGGGGCAACGTCTTCGCCAAAGGGTAGTCTGTATCTGGAACAAGCTGCCAGAAGCTTGTACAAGCTACTGAAGCAGATACAAATATGACTTTTAAAAGACATTTGGACAGATACAAGGATAGGAAGGATTTGGAGGGATATGGGCCAAATGTGGGCATGTGAGCCATGGTCAGCAGGGATAAATTGGGTTAAAGAGCCTGTTTTTATGCTGTTTTGCTCTGTGACTATGATTCTATTTGAAGTCTGGACCAATATATGTAAACACTGGCTATATCTCAAAATAGCGATATTCTTTTGATTAAACAATCTTCAAAGATGACGGTTTAACACCAGAAATTCGATTGTTATCCTTACACTGGCACAAATGCTATTATTGAAATATAAATTCATAAAATGCATTGCTCTGCTTAAAACCTCAGCAGCACTGATGAAATTCAGATGTGAGCAGTCTGATTAACCGATTAACAACTGAAGGGCTGTCTCGGTTTCTCTTCCCACAGATGCCATCCGTGTGTGGAACGTGGGTAGGTTGGTCAGCACTTAGATTTCCAACATCTGCAGTTTTGTGCGCGGTTTTGGGGTACAGCATAGAAAAATGCTCTTCGGCCTACTGACTCCACACTGACCATGGACCACCTGTGCACATTATTTCCATGTTATTCCACTTTTGCGACCTCGCCCTCCACTTTGCGACCTCGCCCTCCACTTTCTCGAGGCCAATTAACCCGCACGTCTTTGGGATAGGGGAGAACCCACGCAGTCAGAGGTAGAAGTCCACACAAACAGCGCCCAAGGACAGAATCAAACCTGGGTGTCTGGCAGTGCAAGGCAGCAGCTCTCTCTACCAGCTGCCAGAACCTTTGTGTTTGATTTTCGCATGAATGAAAAATATTGACCTCCATTTTTTGGGGGGGTAATCTGTGACAGTTCTCTTCAGAAACAGAAGATGGAGCCGTTGGCACAACAACGGGTTCTCCACTTTTAATCAGTGGCTACAAACCTTCTGAAGGAAAAAAACTGCAGATGCTGGTTTAAACCGAAGGTAGACACAAAATGCTGGAGTAACTCAGCGGGTCAGGCAGCATCTCGGGAGAGAAGGAATGGGTTACGTTTCGGGTCGAGACCCTTCCTTAGACAGTCTTTCAGTCTGAAGAAGGGTCTCGACCCGAAACGTCACCCATTCCTTCTCTCCCGAGATGCTGCCTGGCCCGCTGAGTTACTCCAGCATTTTGTGTCTACCTTCGCTACAAACCTTCTCTTTGTCAGAGCAGGTTGTGAAAGAACATTTAGTTTATCGAAACCTCGGTGGTCCTCAAATCTGCATCAGCCTTTTTTTTTAACCAAAAATAATTTTAATCAATTATTTACAAAAATGACATGTGCAATACAAAACAATACAAACAAACCCACCATCATGATACAAAGTAAAACAAATATTCTTCAATTCTGAATATTAAATAACTATTCCGCCATTCTTATTGAGGATACATTCCACCCACCGCGGTGCCCAGCGGTCCCGGAGATCCCCCAGGTTGCCCGTGGACAGCGCAGAGTCCCTCTCTAACACCACCCGGGCACGGACATAACCCCGGACAAAGGGGCAGGCAGCCGGCTCAGGCAGAGCCCTCTTCCACTGCATCAGTCCTTAGGCAGTTTAAGCTGACAGATCGCACGAATATACTGTCATCCGATACACTATGTAACGACTGCACTGAAAACAGGAAACGCTTGAAATACAGGGTGGAGAAGGAAGCAACTTTGGAAAGGAGACTCAGAGTTAAGGCTTCAGGTGAATTAATATTTACAGGATCTCCTGATTAAATTTCAGATTTCCAGCAACCACAATGTTCTACTTATGCAACTATTATGGCTAAACTCACACTAATGTAAATATATACAAAATGGGAGGCAAGTAAAAAGGATCTTGCAGTTTTGTGCAGTTTCCTTTTGGAACTGTGTGCAGTTTTCGTCTCCTAATTTGAGGAAGGACATCCTTACTATTGAGGGAGTGCAGCGTAGGCTCACTGGGTTAATTCCCGGGATGGCGGGACTGACATATGATGAAAGAATGGGCCGACTGGGCTTATACTCACTGGAATTTAGGATGAGAAGGGATCTTAAAAATATATATATTAAGTTCTTAAGGGATTGGACAGACCAGATGCAAGAAAAACATTCCCGATGTTGGGAGAGTCCAGAACCAGGGGACACAGTTTAAGAATAAGGGGTAGGCCATATAGATCTGAGATGAGGAAAAGCTTTTTCACCCAGAGAGTTGTGAATCTGTGGAATTCTCTGCCACAGAAGGCAGTGGAGGCAAATTCACTGGATGTTTTTATGAGAGAGTTAGATTGAGCTCTCAGCGCTAACGGAATCAAGGGATATGGGGAGAAAGCAGGAACGGGGCACTGATTTTGGATGATCAGCCATGATCATATTGAATTGCAGTGCTGGCTCGAAAGGCTGAATGGCCTACTACTGCACCTTTTTTCTATGTTTCTATGGATCACAATATGTTTCTTAAAAAAAGGAAAACATACCTTTTTAAATCACACGCTTTTCCTCCAATTGAAACCTCCCTTCTGTTTCCGCTGTCCAGGTACTTGCCCGTGATTGTTAGTCGGGTTCCTCCGGACTTGGACCCGTAAGAGGGAGAGATGTGGGTAATGGCTGGATCCTGTCACCCGATCACAAACAAAAGAAAATTGGTCAAATTCCCTCGTTCATTTTGAAAGCGAAATTGCAATAGTTTGCCTGTATCTGTGCATCCGTCCTCTTTACTTTAGGAACGCTGATTATTTTGGGGCCGTGGATATTTGCTGCCATCAGCTCTTCTCAGAAAAATGACCACTCTTCTGCACAGGGCCCACAAGTCAGTTTCCATCTGCTTATTCAACCTTGGGCATTACATCTCTGGTCCCTATTTTTTTTTCTGCATTTGCAGGAGGAAAACTGATGAGTTTCTCCTCTCTAACCTGAGGCCAGTACCGTGGTGCAGCTGGTAGAGTTGCTGCCTCACAACCCCGAGTTCAGTCCCAACCTCAGGCGCTGCCTGTGTGGAGTTTGCATGTTCTCCCTGTGACCATGTGAGCTTCTTCTGGGTGCTCCAGTTTCCCCACGTATCCCAAAGACGTGCAGGTTTGTAGGTTAATCGGCTTTTTATAAATTACCCCCAATGTGTAAAGAGTGGGATAACATAGAACATAGGTTATCCACTTTGGCGGCAAAAACAAAGAGGCAGATTATTATCTCAATGGTGACAGATTAGGTAAAGGGGAAGTGCAACGAGATCTGGGTGTCCTTGTACACCAGTCACTGAAAGTAAGCGTGCAGGTACAGCAGGCAGTGAGGAAAGCCAATGGCATGTTGGCATTCATAACGAGAGGATTTGAGTATAGGAGCAAAGAGGTCCTTTTGCAGTTGTGAGACCACATCTGGAGTATTGTGTGCAGTTTTGGTCTCCTAATTTGAGAAAGGACGTCCTTGCTATTGAGGCAGTACAGCGTAGGTTCACGAGGTTAATCCCTGGGATGGCGGGACTGTCATATGAGGAAAGATTGGAAAGACTGGGCTTGTACTCACTGGAGTTTAGAAGGATGAGAGGTGATCTGATAGAGACATGTAAAATTATAAAAGGACTGGACAAGCTAGATGCAGGAAAAATGTTCCCAATGTTGGGGGAGTCCAGAACCAGGGGCCAAAGTCCAAGAATAAAGGGGAGGTCATTTAAAACTGAGGTGAAAAGAAACTTTTTCACCCAGAGAGTTGTGAATTTATGGAATTCTCTACCACAGAGGGCAGTGGAGGCCAATTCACCGGATGAATTTAAAAGAGAGTTAGATAGAGCTCTAGGGGCTAGTGGAATCAAAGGATATGGGGAGAAGACAGGCACAGGTTACTGATTGTGGATGATCAGCCATGATCACAATGAATGGCGGCGCTGGCTAGAAGGGCCAAATGGCCTCCTCCTGCACCTATTTTCTATATCTATATTTAACTAGCGTGAAAAGGGTGATCGATGGTCGGTGTGGATGGGATGGTCTGGAGGACCTGTTTCCAAGCTGTATCTCACATCTAATCAATCAAACATTGTGAAGATGACGCTAATTGAAATGCCTGAGCCTCAGCTTTGGCCGAGAACGATGAGGTTTGCTGGATAGGATCAGACTGCAGATACAGCTCTGGGGAAATCCACCGGGGAGCAGCAACAAAGCCTCACATTGCAAACTTACTGCGAAAATGCACTGGTCATACAACATGAAACATCTTCAACTGAAAACGGCTGAGGAGGATGTTGTAACAACTGAAAGGCCAGCCAATGATACAAGTCCGTACAGAAATATAAATTAGTTGAGACTTATCCATTGCCTATA
Organism: Rhinoraja longicauda; assembly: GCF_053455715.1. NCBI lineage: Eukaryota > Metazoa > Chordata > Chondrichthyes > Rajiformes > Arhynchobatidae > Rhinoraja > Rhinoraja longicauda. The sequence continues at coordinate 38,910,113 of NC_135972.1, forward strand.
CATTAAGGGCAATTTACAGAGGCCAATTAACCTACAAACCCACACTACTTTGGGATGTGGGAGGAAACCAGTGCACCTGGAGGAACCCAAGCGGTTACAGGGAGAACAGGCAAACCCCACACAGACAGCATCAAGGTTAGGATCAAACCCAGGTCTCTGGCGCAGTGAAATAGTAGTTTAGTTTAGAGATACAGCATGGAAAAAGGCCCTTCGGCCCACCGAGCCGACCAGCACACTAAAGCTATCCTACACACACTAGGGACAATTTACACTTCTACAGAGTATACAAACCCAAGCCAATTAACCTACAAACCTGTAAGTCTTTGGAGTGTGGGAGGAAATAAAGATCTCGGAGAAAACGCACGCAGGTCACGGGGAGAACGTACAAACTCGGCACAGACAAGCACCGGTAGTCGGGATGGAACCCGCGTCTCTGGCGCTGTCAGGCAGCATCTCTACCGCTGCGCCACCGTGCCGCCCCGCCCTCCACCAATTGTACCACTGTGCTGCCTCATTGGGCACATGACAACCAGACGTTGCCAGTTCAGTGGCAAGTTCCAAACATTTTAAAAGGATTTAAAATCTCATGGCACACTCACCACCTTCCAGCTGCATTCCTGCAATAGCTTTCTAGTTAGTGGAGATCTAACTGAAGTTGGCTCACATCTTAATTGGCAATTTGACACCAGGAGTCAGGTTTGTGCTTGCCAGTGCATGAACAACTTTTGTAGTGCTTCAATTTCCAGAGGAAAATGACCCTCATGTGAAAAATAGGGCGGATGACAGCTGCATGTGGGTTGTGTACAGAGTAATACAGAGGCAGATGGGTGACACTGTTAACTATCTCTCTCTTTTGGAAGAGGTTGAGAGAAAATGGTTCTCAATGCAAAAAGGTGCCAAACAAGTGCACGCCAATGGTCAAATGTTCAAAAGACAGCTTCAGCTTACGATTAACATAATTATCATACGGTTACGCTATCACATTTAAATAAATTGTGAATACTAACAATGCAAAAATAGTAAACTACTTTTCTTACCACAAAAGAAAAGCCAACGGCTTGTGTTGTTATACTTCTGTTCAATGTTAAATTAATGTAGACTGGATTATAATCTTGTGTGACATTAACTGCTTCCAATAGGCAAACAAGTCTTTGGAAAACAAAATAATATTACAAAACAGGAAACAAGACTCATAATAATATATTACTCCAGCATTTTGTGAATAAATCATAATAATATATCATTGTTACTCTTTATATTCTGCTATGTTAAATATATGTGTAGGAAGGAACTGCAGATGCTGGTTAAACCGAAGATAGACACAAAATGCTGGAGTATCTCCGGAGAGAAGGAATGGGTGACGTTTCGGGTCTGAAGACGGGTCTCGACCTGAAACTTCACCCATCCCTTCTCTCCAGAGATGCTATCTGTCCCACTGAGTTACTCCAGCAAATTGTATCTATCTTCATGTAAAATTTATGAATGTATGACAAATCGATTTGCTTTCATTATTGTCTGAATAAAACACTTTTTTCGCTGAAGATTTTGATCTAAAGTCTGAGGAGGAAGCAGTCACATAACCAGTGCTGCAAATATTCAAGGACTACAAGGGGAATAAAAGTGAAAAACAGGAGATGCAGGGGCAAGCACAGTGGCATAGCAGTAGAACTACTGCCTCACAGCGCCAGAGACCCGGGTTCGATCCTTAATACAGGTGCTGTCTGTATGGAGTTTGTACGTTCTCCCTGTGACCCAAGTGGGTTTTCTCCGAGATCTCCGGTTTCCCCCCACACTCCAAAGGTGCAGAGGTTTGTGAGTTAATTGGATTGGCATAAATGTAAATTTCCTCCCACTTTGTTAATGTGCGGGGATCGCTGGTCGGCGCGGACGCGGTGGGCCGAAGGACCTGTTTCCGCGCTGTATCTCTAAACTAAACAAAAAACTAAACGTCGCCAGTCAAGCAGCGACCGTGGCGAGAGGAATCAGTTAATGCTTCGGGTCAGGGACCTATACTCACAACTGGGCAAGACTGGAGGGGTACAGTTTTGGGGGAAAGAATGAGGAATGAGACAAGCGGAGACTAACTGTTAGGGAGGTACTTTTTTAAAAACGAGGTGAGAAAACTAGGAATACTTAGGGGACTGGAAGAAGCTGTTTCTTTTATACTCTCCCTGCTGCCCACGATGTTCAGCATTAATGTTAGCTGACAGTGGGTTGGTGGTGGTGGTGGTGCAAGAAGCAAGTGGGGCTTTGGAACAGAAGACAAGCATCCAAGATTACACCCAGGTGCAAACAGGTCATCGTTTGAGTGGTTACTTGATTACACAGGTGAACATTCTATTGTCACCAGGTTTATTCTGTCCCAGGCTCACGTAACAGGCAAGGTGGTGATGCGGCAAAAACCAAGACTTCAGTCAGTGTGAGAGTGTGAATCTGTTCGTGGAAATTGGAGAGAACCAATTCTCTCCAATAATGGATAATTATGGATAATTCATTGTGTGGGGATCAATTGGGAAGTGTCCTTTAGCCGAGAACAAGGGAATAACTATGTTGTCAGACTGAGGAGTTCCCACAGACTGCTCCTGACCGATGTGAAAACATTGCATGGGGTCATAGAGTCACACAGTATGGAAACAGGCCCTTCAGCCCAACTATCCCATTCCAACCGAGAGGCCACATCTAAACTAATCCAAATTGCCCACGTTTGGCCCATATCTCTCTAAACCTTTTCTATCTATCTACCTATCCAAATGTAGTTTAAATAATGTTGTAAATTTCCCCGGTGTGGGACGAATAAAGGAATATATTATGATGTTGTAGTACCTGCCTCATCTACCCCCTCTGGCAGCTTGTTCCATGTACCTGCCCCCTCTGTGTACAGTGCACGAGGGAACTGCAGATGCTGGTTTAAACCGAAAATAGACACAAAATGCTGGAGTAACTCAGCGGGACAGGCACCATCTCTGGAGAGAAGGAATGGGTGATGGTTCAGGTCGAAACCAGAATCTGAAGAACGGTCTCGACCTGAAACGTCACCCGTTCCTTCTCTCCAGAGATGCTGCCTGTCCCGCTGAGTTACTCCAGCATTTTGTATAAAGACTCCATGACTCCACAGTGATACAATTGGTGATAAATAAAACTGAAGTAGTGCAAACAAACTGAAGTGCAATAACAATAAGTACTGAAGTGTCATGATCCGCATTATGTCAGGGATCCACATTGGGTTAGATCAAAAGTTCATATTTAGCCAGAATAGCCCATTCTTGGCATACCTGTTCCTGCTGCTTCTGTTTGCCTCCAATTTGCAGGGAGCCGTTCCGACAATTACGACCGTCGTTTTAGCACTTACTTTACCAATTTTCATGGTTTCAAAATTCCTTCCACAAATGGTCAGCCTCGTTCCACCCTCTGAGGGTGCCGTTAGTGGAGAGATCTGAAAGGTTAAAGAAATAAAGTAGTGTTGCCAACTGTCCCGTATTAGCCAGGACATCCCGTACTTTGGGCTAATTTAGTTTGTCCCGTAGGGACCGCCCTTCCCCCTTATTGGTAGGGTTGCTAACTTCGTCGCTCCCAAAGAAGGGACAACGGGTGACGTCACCGTCCCGCGCCCCACGTGACCCCACCCAGCCAGTGCTGCCGTTGCTACGCAACCCGCCTCCCGGCCCATGTATGAAGTCAGTGAGTTCTGCATGGGTACAAGAGGTAGCACCAATGCAGTCGTCGATGTAGCAGAGGTAGAGTTCGGGGATGGGGCCGGTGTACGCCCGGAACAGGGATTGTTCGACGTACCCGACAAAGAGGCAGGCATAGCTAGGGCCCATGCGAGTGCCCATAGCTACGCCTCTGGTTTGGAGGAAGTGGGAGGAGTCAAAGGAGAAGTTGTTGAGGGTAAGAAGCAGCTCTGCTCGGCGGAGGAGAGTGTCGGTAGATGGGGATTCGCTGGTTCTACGGTCGAGGAAGAAACGGAGGGCTTCGAGACCATCCTTGTGGGGGATGGAAGTGTAGAGTGACTGGACATCCATGGTAAAGATGAGGGAGTGGGGGCCTGGGAACCGGAAGTTATCGAGGAGATGGAGAGCGTGTGAGGTGTCTTGGACGTAGGTGGGGAGGCTCTCACTAGGGTCTCAAGGCAGGAATGTGCCTTGGTGCTCCGCTTACAAATGACAACACAAACATACAGTTAACAATTAAGAATAAAGTCTTTGGATCTCGACCCAAAACGTCACCCATTCCTTCTCTCCAGAGATGCTGCCTGACCCGCTGAGTTACTCCAGCATTTTGTGTCTACCTTCAACCTACAAACCCGCAAGTCTTTGGGATGTGGGAGGAAACCGGAACACCTGGAACTAACCCACACGGTCACAGGAAGAACATGCAAATATCCCACACTCAGGTCAGGATCAACCTGGATCTCTGGCATTTATTCACAAAATGCTGGAGTAACTCAGCGGGTCAGGCAGCATCTCAGGAGAGAAGGAATGGGTGACGTTTCGGGTCGAGACCCTTCTTCAGACTGATCTCTGGCATGGTGAGGCAGTGGCTCTATCAGCTGTGCCAATGCACTGCCTTCTAAAACATAATGCTCAAAAGGGATGCACTGTACAACGGAATTTATGCCGGGACCTTTAGTTGGTATAGCTATCATTTGGTAAAATTTTGAAGAAATTCGCATTTTTATTAAAATACTATTAACATTACTCAAAAGGCATTGTGAATACTAAATACTAGTACAAAACACAAACATACTAGTACTAACGCTGTACAAACAAATTTAAGCCTGGATTTTTAGTTGGCAAAGCTATTCATTGGTAAAATTTTGAAGAAATTAGCAGAATGCATTTTTAGTCCAAATAGACAATAGACAATAGACAATAGGTGCAGGAGGAGGCCATTTGGCCCTTCGAGCCAGCACCGCCATTCATCGTGATCATGGCTGATCATCTACAATCAGTATCCTGTTCCTGCCTTCTCCCCGTATCCCAATAGGCGATGGACAATAGGTGTAGGAGTAGGCTACACAAAATACTATCACAATATTACACTCATGGCATCAAGTGAATCTAAACTTCACAGAAAAGATTCATAATTCTTACCTCTCTGATAATGGGAGGGCAGATGTTCAACAAGTGAGTCATGCATCCCTGCTTTCTGGAACACCTACCACTGCACCAGCCACAGCCCATGAAGGAAGGAGCTGTTAAACACTTACTGCAGGACAAGAAATGGCCGCAGCTTGCAGCTCTCAGAGGCAACTTGCTTATCTGGAGAGGAAAGAAAAACACGTTATAATTAAACTTTAAAGAAATAGGAATTGATTGCACGAATATAAAGCTTCCCCGTTCCACTAACAAAGGAAGTAAGCGAGCTATTAATCCATTCCACACTAAACATTGGCTGATCATCGTGTACCAAAGATATTGGGTAGGAATAAAAACTGCAGATGCTGGTTTAAATCGAAGGTAGACACAAAATGCTGGAGTAACTCAGCAGGTCAGGTAGCATCTCGGGAGAGAAGGAATGGGTGACGTTTCAGGTCGAGACCCTTCTTTAGACCGATGTCAGGGGAGGGGGGGAACCCTGTTCACTGTTACAGTCTCACTGTTACCCTTCATTTCAGTGGGTAATGAACAAAGTTCTAAATTTCACTGGGCAATTGGTGGTCAGACGGTGTTCTTGCAAGATTTTGCGGCACGGTGGCGCAGCGGTAGAGTTGCTGCCTTACATGCTTGCAATGCCGGAGACCCGGGTTCGATCCCGACTACGGGCGCTGTCTGTACAGAGTTTGTATGTTCTTGCGTAACCTGCGTGGGTTTTCTCCGAGACCTTTGGTTTCCTCCCACACTCTAAAGACTTACAGGTTTGTAGGTAAATTGGCTTGGCAGAAGTGTAAATTGTCCCTAGTGTGTGTAGGATAGTTTTAATGTGCGGGGATCGCTGGTCGGTACGGACTCGTGAGGGCCGAAGGGCCTGTTTCCGCGCTGTATCTCTGAACAAAAAATAGTGGCAAGCAATGAAAATCATGCAGTGATTTGTGGTGTCACATAATTCACAATATACACCTTGATACAAATTTGTGGTTTGTTCACATGCAAATTTGACATTAACTTCCCACCAAATTATCGACCATGGGAGGAACATTTTTGCATTTTGGGGAGATCAACAAGTATTCCTGAAAAGCAAACAATGGCAGATGGTGGGAATCTGAAATAAACCCGGTAAATAGTAGAAATAGAGTCATGAGTCAAGAGTGTTTTATTGTCATGTGTCCCAGATAGAACAATGAAATTCTTACTTGCAGCAGCACAACAGAATATGTAAACATGGTACACTGTAAACAATATAATAAACGAGAGGGAAATAAAGAAAGAAAAGGTTCAGTGTGTATATATACACATACTCATAAGTACACACACACACACACATATACATACACATATTTATATATATATATACACACACATATTATACATATATATATATATACACACGTACTCAAAAAACTAACAATAGTAGTGCAATAATAATAATAACAATAATAATAATAGTCTATTGTAGTCCAGAGGTTATTTGAGGTTGTAGTGTTTAATAGCCTGATGGCTGTAGGGAAGAAGCTGTTCCTGAACCTGGACGTGACCGTTTTCAGACTCCTGTACCTTCTTCCTGATGGCAGGGGTGAGATGAGGGTGTGGGTCTCTGATGATGCCGGCTGCCCTTTGGAGGCAGCGACTCCGATAAATCCCTTCGATGGTGGGCTATAGGGAAAGGTTGAGTCGGCTGGAACTCTCTTCCTTGGAGCGCAGGAGGATGAAGGGTGATCTTATAGAGGTGTATAAGATCATGAGAGGAATAGATCGGGTAGAGTCTCTTGCCCAAAGTAGGTGAAACGAGGAACAGAGGACATAGGTTTAAGGTGAAGGGGAAAAGGTTTAATAGGAATCTGAGGGGTAACTTTTTCACACAAAGGGTGGTGGATGTATGGAACAAGCTGCCAGAGGAGGTAGTTGAGGCATTTGTGAAACATTTAGACAGGTACATGGATAGGACAGGTTTGGATGGATATGGACCAAGCACAGGCAGGTGGGACTAGTGTAGCTGGGACTTGTTGGCCGGTGTGGGCAAGTTAGGCCGAAGGGCCTGTTTCCACACGGTATCACTCTAAAATCACGTCAGATGTATTATTAAAGCAAATACTTGAAGGTAGTGGTTAAGATACTATGGGAACTATTTTTATGAAGTTATCTGCACAAAGAAAAGGTACCTTTTTCCCTGTAATGATGATGATGTAGCCATCTTCAGATCCGGATTGCTCGACCAGTACTTCAGGGAATACTGAGCTGGAATCCAGGTGGAAAGTGAAGTGGGGCATTGACCTCTGCACTCGTGAAATCACCACCTGCGAAGAGGAAATCTCAAGCAATTCTCAATCATTCTTTTATTTGTTCATAGAGTCACAAGATGCCGCGATGTGAAAAAGCGAATTCAGTGCAGCTATAAAGTTCCTCCTCCAGACATTCTCAGTTCAGTTTAATTTATTGTCACGTGTACCGAGGTACAGTGAAAAGCTTTTGTTGCGTGCTAACCAGTCAGCAGAAATATAATACATGATTACAATCGAGCCGTTACAGTGTATAGATACATGATTAGGGAATAACGTTTAGTGCAAGGCAAAGGCAGCAAAGTCCGATCAAGGATAGTCTGAGGGACACCAATGAGGTAGATAGTTGTCTTTCATAACAAATATTGTTACTCTGCAGAATCATGATTCCTTTTGGGGATTTACATATACATACACAGGGATATACATTCAGTAAAGGTCGGGAGAGCAGCAGTAGCAGCAAGGACGACCGTTGGCTGAAAGTAAGTAAGTGTGAATTGCAGGTAAAGGTCCATTCAAAAAAGAGCGCCAAAGAGACACGAGCAGGCATTCAGTGAAGCGCATACCTCCCAGCTAGTCAGAGGAAGGCAGGATAGTGCGGGGATTGGCTGATCAATTAAATTAGAAGTCTGGTAAATTGGTCAGTTAGTCAATTTAGTGACTGATATAAACAAGGCTTGTACAAGGGGTGCGGCCCTATCGAGGGAAGTGCCCTGTGAGAAACGTGCGAGTCGTTGGCTGCGAGTCTTTGGCGAGGAGGATACGCTTGTTTTTGAGCCTGATTTGTTTTTTGACACTAAAGTAATGGCGGACAAGTTGGTGCAGTGTGTTTCCTGCAGGATGTGGGAAGGTAGGGACACCGCTGGAGCTTCTGGGAGCTACACCTGCAATAACTGTGTCCAGGTTATCCACTTTGGTGGTAAGAATAGGAAGGCAGATTATTATCTGAATGGCGTCAATTTGGGAAAAGGGGACGTACAATGAGATCTGGGTGTCCTAGTGCATCAGTCACTGAAAGGAAGCATGCAGGTACTGCAGGCAGTGAAGTAAGCCAATGAAATGTTGGCCTCCATAACAAGAGGAGTTGAGTATAAGAGCAAAGAGGTCCTTCTGCAGTTGTACAGGCCCCTATTGAGACCGCACCTGGGGTATTGTGTGCAGTTTTGGTCTCCAAATTTGAGGAAGGATATTCTTGCTATTGAGGGCGTGCAGCATAGGTTTACTAGGTTAATTCCCGGAATGGCGGGACTGTCATATGTTGAAAGACTTGAGCGGCTAGGCTTGTATACACTGAAATTTAGAAGGATGAGAGGGGACCTTATCGAAACATATAAGATTATTAAGGGGTTGGACACATTAGAGGCAGGAAACATGTTCCCAATGTTGGGGGAGTCCAGAACCAGGGGCCACAGTTTAAGAATAAGGGGTAGGCCATTTAGAACGGAGATGAAGAAAAAAGTTTTCAGTCAGAGAGTTGTTAATCTGTGGAATTCTCTGCCTCAGAAAGCAGTGGAGGCCAATTCTCTGAATGCATTCAAGAGAGAGCTAGATAGAACTCATAAGGATAGCGGAGTCAGGGATTATGGGGAGAAGGCAGGAACGGGATACTGATTGAGAATGATCACATTGAATGGCGGTACTGGCTCGAAGGGCCGAATGGCCTACTCCTGCACCTATTGTCTATTGTCTATTTAGTTGGGATGCCATGAGGAAAGACAGAAAGACTCAAAATGTAAGTCAGCATCTGCAGTTCCTTGTTCCATTCCTTCAAAATTGCTGAATTACCTTGGAATATCATAGGTGGGGACTTGTGGAGGTGGTTTTGAGAAGAAAGAACTCTGTTAGAATAACATTTTCCAGGTTGTAGATAAAATAAAGCTTGCAACCAGGCAGTGTTCCTGGCATTTCAGCCTCCCTGACTTAAAGACAAGGCCATTGAGCATGAAGATGGAGAACATTGAATGTTCACTTTCCATTATAATGGATGGAAGAACATGAAGAAAATGGTGTAAAGGGCAGATCGAGGCAACACAGCTGAAACAAGGATCTAGGAAACATCTCCAACACACATCAACGGGGAACATAACTGTGATCTTTTATGTTCATTTAAAGATCCCATGAGGCTTGCAGCAATAATATACTGTTTCAGTGCGGCTCGGCCGCGGGGCCTTCCATCGCCCGGCGCGGCTCAGCCGCTGGACTTAACATCGCCGGCGTGGCTCGGCCGCGGGACGTTTCAGTGCCCGGTGTGGCTCGGCCGCGGGGCCTTCCATCCCCTTGCGGGGGCTGTGCGTGTCGGTCGCTTCGGTAGGGGTCGAGCTGCCTGTCCGTGGGTGCGGGGGGAGGAGAGGGGAAGTTTTGTTGCCTTCCATCACAGTGAGGGGGTGTTTGGAGTCACTGTGATGGATGTTTGTGTTGGGGTCGTGTGTCCTGTGTTCTTTTCTTTTTTTGCTGTGTTTTGTGACTGCCGAAATTTCGTTCGGTATTTATACCGAATGACAATAAAGTTCTGTTATACTGTTATGTTATACAATCTTTCAATAACAAGAACTAATTAAAGGTACACCTAACCAAATGCTTTAAAGTCTTTCTTGCAACATCCAGTCACCTCATTGAACAGCTTGGAAAGGGACCCTTCAGCCTATCATGTACATTTGGATCTTTTGCCCATCTGCACTCGTCCTATTTTTCCGCATCAGGTCATAAGATCATGTGATAGGACCAGAACTAGGTAATACGGCCCATCACGTCTACTCTGCCATTCAATCATGGCTGATCTATCTCTCCCTCCTCACCCCATTCTCCTGGCTTCTCCCCATAACCCCTGGCACCCATACAGAAGGTCGGTATCCTTCGATGCCCCTGCCTACTCAAGTGGCTGTCTGCATGATTCTTAAATGTAGTGAGTGTATCTGACTCCATCCCTTGCCCTGAATGTGAGCTTCACATATCAACCACACTTTGGTTAAAACAAGCTTCTTGTCAACCCCTTGCCTCCCCACCTTGCAGAGTTGACTCACAACTAGTTTGCATTTAAGCCATAAAAGAACATACAATATCCTATTACAGTAAAGTAACGCACCACGATGCCAAACACTGCTGTATTCAAATTGGAAGGTGTGTTAACTAGGGAAGTCACAGAAACCCTTTGTGGATTTCTAGGAAAAACTCGGACACCTGATCAAATGCAAATCATAGCTTTCGAAGCAAACCTCCTCAGGAATCACCATGTTCGAGAAAGGTGGAGGAGAGCTGCATGAACATGTGTGGACAGTGACTGGAAATGCCCGTGCCTGCCTTCTCCCCATATCCCCTGGTTCCACTAGCCCCTAGAGCTCTATCGAACTCTCTTTTAAATTCATCCAGTGAATTGGCCTCCACTGCCTTCTGTGGCAAAGAATTCCACAAATTCACAACTCTCTGGGTGAAAACGTTTTTTCTCACCTCAGTTTTAAATGGCCTCCCCTTTATTCTTAAACTGTGCCCCCCTGGTTCTGGACTCCCCCAACATAGGGAACATTTTTCCTGCATCAACTTGTCCAGTCCTTTTATAATTTTTTATGTTTCTATAAGATCCCCTCTCATCCTTCTAAACTCCAGTGAATACAAGCCCAGTCTTTCCAATCTTTCCTCATTTGACAGTTCCGCCAACCCGGGGATTAACCTCGTGAACCTACGCTGCACTGCCTCAATAGCAAAGATGTCCTTCCTCAAATTAGGAGACCAAAACTGTGCTCAATACTCCAGATGTGGTCTCACCAGGGCCCTGTACAACTGTAGAAGGACCTCTTTACTCCTACACTCAAATGGGGACTTCCTCAACAAAGACCTTTCAATGTCAAGGGCTTTCCTCACAATTGAAAATGAAGATGAAACCGATTGCCCGGGTTTGCAGAGAACTGATGGGGTTAGTTCAGAATTGATTGCCGAGCCTCTACCCTAATCTGCAGGCATTGGAACGCGAACCAGCGTAGGGGTCAGTACGCTGGGGCAGGTGTGAAGCCACTGGAATCATCTAGTGAGGATAGTGACACTGAGAGTGGTGAACAACTACCCCTTACGCCACTCACCCCACTGAAACAAGAGCACAAAGAAAAGAATGGAAAACAAAAGTACTTGGCTCATCAAATTCACTCCTGGGGCAATGTAATATGCCCAGCAGGTCTATGACCACAGTGTGGCCTTGCAAAAGACTAACCCAGGGCCAATTATGGCCCTGTCCCCATTACAAACTCCTGTGATATTTCCCCAGATGCCAGGAGTACTCTGAGGTTCTGGTCATGGTAGACAGATATAGTTTTTAGAGATTCAGCGTGGAAACAGGCCCTTTCGGCCCACCGGGTCCACGCCGACCAGCGATCCCCACACACTCACACTATCCCCAGTAGGGACAATTTTTACATTTACCAAGCCAATTAACCTACAAACCTGTACGTCTTTGGAGTGTGGGAGGAAACTGAAGATCTCGGAGAAAACCCACGCAGGTCACGGGGAGACCATACAAACTCCGTACAGACAGCACTCATAGTCAGGATCGAAGCGCGCTAGGCGGGAGTTGCCTGGTTTTTACCGTGATCTCCTGAGAGCCAGGAATTTGGTCACCTTCAGCCAGGGCGCTGCTCCTCAGGGGGAGGGGGGTGCTGTGGTTGTGAGGGGGGCCGGTCCTCACCCTGTCACGGTGGGTGTCGAGGAGAGGCGTGTGCGTGGAGCGATTCTGACCGGGCTTACCCCCGCTCCGACGGAATTGCTCATTGGGCCCACGGCCCGTGTCCCTTCCCGAGAGCCGGCCCCATGCAATATGAGCCGCCTTTCCCAGATGCCCAATGTGCCGTTCCGTGACGCGGAGAGGCGCGTCTTGTACAGGCTGCTCCTGCACACTCTCCACTTCCTCGCTCTCGTCTTCTGTCCGGACACGCCCTGGCGGTCCGTGTTACCACCTGACGGCGGGAGCGGTCCCCAGTGGAGGTCTCTCTATAAGGGGGTCCTCCCGCTTTACATCGGGGACCTGGGGTGGAGAGTGTTGCATAAGGCCGTGGCCTGTAACAGGTACTTGAGCCGGTTCACGGTCTCGTCTACCGCCTGTCGCTTCTGCGGCGAGGAGGAGACCGTGTACCGGTTGTGTACAGAGTGCGTGAGGTTACAGCCCCTGTTCCAGTATCTGAAGGGGCTGCTCCTCAAGTTCTGGCTCAATTTTAGCCCAACGCTTTTAATTTTTGGGCACCCGGTACAGAGGGGGGAGGGTCAGGAGGGAGGAGGGGGTCTCCCTGTCGGTCTGCTCCTGGTCCAGGCCAAGATGGCCATCCGCGGGTCCAGGCAGCGGGCAGTCGACAGCCTCACAGAGGTCGGCTGCCTACCCCTGTTCCGGGCTTACGTCCGTGCCCGCGTGTCCCTGGAGAGGGAACACACGGTGTCCACAGGGACTCTGGAGGCCTTCCGGGAACACTGGTCGCCGCGGGGGGTTGAATGTATTGTTGACAGAGATGGCGGGATTTTAATGTGATAATTGTTTATTTTGTAAACTGCCGATACAGGCGGCTTTTGTTTGATCACATTTTGCTTTGTATGTTTGTATGTTTTTCTTTCGAATAAAACTTTTATATTAAAAAAAATAAAATATAAAAATAGTCAGGATCGAACCCGGGTCTCCGGCGCTGCAAGCGCTGTAAGGCAGCAACTTTACCGCTACGCCACCATGCCGCCCAATGGGTAGAAGACGTCCCATGTAGACGGGCTATAGCCTCACACGCTGCTAAATTGCTGTGTAAAGAACATATCCCAAGATAGGGTGTCCCCTCTAACATTGACTCCGATCAGTGCACACACTCTACCAGCACTGTTTGTAAAGTGCCTGTCCCACTTTAGGTGATTTTAAGGCGACTGCCGGTGACTAGGCTGTCGCCGACAGTTCGCCGGGTGTCGCGGGCATGATCGTGTGGAGTCTTCTAAGAATCGTAGTGGATCTCAGCGCGTCACTGAGAAATCAGCCGGATTGAAATTTCTCGGCGACAGCTGGCTTGTCGCCAGGTATCGTTGCTTATTGCGGGCGCTGTCGCATGCTGTCCCCAGGTTTGCTAGGTTGTCACAGATGCATTTAGAAGCAAGTAATATTAAATTAAGTAAAGTAATTTGAAGATACCATAAAAAACGTGTGTTTAACCAATTTATTTACCGTCAGGACATTTGACAGGTAGATTGGAGGCAACAGTTTGACGGTCAGGTAAGCGTGGGAATTTTGCGATGTTTATGGCCATCAGCGATTACTTTTAAAGTAGGCTCCCAACCCAGATATGCAACCCAGAAAACAGATATGCATCTCCTGTACATTTTGAAAGAATGCCCACACTCCGCACAAAACTCCATTTAACCACGTTTAAAATGAAATGTCTTAATACTGCTATTAGTAAACTGGAAGTCAATCCAGCTTGTTACCGTGAAGCTTGGTTTTCAAGTAAACCGGGCAAGATGTTATATTTCAAAATTCTCAAGTAATTACAGACTTGTCAGTGATTTCAGCGAAAATTAGGACGCCGGAGAAGCATTGATAAGCGTGGGAATTTAGCGATGTTTCCGAAGACGGTTAAATCTCGACTTGACTCGGCATTGTCGTGGTCATTGCCGTAGGGTAAAAGAAACTTTCGGCGATCTGCTACGACTTTGACAGTCGCCGGCAGTCGGCTAAAAAATCGCCTAAGTGGGATAGGCCCTTAAGGATGTCTGCAGATTCCTGAACATTACCTGCGATTTACATTGGCCCCATCTTTCATGGTCCTCTGGTCTGGTTGAATGCATGAAGTGTATAAATATCACCAAGAGGGAGTGCCATGGCCACATGCTCTCCCCATTGTATAATGTAGTATTAGGGCCACTCCTAATCAATCAACAGGTGCAGGGAGGTACTTGTGCCTTGATCGGAATGTTGAGTTTAGTTTAGAGATACAGCGTGGAAACAGGCCCTTCGGCCCACCGGGTCCACACCGACCAGCGATCCCCGCACATTAACATGACCCTACACACACTGGGGACAATTTACGCATACAACAAGCCAATTAACCTACAAACCTGTACATCTTTGGAGTGTGGGAGGAAACTGAAGATCTCGGAGAATACCCACGTGGCCACAAGGAGAATGTACAAACTCCGTACAGACAGCATCCGTAGTCAGGATCGAACCAGGGTCTCCGGCGCTGCAAGCGCTGTAAGGCACCAACTCTACCGCTGCACCACCGTGACCACCCTAATGTTACACCGACATTCCGGTTAACTCCAAAATCATTAGCAACCTGGTTAATCGGATCCACAAGGAAATACAGAAGCTGAAGTGGCCCCCTCCCCTCACCTGGTGGAGCGGGGTTACAGAATGGCCGGGCTCTTCGGGAAACTCCTTGGCTCACGGCTTGATCATGTTTACCCTTTTTACTTTCTGGTATATTTTCATACTGTTGCAAACAAGTGTTAGAATGTTACCAGCTAACATCAGATCCCTTTATTCACAAAATGTTGGAGTAACTCAGCAGGTCAGGCAGCGTCTCAAAATCGATTTATTCACAAAATGCTGGAGTATCTCAGCAATCGATTTATTCACAAAATAATGTACCAGCATCTGCAGTTATTTTCTTATAACATCAGATCCCTCCTGGCCTCGAGCTACCCCTCCTCTCACCACGAGTACATTTACTGCACTTAGAGAAGTATAGATTTATTAAGGCTTACCCATCGAATGTATTGGAGGATGTCTCTAAAATATGGAGACCATTAATTCTGATATGGAAGATAGACACAAAATGCTGGGTCTCAGTCCCTGTCCGAAGAAGGGTCTCGATCCGAAACGTCACCCATTCCTTCTCTCCAGAGATGCTGCCTGTCCCGCTGAGTTACTCCAGCATTTTGTGTCTGTCGTCACAGTAAGCCAGCATCTGCAGTTCCTTCCTATACATTCCTAATATGGAGACCATCTTATCTAATGATCAGTGCTTGTGCTACCTAAAATAATTCTTATTTAGGTGATTAATTCTTTCTAGTATTGATCGAAGAATCAAAAGGGGGACTAGAGGGGTTTGCAGAGAAATTATGGGGTTAATTTAAAATTGATGGGGTTAGTTCATTTTTAAAAAATGTTAACGGCTTGAAAACAAGTTTGTGGAACACAGAGACAAAGAGCAACTTGTGAACTCAAGGTTATAACTGATAAGAACCCAG
Source organism: Rhinoraja longicauda (assembly GCF_053455715.1). Classification (NCBI taxonomy): domain Eukaryota; kingdom Metazoa; phylum Chordata; class Chondrichthyes; order Rajiformes; family Arhynchobatidae; genus Rhinoraja; species Rhinoraja longicauda. The sequence continues at coordinate 38,925,684 of NC_135972.1, forward strand.
ACAGTATTGTGAACAGTAACCCTTCATGGAGCTAAGGTACCTGATACATCCTGATCATCCTATGGAGATAAAGAAGCCTGTTAATATCTCATACAATGCTGGAGTAACTCGGCGGGACTGGAAGCATCACTGGACAGAAGGAATGGGTGACGTTTTGGGACAAGACCCTTCTGAGAGTCAGGGGAGAGGGAGACACAGAGATAAGGAAGTGTAAGGTGTGAAAATGAGACATCAAAGTGGTTGAAGGTCAAGGAAAATGTCGAATAGATCATTGTTAGCGAGGAGAAGGTGACAACGAATCATATGGAGATAACATTTAATCAGGGAGGCAGTCAGATTGGTCTGGGAGGACTAGGAAGTGGAGGGGATGGAGAGAGATGGAAAGCAAGGGTTACTTGAAGTCAGAGATGCTATCCAAAATTTATACCGCTGGAGTGTAAGCTGCCCAAGCGAAATATGAGGTGCTGTTCCTCCAATTTGCGCTGGGCCTCACCCTGACAATGGAGGAGGCCCAGGACAGAAAAGTCAGTGTGGGAGTGGCAGGGGGAGTTACATTGTTTAGCAACCGGGAGATCAGGTAGGTTTAGGCGGACTGAGTCAGTCGTGTGTTCAGATTGTATCCTGTGTGAATGTTGTTGGTTGCAAGGCCAGTGACTTTTGCCTGTTAGTTATGTTCAGTCTTTTAGTTGTGATTCCATAGTTTTGTTTGTTTTGTTAGTTATGATATGTTCAGTTGTAGTTGAGATCTGCAGATCTTTTAAATGCATTGCTCTGATACCATATAACCATTGTGCCTGAATAAAATGTTATGCTGTAATAAAAATGCTACAACTGGACTCAGCAAATCACGGGGAATTCAATGATCCTGCACCCGTTTGTAAAAGCTTTCTTTTTATTTGCCTTTGCATTTGTCCCTCTTGGCACTGGAGAATCAGTGCAATCAGAAGCTGGAACCTTTTACTGAATCTCTAGCAAGCTATTTGTCTGGCACCCTTTCACATTGCTGAGTTAATGTGCAACAGTGCAGCACAGGAACACAGCCTTCGGCCCACAATATCTGTGTCAAACATGATGCCGTTAAACTAATCCCCTCTGCCTGCACATGATTATCCAAGTGCCTTTCTAAAACCTTCTTGGGCGGCACGGTGGCGCAGCGGTAGAGTTGCTGCCTTACAGCGAATGCAGCGCCGGAGACCCGGGTTCGATCCCGACTACGGGCGCCGTCTGTACGGAGTTTGTACGTTCTCCCCGTGGGTTTTCTCCGAGATCTTCGGTTTCCTCCCACACTCCAAAGACGTACAGGTATGTAGGTTAATTGGCTTGGTAAATGTAAAAACTGTCCCCAGTGGGTATAGGATGGTGTTAATCTGCGGGGATCGCTGGTCGGCGCGGACCCGGTGGGCTGAAAGGGCCTGTTTCTGCGCTGTATCTCTAAAACGAAAAATAAAAAATAAAACTAAATGCTATTATCACATCTGCCTCCACAGTGCAAACCACTCTCTGAATTAAAATCTTGCCCCGCATGTCTCCTTTAAACTTTGCCCCTCTCAGCTTAAAGGTATGCCCTCTAGTCTTTGGCAATTCCATCCTGGGTTAAAGACACTGACTCTCTACGCTCTTTGTACCTCTCATAATTTTATTTACTTCTCTCCAGTTTGCCCTTAACCTCGGAGTTCCAGAGAAAACAATCCAAGTTTGTCCAAGCTCTCCACAGATCCAATCCCCTCTAATCCAGGCTGCATCCTGGTAAACCTCCACTGCACCCTCACCAACATTTCCACATCCTTCCTGTAATGGGGCAACCAGAATTGTACAAATATACCCAAAATGTGGCCTCAAAGTCTGATAAAGCCACAATATGGCTTCCTATCTCTAATACCAATGCCCCGACCAATGAAGGCAATCAGGTCATACGTCTTTTTTACCAGCCCATCTACTTGTGTTCCCACTTTCAGGGAGTTATCGACTTGGATCCCAAAATCTCTTTGATCCCCACTGTATCACAATGACGATATCCAGAGGCCAAGACTCATGACTCTCTGGAGATATGAATTCACATTCCATCTGAGCAGATAGACCTGTACAGGACAGAGGAAGGCCCTTTGGCCAACTTGTCCATAATGGCCAAATTGGCATGTTGGGACAGGCCCATTTGTCTGCATTTGTCTGAACCCTTCCTATTCAAATATCTGTCCAAATGTCTTTTAAAAGTGGTAATTGTATCCACATCTGTAGCTTCCTCTGGCAGCTCATTCTAGTGAGTGAAACAGTTTCCCCTGAAGTCTCTTAAATCACTTCTTTCTCACTTTAAACTTATGCCCTCCTGTATTTGAATACTCTATCCACAGAAAAAGACCGTGAGCATTCACCTTCTCCACGCTCCTCAATTCCTCTACCCCACCACACCTGCTTCCAAGTTGCAACTTTCCATTCTAGGACATCCGAGATATTCCCGTTCTGCTTCCTCATGGTTTCCCCCGCCTGTCATAGTTAGATCCCTTGGCCTCATATCTGCCACCCGTAGTTCTTGCTCCCCCTCCCCCTCCCCCTAGATGGAACTGTGGAATTCTCTGCCACAGGAGGCAGTAGAGGCTGGATTCACTGGGTGAATTTAAAAGAGAGTTAGACAGAGCTCTAGGGGCTAGTGGAATCAAGGGATATGGGGAGAAGGCAGGCATGGGTTACTGATTGTGGATGATCAGCCATGATCACAATGAATGGCGGTGCTGGCTTGAAGGGCAAATGGCCTCCTCCTGCACCTATTTTCTATGTTTCTATGTTTCCATGAACAAGGATAGAGCTCCCTTGGACCTCACCTTTCACCTCACCATTCTCTGCACCCAACACAACATCCTCCAAAATTTCCACGGTGATCCCACCACTAGTCAGCTCTTCCCATCTCCACCCCTTTCAGCCTTCTGCAGAGACTGTTCTCTTTGCAACTCCCTGCCTCACATCCCTTCCCACCCAAACCACCCCCTCCCCAGGTGATGTTCCTGCAACCGCAGGAGATACAACACCTGTCCTTATACCTTCTCCTTCCTTCGCCTCCATCCGGGGACCCCGACAGACCTTTCAGATGAGACAGAGGTTTGCCCGCACCTCCTGTAACCTCATCTACTACATCCGGTGTTCCCAATGTGGCCTCCTGTACATCGGTGAGATCAAGCATAGATTCAGTGACCATTTCGTTGAACACATGCTCAGTCCACCAAGGCTGACTGGATCACCCAGTTGCTAACCATTTCAACCCCCCTGCCCATTCCCATAATGACCTTTCTGTTCTGGGCATCTGCCATTGCTAGAGTGAAGCCACATATAAACTGGAGGAACAGCACCTCATACTCTGCTTGGGTAGCCTGCACCCAATGGTACGAATGTTGAATTCTCCAATTTTAGATAACTTCTAACTAACTCCCCCCTCTGGCCTTTGCTCCACCCACCACCTGCCTGGCCAAAAATCACCCTTACCTGTGTCGACCAATTAATTGCCACACAGTGTTCTGCCTCTCCCCCTTCTCCAGCTTTCTTCTCCCTCCCTTCAATTTCTCTGAAGAAAGATCTCGACCTGAAATGCTACCTATCCATGTTCTCTGGAGATGCTGCCTGACCCGCTGAGTTACTCTATCACTTTCTTTCCTTTTGTGCCGGGCTACAACGTTGACGTTATTGAGGTTTGTAAAATCATGAGGGGCATTCTGATCGACTGTCAGTCTTTATTCCTGGGTAGTTGAATGTAAAACTAGAGGGCATAGGTTGAAGGTGGGAGGGGAAAGATTTAGAGATGAGCCAAGAGGCAACTTCATCATCTTTGTGGATGTATGGAGCAAACTACAGAAGAAACTGTAGAAGTGAGTGCAATGTTCAAGAGACATTTGGACAGGTACGAGGATGGGAAAGATTCCGGGGGTATGGGCCAAAAGCACGTAAATGGCACTACATTAGGTTGCCACCTTGAACAGCATGGATGAGTTGGGCCGAAGGGCTTGTTTCCATGCTGTGTTAATCTGCAACATTTGAGGTAGTGACTTTAGCAGAAAGTGGTGCAGTAAGAAAGCACTTAAGATGATGACAGCATTTTACTTCGGCCAAACTAAATAACGAGAATATTTGATTCTGAGCTGTTTTTGACAGCATTTCAGCACTGCAGCAAATTGAAGACAAATAAGAAAACTAGAAATATAGCAGCCACTATTCTTTTTTTCAAAGTGCATGTGAAACAGATTACAACCAGAGGTGATGGAACAAGAAACCTTAATGGATTTTGTGATGATATTAAACAGACTCGCGTCATCTTTTGGAATTCAGGGTTACATAAATAAATAAATAAATAAATAAATAAATATACACCGTGGTTGGAGTCTTCTGTTTCAAACTAAGTTTCTAATGCTCCGTTTCCATCCCCATGGATTCTCCAGCTTTTAGTTTAGTTTAGAGATACAGCGTGGAAACAGGCCCTTCGGCCCACCGAGTCCGCACCGACCAGCGATCCCCTGCACATTAACATGACCCTACACACACTAGGGACAATTTCACACATATAACAAGCCAATTAACCAACAAACCTGTACGTCTTTGGAGTGTGGGAGGCAACCGAAGATCTCGGAGAAAACCCACACGGTCACGGGGAGAACGTACAAACTCCATACAGACAGCACCCGTAGTCGGGATCGAACCGGGGTCTCCGGCGCTGCATTCGCTGTAAGGCAGCAACTCTACCGCTGCGCCACCGTGCCGCCTTTTTTTACCTTACCATTATCAGTTGTGATTGAAGATTTAGTCATATTTAATTGCTGGCCAGTGCTTTTAATTCTCATTTTAGATTATCTATTAGGAACATTCAATAAATCAATCATCAAAATTCGCTTTGAGCATAGATTGCTATTTCAAATTTATTATAAAACTGGCGTGTTGATGTAACGTAGAAAACAACAACAGCACAGTCACAACTCCTGATAAACCAGACGGTCCACCATTACATAGAAACATAGAAAATAGGTGCAGGAGTAGGCCATTCGGCCCTTCGAGCCTGCACCGCCATTCAATATGATCATGGCTGATCATCCAACTCAGTATCCCGTACCTGCCTTCTCTCCATACCTCCTGATCCCTTTAGCCACAAGGGCCACATCTAACTCCCTCTTAAATATAGCCAATGAACTGGCCTCAACTACCTTCTGTGGCAGAGAATTCCACATAATGATGATGATGGGTGTCACAATGGCGCAGCAGGTAGCGCTGCTACCTCTCAGCGCCAGAGACCTGGCTACGATCCTGACCTCGGGTGCCGTCTGAGCGGAGCTTGCACGTTCTCTCTTTGACCGCGTGGGTTTCCCTGGGAGGTCAGCATTCCTCCCACATCCCAAAGATGTGTGCGTTTGTTGGTTAATTGGTCTCTGTAAATTGGCCCTCGTGTGTAGGGAGTGGATGAGAAAGTGGGATCACATGGGACTAGTGTGAATAGGTAATGGATGGGCGGGGTGGACGTTGGGCTGTAGGGCCTACATCCATGCTCTATCTCTAAACTAACCTGCATTCTTTGAATTTAAGATGATTTTGTCTTCATTATACAACAAATTAGTGTTCTTAATCTATGCCTACAAATTCATCCTTTGCCAGCAGTCCTGAATATACTATTTAGTATATTCAGCTACCAGCCTTGGAGGGCATCTACAACACACGATGCCTCAGAAAAGCCACCAGCATCCACAAAGACTCTTCACACCCCTGCAACAGTCTGTTCGAACTCCTTCCATCGGGCAGACGATACAAGGCCTTCTATGCCCGCACCTCCAGACTCAGGAACAGCTTCATCCCCAGGGCCATAGCTGCTATGAACCGGTCCTGCTGAGCCGGATGGTCACATCGCACAGTGAACCGGCACAGATCTACTTGCACTTTATTATGTTTTAAAACTGTTACAATTTGTTTCATTGGGTTGTTTAAATTAATACTGACTAGCTAATTAAATTATTGCATTGTATGGGAGGCGCATTCCCAATCTCGTTGTACCCCTGTACAATGACAATAAAGATATATTGTATTGTATTTTATTGTATTGTATTGTATTGTATTGTAGTAGTGACAATTCATTGGGCTCTGCTTCTAAAACGATTTCATTTCAGTACACTGACGAACTTCTACATTGCATTTAACATTACCAACAAAGCATCTGGTTCAATACATGAATCTCTTAAATATGTAGCCAGACACGTACTTAAAAGCAAAAAACGCGAAGTGCTCGAGTAACTCAGAGGTCAGGCAGCATCTCTGAAGGACGTGTGTAGGTGACATTTTGGGTGGGGACCCTTTAGACAGAAGAAAGGTCTGAAGAAGAATCTCGACCCGAAACGTCTCCATCCATATCTCCAGAGATGTTCCTGACCTGCAGAGTTACTCCAGCAATTTTCTTTTGTAAACCAGCATATACTGTTCTTTGTGTCTCCACATATTTACTTGATTATTTTTCATTTTTATTTAACTAAAAAGACTTGCAATGCCTCTTGAAAAATACGCCTGCTCTATGTCTTTTTTTACAGACATGAAGAGTTTGATTTCTGACCCATTGCTTTCATTAAGTGATAATTCTTTCCATCAGTACATCAGGTTTTTGATGCCCTGAGTTTTGTAAGAAGGAAATAGCAATCATTCATCTGGAATCATTGCATTAGAAAGATGCAGGGCGCAGATGGAAACCATTTAGCTGTCCAATACATCACCAATCTGTACTCTCTTTGCAAAGACTATAATTAATCCCACTCCCTTGCATTCTGTCCAGAGCCTCCGTATCTTTACCTGTTACAATTAGCTCACATTTTTTCCCTTAAAAGATGCAGTCTGTGCCTTAACTACTCCCTGCTTCACATTCCACCATTCCCCATAAACTATTTCCTTATACTCCCTGATAATTTACAATTGATGATCCCTCTTTACTGTTTTCTCAACCAGAGAAATTAATCTTTCTCCACCCGTTCTTCATAATTCCGTTAGACTCCGCTAAATCCTATACTATTCTCTGCTGTGATACTGCAATCCCAGTATTTTAAGTCTGGTCTATGTAGCTTCTTATCTGCAAATAGAGACACAAAATGCTGGAGTAACTCAGCGGGACAGGCAGCATCTCTGGAGAGAAGGAATGGGTGACATTTCAGGTCGAGACCCTTCTTCAGACTGGTTATGGATAAGGGAAACAAGATATATAGAAAATGATGCAGAGAGATAAAGAACAATGAATGAAAGATATGCAAAAAAGTAACGATGATAATGGAAACAGGCCATTGTAAGCTGTTTGTTGGGTGAAAATGAGAAGCTGGTGCGACTTGGGTGGGGGAGGGATAGAGAGAGAGAGGGAATGCCGGGGATACATGAAGTGGGAGAAATCAATATTCATACCACTGGGCTGTAAGCTGCCCAAGCAATCATCAAAACACATCATGGTTTTAAATCCCTTCTCTTACAGCACAACCCAATTTCTAGACAATATTTGATCTGAATATTAATTTATTTTCATTGATATCTTATTTATAAAATCCAACAAGAGAAATGTTTTCCACCATGAGCTTCCCTGCAATCTTTTTTTCAATAAATTATTTATTTGCACTTCGAGGTGTGCACGTGCGTAAGATGCCAGCACGCATGCGTGTAAGATGCTAGCATGCATGCGTGTAAGATGCTAGCATGCACGCGTGTAAGATGCCAGTGCACATGTGTGTAAGATGCTAGCATGCACGCGTGTAAGATGCTAGTGTATAAGCGTGTAAGACGCCAGCGCACATGTGTGTAAGATGCCAGCGTGCACGTGTGTAAGACGCTAGTGTACAAGCGTGTAAGATGCCAGCATACATGTGTGTAAGATGCCAGCGCACACGTGTGTAAAATGCCAGCATGCATGTGTGTAAGATGCTAGCATGCGCGCATGTAAGATGCCAGTGCACATGTGTGTAAGATGCTAGCATGCACGCGTGTAAGATGCCAGTGCACATGTGTGTAAGATGCCAGCGTGCATGTGTGTAAGATGCCAATGCACACATGTGTAAGATGCCAGCATGCACGCGTGTAAGATGCCAGTGCACATGTGTGTAAGATGCCAGCACACACGTGTGTGAGATGTCAGCATGCACATTGTAAGATGCCTGCGTGCACACGTGTAAGATGCAGGCGTGCATGTGTGTAATATGCCAGTGCGCACATGTGTAAGATGCCTGTGAACACGTGTGTAAGATGCCAGCACACACATGTGTAAGTTGCCAGCACACACATGTGTAAGTTGCCAGCACACAAGTGTGTAATATACCAGTGCGCACATAAGATGACAGCGTACACGTGTGTAAGATGCCAGCGTGCACGTGTGCAATATGCCAGTGTGCACGGAAGATTTCAGCGTGCACAAGATGCCAGTGCACACGTGTGTAAGATGCCAGCGTGCACATGTGTAAGATGCCAGTGTGCACATAAGATGCCAGCACACACGTGTGTAAAATGCCAGTGTGCACATGTGTAAGATGCCAGCACACACACATTTAATATGCCAGCTTGCACGTGTGTAAGATGCCAGTGTGCACGTATGATGCCAGCGCACATGCATGTAACATGCCAGTGCACATGTGTGTAATACGCCAGTGCACACGTGTGTAAGATGCCAGTGCACATGTGTGTAAGATGCCTGTGCACACGCATGTAAGATGCCAGCATGCACGCGTGTAAGATGCCACCATGCACGTGTGTAAGATGCCAGCATGCACGCGTGTAAGATGCCAGTGTGCACGTGTGTAATATGCCTGTGTGCACGTGTAATATGCCAGCGTGCACACAAGTAAGATGCCAGAGCCTGTATGTAAGATGCCAGTACACACATGTTCAAGATGCCAATGTGCATGTGTGTAATATGCCAGTGGGCACACATGTAAGATGCCAGTGTGCACGTGTGTAAGATGCCAGTTTGCATGTGTGTAGGATGCCAGCGCACACGCGTATAAGATGCTGCTCACATGTGTAAGATGCCAGTGCACATGTGTGTAAGATGCCAGTGTACACATGCATGATGCCAGCGCACACGTGTATAAGTACGATGCCAGTGCACACAGGTGCAAGATGCCACTTGCATTCCTGAGCACTGGAATTGCTACACCTGGCCCTGATGCAAACAGTCATGAATCACGGTTTATCATGAATCATGAATTACTGGAACTAGAATGTTGAATAAAGAAAATCAGAATCACGATTAATCTCCCAAGGAACACTTCTATAAAATAAATGTGAGGAGAAATACAATCTTTAAAAGATAAAATCTTCGAAAAAGAACAGCCAAAAGCAACTGTACATTTATTACTCTAAGAACATCTGAAGGTTGTGAAGCAGCAAGGGGCTGCTCTCAATGTGCGAAGGCCAATGTAGACTAAAGGTCTTCATTGTGAAACGCTCATCCTCTTTCTTTTTCCACTAATGCTGCCTCACCTGTTGAGTACTTCTGGTATTTTCTGTTTGTGGTGTAGACTGTGAAACAGGGCCACGTGATTTACCAAATACATCAACCCCCAGAAGCTAACAACCCAGGCTTACTTGAGGAGATAACGACAAAGATAGGACATGAGTGATGTATCTTGGCATCAAAATATCAGAAGAGCAGACAGTCAATTGGCATTCTGCAACCTACTGTAATTACATGCTCACAATAAGAGTAAAGGTCAGCAAATATGAACATTTAGTATGACTGCTCTAGCAGAGGTTGACCTGGACAGTTGACTTGATAAAGTAGACACTAAATGCTGGAGTAACTCAGCGGGACAGGCAGCATCTCTGGATAGAAGGAATGGGTGACGTTTTGGGTCAAGACACCTTCTCTAGTTCCTTCCTACTGATGAGGAAATTTCATGGACGTGTCAGTCAGTTTTTTTGTAAACTCATCTCTTCAAAGATGAATCTTTTTTTCTTTCCAATAGTTTGCATGCTTATAAGGTTGACACAAAATGCTGGAGTAACTCAGCGGGTCAGGCAGCATCTCGGGAGAGAAGGAATGGGTGACGTTTCGGGTCTCGCCCTGAATGTCACCCATTCCTTCTCTCCCAAGATGCTGCCTGACCCGCTGAGTTACTCCAGCATTTTGTGCCTACCTTTGATTTAAACCAGCATCTGCAGTTTTTTTTCCTACAGCATGCTTATAAGATAGTACGATCTTTTAACAAATCGATGCATGTATCTTACATATAAACTTTACTTGTATAATTAGACATTTAGTGATGATTAATTCTTAATGTAATGAGAAGCTTGGCTGGTATGCTAGAATGTCTGGACAAAAGTCCATTAATCCAATTTTGGGTAAAGTATGTAGAAACCCAGTCTTTGCTACTTTTTGTTCCTTGCAGGAATTTGACTTTGGAATTAACTAGACAGACATCTTTAGTACATTTAAGGAGAAATTATTATTGCGATATCTACAATTTTTCTTTTATATCGGTCATACATTAGCAGCATTACAAATCTCTTCAATTACTTCTGAATCCACCAAACTGTTATCAACTCACAGACATCCAACCCAGATAGTAATTGCTGTGTTTAAATGTTCAGCAGGTAGCTGGACAAACACAATGTTAACCGTTTGTACCTCCCATTCTTTACTCTCCCTGTCCATTATTGTCAGAAGGTCAGAAGGAATAGGAGTAGAATTTTAGTTTAGTTTGGTTTAGAGATACAGCATGGAAACAGGCCCTTTCGGCCCACCGGGTCCGCGCCGACCAGCGATCCCCGCACATTAACAATATCCTATACCCACTAGGGACAATTTTTACATTTACCCAGCCAATTAACTACAAACCTGTTTACGTCTTTGGAGTGTGGGAGGAAGCCGAAGATCTCAGAGAAAACCCACGCAGGTCACGGGGAGAACGTACAAACTCTGTACAGACAGCACCCGTAGTCAGGATCGAACCGGGGTCTCCGGCACTGCATTCGCTGTAAGGCAGCAACTCTACCGCTGCGCCACCGTGCCGCCCCTAACTGGGCACTGTCCATTAACTATGAACTAATTGCTCCTGGCAATCAGCCCATCCCACTCCTTCTCCCACTTTTACAATGTACTAGAAGGTTTGCAAAGTCATGCTGGAAGACACTTAAACCCGATACCTTCTGAAAAGTTTCCGTTTGCCTTTTATTTACATGGTCATGCATTCCAAAAAGCTCCTTAACTTTGTGTTGAATCATGGATTACTGTGATTGGAATAGGCCAACAGAATCGAGATGAATCACGTAAGGAAACGCATAGAGTTAACTTCTGGGAAATAAATGACCAGAGGGAGAAATAAACTATTCAGAAGAAAAGTACAGAAAACTAGAAAGTTAATGAGTAAGAAGTTTGAACTGTTGCATGTCTGTGTTGTATCAAGAAACAGTTGCTCGTTTGTGAAGGAGAGTCAATAGAAATTGATAATGTGGGGCCTCATGTATTTATAAAATTTCAAAAATGTATGCTTATCTTAGATGTATGTGTAAGTGCTTATGTAGAGTGATACTTGAAAAGGTTTATTAGGAATTGGAAGGTGGGGGGGGGGGTAACCTTTTCACACAGAAGGTGGTGGATTAATGGAACAAGCTGCCAGAGGAGGTAGTTGAGGCAGGGACTATCGCAACGTTTAAGAAACAGTTAGACAGGTACATGGATAGGACAGGTTTGGAGGGATATGGGCCAAATGCAGACGATGGGACTAGTGTAGCTGGGACATGTTGGCCGGTGTGGGCAGGTTGGGCCGATGGGCCTGTTTCCACACTGTATCACTCTATGACCAATATATTTGTCTGATAAACTGAGGCTAGGTAACATTTAATGTTTATTGTTCTTCTTTGTTCAGATTCATAGAAAATACTCCATTGGAAGGAGTTGTAAAAACAGTGGAGGTTATAGTGGGCGGATACAAAATATAGGCAGAAACAAAACAATTGATGAAATGAAAAAAAAGATCATAATATTACTCTAGTTCTCTAAATAACGTGATCGATGAGATAATAAGAATTATTATTATATTGAGCAATTATGTTACTAACTTAATTTTTGCCATTTGCTTTAATGAATGTGACAAGGGGTGACATAGGATCAGAAGATGTAGAAGTCTTGTGGGTAGAGTTGAGAAACAGCAAGGGTGAACATTTTACAAGAACTGAAAATTGCTTGAAAATAATTTATTGGACTTAAGTTAACTCAATTAAATCAAACATTATTAATCTGTGTGGCATGGTGGCGCAGCGGTAGAGTTGCTGCCTTACAGCGAATCGCCAGAGACCCAGGTTCGATCCCGGCTATAGGTGCTGTCTGTACGGAGTTTGTACGTTCTCCCCGTGACCGCGTGATCTTCGGTTACCTCCCGCACTCCAAAGACGTGCAGGTATGTTGGTTGTGAATGAAGGAACTGCAGATGCTGGTTTAAACCAATGATAGACACAAAGTGCTGGAGTAACTCAGCGGGACAGGCAGCATCTCTGGAGAGAGGGAGAGAAGCATCTCCAGAGATGAGGCCTGTCCCACTGAGTTACTTCAGCATGTCGTGTCAACCTCGGGTACATAGGTTGATTGGCTTGGTGTGTGTGTGTGAATTGTCCCTAGTGTGGGTCGGATAGTGTTAATGTGATCACTGGTCGGCGTGGACTCGGTGGGTCGAAGGGCCTGTTTCTGCGCTGTATCTCTAAACTAAACTAAACTAAAACCAGAAATTTACTGCCAACCTTTTCAGCTGCTGTTTTTCATTAAATTAATGGAGCCTCCAGGAAAAGCTACAGATTGTTTGCACTTTATTCTACGGGGAACAGTTGTAAGACTATTTGTATTCAGCAGTGGGGAAGCTGGGACTTTTGTGATTGTGCACCTGTGTGCAGGGATCGTTGACTTCCTCACGGGGAATGCTGAAGGTTCAGGCTGTTCTGTCAGCTGCTTTGCATAAAGGTCCCACCATTAAGTAGCAAAGATTGCAACGGTGCTGTCTAAACCTGCAAACTCTAACTACTACACAGCACGACAGGCATATGGTAACAGCACCACTTATAATTCACCCCAAGGTCAAAGACTATCCTGATTTAAAGATGCAATTCCTATTCCTTCATCACTGCGGGGCCCAAATTCTTGGTGGTTCTTTTGTTATAACAGCGTACAAGGTTCCACCAGTCACTCATCCTTCAAACGGGCAAGAAATGCATCTCAGTGGAGGTTAGGGGTGCCAACTATCTCACTCCCAAATAAGGGACAAGGTGACGTCACCGACCCGCGCCCCACGTGACCTCACCCAGCCAGAGGCCACGTGCTCCTGCTCCACCAATGGCGGCCGCCCGGGCCGGGAGGCGGGTTGCCATGCAACCTCCGTTAGGCGGCGCCCGGGCCTCCGGACCTACACTGTCCGGGTCTACACTGTCTGGGCCTACTTTGTCCGGATCTACACTCTCCGGATCTACACTGTCCGGGCCTACACTCTCCGGACCTACACTGTCCGGGCCTATAGCACCCCCCCGGGCCTAATACAGGGCAAGGGCGGTCCCGTACGGGACAAACCAGTTTAGCCCAAAATCTGGGATGTCCCGGCTAATACAGGACAGTTGGCAACCATAGTGGAGGTAGATCACTGAATATCACTGGCCATTTGTTGCTACAAGGTGCTGAGGTTTGTCTGCAGTGGGCAGGCCTCCTGGAGATGGTCAGCTGTGCATTCCATCAGCCCTTCTGACCACATTGAAAATGGATATCTCCAGAACTACTGGCTGGAGGGTGGAAAAATCTACTCCACTCCATTAAGGTAACAAATATTTAGTCAACGGTAGATGCTAAGCTAGCAGAGAGTTAAATAGTTGTGGATTCCAGAGTTTAGGAATGGCATTGCCACGGGCATGTTTGCTACTTGGAGGTTGAAGAAGGTGATAGATGTACACAAGTGTGTGGAGTGGTGCAGCTGGTAGAGCTGCTGCCTCACAGCACCACAGACCCGGGTTCCATCCTGACCAGAGGTACCGTCTGTGTGGAGTTTGCACGTTCTCCTTCGTGAGTGCGTGGGTTTCCCCCGGGTGCTCTGGTTTCCTACCACATCCAAAAGGTCTGCGGATTTGTCTGTTAATTAACCTCTCTATATTGCCCCGAGAATGTAGGGAGTGGATGCAATCGTGGGGCAGCATTGAACTAATATGATCAGTGGTAAGTGTGGACTTAGTTTGCCAAAGCGCCTGTTTGCATGCTGTTTCTTTAAACTGTACTAAATTTCAGGTGAAGGGACCAGTTTCAATAACTACTGAATGGTGGAAAGTATATTTGGTATTGGGTTTGCTTTGGCAGGCATTCTCTGAGCCGCACCTAGAAATTGGCCCCAAGGCACTAGTTTCAACAACATTATCACGTGAAAGTAATATACAATGTGATTATGCAGTCTCTCAGCGCAAATCATCGCACTTTGCAAACTATATGTAAAGCAAATGTACAAGTTCCCTGTGTGGATGAGCCAGTTTAACACTGGAAATGTATGTAATGCTATACCTTGTTTTTTACAGCACGGCAGAGAGAATTTTGATCGCACTATTCTGTTTAGAACATAGAACAGCACAGCATAGGATATGGCCCTTCCACCCACTGTGCCTGCTGTCCGATTAAACTGGTCCCTTTTGTCTACACATCCTCCATATCCATCTCCTGCTTGCCAATGTGCCTATCTGAAAACCACTTAAAGGTTACTATTATATCTGCTTCCAGCGTGTGTTAAGGGTCCTGCTATCAACTGCTTCTTTCCCCCTTGCATTTGACCGTTCAATGTGCACTACCTCACACTTGTCCAGATCAAACTCCGTTTGCCATTTCTCTGCCCATGTCTGTAACTAATCTATATCCTGCTACATATTTTGACTGCCTTCTTTACTGTCCACAATTTCTCCAATTTTTGTGGATAACAAGAACTTATATGTCAGACTGTTTAGACTTTAGAGATAAAGTGTGGAAACAGGCCCTTTGCCCACCGAGTCTGTGCCTACCAGTAATCACCCTGTACACTAGCACTATCCTACCCACCGAGTCTGTGCCGACCAGTAATCACCCTGTACACTAGCACTATCCTACACACTAGGGACCATTTACAATTTTTTACCGAAGCCAATTGACCAGCAAACCTGTACGTTTTTAGAGTGTGGAGGAAACTGGAGCATCCGCAGAAAGCCCACGTGGTTACAGAGAGAATGTACAAACTCCATTTATTCACAAAATGCTGGAGTAACTCAGCAGGTCAGGCAGCATCTCGGGAGAGAAGGAATGGGTGACGTTTCGGGTCGAGACCCTTCTTCAGACTGATGTCAGGGGGGCGGGACAAAGGAAGGATATAGGTGGAGACAGGAAGATAGAGGGAGAACTGGGAAGGGAGAGGAGAAGGGAGGGACAGAGGAACTATCTAAAGTTGGAGAAGTCGATGTTCATGCCACTGGGCTGCAAACTGCCCAGGCGAAATATGAGGTGCTGTTCCTCCAATTTCCGGCGGGCCTCACTATGGCACTATGGTACAAACTCCATACAGACAGCACCCTTAGTCAGCAGCAAACCCGGGTCTATGGCACTGTAAGGCAGCAACTCTACCGCTGCGCCACCGTGCCGCCCTTGTTTGTCTACTACAGCGTTCAACACCATCATCCCCTCCAAACTTGTCATCAAACTCAGGGAAGTGGATCTCTGCTCGTCCCGATGCAACTGCTTCCTTGACTTTATCGTTGGCAGATCTGAGTCAGTACGAGTTAGTAACAAAACACCTTCTCCTCACTGACCATCAGCACAAGGGCATCACAATCCCCCTGGATTGGTAACCTGAATGTTCAAGAATGAGAGAGACTGCAGTAATGGAACTCTCCACGATCAAAGAGACCTACAGGAATCGCTGAACCAAGTAGGCAGCTAACATCATTAAACTCCCACACCATCCTGGCCATGCACTTATTTCGCTGCTACCATCGGAAAGAAGGTACAAAAGCCTGAGACAATTACTTCCACATTGAAGAACAGGTTCTTCTGATCAGATGCTATACATATTGACTGCCTTATTTACTGTCCACAATTCCTCTTACTCCAGTGAAGAAAAGACTAGGCTTGTATACACTGGAGTTTAGAAGGATGAGAGGGGATCTTATAGAAACATATAAAATTATAAAAGGACTGGACAAGCTAGATGCAGGAAAAATGTTCCCAATGTTGGGGGAGTCCAGAACCAGGGGCCACAGTCTTAGAATAAAGGGGAGGCCATTTAAAACTGAGGTGAGAAGGAACTTTTTCACCCAGAGAGTTGTGAATTTGTGGAATTCTCTGCCACAGAGGGCAGTGGAGGCCAAATCACTGGATGGATTTAAGAGAGAGTTAGATGGAGCTCTAGGGGCTAGTGGAATCAAGGGATATGGGGAGAAGGCAGGCACGGGTTATTGATTGTGGATGGCCTCCTCCTGCACCTATTTTCTATGTTTCTATGTTTCTATCTACCAACTATCAGATTGTTGAACCACAGAAGTCCAGTCTGCATCTTGTGGAGCTGATGCCTGGTCCAGGTGAGCCCCTAGATCGTCCAGTGTACCGACGCTATGTTTCCCCCGTGCACTTAGCCCCTGATACAAGTATATTAATAGTGCAAATCGTGGACAAAGTCACTTGACAATGGAGTTGAGTAGGAATTTCTTTAGACAGAGGGTGGCGAATCTGTGGAATTCATTGGCACAGACGGCTGTGGAAGTCAATGGACACTTTTAAGGTGGAGATTGGCAGATTCTTGATTGGTACGGGTGTCAGGGGTTATGGGGAGAAGGCAGGAGAATGGGGTTGAGTGAGAAAGATAGATCAGCCATGATTGAATGGCATCGTAGACTTGATGGGCCGAATGGCCCGATTCTGCTCCTGGAACTTTTGAATGTACAACCCTAACTACGTCCATCTCAGCAACGAACTACTATGGACTTAGACAATAGACAATAGACAATAGGTGCAGGAGGAGGCCATTCGGCCCATCGAGCCAGCACCGCCATTCAATGTGATCATGGCTGATCATTCTCAATCAGTACCCCGTTCCTGCCTTCTCCCCATACCCCCTGACTCCGCTATCCTTAAGAGCTCTATCCAGCTCTCTCTTGAATGCATTGAGAGAATTGGCCTCCACTGCCTTCTGAGGCAGAGAATTCCACAGATTCACAACTCTCTGACTGAAAAAGTTTTTCCTCATCTCCGTTCTAAATGGCCTACTCCTTATTCTTAAGCTGTGGCCCCTTGTTCTGGACTCCCCCAACATTGGGAACATGTTTCCTGCCTCTAACGTGTCCAAACCCTTAATAATCTTATACGTTTCGATAAGACTTTCTGTAGGATGGACTACATATTTTGGCTTGTGATATTATGGGTCTGATTATGATTGAGTTATTATTTAATGCATATTTATTTGTTTTATTGTTGTATTAATGAGCCTGTAAAGCTGCAATAAATAGGAATCTCATTGTTTTGTTCCCATTGCATACGACAAGTAACTATTCTACACTCTTGAAACTACCAATTCACTGTAGATCCCATGCATTTTCATCTTCAGGATCAGCTTAGCATGAGGAACCGTGTCAAATGCTTTACCAAACTCACTGTGGACAACATCCACTGCCTCAGGTTAGGACTGAATCCAGGTGATGGCATTGTGAGGCAGAAGCACACAGGTACATGGTGCAGGTACGGTAGGGTGGCACAGCGGTAGAGTTGCTGTCTTACAGCCTACAGGTACATGGACAGGACAGGCTTGGAGGGATATGGACCACACGCAGGCAGGTGGGACATGTTGCCCGGTATGGGCGAGTTGGGCCTAAGGGCCTATTTCCACACCGTATGACTCGACAACTCTATGACTATGACTCCATTGGCCAGTTTAGTTTCATTTAGTTTCAGGATACAATGCCCTTCGTCCCACCGAGTCCATGCCGACCAGCGATCCCCACACACTAACACAG
Organism: Rhinoraja longicauda; assembly: GCF_053455715.1. Taxonomy (NCBI): domain Eukaryota; kingdom Metazoa; phylum Chordata; class Chondrichthyes; order Rajiformes; family Arhynchobatidae; genus Rhinoraja; species Rhinoraja longicauda. The sequence continues at coordinate 38,943,639 of NC_135972.1, forward strand.
TCCTACACACACTAGGGACAATTTACAATTATATCATGCCAATTAGCCTACAAACCTGGGAGGAAACTGGAGATCCCGGAGAAAACCCATGCAGGTCACGGGGAGAACGTACAAACTCCGTACAGACAGCACCTGTAGTCAGGATCGAACCCGGGTCTCTGGTGCTGTAAGGCAGCAACTCTACCGGTGCACCACCGTGCCACTGGTGTACTGTGACACCTTGAGTACCACAGAGTTTCAGTCAGTGGTTCCACCACCTGAACCTGGCAGTGATCAAACTGTGCCGAGGAAAGTCTGGGCAAGTGTACTTTAAAGGCACAACATTTTGATGAGATATTGTCTGCTGGGATCAGATGCATGAACCGTGTTGCTCAGACTTTTTTGTTTGAAAAGAATGATTAATAGTTACTTTCGCCAATTATCAGAATAAATCATGCTGTTGTGGCCAATTCCGTAACTCTCGTGTGGCTTTACTAATGTGGTCAAAGCAGCTTTTCCTCACATGATTCAGTGAGAATGAGGGGATATTGTTCATTGTATTAAATTGTCAAGTAAGCCATGACAGAATGGTAGCTCAGAGTTTGGCATCAGGCCTTGGCTTCGACCTGTTTCAGGGATGTTAACCCAGGCATGGGGATGGACCCTGACATAAGCCGGCTGCTCCGGACTTCCAGTCAGTGAAAGGCAAGAAAAAAAATGACCTGGGCTAGAAACAAAAAGCTGGAGTAACTCAGCAGGTCAGACAGCATCTCTGGAGAGAAGGGAAAGGAAAATCAGCCATTCCTTTTCTCCAGAACTGCTGTCTGACCCGCTGAGTTACTCCAGATTTTTGTGTCTATCTTCGGTTTAAACCAGCATCGGGAGTTCCTTCCCACACAAGATGGCCTGGGACTTGGAAAATGCCTTTGAAATCTTTCATAGAGTCGTTGCACATACAGCAGAGAAAAGCCCATACACTGGTATTTCAGCCAGACTCGAGCATGCTGACCACGATGACTGAACTAAACTAGTCCCATAAATGTCATTATTGTTCCTGCCTCAGCTTTGTCCTCTGGAAGTTCATTCCATATCCACCACCCTCTGTATCAAAAAGCTGCCGCTCAGGTTCCTATTAAATGTTTTTTTTAAATCTTCCCTAGTGGGTGTAGGATAGTGTTAATGTGCAGCGCGGACCTGGTGGGCCGAAGGGCCTGTTTCTGCACTGTATCTCTAAAAAATCTAAATCTTTTGACTCCCCACTAAAACCTATGCATTCTCGTTCTTTTCCTCAGCTCTGGGAAATGACTATGCATCCTATTCCACTCGTGATTTTATACATCTCTATAAGATCAATCTTCAGCCTCCTGTGCTCCAAGGAATAAAGTCCTAGCCCACCCAACCTCTCCCTATCGCACAGAGACTTGAGTCTTGGTGACATCCTTGCAAATGTTCTCTGTATTGTTTTCAGCTTAATAGCATCTTTCCTAAGGCAGAACACAGTACTGGGCAGCAGAGTTGCTGCCTTTCAGCGAATGCAGCCCCAGAGACCCGGGTTCCATCCCGACTACGGGTGCCATCTGTACGGAGTTTGAACGTTCTCCCCGTGACCTGCGTGGGTTTTCTCTGAGATCTTCGGTTTCCTCCCACACTCCAAAAACGTGCAGATTTGTAGATTAAGTGACTTGGTAAATGTAAAAATTGTCCCTGGTGGGTATAGGATAGTGTTAATGTGCGGGGATCGCTGGTCGGCGTGGACCCGGTGGGCCGAAGGGCCTGTTTCTGCACTGTATCTCTAAACTAAACTAAACAAAACAAAACAAAACTCCTAGTGCTGCCTCAACAATGACGTACAATTGTAACATCACATGCAAACTTCTATACTCAATACCCTGACTAATGAAGGCCAACCTTCCAAATAGCCTTCTTCACCAACTTATCCACCTGTAATACCATCTTCAGGGAACTACGTACCTGTACTCTAGATCCCTCTGCTCTCTCACACTCAATTGAACCCTCCCCTTCACTGCCCTTGTTTGACCTCCCGAAACGCAACACCTCACACTTAATTAAGTTCCATTTGCCGTTTCTCAACACCTTTGCTCAACTGGTGAAGACCACGCTGTAATTCTGGATCACTATCTTCACCGTTTACGACATCACTCAGTACATTCTCATCAAAATTGTTGATCTGGACAATCAGCAGCGATGGAGCCAGCAGCAATCCCTGAGGCACACCACCAGGCACAACACCAGTCTGCAATCCCTGAGGGACTCCACCAGGCACAGGCACCAGTCTGCAATCCCTGAGGCACACCACCAGGCTCAGGCACACCACCAGGCTCAGGCACACCACCAGTCTGCGATCCCTGAGACACACCACCAGGCTCAGGCACACCACCAGTCTGCAATCCCTGAGGCACACCACCAGGCTCAGGCACACCACCAGGCTCAGGCACACCACCAGGCTCAGGCACACCACCAGGCTCAGGCACACCACCAGGCTCAGGCACACCACCAGGCTCAGGCACACCACCAGGCTCAGGCACACCACCAGGCTCAGGCACACCACCAGGCTCAGGCACAGCACCAGGCTCAGGCACACCACCAGGCTCAGGCACACCACCAGGCTCAGGCACACCACCAGTCTGCGATCCCTGAGGGACTCCACCAGGCTCAGGCACACCACCAGTCTGCGATCCCTGAGGCACACCACCAGGCTCAGGCACACCACCAGTCTGCGATCCCTGAGGGACTCCACCAGGCTCAGGCACACCACCAGGCTCAGGCACACCACCAGTCTGCGATCCCTGAGACACACCACCAGGCTCAGGCACCAGTCTGCGATCCCTGAGACACACCACCAGGCTCAGGCACACCACCAGGCTCAGGCACAGCACCAGGCTCAGGCACAGCACCAGGCTCAGGCACACCACCAGGCTCAGGCACAGCACCAGGCTCAGGCACACCACCAGGCTCAGGCACACCACCAGGCTCAGGCACAGCACCAGGCTCAGGCACACCACCAGGCTCAGGCACACCACCAGGCTCAGGCACACCACCAGTCTGCAATCCCTGAGGCACACCACCAGGCTCAGGCACACCACCAGTCTGCGATCCCTGAGGGACTCCACCAGGCTCAGGCACACCACCAGGCTCAGGCACACCACCAGTCTGCGATCCCTGAGGCACACCACCAGTCTGCGATCCCTGAGACACACCACCAGGCTCAGGCACCAGTCTGCGATCCCTGAGGCACACCACCAGGCTCAGGCACACCACCAGGCTCAGGCACACCACCAGGCACGGGCACCAGTCTGAAACACAACCTTTCATCACCACTGACTGCTTCCTGCCATGAAGCCAGTTCTCTGTCATCGTTATCAAAATCATCATAATCATAATTATACTTTATTAGCCAAGTATGTTTTGCAACATACGAGGAATTTCATTTGCCATACAGTCATACCAATAAAAAACACCAGGACACACAAAATTCATTTTAACATGAACATCCACCACAGCGACTCCTCCACATTCCTCACTGTGATGGAAGGCAAAAAAAAGTTCAATCTCTTCCCTTCTTTGTCGGGAGCCTCGAGCCTTCTGTTGACGGGACGATGTTGACTTCTGTAGCCGGTGGTCAGGCCTTCCTCGTCAGGGCGATCAAGCTCCTGTATCGGGGGGAATCTCAGTCCTCCCGTGCTGGGCAATCAACGCCAGGTCGGGACTAGTCGAACCTTCCAGTTAGTTAACTCACCTTGGATCACTTTAAAGAGCAGTGGCTTGCTTGCCTTCATTGGGAAGGGTATTGAGTACAAAAGATGGGACATGATGAGGCTGTTGTACAAATCATTTGGTGAGAACACATTTGGAGCACTATGTGTTTAGTTCCAGTCACCAGTTACAGGAAGGATGTCATTAAGTTGAAAAGGGTGCAGAAGAAATTCATCAGGATATTACCTGGGCTTGTGGGCTTAGGCAGAGTTTGTGGGCTGAGGCCACAGGGAGAGTTTAGGTAGGCAGGGACATTTTTTCTTTTGAGCGTAGAAGGGTGAGTGGTGACATTATCAAGGGGTGCAGGATAAAGTGAAAGTTCACAGTCTGCCATCAGTCAATATCCGCACTGTGGAAAGCATTTTATCAGGATACATCTCAGCTTGGTTTGGGAACAGCTCGATCCAAGACCGCAAGAAATTGCAGTGAATTGTGGACACAGCCCAGACCATCACACAAACAAACTCCCTTCCATTGACTCCATTTATACCTCACACTGCCTCAGCAAGGCCAGCAGCATAATGAAGGACGAGTCGCACCCTGGCCACTCCCTCTTCTCCCCTCTCCCATGGGGCAAAAAGTACAGAAGTGTGAAAACGCACACCTCCAGATTCAGAGACAGTTTCTTCCCAGCTGTTATCAGGCAACTGAATCATCCTACCACAACCAGAGAGCAGTGCTGAACTATTATCTACCTCATTGGGGACCTTCGGACTATCTTTGATTGTACTTTTCTGGCTTTACCTCGTACTAAAAGTTATTCCCTTATCATGTGTCTGCACATTGTGCATGGCCCGATTGTAATCACGTATTGTGTTTCTGCTGACTGGATAGCGCGCAACAAAAGCTTTTCAATGTACCTCGGCGCACGTGACAATATACTAAACTGAACTGAGAATGTCCGGAGGAGAAACTTTGTTGCTGCAGTGAATTTGCTTTTTCACATCAAAATGTGGCATCTTGAAACTTCGGTACACATGACAATAAACTGAACGGAAACTGAAACATTATTAGATTTTGACATGTTGACAAAACCCGAGAATAACATTTCGAACCAGCACGCAGGTGGAGATGGACCAGTGGGCAGGTGGAGATGGACCGGTGTACAGGTGGAGATGGACCAGTGGGCAGGTGGAGATGGACCAGTGGGCAGGTGGAGATGGACCAGTGGGCAGGTGGAGATGGACCAGTGGGCAGGTGCAGGTGGAGATGGACCAGTGGGCAGGTGGAGATGGACCAGTGGGCAGGTGGAGATGGACCAGTGGGCAGGTGGAGATGGAGATGGACCAGTGGGCAGGTGGAGATGGACCAGCACGCAGGTGGAGATGGACCAGCACACAGGTGGAGATGGACCAGTGGGCAGGTGGGGATGGACCAGTGGGCAGGTGGAGATGGACCAGTGGGCAGGTGGAGTTGGACCAGTGGGCAGGTGGAGATGGACCAGTGGGCAGGTGGAGTTGGACCAGTGGGCAGGTGTGGATGGACCAGTGGGCAGGTGGAGATGGACCAGTGGGCAGGTGTGGATGGACCAGTGGGCAGGTGCAGATGGACCAGTGGGCAGGTGCAGATGGACCAGTGGGCAGGTGCAGGTAGAGATGAATCTCTGACTCACCCACCCACCCAGATTTAAAAGCCCTGATATTCCACTGAAAGTGCCTCTCATCCAGAGAAAGTCAGGGACAAGGAAGGAGGGTGATGGAGGTGTGCAATTCTTAGGTGGCGCAGTGGTAGAGTTGCTGCCTTACAGCAAATGCAGCGCCAGAGACCTGGGTTCGATCCTGACTACGGGTGCTGTCTGTACGGAGTTTGTATGTTCTCCCCGTGACCTGCGTGGGTTTTCTCCGAGATCGTCGGTTTCCTCCCACACTCCAAAGACGTGCAGGTTTGTAGGTTAATTGGCTTGGTAAATGTAAACATTGTCCCTAGTGTGTGTATGATAGTGTTAATGTACGGGGACCGCTGGTCGGCACGGACCCGGTGGGCCGAAGGGCCTGTTTCTGCGCTGTATCTCTAATCTAAACTAAAATTCTTCATATTTCCTTATGATATTGAAGGTGGTAATTCCCACTCATGGGTTCTATGCTGGATCACAGGGTGCTCACATTCCTCATCTCACTTTCCCTCTCATCCATTCTCCCCACATTCACATCAACTCCTCTAGATTTCTACCATTCACCTGCACACAGGACACAGTTTACAGCAACTAATTAGACTACCGGCCTGCATGTCTTAGGGATGTGAGAGGAAACCTGGAGGAAGCTCATACTGCCACATAGACAATAGACAATAGACAATAGACAATAGACAATAGACAATAGACAATAGACAATAGACAATAGACAATAGGTGCAGGAGGAGGCCATTCGGCCCTTCGAGCCAGCACCGCCATTCAATGTGATCATGGCTGATCACTCTCAATCAGTACCCCGTTCCTGTCTTCTCCCCATACCCCCTGACTCCGCTATCCTTAAGAGCTCTATCTAACTCTCTCTTGAATGCATTCAGAGAATTGGCCTCCACTGCCCTCTGAGGCAGAGAATTCCACAGATTCACAACTCTCTGACTGAAAAAGTTTTTCCTCATCTCAGTTCTAAATGGCCTACCCCTTATTCTTAAACTGTGGCCCCTTGTTCTGGACTCCCCCAACATTGGGAACATGTTTCCTGCCCCTAATGTGTCGAACCCCTTAATAATCTTATACGTTTCGATAAGATCTCCTCTCATCCTTCTAAATTCCAGTGTATACAAGCCTAGTCGCTCCAGTCTTTCAACATATGACAGTCCCGCCATTCCGGTAATTAACCTAGTAAACCTACGCTGCACGCCCTCAATAGCAAGAAAGGGTACAAACTCCACACAAGCAGCAGCAAACGTCAGGATTGAATGTAAATGCCAAGCAGCTGCACCAGTCTGAAGAAGGGTCTCGACCCAAAAAGTCATCTATTCCTTTTCTTCAGAGATGCTGTCTGTCCTGTTGAGTTACTCCAGCTTTTTGTGTCTATCTTCAGTTTAAACCAGCATCTGCAGTTCCTTCCCACCCCAGTGTGCTGCTATTGAAGAGGTCCAGAAGAGGGGCTGAAATTTCTGATTATATCAAATTATTTTTGACAACGCCGTGCTACTGAGCTGCCGACAGGTTCAGTATTATCACTGTCACGTGTACTGAGATACAGTAAGAAGCTTTGTTTTGCAAGGTATCCAAACATATCAGATATTACTATACATAAATACAATCAGACGGTATCCTAGCTTATGGATAAGCTTCAGAAACATAGAAACATAGAAAATAGGTGCAGGAGGAGGCCATTTGGCCCTTCGAGCCAGAACCGCCATTCATTGTGATCATGGCTGATCATCCACAATCAGTAACCTGTGCCTGCCTTCTCCCCATATTCCTTGATTCCGCTAGCCCCTAGAGCTCTATCTTTTAAATTCATCCACTGAATTTGCCTCCACTACCTTCTGTGGCAGAGATTTCCACAAATTCACAACTCTCTGGGTGAAAAAGTTTCTTCTCACCTCAGTTTTAAATGGCCTCCCCTTTATTCTTAGACTGGCCCCTGTTTCTGGAACATTTTTCCTGCATCTAGTCTCTCCAATCCCTTAAGAATTTTATATGTTTCCATAAGATCCCCTCTCATCCTTCTAAATTTCAGTGAATATAAGCCAAGTCGATCCATTCTTTCATCATATGACAGTCCCACCATCCCGGGGATTAACCTGGTGAACCGACGCTGCACTGCCTCAATAGCAAGGACGTCCTTCCTCAAATTAGGGTCGGCAGGTCGTTCCATTCACATTGGAGTTTACATTTTACTTTTTATTTTATTTATTGAAGTTTCTGGCACTTCAAGGTGCTTTAGAGACACGGAAGAGGAGGCATTAGTGGGCCAGAGGTGTGTGGTCATTTCATTATCACGTGACCTCTGTTAGTCCAGAAACGTGAACATCCAGTGAATGCTCTGGAACCGAGGGTGCTGGAAAATCAATATTCAACCTGTAACACTTTTAAAGTTGAAGGAAACACAGCCAATGTTGCTGAACAGAAATGCAATCAGACACAAATGGGTAGCAGTATGTCCAAATGGATATTGGTGCAAACAAAATGACATCAAAAGATACTTGGAAAATATGCAAGATTGATATCTGATCCACTGGAAAAGCTGCCTCGGTGCCAGCTCTCATCTCCATAGAAGAGACTGAGGGCCAAAGATTTCATTTTCTTTCATATTCTACGAAGGCTTGTTGGAGAAGATGAAGAGAAATTCACTTTACTGCTTAGAGCAGCTTTTGAATAAAAACATAGATATAAGACAAAGATAGACACAAAATGCTGGAGTAACTCAACGGGTCAGGCAGCATCACTGGAGAGAAGAAATGGGTGATGTTTTAGGTCGAGACCCTTCTTCAGACGGGTCTGAAATATAAGGCAGACCCTTATGAATCCATTAATAATAATATATTCCTTTATTTGTCCCACACCGGGGAAATTTACAGTGTTACAGCAGCAAAGTGGATAGCAAGAGAGCAAGAGATCATTCATTATAAATAAAAGATACATAAATTGTCATCAGTTTACTGTGTGTCCTTAGCTGTTATTGTTGACTCGTCTGCTGGGAGCAGTGCTGGTTGTGCAGTCTCACAGCAGCGGGAAGGAAGGACCTCCTATATCTCTCCTTCACACACTTGGGGTGAAGGAGTCTGTCACTGAAGGAGCTACTCAGTGCAGTGTCCTGCATCGTTGTCCAGCAGCGATGTTAGCTTTCCCATCATCCTCCTCTCTCCCACCACCTGCACTGAGTCAAGGGGGCAACCCAGGACAGAGCTGGCCTTCCTGACCAGCTTGTCGACTCTCTTCCCCTCCGCTGCTGAGATGCTGCTGCACCAGCAGACCACTCCATAGAAGATGGCCGATGCAACCACCGTGTTGTAGAAGATTCAGTGAGGATTTCAAGGAAAAATGCCAGAACGTAGACAAAATGTCTGGTTGAGTTAGAAATTAGAAAAATATATGAGAGAGAAAATAATCGGCTTTTGTCCACAACTGAAGAGGTGAGATGATGTGAGGAGCAGAAGAATTTGCACCAATTGGAGATAGACACAAAGTGCTGGAGTAACTCAGCAGGTCAGGCAGCATCTCTGGAGAGAAGGAATGGGTGACGTTTCGGGTCGAGACCGTTCTTCAGACTGAACAGCATAGATCACTTGGACTTTCTCACAATCACATTTAATAAATTGGCAGTGGGAAAACTGAGGGGTTTTCTTTGTTCTCAAGGAAGTTTCTAGAATGAGGGTCAGGTCAGATGTATGTTCTGATAAACTATTCAGATCAACCATTGTCTGGTTAGGTGGAAGTGCTGGACAGAAACATTCTGACGAGACACAACCAGGTTGGGGCGGCAACTCCAGTTAGGCATAAGTCAGCGAAGTTTGGATTTGTGGAAATAAAAATAGAAGCCGTACGAAGTGATATGGTGAATGAAATACCAAGATTGCAAATGGTTACCAACAATAAATACCAAGTTATAGGAAAAAAAAACTGCAGATGCTCGTTTAAATTGAAGGTAGACCCAAAATGCTGGAGTAAGGTCAGGCAGCATCTCGGGAGAGAAGGAATGGGTGACGCTTCGGGTCGAGACCCTTCTTCAGACTGATGTCAGGGGCGGGGGCTGCCTGAAGAAGTCTGAAGAAGTGTCTCGACCCGAAACATCACCCATTCCGTCTCTCCACAGATGCTGCCGGACCCGCTGAGTTACTCCAGCATTTTGTGTCTACACCCAATACCGTGTTGTAAATAATTTACTTGAGATATTTCTACTTGAATATGACTTTGTGTGGTATCAAAGTCAGAAAAGTTTTGAGGTAAAATTAAACAGCAAGCTGAAAGTGATGGCTCTGGACAGAGACAGGGGATTTTCAAAGGAAGGAAAATTGAGATTTAGAGGAGGAAATGTAGAGATTTTATTGAAGCTTAGAGAAGATGGATGGTTAAAAAGAAGGGTAAGATGGCAACATCATCATCCAAAGTCTACCTGCATGACACGGCCATCAGCGGTTCCCAGATTGGCGATCGTCACCCTTTCCTGTGTAAAGACGCCGATGGATGTCAACAAGGTATTTTGGAACTGCCCAAGAAACAGGTCCAATCGTTGTACAGGAACTGCACTTTCCATCTGAAACCTATTACTGTTCCCTCCACAGGCCCTCTCCTTGGCTGTAGAACTCTATGGGAGGAAAACAACAATTAGAAAGGAAGAGTTCAATTAATTTTACAATGGCATTCCAGGCGCTCTGTGCAAAATAGCTTCAGAGAATTGTTTATCATGGAAAGATGATTTTTAATGGATGTTAGTAAATCAAAAATATTCAAAATAATTTTCAAAATAGCTTTCAATGAATTATTTTCTGCTTTTATATGTACATGTATGCTGCAATAAGGATTAATGTACCACTCTTCATATATTCTTCAGCAATAAGACATGTTGTTCAGTAAAGAGGGAAACATTTAGATTTCAGCTTTCACGAATAAAGTGAGAATCTCAGCGAACAACTCAAAAACCAGGAATAAAAATGTAAAATACTGAAACACACAACAGGCCAGGTAGCAGCTGTGGAAAAAGAAACAGTTTACTTTTCAGACTGAAAAACTCTTCATCAGAAGGAAGATAAAGAAAACAAGTTATTTTTTTTAAATGACGAGGCAGCATCTCAGGAGAACATGAACTCCTGGTTGACATTTCAGGTAAGAACGCTTCTTCAGATTGATTATCGCAGTGGGGGAGAAAGCTGGAAGGCAGGTGGGGCAGGACAAAGCCAGGCGAGTGATTGGTGGAACGAGTCTGAAGAGAGGTCTCGACCCGAAACGTCACCAATTCCTTTTCTCCAGAGATGCTGTCTGACCCGCTGAGTTACTCCAGCTTGTTGTGTCTATCTTAAGTGAAGGTGGATACTGGGGGGCTTGATTGGCAAGTTGCAGCGAGGCTTGTATGAGAATTTCTCATGAAAAAGGGAGCAATTGGTGGAGATGGGGGGCATGTCAGGGAGTTGCATTGGGAACGGTCCTTTTAGAATGCTGAAGGAGGATGAGAGGGAGCGATGCATTGAAATAAGGAGAAGTGAGGGAAAAGCAGGACCAGGGAACACTGATATCGTGAGCTAACCCCATGTCCATACAACAGATATGAGCATACCTCGATTTCCAAACTGATCTCCCGGTGGCCGAGCACTTCAACTCCCCCTCCCATTCCCAGTCTGACCTTTCTGTCATGGGCCTCCTCCAGTGCCATAGTGAGGTCCACCGGAAATTGGAGGAACAGCACCTCATATTTCGCCTGGGCAGTTTGCAGCCCAGTGGCATGAACATCGACTTCTCCAACTTTAGATAGTTCATCTGTCCCTCCCTTCCTCTCCTCCTTCCCAGATCTCCCTCTATCTTCCTGTCTCCACCTATATCCTTCCTTTGTCCCGCCCCCCTGACATCAGTCTGAAGAAGGGTCTCGACCCGAAACGTCACCCATTCCTTCTCTCCCGAGATGCTGCCTGACCTGCTGAGTTACTCCACCATTTTGTGAATAAGCATATGAGCATACATACTAGAAATTGATGAGGTGTGATCAGTTCAAAAACCAGACTGGGAAAAATGCATTTGACCATTGGCCATTTAAAATCTGTTCAATTCAATGACTGCTTTAAAAAAAGCAGAGTCTCAACCTGAAACGTCACCCATTCCTTTTCTCCAGAGATGTTGCCTGTCGCTAAGTTACTCCATCATTTTGTGTCTATCTTCTTTTAAAAAAAGCAAAGTTCAGCCCTCAACTTCTGAATAAGGTCGATGGGTGTTTTGGGCAGGTGTGTCTCCACACTCTGAAGTACAACGTTTAATCTTGCCAGGGCACTGGGGGGCTGAGAGCCAGTGAGACCAGCCCTCTGCCCTGGCCCTGGCCCATCCACCCCAGCAATGTCAGCCCATCTTTACATAGAGTCCAGTGTCAATGGGATCTTCTTGTAGCAGCATTCCATTAACCACTGTATGACATTTAATCACATTTTATACAGGGGCATGGAAATCCCCTTGGACAACAAATATTACTTTCTCTCTTCTTAATACCAAAATGAATCACATTTGGCCATACAGCAAGCACTTTGCTATAGTTTTGGCAATGCACTTAATCTCTTTAATTTCTTCTTTCATCTACACAAAGTTTTTTGAGAAAGTGACCAAGAAGGTGTGGCATGGTGGCGTAGCGGTAGAGTTGCTGCCTTACAGCACCAGGGACCCGGGTTCCATCCTGACGATGGGTCCTGTCTGTACGGAGTTTGTACTCTCTCCCCTGGATGGGAAAACCTGCGTGGGTTTTCTCCGGGATCTTCGGTTTCCCCCCACACTCCAAAGTCATCCAGGTTTGTAGGTTAATTGGCTTGGTATGAATGTAAAAGTGTGCCTAGTGTGTGTAGGATAGTGTTAATGTGCGGGGATTTCTGGTCAGTGCGGACTCGGTTGGGCCGAAGGGCCAGTTTCCATGCTGTATCTCCAAACTAACTAAACTAAAAGATTGATGGGGGTAGGGTGGTGGAAGCTATTTACATGGACTTTTGACAAGGCTTTTGACAAGGTCCCGTGAGGTAGGCTCATCCAAAATGGTAGAGTATATGGGATCCAGTGTGAGATAGCAAAGTGGATACAGAAAGGTCTTGGTGGTAGGAGGCAAAGGGTGGTCGTGGACATTTGCTTTTTGGATTGGAGAACTTTAACCAGTGGTGTGCTGTGGCATTGAGAAGCGATGTTGGGACATTGTGTAACATTGAGTCATAGAATCATGGAGTGATACAGAGTGGAAAATTGCCCACACCGGCCAACATGTCCCAGCTACACTAGTCCCACCTGCTCGCGTTTAACCCGTATCCCTCCAAACCTATCCTATCCATGAACTTGTCTAACTGTTTCATAAGTGTTGGGGCGGTCCCTGCCTCAACTACCTCCTCTGGCAGCTTGTTCCATACACCCACTGCCCTTTGTGTGAAAAAGGTACCCTTCAGATTCCTATTAAACCTTTTCCCCTTCACCTTAAACCTATGTCCTTATTCCTCGATTCATCTACTCTGGGCAAGAGACTCTGTGCATCTACCCGATCTATTCCTCTCATAATTTTATGCACCTCTATAAGATCATCCCTCATCCTCCTGCGCTCCAAGAAATAGAGTCCCAGCCTACTCAACCTCTCCCAATAGCTCACACCCTCTAGTCCTGGCAACATCCTCATAAAACAATTATATAAATCGTTGATTGAGCCGCACTAGGAGTATCTGTGCATTTATTTCAATTTGTGCCATTGCAAAAATATGTTTCTTTCTGAAAATCACAACAAAAAAAACAGATACTGGAAACTTAAAACAAAAACAGATAACTGTTGGAAATATTCAGTGTGTCACATCTGTGGGAAAAGAGGCAGAGGCGTCTTCCTTAGAAAGCTTTGGAAACTCGGCATTTCCCCAACAACTCTCACCAACTTCTACAGATGTTCCGTGGAAAGCATGTTATCAGGATGCATCACAGCACGGTTTGGGAACAGTTCCATCCAAGACCGTAAGAAATTGCAGAGAATCGTGGACACAGCCCAGACCATCACACAAACCAACCTCCCTTCCATTGACTCTATTTACACCTCACACTGCCTCGGCAAGGCCAGCAGCATAATCAAGGACCAGTCGCACCCTGGCCACTCCATCTTCTCCCCTCTCTCATCGGGTAAAAAGTACAGAAGTGTGAAAACACCCAGCTCCAGATTCAGGGACAGTTTCTTCCCAGCTGATATCAGGCAACTGCACCATCCTATCATCAGCTAGAGAGCAGTCCCGAGCTACATCTACCTCAGACTATCTCATATCTGGATATTATCAGGAGTTTAGAAGAATGAGGGGGGACCTCATTGAAACATACGGAATAGTGAAAGGCTTGGATAGAGTGGATGTGGAGAGGATGTTTCCACTAGTGGGAGAGTCTCGGACTGGAGGTCACAGCTTCAGAATTAAAGGACGTTCTTTTAGGAAGGAGATGAGGAGAAATGTCTTTAGTCAGAGGGTGGTGAATCTGTGGAATTCTTTGTCACAGAAGGCTGTTGAGGCCGTCAGTGGGTATATTTAAGTCAGAGATAGATAGATTCTTGAATATTACGGGTGTCATGGGGTTATGGGGAGAAGGCAGGAGAATGGGGTTAGGGGGGAGAGATAGATCAGCCATGATTGAATGGTGGAGTAAACTTGATAGGCCAAATAGCCCAATTCTACCTATCACATGATTTTATGATCTTGCACTTAAAGTAATTCACGTTATTCCCATTATCTGTACATTATGGATGACTCGATTGTAATTATGTATTGTCTTTCCACTGACCGGTTAGCACACAACAAAAGCTTTTCACTGCAAGGGTCTCGACCCGAAACGTCACCCATTCCTTCTCTCCAGAGGTGCTGCCTGACCCGCTGAGTTATTTTGTGTCTACTTTTTCACTGTACCTTGGTATACATGACAATAAACACTATACTAAAACTCACTAAACTAAACTAAACTTTCTCATCCCACAGATGCAGTTTGAATATTGCTGAGTATTCTTAATTTTTCTTGTTTTTATTGCCTGTCGTTCTCATCCCAAAGATGGACACAAAATGCTGGAGTAACTCAGCGGGTCAGGCATCATCTCTGGAGAAAAAGGATGGGTACGTTTTGGGTTGGGGCCCTTCTTCAGACTGAAAGTAGTGGGGAGGGAACTGGAGGTAAGAAAAGGCCAGAGCAAAGCAGGAGATCTGAAACAGATGACCAAGGAAGGGTGGAGCCCACAATGGCCCATTGTTGGTTGGGGAAGAGGTGATAATGAAGGGGTACAAGGATGTGAACAGTGGAACTAGTGGGACAACTAGGGTGGTGGTGGGGGGTGGGGGGGGCGGGGTTGAGGGAAGGAATGCAAGGGTTACTTGAAATGAGAGAACTCAATACTTTATACCACTGGGCTGTAAGCTGCCCAAGCGAAACACGAGATGCTGTTCCCCCCATCTGCGTGTGGCCTCACTCTGACAGTGGAGGAGGCCCTGGACAGAAGGTTCACTGTGGAGATGGGAAGGGGAATGAAAATGTTTGGCAATGGGGAGATGGCGCAGGCCAAGGCTCTGTTGCCGGCGTTGCTTTGCTCTGGCCTTTGCTTACCTCCAGTTCCCTTCCCTCTACTTTCAGTCTGAAAAAGGGTCCCGACCCAAAACGTCACTCATCCTTTTTCACTAGCAACGCTGCCTGACCCACTGAGTTACTCCAGCACTTTGTGTCTACCTGCTGTATACACCAGCATCTGCATTTCCTTTCTACACTCTTTATCATTCCACCACCTTATTCATCAATGTATACAGAGAAGGCCTGGGGCTTCAACAAGATTCCTGTAGGATATCGTACATCATATCTTGCTAATTTGAGCATCCACTATTTGCATCCCACAATAAAACTAATTTCCTAACTAGGTCAATAATTTGTATTCAATTTGACTTTACCTCAGCGTCTTAATTGAGGATAGACACAAAATGCTGGAGTAACTCAGCGGGACAGGCAGCATCTCTGGAGAGAAAGAATGGGTGACGTTTCGGGTCGAGACCCTACTTCAGACCTAAATGAGGAACTTTAGTGAATGGTAGAAGTTGATGTAAATAATTTCCCTTGACATTTTCCTGCATGTTACCTTTAGCGATCTTTAAAAAGAAATCAGTAAAATCTAAAACATCCCTGGAACAATATCAGTAGATGTCTGGATGCTGCCAAAGAAGTTGGAGTTGTCATGGTAAAAGTACACATGCGTACTTAACTAATGGGTCCATAACAAAACCAATTTCAGTTCCGACTGGCGCCAAGCAAGTCTGTTTGATTGCCCCGACACTTCTCTCAGACTCTGCTACAGCCAAGCTTCCAGCAGGAGTGGTGCTAACATGCAGGATAAATGTGTCGTGCAAGGCAGGTGACGGGAAGTTGGCAGCCTGCTTCACATAGCTGGCGTTCATCCCATCCAGTGCCTTCAGGAATCATCCTGCTTCAACTCTCATCATTATGTATATTTTGCTGGGAGCTCAAGAGAGCCATTAGTCTCAGTTTACAGTCACAGTTTAAGGATAAGGGGGAAGTCTTATAGGACCGAGATGAGAAAGTTTTTTTCACACAGAGTGGTGAATCTGTGGAATTCTCTGCCACAGAAGGTAGTTGAGGCCAGTTCATTGGCTATATTTAAGAGGGAGTTAGATGTGGCCCTTGTGGCTAAAGGGATCAGGGAGTATGGAGAGAAGGCAGGTACAGGATACTGAGTTGGATGATCAGCCATGATCATATTGAATGGCGGTGCAGGCTCGAAGGGCCGAATGGCCTACTCCTGCACCTATTTTCTATGTTTCTATGTTTCTATTAGCTTATCAGAACCAAAAGAACCCAAAGTGTTGGAGCAATTCAGCGTGCCAGGTAGCATCTCTGGATGCAGAGAAAGGTAACATTTCAAGTCAGGACCATTCTGAAGACTTCTCTCAAGAAGTGTCCCGACGTGAAATATAACTTTTCTATGCATCCAGAGACGCTGCCTGACCTGTTGAGTTATCCCAGCACATTTGTTTTGCAAACATCATCTGCAGTCTGAAGGAGGGTCTCGACCCGGAACATCACCTAGTCCTTTTCTCCAGAGATGCTGTCTGACTCTAGCTGAGTTACTCCTGCCTTATGTGTCTATCTGCAGTCCCTTGTTCCTCTTATCAGCTTCTTGGTCCTTGAAGGTGTTTTCCAATTCAACAAAATCTACGACTGTTTTCACAAAGCACTGTAAATTTCAATGTTTCTATCTATTTCTATTTCTCATTAAAATTACTTTTAAACCATGATTACTTCCAATCTTAACAACTTGTCCTGTAAACATTAGCTCCTGCTCCCCAATCAAACTACCCACCACCAGATTATTGCCAATTATTTTCCCTTGATTTCTTCTGGTTCATGAATTTATGTCACAGAAGCAGTCCCCTTGTATAAATATTCCCTTAACTTTCTGTTGTAAGCAAAACAATCTAGATTCTTTGGTCTCTTCAACATCAGAGTCTGTGCGACCATTTTGGTAAATTTACTTTGCACCCATGCGGACAGTATAATACTTGTGGAGCCTGGATTGGACTTAATGTCAAGCCTGGGGAGAGCTTAGTGGGGAAGGGTGTCAGAAAAGGGAATTTGGGAAAAGAGGGACTGATGCAAGGAGGAATCAGGACATGGTGAGTTTGCGTGTGGGAAAGGGCTGGCGGCCACGGGAGAAGTTGGGCAAGATCATGTAATCCTTGAATTTGTGCATATGTGTGCATTAAAATGAGTGTGTGTGTGTGTGCGAGCGCGTGTGTGCACATACACATGTGCATACGTGTGTGTGCAGCTCTGTGCATGTGTGCACGTGTGTGTGCATCTGTGTGTGTGTTTGTGTGTGCGCCCGTGCAATGTGCATTTATAATTTGTATCCTCTGAGCACGTGTGTGGGTGTGCATGTGTGTGTGGGTGTGCATGTGTGTGTGCATGTGTGTGTGGGTGTGCATGTGTGTGTGCATGTGTGTGTGGGTGTGCATGTGTGTGTGTGTGCATGTGTGTGTGCATGTGCGCGTGGGTGCGCATGTGTGTGTGCATGTGTGTGTGGGTGTGCATGTGTGTGTGGGTGTGCATGTGCGCGTGGGTGTGCATGTGTGTGTGCATATGTGTGTGGGTGTGCATGTGTGTGTGCATGTGTGTGTGGGTGTGCATGTGTGTGTGGGTGTGCATGTGCATGTGTGTGTGGGTGTGCATGTGTATGTGGGTGTGCATGTGTGTGCGTGCGCCCATGCATGTGCATTTATCATTTGTATCCTCAGAGCACGCGTGTGGGTGTGTGTCTCTGTGCACTAGTCAGTAGAAATCTGTACAGCACAGCTAACCAATTATATTGGAACTACGCACATTCGAGGTGCTTATTTTTTTCTTGCAGGGATCTTCCACTGAATCCAAAGGGAAGCAGGCCACCTGGGCGAGTGCAAATGAAGAAGGAGACGACCATCACAGGATTCTATGTTGTCAACTACAGGTGAGTTAGCAGCATTCCTGCCTCTGAGCAAGATGGCTTATGGGCTCACATCTGTTTCCAGTGACCTCAACATAAAACTAGAGGCTGCTCCACTTCTACATTTAGGGAAATGCATTCATTTGCGTACGATGTTAAACTTTTGAGTCTTTGGTTTTTTTGCATTGCAAAAGATCCCACGGCAGCATTTTGACCTCTTCCACCAACGTTTTGCTCAAATATTCTTTCCTTTCACCTTTTTGAAGAGTGGCATAGTGGGGCAGAGGTGGAGTTGCTGCCTCACAGCGATAGAGGTTTGATCCAGACCTCAGGCACTGTCTGTGTGGAGTTTGCACACTCCCCTGTGTGGGGTTTCTCCGAGTCCTCCGGTTTAGAAACATAGAAAATAGGTGCAGGAAGAGGCCATTCGGCCCTTCGAGCCAGCACCGCCATTCATTGTGATCATGGCTGATCGTCCACAATCAATAACCCATGCCTGCCTACTCCCCATATCCCTTGATTCCACTAGCCCCTAGAGCTCTATCTAACTCTCTCTTAAATCCATCCAGTGATTTGGCCTCCACTGCCCTCTGTGGCAGAGAATTCCACAAATTCACAACTCTGGGTGAAAAAAATCCTTCTCACCTCAGTTTTAAATGGCCTCCCCTTTATTCTAAGACTGTGGCCCCTGGTTCTGGACTCCCCCAACATTGGGAACATTTTTCCTGCATCTAGCTTGTCCAGTCCTTTTATAATTTGACATGTTTCTATAACATTCCCTCTCATTCTTCTAAACTCCAGTGAATACAAGCCTAGTCTTTTCAATCTTTCCTCATATTCCAAAGACGCGTAGGTTTGTAGGTAAATTGGCCTCTGTAAATTGTCCTGAGTGAACTCGGGAACTCGTGAACTCCCGAGTGAAGTCGGGAGCCTCGATCGCAGGATAGAACTGGGATACCATAGAACTAGGGTACAGGTGATCGCTGGTTAGTGCGGACTCGATTGGCCAAAGGGCCTGTTTCCACGCTGTGTCTCTACACCAAACTAAACTACATTTTGAAGAGCAATAAAGATCTTCTTGTTGTCCTTGCCAATATTTATTCTTTAATCAACATTTTTGAAACAGATTATGTAGTTATAATTACTTTGTTCTTTTTGCACTTCCTTCATTACAAACAATGGCTGACTTTAGTGGCTGGAGAGGCCTTTGAATGTGGATACATAATTGGATCAATGGTGCTAAACAGAGGGTGCTGGTGGAAGGTTGTTTTTCGGACAGCAGGCCTGTTACTAGTGGTGTGGCAGTGGGATTGGTGCTGGGCATATTGCAGTTTGTTATTTCTATCAACTATTTGGTTGATGATATACATGGCACAGTTGGTAAGTTTACAGATGAGGTGAAATAGGTGGCCGTGTAAGACAATGAAGGTGGCAAATTAGAATGATCAGTGGGATCTTGATCAGCTGGGCAACAGGGCCAAGGAATGGTAATGATAATGGGCCAAGGAAAGGCTGATGGAGTTTAATTCATACAATTGTGAGGTCATAGAATCGTAAACACAAAAGCAAGCTCTTTAGCCCACCGTGCCCATGTTGACCAAGTTTAGTTTAGTTTAGTTTAGAGATACAGCGCGGAAACAGGGCCCACTGGGTCCGCGCCGCCCAGCGATCCCCGCACATTAACACTATCCTATACCCACTAGGGACAATCTTTACATTTACCAAGCCAATAAACCTACAAACCTGTACGTCTTTGGAGTGTGGGAGGAAACCGAAGATCTCGGAGAAAACCCATGCATGTCACGGGGAGAACGTACAAACTCCGTACAGACAGCACCCGAGGTTGGGATCAAATCCGTATCTCCAGCGCTGCCTTCGCTGTAAGGCAGCAACTCTACCGCTGCACCACCGTGCTAATCCCATTTGCCAACATTTGGCCCATAGCC
Organism: Rhinoraja longicauda; assembly: GCF_053455715.1. NCBI lineage: Eukaryota > Metazoa > Chordata > Chondrichthyes > Rajiformes > Arhynchobatidae > Rhinoraja > Rhinoraja longicauda. Next base: position 38,963,413 of record NC_135972.1, read on the forward strand.
CTCTGAATCTTTCTTATCTATATCGCTGTCCAGATGTACCTTAGAAGACATTACAAAAGGTGTGGCTTATTGGGAAGTCAAACCAGGGCAGTACCATCACAGTGAACAGTGGGTGCTGGAGGTCAGTACATTGTTCAATAAAAGTGGTGTCACAGGTAGGTGGAGTAGTGAAGAAGGCCTTTACAACCTTGGCCTACATCATTCAGGGGAATGTAGAGGTTAGGACATTATGTTAGTATTGTTATCATAGGAGGTGTTAGTGAGACTGCACTTGGAGTATTGCGTTCAGTTTTGGTCACCCAGGAAAAATGGCATGAAGCTGGAAGGAGTGCAGGGAAGGTTTACAAGGGTGTAATCAGGACGAGTGCGTGAGAGATTGGGCGGGCTAGGATTTAATCCCTAGAGGCTCTGGAAAATGAGGGGTGATCTAAAAGAGGTGCATAAAATCATAAGGGGAACAGATAGGGTCAATGCACAGAAGCTTTTACCAAGGATGGGGGGAGTCTGAAGAAGAGTCTCGACCTGAAACCTCACCCATTCCTTCTCTCCAGAGATGTTGCCTGACCCACTGAGTTACTCCAGCATTTTGTGTCTATCTTCGAATCAAAGACTAAGGTGGTTGAAGGTGAGAAGGGAAAGATTTAGTAGAATCCTGAGCGACAGGTTTTTCATATCGTGGGTGTTGACATTATAGAATGTGCTGACAGATGAGGTAATTGAGGCAGATAGAATAACAACATTTAAATAACATTTACACAGGTACATGGACAGGAAAGATTTAGGCCAGGAAAGGAAAGGATATGTATGGGCCAAATGGGTCTAGCTTAAGATGGCCATCTTGGTTGACATTGATGAGTTGGGCGTAAAGGCTTTTTCAATGCTGTCTGCCTCCATGAAAGTGCTGAAATGACGATAAAAGGTACTGTACAGATTCAAGTCTTTCTATTCTTTAATTTATGGATATAGGCTATATTTCAGGAATGCCCAGCAATGGTAGGTGTCATTACTCATTGTCCAATTTATCTTGCAGCAAATTCAGCATCTTAATTCCACTACAAAGATAAAATTGAATATAGATTTTCCATTAACACTGACCTCTCTGTCACTTTCCCTGCAGGGCGTGCACATCAATCAATGTTATTACTGTCAGACAGGGAATATTGGCAGCTTTAAAAATTATTTATGGCAATAACCTTTGATCAGTGAGCCCAAGGCATTCAGCCTGAAATTACTGATGTTAGAAGCTCCCACCAAAATATTCAAGGCTTAAGGATCATTAATGCCTATGGAATTAGTAGAGATGGTGATGGGATACCATCTCATCAGGAAACGTACCGAATAGTGAAAGGCTTGGGTAGAGTGGATGTGGAGAGGATGTTTCGTCTCGTGGGAGAGTCTAAGACTAGAGGTCACAGCCTGAGAATTAAAGAACGTTCCTTTAAGAAGGAGATGAGGAGGAATTTCTTTAATCAGAGGGTGGAGAATCTGTGGAAGCCAAGTCAATGGATATCAATAAGACAGAGATGGATAGATTCTTGATTAGTACGGGTGTCAGGGGTTATGGGGAGAAGGTAGGAGAATGGGGTTAGGAGGGAGAGATAGATCAGCCATGATTGAATAGCAGAGTAGACTTGATGGGCCGAATGGCCTAATTCTACTCCTATCACTTACTTATCTTTTGAGCTTATGAAAGAAGGAGAAAAGGTTAAAATGCCGGCCCATTATACTTTCACTCTCACTGTTAAAGTTCTGTTGTGCTAGTTCTCTTCATGCAGCTAGGATCAAGTGCAGGTATCATACTCCATGTGACACATGATTCTGGCCCAAATGTCAATACTACCACGGTGAATTTTGAATGGTAGGTTTGAAAACTAAGCCTTACTTGGTTTCCCTGCAAGAGAGAGCACACTTTTCTCGGAGGCAACAATTTAAACAGTCTCGACCTGAAATGTCACCTATTTCTTTTCTCCAGAAATGCTGCCTGACCAGCTGAGTTACTCCAGCACTTTGTGCCTATCTTCGGTGTAAACCAGCATCTGCAGTTCCTTCCTACACAATTTGAAATGAAAACCTGGGGTCCAGACACAAATTTATGACCAAAATGGGGGGGAGGGGGGAGAAATAGGTGGGAGTAAAGTTGGGGCCCATGGGTCAGAAGGGGAGGGGGAGAGGGGGGGGGGGGCTGTGGTGGAGAAAAGGGGGAAGGGAGTTTGCTACGTTGCCTGAAATTGGAAAATTCAACGTTCATACCGTTGGATTGTAAGTGACTCAAGAAGAATATTAGATGCTGTTCCTCCAGTTTGCAGTTGACCTCACTCTGGCAATAACTACAATAACTATGTGAGTACCTTTAACACAGCAAAACATCCTCAGGATCTGTACAGGAGTAGAATGATCAAATAGGGTTCAACATTGGGCCACATAAAGGATATATCAGGGCGGAGGCCCAAAGTTTGGCCAATGTATACGGAGAGAGTAAGAGAGGAGGAAAGTTCTAAATGGTCATGTGGGCTGGTGCTGGAAGGAATGGAAGGGGGGGGGGGGGGGGAGGGACAGAGGGGGAGCTGAATAATCTATTGCTAGCTGAGGTGAAACCGAACCTGCTCAGGCCGGTCGCCGTACTGCAAGATAGAAGGAGACGTCGCAAACATGTAGCCCTGCTTCCAAGATGGCGGCCAACCCAGGCGACTGTTTGCATGCTGGCCACAGAGGCAGGTCTCCAATCACACATTACAATCGCTCCACACTCTGAAACCTCTACTCCTACAGCAACATTTCGTACTTTATCGAACTTCACTGGCTTTACCTTGCACTAAACGCTATTCCCTTATCATGTATGTACACACTGTCAATGGTTCTGCTGACTGGCTCGCACGCAACAAAGGGTTTTCCACTGTACAAGTGACAATAAACTAAACAGAAACTGAAAGTTCTGCTTCTCATTGGAGGCAATCTTCTGCGAACATCTTGGCTGAGTCACGTGGCCAATATCTGCTGTGTTCAGGTAGCAGGCTTGTGCTGAGGAAGTTTGTATGCCATCATGTTCTTGCTCAAAACCCTGCACTAAATGTAGAAACAAAGAACTGCAGATGCTGGTTAAAACACCAAAGGACACAAAGTGCTGGAGTAACTCAGTGGGTCACTTGGCATCCCTGGGGAACAGAGATAGGTGGCCTTTCGGATTGAAACCCGTCTTCAAACTGATTGTAGGGGGGAGAGGAAAGCTGGAAATGGGGAGAGGCAGGATTCCACGTGGCACATAGTAGGCAAGGTTGATAGACAGATGGTTGGAGCAAAGGCTAGAGATAACAAAGAAAGGCAGCCACGGTGGCGCAGCGGTAAAGTTGCTGCCAAACAGCGAATGCAGGGCGGAGACCTGGGTTCGATCCCGACTACGGGCGCCGTCTGTACGGAGTTTGTACGTTCTCCACGTGACCTGCGTGGGTTTTCTCCAAGATTTTCAGTTTCCTCCCCCACTCCAAAGACGTACAGGTTTGTAGGTTAATTGGCTTGGTGTAAATGTAAATTGTCCCTAGTGTTTGTAGGATAGTGTTAGTGTGGGGGGATCGCTGGTCGGCGTGGACTCGGTGGGCCGAAGGGCCTGTTTCTGCGCTGTATCTTGAAACCAAACTAAAGTAAAGGAAGGTGTGATTAGGTTTGAGGAGTTGTGCATTGTAAAGCCAGAGGGAGGGGAGCTGCAGGAGGGGGGAGAGGAGGGGGCAGTGAGTGAAAGGGAGAAATAGGTTGGAGTCTCGGTGGGGCATAGTGGAGGGAACGGGGGCATGAAAATGGGGGGGCGGGGGGGGGGGGGGGGGGGTGGCTGTTGGGGAGAAGGGGGGGGGGGAGATTAGTGGGTCTGTGAGAGGTTACCTAAAATTAGAGAATTCAATGTTGATACCGTTGGCTTACAAGCTACCCAAGTGGAATATGAGGTGCTGTTCCTCGAGTTTGCCTGTAGCTTTACTCTGGCAATGGAAGTGGCCCAGAACAGAAAAGGAAGTCTGGGACCCACCTGGACTCGCACCTATTTCTCCACTCACCTGTGTCTCCTGGTTCTGGACTCCCCCAACATTGGGAACATTTTTCCTGCATCCAACTTGTCAAGTCCTTTTATAATTTTATACATCTCTATAAGATCCCCTCTCATCCCTCTAAACTCCAGTGAATACAAGCCTTGTCTTTCCGATCTTTCCCGGGGATTAACCTCGTGAACCTACGCTGCACTGCCTCAACAGCAAAGATGTCCTTCCTCAAATTGGGAGACCAAAACAGCACACAATACTCCAGATGTGGTCTCACCAGGGCCCTGTACAACTGCAGAAGGACTTCTTTGCTCCTGTACTCAAATCCTCTTGTCATGAAGGCCAGCATGCCATTAGCTTTCTTCACTGCTCGGTTATGGTCAATATTTTTCGTTGATAATTCCAGTTGTTCTTCCCTGTCCCAGAAAAATCATCGCAGTAGTTCACTGAACAGCGTCCAAATCCCTACAGTCATAAGTTGCTTCATCAATGACCTTGATGCTGTCATGAGATCATGCAGGGAATGTTTGCTGATGATTGCTCAATGTTTATTCCATGAGGAATTTCTCAGCAAATGAATCAGCCCATGTATGCAGCCAGACTCGGGCAATGTTCAGACATGGGCTGATATGTTTAGTTTAGTTGAGTTTAGTTAAGAGATACATCGCAGAAACAGGCCCTCCGGCGCCGACCAGCGATCCCCGCACATTAACACCATCTTACAAGCACGAGGGACAATTTGTACATTTACCAAGCCAAATAACCTACAAACTTGTACGTCTTTGGAGTGTGGGACGAAACCGAAGATCTCGGAGAAAACCCACGCAGGTCACGGGGAGAACGTACAGACTCCATACAGACGGCACCCGTAGTCGGGATGGAACCCGGGTCTCCGGCGCTGCTTTCACTGTAATTCTACCGCTGCGCCACCGTGCCGCACATAAGTGGCAAGTAACACTCACACACTTTCAATTTCAGCTTCCATCCTTGACACTCAGTGACATTTCCCATCATGCATTTCCCATCATCAAAATCCTGAGTGGGAAGGAACTGCAGATGCCGGTTTACACTGACGATAGACACAAAATGCTAGAGTAACTCAGTGGGACAGGCAGCATCTCTGGAGAGAAGGAATTGGTTTCGTTTCGTGTCGAGACCCTTCTGAAGAAGCGTCGCGACCTGAGACGTCACCCATTCCTTCTCTCCAGAGGTGCTGCCTGTCCCGCTGAGTTACTCCAGCATTTTGTTTCTATCAACAACTTGGGAGTCACTATCGATCAGAAACTCATCTGAACCTGCAACGTAAATACCATGGCTATGAGCAGATCTTGGCTTTCTGTGGTGAGTGATCCACTTGGCATCCCTCATAGCGAGAGGATCTGAGTTTAGGAGCAAGGAGGTCCTACTGTGAATCTGTGGATTTCTCTGCCACAGAAGGCTGTGGAGGTGAATTCACTGGGTGTTTTCAAGAGAGGGTTAGATATAGCTCTTCGGGCTAACGGAATCAAGGGATATGGGGAGAGAGCAGGAACGGGTAGTAATTCTGTATGATCAGCCATGATCATATTGAATGGCGGTGTTGGCTCGAAGGGCCTACTCCTACACCTGTTTTCTATGTTCTACAAAGCATGGCAAAGTGTGATGGAATGATTTCTACTTGTGTCTGTGAGTACAGCCCCAAGAAGCTCAATACCATCCAGAACAAAGCAGCCGACTTGATTATATCTTATCAAGCATCCTAAAGAGTGATTCCCTGCACTGTAGATGCACAGTAACTCCAGATTACAATCTGCAATGCAGCTATTCCACAGCACCACTTAATTAACATCCATCGTGTACCAACTTAGCACCCAAGAAAGGCAAGGGTTGCAAGTGCAAGGGGAACACCACCACCTACATTTCTCATCCAAGCTTCACACAGAAATGTTCAACCATGTAGGAATAGATGGCAACCTCCTACAATGGATTGAGATCTTTTTGACAAGGAGACACCAGCGAGTTCTCTTGGAGGGAGAGATGTCTATTGAAACTCCTGTGACATCAGGTGTGCCACAGGGGACTGTCATGGGTCCATTGCTCATCCTACTGTATATCAATGACATTCCAAACGCAGTTTCGTCCAGAGTTCGACTCTTCGCAGATGATGCCATAATTTATCGAGAGATTAAAACACCAGAAGACAGCTTGTCCTTACAGAAGGATCTGGATGCTCTCTGTGAGTGGGGGAAACACCTGGCAGATGTCATTCAATACAACCAAATGCCACACCATGCATGTCTCACACAAGACTAAACCACTTTTATTGGAATACAACATGGGTAGCCATACATTACTTGCTGTCGACCATCACCCATATCTAGGAGTCGAATTAAGCAAAGATTTAAGTTGGGCGACCCATATTGGTCAAGTGTCTAACAAAGCAAATAGAACTCTCGGCCTTCTTAAAAGAAATTTCCACGCATGTAGTCCATCCGTCAAAGACAACGCCTACAAGTACCTGGTCAGGCCCAAATTGGAGTATTGTGGAGCTGTGTGGGATCCTTTCAACAACAACAACAAGATCACCCTGGAGAAAGTATAACTCCGAGCAGCTCACTTTGTCTGTAATGACTACAAGCACAAATCAAGTGTGAATAATATGCTGACCTCTCACGGATGGGGTACCCTAGAGCTCAGCAGAATCAGGCTACGACTTATTGTAATTTACAAGGAGATTCACAAAATCACGCCATCAAATCTTCTGTCATCCCAGAGCATCAACTGCCATGAAACAAGACAAAATACATCATCAACTCGCTAACTTCCAATAAACGTTGCTACCAATATTCCCTTTACCCTGGGACGATAAGGGAATGGAATATGTCACCACCCAACACACGCGCCGCTCCCTATGTTCAGTCATTTAAAAAGGGGATTGAGCAACGAGATCTTCTCAATTTGGTCAAAAAGGCCCACTTCAAAATTTAATCACTGCTCTACTCACTCCGACCTGCGCGAGATAACCACTTATGAGGTGTTTACACAGTGATCAACCAGAACCAGAGCCAGAAATGTTCAACTCTTCATTCACCATTCCAGGCTCCAATCCTGGAGCACCTCACCTGACAGCAATATGGGAGCCCGTTCACGGGAACGACTGCAGCAGTTGCTCCCTTAATGGGAGAGTCTGGGGCTGTTGCGACTTGTGAACTAAGCCACTTGGAGGTTGAAGGTGATTGATATAAAATCTTTGTTCATCAAGTGAAACAGACAGGGGTGCAGCGGTAGAGTTGCTGCCTTACTGTGTCAGAGTCCCGGGCTCCATCCTGACTACGGGTGCTGTCTGTACAGAGTTTGCACATTCTCCCTGTGACCGGTTTTCTCTGGGTGCTCTGGTTTCCTCCCACATTCCCAAGGTTTGTAGGTTGATTGGCTTCTGTAAATTGTCCCCAGTATGTAGGATAGAACTGGTGATCTTTGGTCAGTGCGGACACGATGGGCTGAAGGGCCTGTTTTCACACCATATCTCTGGACTAAACTAAATGAAACAACTGGCTGCTCAATGTTTCAGTTTATATCTCTAAAACTAAGACTAAAACTTACACTCTCTTGGAGACTCAAAGTACATGAGGTTTTCATTTGCTTAACGTTTCCAATGGAGGGAGAGTCAAGGAGCAGAGGGCACACCCTGAGAATACAAGGATGTATCTCTGAGGAAATGTGCAAACTCAAACTTGCGCTGCTCAATGTGGAATTCAAAATAGAATGCTGTATTTGTGGGACCCACAGCTTGGATTTGGTGGCACTCCAGTCTTTTGGAGAGTACATGTTTTGTGTTGGTTGTGTATGTGGGGGTGGGTGGGTATGTGGGGGGGGGGGGGTGGGAAATCTTTCTTTTTTTTTTTTAGGTCTCTTCCGCGGGGCCTTCCATCGCACGGCGCGGCTCGGCCGCGGGACTGAACAGCGCCCGGTGCGGCTCGGCCGCGGGGCCTTCCATCGCCCGGTGCAGCGCGGCCGCGGGGCACCATTCTGCTTTAGTTAAACATTTTGTTCAAGATGGCCGCGCCGTTGTGTTTGGCTGCCTGCCACTGTATGTTTCTTTTTTTTTTTTTTCCTAATCACATGTGCAGCACTTTGGTCAACGTGGGTTGTTTTTTAAATGTGCTATACAAATAAAATTGACTTGACTTGACTTGACTTAACGTCAAAAGATAACAGCAAGTGATTCGTTACAATTTTATAGCTATATGATATTGATTACGTATATATTTTGAATATAGCTAGCGAATCACCTCTGAATGTTCCAATGTTCCGTTGGTTCAAAGTTATTATATGGATGGCTCGGAAGCTTCTAGGGCAGGGAAACCAGGCAGCTCGTCCCATACACCCACCACCCTTTGTGCAAAAAAGTTACCCCTCAGGTGCCTATTAAAACTTTCCCCCTCACCTTAAACCTATGTCCTCTGGTTCTTGATTCGCCTACTTTGCGAAAGAGAATGTTTAGTTTAGTTTAGAGATACAGCGCGGAAACAGGCCCTTCGGCCCACCGGGTCCGTGCCACCCAGTGATCCCTGCACATTTACACTATCCGACAAACACTAGGGACAATTTACACTTGTGCCAAGCCAATTAACCTACAAACCTTGCACGTCTTTGGAGTGTGGGAGAAAACCGGAGATCTCGGAGAAAACCCACGCAGGTCACCGGGAGAACGTACAAACTCGATATAGACAGCAGCCGTAGTTGGGATCGATCCCGGGTGTCCAGCGCTGCATTCACTGTAAGGCAGCAACTCTACCGCTGCGCCACCGTGCTGGAATGTGCCTTTACCCAATCTATTCCTCTCATGATTTTGTACACCTGAAATAAAGTCCTAGCCTGCTCAACTTCTATAGCTCAGGTTCTCGAGTCATAACTCATACCTCTTCTCTGCACCCTTTCCAGTTTGACAACAGGTTATTGTCTAGAAGTTGGGATGTTACGTTGCGGCTGCAGAACGTGCTGCTGAGGCCACATTTGGAGCGCTGCGTCCAGTTTTGGTCATTCTGCTATAGGAATGATGTTGTTAACCTGGAAAGAGTGCGGAGAAGATTTACGCGGATGTTGCCAGGACCTGAGAGTCTGAGCAATGGGGAGGCGTTGGGCAGACTAGGACTGTATTCCTTGGAGCGAAGGATGATGAGAGGTGATCTTATCGAGGTGTATAAAATCATGAGGGGAATAGATAGGGTCGATGCACAGTCTTTTACCCAAGTAGGGGAATCAAGAACCAGTGTAAATCGGTTTAAGGTGAGAGGGGAAAGATGTCAGTAATCTGAGGGGCAATGTTGTCACACAGACTGTGCTGGCGTATATGGAATGAGCTGCCAGAGGAGGTAGTTGAGGCAGAAACTATAATAACATTTAAAAGACATTTGGACAGGTACATGGATAGGAAAGCTTTGGAGTGATATGGGCCAAATGCAGGCAGGTGGGACTAGTGTAGCTAGGGCACTTCCGTCAGCATGGGCAAGGAGGGCTGAAGGGCCTGTTTCCGTGCTGTATGACTATGAAAACAGAAGGTAAGGTTATGTCAGGAGTGTGGTTAGGGCTAAAGAACGTAAATGCTTTGTGGGGCAGAATATCAAAGATGGAAGCAACTGCTTTGCTGAATAGTTTGAGATGGTTGGCTTTATAATGAATGAGGAGTGAACTTTTTCCATGAAAAAACAAAGAAAGTTGGGAGGAGAGCAGGGAGTAAATGAAGAAAGGCCTATCAGTAGGGCTGCCAACTATCTCACTCCAAAATACGGGACAAGGTGACGTCATCGCCCCGCGCCCCACGTGGCCTCACCCAGCCAGCATCCACGTCTCCTCCCCCACCAATGGCGGCCGTCTGGACATAGAGGCGTGTTGCTCTGCAACCTCCGTTCGGTGAAGACACTCAGCCCCACTTCCCGAACTGTGGGCCGGGACAGTGTAGGCTAACGGAGTGTGTTCAGGGAGCGGCGCCGAGAGCTACGCAACCTCTATTAGGCGCACACACTCCGTCAGCCGACAGCGGCCTGCGGGCCTAATACGGGGCAAGGGCGGTCCCGTACGGGACAAACCAAGTTAGCCCAAAGTACGGTATGTCCCGGCTAATACGGGACAGTTGGCAACCCTACCCATCAGTGACTGACACGATGGGATTGTTAAAGTTATGTGGGACGACAAGACGAAGAAAATGAATGAGAAGATTGGCTGGTGCTCATGTGGAGGCAGAAAGTAAGGACGGTGGGGCACTGAACTCCAAGGTCAGCCAACAAGGTTATTAAGGTCACCGAGGATCAGAAGTTGCTTCGTAAAAAGGATGAGGGAAAAGAGCAGCAAAGGTACATCGGTGAATCCGAGGTATGTGGTTTAACAGACAGAGTCTCCCTAAAGATCAACAGGTATACAGGTGCTCCCTAGCTTACCATGCTTCCACTTGCGATAGTTCCACTTTGCGATGGTGCAAACAGCAGTGACCCGTAGTGAGCAGCCGCTCGCTTCGCGCCACGTGATCGCGCGGATTCCATGTATTTCGGCTTAAGATACTTTCGATTTCCGATGGGTTTCACTGGGAGTGGGCATAGATTTGGGAAGGTAGTCAGTTTCCACCTCAACTAGTATAAAACGTCAGGGAAAGTTAATCGGTGCTGGGCATAACTTCTTTGATCTTTTGAGGTCAATTTCTGGCCAATTCCAGGGCTGAATGAAAACAAAATGATTAAATTTTCCACTTAAGTTTATTTGTTTAATATCAGAGTATAGAATGATCCCAAGTTCAGGTAGTTTTGTTATAACATGATAAGGTGCATTCCTATGAAACGTCAGGCTGTAGATAATTGCATTATAAAGATAATGGGAAAAGGAGAGGGCAGGGTGGGGCTGGAGAGTGTCAGACTCATGACAAAGTTATTTTTACTGCAGGATTAAAAAAAAAAGTTTTTTGCAAAACGTTACAATGTTTAATAGAGTATTATTATATTAATGGAAGTGATTACTTGCCAATTTCTATGACCTTCCACTGTGTAACTAGGAGGTGTGTTCGTCAGAGACAATAGCCTCTGGTAATTGTGGGGAGGTTATATGTAAAAAGGTTTTTTTTCCAACACTGCCTATTTTCAGCTTGTTCATTTTCAAAGTGTGCGCACCGGTAGAGTTGCTGCCTTACAGCACCAGAGACCCAGGTTCAATCCTGACTACAGGTGCTGTCTGCATGGAGTTTGCACGTTCTCCCCCATGACCTGCGTGGGTTTTCTTCGGGATCTCCAGTTTCCTCCCACACTCCAATGGCATATAGGTTAATTGGCTTCGTATAATTGTAAATTGTCCCAATTGTGTGTCGGACAGTGTAAGTTTGTGGGGATCGCTGGTCGGCGCGGACTCGGTGGGCTGATGGGCCCGTTTCGGCGTTGTATCTCTAAACTAAACTAAAAAGACTAGTTCTTAATTGGGTGGTGTATGTATGGAACACTCTTCTGACATTTAAGAAGCAGTTAGACAGGCACATGGATAGGACAGGTTTGGAAGGATGTGGACCAAATGCTGGCAGGTGGAACTTGTGTAGTTGGGACATGTTGGCCGGTGTGGGCAAGTTGGGCCGAAGGGCCTGTTTCCACGCTGTATCACTCTATGACTATGATTCTATTAAATGGCATTATAACCTATTCGGCCCACCCAAAACAAACTGTGTCCCCTAATTCATCAATTGATAATTCATCAATTATATCCAATTCATTTTTGGAAAAATGCATTACAGCAGAATTACATGTACACTAATTAGGGTTGCCAATTATCCAGTATTAGCCGGGACATCCCGTATATTGGGCTAAATTGGTTTGTCCCGTACTGGACCGCCCTTGTCCTGTATTAGGCCCGGACACTGTAGGCCCGGACACTGTAGGCCCGGACACTGTAGGTCCGGAGAGTGTAGGTTCGGTCACTGTAGGCCCGGACAGTGTAGGTCCGGACAGTGTAGGTCCGGACAGTGTAGGTCCGGACAGTGTAGGTTCGGTCACTGTAGGCCCGGACAGTGTAGGTTCGGACAGTGTAGGTCCGGATAGTGTAGGTCCGGACAGTGTAGGTTCGGACAGTGTAGATCTGGAGGCCTCCTAATGGAGGATGCGTAGCAACCCGCCTCCCGGCCCGGGCGGCCGCCATTGGTGGAGCGGGAGCACGTGGCCGCTGGCTGGGTGAGGTCACGTGGGGCGCGGGGCGGTGACGTCACCTTGTCCCTTATTTGGGAGTGAGATAGTTGGCACCCCTAACAGTAATATACATGGCAAATCTTACAATAAATCCCACAATCAAAAGAAAAGACCATGCATTCACGTTTACATTCAGAATGTTTGCCAGATTCAACAATCAGAAACATACGTTACTTGTCAGTAGTTGCAAGTCACATGGATAAGCAATTGCAACATTTTGCAGAGGCTCAAGCATTCACTGAAAAAAAGAAAATAAGAACCTTCCTATTGCTGTTAAATCACAATCAGTAACAGTAGATTATAAATAAACGCTTACACTCAGAATCATAAGCCTTCGATGAATTGCAGCCTATTCATGGTTTAAACAACCCCAGGAATACATGCTGCTTGCCACACTTCACACCACACAATTCAAAATAAAAGTCTATTCTGTGACTCTTGCTTAGCAATCGTCTCCTTCGTTTGAGGCTGAAGGAGGCTTTGTTCACTAACGTGATGCAAATAGTGGGTGAGGTTTCTATCTCACTTTGGATCATTTTAGTGATGCAAATCATTGCCGCAAGCTGATTGTGTTCAAGGTAATAATGTTACTGTGAATGGTCCACTATTGCACAAGGAGTTATTTCAGCAAGCTTGTTTATTCAAGTTTGAAGCATTGCTATGAAACGATAAACACTGAGCATCCACAAACACATTTACAGTCACTCCAGAGACACACACAAAAAGCTGGAGCACTCAGTGGCTCAGGCAGCATCTCTGGGGAAAAGGAATAGGTCAAGACCCTTCCTCAGACTGAGAGTCTGTGGAGCAGGAAACTGGAAACATGAAAATGTACAGAACAAGTCAGAACCAGCACCGATGACTCAGGCAAGGTGGCGCCCACAATGGACCATAGTGGTGCCCACAATGGAACACTGTGATATCGAAGGGATACGAACAGTGAAACTAGCAGGATGATTAGCGTGGGGAAGGGATGGAGAGAGAGGGAAAGCAAGGGCTACTTGAAGTTAGGGAAGTCAATATTCATATCGCTGGGGTGTAAGCTACCCAAGCGAAATATGAGCTGCTGTTCCTCCAATTTGCGTTGGGCCTCACTCTGACAGTGGAAGAGGCCCAAGACAGAAAGGTCAGTGTGGGAATGGGAGGGGGAGTTAAAGTGTTTGGCAATCAGGAGACCATGTAGGCAAAGGTGGACTGAGCGAAGGTGTTAGTGAACGGATCACCCAGTCTGCGCTTGGTCTCGCTGATTCAGATTTAGATTTAGATTTAGAGATACAGCGCGGAAACAGGCCCTTCGGCCCACCGAGTCCACGCCGACCAGCGATCCCCGCACATTAACACTATCCTACACACACTAGGGACAATTTTTACATTTACCCAGTCTCCAATTAGCTACAAAAACCATGTGGAGGGGGAAAGTGAACTGATCACAAAGAACAAGGATACTGCAGGAGGTGTGTTGGAAGGAACTGCAGATGCTGGTTTACACAAATAATAGGCACAAATGCTGGAGTACCTCAGCGGGACAGGCAGCATCCCTGGATAGAAGGAATGGGTGACGTTTTGGGTCGAGACCCTTCTTCGAATTCAGAAGTCTGAAGAAGGGTCTGGACCTGAAACTTCACCCATTCCTTCTCTCCAGAGATGCTGCCTGACCCGCTGAGTTACCTGGTGCTGCAGGAGTACAGTCACTGATGGGATAATCTTGCACAGACCTTAACTGCTAACAAGCTTACCAACTGACTTCCACTCCTGTGCTTTTCACAAATTACATCGTGCTTTTTTTTGCAGCAAAAAGAGTGGTGGAACAACACAATGGGAAAAAATAGTTTTAGTTTAGTTTCGTTTAGAGATACAGTGTGGAAACAAGCCCTCCAGCCCAACAAGTCCACACCAACCAGCGATCCCCACACACATTAACACCACCCGACACACACTAGGGACAATTTTACATCTCTCTCTCTCTCTCTCTCTGGCATCCGTCCATCTGTGGAAGATGATGGTGCGGTTTGGCATTGCCCTGCTTGGAGAGGGGGATCTTTCACCTGTGGTTACATTTCCTTGTGTGACTGACTAGGCCTATCCGTGACTGGCAGATCCTTCCAGTTTCCACAGGTGAGGTGGTCTCTGGTCATTGTTCTGGGGAGCCGTGGTTGCCGTCTTTGACTATATTGCGGCGTTGGGGCCTGTGCTCCAGGGTCCTGAACCACATGTTGTGGTGATGTTTCATGCCCGCCTGGAGGTCCTTCCTCTACCTGCCACGGTCCTCAGCAGCTGCTTCCCCGTTGTCAGTGTGGATGTTGAAGCTTGTTAATTGTGTCCTTGTAGTGGAGCTTTGGTCTTCCTCTTGGTCTCCAAGTATTGGCAACCTCCCCATAAAGCATGTCTTTGGGGATGTGCCCTTTGTCCATCCTGTGTACATGTCCAAGCCAGCGGAGGCACCTCTGCTTGAGGATAGCAGGGATGCTAGGCATGTTGGATAGAGAGGGGACAGATTTGTTGGTCCACTACAACCTGCGATCCCTGCACACATTAACACCACCCTACACACACTAGGGACAATTTTACATATATCTAAGCCAATTAACCTACAAACCTGTATGCCTTTGGAGTGTGGGGGGAAACCGAAGATATCAGAGAAAGCCCACGCAGGTCACGGGGAGAACGTACAAACTCCACACAGACAAGCACCCATAATCAGAATTGAACCCGGGTATCTGGCGCTGAAAGGCAGGAGCTCTACCGCTGCCCCACCGTGCCGTCCATAGTCATCGTGTAAACACACATATTTTGAGGTCCATTAACTTGCATGTAATTAACCTCAGTTTAGTTTGTGGGTCAAGTGGTTTGTGTTTTGAACTGTGGTTAATTTGTATAATTTGACGAATTCGTTCTTGACTAATTAGTTCTACAAGCAGATGCAGCAAAACTAGACAAACATAAAAGTAAACACATGCTGAAAGGTACTTTAAAATTCTTAGTGAAATCAGATCTGCCTAACAGTGTCTAGTTCAGCTTGGAGACAATTCTGAACGTGATGTGGTTTTGACTTTGAGCTTGAGCTTAGACGACAAGCCACTGCATGTTGCTCAGCACAACCGTAGACTCGACAATGCCTTTCATACCCACACTCATTATGATGCTATGGAAAAACAGCCCAAGAACCACATAACTGCAACGGTGAATTTGTTCCAACATGCATTATTGGCTACCCCATTCCCTTTCCTTTCCCGGCTGCTAATGTACCACTGTTACATTCAAGTGGAGTCAGGCATTAACAACAAATGCATGGCTTAGTGCATGTGTGAGAGCAGGAACATTGATTCCTACCCTTAAAACAATCTTCACGAGTTGAATTTATAGCCATAGAACTAACTCAATCATCCTTGCTTCATGTTAATAAGACAGTTTTAATTTCTAAAAAAAAATAGAATTTAAGAATGATTTTCCTTCCTTAAGTAAGCTCTTTTATAGAAGGGTTGAAGCTAAAAGACTGTTCGTAAGATTTCTTTCAATCACACAATAGTGACTTTAACCTTAGCGTATATAAAACTTACGTGAAACGTTGCATTAACGTAAAACACAATGTAGCATTCAACTTGCGACACACACAAGACTTCCACGATTGTCATTTGGTTCAAATAAACTACAGCTTATCAATTGTCTAATCAGTATTTGAAAATGTCGCTTTCTAGCTACATGAAAATTGAGGACATTTGTGCAATTTCCATCAACAGGAGATGTCAATTAGAATCAAAGAGTCATGGAATTGCAAATGCACAGAAACAGGCCCTTTGGCCCAACATGCCAACGGTTTTGCCCATCTGTAGTAGCTCCATTTTCTTGCATTGAGACCAAATTCTTCGATGCCTTTCCAATTTAAGTGCCTGACCAAATGTTTCTTAAATGGAACAATTGTTTCTGATTCCACCACCTTCTTTGCAGCACATTCCAGACCTGACACTCTCTATGTAAAAAAACATTCCTCCCAAATCCCCTTCTTCCTCTCAATTGAAACCTGTGCCATCATGTTTTTGATACACTCTGCCGCGGGAAAAAGATCTTGACTATCTACCCAATCCATGCCTCACCTCTGACAGATCATCCCTCAGCTTCCTCTATTCCAGGCAAAACAAGCCTGGCCTATCTAATTTCTCCTCACAACTAAAGTCCTCAAATCCAGACACCATTCTGGTGAATCTCCTCTGCACTCTCTTCAATACAACAACATGCTTCCTGTAGTGTGGAGACCAGAGCTGCACACAATATTCTATGTGTGGCCTAACCAATGTTGACATTGTAAAGTTGCAGGCACATCCATACAACTCTTATATTCTACGGAAGATAGACACAAAATGCTGGAGTAACTCAGCGGGACAGACTACATCCCTGGATGGAAGGAATGGGTGATGTTTCGGGTCGAGACACTTCTTCAGACTGGCCTGAACTATTAAGGCAAGAATTCCATATGGCTTCCCTGTTCAACTGATTTGCCACTTTCAGGCCACTCTGGACTTGCACCCCCATGTCTTTCTGTTCATTGACATTCCTTAGTGTGCTAAGGAGGCATTTTCTGCACATGTTAATGTGAACATTCAGAATGTGACACACAGTGGACTTGGGGTGATAGCTACAGTGATGTAACTTGGCGGATCAAAAGGAATTTGATCAAATAATGGGTAAAGCTAATTGAACAGTGATCGTTAACAACCACCCACACAAAGGAAACGCTAGCCAAATGAGGGTTTCAATAGACAATAGGTGCAGGGGTAGGCCATTCGGCCCTTCGAGCCAGCACCGCCATTCACTGTGATCATGGCCTCAGTCTGAAGAAGGGTCTCGACCCGAAACGTCGCCCATTCCTTCTCTCCTGAGATGCTGCCTGACCTGCTGAGTTACTCCAACATTTTGTGAATAAATACCTTCGATTTGTACCAGCATCTGCAGTTATTTTCTTACACTGTGATCATGGCTGATCATCCACAATCAGTACACCATTCCTGCCTTCCCCCATATCCCTTGACTCCGCTATCATTAAGAACTCTATCTAAAACACCTGTCCCACTTAGGTGATTTTTTAGACGACTACAGGTGACCAGGCTGTAGCCACACGGTTACCGGGGTGTCGCCTGTACGGTCGTGAGTCGTCTCCAAAGAGTCGTAGCGTTTTTCCGGTCGCCGCTGGATTTTGAAATGTTTAAACATTTTTCGGCGACTGTTGGTTTGACGCCAATGATCGTAGCTTGACGTTTCCTGACGTGGGCGCTGTCGTAGGTTGTCACCAGGTGACGTAGGTTGGCGCCGGTGCTGACTTCGTTGAATTCCATTGGCGACTACCTACGTCAACCGGCGACAGGTACCGGCGTCACAACTGGAGGCCAAAATGACGTGAATTGTCTTCAGCCGACAGGGTCGTAGCTTGTCGTAGCTTGTCGCGGGTAGACGTAGGTTGACTTCGGTTGTCGTAGGTTGTCGTAGGCGCGGTCGTACGTGGACGTCCTGAGTTGCGACAATTGGGTCACCTGTGGTCGGTCGCTTGTCGTAGCTTGACGTTGATTAGGTGGTAGGTTGTTGTAGCTTGTCGTAGGCATGGCGTAGGGGGGGGGTCCAGTTACCGGTTTTTCGGTGATCTGCTACGACTGTGACAGTCGCCGGCAGTCGCCTAAGCAAATGCCTAAGTGGGACAGGCCCCTTACTCTCTTTTGAGAGCATCCAGGGAATTGTCCTCCACTGCATCCTTCAAAGCAATCTCTTCCTGTCACACCATAGACCTGTTATTTCCTATTAGAATAACAATCCACTTATCATTATCACTTTGCAAAACAAATGGTTGAAATGCTATTCAAAACTTGTGCTTTGGGTTCAGATGGAATTAAAAAGGATTGCATAATGAATTATATTTAAATTAGATTGCATAAGAATCATAAAAATATAGCTGTCATACTGAAACATACTATAGGAAGCTGAAATTGGAAATAAAAACAGGTGAAGATCTCCACAATTTAGGCAGTATTCACAGAAAAATAAACACGGTGAATTTATGGCCATTCAATAGAACATATTCTAATTTTGCAACGGCGCTGATTAACCACCTCCAAAGTAGAAATGTAATCTAATTTTCATATCCTGTGCTTAGTTTAGTTTACAGATACAGTGTGGAAACAGGCCCTTCAACCCATCGTCCACGAGACCAACGATCACCCATACACTAGTTCTATCCTACATGTGAGAGACAATTTATAGAGGCCATTTAACCGGGGGCACAGTGCTGCCGGACAGACAGAGCTCACCGCAGCACCACCCCAGCACCTCTGTAAGAAAAAGCCAAAATAAACAGCGGGGAATTTAACAGTTGCTGCTCTGGCACCAGTGACAGCTCCAGCACCTAAACAATTAGCACTGCAACACTGCATTTAACCCACAAATCTGCACGTCTTTGGAATGTGGGAGGAAACCGGAGCACCCGGAGGAAACCCACATGGTCAATAGACAATAGACAATAGACAATAGGTGCAGGAGGAGGCCATTCGGCCCTTCGAGCCAGCACCGCTATTCAATGTGATCATGGCTGATCATTCTCAATCAGTACCCCGTTCCTGCCTTGTCCCCATACCCCCTGACTCCGCTATCCTTAAGAGCTCTATCTAGCTCTCTCTTGAATGCATTCAGAGAATTGGCCTCCACTGCCTTCTGAGGCAGAGAATTCCACAGATTCACAACTCTCTGACTGAAAAAGTTTTTCCTCATCTCATTTCTAAATGGCCTGCCCCTTATTCTTAAACTGTGGCCCCTTGTTCTGGACTCCCCCAACATTGGGAACACGTTTCCTGCCTCTAACGTGTCCAACCCCTTAATAATCTTATACATTTCTATAAGATCCCCTCTCATCCTCTCATCTGGTCACAGGGAGAACATCCAAACTCAGTGCAGACAGCACCCGTAGTCAGGATTGAACCCGGGTCACTGTCTCTGTACAACAGCGCAGTTGTAGTTGCTGACCTACTGTGCATTGAGATTAAATTCAGCCTGCTCACATTAATGCTTATACAAAGTCATGAAACCATGACATCAGGAAAGTAAGTTGAAAACATATTTTCAATATTTTCAAACTGTTTGTTTACAAATTGCTTTGAAATGTTCTCAGTTAAAGGACTCAATTTTTCCTTGCACAATACTTGTGGATTTTGTTTCATTTGTGCAATCATAATCAAGACAAATCAATATTGACCATTACCAGACACTAATATCGGCTCATGAGGGACTCAGTCTATCACAATGTAAGTGCCTACCCAGGCAGAAATCAATTTGCCATGTCAATTTATGTAATTAAACAAAGAGGTATGGATATACTCACAGAACTAATGAATTCACATGATGTTCCTTCAAGAAATTTAAAGGGTTTTAATCAATACATTAAAAAAAAAGACAATTGTCCATTTTCTGCATTTAATATCCACGATCTGTTGGAGTTCCAGAAATATATTAAAGAAAATATGGTCAAGCATGAGCAGATGAAATGATGCTTACTTTTGTAACAGCTTTCCTGGTTCCTTCACTTTAGGCAAAGATTAATGTAGTATACGTAAGATGCAGGACATGATAGCAAACAAAAAACATGACGCCAGAAGTTGGAGAGGGTGAGACGCGGTGAAGAAATGACAGGCAAGCTGAGTCTGTGTGATGCTTGCAGGATGTGGGAGGTCAGGGACACTGGTGGTGCCTCTGGCTGCTACAACTGTGGAAAGTGTGTCCAGGTTCAGCTCCTGAAGGACCGTGTTGGGACACTGGAGAGGCAACTGGATGACCTCAGCATCATATCATCATATCATATATATACAGCCGGAAACAGGCCTTTTCGGCC
Organism: Rhinoraja longicauda; assembly: GCF_053455715.1. Taxonomy (NCBI): domain Eukaryota; kingdom Metazoa; phylum Chordata; class Chondrichthyes; order Rajiformes; family Arhynchobatidae; genus Rhinoraja; species Rhinoraja longicauda. Next base: position 38,983,488 of record NC_135972.1, read on the forward strand.
CTCCAAGTCCGTGCCGCCCAGCGATCCCCGTACATTAACACTATCCTACACCCACTAGGGACAATTTTTACATTTACCCAGCCAATTAACCTACAAACCTCCATCCGGGAAAACGCGAGTTTCCTGGACAGGACCTACAGCGAGATCGTTACACCGAAGGTACCGGAAGAGGGAAGGTGGGTGACGGTGAGGAAGGGAAGGAGGCTTGGAGTACAGGAGACCCCTGGGGATTGTACCTCTTGAAAACAGGTTCACCCTCTTGGAAGCTGTTAGGACAGAAGACACTGCCAGTCTGAGCGGTGGACAAGTCTGCAAGTCAATATGTGGCGCGGAAGCAAAGAGATCGCTGTCAGGCAGAGCAAGACCTCCAGGGTGGTCATCTCCGGTTTGCTTCCAGTCCCTCGTGCTGGAGAGGGCAGGAACAGGGAGATACACGACCTGAATGTGTGGCTGAGGAGCTGGTGCAGGGAGCAGGGATTTAGATTCTTAGACCACTGGGATCTGCTTTGGTGTAAGGGGGAGTTGTACAAAAGGGACGGGTTGCACCTTAACAGGTGGAGGACCAGCATTCTGGCAGGCAGATTTGCCACTGCTACACGGGTGGGTTTAAACTAAGTAGTGGGGGGGGGGGGGGGGGGGAGGGGGAGACAAACTGGAAATACAAGGATGGAGTTAAAGGGAAAGAGAGTATAGGAAAAGTTAAGAAAGACCCCAGAATTAACGGGACAGAAAGCTCACGAAGGGATAGTAGAGTATGGCTAAGTGAAATAAGAATCGATGTGAAAGGTGACCTGAGTAATGGATTAAAAGTATTGCATATAAATGTGCGAAGTTTAAGAAGTAAAGTGGATGAGCTTGAGGCTCAGTTAGAGGTTGGTAGATATGACATTGTGGGGATTACAGAGACGTGGCTGCAGGAGGATCAGGACTGGGAACTGAATATTCAGGGTTATACATCCTAGAGAAAAGACAGGCAGGTGGGCAGAGGAGGTGGGGTAGCTCTGTTGGTAAGGGTTGAAATTCAGTCCCTTGCGAGGGGTGACATAGGGACTGACGATGTAGAGTCACTGTGGATAGAAATGAGGAACTGCAAAGGTAAGAAGACACTAATGGGAGTTATCTACAGACCCCCAAACAGTAGCCTGGATATAGAGTGCAAGTTGCAGCAGGAGTTAAAACTGGCATGTAACTAAGATAATGCCACTGTGGTTATGGGAGTTTTCAATCTGCATGTAGACTGTGAAAATCAGGTTGGTTCTGGACCCCAAGAGTTTGTGGAGTGCCTCCGAGATGGAATCTTAGAGCAGCTTGTATTGGAGCCTACCAGAGAGAAGGCAATTCTGGATTTACTGTTGTCTAATGAACCAGATTTAATAAGGGAACTCAAGGTAAAGGAACCGCTTGGAGGTAGTGATCATAATATGATTAGAGGTAGTGACCATAATATGATAAGTTTTAAACTGCAATTTGAAAGGGAGAAGGTTAAATCAGAAGTGTAGGTGTTGCAGTTGATCAAAGGGGACTATGAAGGCATGAGAGAAGAGCTGGCCAAAGTCGAATGGAAAAGGATCCTAGCAGGAATGACGGTGGTACAGCAATGGCAGGAATTTCTGGGCATAATCCAGAAGATGCAGGATCATTTCATTCCAAAGACGAAGAAAGATTCTAAGGGGAGTAGGAGGCAACTGTGGCTGACAAGGGAAGTTAGGGATGGTATAAAACTAAAAGAAAAGATGTATAACACAGCAAAGAGTAGCGGGAAGCCAGAGGATTGGAGAACTTTCAAGGACATCAGAAGGTAAGAAAAAGATGGTCTGCATCCTAGTGTACTCAAGGAGGTGGCTCTAGAAATCGTGGATGCATTGGTGATCATTTTCCAATGTTCTATAGATTCAGGATCAGTTCCTGTGGATTGGAGGGTAGATAATGTTATCTCACTTTTCATGAAAGGAGCGAGAGAGAAAACGGGGAATTATAGACCAGACATCGGTGGTGGGGAAGATGCTGGAGTCAATTATTAAAGAAGTAATAACGGTGCATTTGGATAGCAGTAAAAGGATTGATACAAGTCAGTATGGATTTATGAAAGGGAAATCCTGCTTGACTAATCTTCTGGAATTTTTTGAGGATGTGACAAGTAAAATGGATGAAGGAGAGCCAGTGGATGTAGTGTATCTGGACTTTCAGAAAGCCTTTTGATAAGGTCCCACACAGGAGATTAGTGGGCAAAATTAGAGCACATGGTATTGGGGGTAGGGTATTGACATGGACAGAGAATTGGTTGGCAGACAGGAAGCAAAGAGTAGGAATAAACGGGTCCTTTTCAGAATGGCAGGCAGTGGCGAGTGGAGTGCCGCAAAGCTCGGTGCTGGGGCCGCAACTATTTACAATATATATTAATGATTTATATGATGGAATTAAAAGTAACACTAGCAATTTGCAGATGACACAAAGCCGGGTGGCAGTGTGAACTGTGAAGAGGATGCTAGGAGGTTGCAGGGTGACTTGGATAGGTTGAGAGAGTGGGCAGATGCGTGGCAGATGCAGTATAATGTAGATAAATCTTTGGCGGCAAGAACAAGGATGCAGATTATTATCTCAATGGTGTCAGATTAGGAAAAAGTGAAGTGCAATGAGACTTGGGTGTCCTTGTACACCTGTCACTGAAAGTAAATGTGCAGGTACAGCAGGCGGTGAAGAAATCTAATGGCATGTTGACCTTCATAACGAGAGGATTTGAGTATAGGAGTAAAGAGGTCCTTCTGTAGTTGTATAGGGCCCTGATGAGACCACATCTGGAGTATTGTGTGCAGTTTTGGTCTCCTAATTTGAGGAAGGACATCTTTGCTCTTGAGGTAGTGCAGGGTAGGTTCACGAGGTTAATCCCCGGGATGGTGGGACTGTCATATGAGGAAAGATGACATATGGGCTTGTATTCACTGGAATTTAGAAGGATGAAAGGGGATCTTATAGAAACAAAAAAAATAAAAGGACTGGATAAGCTAGATGCAGGAAAAATGTTCCCAGTGTTGGGGGAGTCCAGAACCAGGGGCCACAGTCTAAGAATAAAGGGGAGGCCATTTAAAACTGAGATGAAAAAAACTTTTTCACCCAGAGAGTTGTGAATTTGTGGAATTCTCTGCCACAGAGGGCAGTGGAGGCCAAATCACCGGGTGCATTTAAAAAAGGGTTAGATAGAGCTCCAGGGGCTAGTGGAATCAAGGAATATGGGGAGAAGGCAGGCACGGGTAACTGATTGTGGATGATCAGCCATGATCACAATGAATGGCGGTGCTGGCTCGAAGGGCCAAATGGCCTCCTCCTGCACCTATTTTCTATGTTTCTGTGACTGCATTGAAGCTTTCTCCATGTTTAGCAGGCAGATTCTTCAAACCCTTCCCCCAAAATAATGCTAACTGTACAGTTTCTTCATGGCTACTTATTCCATGGAAATCTTTTCATCTGTGTGTGTGATTGTAAGACAAAATGAGGAGGCAGGATTGTTTTGAATATGGACAAGTCTGGACCTTGAAGGATGTGCACAAAATTGCAGTAAGGCAATTGATACATTATTGGCCAAGAGCTTGGGGGAGTAAACTGGAGGCAGGTGATATTCACTCTGTAAATATCCGACACCTGGGAGTTGTTTAAAGACCAGTTGATCAAAGTTCAGGACTGGCATGTTCCTGTGGGGAGGAGGGGATAAGGATGGCAAAGTAAGGGGCCTGTGGATGACCAAAAAGGTTGGAGATTTGGTCAAAAGGCAAAAGGAAGCAGAGGCAAGAGTTAAGAAGATGAAATCAGGCAGGGTCTTTGAAGAATATAAAGCAGGGAGAAAGGAGCTCAAGTGGGAGCTTAGAAGGGTCAAAAGGGGCTTTGTCGTTGGATTAAGGAAAGTCCCAATGCCTTTTACACCTACATTAAAAACAGGAGTTAGAACTAAGGACCAAGTGAGGACCACACAAGCATAAAAGAAGGAATGTGCATGTGGAACCATGGGATGTGAGCAAGGTATTAAACGAGTACTTTACCCCCATTTTCACCAAGGAGAAGGAAATAGCGGAGTTTTAAATATTGTTATAGTAGTTGCCACAACACCTCTTCTGGCAGCTCATCCTACATACACGCCTCCTTCCACGTGAAAAAGGCCCCACTCAGGTTCTTATGAAATCTTTCCTGCTTCACCTTAAATCTATGTCCCCAGATTCTTGATTCCCCTACTCTCTGCACTCACCCTATCTATTCCCCTTGTGATTTTATACACCTCTATAAAATCACCTCAGCTTCCTGTGCTCCAAGGAATGAAGTCCTAGCCTGTCCAGTCTGTCTCCACAGCTCAGGGCCTCAAGTCCTGGCAACATCTTCATAAATCTCTGCAATCTTTCCAGCTTAACAGCATCCTTCCTAGAGCAGGTTGACCAAAACTGAACAGAATAACTCTAAATGCGGCTTCACCAATGTCTTGGCCAACTGTAACATAACATGTGTATAAATAAATGACTTGGGCATAAATGGAGATGAGGTGGTCAGTAAGTTTGCAGATGCCACTGAGAATGTTGGGGCCACGGACTGTGAGAAAGGCCGTAAAAGTATACAAGGAGATATATATCAGCCACAGAAATGGGCAGAGAAATGGCAGATGCCGTTTAATCCGAGCAGGTGTGGGGGGTTTGCACTTTGGGAGGTCAAATGTAAGGGGAATATAAAAGTCTCTATTGCAAAACCCTTAACAGCATTGATATACAGAATGACCCAAGTCCAAAACGCCATGAAAGTGGAAACACATGCAGATAGAGTAGAAAAGTGGACATATGGTATGCTTGCCTTCATCCATCAGTGCATTGAGTCTAAGAAGCAGGAAGTTATGATGCGGCTGTGTGGGACTTTGGTAAGCTGCATTTGAAGCGTTTCATGTAGTTCTGGTTTGACAGATACAGGAAGAAGGTGGAGGCTTTGGAAAGGATGCAGAGGATGTTTTCCAGAGTGGATTAGGGGCTATATGGTGCAAGAAGAGGTTGGATAGACTTGGATAGTTTTCTCTGGAATGCTGGAGGTTGAGGGGAGACCTAACAGAAGTAAATGAAATGATGAGAGGCATCGATAGGGTAGACAGTCAGAACCTTTTCCCCAGGATGGACATTTCAAATACTGGAGGCCTCCAAGGAGGGGGCAAAGCTTGACTGAGAGGCCTCCAAGGAGGGGGCAAAGCTTGACTGAGAGGCCTCCAAGGAGGGGGCAAAGCTTGACTGGAGGCCTCCAAGGAGGGGGCAAAGCTTGACTGAGAGGCCTCCAAGGAGGGGGCAAAGCTTGACTGAGATGTGCAGGGCAGATTATTTGACACATGGGGTGGTGAGTGCCCACAACATGCTGCCAGGGTGATGGTGGAGGCAGATACAATACAAACACCCCCTAATGTAAGAGGTCTTGGGATAGGCACGTGGATATGCAGGGAGATGAAATTTGATCTTGGCATCATGTTTGGCATGGATGTTGTGAGCTAAAGCCTGTTTTTGTGCTGCATTGAATTTGAATTGAATTTGAATGGAATAAATTTTATTGGCCAAGTATGTATACATACAAGGAATTTGCTTTGGTGCTTTGCTCACAAGTAACAACGCAGCATACAGTAAACAATTAAGAATAAAACATAAAACATTAAAACATTAAGAATAAAACGTTATAGTTTGAACATGTGAAGAATGAAATAAAATACCAGAGCAAAAGGAGGCTACAGACTTTTGGCTGTTGAGTAAAGCTACTGCTCGTGGAAAAAAAGCTGTTTTTATGTCTGACTGTGGCTGCTGTGACAGTCCGGAGTCGCCTTCCAGAGGGAAGTGCTTCAAAGAGTTTGTGGCCAGGGTGAGAGGGGTCAGAGATGATCTTGCCCGCTCGCTTCCTGGCCCTTGCAGTGTACAGTTCGTCAAGGTTGTTGGCTGCAACCTTCTCAGCTGTGCGTACGATGCGTTGCAGCCTCTGGATGTCGTGCTTGGTGGCTGAGCCAAACCAGACCATGATGGAGAAGGTGAGGACCGACTCAATGATAGCAGTATAGAATTGGACCATCATTGCCTGTGGCAGATTGTGTTTCTTCAGTTGCCGCAAGAAGTACATCCTCTGTTGGGCCTTTTTGACTATGGAGTCGATGGTGGCCCCCCATTTAAGGTCCCTGGAGTTAATGGTTCCAAGGAACTTAAAATGACTCCATAGATGTGACTATGTTATTGTTGATGGTGAGTGGGGTTGATGTTGGCTTGGTTTAAATGTAAAATTGTCCCTAGCGTGTGTAGGGTAGTGCTAATGTGCGGGGATCGCTGGTCGGTGCGGACATGGTGGGCCGATGGGGCAATAGACAATAGACAATAGACAATAGGTGCAGGAGTAGGCCATTCAGCCCTTCGAGCCAGCACCGCCATTCAATGCGATCATGGCTGATCACTCTCAATCAGTACCCCGTTCCTGCCTTCTCCCCATACCCCCTCACTCCGCTATCCTTAAGGGGCCTGTTACCACGCTGAATCTCTAAACTAAACTAAACTAAAAGGGCATTGTCTTGAATGTAAAAAAAAGAGATGGGTGTTGAAACAGTGAATAGATGGAATAGATTGCTTGAGAAGGTGATAGTGATGGGATTTATTTGTTTTGCTGAGAGCAATGAATTATTAGTCAGGAAGCACAAAAAAATCAATAGAACGTGTGTTAAAACATTGTGAATGTGGCATACCCTTGGCATATGCATGGGTTACTCCAATGGTCTTTTGTAATATTGCACACTTTGTTAATAAATACAAAATTGTTTTTAACAAACCAAAGTTTGCTCTCCCCACAACATGTTGTTACATTTTGCAAGTATTCTCTTCAAATGAGGTGTTCATTAGTTTAAAGTAAACCAGTCAATAACAGTTACACAAAGTAGAGAAAGGAAATTGATACAAGTGCTTTGGGCATGCACACAATCACATCACTTTCATGTCCCTTTCCATTCATAATGAGTGGACAAAGGTTGACTCATCTGTTACAGTGATCAAATTGATATCAAAAATTCATCTTGTGTAATGCAGCCAAAACCCATTTTGAATGGCTAATTTTGTCATCACTAAAGACACGATTGGTAACCTCCCTGCATTTGAAATGTATTGTCTCAATAATAGTAGGACAATATGTCCTTTGTGCTTCATAAATCAGATTTTTTTAGTTTAGTTTAGAGATGCAGCGCGGAAACAGGCCCTTCGGCCCACCGAGTCCGCACCGACCAGCGATCCCCGCACATTAATTTCCAAAACACATTAGCGGCTATTTACACATACACCAAGCCAATTAACCTACAATTAACCTGCACGTCTTTGGAGTGTAGGAGGAAACTTCGGAGAAAACCCACGCGGTCACGGGGAGAATGTACAAACTCCGTACAGGCAGCACCCGTACTCGGTCTCGAACCCAGGTCTCTGAGGTTGTAAGCCAGCAACTCTACCGCTGCGCCACTGTGGCTGCCTAGAGTTCGCATTTACAATACAATCACTTAAATACAACTCTAATAACTTACTTTATTGACGCAGTATCTGTCGGCACCACTGTGAAAATGGTGAAGGCCTTTTGCAAGGCTTTCTCTCTGGCATTTGTCAATGAATATCTCGAAGAAACGGTTGATGGATTCCACTGAGAATGCACAGACCGTTGATCTGTTGGTAAGCTCCAAAGACTCGGGTTTGCTTTGCACAAATACAGCAAATAGTACGTCCTCTTCAGTAGAAATCCCCATTTGTTCCGCAAGATCGGCGCCCGGCTTGGCTGCATACGCTGCCTGAATGATGTTGAAGACTTCTATATCAGACGACCGCTTCCTTCTTTTCTCACTGACAATGCATTCGAGTGGCATTTCAACGTACGAGTGCAAGTAAGGATCAGAGGTGCACAGCCGAATAATAGTGGTGTGAAACGACTTGGAATGCAAGCTTTCACGTTGCACTGTTAAAAAGTACACATAGTCCCCACTTTCAAAAGCATAAAGATACTTAATTGGATAGGCATCCCTGAATTGTGGAATAACATCCATGTACGAATGTTCCGAGACAAACTGAAAGCTATCTTCGGATTCCTTTAACCTCTTGATGGACACTGAAGGTAACTGTGTTGATTGAAGTGCAGAACTCACCGTCACACCAATATATAGCTTCACAAATCCACCACTCCTGGTCATCAGTACTTTTGTTCCCAGGGGGCTGGCAATGCAGTCGGGGCACATGCCAGGCTTGTTGTTGGACAATGAATACATGCACTGGGCATTGCTTGAAAAGTTGGCAAGAGCATCTTCCTGGAGATTGTGCAGGAAACAGACACCACTCCTCGTGCTACCACAACTAATAAGGTGATCTCCGTAGAATGTTTCAACAAGCAAAACCATGTTGGTGTTGTTTCTCCACACAGTCTCGGAGCGGTCTTCCTTTTCCTCACAGTTTGTACATGGCGAACAATTCAAGGATTCCAGCACCGGGCCCGTTTTGAACTCGGAGAGCTTTTCCAGGTTGCTATTCAGGACGTAGATCTTGTTTGTTGCTCCCACGTAAATGCGCTGGTTGTGGTGGGCCAAGTTCTGGATTACAGTTTCTGCATTAAAGCTGGAAAAGTTGTACTGCATGTTCATGTCCAACTCCACATCCTTCGTTGCCGCCTCACACTCTGCACTGCTGGGCTGTACCAAGCTTCCCAAGAGCATCAACAGACGCCAAGTGCTTGTTGGACGTCTCATTGCAGAATGTGTCATGAGCTGTAAGGCAAAGAACATGGCGTGTGGCAACTGGTGACGGGGAGCAAAGTGCAACTTACACAGCATGTGGTTTATATATTTTTATCACATGTGGACACACTTATGATTGATCATTAGCAATTTATTTCCCCCCCCTTCTCTTCCCTGTGACACACCTGGATGAGCTGCCTTTTTGCCTACTTTCCCTTTCTCTCATCCCCTTTCACCAAGATCCTAGCTTCACACTTTACTCCTCTTTCCTCCTCATCTTACAGCCCTTTTGTCTTCTCTCCATCGCTGGCCTTTGTCCACCCAACTACCAATACCCCCCTCACCTGTATCCACCTCATTTTCCAGGCCTTGTCCCGCCTCCCCCTCCTTTCTCAAGTTTCTCCCCCCCCCACCCCCACCCCCACTACAATTAATCTGAAGAAGGGTACCAACCCGAACTATCGCCTATCCATGACTTCTAGAGATGCTGACTGACCCCGTTAAATTACTCCAGCACTTTGTGTCTTTTTCTGTAAACCAGCATCTGCAGTTCCTTGTGTCCAGCAGTAATTACTTGATAGTCCAGCTGATTCATCTATTGCAATCTATAGATAGGTGAGACCAGCAAGCCCGGTTCAGTGGCTGGATCTCAAGGAAGGCATAAGGACAATGTTAGGGTGCTTGAATGGGGGACGGAGGAAGAAATAACCTATTGCTATTCAGCAATTCCCACTGGGGGTAGAAGGAAAGGGTTAGAATTAATATGTGTAGGAAAAAAACTGCAGATGCTGGTTAAAATCGAAGGTAGACACAAAATACTGGAGTAACTCAGCGGGTCAGACAGCATCTCTGGAGAGAAGGAATGGGTGACGTTTCGGGTCGAGACCCTTCTTCAGACTAATTGTAGTTAAGGTGTGGGGTAGTCAATCCTGACCACAGGTGCTGTCTGTATGGAGTTTGTACATTCTCCCTGTGACCTGCATGGGTTTTCTCCTAGATCTTTAGTTTCCTCCCACACTCCAAAGACGTACAGGTTTGTAGGTTAATTGGCTTGGTAAATGTAAAAATTGTCCCTAGTGGGTTTTTGGATAGTGTTAATGTGCGGGGATCGCTGGTCGGCGCGGACCCGGTGGGCTGATGGGCCTGTTTCCGCGCTGTATCTCTAAACTAAATAAACTAAACTAAACATTCACACTAGTTCTATGTTATCCCACTTTCTTATTCACTCCCAAAACATTAGGGAAAATTATATGGGGGAAAATTAACCTACCAACCCATACATCTTTGGGATGTGGTAGGAAACAGGAGCATCCACAGGAAACCTATGGGGTCACAAGGAGAAATAGCAAACTGCGTATAGACAGCACCTCAGGTCAGGAGTGAACCTGGGCCTCTTGCACTGTGATACAGCAGCTCTACCAGCTGTGCTGCTGTGGAAATCTGAAGAGAAGGACTGGGTTCCGGGTTCACCAGCTTCACACTTCAAAAAACCCAGCATCTGCAGTTCCTTCCAAAACCTTTCCTAATCCTGTAGCAAGTTCGTTGGGCTCATTCATCCCAACATTCATCAGTCCCAGGACCAGCTGAATGGAAGGTAGTGTGCAGCAATCACTATGCTGTGTTGGTGGATTCCAAGTAGAGTCTAGCAGTGGAACCCTGTTCTGATCGAATTCACCATCGTTATGTTGAGAAAGCCAGGATCTCCAATCCTATGAAATTGGATCATAGCCACCAGATGAATAGGAACAGCTCCTCATATTTCGCTTGGGCAGCTTATAACCTAGGGGTATGAATCTTGATTTCTTGACCTTCAAGTAACCTCTGCACTCCCTCTCTCTCCACCCGTCACAGCAGCTTTTTGTTCTCACCCAACAAACAGCTAACAATGGCCTGTTTCCTTTATCATCGGTACATTTTTGCATATCTTTCATTCATTTGTTCTATATCTCTCTACTTCATCGTCTATATCTCTGATGTCCATCTCCCCCGACGCTCAGTCTGAAGAAGGGTCTGGCTCTAAAAGGCCACCCTCTCCTTCTCTCCAGAGATGCTGCCTGTCCCACTGAGTCACCCCAGCATTTTGTGTCTCTCTTCGGTTTAAACCAGCATCTGCCGTTCCTTCCTACACATGTGAATAGGGAGTCCTTGCTTGGAGAGACAGAGAACAAAGCTTTGATTTTACCTGTTTAATTTAGTTTTAACATTTTAAATTAATTCTTAAGCCTTGATATTGGATTAGAAAAAATAATGTGCTTGTTTCTATATGTAGACAGTGCATATTGCAGTATTTTGTGTTGGAAGAAGGGTCTCGACCTAAAACTTCACCCATTCCTTCTCTCCAGAGATGCTGCCAGTTCCTCTGAGTTACTCCAGTATTTTATGTCTTGCATCATTTTGTGCTTGCTTTGAAATGTTTGTACCATCTAGTATTCAAGTCCGACACTTCCTGCAGTGATATACACTATCGTCGATGGCAATTCCAATAGTTTTCTCTGTGCATGATGGCATTATAAATAAATGATTAACAGAAGTCAGGTTAATAGTTGCGACCTATTACCTTCAAGGTTTCCTCACAGTTCAACATGGACTTTATCACGAATTGCGTGTGATTTAGAGTTCCCCCGGGATGTTGTTTTTACTTTAAAATCATCCTCTGCAATGTTTTCTGCACACGAAGCTTTGCTAAAACTCAGAGGTGCTCAGTGCAGGTTGAGGCTTCTATGAACTGCCACTGCAGGTTCACGGCAGTCAGGCAGTCTTGGTGTGTCACAGGGCAACGACTTTAACTGCATTGACCCATAGCCTGAGGGTCTGAGTGCAAACACCAGCCAAGCTGCAGTATCTGGGAGACATGCAGCTGAGTTGTAATGAGTCTTCAAGGGATTAAACCACAACGACCACAATCCCACCATAGCCGCTGGGGGAATTTAAATTCAGTGATTAAATAAATCTGGATTTAAAAAAAGAAAATCTGGTGTGTCTATTATGGTAACCATGTGATTACCATGCAGTTGTAAAAATCAATCTGGTTTAATGAAGTAGTACCAGGCTAGGGTTGCCAACTATCCCGTATTAGCTAGGACAACCCGTATATTGGGCTAAATTGGTTTGTCCCGTACGGGACCGCCCTTGTCCTGTATTAGGCCCGGGGGGAGCTGTAGGCCCGGACACTGTAGGCCCATCCACTGTAGGCCCGGACAGTGTAGGCCCGGACAGTGTAGGCCCGGACAGTGTAGGCCCGGACACTGTAGGGCCGAACACTGTAGGGCCGGACACTGTAGGGCCAGACACTGTAGGGCCGAACACTGTAGGCCCGGACACTAGGTCTGGGGGCCACTGTAGGCCTGGACAGTGTAGGCCCAGGGGCCCTGGCGCTGCCTAATGGAGGTTGCGTAGCAATCCGCCTCCTGGCCCGGGCGGCCTCCATTGGTGGAGTGGGAGGACGTGGCAACTGGCTGGGTGAGGTCACGTGGAGCACGGGGCGGTGACGTCACCTTTTGTTCCTTATTTGGGAGTGAGAAAGTTGGCAACCCTATACCAGGGGGACGTCTCTTATCCATACCCAGTCTGGCCTAGATGTGACTCCAGACTTATAACTGCCTTATACTGGTTTAGGTTATTATTATTGCCACCTGCCACACTGCAGCACAGTGAAAATCGTTGTTTCGGAAGCTCTCCAAACAGATCAGATATACTATATATAAATGTAATCAAGTCAAACTCAAGAACAATAAATGGAGCCAAGGGGAGGTACAGAGGGCAGAATATAGTTCTCAGCATTGTTGCACATCAGACAAGGTCCAATGTACACAATAGGTTAGAGGAGCACTGGACAGTGGCCTAGCTTATGGAAGGACCATTCAGAAGCCTGATTATAGAGGGGAAGAAGCTGTTCCTGAGTCGGGTAGTGAGTGCTTTCAAGCTTCTGTATCTTCTGCTGGACAGGTGCGTGGAGAAGGAGTAATTACATGCCTTTGATTATGTTTTTCCAAGTGTAGATGGAACCAATGGTGTTTTTTTTGTAAACCAGCATCTGTGGTCACTTGTGTCTACATTATTTTACTGAATGTTGAAGCAGGTTCAAGGGGCATTTTGGCCTTCTCTTGCTCCTGTTTTTTAAAAATGTTTCTAGGTTTTAAATCAAAGTTGGCGTTCTGTGGTACTTTGTTCAAACATTAAAGGATCTAATTACATGAGCACACAAGAATATACAAGCAGGAATAGGGCAACTGGCCCCTCGAAATGGCCTGCCATTCTACGTGATCATGGCTGACCTATTCTGGCCTCAACTCCTTCTCTGAACTGCTGAATTCCTCCACATAAGCCTGTAATTCCCCAGTATTTCAAAAATGTATATATTTCCTCTTTAAGTGTCCACAACACTTTGCGGTAGAGAATTCCAGAGCTTCATCACTCTGTGAGAGGAAATTCCTTGGCACCTCAGTCTTAAATGACCACCACAAATCTCACCTCACTTGAGATTCTCCCACAAGTAAAAATATTTCTGTATTTAGCTACTCATGCCCCCTCAAGATTTTATATATTTCAAAAAGGTCACCCTACTTCTTTTAAATGCCAAAGAATATAGATCTATTTTTAAAATATTTGTTAAACATTGAAACATAGAAAATAGGTGCAGGAGGAGGCCATTCGGCCCTTCGAGCCAGCACCGCTGTTCATTGTGATCATGGCTGATCATCCACAATCAGTAACCTGTGCCTGCCTTCTCCCCATATCCCTTGATTCCGCTAGCTCCTAGAGCTCTATCTAACTCTCTTTTAAATGCATCCAGTGAATTGGCCTCTACTGTTTTCTGTGGCAGAGAACTCCACAACTTCACAACTCTCTGGGTGAAAAGGTGTCTTCTCACCTCAGTTTTAAATGGCCTCCCCTTTATTCTTAGACTGGCCCCTGGTCCCCTCCCGAGAGGCTGCCGTCCCGCTGAGTTACTCCAGCATTTTGTGTCTATCTTCAGTAGAACTTCTTCAAAGTCAGCATAACTTGAGGGGATTTTGCAGTGGAACAGACAAAATGTGTAGGAAGGAACTGCTGGACTGACCTCTGCTAATAAGCCCTATCGTAAATATGGACATCAAAATTAAACAAAGCCAGCAATACGATAACAACATTATTTGTATTATCAATTGAGTCACGACTTCCTCGATTATGTAAAGCAGATGATTTAATACTGTAATGCTACAGTTACAGTGAAAGTTTAGAGTCACCACACAAACCAATCTGGGATGGAAAGATTGGAAGACTTCTGAAGAAGACATTTCACACTAGGATGTAATGAAGCGGAACTGCAGATGCTTGTTTATACCAAAGATAGACACAAAGTGCTGGAGTAACTTAGCGGGTCAGACAGCATCACTGGAGAAAATGGAAAGATTACGTTTTGGATCGAGACCCTTCTTCAGACTGACTGGTAAAGAGAGTGGGGGAGAAAACTAGATGCGAAGAATAAAGCAGGATAAATCAGAGCGGGCAACAGGTCCATGGATGGACGTGAGGGGGGAGGTAAAGGGACAAGTGTTGCATCTCCTGTGGTTGCAGGGGAAAGTACCTGGGGAGGGGGTGTTTTGGATGGGAAGGGATGAATATACCAAGGAGTTGAGGTGGGAGCGGTCTCGGCGGAAGGCAGAAGGGAGTAACTGGTGGTCTATCAAAACCACCCCTTCCACCTATTGCCTGCGACACTTTGTTCTAACTCTCACCTTTTCCAGCTTACTTCTCCTCCCCCCTCCCCATAATCAGCCTGCCCCAAGGTCTTGACACAAATGTCACTTATCCATGTTCTCCAGGGATGCTGCCTGACCCGCTGAGTTACTCCACTACCTGGTGTCCTTTTGTATATTCACCTTCACGAGCAGTTCTTTGTTTCTACATGGCAACTAAATAAAAATTGTTTTTCCTCCAAATAGATGCGGTGCATTTGATGAGCACAGTGCCTGATAGACGATACTGGTGCAGGATTTTCACTCTCAAGACATGGACAAGAATAGAAAAAGTCAAAGCGAGACATGATCAGCAACCACTAACGTTTGTCTTCAACTTGGTTTAAAGTTTAATTTAGCTTGGAGCTACAGTGCGGAAACAGGCCCTTCAGCCCACTGTCCACGCAGACCAGCGATCCCCGCATATTAACACTATCCCACACACACCAGGGACAATGTTTTACATTCACCAAGCCAATTTCCCTACCAATCTGTACATCTTTGGAGTGTGGGAGGAAACTGAAGATCTCGGAGAAAACCCACGCAAGTCACGGTGAGAACGTACAAACTCCGTACAGACGGCGCCCGTAGTCGTGATCGAACCTGGGTCTCCGGCGCTGTAAGCGCTGTAAGGCAGCAACTCTACCGCTGCGCCACCGTGCCGCCACGGTACATAAAAGCACATGATTTTTACATAATATGTAAAATATTTTACATAGAAGAATCTTGTCATGTTATTTCATAACTGCCGCACAAAAAAGGGTCTTGACCTGAAATGTCACCTATTCCTTTTCTCCAGAGATGCTGCCTGTCCCGCTGAGTAACTCCAACTTTTTGTGTCAATCTTTGGTTTAAATTAGCATCTGCAGTTCCTTCCTACATATCCAAGCTGAGGGTTTGGTAAGAATTTACCAGGTAAAAATGAATATAAAGCACTGCATGTCATTTTTAAAGGTACTTGCCATTCATTACTGGGCTTTGTCACAAACGATTATGAAGCGACTTCTGCAGGCCTCCTCCAGTGCCATAGTGAGGCCCACCGCAAATTGCACCTCATATTTCGCTTGGGCAGCTTGCAGCCCAGTGGTATGAACATTGACTTCTCCAACTTTAGATAGTTCCTCTGTCCCTCTCTTCCCCTCCCCTTCCCAGTTCTCCCTCTATCTTCCTGTCTCCACCTATATCCTTCCTTTGTCCCACCCCCCTGACATCAGTCTGAAGAAGGGTCTCGACCCGAAACGTCACCCATTCCTTCTCTCCTGAGATGCTGCCTGACCCGCTGAGATACTCCAGCATTTTGTGAAATAAATACCTTCGATTTGTATCAGCATCTGCAGTTATTTTCTTACACTGCACAATAAATACAATGTCTTTTGTGTCTCCCTCTCCCCTGACACTGAGTCTGAAGAAGGAGCTCGACCCAAAACATCACCCATTCCTTCTCTCCAGAGATGCTGCCTGTCCCGCTGAGTTACTCCAGCATTTTGTGTCTACCGACAATGTCCTTTGTGTGGTTTGGATTATTTCTTGCTGCTGATCTGTCATTGTTATATCATTGCTATTGACAGCATGTGCCTTCCCTTTGAATAAATCATGTGGTTATCATTATCCTTCACCTATTAAAGATAGGCTTTTACTCATCTGAGTAATTCCCCCAGGGAACTGCTCAGTGGTTTGTGTGGATATTGTGAATATAGTTACTGTAAACACAGCCTATTGACTAACGGAGATTCCCAGCATGGTCTTCAAAGTTATACACCCTTCCACTGATCGGGCATGATGCCGTAAAACAAATCAACTCATTTCATTATGTTTAGTTTAGTTTAGTTTAGAGATACAGCACAGAAACAGGCCCTTCAGCCCACCAAGTCCGCACCGACCTGCAATCCCCGCGCTTTTGCGGTTGCAGCTCCTAGACTGTGGAACAGCATCCCTCTCCCCATCAGAACTGCCCCCTCCATCGACTCCTTTAAGTCCAGGCTCAAAACCTATTTCTACTCCCTAGCGTTTGAGGCTCATTGAGGAGGCGCTGTGAACTGTTTGCATGCTACTGTATGTTTCTTTTTTTTTCCATTGGAACCTAATCAGATGTACAGCACTTTGGTCAACGTGGGTTGTTTTTAAATGTGCTATACAAATAAAATTGACTTGACTTGACTTGACTAGCAATATCTTACACACTTTGAGGATAATTTACGATTTTACAAAGCCAATTAACATATAAACCTACACGTCTTTGGAATGTGGGAGGAAACCGGAGCACCCGGTGAAAACCCACGTGGTCACCGGGAGAACGTGCAAACTCCGTACAGACAGCACCGGTAGTCAGGATGGAACCCGGGTCTGTGGCGCTGTAAGGCAGCAACTCTACCGCTGCGCCACCATGCCGCCCTGTTGTAACAGAATGAGCCAATAGTCATTTAGACAACTATGATTTTGACCAACAGTTTAAAATTAGTTTCGTGATGTGATACTAATCAGACTATTTTTACTACAAAATAAAGTTGGGTGCTTCTGGAGGCTATTTACTTTCAGGCAATATAACAGAAACTAAATTTGTGTTATTTTAACACAGGACAAAACTAAAATCTGCATTTCCTCAATTACTGGTTGATACTGATGCAGGAAGCATTACATTTCATAATTAGAAACGTTACCTTGATAAACCATGTATCAGAAGCAATCTATTCCTTATGACACACAATGAGTTGACATTTTTTTCACCGTTAAATAAACAAAACAATTGCAAAAATACTGCGATTGATAAGTCACAACACGTTTGGGCTCCGTTGGCTGATTATTTCCTGTATGATTACAATTTGGAGAGTTCTCGTCAAAGCAGAAGATCGGCGCGGTGGCGCAGTGGTAGAGTTGCTGCCTTTCAGCGCCAGAGACCCAGGTTCGATCCTGACTATGGGTGCTGTCTGTACGGAGTTTGCACATTCTCCCCGTGACCGCATGAGTTTTCTCCGGGTGCTCCGGTTTCCTCCCACACTCCAAAGACTTACACCTTTGTAAGTTAATTGGCTTCTGTAAAATTGTAAATTGTCCCTAGTATGTATAGGATAGTGTTAGTGTTTGGTTTGATCGCTGGTCAGTGTGGGCTCGGTGGGCTGAAAGGCCTGTTTCCGCATTGCATTCTAAGGTCCAAAGTCTAGAACTAGCATTGGTTTAGCAGACTGTCACAACCAGAGTCATAATTACGCCTTGCTTATGAACACGTGGCAGCTTACTTTTATTGTTTTATCAGTCACATATTAATTTACTCAGCAGTGTTCATCCAGCAGTATTTTCAATACAGCCACATGTTATTGTGGCCTAGAAGCAGTACCCCAGAAGGTAGTTAAAAGTTGTGAAAGATTGCTTATTGTGGATACATTACCTCCTCTGGCAGCTTGTTACATACACCCACCACTCTTTGTGTGAAAAAGATACCCCTCAGATTCCTATCAATGGTCTCCCCTTCACCTTGGACCTATGTCCTCTGGTCCTCGATTCACCTACTCTGGGCAAGAGGCTCTGTGCGTCTACCCGATCTATTCCTCTCTTGATTTTATACACCTCCATAAGATCACCCCTCATCTTCCTGCTCTCCATGGAATAAAGACCCAGCCTACTCAGCCTCTCCCTATAGCTCAAAACCTCTAGTCCTAGCAACATCCTCGCAAATCTTCTCTGTACACTTTCCAGCTTGACAACATCTTTCCTATAACTTGGTACCCAGAATTGAACATACACACAAAGTGTGATCATTGCTGCCCTGTTGGTGAGCACACTCTGGAAACGTATGAAAATCTCGGGCAGTGCTCTCAAAGTTAATGATTTTTTAAATGTGTACATTCAATTTGAAAGTAATACACAGAAAGAACACAGATCCTCCCAGAATTGTCAGCAATCCATTTTAGCTAGCCACTAAGGAAATACAAAATTGATATTTGTTGTTTGTTATTTTTGGTTTCAGATTCCAGCATCATTTGTCTTCATTCTACTGAGTTCTTCCAGCATTCTGCTAAATGCTTTGCTGGAAGGGATGTTAAATGAACAATTCTTACATAGCTAAGGAATCTGAAGTCAAGAGATGGATTAGCTGCCAACTCCTAGCTAGCTACAACTAGCTACAGCTAACAATGGCCTGTTTCCTTTATCATTGTTACTTCTTTGCATTTCTTTCATTCATTGTTCTATATCTCTCTACATCATCGTCTACATCTCTCGTTTCCCTTTCCCATGACTTTCAGTCTGAAGAAGGGTCTCGATCCAAAATGTCACCCATTCCTTTTCTCCAGAGATGCTGCCTGTCCCACTGATTTACTCCAGGATTTTGTATCTATCTTCGGTTGAAACCAGCATCTGCAGTTCCTTTCTACACATAAACTCAACTAAACATGGACACTGAGTTAACAGAAAAAATATGCATCCATGAATGCAGAATACATCCAGCAATAACCTCACGACCCATCCCTTCTCTCCAGAGATGCTGCCTGGCCTGCTGATTTACTCCAGCATTTTGTGTCTATTTTGTGCATTTGCAGTTCCTTCTTCTACAAACAACCTTGTGATTCATTTTTTTAAAGCTGCAGAACTAGTGATCCAGATCATGCTAAAGGACAACAATTAACTACTAGACCAAGTGCACCCATTGGGCCCAAACCCCTCCTGCATTGGTGCAGCACCCTCTCCTCCCTCCCCTCCCCTCCCTCCACCCTCCCCCCCTTCCTTCCCCCCTTCCCCCCTTCCCCTCCTCTCAACTCCATCCCCTTCAACCCCCCTTATCCTCCCTCCTCCCCCCTCCCTCCCTTCCTCCCCCCCTCCCCCCTTCCTCCCTCCCTCCCTAGGAGATACATTTAAACTTTAAAATGTGAATAACTTAAAAAATATAACACCGATTTCAATGAAACTTCTTCCATTAGCACTAAAGGGATGACGGTGAGTAAGGTGGACCTAAAATTGTTGCGCGGTTGTGTACCGTTTTGGCTGTAGTTCAGGAACAAACAAACAAACAAACGAGAGTTTTAGTATATAGATATGGAGCAATGCAGGCAAACTGCAGCTCACGTGTAAGCTCATTTAGGTCTTACCGACCCATTCACCACAGTCCTGTACGCACTGAGTGCAGTTGACAATCCTATCATGCACCCTCCAGATGTGCCATATAAAGCGTTTTATCAGGCAGCATCACAGCATGGTTTGGGAACAGCTCCATCCAAGACCACAAGAAATTGCAGCGAATTGTGGGCGCAGCCCAGACCATCACACAAACCAACCTCCCTTCCATTGACTCCACTTATACCTCACGCTGCCTTGGCAAGGCCAGCAGCATAATCAAGGACGAATCGCACCCTGGCCACTCCCTCTTCTCCCCTCTCCCATCGGGCAAAATGTATAGAAGTGTGAAAACACACACCTCCAGTTTCAGGGACAGTTTCTTCCCAGCTGTTGTCAGGCAACTGAACCATCCTACCACAACCAGAGGGCAGTCCTGAACTACTATCTACCTCATTGGAGATCCTCGGACTATCTTTGATTGGACTTTACTGGCTTTATCTTGTACTGAACGTTATTCACGTTATTCCTTCATCATGTATCTGTACACTATGAATGGCTCGATTGTAATCACATATTGTCTTTCCACTGGCTGGTTAGCACGCAGCAAAAGCTTTTCACTGTACCTCGGTACACGTGACAATAAAATAAACAAAACTAAAAAGAATACCTCTCTACTCCTCGTGATCCAGAAGCAACACAGTGGGTGATTATTTATGGAATGGTCTCACTCTCAGGGATGTGGTGTTCTGTCACTGAGTTAGCACGCAACAAACGCTTTTTAGTGTACCTTGGTGGGTATAGGTGACAATAAACAAAACTAAGCTAGACCACATCCAGCTGTTCCCCAGAGATGCTGCCTGACTTGCTGAGTTACTCCTGCACTTTGTGTCTTTTTTGCTCAACCTAATGCATGTCTACGGGACACCTAGCTGAATTCAAAGGTAAACCAGGTACCTTTTGGGGAATTTTACAAAATTATATTAATGTAAAGTTTAGTTTAGTTTACTATTGTCACGTGTACCAAGAATGTCTTCTGTACATCTACCTAATTGGTGGTATTTTTCCCTAATTACTACCTAATTTGTGGTATTTTAAATTCTTTAATATTTTTAAACTATTTCTAAATATGGTAATGTATATATAACCTTAGTAGTATAACATGTAATTGAAGGTAGTTTTTCTCCTAATCTGCCACAGGGCTTATCTTGAGTTGCGGTCTCATCTTTGGCAGGTACTACTTTGGTTGATCGCTGTCAAATTGGGTTCACAGATATCAGCACTAAATGGATTTGAAGAACATAATTTGTATTTTGAAAGGTAGCAGTAAATGCCTCTGCTTCTACAATAGGCACTCAACCCAGGCGACCATTTGCATGCTAGCCACAGAAGCAGGTCTACAAACTCGTATTACAATCTCTCCACACTGTATCTATCCACTGTGAATGGATTGATCGTAATCAAGTATTGTCTTCGGTACATGTGACAATAAACTAAACTGAAACTGAGCTGATTACTGGAAACATTTGCAAACTGCGGAAAAGGTGGTGGACAGGTTTCTGTCAACGGGAGTTTAGTCTCCACCACATGTGACCGTGTTGCCAATTGCTGCCGCATGGAACAGTTGCAGCAGTTGATACCGACAGGGGTGGAGGGACATGTGGGGACGGAAGAATGAGATCTTGGGCATTCTCTGAAAGTGAGAGGCAAGGGCCAGCTCCAAAGCAATTCACCGCGCTGGGTGATCGTACCACAGATCTTCTTGTTGTACCTATAAACGACAAACTCCATATCGAGAGAAATATAGAAACATAGAAAATAGGTGCAGGAGGAGGTCATTTGGCCCTTTGAGCCAGCACCGCCATTCATTGTGATCATGGCTGATCATCCACAATCAGTAACCCATGCCTGCCTTCTCCCCATATCCCTTGATTCCACTAGCCTCTAGAGCTCTATCTAACTTTGTTTTAAACTCACAAATTCATTAAAATTTTTAGATTTAGATTGAGAGATACAGCGCGAAAACAGGCCCTTCGGCCCACCGAGTCCGCGCCGCCCAGCGATCCCCGCACATTAACACTATCCTACGCACACTAGGGACAATTTTTACATTTACCCAGTCAATTAACCTACAGACCTGTACGTGTTTGGAGATCGAATCAGCAAGGTGGTTTGAAAGTGCCATTTTATGTGTCGGGGGGGGGGGGGGGGGGGGGGGGGGGGGGGGGGTTGCGATGTGACTGGGAACTGAAATGTTGAAAGGTCACCTAAGATAACAAGGTCAGGGGGTGGCCTCAGCACTAGCACACCCCAGCAAACTATCTTTCAGCTGAAACTGCAGTAGCTGTAAATTTACAAGCATCGATTTTCTAATCATTGCTAATCCAGTAAAAGGAAAACACTGTGGCAGTTATTTGTGATCCAATAATCGGGAATGAAATTCCATTATTATAGAGGAGTTAAATCTTTACAGCTTCTCCACATCACAAATATTGTCTGCCGTAAACCTTGATGGATTTAAGGTCTTTACCAATTACTTTTAGAGCAAAATCCATTCTGGTCTCTGCTACTTCCCTTTCCCTTTGCTGCTAACTGGAGCAGTAAACAGTTTGCCGATAGAACTCATTTTACGGCCACATTAAAGGTCTGTTTAAAGATTAGTTTCATCTGAAGAACTGGTTTGGCTCATGTAACTTCCAGAAGGTGAATAATTACTGAGGGAAACAGTGACATTAATGTACCTTCACTGGGATTAAAATGTGTAAGGTGCCATAAAATAGGCATCGAATTGAAAAGTCCAAAAGCCTTCAAGTTGAAAACCTACAAAAATAAACTTGCTCAATTCACGCCAAATGCAGATGTGTCAGCCACTAGAATGGAAATCAGCCCGTGTTCCAGTTGGGAAACACTTTTTAGATGGATGAAAAGTGGAAATTCACGTCATGCCACTTTGCTCTTGGAAGAGGTGATGTTTATAACTAAATCCGGGCCAATGTCTGTGCTACCAACAATGTCATGGAATGCCAACGCAGTTGTCCGCTGAAATCTTGGGTGTAGCATCTGTTAGTAACGTTTAGTGTAGGTTGGAGATACAGCATGGAAACAGCTCCTTCAGCCTACTGAGACAGCACCAACCATCAATCACCCGTTCACACTAGTTCTATGTTACCCGATTTCTCATCCACCCCCTACACACCTGGGGCAATATACAGAGACTAATTAGCCCAAAGACGTCTTTGGATGTGGGAGGAAACAGGAGCATCTGGAGGAAACCCCATTGGGTCACATAAAGAACATGCAAACTCCACACAGATAGCACATGAAGTCAGGATGGAACCCGAGTTCCAGGCGCTGTGAGGCAGCAGCTCTACCAGTTGTGCCACAGTTCCACCCCTTGTGCCAATGTGCCATCCCTGAAGTGCAGGATTGTTCAGCCAAGAAACTGTTCAGCCCAGGATGAGGGATTGACTGTCATAAGATCCTGCCCATGGCTGAGATGCCTTGCACAGTTACTCCAGTGAGGATGTTTAGTTTAGTTTAGTTATATAGCGCAGAAACAGGTCCTTCAGCCCACCAGTGATCCCCGCACTCTAACGCTTTCCTACATACACTGGGGACAATTTATAATTATACCAAGCCAATTAACCAACAAACCTGTGCATCTTTGGAGTGTGGGAGATCCCGGAGAAAAGCCACGCAAGTCCTGGGGAGAAGGTACAACTCCGTACAGACAAGCACCCGTACGTGAGGGGTAGAAGGGGTGGGGGTCTGGTATTGTGGAAATACAACTCCCAGCCTATTGCCCCTTGCATTAACTAGATCAAATGCAGGATTAATCCAGTTCTATTCACTGGTCAAACTAAGCAAGGCTACAAAAATGGGATGTGTAAGGCATTGGGATATCCTTTCCATACAAGGCTAATACCCTAATTTTGTATTGTTATTCCACGGCCAATGATAGCACCTTCAGATGGGTTTGGCCTGTAGATATTGGCATTGGTTTATTGCTGTTACATATGCTGAAATACAGTAGGGAGCTGTGCCTGTGCCATCCAGTCAACTCAAATCATACTCCACATGAGTACAAACAAGTCAGTGAGGCCCAGCACAAATAGGAGGAGCAGCACCTCATATTTTGCTTGGGTTGTTTACACCCCAACGGTATGAACATTGACTTCTCTAAGTTCAGATAGTCCCTGCGTTCCCTCTCTATCCCCTCCCCCTTCCCAGTTCTCCCACTAGTCTTCCTGTCTCCGACTACATCCTATCTTTGGCCCGCCCCCTCCCCTGACATCAGTCTGAAGAAGGGTCTCGACCCGAAACGTCACCCATTCCTTCTCTCCCGAGATGCTGCCTGACCCGGTGAGATACTCCAGCATTTTGTGTCTACCTTCGATTTAAACCAGCATCTGCAGTTTTTTTACATACGCAAGTGCAACAGGTCGTGCAAAAACAAAAATACCAGAGTGCAGAATACAGAGCGACAGCATTATAGAGCTACAGCATTATAGAGCTACAGCATTATAGAGCTACAGCATTATAGAGCTACAGCATTATAGAGCTACAGCATTATAGAGCTACAGCATTATAGAGCTACAGCATTATAGAGCTACAGCATTATAGAGCGACAGCATTATAGAGCGACAGCATTATAGAGCTACAGCATTATAGAGCTACAGCATTATAGAGCTACAGCATTATAGAGCTACAGCATTATAGTCACAGAGGAAACGTCAAACATTCGCAATGAGGTTGGTTGCAAGGTAATGACTACACCTCAGTTTATAGGAGGACCTGCACAGTCTCAACAAATCACAACAGGGAAGAAGTTGTTCCTGAGTCTAGTGGTACGTGCTTTCATGCTTTTGTATGTTCTTCCCGATAGGAGAGGGAAGCGGAGAGAGTGACCGAGGTGATAACGGTTGTTGATTACATTGCCTGCCTCCTTGACAAAGCGTGGTGCAGACGGAGCTGACGGAAGAGAGGCCAGTCCGTGTGATGAACAGACCACATCTCTCTGCAATTTCTTGTGACTTTGACTAAAGTCACAAGGTCTTAAGTGATAGGAGCAGAATTAGACAATTCGGCCCATCAAGTCTACTCCGCCATTCAATCATGGCTGATCCATCTCTCCCTTCTAACCCCATTCTCCCGCCTTCTCCCCATGACTGACACATGTACTAATCAAGAATGTCCATTGATTTGGCCCCTACAGCCTTCTGTGGCAAAGAATTCCACAGATTCACCACCCTCTGACTAAAGAAATTCCTTCTCATCTCCTTTCTAAAAGAACGTCCTTTAATTTTGAGGCTATGACCTCTAGTCCTAGACTCTCCCGCTAGTGGAAACGCTGGTGCCAAACCAAGCAGCGATGTAACCTAAGAGTATATTTTCTATGGTGCATCTGTAGATGTTGGTAGGAGTAGTTGGAGACCTGCCAAACTTCCTTAGTCTCCTGAGGAAGCAGAGGCATTGGTGTGCTTGCTTGGGTATAGGAATATCCTCTTCTTAGTTTTATTCTGTTCCAGAGAGTTATCTTCAAAAATATAACATTATGGAGGCCCAGTCCCCACCACTCTATCTCGTCCCCCTACCCCCATCTGCCTATCACCCACACACTCCTCCCACTGGATCCCGATGCCCCTCCCAATGCTCATCCCCCTCCTCCCATCAGCCCGTGTTTGGTTCCACTCTTCCTCCTCCTTTCTTAATCAGGTTCCAGGACCTGCAGTCGTTTGTTGCCCCCACCTATTACCTCCAAACCTCTGTCACCATCTCCACGCTTCTCTCCCCACCCCTGAGTCCATCGGCCAACCAATCCCTCCTCCCCAGTGTCGACGCATTCCTTGATAGCTCTTAACCCACCTCTGTACACTGGCTATCTCCCCTCTACTCTTTCATTCCAGTCCCGATGAAAGGGCAGCACAGTGGTGCAGCTGGT
Organism: Rhinoraja longicauda; assembly: GCF_053455715.1. Classification (NCBI taxonomy): domain Eukaryota; kingdom Metazoa; phylum Chordata; class Chondrichthyes; order Rajiformes; family Arhynchobatidae; genus Rhinoraja; species Rhinoraja longicauda. The sequence goes on from NC_135972.1 coordinate 39,008,920, forward strand.
AAAGCTGCTGCTTCACTGCTGCGGAGACCTCCATTAGATCCTGACTAGACCCCCATTAGATGGGGCGGCACGGTGGCGCAGCGGTAGAGTTGCTGCCTTACAGCGAATGCAGCGCCGGAGACTCAGGTTCGATCCTGACTACGGGCGCCGTCTGTACGGAGTTTGTACGTTCTCCCCGTGACCTGCGTGGGTTTTCTCCGAGATCTTCAGTTTCCTCCCACACTCCAAAGACGTACAGGTATGTAGGTTAATTGACTGGGTAAATGTTTTAAAAAAATTGGCCCTAGTGTGTGTAGGATAGTGTTAATGTGCGGGGATCGCTGGGCGGCGCGGACTCGGTGGGCCGAAGGGCCTGTTTCCGCGCTGTATCTCTAAATCTAAAAAAAAACCTTGGGCCTTGTCTGTGTTGAGATTGTACCTTTCCCCAGTGACTGTATGGAGTTCCACTGAGTGTTCCAGTTTCCCCTCACACAACAAAAATGGACAGCTTTGTAGACTATTATTGTCATTATTGCACAATTATTGTTTTTTTCTGTGTGTACGTACGTATATAATCTATATATGTGTGTATTTGTGAGTATGTGTATATCTACACAGACTGAACACTCTTGTTTATTATATTGTTTACAGTCTACTATGTTTACATATTCTGTTGTGCTGCTGCAGGTAAGAATTTAATTGTTCCATCTGGGACAGATGATAATAATATACTCTTGACTCTAGGTGGCCTCTGTAAATTGGCCTCTGTAAATTGCTTCTTGTGCTCAGGGAGTGGATGCAGATGTGGGATAACACAGGACTAGTGTGAAAGAAGACAGACACAAAAAAACTGGAGTAACTCAGCGGGACGGGCAGCATCTCCATTTTTTTGAGAGCAGGATGGAAATTGGTGGTGAAGCTGATGAAGTCCATGAGTTCTGCATGGGTGAAGGAGGTAGGACCAATGCAGTCGTCAATGCAGCGGACGTAGAGTTCAGGGATGGGACCAGTGTACGCCTGGAACAGGGGATGTTCGACGTGCCCTACAAAGAGGCAGGCATAGCTGGGGCCCATAGCTACGCCTTGGACTTGGAAGAAGTGGGAGGAGTCGAAGGAGAAGTTGTTGAGGGTGAGGACCAGCTCTGCTAGGCAGAGTAGAGTGTTAGCAGAGGGAAATTGGATGGTTCTGCGGTGGAGGAAGAAACGGGGCTTTAAGGCCTTCCTGGTGGGGATGGAGGTGTGGAGTGACTGAACGTTCAGAGTAACGATGAGGGAGTGGGAGCTGGAAAACAGAAGTCATTCAATTCCATGAGTTCAACTTCACCACCAATTTCCATCCTGCACTCAAAAAATTGAGATGCTGCTTGTCCCGCTGAGTTACTCCAGCTTTTTGTGTAAATCTTCAGTTTAAACCAGCATCTGCAGTTCCTTCGTACACGAGTGTGAAAGGGTGAGCAATGGTTGGTGTGGACTAATCAGCTGAAGGTCTTTTGTTTTCATGCTGTATGTTCCAATTCATAGAAAAATAGATGCAGGAGTAGGCCATTCAATATGATCATGGCTGATCATCTAAAATCAGTATGCGTTCCTGCTTTCTCCCCATATCCCTTGATTCCTTTAGCCCCAAGACCTAAATCTAATTCTCTTAAAACATCCAGTGAATTGGCCTCCACTGCCTTCTGTGGCAGAGAATTCCACAGATTCACAACTCTTTGGGTGAAGAAATTTTTCCTCATCTCAGTATAAATGGCCTACTCCTAATCCTTCACTGCCTGCTGTATCTGAATGCTCACTTTCAGTGACTGATGTACAATCACACCCAGGTCTCGTTGCACCTCCCCTTTTCTTAATTTGACACCATTCAGATAATGATCTGCCTTCCTGTTCTTGTCTCCAAAGTGGATAACCTCACATTAATCCACATTATACTGCATCTGCCATGCATCTGCCCACTCACCCAACCTATTCAAGTCACCCTGCAGCCTCATAGCATCCTCATCGCAGCTCACACTGCCACCCAGCTTTGTGTCATCTGCAAACTTGGAGATATCACATTTCATTCCCTCGTCCAAATCGTTAATATATATTGTAAATAACTGGGCCTTGCGGCACCCCACTAGTCACTGCCTGCCATTCTGAAAAGGATCCATTAATTCCTACTCTTTGCTTTCTGTCTGCCAACCAGTTCTCTATCCATGTCGATACCCTACCCCCAATACCATGTGCTCTAATTTTGCACACCAATCTCTTGTGTGGGACCTTGTCAAAGGTTTTTTGAAAGTCCAGATACACCACATCCACTGGCTCTCCCTTATCTATTTTACTTGTTACATCCTCAAAAAATTCCAGAAGATTAGTCAAGCATGATTTCCCCTTCATAAATCCATGCTGACTTTGACCCATCCTGTCATTGCTTTCCAAATGCGATGCTATAACATCTTTAACAATCGACTCCAGCATCTTCCCTACCGATGTAAGGCTAACTGGTCTATAATTCCCCGTTTTCACTCTCACTCCTTTCTTAAAAAGTGGGGTTACATTAATCCTGTCCACAGGAATTGATCCAGAGTCGAGAGAACATTGGAAAATGGTCACCAATGCAATGAAGGGTCTCGATCCGAAACATTAATTGACCAGTTTCTTCCACAGATGCTACCTGACTCGCTAAGTTAATCCCTGTATTAAAAACATAATATTATGTTGGTTTATGAAACAAAGGCTGTTATATCAAAGGCTATGATGGAAAAACTGATAAACTAAGGAATACAGTGAGTTTATGACTTGGTTGATTTGTATTTCTAAGTATCGTACATTCCGTGCCAAACTGTTCCGCTAACTTTGCATACGACAGCTTGTTCAACAGATTGGCACTTTCCACCTTTTGAAATGGCCAGGCGAATTTTCACTTCATGGGAACTCCAATTTCTCATCCTCCCCCCACACACTAAGGGCAGTTTACAGAGACAATTAACCTAAAGACGTCTTTGGACATGGGGGGAGACAGGAGCACCCGGAGAAAACCACATGCGGTCACATGGAGAACGTGCAAACTCCACACAGAGAGCACATGAGGTCAGGATTAAACCCCGGTTACTGGTGCTGTGAGGCAGCAGCTCTACCAGCTGTGCCAATGTGCCACCTCTTGTGCCAATGTGCCATCCCTGAATTACAATTATGCCTCATTTTTGGTGTGAGCATGAATTCTAAATGTTGGATTAAATCACAATTCCATTAACACCGTCTGTAACATCCGCTGTAAATCTATTCCTGATGAATATCTAGAAAAGGGAGAATGCAAGATACCTGAAACACAAAATGCAGGCATGCAGGAAATGTGTCTATAACCCAAACAGACCCTTGGGCCCATTCAGTCCATGCCGCCCATCAGTCACCCATTTCTAGTAGTCTTACACTAATCCTACACTATCCTTTCCTCATGCTCATCAATCTGCCCTTAATTCTACACATTCAGGTACATTTAGTGGCCAATTAATCTACCAACTTGCATGTCTTTGGGATGTGAGCGCACCCTGGGGAAACAAATAAAGCTAGAGTCATGGAGTTATGCAGCATGGACATAGGTTCTTCAGCCCAACTGGTCCATGCCAACTGACCTGCCTAACAAAGTTAGTGTAGGAGGAAACTGCAAATGCTGGTTGACACCGAAGATAAATCAGCGGGACAGGCAGCATCTCTGGACAGAAGGAATGGGTGATGTCTTCAGACTGAGAGTCAGGGGAACGGGAGACACAGAGATAGGGAAGGCGTGAATACGAGAGATCAAAGGGGACGTAGAGCAAGGAAGATGTAGAATAGATCTTTGTTAGCTAGGGGAAGGTGACAATGAGGCATATAAAGGAAAACATTTAATCAGGAGGACAATCAGACTGGTTGGAGAACTAGGATCAGGGAGGGATGGAGAGAGAAGGAAAGCAAGGGTTACTTGAAGTTAGATCAATTAATATTCATACCGCTGGGGTGTAAGCTGCCCAAGCAAAATATGAGGTGCTGTTCCTCCAATTTGCATTGGGCCTCACTCTAACAATGGAAAGCTAGTCCCATTTTCCGGCGTCTGGGCCATAGCTATCCAAACTTTTCCTATGCATATACCTGTCCAAGTGACTTGTAAATGTCAGAATTGTACCCACCTCTACAACATCCTCCGGCAGCTCAAGGAGAAAGTCACAGGGAAAAGGTGAAAACTCCAAATTGCCAGGGCCCAGGGTCAGGACTGAACCCAGTCTTTGGCTCTGTAAGGCAGTAGATCTCCTGCCTGCGTCACTGTGCTGCCCAAAACATGCACCCAACTGTTATCACAGATGCTGACTGATCACTGACAATATATATTTGTGCTAAAAAATGACTTACTGTAAAATTTGAACTAAACAATGCAAGTAACAAAAGGAAAATTCAGTCCTGGAATATTTGAACTATTAGCCAGTTTGTTTGAAGAGCAGCTAAATGTGGTTCCAGTATTTTTGTTTTTGTTTTTCAATGGTTTAAGATTCTGTAGTTCCATCGAAATTGCCCATTTCCTACATTTCCAGAACCAGGGGACACAGTCTAAGAATAAAGGGGGGGCATTTAAAACTGAGATGAGAAATAACTTTTTCACCCAGTTGTGAATTTGTGGAATTCTCTGCCACAGAAGGCAGTGGAGGCCAATTCACTGGATGAATTTAAAAGAGAGTTAGATAGAGCTCTAGGGGCTAGTGGAATCAAGGGATATGGGGAGAAGGCAGGCACGGGTTACTGATTGTGGATGATCAGCCATGACCACATGAATGGCGGTGCTGGCTCGAAGGGCCAAATGGCCTCCTCCTGCACCTATTTTCTATGTTTCTATTTAGGTTTATTTGCTGTTGCAGAAGACATAACCTTCTCAGCTCTTAGTCTAAATAAATCCCAATGGTTTTAGTTAAGGGTTAGCACCAACAATGCGATACCTGAGTATTATAATCATAAGGTCATAAGTGATAGGAGAAGAATTAGGCCATTTGGCCCATCAAGTCTACACAGGCCATTCAAAGATGCTGATCTATCTCTCCATCCTAACCCCATTCTTCTGCCTTCTCCCTATAATCCCGGACACCCGTACTAATCAAATAATGGCAGCACGGTGGCGCAGCGGTAGAGTTGCTGCCTTACAGCGAAGGCAGCGCCGGAGACCCGAGTTCGATCCCGACTGCGGGTGCTGCCTGTACGGAGTGCGTACGTTCTCCCCGTGACCTGTGTGGGTTTTCTCTGAGATCTTTGGTTTCCTCCCACACTCCAAAGACGTACAGGTTTGTAGGTAAATTAGCTCGGTAAATGTAAAAATTGTCCCTAGTGTGTGTAGGATAGTGTTAATGTGCGGGGATCGCTGGGCGGCACGGACATGGTTGGCCAATGGGGCCTGTTTCCGCACTGTATCTCTAAACTAAACTAAACTAAACTAATAATCAAGTAATAAACCCGAAATAATCAAACTCCATTGGCACAGCTTATGGTACAACAGCAGTCTGTGTAACAGTTTAACAAAATGAACCAAATTAGTTACACCCTTTGAGTCAGGACGTTTTGGTTTAAATTCCACTTCCCATCTCCTCGGTGAAGCCTCCACGACCTGCTCCACTGTTGGCATGCTATCTTTCAAATGAGTTATTATGCCCTGGTAGAAGCCATTCAACTCTTTCCGATGGTGTAAGAGATCTCATCAGCGTTTTAAAAGAGGGGAACTTTTGTCTCCGCTACTATTAAGATTCAATCAACATTATTATAAAATAATTACAGTGGTGTTTGTGGGAACCTGCTTCACGCGATCTACCTGCCACATAATCTGCATTATGAACAGGGATCTATCCTGCTTTAAAAATGGTTGATCAGCTTAGTTTTATTTAGTTTAGTAAAGAGAGACATTATGGAAACAGGCCCTCCAGACCACCGGGTCCACGCTGACTATCGATCACCCACTCACACCAGTGAAGAAGGGTCTCGACCCGAAACGTCACCCATTCCTTCTCCCCAGAGATGATGCCTGTCCCGCTGAGTTACTCCAGCTTTTTGTGTCTATCTCCAGTTCTTTGATATCCCACTTTGTATACCTGCACATTTCAGAGGCCAATTAGCCCACTAACCCACACAACTTTGGGATGTGTGAGGAAACTGGAACATCTGGAGATAATCCGCACTGTCAGAGGGAGGACGTGCAAACTCCACACAGACAGCACCCGAAGTCAGGACCGAAGGCAAGTCTCTGGCACTGTGAGACACCAGGTCTACCAGCTGCACCCTTGTGCGGTTGACATCCAATAAACCAATATGCAAAGGCTATGAAATCACTGGATGGATACAACCATTGTTACTCTGTATTCAAATCTTACCAAATCTTTGAACCGATACATCAGTTCCCTGGGTGACAAAAACAACTCATTTATATTTGCAAATATTCAGAACTGCACAGAGTGTACTCACATAAATTTGCCTGTGGCATTGAAAGAATCAGCTGACGTTTGTAAAGGTTCATATTTCACACATTTGTAAAGGTTCATATCTAAGGGCTTGGTTCATCTATTTATCTTGTTGAGTCATTTCAGCCTTTCAGAAGGTGGGTGAAAAAAACAAACTGCTGGATGAACTCAGCAGGTCAGGCAGCAGAGAAGAGAGAGACAAAGAAGAGAGACAAAGTGCTGGAGGAACTCTGAGGACAGGCAGCATCTCTGGATAGAAGGAATGGAGAGGTTGCCATGGTTTCAGGTCGAGACCCTTCTTCAGAAGAGTCTTGAGCCGAAACATCACCCATTCCTTTTCGAAGAAGGCCAGGCAGCATCCATGAAGGGACATGCACAGATAACGTTTTGGATTTGGACCCTTACGAGTGTGAGTTTAGGGAAAAGACTTCAGTGTTAGGTAACCCACTTCCCTCGTGGTCCTTTTCCACTTCCACCAATCCACCATGGCAACCTCTCCATTTGTTGACCATCCCTTCCCCCTCATCAGTCTGTCCCACCAGACTCTGTCAGTCCCGTACCTCTTCTTTGCTTCATCTTTCCAACCCCATCCTCACCCAGTTCCCTCTGTCCATCATCCCTCTCTACTCTGGTTCCACCAATCAACCACCAGCCTCTAACGCAACACTGAACGGTGGCGCAGTGGTAGAGTTGCTGCCTTACAGCGAATGCAGCGCCAGAGACCCGGGTTCGATCCCGACTACGGGTGCTGTCTGTACGAAGTTTGTACGCTCTCCCCATGACCTGCATGGGTTTTCTCCGAGATCTTTGGTTTTCACTCACACGCCACAGGTTTGCAGGCTTGGTAAAATTGTAAATTATCCCTCTTGTGTTAGGATAATGTTAGTGTACGGGGCGATCCCTGGTTGGTGCGGACTCGGTGGGCCGAAGGGCCTGTTTCCACACTGTCTCGCTACACTAAGCTAAACGATCCCTACTATCGTTTACTATCTCTGCTGCATACTATCTTTCCTCTACACTCTGATTCCTAATGCAAAGTCTTGACCCGGAATGTGTGACAATCGTTTTTGCCACCACAGATGCTGCTTGACTCGCTGAGTTCTTCTCAGAGTTTATTTTTTGCCTCAGTTTTAATATGCTGTTTTGGGTTAGTTTGACTGTGAAAGGGACAAAATACTTTGTATTTCATTCCTCTGTCATGGAATTAAACATTTAAGCACGATAGGTGAAGCAATCCTTAATAGTGTGAAGCGTATGGGATTGAAATCTTTGCACGCTGCCATGAATGTTAAAGAACCAAGGATCAAGAATAGGGGGCGTCACGGTGGCGCAGCGGTAGAGTTGCTGCCTTACAGTGAATGCAGCGCCGGAGACCCAGGTTCGATCCCGACTACGGGTGCTGTCAGTACATATTTTGTATGTTCTCCTCGTGACCCACATGGGATTTCTCCGAGATCTTCGGTTTCTTCCCACACTCCAAAGACGTACAGGTATGTTGGTAAACTGGCTTGGTAAATGTAAAAATTGTCGCTGGTGTGTGTAGGAGATTGTTAATGTGCGGGGATCGCTGGTCAGTGTGGACTCGGTGGGCTGAAGGGCCTGTTTCCGCGCTGTATCACTAAACTAAACAGTTCAGCAGTGAGACATCAACACCTGCCAGGAATGGGCTGATCAGTGGGCAAGATAGGAGGCTGGGTGATGATAAAGGAATAGCACAAAGCAAAGAGGGGAAAATAAATTATATGGAGGGATTGATAGATTTTCATACATTAAGGGAATGAAGGGGTGTGGGGTTAGTGCATGAAAGTGAGGATCAGTCATGATATTGAAGAGCAGAACAGGCATCACGGATCAACTGGCATAACTTTGCTTTTATTTCTGAAATTATGTTCTCAAAAGAGAGTGTGTGTGGGTTGGGCAGAGGCAAAGGACGGGGGTAAATGATGTTGCATACGAGGAAGAGGCAGAGGTGGACAGACCTCATGGAGAGTGGAAGATTTCAGAAGAGAGAATGTGGTAGAGAAGAGAAACATAGGTGCAAGAGTAGGCCATTCGGCCCTTCAAGCCAGCACCGCCATTCAATATGATCATGGCTGATCTAAATTCAGTACCCCGTTCCTGCTTTTTCCCCATATTCCTTGATTCCTTTAGCCCTGAGAGCTAAATTTAACTCTCTCTTGGAAACATCCAGTGAATTGGCCTCCACTGCCTTCTGTGGCAGAGAATTCCACAGATTCACAACTCTCTGGGTGAAGAGGTTTTTCCTCATCTCAGTCCTAAATGGCCTACCCCTTATTCTTAAACTGCGACCCCTGGTTCTGGCCTCCCCCAACAGCGGGAACATTTTTCCTGCATCAAGCCTGTCCAATCCTTTATGAATTTTGTGTGTAAAAGAGAGATTATAGAGAGGGGAACAATGGAAGATTAAACAGGATTAAATATCATGTGGATAAGGGATTCAAGAGATTCAAGATAGCTTTATTTGTCATCCAAATTGGACGAAATTCAGTCACCCACAGTCCAACAATAAAAGCATTAAATAGGCATTAAAATTACACAACCCCAAAAACACACAAAAAAAAGAAACATCCATCAAAGGAACATCCATCACAGTGAGTCTCCTCCAGTCCTCTCCTCACTGTGATGGAAGGCCACAATGTCTTTCCCTTCTCCTGCCGTCTTCTCCCGCGGTCAGGTTGTTGTGGTTGCAGGCCGCGCCGGACGGTCCGCAGCGGCCCGAGCCTAAGGCGAGTCGCAGCCGCTCCCGCAGCCTCCGAAGACGGCCGGCTCCGCCGATGATAAGTCCGATCCGGGGGCGGGTGAACACGCTGCTGCTGCCGCTGTTGCTGCACGTCGGGGCGGTCGTGGCTCCCGACATTGAAGCCCCCGCCCAGCAGAGAAATATCCCGCGGCATATTTTAGGCCGCGCCGGACGATGAAATGTCCGCGACCCAAGCCCCGCGATCCGGGGCGGGCGAACATGCTGCCGCTGCCGGAGCTCCCGATGTCGGCATCCACGCGGCCCGAGCCTAAGGTGAGTCACAGCCGCTCCCGCAGCCTCCGAGGACGGCCGGCTCCGCTGATGGTAAGTCCGGTCCGTGGGCTCAGCGAACCAGAGCCCTGGAGGCCGCCAGCTCCAGGAGTTGGGCCGATGGTAGGCCGCAGCAGGAACGGAGACAACACCCAGAAAACAAAGGTCGGGTCTCCGTTCGGAAGGGACACATATTTACAATTTTACAGTTCCCCCCTCCCCCCCACATACACACATAGTACACAAACAAAAAAACACAACTACAATTAAGACAACAAAAACACAAAGACAAATGGACCGCAGGTAAGCCGCAGCTGAGGTCACATATTGACATTGGCCTACAAAAAATGCTGGAGTATCTCAGCTGGTCAGGCAGCATCTCTGGAGTGAAGGAATGGGTGACGTTTCGGGCCAGACCCTTCTTCAGACTGATGTCAGGGGAGGGGGCGGGACAAAGATAGAATGTAGTCAGAGACAGTGAGACTGGTGGGAGAACTGGGAAGGTGGAGGGGATGGAGAGAGAGGGAAACCAAGGGCTATTTGAAGTTATGTTCATACTGCTGGGGTGTAAGCTACCCAAGCGAAATATGAGGTACTGTTCCGCCCATGTGCGCTGGGCCTCACTCTGACAATGGAGGAGGCTCAGGATTGAAAGGTCAGATTGGGAATGGGAGGGGGAGTTGAAGTGCTGAGCAACCAGGAGATCAGGTAGGTTAAGACAGACTGAGCAGAGGTGTTCAGCGAAACATTTGCCAAGCCTGCGCTTGGTCTCGCCGATGTAGAGAAGTTGACACCTGGAACAGCGGAAACAGTTGGACATTGGCCTCATTGGTTTGGAAAGATGCAGACCACAGCAAATTTGTTTGATATTCCCTGATCATGTATCTGTACACTGTAGACGGCTCGGTTGTAACCATGTATCGTCTTTCCGCTGGCTGGTTAGCACGCTACAAAAGCTTTTCACTGTACCTCGGTGCATGTGACAATAAACTAAACTAAACTAAAAAGATTACCCCTCTACTCCTCGTGATCCAGAAGCAACACAGTGGGTGTGGATTTATGGAATGATCTCACACTCAGGGATGTGGTGTTCAGACACTGAGTGGGTGGGAAAGGCACAAACACATCCACTCATCTTATCCAGTCGAATTCCCTCTTTTCATTTATTGGCTTCTCTGAATATTGGGCAACCTGGCCTTTAACCGTGGGCTCTCCCCATGACCTCATGTCCCCCCCCCCCCATGACCCCATGGAGGGGGGGGGTCATCATCTGACCCCCCCCCAACACCCTTTCTCCCTGACCCAATTCAGAGTGAATTAGAGATCCCATCAAGAGAGCTGTTGAGACAGCAACACACAAAATGAACATTTTAGATTCAGGTCAAGTAAAATTATAACATAGAACAGTATAGCATCAGAACAGAGCCTTCTTCCCACAATGTCTGGGCTGAACTTGATGCCAAAATCAACTCTTATCTGCCTGAACATAATCCATACTGCTCCATTCCATGCATATCCATCTGCTTATCCAAAGGTCTTATAATTACCACTATCGTATATATTCCACCACAACCCCCAGCAATACACTCCAGCCACTCACTGTCCTCTGTGTAAAAAACCTGCCCCTCACATCTCCCTTGAATTTTGCCCCTCTCACCTAAAAGTTATGAGTAAATATTTAACATTGACCTCCTGGGAAATAGGTTCGCCCCCCCCTCCGCTGACATCAGCCTGAAGAAGGGTCTCGACCCGAAACATCACCCATTTCCTTCTCTCCAGAGATGCTGACTGACCCGCTGAGTTACTCCAGCATTTTGTGTCTACCTCCTGAGTCTAAATGTCAGTTGTCCATTTCCTTTACAGGAATAAAGGAGGACCAGGTGTGGGGGGGGGGGGGGGGGGGGGGGAGGAGGAGGGGGGAGGGGGAGGAACAATGGAAGAACCTGGCACGGGATACTTTGTGACTTTGTCGGCGCCCTTTATATGCCCACTATTTCATACCTTGGTTATGCAAGCAAAGAATTTAACTGACATGTCACATGTGACAGTAATATATTCATTCATTCATTCCTTCATTCGTTCGTTCGTTCATTCACAGATGCTGCCCGAACCACTGAGTTCCTCCAGTCTTTTGTGTTTGCTAAGGAATTATAATGGATACTAGACCAAGTGGACCCGTTGGGCCCAAACCTCTCCTGCATTGGTGCAGCACCCTCTCCTCCCCCACTCCCCCCTCCCCCTCTCCTCCCTCCATCCCCTTCCCTCTCCCCTCCCTCCTCCCCTTCCTCTCCCCTCCCCTCCCCTTCCCTCCCCCTCCCTTTCCCCTCATTCCATCCCCCTCAACCCGCCTTATCCTCCCCCTCTCTCCACCCCCTCCCTCCCTCCCTCCCTCCCTCCCTCCCCCCCTCCCTCCCCCCCTCCCCCCCTCCCTCCCTCCCTCCCTCCCTAGGAGATAGATTTAAACTTCAAAATGTGAATAACGTTTAAAATATAACACTGATTTCAATTAAACTTCTTCCATTAGCACCAAAGGGACTACGGTGAGTAAGGTGTGCCTAAAATTGTCGCGCTATCATGTACTGTTTAGGCTGTAGTTCAGGAACAAACAAACAAACGAGAGTTTTAGTGTATAGATATGAAGTATAAAGGAGAGAGCCTGAGCACATTGCAACTGGACAAATCCTGAACGTTTATAACCCAATTCTATTCTGATTCACAAGGCCAACATAATCTTTGTTCTTGTCAGACTCATACAAAATAATTGGTGGTATCCATGAGTACAGTAGGGGATTTCAATGACATGCCAAGACGACAGTTGGATGACAGAAGAGGAAGTTGAGGGAATAAGAATTAGAGGGTTCCAAAACCATGAGAGCTTTTCATGTGAAGGAATTGTTTCCTTTACATGAGAAAAAACTTTTTCACCCAGAGTTGTAAATTTGTGGAATTCTCTGCCACAGAAGACAGTGGAGGCCAATTCACTGGATAAATTTAAAAGAGAGTTAGATAGAGCTCTAGCGGCTAGTGGAATCAAGGGATATGGGGAGAAGGCAGGCACGGGTTACTGATTGTGGATGATCAGCCATGATCACAATGAATGGCGGTGCTGGCTCGCAGGGCCGAATGGCCTCCTCCTGCACCTATTTTCTGTTTCTGTGCTTCCTCTTGCAAGCACTTGCTATGTAGGAAGGAACTGCAAATGCTAGTTTAAACTGAAGATAGACACAAGATGTTGGAGTAACTCAATGGGACAGGCAGCATTTCTGGAGAGAAGGAATGGGTGGCGTTTCGGGTCGAGACCCTTCTGCTCATTAGTCAATAGTCAATTTATTTGTCACATACACATAAATGTGCAGTGAAATGAAAAATTACCCGCAGTCCAACAATAAGACCAATAAAAATAAGCAATAAAAATATGCAATAACACATGCAATCATAAAGCAACACCAAACAAAAGAAACATCCATCACAGTGAGTCTCCTCCAGTCACCTCCTCACTGTGATGGAAGGCCAGAACCTTGTGCTGTGTCTGGTTTGCGAGAACGGGAAGAGCGAACAAGTTGTTATGATCAGTAAGGATGGTGGAAACAAATTCAAAAGTAATTTTCAAAAAGAGAATTATCAGATGTCTGAGGAAGTAAATGCAGTGATACGCTTTCTTGTGGCTCAGTGTGGAAGGACCAGGTTTGTTTAGTGATGGTATGGATGCCCATGAACATGAAGCTGTTGACATCTACAGCGAAGGCACAAAGTGTAGAGTAACGCAGCTGGTCAAGCAGCATCTTTGGAGAACATTGATAGGTGACATTTTTGGTTGGAACCCTTCTTCAGACGCTTACATGTTCTTAGGGATGCTGGGTCACTCCAGCATTTTGTGTCTTCTTTTGTAAACTGGCATCTGCAGTTCCTTATTTCTCCACTCGACCATCTACAGCGGCTCTGTTGATGAGGGCAGGGTTATGTTCAACCCTCTGCTTCCAGGTTAAAAGAATTTCACTATTCCTTGTTCTGTTTTTATTCAGCTCTTCTGTTATTTGAGTGTAATCAATAAAACTAGAATTAGTCACATTGCCAATACACTTTTCTTTGACTGTTTATTGAAGGGCTAAATATTAGATTGCAAAGTGCATTTTTTCTTGTGCAGAATATGTTTGATAATCATCTAACGACGCTGGAATCTCTTCTTCACAATGACTCACATAATTGAAAATGTATTTGCGTTATCATAACCAGTGTAAGCTCGCCTGTGATAAATCTTTTGTGCCACCTTTCATTCAACATCACTCTTGCACAGCCACAATGTTGCCAAGTCATAGCCCAGGTATGTATTTGGAATGAATTCCTTTTAATATATTCGAAGGATGTGGCTGTACCTGGCAGCCTCAATATTTATTGCCCACACCTATTACTGGTACAAAAGGTCACAGTGGGTCGGTCGCCTTCCCGAGCCATTGCAATGCAGCTAAATGAGATTAAAGTACTCTCATGATGCAAGGTTTGGTCCCAGCAGGTTTCTCAAGAGGAGAGAGGTTGTATGTTTAAGATGGTGGATGGAATGCAACCAAGAGGGCTGTCTTTCCAGAGTGGAGTCAAACTGCGAGTGTTGTGAGGGAAGGGTTGCCAACTTCCTCACTGCCAAATATGGGACAAAGGGTGACCTCACCGCCTCGCGCCCCATGTGACCTCACCCAGCCAGCGGCCACGTGCTCCCGCTCCACCAATGTCACACTTCGTTCCTCATTTTGGAGTGAGGAAGTTGGCGACCCTACTAATACGGGACAAGGGCGGTCCCGTACGGGACAAACCAATTTAGCCCAAAATACGGGATGTCCCGGCTAATACGGGACAGTCGGCAACCCTCTGTGGGAGATACACTCTTCCAGGAAAGTGAAGAGTATTCCATCACGCTCCTTATTTGTGCCTTGTGAATCATGAAAGGACTTTGAGGAATTAGGATGAGAATCATTAATCATAGCCTACTCCACATGTGATCAACTCTTGTAGTCAAAGTATTTACATGGCGAGAAAGGACATCACATGCTGGAGTAACTCAACGGGTCAGGCTGCTTCTCTGGAGAGAAGGAATTGGTGATATTCCGGATAGGTGATGTTTTAGGTCAGGACCCTTCTTCAGATTGACTGTGGTAGGGGGTGAAGGAAAACTGGGAGAGAGAGAGGAGGGGCAGGACAAAGCCCAGCAAGTGATATGTGGATCCAGGTGATTGTGCAGATGGTTGGACAAAGGTCAGGAATGTAAAGACAAAAGGTGTGGGATGAGGGGAGGAAAGTTGCAGGGGTGAAGCCATGTTTAAGAAAGGAAGAGGACATCTTGGATGTCCTGGAAGGGAAAGCCTTGTGTTGGCAGCAGATGGGGTGAAGATGGAGACTTTGAGAGTAGGTTGATAGCATTTTAGCAAGAGATAAGGTGGGAGGAGGAGATAACTGTGGGAGTCGGTGGGTTTGTCCCGACCTGAAACGCCACCCATTTGCACGAGTTAAGTTGACTCCATTGTCTGATGCTGTTGAGAGACATGGGGAATGTAATCCTCTTGAAAATTAAGGGAGGTTTGATGCTGCTGACCCCCAGGATACTGATTTGCTACATAAATAGCATTGAGTGCACAGAAGAGGTGATTAATCTTACATGTTCGGTAACCCTGCCTCAAAAGCTTTTGACGTCAAGTTGCACGCAATAATATTCCACTCTAATTATCAATGTGAGTGCCAGTGCATTACAACATTCTAGTGCTGTAAAATACTGCCAGCAGATGCTGGTTTAAATCGAAGGTAGACACAAAATGCTGGAGGAACTCAGCGGGACAGGCAGCATCTCAGGAGTGTAGGAATGTGTGACGTTTCGGATCGAGACCCTTCTTCAATCTGAAGAAGGGTATCAACCCTAAACGTCACCCATTCCTTCTCTCCTGAGATGCTGCCTGACCTGCTGAGTTCCTCCAGCATTTTGTGTCTACAACATTGCAGTGGATGGTTTTTCACTTTCATCTTGGTGAGCGATACCCAAAGCCAGAAATGAATGACTATATATTTTTTCACAAAGCTTACTTTGATGTAGGGTTCAGTGATTAACTTAGCAATGTTTGAAGCATGTTAACGTGGTTAAAACTGCAACTTCTGATAATTGGTACAAATTACAATCTCAGTCTATTTTATTTCAAGTATAATGGCACAAAAAACAATAATGAACTGTTTCTGGCTTCCAGATGTCTTTTTCTATTTCATCATTTGTAATATAATTCCTGTCGACAGAGCAGGAGACCATTCAGCCCATCATGTCTGTGCCAGCCCATCATGTCTACGCCAGCCCATCCATCTCATTCTCACACCTTTCTCACTGTAAATCATTCTCTGTCACACACAATCATCCCTGCCAAGGATAATTTAAAACAGCTGCAGCCAGCACATTTTTGAGATGTGAGAGCAAACTGGAGCAAGCAAGATGAATCCAAGTGACCATGAGAAGAGCAACCAAATTGCACATAGACACACAGAATCAAACCCTGGATTGCTGGAGCTGTGAGACAGCTGCACTTCCTGCAGTACTGTGATTAGGGGTGCCAACTATCTCACTCCAAAATAAGGGACAAGGTGACGTCACTGCCCTGCGCCCCACGTGACCTCACCCAGCCATCATCCACGTCCTCCCACTCCACCAATGGCAGCCACCCAGGCCTCCAGGCCTTCACTGTCCGGACCTACACTGTCTGGATCTACACTGTCCGGACCTACACTGTCCAGGCCTACAGTGTGTGGGCCTACAGCGTCCGCGCCTACATTTGGTGGTGGTGTGTCATAGCATATTTGTGCAAATGACAATAAACAATATACACAAGTTTGAAATGCCATCTCAGTGTTGACTCTTTTGGGAAAAGCATGACGTGGTGTATACACCGCACAATCTGAATTGCAATAACTACCAGCAAAATGTTACAATGTGCACCAGGAGCTCCATGCTCCTCGATGCTCCTGTGAAAGATCCCAAATATTATATCTACTTCTTTGAAAAGGCTTTTGATTACCACTATGTTGTGTCAAATCTTGTTTGACAATGCTCTCGTTCCTGCATAGCATCCTTATCTAATCCGTAACTAATTATACTCCTATGATGCATCTTTGGTTGAGTCTTTGATAAATGCGATCCATAAATGCACAGTATTGCTGATGTTGATTAATGACCAATATAATAACAATGATTGATGATACATCCTGATCTGCAGCCAATACTTAGTACAATAATACTTTGAAATGCTTCGCAAAGAACAGAGCACAATGACTAAATTATGGAAAATTAATGACACAGGAGGCCATTTGGCCCTTAACACCTGTGCCAGTAATGACCTACCTACCCTACCTTGCTACGGCTAATTATACAGTGCCAGCTCCATTGCCCTGTGGGTTTTTACGTTTTTGTATACAAATCCAAATGTTTTTATATGAGATGAGGGTTTCTTCCTCCATCATCCTTACATCCAGTGAGTTACAGATCCTGCGACTATCTTGATGAAAACATTTTCCTCATCTCCCCTTCTAGTCCTTCGACTAATTAGTTTAAACCTCCAGCGTCTGGTTTTTGAACCCTGCTAAGAAAACTAGCCCTTTCCTATTTAGTTTAATTTAGTTTACAGATACAGTGTGGAAACAGGCCCTTTCTGTCCACCGGGTCCGCGCCGACCAGCGATCCCCGCACATTAACACCACCCTTCACACTTTAGGGACACATTTTAAAAACATTTATACCAAGCTAATTAACCTGCAAACCTGTACGTCTTTGGAGTGTGGGGGGGGGGGGGAACCGAAGATCTCGGTTGGGTCACGGGGAGAACGTACAAACTCCCTACAGACAAGCACCTGTTCTCTAGCCAATTGCTCATAATTTTATATATTTCTATTAAGTCTCCCCTCAGCCTCCTCTGTTCCAAAGGAAACAATCTTAGCTATTCCTGGTTCATGGTTTTAACTTTTCTTTCTTTTAACTCGTGTACCCGCTCCAGTGTGAGTACATTTATCCTGCAAAGTGGTGAACACAACAAGATGCAGCACTCAAGCTGTGATAATAAAACAAACTACTGCCAGGGGGTGGTACAAATACCTCCCTGTTACATGGAACTGTGGTTAAAAGGTGGTAGAAGGTGCCAGAAGGTGGTATGTCGATTTTTCATATTTCAGTGATTGCCTGAGGAGATTTCCGTGCAGAAACTTGAATTCTATTTATTTGCAGCAAATTTGTTGATGGCACTGTCATGATGTAAATCGTATTTTCAGCTGCTCATTAAATTTTCTACTCCGCCATTCTATCATGGCTGATCTCTGCCTCCCATTTTCCTGCCTTCTCCCCATAACCCTTGGCACCCATTCTAATCTAGAATTTGTCTATCTCTGCCTTAAAAATATCCACTGACTTGGCCTCCACAGCCCTCTGTGGCAATGAGTTCCACAGACTAACCACCCTCTGACTAAATCTTCCTATTCCCTATCTGAGTTTGAAAGTGTTTGTTCTTTTGTATGTAACAACAATTCAGATTTAGGATAAGGCAGCTTCTGTGGGAAGGGTAACAGAGTCTACTTTTCAGTTCCAACCTTAAACATCGACTGTGTTTCTCTTCCCTCGGATGCAGGAATTATTTCCACCATTTTCTGCTCTTGTTTCAGACTTCGCAGTTCTCACATCTTCATTGACGTATTCTCTTTAATGTTCACTGCTGGGTGTGAGAGAACCAATGAATAATTCTAGTTACTGCTCTGTAGTGAAATTAGACTTTCCTTGCAATTAAAAGCTGTGATGACAAAATAAGAAAATCAATTACCATCACTCCCACCCAGGGCTGTCAAAAATTGTCTGGTATTTAATTAAACTTTCTGTGGCACAGTGATTTATAATTTTCCAAAAGCCTCATTTAATCGTGCAACAACATGGTGTTAAAGTCATACGTTGTAATGCTTTTTCTCTAAGTAAGCCCTTTTGTGTCGATCCATCATTTATTTCAACAAAAGCATTGTAACTTCTTCATTTGGTGTATATCAATTACTAAACTCTTTGTAAAACTCTGTATTCTAAATACGAGCTCAGCACACATTTATATAAGGATTGGTCCTATTCATTTCTATTTTTTCATTCTGCTAAAAAGGTTAATTGTCAATTTAAATGGAAACTTAATAAATCCTTTAAGAAAATGGTTGGCACTAAATAAAGGCTAATTAAACCAGGCAGTCAAATATGATTGATGCCCTCATTTCAATGCATTAAACTGCACAGTATTTAAGGATGGGAGTGAGAGATGGACATTTGTAATTGTACTTTCCTAATGAATTACCTTAAGTTGAAACAAAGAGCTCGGTAAAATGCTCAGCTGCCATTAGTCTAGTAACTAAAGCCAGCAGTGAAATGGTCATTGTTAGATAAAAAGCTGAGAGTGTGTTTTTAGGTGTGAACCCGCAGAGTGAGTCACTGTAAGAGCATTGTGAATTATACAGAAGTCAAATCCCTCTCACACATACATACATCGAATCTCTGCTGTGGAATAGAACAGTGTGACCACATAGCAGAAAGAAACGAGGTTCAATGTTAACGTTCCTGTCCTTAGAAAAAGGTTATAAGTTTGACTCATGCTTCTGAAAGACCTGGACACTTATAAAGGAATATACAGTAAGATCGGCACAAAATGCTGGAGTAACTCAACGGGACAGGCAGCATCTCTGCAGAGGAGGAATGGGTGACGTTTCGGGGTCGAGACCCTTCTTCAGACAGAGTCAGAGGAGAGGGAAACGAGAGATATAGGCAGTGAAGTGGAGAGATATAGAACAAATGAATGAAAGGTATGCAAAAATGTAACGGATAAAAAAAACTGGCCATTGTTAGTTGTTTGCTCGGTGAGAACGAGAAGCTGGAGCACTTGAGTGGGGGAGGGATGGAGAGAGAAGGAATGCCGGGGTTACTTGAAGTTAGAGAAATCAATATTCATACCACTGGGTTGTAAGCTGCCCCAGGGACATTATATATATTTATATATAAATCTCTGTTTTAGGGGTGTTGATCGAGTAAATCTTAGCTGTCACTTCTACATTCTCAAAATGAATCAAAATAAATCTGAATAACCAGGATGGGAAGAGTTTAGATTTAGATTTAGATTTAGAGATACAGCGCGGAAACAGGCCCTTCAGCCCACCGAGTCCGCGCCGCCCAGCGATCCCCGCACATTAACACTATCCTACACACACTAGGGACAATTTTTACATTCACCCAGTCAATTAACCTAAATACCTGTACGTCTTTGGAGTGTGGGAGGAAACCGAAGATCCCGGAGAAAACCCACGCAGGTCATGGGGAGAACGTACAAACTCCGTACAGACGGCGCCAGTAGTCAGGGTCGAACCTGAGTCTCCGGCGCTGCATTCGCTGTAAGGCAGCAACTCTACCGCTGCGCCACCGTGCCGCCACCGTTTATCCCCTCACCATTACCACTATCGGCTCCAGATTTCCGATGTCTAGAAACTGGTTCTGGCCTCCTGCAGGAAATTCAGGTTTAATAAGGGGCACGGTGGCGCAGCAGTGGAATTGCTGCCTTACAGCGCCAGGGACCCGGGTTCAATCCTGATTACATGCTGCATGTACGTTCTCCATATGACCTCACGGTTTCCTGCAGGTGCTCCGGCTTCCTCCCACACTCCAAACACACGAAGGTTTGTATGTTAATTGGCAATCCTGTAAAGATTGTCCCTAGTGTGTAGGATAGAGCTCGTGTATGGCCGATTGCTGGCCGGCACGGACTCAGTGCACCAAAGTGGGCCTGCTGTATCTCAAAAACAAAAGACTAAAGAGTGGAAAAGTGATCCTGTCTGTTGATCCTTGTCAATGTCCATTAGTAAGTCTGGCCGTTAACCTGCCCATCACTGGAAATGATTCTGGATGGTAGTAAGGACCAAGAATCTATCTATCTCTGCCTTAAAAATATCCATTGACTTGGCCTCCACAGCCTTCTGTGGCAAAGAATTCCACAGATTCACCACCCTCTGACTAAAGACATGACACCTCATCTCCTTCCTAAATGAACATCCTTTAATTCTGAGGCTATGACCTCTGGCCCTAGATTCTCCCACTCGTGGAACCATTCTCTCCTCATCCACTCTATCCAAGCCTTAACTTAATGCAGATATGTACAGATGTCAGGGGTTATGGGGAAAAGGCAGGAGAATGGGGTTGAGAGGAAAAGATAGATCAGCCATGATTGAATGGCGAAGTACACTTGATGGGCCGAACGGTCTATTTTTGCTCCTATCACTTATGAAGTTCCATCTGCCACCGTTCTGCTTAAAGTTCCATCTGAGTTATGGTCTATGTCCTTAATGTTCTTCGGAGGGAGAGAGGGAGGGAGAGTGAGAGAGAGAGGGAGAGTGAGAGAGAGGGGGGGAAGAGAGAGGGAGAGAGAGAGAGGGAGGGGGAGAGAGAGGGAGGGGGAGAAAGAGAGGGAGGGGGAGAAAGAGAGGGAGGGGGAGAAAGAGAGGGAGGGGGAGAAAGAGAGGGAGGGGGAGAAAGAGAGGGAGGGGGAGAAAGAGAGGGAGGGGGAGAAAGAGAGGGAGGGGGAGAAAGAGAGGGAGGGGGAGAGAGAGAGGGAGGGGGAGAGAGAGAGGGAGGGGGAGAGAGAGAGGGAGGGGGAGAGAGAGAGAGGGAGGGGGAGAAAGAGAGGGAGGGGGAGAAAGAGAGGGAGGGGGAGAAAGAGAGGGAGGGGGAGAAAGAGAGGGAGGGGGAGAAAGAGAGGGGAGAGAGAGAGGGAGGGGGAGAGAGAGAGGGAGGGGAGAGAGAGAGGGAGGGGGAGAGAGAGAGGGAGGGGGAGAGAGGGAGGGGGAGAGAGAGAGGGAGGGGGAGAGAGAGAGGGAGGGGGAGAGAGAGAGGGAGGGGGAGAGAGAGAGGGAGGGGGAGAGAGAGGGAGGGGGAGAGAGAGAGGGAGAGAGAGAGGGAGGGGGAGAGAGAGGGAGGGGGAGAGAGAGGGAGGGGGAGAGAGAGGGAGGGGGAGAGAGAGAGGGGGGTGAGAGAGAGAGGGAGAGGAGTTTGCATTGAGAGTTGAAGATACAGGAAATGTAATGCTTTGCAATAATTACCTAGAGGATGAATACAGGTTTAAAAAGCAACACGTAAAAAAAAAATTATTGTCTATGAATGATACAGGACTTTGTGGTTTTCTTTGCCCCGTTCTCTATGATGTATATATTGAAGCATCAAACCGAGGGTCGACATGTCAATGATTGAATTAAAAAGAAAGTAAAATAGAAGGTATGTATAACCAGGGATTTTTTGGGAGTGCAGTCTAAAAAATTAAATGCAGATACAAGGTGAAAGTATGACTTTACGAAGGTGATTATCAATAAATCCGACTACAAATATTGTTCTAAAAGTAAGATTAAAATAGGGACAAGAATAAAATGTTTGAGAGCACATAACGTATTTTTCAATACAACCAAGTCAGCATTTACTCATTATACAAAGGCTACTGCAATATATGTTGGCTTATTGTGAACTAGTCACAATAAATCTTTTCAAGGTGGGTAATCTGTTGAACTAGAAGGTTTTGAGTTTTCTGTTGATAGAGCATAAAGTAGTAAAGACACAAAATGCTGTAGTAACTCAGCAGGACAGGCAGCAACTTTGGAGAGAAGGAATGGGCGACGTTTTGGGTCGAGACCCTCCTTCAGAAGATGTTGCCTGGCCCGCTGGGTTACTCCAGCATTCAGTGTCTATTTTCGGTGTAAACAGGCATCTGCAGTTCCTTCCTACACATAAAGCAATGAAGGTTTATTTCAGGTTACAAATGCAAGTATATAACTATATTATAATAGATGAATATAGGTGGCTTTTATTTGTAACAACAATGTTTGTAGTCTAAAATAGCATATATCTAGAGTTCTCCAGAAGATCTACAGATCTTGAGTCTTTCAACAGAAAATAGTGGTTCTGTTTCATTTTCCACAGATGCTGCCCGTCCTATTGAGTATATTGAACACTTTCTATTTTTATAAATGTATGTAGCCAGTTGTGCTAGTTGAAGGAATAGGCCACAAAACAGATAAAATGGAAGTTGAAGAAATGTTGTATTTTAGAGCACACAGAGAAAAAAAAATGGACTTTTATTGGAAAGTAATTCTATTGAAAATCAGAAAAAAACTTTAAAAAAGCTACATATGCCATAAATCTGAAATAAGAGTAGGCAACATCTGTGAAATGAAAAGATGGTTAACAGGTTGAAAACTTCTTATCACCAGTCTTGGAACAGAAACATGTTTGTAATTAATATGAAATATATCTCAGAATTTTCAGTGGTATTGTTGAAATTGTCCATGCATTGACTGTGTCGGGTAGGGACGAATACTTTAACTCCCAACCTCCTCCATCAGCGAAACTAAAAGTTAGTTTGTTTTGTTTGGCTTTTTGACCAAACAATCGTTTTGGCCACAAAGAAGTACATTCACCTCCAGAACATCCAAACCAAGCTGCAGAATCTGTCTGAGCTTGCACAGTTTTTGTTAGAACTGTGCACAATCCACAATAGCAAGGTATTCTCAATCCACAGTCACGCTTACAAAAGCAAAAGATCACGAGTGCTCGAAACCTGAAATAAAATGGAATACATTGAAAATACTCACAGCATCTGTGACGAGAGAAACAGAACTAACCATAAAACCATAAGAAAGAGAAATAGGAACAGGCCATTCAGCCCATTCAGCTTGCTCTATCATTCAATGAGAACATGGCTGATCCAATCTTTTTAATTTCCCATCATATCACTGTAACTATTGGTTCCCTTATTAATTAAAAATCTATTTCAGCTTTGAATGGATCAAGAATCCTGCTAGTTCGGTTTTCTGGCACAAGGAATATCAAAAGCTCACAATCCTTTTGAAGGCAAAATCCTTCCTCTTCTCAGTTTTAAATGGAACCCACCAATCCTGAGACTCTAATCCTAGGTTCCCCACAAGGTCCTTGCAGATTCCCCCAGAGCAGATGCCTGTACATTACCCAAACAATATAATGTATTACAACAAGATCAATCTTATGAACTCCAGTACCTACGCAACATATTCAAGGTTTTCACACAAGACAGTCCCTCCATCGCCAGGATCATGGTCTGAGGTTGGTAAGAGTAAAGATTTAGCCTTCCCAATGTTGCCCAGACCCTGAAAAGATGGATAAATAAAAAAGCACACCTAGAAGATGATAGAAGTGAAATGCTAACTCCATTCCCTTCTCCACAGATGCTGTCTGACCGGTTGAATTTATCACTGTGTTTTGCTTTTCAAGGAAGATAATCTTCCTAATGTAGTCGAGTCAGTTTACATAGATTGAGAAAGGAATTGACGTCACTGAATATATGCAAGTCTGCTTCTGCAATTTTGTTAACTACTAAGCAGTAAACTAGAGTAAAACAGGTGTACTGTAAACCCCCTGCTGTGACTAGATGAAGAATTTCCACCCACCCTTGCTGTCTTGTTAGGATTTCCATGGGGTCAAGGAAAGAGGGTTCACATCGTGGCCCTGTTTCCAACAATCTTTCCACCACCACACACAAGTTGTACAAGACGCCATTGTATGCAGATGTCGACTCGATAAGTAGTAGATCAATACTAGTTTTCAGAAATAAACATGTAGCCGGCAAGTGTAACCCTCCAGGATGCATGTTATGCAATCCTGAGATATGCAGACCACAATTTGCTGAGTATAAATGCTATGAAGAAAAGGGGGGGGGGGGGGGGAAGAATTGTTAACGTCTTGGGTTGAAACACTGCGTCAGAACAGAGTGGAGGTTGAAGACAGCTGGTGGAAAGAGGAGACATGTGAGTGGTGAGACAGAAGGCACAGGTGAGTGGTGGATGAGAGGGGATGGTGGGCAAATGAAAGCAGGTAGAGGAAGGGGAGGGATGAAGTTGGGAGGCAGGTAGATGGCAGAGGGAAGTAGACGCAAAAGGACAGATGGAGCCAGGTGTGGGAGGAAAAGGTGAAGGTGGAGGTAGCTGGGAATGTGATGAGCTGGAACATAAAGGCTAACCATGCTGGAATCTTTATAATGGGGAAGGTGATACTGGGAACCATCTGGAGATCTGGGGAACAGCAAATGGAAGCAGAGCCACATGAGCGAGGGAGGGGGGAGTAGGTGGGTAAAATGTCTGGGTAATAGGTGGAGGGATGGGGAAGTGGGAAGGGGAATGGAGAATGCAGGTCTGTGGGCAATGGAAGAGAATCATAAAGGAGAGGACCAGAAGTCTACGGGAAGGAGGGATGGAGCTAAGAGCTATCTGTAATTGGAAAATTCAATGTTGCTCCCACTGGGTTGTAGGCCACACATGGATAGGAAAGTTTGAGAGGAGTAAAGGCCAAATGCAGGCACATGGGATCAGCTTACATGGAGTATCTTGGTTGGCATGGATGAGTTGAGCCAAAGGCCCAGCGTTTGTGCTGTATGACGCTATCCACACTGGCAGGACATGAGGAGTTGTTCCTCTATAGGTTTTGTTTGCTCTGTGGTTCAAGATTCAAGATTCAAGATATCTTTATTTGTCATCCAAAAAAACAAGTTTTTGGACGAAATTTAGTCACCCACAGTCCAACAATAAAAGCAATAAAATAAGCAAATTACACAACCCCACCCAAAAAAAAAAAAAGGAAACATCCATCTCAAACAAGTTAGGATAATAGAGGCCAATTTATTGTTTGATAATTCCATTTACAGTTAGAAAACCATGGCAGTGATCAGGCTCTCGAACCAACCCTAATCCAACCTCAACAATGGAACACAAGGCACCACTTCTTCCATTACCATGGACTATCTCATTGTCTTTTGCACCGACTTCTCTCTTTTATGTTTAATTTACGTTTTTGTGTGTTTTGACTGAGTCTATGTGCACATAATGATGAAACAAGCCAGCTTTTCATTGTACCTGTACCTCACAGTATGTGGATATGACAATAAACACAACTGACTCGACAACTGGACTTGGCAAAAAGGTAAACGCATGAACTGCAGATGCCACAATCTTGCAAAGAGTAAAAGTTGCTGGAATAACTCAACGGGTCAGGCATTATCTGGGCAGTCACGGTGGTGCAGCGGTAGAGTTGCTACCTTACAGCGAATGCAGCACCAGAGACCCGGGTTCCATCCTGACTACGGGTGCTGTCTGTACGGAGTTTTCTCCGAGATCTTCGGTTTCCTCCCACACTCTAAAGACGTGCAGGTTTGTAGGTTAATTGGCTGGGTAAATGTAAAAATTGTCCCTAGTGGGTATAGCATAGTGTTAATGTGCGGGGATCGCTGGTCGGCGAGGACCCGGTGGGCCGAAAGGGCCTGTTTCCGCACGGTATCTCTAAACTAAACTAAGATTATCACTGCAGGACATGGATGGATGATGTTTCGCGTCAGAATCCTTCCTCAGATCGATTGTAGTGGTGGAGAAAAAACGGAAAAGAGTTGGGGGTTTGGACAAAGTCTGGCGAGTGATAGGTGGATACAGCAGTTTATTGATTAGCAGATGGGTATAAAAGACTGGAGATGAAAAGGATAGAAAAGGGTGACAAATGGGGAATAAAACCTGAGGGAGGGATATAGGTTGAAGTGGTCAGGGGGGAGAGGAGGTGGAGGTGGGGAGGGGGGGGGGGGGAGAGGGGAACACTGTGGGAGTGCCTCTAAGGTGTGCAGACTGATTATTGGACTGAGGGCCCACAATGCAAACTTTCTTTCAAGAAGATATACATATTTTAAACAAGCTGATAACATGATTTATTCAGCAAAATGGGAGCTGGAAAGTAAGGGGTAGTTCGGGACTCGCACAACCTAAATGATGGAGATGCACCCTGCATCTGCCAGACACAAATATCCCATCGGATGCCATCAGAGTTTGAACTGCCAGAGCTGTGTGTTCCATGCACCGGAACAGTCTGGAGCACAGAATAAGCCCTCCAACATCTAACCTAGGCAGCCATGTCTTACCTCAGCTAACAATTTAAGTGGATTGCCAGTTGCAGTTCCCTTCCCATAACCAAGAATCAAATAGACCCCTTCCTAGGTAGACACAACATCCTGGAGTAACTCAGCAGGTCAGGCAGCATCTCTGGAGAGAAGGAATGGGTGACGTTTCGGGTCGCGACCCTTGTTCACTCTGATGTCAGGGGAGGGGGCGGGGACAAAGATAGGATGTAGTCAGAGACAGGAAGACTAGTGGGAGAACTGGGAAGGGGGAGGGGATAAAGAGGGAAAGCAGGGACTATCTGAAGTTTTTATCCTACACGTTAAACCCCTTCCTCGTCTGAAAATGAAATAAAAGCAGAGTGACTTCTGGTGAGGTGGTATGGTCTGGAGAGAGAAGTAGGGAGAGTAGAGAGAGAGGGTGGGAGGAGAGAGGGAAAGAGACCTTAAGTTAACAGCATTTCATCAGAACTACAAGCCTAACATCTCTTGTTGGTTCTGGACTGGTTACACTTTTAAAGCATGCCATGCAAGGAGCAATGGTGGGTGAGGCTATCATTACCAATGTGTCTGGTTGGTAGACCAATGGCTGAGACCCAAACCACTGATTTGGTGCAGATTCTGTGCTGATGGCCATTCAATCCCTTGTGCTGTCTGCCGAGTAAATTAATTCATCTCTTGTTCTCACTCAGTCTGATATACAGAAATCCATTAGTGTGCTTACAAGTACCCATATCAAATCTCTTTAAGTAGTTGTTTCCTTTGCTTGTACAGTGTTGACATTTCCCTCCTGTTGTGAAAGATTTCACTTACTCCAAGATTGAAATGCAAAGCAAGCGCGCATTGGCAAGAGCCAAGGTTGCTGGAATATGATCTGACGATCAGCGGAGGTAGCCATTTATCATCCGAATGCAAGGGATTGAGATTTAAACCCTCAACATTGTGCATAACTGTGGTAATGATAATTGTTTCCTTTATCAGTTAGCGTGTAAGATGCCATGGAGTCAGACAGTACAGAAACAGGCCCTTCAGCCAACTATGTCCATGGCAAGATTTATGGTCTTCTCGAGAGAGAGAGTCATAGAGTCATAGTGATACAGTGTGGAAACAGGCCCTTCGGCCCAACTTGCCCACACCGGCCAACATGTCCCAGCTACCCTAGTCCCACCTACCTGCGTTTGGTCCATATCCCTCCAAACCTGTCCTATCCATGTACCTGTCTAACTGTTTCTTAAATGTTGGGATTGTAGCTACCTCAACTGCCTCCTCTGGCAGCTCGTACCATACACCCACTACCCTTTGTATGGAAAAAGTTACCCCTTAGATTCCTATTAAATCTATCCCCCTTCACTTTAAACCTATGTCCTCTGGTCCTCGATTCACCTACTCTGGGCAAAAGACTCTGTGCATCTACCCGATCTATTCCTCTCATGATTTTATACACAATTTACACATGATTTTATAGATCATTCCTATTTGGCTGCATTAGGAATTCTTCAGTCCACAGGAAGGGTCTTAACCCAAAATATTGATTAGTCATTTCCCTCCACAGATGCTGTCTGAGCCGCTGAGTTCCTCCGGTAGTCTGTTCATTGTACTCCTGATTCCAGCACCTACAGTCTTGAGTTTCCACCTCTTTTTGTGTACCCTCTATTTAAATGCCTGTGGAACCGTAATGACTGTCTCTGACTTCCCACCTCCTCTGCTATTGAGTTCCGTGTATCAGCCACTGTCTGTGTTAAAAACGTTCTCCTAAAATACTATTTATTTTAGTGATACAGCACGGAAACAGGCCCTTCGGCCCACTGGGTCCGCGCCGCCCAGCGATCCCCGCACATTAACACCATCCTACACCCACTAGGGACAATTTTTACATTTACCAAGCCAATTAACCTACAAACCTGTACGTCTTTGGAGTGTGGGAGGAAACCGAAGATCTCGGAGAAAACCCACGCAGGTCACGGGGAGAACGTACAAACTCCGTACAGACAGCACCCGTAGTCAGGATCAAACCCGGGTCTCCGGCGCTGCATTCGCTGTAAGGCGGCAACTCTACCGCTGCGCCACCGTGCCTTCCTAACTCCAGCACGTGAAACTCCAGCATTTCACTTTAAATCCTGTGCCTTGTTTCTGTACCCAATCTAGAGCTATTTTTGTGGACAGAAATGTGCCAGTATGCGTATAGTTAAAAAGTAAACTATATTTATCAATAATTTTTTTCCATGAATATACCCCTTATTTTGTTTTGATTTTGTGACCAATCAACTTCCAATAAGAATTAAAATTGATTAAATCAACGTTAAAAATGTTGGTAAAATATAAAAATAATAGACTTGAACGTCCACAGGTGTACAGTATTGACTGGTTGCATCACGGCCTGGTTCGGCAACTTGAATGCCCAGGAGTGAGGAAGACTGCAAAAAGTTGTGAACACTGCCCAGTCCATCAGGGGTTCTGACCTCCCCATCATCGAAGGGATTTACAGGACCTGTTACAATTACTTTCTGTCTGCCAGTACTCAACCTAATATCCCACTGGCTTATATCCTTCTGTGGCCTAAGGCAACCTTCCTTGCTATTCACAAACCATTATCCTTCGTGTCATCTGCAAATTTATTAATCGTGCCTTCTGGCTGTTAATATATTATCACAAGCAACAATGCTCCCAGCAGCAAAATCCACAGTACGCCTTTCCTCATAGACTGCATCAGAAAAGCATCCTTCCACCACTCCCCTCTTCCTACTCTCAACAAGCCAATTTTGGATCAGAGTAGCCAAGAGCCAGGAGTATCCAAGATCTCCCTTGGATCTCACATGCCTCATGCAGGACCTTGTCAAATGCTTTGCTGAAGTCCACATGGACTTCCCTACCCTGCCTTCACCAATCTCCTTAGTTACCTCCTCAATAAACTCAATCCAATTAGTGGGACAGGATTTGTCCCATACAAAGCCTTTAGTCAGAGGGTGGTGAATCTGTGGAATTCTTTGCTACAGAAGGCTGTGGAGGCCAAGTCAATGGATATTTTTAAGGCAGAGATAGATGGATTCTTGACTAGTACGGGTGTCAGGGATTATGGGGAGAAGGCAGGAAAGTGGGTTTCATAAGACATAAGGATATAAGTGATAGGAGGAGAATTAGGCCATTTGGCCCATCAAGTCTACTCTGCCATTCAATGATGGCTGATCTATCTCTCCCTCCTGACCCCAATTACGAGGGAAAGATAGATCAGCCACAATTGCATAACGGAGCAGACTTGATGGGCCAAACAGCCTAATTCTGCTCCTATCACATGAACATGAAAGCCATGCTGATTATCCCTGAGCAGTGCTGGCCTTTCCAAATGTACATGAATCTAATCCATCAGTATTTCCTCCAATTATTTTCTTAGCAGGGATATAAGACATACTTGGCTTATTCTGCTACCCTTCTTAAATAAAGGAACACAATTAATTATCCTTTCATCTTCTGGTACCTTACCTGTGCCGAAGGAAGATGCAGAAATCACAGGCAGGGCCCCAGCTATCTCCTCCTTTGTGTCTGTTAGCACCCTGGGATAGATCTCACCCAACCCTTTACCCCAGAGACTCCCCTAATTCCTGTGCCACAACCTGTCATACGCTTCCTGCTTCTTCATTAAATATGCTTTGTCATCTACGCTTCTCTAACCTTGTCATCTTTACTGTTCACCCTCTCAGGAACATGGTCAGGCCCCGAACACTTAGAGTCACAGGGTGATACAGTGTGGAAACAGGCCCTTTGGCCCAACCTGCCCACACTGGTCAAGAATGCCCCAACTACATTGGTCCCACTTTCCTGTGTTTGGTCCATATCCCAACAAACATGTCCTATCCATGTACCTGTCTAAATGTTTCTTAAACATTGCGACAGTCCCAGCCTCAACGACCTCCTCTGGCAGCTTGTTCAGTACACCCACCACCCTTTGTGTGAAAAAGGTACCCCTCAGATTCTTATTAAATCTTTTCCCTTTCACCTTAAACCTATCTCCTCTGGTCCTTGATTCACCTACTCTGGGCAAGAGACTGTGTGCATCTACCCGATCTACTCCACTCATGATTATATACACCTCTATAAGATCTCCCCGCATCTTATTAACTCTATTTAAAAGCCCCCTCCCCCTCACCTTGTCATGTTGTTTTGTCCACTACTATCTGATGCGGTGGTTCGTGGCCTGCAGGGGGTAGTGCCCAAGTCGGCCCATGCTCCAAGGAGCGGGCGGACCACGGCCTGGAAGTGGGGTGTCCCCTGAACGGCCCCCAAAGACCCGAGAGCGAGAGAATGGAGCCGGCAATGAGGGACATGACGGGAGAGGACAGGGGCCGGTAGAAGAGCAGAGGGAACTGGGGTCAGGCGTACCATGCCCCTCATGGACGGCTGTGGGAGGGGTCCCGGGGAACAGGGGTGGGTGGGCGAGGACAGGGCGTGGGTTGCTGCCCGACCAAGGAAGGCGATTGCTGGAGGCAGCCTGGGGCTCGCCTGGATCGGGCCCCGCTCATGACAACTGGAGCGTGGACTGGACTTGGAAAATGGCGCCAAAACATGGCGGCTTTTGCATCCTGGCTCAATAGACTATTTCTGTACAATTGCTAATCGGGGGGTGGTATGGTAATACTCTACAGGACGGTTTGCAGAAAAGAATTTCACTGTGGCTTTGCACTTCACACAAGTGACAAAAAAGCACCGTTGATTTCCATCGATGCTTTTGCTGGCTCCTCTCTTACACGGTTGGCTCCTCTCTTACACTGTTGGCTCCTCTCTTACACTGTTGGCTCCTCTCTTACACGGTTGGCTCCTGTCTTACACTGTTGGCTCCTCTCTTACACGGTTGGCTCCTCTCTCACACTGTTGGCTCCTGTCTTACATGGTTAAAATTGGCATTCGCTGAATTCAAGACCTTAACTTGAAGGGCAACCTTGTCGTTTTCCATAACTACCTTGAAACTTACAGCATTTTGGTAAAGTTACAGTACCTTGGTCACTCGTTCCCATAAAGCTTTCTTCACTGACATTTCCACAGGTTGACCAATGTTGTTCCCT
Source organism: Rhinoraja longicauda (assembly GCF_053455715.1). Lineage (NCBI taxonomy): Eukaryota > Metazoa > Chordata > Chondrichthyes > Rajiformes > Arhynchobatidae > Rhinoraja > Rhinoraja longicauda. Next base: position 39,040,394 of record NC_135972.1, read on the forward strand.
GAGATAAGGTCGAGTACTATGTACATCTGAAGAGGGGTCTCGACCCAAAACGTCACCCATTCCTTCTCTCCAGAGATGCTGCCTGCCCCGCTGAGTTACACCAGCTTTTTATAGATACATAGAAACATAGACAATAGGAGTAGGCCATTCGGCCTTTCGAGCTAGCACCGCCATTCAATGTGATCATGGCTGACCACCCACAATCCTGCCTTCTCCCCATATCCCTTGATTCCGCTAAGAGCTCTATCTAGCTCTCTCTTGAATGCATCCAGTGAATTGGCCTCCACTGCCTTCTGAGGCAGAGAATTCCACAGATTCACAACTCTCTGGGTGAAAAAGTTTTTCCTCATCTCAGTTCTAAATGGTCTACCCCTTATTCTTAAACTGTGGCCCCTGGTTCTGGACTCCCCCAACATCAGTAACATGTTTCCTGCATCTAGCGTGTCCAATCCCTTAATAATTTTATATGTTTCTATAAGATCCCCTCTCATCCTTCTAAATTCCAGCGTCTATCTATGTATTATGGTTGCCAGGTCTGCTCACACAAAGTCAATTATACAACCCAGCTCTTCTTTAAAGATGGACACAAAATGCTGGAGTAACTCAGCGGGTCAGGCAGCATCTCTGGAGAGAAGGAATGGGTCAGTCTGAAGAAGGGTCTCGACCCCAAACGTCACCCATTCCTTCTCTCCAGAGATGCTGCCTGACCCGTTGAGTTACTCCAGCGTTTTGGGTCCATCTTAGGTATAAACCAACATCTGAAGTTCCTTCCGAAACATCTACTTCACCTTTGAAGGGTTAGTTAACACCATTAACCCCAGGCAGGTAAGCTGCGACAAGGTGTGCCAGCTTTGCGGATAGACGCTATTTCTAACGTTGATGAGTCTCGGTGTCCAACACCGACCTCCAACTAAACCTCAGACATCGTTCACACTTTCTCCCTTGCCCGCTTCATGTTTGCAGAGAGATGAATCATTGTGGATCACACTGACCGCATGACCCAATCCCCACCACAACTGCCCGACTCCTCACTGGGAACAGCTGGTGTCAAACAAGACAATTCGCAACGTGCCGAAGAAATGCCAACAGATCAGACGTGCAGTAAAGTTGTCGCGACTGCAATCCGCGCAAAACACAAAGAAAGGCAAAGGGGGATTTCCATTTTCGTTTTTAAAACAAGGCTGAAGTTAACAGAGCGGCTGCCCAAGAGGCAGAGAAGGTGCGTACCTGGGCGGCTCTTGTAGTTGGAGTCGGCACGGGTTACAAAGCTTCATGTACCCCCTTCACAACGCACACTCCCAACGCATCGCGTCCACGACGCCCGCCCGCTGCAATCAATAAGTGTGTCCGGACAATCACTCTGTGACTGACTGACTGACTGTCTGACTGACTGACTGACTGACTGACTGTCCTCCCTCTCCCTCTCCCTCTCCCTCTCCCTCTCCCTCTCCCTCTCCCTCTCCCTCTCCCTCTCCCTCTCCCTCTCCCTCTCTCCCTCCCTCTCTCCCTCCCTCTCCCTCTCCCCCTCCCTCCCTCCCTCCCTCCCTCTCTCCCTCTCCGATGCTGTGGTCTTGCCGGCTCCAATCCACTGCTCACTTTGTTGAATGTCAGTCCACAGCGTCCCAGCCCGACAGCGGAGGGTGTGTGAGCGCCACAGGTGATCTACACACTCACACAGACTCACACACACTCACACACAGACTCACACACACACACACACACACACACACACACACACACACACACACACAGACTCACACACACACACACTCACACACACACACACACACACACAGACTCACACAGACTCACACACACACACACAGACTCACACTCACACAGACTCACACACAGACTCACACACAGAGACTCACACACACACTCACACAGTCACTCTCACAGTCACTCTCACACAGTCACTCTCACACTCACTCTCACACACACACTCGGCGGCCCACACCAGCCCAGTGTCAGCTCACACACACAGCAGATGTCCGGAGCGGCCAGTAGCAGGGAGTGTGTGTGGGTGAGTGTGTGTGGGTGAGTGTGTGTGGGTGAGTGTGTGACCTGGCGCTCGCTGTGCTGTGACTCAGGCTGTGATCACACACAGTGTGGCCGCTCCACGCCCCGCCCCAGGGAGTGCCCATGTGGGAAGGTGAGGTGAGCGGATCCGTGGGTCAGTGCCCTCCCTGCCTTGCAGCCGGCGGTGCACATCCACCCGCGTTACACAGGTCAACTGTGCGCTCAGCCCCGCTCCCCCAGCGCCCAGCACTGTGAGCCAACAGATAGATAGATACCTGTCACTGCATGCTGCCGCTGCTGGAAGGGTTCCTCAGCACAGTGTGTATAATGCACCATATCCCCAGTACAGTCTGTACATAACGTACCATATCCCCAGTACAGTCTGTGTATACAGCACCATATCCCCAGTATACAGTCTGTACATACAGCACCATATCCCCAGTACAGTCTGTGTATACAGCACCATATCCCCAGTATACAGTCTGTACATACAGCACCATATCCCCAGTACAGTCTGTGTATACAGCACCATATCCCCAGCACAGTCTGTACATAACGTACCATATCCCCAGTAGTCTGTACATAACGCACCATATCCCCAGTACAGTCAGCACAGTGTGTATAATGCACCATATCCCCAGCACAGTCTGTACATAACGTACCATATCCCCAGTAGTCTGTACATAACGCACCATATCCTCAGTACAGTCTGCCCATGTACACAATCTGTGGATACAGCACCATATCCACAGTAGAGTCTGTACATAACGCACCATATCCCCAGTACACAGTCTGTACATAACGCACCATATCCCCAGTACACAGTCTGTGTATACAGCACCATATCCCCAGTATACAGTCTGTACATACAGCACCATATCCTCAGTACACAGTCTGTGTATACAGCACCATATCCTCAGTACACAGTCTGTGTATACAGCACCATATCCTCAGTACACAGTCTGTGTATACAGCACCATATCCCCAGTATACAGTCTGTACATAACGCACCATATCCTCAGTACACAGTCTGTATATACAGCACCATATCCTCAGTACACAGTCTGTACATACGGCACCATATCCCCAGTACAGTCTGTACATACAGCACCATATCCCCAGTACAGTCTGTGTATACAGCACCATATCCTCAGTACACAGTCTGTACATACGGCACCATATCCCCAGTACAGTCTGTACATACAGCACCATATCCCCAGTATACACTGTCCATAAAGGGCCACATCCTCAGTCGTCCTGTTGAGTTCCTGTCTGTTTACTCATTGTCACCTGTCCCTATTGTTTGGCCCACATTTCCTTGATTATCGTTGGTTTTTGCATAACCTCCATGTATTTCCCGTAAGTACCACCTATATCTCTTGTTCCCTCTCTCCCCTGACTCTCAGTCTGAAGACGGGTCGCGACCTGAAATGTCACCTATTCCTTTTCTCCAGTGATGCTGCCTGACTCGCTGAGTTACTCCAGCAATTTGTGTCTATCCTCAGTACACAAGACTGCCCGTAGAGGAAGTTAAACTCAGAACACAATCTGTCCATGGAGGACCAGATTGTCAGGGCACAGTGCTCAGTGAGAACACAAGATGGTAGGACCAGGCCCAGGTAACCAGGACTATCAAGCCTGACCTGCTATTTCATATGATCATGGTTGATATATGCGATGCTCGATATTGCCTTTTTACCAGTTTCTGTACATTGATAGTGGATCGATAGTAATCATGTATTGCCTTTCTGCTGTCTGGTTAGCATGGCACACAATAGCTTTTCACTGTACCTCGGTACACGTGACATTTTGTGTAGGAAGGAACTGCAGATGCTGGTTTACACCGAAGATAGACACAAAATGCTGGCGTAACTCAGTGGGTCAGACAGCATTGCAGGAAATGAGTCCACAGATTAACTACCCTTTGACTAAAGAAGTTCCTCCTCACCTCCTTTCTAAAAGAGCGCCCTTTAATTCTGAGGCTGTGACCTCTGGTGCTAGATTTTCCCACCAGTGGAAACATCCTCTCCACATCCACTCTATCTATGCCTTTCATTGTTCAGTGTTTAATTTCATATCCTTCCATTCCTGCTCATTTAAGTACTTGTCCAGATGCCTCTAAGTGTCATTACTGTTCCTCTTTCCACCATCTTCTCTGGCAGATCTTTCCAAATATCTTTTGTGAAAAGTTCGTCCCTCAGATTGCCTTTAAAGCTCGTCCATCTCACCTTAAACCCATTCTGCTATCACGGGAATTGTGAATCTTTTCTGCACCCTCTCTGGCATCTTTCCTGCCATTGTGCGGCCTAACCATTGTTCTGCATCATTGCAACATGACGTTCCAAGTGTCCTGGCCAATGCCTCAGCTGATGGAGGCATATATGCCATATTCCTTCGTTACCATCCTGTATATGTGTGTGGCCACTTATGAAGAAGTGTCTCGACCCAAATGCCACCTATTCCTTTTCTCCAGAGATGCTGCCTGACCCACCATTCCAGCTTTTTGTGTCTATCTTCGCCACTTGCAGAGAATTATGTAAGTGTACCTTAAAGTCAACAAAATACTTGGGGTGGGAGCTGCCTTACGTCCTCGTCATCCACCCTGGGTAGTTCTACGGCAGGATTTGCAGCAAAGTGTCAACTACGGTACTCTGAAGCACCTATTGCCAATTTTGATTGTTGTGGTTGACAAACGAAAGAACAAAATACTTCAACAAAATATGTCCACCGTCTCTGCAGGTACCTCTTGTAAAACCCTTGAGAGCAGGTCATCAGATCGCATTGATTCGTGTGCCTCTAGTCCTGTGAGTTTTCCTAATTTTTTAATCCATGTGATTGGATTTTTTCCTCCCATGTTATTTGAAATCAGCTTATCTGTTATATTTGCAGTTTCCTCCGTAATTAAGGGTGATGCAAAAAATTGATTGAACATACAGTAAATGGCATTTCTTTGTTTGTTAACCAGTCTGAGTATTCAGTATACAGTCTACTTTCTCTGTATCAGATCCTCAGCACACAGTCTGTCCCCAGTGAAACAGATCCTAGGCACACAGTCTGAAGAAGGCCTGATGAAGGGTCTCGACCCGAAACGCCACCCATTCCTTCTCTCCATATATGCTGCCTGCCCTGCTGAGTTACTCCAGCATTATGTGTCTACCTTTGGTTTAAACCAGAATCTGCAGTTCCTTCTGACAACTGTTGCCTCTTGACTTGACAGTCTGATTTGATTGGATTGCTGATGATTGTTTTGTTTTCAATGATTCATGAGTTGTGGACATCTGATGGCAACCCCAGCTTTTATTACACATCCCTAATTACTGCTGAATCAAGGAGCCAATTAAGAATCAACTACATTTCTGAGTCTGGAGTTGCCAGGAAGCCAGACCAGGTAAAGATGGATCAACTTACAGTGGCAGGACTAATGAATGATGAATGAATGAATACTTTATTGTCACAAGTCAAAGGTTTCAAAGGTTTCAAAGGTCTTTTATAGTCACGTGTACCAATTAAGCTGCAGTGATATTCGTATTACTATACTAAAAAAAAGCAACAAGAAACACAACAACATCAAAGTTAATATTCACAGTTAAAAGTCACGGTAAAATTCTTTGCTTGCATACTCAAGGCATGCACTAGCTGCCCCATAAATGGAGCCGACAGAGTTATAAAGTATCCCGCGCCAGGTCCACATTTGTTCTCCCCCCTTCCCCCTCCCCCTCCTCCCAGCCATCCCCCCAATGTCCAACGGGTCCCCATTGTTCTTTCCCCTCACGGCAGTCGACTAACTTGTCATGGATACAGTGGAGACATAATAATAATAATAATATATTTATTTTATATAGCGCCTTAACACATGCACAAAGCGCTTTACAAATACAATTAACATAGAAACAAACAGACAAACAGACAAACTATCCTGACGGAAAAGCGGCGAATAATCAACGCCAGCGTCCTCTCACGTCAGGGTCCGGCAGTAGACATTAAAGAACACAAGACATGCAGGACATTAGGAGATGCATCATAATAACATTATTCCAATGCTATCACAACACATTAAGAAAACTCCACATGACATCAGCAGAAAATTAGCGTAGTTTAGTTTAGTTCAGAGATACAGCGCGGAAACAGGCCCTTCGGCCCACCGAGTCCGCACCGACCAGCGATCCCCGTACGCTAACTCTATCCTACACAAACTAGGGACAATTTTTACATTTATACCGAGCCAATTAACCTACAGACCTGAACGTCTTTGGAGTGTGGGAGGAAACCCAAGATCCACAGAGGTCACAGGGAGAACGTACAAACTCCATACAGACAAGCACCCATAGTCAGGACCGAACCCAGGTCTCTGGCGCTGTAAGGCAGTAGCTCTACCGCTGCGCCACCCTTCAGCATTTTCATGTGATGAGCAAGATGAGCAGGAGGATTTCAAGCAGGTCCGTTAAAAGTCACTGCTTTTGGTGAGTGGAATTTTCAGCCGTATAAATAATACTACAATTCCACAAAAGTACTGATTTCATGCTATCCGTTTAAACTTTATGGTTACAAAAGTCATGAATATGAAATTTAATTTAGACTCAAACGTTTTGTTGATGATGATATTTTTATTTTCAGATTTCAGACAGGTACAAATTATGTAAATGAAGAATCATTGAAGACAGAAATCTCTTGACGATGCTGCATTAGGAGTAAATGGAATTCCACTGCACTGGAATACAGCACAATCAGAATGGTAATATATTCTGATTAGTAACTTAGCTATCCCAAAGAAACGACACAATCACTCAGAGCACCAGTCCGAAATGGTAATCACTTTCATTCCCCAAGCAAAATAATGTTTCAAGCAGAATTAGTTATATTTAGTTTGCATTTATCAGCTAATAGCTATCCTGAGCATTACTGTCTTCTATAATGTTTATGGTAATATGAAAGCTCCCATGCTGATAAGAGCACAGTCACAATCCTTTATTCCAGAATAAAATGCAGTGAAACTCCAATGGTTATGGTAGTGATAATCCAAGATTGTAATCCGTCACAGAACAGGGCCATTAGTGACTGTAAAACACTTACCATCACATTGAGATATATGCTACATAGTGATGTGCCCATCTACCATCAAGGGATAACTCAGTCTCACAACAAGCACCAACTACCTTCACTTTGGGAAATAAAAAATCAAGATTCAAGATTCAAGATTCAATTTAATTGTCACATGTACCAATCAATTATACTGCACTATCAAAGATTTCAGCCACATAAACCATCCGAGACCCTCATCTTAATGATAAAGCATTGGTTTAGTTAGTTAGTTCAGTTTAATGTCACGTGTACCGAGGTACAGTGAAAAGCTTTTGTTGCGTGCTATCCTGTCAGCGGAAAGACAAACCATGATTACAATCCAGCCATTTACTGCCTACATCAGTGGTGTCCAAACATTTTTCAAAGAAGGCCAGATTTGATAATGTGAAAATACCCAAGGGCCAATGCCCCCCACCCCCCGTACCTTTAGCTAATGCGCTCCCCCCCCCCCCCAACCCCCCCCCCCCCCCCCCCACAACCCCCCCCCCCACCCCCACCCGGACCTTGCGTCTGACAATCCACAGATCGGGCAGTGCTGACCGCCGGGAGGTGTAGTCGTCGTCGCCTCTCCCGCTTGGGGCGGGGGCGGGCAGAGGTCGGGCAGCGCTGACCGCCGGGAGGTGTAGTCGCCCTCTCCCCTCCCCTGTCCCCCTCCCCCTACCTTCATCCTGGTTTTCCTTACTGCGTGAATGACCTTGGTAGAATAATGGTGAGCATACTCGAGGATCAAATTAGTGTGGGTACATGTAGCGTGGTGTATTATCAGTCACTGGTGCTTCAGCTGCACAGGCTGCATATTGCTCAGCATGGCACAGGCAGGTAGAGTTGCTGACTTACAGCACTTACAGTGCCAGAGACACGGGTTTGATCCCGACTACGGAGTTTGTACGTTCTCCCTGTGACCTGCGTGAGTTTTCTCCAAGATCTCCGGTTTCCAAAGACATACAGGTTTGTAGGTTAATTGGCTTGGCATAATTGTAAATTGTCCCGAGTGTGTGTAGGATAGTGTTAATGTGCGGGGATCGCTGGTCGGTGTGGACCCAGTGGGCTGAAGGGCCTGTTTCAGCGCTGTAACTCTAAACTAAACTAAACCGACGAATTAGGCCGAAGGATCTGTATGACTCCAACGTTGATACTCAACAGGGCTCTAACCCTGTAAGCACTGGGCAGAAAGAAATTTAAATACAATAACTTTCCTTTGAGGAGACGATGTTTTGCTTGGAGACACAAATGAAATTAATGCGTCGGCAGAATGACTTCCTCCTGCCTTTATTGCTAGATTCTCTCTCACCCTTGCCTTGCTACCAGCAATTATACCCTGTGACCACAGGTGCTTTCTATATAACAAAATCTCAACCTCACCTGCCAACCAAAATGAATCCCAGCTGACTACTCCCATTGAAAGCTACCATGGTTGTTCACTATTCAATGAATAATGCAAGAGGCAGCTCCAATTATCCAGGTAACTAACCCACCTGTACATAGATCACACAGTTAACGAGTGGGGGAAGGCACTATAAGAAGGTAGACACAACGATCTGTAGGACCTGGAATCTTGTGCAGAACATCAAGTGCTGGAGTAATTCGGCAGGTCAGGCAGCATATCTCCAGGACATGGACAGGTAATGTTTTAGATTGGGACCCTTCTTCAGAAGCATCTCCTATCCATGTACTCCAGAGATTTCACCTGACCAGTTGAGTGACTCCAGCACCTTGTGTTGTATATCAGATGTTTTATACCAGAGGATATGTATTTAATATCATACGTATCGGAGAGGCTGTTGGTAACATAACAACCATTGACATAAGCAAGAACCAGCGTTCAAATGACCAATTGAATTGCTATATTGTATCATAAATCTAGTATTTTATTGATACTTATAAGCAGTGATCAGCATTGAACTACAAGGCATTTATAATATTTCTCTTTGTTTTGGTCCTGTCCCAGTTACACGGTTTTTTAAGGCGACTGCCGGCGACTGTCAAAGTCGTAGCAGATCACCAAAATTTTCTTTTACCCTACGGCAATGACCACAACAATGCCGAGTCAGGTCGATACAAGTTACTTTTTTTGTGAAACTAGCACCTGGCTAAGTGATTACACCGTCTTCGGTAACATCGCGAAATTCCCACGCTTACCTGACCGTCAAACTGTCACCTCCAATCTACCTGTCAAATGTCCTGACGGTAAATAAATTGGTTAAACAAAACTATCTCTGGTATCTTCAAATGCCTTTTCTTAATTTAATATTACGTGCTTCTAAATGCATCTGCGACAAGGGTTTTTCAGTGAATAAATAAATAAATGAATGAAAAGAGTTCTCAGTGCAGAGCCTGTGTCTGCGTTTTATTTCAATGGTCAAAATGAATGAGACTAGAATCTTTGAATGAGATGCCGTGATAAAGTACTTAGAAACATAATAAATTCAGACTCTAATTTTTTTTTAAATCACCAAAATCAACTTTATTACAACAAACTACATTCCTATAAAAGATGGAATGGATGACTACATTTTTAAAAAAACGGACACTTAAAACGATTACAAAATATGCCTAAACATTTCACTGGCCGGACCTTGGTGTCGGTTAGTTCAGGTGTCCACCCACCTTTGACAACATCGCGGTCTCCGCCCCCATTCCACACCTGGCTGTTGCAGCTGCACGTCTGTCAACCGTCAAAACGGGGTTTGACAGCTCCTGTCGGACCTTGTCTTCTCCTGATCCCGGTACCTGTCTCCGGTTGACGTTGAAATTAATCCGTCCTCAGTACAGGCGACAACCTAGCAAACCTGGGGACAGCATGCGACAGCGCCCGCAATAAGCTACGATACCTGGCGACAAGCCAGCTGTCACGAGAAATTTCTAGCAGGTAAACTTTTCCGCGACGCGCCGAGATCCGCTACGATTCATTGAAGACTCCTCATGGTCATGCCCGCGACACCCCGGCAAACGTTCAGTGACAGCCTAGTCACCGGCAGTCACCTTAAAATCGTCTAACTGGGACAGGCCCTTTAGAATAGCAGTGCCCCAAACTGCAGTGCTTGAAGTAAGCAGTGTGGATAGTAATCATGATACGTTTATACAGCAGGCAACTACTTGACACAAGTAGGCTGCCAGTGGTCCTGCAAACTAATCAAGTGTCAGGAGTCAAGTGTGTTTAATTGTCATATGTTCTGTCAACAGAACAATGAAATCCTTACTTTTGTAGCAATATAACAGGCCTGTAATTGTAATGCACACAGATAATATGTCATGAACAAAGTAAATTAATATCAACAATACTAGTGCAAAAAAACCCACAGTCCTTAGTGCAAGCAAAGACAGTTCGCACAAGACCATAGTTGAGGTTAGTGTTGTGTAGTATAGTGATAGTTGTTGGGAAGAAGGTATTCTTGAATCAGGTGGTCATGATTTTCAGACTCCAATACGTTCTTGTAGCTGGTCATGTTGAAATGAGAGTGTGGCCCGGGTGATACCAGTCTTTGATTTTTTCTGGCAGTGGCTCAATAGATCCATTTGATGGTGGGGAGGCCAGCATCTGTGATAGACCGGGCAGTGCCCATCATGCCCTTTAGTCTCCTTCACTCTAGGCTGAGCCATGCATGATGCAACTGGTCAGCACATTCCCTCCCCTACATCTGCTGACATTCATCAGAGTAGCATTTCACTGTATCTCAGTGGGTCTGAAGAAGGGTCTCAAACCAAAACGACACTCCAGAGATGCTGCCTGTCCCGCTAAGTTACTCCAGCAATTTGTGTCTTTCCTCAGAAATTCACACGGCCCAAAATTTAAAGTTGTCGACTCTCTCCACTGCCAACCCAGAGATGAATTCAGGTCACTGGAACCTTGGTTTTCCCCTTCTAAAATCAACAATCAGCTCCTTGGTCTTGCTGGCGTTGAGAGCAAGATTGTTGTTTTGGCACCGTTCAAACAGATTGTCAAACCAACACTCTGCCTCATCAGTGCCTGTAATTCACCCAACAACGGTGGTATCATCAGCGAATAAAAAGATATTATTATGGAATGGTCTCGACCAGAAACGTCACCTAAAATTGAACGCATGCATGTACATGTTGGATCTGCAGCTCTGGTCTCCTCCCACTGCCTCGTGAACCACATGATCCTGGTCTGCAATTTCTAATGCACGGGTGAGGTGGTGGGGTCTCCCACAAGGCCTTTCTTTCATTAATTAGTGGTCTGGCAGCAAAGTTGTTGTGTCTTTTCCAATGGATAAAGGCGATTGAGGAACTAGCATCTGTAAAGGACATTGAATATCCTTCATGTTCATGTGTAGGGAGGAACTGCAGATGCTGGCTTAAATCGAAGCTAGACACAAAATACTGGAGTAACTCAGCGGGACAGGCAGCATCTCTGGAGAGAAGGAATGGGTGACGTTTCGGGTCGAGACCTTTCTTCAGACAGAAACGTCACCCATTCATTCTCTCCAGAGATGCCGCCTGTCCCGCTGCGTTTACTCCAGCATTGCGTGTCTTCCTTCATGTTCATTGTTTCCTCCATGATTAGGAGAAGCATTAGCTCCATCCCCACTGTTGCTTCTACTTTCATAAGAGAAGGTTTAAACCTCTGATCCAATTCCTCCTTCTCTCCTGTAACACCTGTTTTGATCTGAGCGGATCACTGGCTTGTAGCTAAGATCTGGATCTCACGTTCAAGAGTCAAGAGTCTTTTATATGTCCCAGATAGAACAATGAAATTCTTACTTGCAGCAGCACAGCAGAATATGTAAACATAGTACACTGTAAACAATATAATAAACGAGAGAGAAAAGTTGTGTGTGTGTATATATACATATATATCAATTCATATTCACACATATACAGGCATACACACGCACGCACACACACACACACACACACACACATGCACACACATACACACACACACACACACACACACACACACACACATGCACACACACACACACACACACACACACACACACACACACACACACATGCACACACACACACATATGCACACACACATGCACGCACACACTCGCACACACACACACACACACACACGCACGCACGCACGCACGCACACACACACACACACACACACATGCACACACATACGCACACACACACACACACACATAAAAAATAAACAATAATAATGCATAAAAAACAACACCAATAACCCCAAGTCTCTGCAGTCCAGAGCTTATTTGAGGTTGTGGTGTTTAATAGCCTGATGGCTGTCGGGAAGAAGCTGTTCCTGAACCTGGACGTTACAATTTTCAGGCTCCTGTACCTTCTTCCCGATGGCAGGAGTGAGATGAGTGTGTGGCCAGGTTGGTGTGGGTCTCTGATGATGCTGGCTGCCTTTTTGAGGCAGTGACTCCAGTAAATCCCTTCGATGGTGGGGAGGTCAGAACCCCTGACCACTTTTTGCAGTCTTCACTCCTGAGCGTTCAAGTTGCCGAACCAGGCCGTGGTGCAACCAGTCAATATGCTCTCCACTGTACACCTGCAGAGGTTCAAGAGAATGCTCTCTGACATTGGTGTGGCTATGTGGGAACTAAAGGCTTGCTTGGTACTCACTCTGTAGCTAGTAAGCCTCTCCTGATCAAGTCTCACTCTATTATAAGGGGGATCTACATTCAGGATTCTCACACGCTCCTCCTGACTTTCTGTGAACAGTTAAAATTGGGGCTGTTTTGTTTCTCTGGTCCTGTAATTAGGTATCCACACTTGCTTCCAAACCTTATGTGTAATGTATCCACTCCAACCTGTTTTTGTTGGAGCAGTGAATATTTTTAAACTGAATGTTAAATCATGTGGCACAGAAAGGAACTGATTAATTCATAAAGAATTGAACTGGTCATTGGTGTTGCTTAGACATCAGTTTGTGTGATCACAGGAGGTGCCACGATCTGAGAACACATTTTTATAGATTTATTTCCTTCAAACGGTTTCTTTAATGTTGAAGAATGCTTGGTTTAAGTGGCAAGTTGACAAGAGTGTTGTGCATGGGGACATGGCTGGGATACAGCATGAGTCACCAACCTTGTTCTCAAACCTCCTCAGGTTGAACTAGGGCGGCACGGTGGCGCAGCGGTAGAGTTGCTGCCTTACAGCTCTTGCAGCGCCGGAGACTCAGGTTCAATCCCGACTACGGGTGCTGTCTGTACGGAGTTTGTACGTTTGCCCCGTAACCGCGTGGGTTTTCTCCGAGATCTTCAGTTTCCTCCCACACTCCAAAGACATACAGGTATGTAGGTAAATTGGCTTGGTGTAAAGTGTAAAAAAATTGTCCCTAGTATGTGTAAGGTAGTGTTAATGTGCGGGGATTGCTGGTCGGTGTGGACTCGGTGGGCCGAAGGGCCTGTTTCCGCGTTGTATCACTAAACTAAACGTCTCCTCAATATCCCGCATCTCCGCTCTTGCTCCCCCTCCCCCCGTTCGTAACAAGGATAGAGTCCCACTTGTCCTCACCTTCCACCCCATTTTACCCACCAACATTTTCGCCACCTCCAACGGGATCCCACTACTGCCCACATCTTCCCATCTCCACCCCTTTCTGCTTTCCGCAGAGACCGTTCCCTCTGAAACTCTCTGGTCAACTCGTCCCTTCCCACCCAAACCACCCCTCCCCAGGCACTTTCCCCTGCAACCGCAGGAGATGCAACACCTGTCCCTTTACCTCCCCCCTCGGACTCCATCCAAGTACCCAAACAGTCTTTCTAGGTGAGGCAGAGGTTCACTTGCACCTCCTCCAACCTCACCTACTGTATCTGCTGTTCCAAGTGTCAACTTCTGTACATTGGCTAGACCAAGCGCAGGCTCGGCGATCGTGTCACTGAACATCTCTGCTCAGTCTGTCTTAACCTACCTGATCTCCCGGTGGCTCAGCACTTCAACTCCCCCTCCCATTCCTAATCTGACCTTTCTGGCCTGGGCCTCCTCCATTGTCAGAGTGAGGCCCAGCGCAAATTGGAGGAACAGCACCTCATATTTCACTTGGGTAGCTTACACCCCAGCGGTATGGACATTGACATCTCTAACTTCAAATAGCCCTTGGTTTCCCTCTCTCTCCATCCCCTCCCCTTCCCAGTTCTCCCACCAGTCTTACTGTCTCTGACCACATTCTATCTTTGTCCCGCCCACTCCCCTGACATTAGTCTGAAGAAGGGTCTCGACCCGAAACGTCACCCATTCCTTCTCTCCAGAGATGCTGCCTGACCCGCTGAGTTACTCCAGCATTTTGTGTCTACTCTAAACTAAACCACATCTACCTGTTTAATGTCCTCAGCCTCTGATTTATCTGCGGTCTTCAAGAACGAGCTGCTGGAGCATCCCTGACATCCCTGTCCACCATTGTTGAGGCATTAGATTTTGGGAAGTCAAACCAGGGCAGGATCTTCACAGAGAATGGCCGGGCTGTGGGGAGTGGTGTAGGGCAGAGGGATCTCGCAGTGCAGCTACACAGTTCCTGAAAAGTGGTGTCACAAGTTGATCGGGTGGTCAAGAAGATTTTTGGCACATTGGCCTTCATCAGTCTTGGTAATGATCACCCTCTCTCCTGACTCTCAGTCTGAAGAAGGGTCTCAACTCGAAACGTCATCTACTTCTTCTCTCCAGAGACGCTGCCTGTCCCGCTGAGTTACTCCAGCATTTTGTGTCTATCTCCCATGTATAACCAGCACCTGCAATTCCTTCCTCCACATAGAAGTTGGGATGTTATGTTGCAGTTGTACAAGATATTGGTGAGGTCACATTTGGAGTATTTGTTCAGTTTTGGTTACACTGATATAGGAAAGGTGTTATAGAGTCATAAAGTCATACAGCGTGGAAACAGGCCCTTCAGCCCACTTGCCCATGCTGACCAATGTGCCCCATCTACACAGTCCCACCTACCTGCGTTTGGCCCATATTCCTCTAAATCTACCCTATCCATATATTTGTCCAAATGTTTGTTAAATGTTATGATAGTACCAGCCTCAACTACCTCCTCTGGCAGCTCGTTCCATATACCTACCATCCTTTGTGTAAAAATGTTCTCCCTCAAGTTTCTATTAAATCTTTCCCCCTTCACATAAATCTATATTCTCTGGTGCTTGATTCCCCTACTTTGGGAAAAGATTCGGTGCACTTTCCCTATTTATTCCCCTCATGATCTTATACACTGCTATAAGATCACCCCTCATCCTCCTGCGTTCCAAGGAATGAAAGTCCTAGCCTGCTCAACCTGTCCCTATAGCTCAGGCCCTCTAGTTCTGCCAACATCCTCGTAAATCTTCTCTGGGCCCTTTCCAACTTAACAACATCTTTCCTATAATAGGGTTCCCAAAACTGAACACAATACTCTTGAACACAAAAAGCTGGAATAACTCAGCGGGTCAGACAACACCCCTGGAGAAAAGGAATAGGTGATGTTTCAGGTCGAGACACAAATAGGTAATCCGAAACGTCACCTATTCCTTTTCTCCAGAGATGCGATCTGACCTGTTGAGTTACTCCAGCTTTTTGTGTCTATCTTTGGTTTAAACCAGCATCTTCCTGCACAATATTCTTAATGTGGCCTCACGAATGTCTTGTACGATTGTAGCATGACCTCCCAACTTCTATACTAATAGTTCTATGTTGTTAAGCTGGAAATAGTGCAGAAATTGCAGATGCTGGAATCTTGCAATGAGATTTCTAAGCAGGCCTTGAAATGGGAGGTCAGCACTGATATGCCTTCATAAAATGTCCGACACTCAGGCTAATAGACCCATCCAGGCAAACCCATTGCAATTACACTAGTTTAAAATGGCTGTGAAATTAATCTCAGAACAGCATAATAAAATTAGCTTCCTGCTGACATTTTGCTAATTATTGATGATTTCAGATTTTTGTAACTGCACAAAGGCATGTTCTTAATTTACTGTTTCCTTAAATACAATTTTGTGGCATTAGTCCAGTCACTTTAAAAAATGATTATATGCAGTGCCTAACATGCACAAACCAGAGGGAGATAATCTTTACACCTGAATTAATTATACTGTAGTGATTCAAAATGTCAACACATCTGTTTAAATCCGTTTGTACGTTAGGGTGCTTAATAATGAGATTGGCAGAAACTTGGAAGTCGTTGTAAAAAGTCATTATAAAATAGCTGTCAATTTATTATTAGTCAGCTTTACGCTTTTCACCAATTTCACCCCCATAGACTTAATACTCCTCTGAATATAGAAGAAAATGGTCGGTTCTGTAATTTAAGTTACATTTTCAATTTAAGTTAGAAGTTAAGTAACATTTATATACTAAAACTCTCGTTTGTTTGTTTGTTCCTGAACTCGAGCCTAAACGGTACACGATAGCGCAACAATTTTAGGCCCACCTTACTCACCATTTGGTGCTAATGGAAGTTTTCATTGAAATTGGTGTTATATTTTTAAAGTTTAAATCTATCTCCTCGGGAGGGAGAGTGGGAGGGAGAGTGGGAGGGAGGGAGGGAGGGGGGAGGAGGGGTTTGTGGGGAATGGGGAGGGGGCTTGTGGGGAATGGAGAGGGAGGAGTGGGGAGGGGTAGGGGAAAGGGGGGAGGAAGAAGAGGGGAGGGGGTGGAAGGGGGAGAGGGGAGGAGAGGGTGCTGCACCAATGCAGGAGAGGCTTGGGCCCAATGGGTCCACTTGGTCTTTTAAGTTAAAATTTGACAGTAAGCAAAGTCATTCAGTCGAACATTGTGTGTAAGCATTTTAACAATTGCTTCAGAAAGCTGAGTGAGGATTGGCAGCCATAAAGCTGAGATGGGACAGCCTCAGGCTACAGAACTGCACAGCTACGGTATAATGCTCACACACAGAACAGCTTCAGGCTACAGAACTGCATACAAAATGAAGCTTCACTCCCTTCCTACCCTCAATCCTCACAGATTTGAACTGAATCTATTCCTTATTTCCCAGAACAAAGGGGAATTAAACCAATGTTGACCCACTCACAGCTGCCACTTACATTAGTGTTCAAATACATCTGATTGATCTCTCAGCCTCTCCCCATTGCATTGAGATGTCATGCTGACAAGTAGCCAGATTATGTAGACCAATACCTTACCAAAAAAATACTGATGCTAATAATTTTAAAATGAATAAATAATAGCATATTATTTCAACTTTGTGTATTGCATGAAAGTACTCACGCACCATCTCATGATATGAGTTCTAGTGTATCCAGTTACATTGGGCCATTTATTTAAAGGTGTATTTTGGTTCCTTTCCTTGAATTTAAAGTTTGCTTTTTTATTCGCTTTGATTTTAGTGAGGGCACTCACATCGGCGCCTCTGATTCTCGAGAGACTAGTTAATGTGATGATGTTGTGATGTTACACTGACTGCGCGAAGAAACATTTTGGGTAATTTTGTAGCAATTAAATATACTTTTCGTCTTATTATGTCCAAAGGGGACAACTGATCAGAGGGATGTCTAATGTATTTTAAAAGTGTTTCCATGTCTGGCTTTGCCTTTTGAGACCTATATTAAGAAGACGTCATTCATACAGTGATCTGAGAGCTGTAATTCAGATCCAAATCCATCAGACGCTGGTGTCTGGAGATAGAATTGATCAGTGATTGATCAGTAAAGCACCAACTTGAGTAGACTTAACCCCTTAAGTGCTGCCTTAACAAGAAAAGAATAAACCAACACTAGATATATCACAGACAGAAATGCTTTGTTCGTTTTCACAGTCGCAATGGACACCTTATCGCACGAAGCATCTTAGGTCATCATGCAGTTCTGCTATGATGTCGTGGTTCTTTTGTCTTATCTGAAGACTCGGCAGAATTGCCACTTGGACTGAGGAGCGTAAGACTCAGTTTGGAAAGAAGATTGACCGGGGGCTTTACTGCCCCTCGCCCGCTTGAAGGACAACTCACAGTGGAGAGGATACAACAGGCACGGTAGAGATACCATTATTTTGGTGATCCTCAACTTCAGCAAGTGCAAGTATATGTCGTTCCCTGAATGGGAGGATCCAGGAGACTCGACTTATGTTGGCCAGTGCCATGTGCCAGACTTGGGAGTGAGGGAGCGAAGAGAAATAATTTATAAAAATGAAAAATTCAAGGATATGGACACAAATATATGTGTTTACTATAATGATAAGGACGTTCCAAAATGGTTGAATTTCAATTGATAGGCATGTCCCCAGTGATTGGAATAGTTGGGATAATTCGACTCACTGTTTGTGTTTGTGCCTACTGTAGATCTTGGCAACAGGCAGTGAGAGGCCAGGAACAATCTATAAATCCAGTGCACAAATGAATCACAAACTACCACAATGTGAGTGGCCTTAATCTGGGGAGCTTTGCATGTTGAATCACAGAAATGAGAGGCATCAGTCCGAAACCACGTTTTCCACTTCATTAAGGTATCAAAGCTTAGCAAAATATTTAAACTTAATTTACGTGCTCTGCTCATAAGTTATTTTATTGTGATTAAAAGTTAAAATTTAGTTTAGTTTAGAGATACAGCGCGGAAACAGGCCCTTCGGCCCACCGTGTCCGCACCGACCAGCGGTCCCCGCACATTAACACTATCCTAGCTATCACAAAATGGAGAGAAGGAACGGGTGACATTTCAGGTCGAGACCCTTCTTCACATCAGTCTGAAGAAGGGTCTCGACCCGAAACGTCACCCATTCCTTCTCTCCAGAGATGCTGCCTGACCTGCTGAGTTACTCCAGCATTTTGTGATACCTTTGATTTGTACCAGCATCTGCAGTTATTTTCCTACCTTAACACTATCCTACACCCACTAGGACAAATGTTACATTTATACCAAGCCTATTAACCTACAAACCTGTATGTCTTTGGAGTGTGGGAGGAAACCGAAAATCTCGGAGTAAACCCACGCAGGTCACGGGGAGAACGTACAAACTCCGTACAGACAGCGCCCGTAGTCAGGATCGAAGCCGGGTCCCTGGCGCTGTCAGGCAGCTATTCTAACGTTATGCCAGCGTGCGCCCTTAATCTAGAGTTGGTGGTCTGGTGGAGGTGTTGGTGCAGAAGAGCCCTGACCTCAGATCAGTCTCAACCAAACGTTGCAGAGAGAACCTTCAGCAGGTTCAACTTATCCAACATTTCAGTTTTAGAATAAAGGTTTACAACAGAGATGAGGAAGAATTTCTTATCCCAGTGGGCTTGAAACATAGCATTTCTCTATCTTTGACGGCTGTATTATTCCAATCTGCGATATTTGTTTCATCTACAGAAGTCAAATTATACATTTGGAGAGGTACATAGTTAGGAAAGGTTTAGAGGGAAATGGGCCAAACACAGGCAATGGGACAAGCTTAGATGGGACATCTTGGTCGGTTGGATTAGTTGCACCAAAGAGCCTGTTTCCATGCTGTGTGACTATGTGTAAGATAGTGTGGGCTATGGGGTACAGGCAGGCAAACTTTGAGGTTAAAATCTGATTAATCATCTCCTTATGATATTTTGGAGCAGATTCAAGGGACTAGATGCAGCAAGGCCTTGCAGCGTGGTGCAACGGTAGAGTTGCTGCCTTACAGTGAATGTAACTGTAACGGAGACCTGGGTTTGATCCCGACTACGGGTGCTGTCTGTACGTAGTTTGTACGTTCTCCCCATGACCTGCGTGGGTTTTTTCCGAGATATAAACTAAACTAAAGATGCCTTCTCTTACTCCTATTCTTTACATTCACATCTTTTTAAACAATTTTGCTTTAAAGAACATTGGTCACGAAGGTAATTAGCCTGGAATTACCGGTTTTGTGATTTGCACAATATTTCGCCAGCCTCTAGTCTCTCGTTACTTCCAGTTTGTTTATGGAACTGCTATTTTTCAGTCAAGGCATTATTAATTTCCTGGGGATTCTAAGAATTATTCCACCTGAATTATAAACTTAGTGAATAAATGGAGCAGAACTTTTCACAGACCGATGATTAGCAGAAAATTGGCTGTGGAGTCTTGTGATTTTTCATCTACAGAGGTCAGGTGATACCAAATCATGGTCAGAGCAGCCACAATATCACAGTTACCTATCGGCGACAGTTGATATGATCCCAGCAATGAGTGGGTTAACCTATGATGAGCATTTGTCAGCACTAGGCCTGTACTCGTGGAGTTTAGAAGAATGATGGGGGACCTCATTGAAACGTACAGAATAGTGAAAGGCTTGGATAGAGTGGATGTGGAGAGGATGTTTCCACTAGTGGGAGAGTCTAGGACCAGAGGTCACAGCCTCAGAATTAAAGGACGTTCTTTTAGGAAGGAGATGAGGAGGAATTTCTTTAGTCAGAGGGTGGTGAATCTGTGGAATTCTTTGCCACAGAAGGTTGTGGAGGCCAAGTCAGTGGATATTTTTAAGGGAGAGATAGATAGATTCTTAATTAGAACGGATGCATTCAAGAGAGAGCTGGATAGAGCTCTTAAGGATAGCGGAGTCAGGGGGTATGGGGAGAAGGCAGAAACGGGGTACTGATTAAGAATGATCAGCCATGATCACATTGAATGGCGGTACTGGCTCGAAGGGCCGACTGGCCTCCTCCTGCACCTATTGTCTATTGTCTATTGAGTGTCAGAGGTTATGGGGAGAAGGCAGGAGGATGGGGTTAGGAGGGAGAGATAGATCAGCCATGATTGGATGATGGAGTAGAGTTGATGGGCCGTATGGCCTAACTCTACTCCTATCACTTATGACCTTATGACCTTATATCTTGCCACAGTTTCAGCAAGGCCCACCTGTAGTTTTTCTTTTTTTTAAACTTTACTTACGGCACTGTTTCACTCCCAAACCTTGCACACACCCCTGGGCAAAACAACCTCAGCCCCAGCAGTCTCACCAGCCACTTCAGTGTCCAAAATGTGCAGGAAGGAACTGCAGACACTGGTTTACACCGAAGATAGACACTAAACGCTGGGGTAACTCAGTGGGACAGGCAGCATCTCTGGAGAGAAGGAATGGGTGACGTTTCAGGTGAGTCTGAAGAAAGGTCTTGACCCGAAACATTGCCCATCCCTTCTGTCTGCCTGTCCCGCTGAGTTACTGCAGCACTTTGTGTCTATCCGGGAGCAGCCGTGCGTCCCGTAGGGACAGAGGACTCGCCCGCCCGGTAGGCCCGCCTCACCCGCTGGAGAACCTCGCCGCGGACCAGAACCAGCCCGGTCAGCCCCACTCACCCCCACAGGGCTCTCAGGAAGCCACGGAGAAGCCGGCTGGCAAAGCCTGCCTGGGCAACTGAGTGACGGCGGTGGTGGCAGCTGAGCCTCGGCAGCAGATGGGGCTTCATGGTCGCGGCAATGAGAGATTTGCGGGTCAACCCGTGGTTGGCAGTCGATGAGGGCATGGGGGAACCACCGTGGGGGGGGACGACAAAGGGGGACCCGGGGGGAGGGAGGGAGGGCGATGGGAGGGGGGAAAACAAAGGGGGAGCAGGCGTACTTTGTAAATTTGTCAGCACCTTATGTGGCGACTATTGCATTCCCTGGGCACGCAAGCAAAGAATTTCACTGCCTTGTCACATGAGACGATAAAGTATTCCATTCCATTCCAGTCCAACTTCCATGTATATGCTAATGGCATGTTGGCCTACATAACGAGACGATCTTGGGACTAGTGGAATCAAGAGATATGGGGAGAAGGCAGGCATGGGTTACTGATTGTGGATGATCAGCCATGATCACAATGAATGGCGGTGCTGTCTCGAATGGCCAAATGGCCTCCTCCTGCACCTATTTTCTATGTTTCTATGTTTCTAAGATCATTTCACTTGTATTCTATTATCCCTTTATGGCAGCTATGTTCCGAAATGCAAAAAGTAATTTTAAAGTCTGCAGATCCAAAGAAGAAGAAAAGATTGCTGAAAATTTGAGAGAGAGAGAGAGAGTAAAGGATGGCTCATACTTACAGGCTCGGCCTTGCATTTTAGCCAGAAGTGTGAGATATATGTTGGCTGAACAACATCAATGTTGGTAGATTTGCCTGAAGATAAATCCACAGAATTACCTGGGACTTCCCCTGTTAATAGAGTTAAACTCAAGGGAACAAAGGTAAATTATTGACATTCATAAGGTACTAGGTGGACAACAGGAAATAGGGAGTAGTCATAATTGACAAATATTCATGTCGTTGATGGTCTTGTAAGAACCTTTGTTGGGACAGCTACCATTTACCATCTTTATAAATTTCTTGGATGGTGGAACAGAGAGCTATGTAGTTATAGATTTTAGAGATACAGCGCAGAAACAGGCCATTCGGCCCACCGAGTCCCCACACATTAACACTACCCTCCACACACTAGCGGCAATGTTACACATACACCAAGCCAATTAACCTACAAATCTGCACATTTTTGGAGTGTGGGAGGAAACCGAAGATCTCGGACAAAACCCACGCAGGTCATGGGGAGAACGTACAAACTCCATACAGACAAGCCCCCGAAGTCGGGATCGAACCCAGGCCTCTGGCGCTGCAAGGCAGCAACTCTACCGCTGCGCCACCGTGCCACCCTATCCAAATTATCCAAACGGTCCAAATTAATTTGTGCTCGTAGCAGATAAATTTTAACATAGACAATTTGGGATAATCGACGTTGAATCTAAAATGATGGTGAAAGTGAGGACTTGGGGAACTTGGGCACAAAGTGTTAATGTAATATCACAGCTGCATGAAGTCCACAGATGGGGCACTGTGGACATTTCTCAGCACCACATCTGAGGCAAGGTTTGGGGAGAAGATAACATTTGGCAGAGATTTACTGGAATGATACCTCGACTTTGAGGTTTAAGTTGCAAGGAATGTTTGTAGTAACTAGTATTGAATTTCCTGGAATACAAAAGGTTGATTTGAAGATATTCGAATGAACTGATAGAGTTGTCGGGGAATCTGTTTAAACTGGTTGGCAACATGAGAAACATGCCAGGAATGAGAACCAAGTCTTTCAGGAGTAAAGGAAGCTGTCCACAAGTAGAGAGCAGTAGAAATCTGGACCTTCCCACTGTGAATGAATATTTGAGACCAGGTCAGTTGTGAATTTTAACTGTGAGGTTGATGATTTTGTTTTGTCAGCCTCAGGTATGAAAGGATATGCTGAAAAGTTTGGAATAGGAATTAGATCTTGGAGCACCCATGACCTTATCGAATAACAGATCAGGTTAAAGGGGCTAAATGCCTCCCTCGTGTTGC
The DNA here is from genome assembly GCF_053455715.1 of Rhinoraja longicauda. Taxonomy (NCBI): domain Eukaryota; kingdom Metazoa; phylum Chordata; class Chondrichthyes; order Rajiformes; family Arhynchobatidae; genus Rhinoraja; species Rhinoraja longicauda. Next base: position 39,063,653 of record NC_135972.1, read on the forward strand.
GATACTTCTTTTCTTTCCGATACTTCTTTTCTTTCCAAACCACCTTAGAAGAATGAAAAAAAATCAGTTTGTAATTCTACATTGCGGAGTAAGGAAGAAGTTTAGATTTAGCAGACAGTCCACCAATGAGTCACAAACCACAAGCAGCTTACTTGTAGCCTTGTCTCTTCCTCGTTGGCCTCTGCTTTTCCTGTAATCATGTGGAAAGCATTAACAACCTGAGAGCATTATTGAAAGCTGAGGAGGGAGTCAGGAGCTGGCAAACACTTCAGGAAGAGTGTGTGGGGAGCGTGCGACATCATGTCATGCTGACTATACATGGCCTGCTTGGGTCTGTTCAATAAACATTGCTGATTGCTTGGCTTTATTGAATAACCTGGCTGGAATTTATTGTCATGGAGTTTGAGCCAAAATGCTCTCCAAGATTGAGAATTTTCAAGGCTCATTACCTTTCAGCGGCACGATCATTGTCATTTATCTCACCAAAATGCGAATGGATGTTTAATTTTTTTGTTTCGGTAAAACACTGACTCCTAGACTGTGAGGTTTAAGTTGCAAGGAATGTTTGTAGTAGGTAACATTGAGTTTCCTGGAATTCAGAAGGCTGGTTTGAAGATATTAACATGAACTGAAAGAGGAATCTGTTTAAACTGGTTGGCAACATAGGAAACAGGCTAGAAATCAGAGGCAAATCAACCTCAAAGTCTAGCTAACAACTACCTCTAGATAGATGCAAAAAGCTGGAGTAACTCAACGGGACAGGCAGCATCTCTGGAGAAAAAGAATAGGTGATGTTTTGGGTTGAGACCCTTCTTCAGACTACCTCTAGCCAGCGTCTCAATGGGGAACTGCTGGCTCTCCTCCTGTTCGATTCCTTTCTGATATCTGTTCCATGTGATAAAGAACAGAAGTTAGAGATGAGCTTTGGGGGCAATGCTGATGCTTCTAACCTCTCATTCCATTGCTGGACAGCACAGTGCCTTGGAGCATCGGGGATGTGGAGAATGCAGTTCTCCACTGACCTGGAGAATGCAGGTCACTCCAGAGGTGCAGCTCGAGGGGAGATGAATGACCACTGGCAAGAGCAGTCAGGGCAGGAGTTTCCTGCGGTTACTCCCCCCGCTCACAAGGATATTCCTCTTGGATATTGTTGGGGGGGAGAAGTGGTCTCCAAGGGGAGCATTACAGCAACAGGCCGATGTGTGACACTATGCTGGGTGTTGCTACACAGAAAGGGGAAGATTTTGTTAGATTTAGAGATACAGCGCAGAAACAGGCCCTTCGGCCCACCGGGTCCGCGCCGCCCAGCGATCCCCGCACATTAACACTATCCTACACCCACTAGGGACAACTTTTGCATTTGCCCAGCCAATTAACCTACATACCTGTGCGTCTTTGGAGTGTGGGAGGAAACCGAAGATCTCGGAGAAAACCCAAGCAGGTCACGGGGAGAAGATACAAACTCCGTAGTCAGGATCGAACCTGAGTCTCTGGCGCTGCATTCGCTGTAAGGCAGTAACTCTATCGCTGCGCCACCGTGCCACCGAAGGAAGGGTAACAAGACTGGGAGAGGGACGGTGGTAGGGGATTCCAACTGAAGGGGGCCAGATAGCTGGTTTTGTGGCCACAAAATGGCCTCCAGATTGGTATGTTGCCTCCGTGGTGCCAGGATCCAAGGAGTCTCAGCGTGACGGCAGGACATCCCAAAGGAGGAGAGAGGACAGCTTGAAGTCGTGGTACATGTTGGTACCAATAACACAGGTAGGAGAAGGTGTGAGAGGCTGACACACGAGGTCAGGGAGCGAGATAGGAAGTTCAATTATTTGGAGAAACTGGAGAAGTGAGGTCTTTTCTCCCTGAAGTGGAGGAGGTCAGCGAGGGATATGATGATAGCATAGAGAGTGATGAAGGGTACTGATAGTTCGTTGCAGGAATCCTTGTCCCCCACGAGAGATTGATACAACTGCATGGCATAGGTTTATGGCAAGGAGGAAGAAATTTAGAAGGGAAATTAGGGGATCCTTCTTTGGTAAACGCCTGGAAGTCATTGCTCGGGAGAGTGGTTAAAGCTTTGCTGCTGACAGCATTTAGGGAGTGTTTTGATGAACACTTGAGTTGCCTTGGCATAGGCAGCTATGGATCAAGTGAGGGTTGAAGAGGTAAAGTGGAACAATGCATACTGGCCTGCAAACAACTGCTTTATATATTAGCCTTGGAGTCAGAGAGTCACACAGCACGGAAACAGGCCATTCGGCCCAACTTGCCCTTACCAACCAACGTGGCCCATCTGCACTAATCCCACCTGCCTACATGTGGCCCATATCCTTCTAAACCTCTCCCATCCACATACCTGTCCAAATGGCTGTGATTTTACCTGCCTCAACTACCTCCTCTGCTAGCTCCTTCCACATTCTCACCACTCTTTGCGTAAATGGATTGCCCCTCGGGTTCCTATTAAATCTTTCTCCTCTCAACTTAAACCTATGTCCCCAGGTTCTTGATTTCCCTACTCTGTTTAAAAGATGCTGTGCATTTACCCGATTGCCCTCATGATCTTATGCACCTCCATAAGATCACCCCTCAGCCTCCTACCCTGCTCAACCCCTCCCTGTAACTCAGGCCCTCGAGTTCTGGCAACATCCTTGTAAATCCTCGCTGCACCCTTTCCAACTTACCAACAGCTTTCCTATAACAGGATAACCAAACTTAAATAGAATAATCCAAATGTCTCCTCTCCAATGTCTAGTGCAACTGGAACATGACCTTCCAACTCTATATTCTGACCTGATGATGGCCAAAATGCTGAAAGATTTCTTGACCACCCTCTCCACCTGTGACATCACTTTCAATGAACTATGTACCTTCACGCCTAGATCCCTCTGCTCTACAACACTCCCCAGAGCCCTACCATTCACTGTGAATGTCCTGCCCTGGTTTGACTGCCCATAATACACCATGCACTTATCTGTATTGCAGTCCATTAATCATTCCTCTCCACCTGCCCAACTGGTCAAGATCCTGCCCCAATTTGTGATAACCATCTTTGAAATCTACGATGCCAACCACCTTTGGGACATCTGCAAACTTACTACATTCTCATCCAAATCATAGATATAAACCACAAACAGCAAAGGGCCCAGCACTGATCCCTGTAGCACACCACTAGTCACAGTCTTCCAGCCCAAGAAACAACCTTCCACCATCATTCTCTGCTTCCGTCCATGAAACCAATTCTCAGTCCAGTCGGCTAGCTCTCCCTCGACCCCATGTGATTTAACCTTCTAGAGATCCTCAGCAGATGCCACGGCATCCTAATAGACTTCAACTGTGGCTGAAAAACACCAACAACTGTGCCGAGAGCCGGCAGAATTAAATCAGCAATTACCTGTAATGTGAATGTAATTGATGATTATTCAGCAGCACAAGTACAGGGGATAGTGTTGGGAGTTGGGAGTAATTTTGTTCTGCAATGTGTATCCAATCATGCAAGATTAAAAGGGGGCATTGAATAAAATCAGTACTGACAGCAAATCAGTGTGGACCATTGATTGACGCTATAATCTGCCTCTTCTGTCTAATTTGAAGCAGGTTCTGGCTGCATCCTTTAAAACATGGCATCCACCTCATCCCTTGCCACAGAGGTATACGTGTGAATTATAAATCAGTTTGGATCCTGAGTGTCCACTGAACATGCATTACAGAACCAAACTTCATTTAGGTAATAATTCATCACCATTTCAATACCTAGCCAATATTGTTTGACTTATCGTGATAGGGAGCCAGTTAATCTGTAAACAGTGGTGGTAAGAATGCTGAAGATGCTTAAAAATGAGGTTTAAGCCAATAATGTTTAGCATAAAGAAAAACTCCAATTGTATGGCACATTTCATAACTCAAGAGATCCTTCTAAAGGTCTTAACCCGAAACGTCACCTATTCTTTTTCTCCAGAGATGCTGTCTCAAGTCAAGTCAAGTCAATTTTATTTGTATAGCACATTTTAAAACAACCCACGTTGACCAAAGTGCTGTACATCAGTTCAGGTACGAAGAACTAACATACAATGGCACACAAACATAACAGCACATACATAAACAGTTCACAGCGCCCCCTCAGAGGGCCTCAAATGCTAGGGAGTAGAAATAGGTTTTGAGCCTGGACTTAAAGGAGTCGATGGAGGGGGCAGTTCTGATGGGGAGAGGGATGCAGTTCCACAGTCTAGGAGCTGCAACCGCAAAAGCGCGGTCACCCCTGAGCTTAAGCCTAGACCACGGGATAGTCAGTAGCCCCAAGTCGGCCGACCTGAGGGATCTGGAGATAGAGTGGTGGGTTAGAAGATTGTCTGACCTGCTGAGTCGCTACAGCTTTTTGTGTCTACCTTCGGTTTAAACCAGTACCTGCAGTTCCTTCCTACATGCTGAGAGTTAATGTGCAGAAGCAGCAGTCAATTTGGAAGGCAAGTTGGACATTGAGCTTTGAGTGCAAGAATAAAGATGTACTCTACCGGCTGCAACACTGTGCTGCCCCAGTGAAGATTTAAAAACGTTCAAGGATTGCAGCAAGGTAGACTGGGAGATCGGGAACACATCCTTAGCATATGAAAGAATCAGCAGTCCGATAGCTGTGCAGACGAAGGTATCCTGGAATCTGTCCATGGATCTGGCAGTATGTGCCTTCCAGCTTTTATATCTTCTGTCTGATGAGAGATGGGAGAAAAGAGAATGGCTGAAGTTTGAGTGGTCCTCGATTAATGTTGGCAGCTTTCTCGAGGTAACATGAAGTGTAGATGGAGTGTAGTTCAGTCTGAAGAAGGGTCTTGACCCGAAATGTCACCCATTCCTTCTCTCCTGAATGCTGCCTGACCCGCTGAGTTTCTCCAGCATTTTGTGTCTGCCTTTGAAGTGTAGATGGAGTTGATGGGGGAGGGTTGTTTTGTGCGATGGACTGGGCTATGCTTAAACCCAGCTATAGAACTGCATCTAAAGGCGCAGGCAATCACCAGAGTAACTACCAACAATATATTAGCACCATGATGAGTAAGGTGAGCCTAAAATTGTTGTGCTATCGTGTACTGTTTTGGCTGTAGTTCAGGAACAAACAAACAAACAAACAAACAAACAAGAGTTTTAGTATATAGATTAGAGCAGAACCTGGTCACACAATTGTGAGTGTATGGAGAGTGTATGAGTGTTTAGATTGTGTAGCAAGGGTCTGAGAACACTTTCTTGTGGGGCACGGGTGTTGAGAATTATCGTGGAGGATGTTTTGTTGCCCATCTTTACTGATTGTGGGCTATGTGTCAGGAGGTCAATGATCCAGTTGCAGAAGGGGGCGTTGAGACTGGGGTCTAGAAGTTTGGAGGTGACTTTGGTGTTGAACGTGTAGCTATAGTCAATAAAGAGTAGTTTGGATATACTGGAATAGCACTGCAAGTGACAAATGCAGTCAAAGTCTGTTTTGCCAAAGTGATTGTTAGCAGTCCATATATTGGATGGTGACTGGAACACTGTTAGCATCAGAAAGAGTCATTAGTTCAATCATTTATTTTTGGATGTTCTGTGGTTGGACCTCTGGTTGGGATGTGATCCATGTATTATGTTCATCAAAGGAGTTGTGTGCTGAGTCAGACAGGAACACAATCGTGGCAACTAGGGCCAGGAGTAATTGCTGCAATATGAGACCTCCTCCACTCACTCCCCTTCATCTGTCTGTTCACCCTCTTCTCAACAATTTCCTTTTGGCAATTAAATCAAAGAGGGCAAGTCAGAGAGCATGTCCAGGTTACACTGGTCCCTTTGATGACTGACTAGTATTCTAAGCAATGGTACAGACGAACCATTAACATGGTTGTCGGATAGAGAAAAGAATGGGAGGCAACACCGTATAAAATTGGCAGCCCATTGGGATATACGATACAATCCAATGCGATAAGATAAAACTTTATTCATCCCCGGAGGGAAGTTGGTCTGCCAACAAGTCAAGTCAAGTCAAATTTATTTGTCACATACACATACTCGATGTGCAGTGAAATGAAAGTGGCAATTTCTTTCATCAGTGAGGTCATAGTCACAGAGTCAGAGTCATGCAGCACGGAGATAGCTCAACTCATCCACGCTGATGGTAGCTTCAGTCTGAAGAAGGGTCTCGACCCGAAACGTCACCTATTCCTTCTCTCCAGAGATGCTGCCTGTCCCACTGAGCGACTCCAACTTTTTATCTTTGGTTTAAACCAGCATCTGCAGTTCCTTCCTACAACACGCTAATAGTAGTCATAGGTCTCCAGTCCAAAAAACTATTTCCCACCACCACCCTCTGCTTCCTACCATGAAGCTAATTCTGTATCCAGTTTAGCTAGCTCACTCTGGATCCCCTGCAGTCTAACCTCCCACAGCACTCCATCAAAGGCCTTGCTGAAACCTATGGCCCTGCCCTCACCAACGTTCTTGTTTATCTCTTCAAGAAACTCAAATCAAATTTGTGAGGCACAATCTCCCATGGACAAGACCATGCCGACTGTCCCTGACGAACCCCTGCCTTTCTAAATGCTTGTACTTTATATAATTCCTCAGCATTGCCTCCACTAACCATCCTGCCATGTTAGGCTCACTGGTCTACAGTTCCCAGATTCTCTTTGCAGCTCTTCTTAAACAGAAGCACAGCATTACATAATATAAATATATGAAGGGTAATTAGCGAGAGATTAGTGACCAAAATCGAAGTGATCAAGTAAGTGCACAACAATTAACCAGCACTACAACAGTTGATGGTCGGCATGGACTCACTGGGCCAATGGGGCCTATTTTCACGCTACATATTTCAATCAATTCAATCAGTAAATTAGCCACCCTTTGGTCTTCTGGCACCACACCATGGCCAGAGATGATTCATAAATCTCAGCCAGGACTCCGGCAATTTCTCCTTCAGCTTCTCACTCACTGTATCTTTGGATGTTTCTGATCAGACCCGGGAGATTTATGTACCTCCGTAATAGTCTCCTGATAAATCTTTCCCTCCCACTTTAAACTTATGTCCTTTGGTTTAAACTTATGTCCTCCACTTTAAACTTATGTCCTCAGTCTGAAGAAGGGTCTCGACCCAAAAAGTCACCCATTCCTTCTCTCCTGAGATGCTGCCTGACCTGCTGAGTTACTCCAGCATTTTGTGAATAAATACCTTCGATTTGTACCAGCATCTGCAGTTATTTTCTTACACTCCTCCGGTTTTTGATACACCTGCCTGGGGGGCCTTCCCCTCCATATTCACCCTATCTATTTCCCTCATGGTTTTATACACCTCTATAAGATCATCCCTCAGCCTCTTGCACTCCAAGGTATAAAGCCGTGCAATACAGGCTATCCTCAACAAATCCCATTAACCCTCTCAAGTTCCCTCGTCATCACGCCTCTCTGCAGTGAAAACAGAGTAGAAATATTCATTGACTATCTTGCTCGTCTCTTGAGGCTCCTCACTTGACCACTGTGGTTTCTGAGGTCGTTAATCTCTCTCTAGTTACACTTTTTCCCTTAATATATTTATAAAATCTTTTTGGACTTTCTTTAATGTTATCTGCCAGAGCTATCTCATTGCCCCCTCTTTGGCCTTCTGATTTTTTTTACAAGTATGCTCATCAATCCCCTATACTCTTCCAGGAATACATTTGATCCCAGCTGCCTATACCTGGCCCATACCTCCTTGTCCCCTCATCATCCAGGGTTTTACTCCCACCTGCATTGCCCTTCACTCAGGAACATGTATTGGGCGGTCACGGTGGCGCAGCGGTAGAGTTGCTGCCTCACAGCGAATGCAGCGCCGGAGACCCGGGTTCAATCCTGACTATGGGTGCTCTCTGTATGGAGTTTGTACGTTCTCCCCGTGACCTGCGTGGGTTTTCTCCGAGATCTTTGGTTTCCTCTGACACTCCAAAGATGTAAACAGGTTTGTAGTTAATTGGCTTGGTAAAAATTGTCCCTTTAAGCCACTTCTGAATCCATATGACTAAATCACTGTTAATCCCGTGCATGTTAATCCTCTAGATCAGTCTACCAGACGCCTCATCAAAATCTACATAGACAACATCCATCACCCTACCCTCATTCATCACCTTCTTCATCTCTTCAAAAAACTTGGATCAAGTTAATTAGACATGACCAGCTATGTACAAAGCAATGCTGACTGTCCCTAATTAATCCATTCTCAAACGGGAGTAAATTCTACCGGAAAGAATCCTTTCCAATAGCTGCCCCACAGCTGATGTGAAGCTTACTGGCCTACAATTCCCTGAATTCTCTCTACTTCACTTGTTAAAAAAAGGAACAACATTACCTACACTCCAGTCCTACGGCAACTCGTCTGTGACTGGATAAGATGCAGAGATCCTGGCCAAGGCTCCCAGAATCTCCTCTCTCGCCTCTCTCAATAAACTGGGATGGATCCAATTAGGCCCTGGGCAATTATTCACCTTAAATCTCTTCATGAACCCCAGTACCTCCTCCTTCTAAATCGCAAACTGCCCTCTCCTCGAACTATTCTTCTCACTAATAATAGTGTCCACCATTAGTTAACGAGGGTGATTGATGAAGGTAGGTTGGTGGATATTATGTACATGGATTTTAGTAAGGCTTTTGATAAGGTCTCCCATGGTCGTATGGATTCTGAACTTGCTTATTCGTAGAAGACAGAGGGTTGTAGAAGGAAGATATTCTGGCTGGAAGTCTGTGACCAGTGAAGTTCCGTAGGGATCTGTGCTGGGACCTCTATGTTTGTGATATACACCGATCAGCCAAAACATTATGACCACTGACAGGCGAAGTGAATAACATTGATTATCTTGTTACAATGGCACCTGTCAGGGGTGGGATATATTAGGCAGTAAGTGAACAGTCAGTTCTTGAAGTTGACGTGTTGGTTGCAGGAGAAATGGGCAGGAGTAAAGACCTGAGCGACTTTGACAAGGGCCAAATTGTTATGGCCAGACGACTGGGTCAGAGCATCTCTGAAACGGCAAGGCTTGTGGGGTGCTCCCGGTCAGCAGTGGTGATTACCGACCGACAGTGGTCCGAGGAGGGACAAACCGCAAACCGGTGACAGGGTGTTGGGTGCCCAAGGCTCATCGATGCGCGAGGGCAACGAGGGCTATCCTGTCTGGTCTGAACCGACAGAATGTCTACTGTGGCACAAGTCACAGAAAATGTTAATGGTGGTCACGGGAGGAATGTGTCACAATACACAGTGCATCGCACCCTGCTGCATATGGGGCTGCACACGGAGGACCAACAGCATATTAGGCAGGTGGTCATAATGTTTTGGCTCATCAGGTTATAATGTTTTGGCTGATTTGGTGAGTAAGTTTGCTGATGAGTGGTACGGTGGTGCAGCCGTAGAGTTGCTGCCTTACAGCGCCAGAGACCTGGGTTCGCTCCTGACTACGGGTGCTGTCTGTACGGAGTTTGTACGTTCTCCCCGTGACCTACGTGGGTTTTCCCCGAGATCTTCGGTTTCCTCCCACACTCCAAAGATGTTTAGGTTTGTAGGTTAATTTTGGTATATGTGTAAATTGTCCCCAGTGTGTGTGGAATAGTGTTAGCGTGTGGGGATCGATGGTCAGTACAGACTCGGTGGGCCGAAAGGCCTGTTTCCCTGCTGTAACCCTAAACTAAACTAAACTAAACTAAGACACCAAAATTGGAGGAGTTACAGACCAGTGAGAAAGGCTGTCAGAAGATGCAGTGGGATACAGATTAACTGCAGACATGGGTGGAGAAACGGCAAATGCAGTTTAACCTGCACAAGTGCGAGGTGTTCACTTTGGGAGGATGAATGTAAGGAGAGAGGATATAGTTAATGGCAAAACCCTTAACAGCACTGATGTGCAGAATGATCCTGGAGTCCAAATCTATAACTCAGTGAAGATGGCAACACGTGGCCAGGGTGGTAAAGAGGGCGTGTGATATGCTTGCCTTCATTGCAAGGGCCTTTATATATAAACGTCAGCTAGTCATCATGCAGCTCATGGGACTTTGGTTAGGATGCATTTGGAGTGTTGCATGCAGGTGTGGTCACCCCAGAAGTGTCCAACACAGAGGGTTTAGCTTTAACGTGAGTGGGGGCCTGGAATGCCTTGCCAGATGTAGTGGTGGAGACAGATTCACTCGTGGCTTTTACATAGGCACGTGGAAGTGCAGGGATGAGAGGGATATGGATCATGAACAGGCAGATGAGATCAATTTAAATTGGGCGCAGCAGTAGAGTTGCTGCCTTACAGCGAATGCAGCGCTGGAGACACAGGTTCAATCCAGACTAGGAGTGCTGTCTGTACGGAGTTTGTACGTTCTCCCCGTGACCTGCGTGGGCTTTCTCTGTGATCTTTGATTTCCTCCAACACTCCAAAGACGTACAGGTTTGTAGGTTAATTGGCTGGGTAAATGTAAAAAATGTCCCTAGCGTGTGTGAGGGCGGATTGTTTTCTCTGAAATGTCACAGTTTGAGGGGAGACTTAGTTTAGTTTAGTTTAGTTTAGAGATACAGCATGAAAACAGGCCCTTTCGGCCCACCGTGTCCGCGCTGACCAGCGATCTCAGCACATTAACACCGACTAGGGTCAATTTTTACATTTTTACATTTTTACATTTACCAAGCCAATTAACCTACAAACCTGTATTTCTTTGGAGTGTGGGAGGAAACCGAAGATCTTGGAGAAAATCCCCGCAGGTCACGGGGAGAACGTACAAACTCCGAACAGACGGCGCCCGTAGTCGGGATCGAACCAGGGTCTCCGGCGCTGCATTCGCTGTAAGGCAGCAACTTTACCGCTGCACCACCGTGCCGCACTTGATTGAAGTATATACAATTCTGAGAGGCATAGATGGGGTAGACAGTCAGAACCTTTTTCCAGGGTGGAAATGCCCAACACGTGGCCGTGGCTATAAGGTGAGAGGGGGAAGTTTAATGTGCAGAGCAAGTGTTTGAAACAGAGAGTGGTGGAAGCCCAGAAAGCATTGCCAGGGATGGTGGTGGAGGCAGATACGGCAGTGGCGTTCTTTGTGGCTTCTAGATGGGCACATGAAAGTGCAAGGGGTGGAGGGATATGAATCATGTACTGGCATATGACATCAGTTTAACTTGGGCGCAGCGGTAGAGTTGCTGCCTTACAGCGAATGCAGTGCCGGAGGCACAGGTTCGATCCTGGCTACGGGTGCTGTCTGTACGGAGTTTGTACGTTCTCCCCGTGATCTGCGTGGGTTTTCTCTGTGATCTTCGATTTCCTCCCACACTCCAAAGACGTGCATAAACCATCATGTTTGGCACAAACATTGTGGCCCGAAAGGCCTGTTCCTTGGCTGTACTGTTCTATGTTCTCTACTTGAGTGGTCCTACCTTCTCTCCGATTACCCATTTGTTTTTAGTGTAGGTATAAAAAGCTTTTGGATTTTCTTTACTACAACTCACCCAGCCTATTTTGTGGTTCCTTTCATCCCTTCTACTCCCCTGCTTGAGTTCTATCCTCCTTGCTTTATATTCCTAAAGGCGTTGTCTGATTCCATCCTCTTAAACCTTGCTTTGTGACCAAATTGACAATCTCTTTGGCCATCCGAGGTTCCCTTACTTTGCTGTTGTTTGCCCTTCTCCTCACTGGAACATGCTGGTCCTGTACTTGGACCAACCGGCCTTTAAACGACTCCCCATCATTATCACATTTTTAAAAGCATCCATCCTTCTGGATGTCAACCTGCTCCAATAAGAATAAGAATAAGGGAGAGGCCATTTATAACGGAGGTGATGAAAAACTTTTTCACTCAGAGTTGTGAAGCTGTGGAATTCTCTGCCTCAGAAGGCAGTGGAGGCCAATTCTCTGGATGCTTTCAAGAGAGAGCTAGATAGAGCTCTTAATGACAGCGGAGTCAGGGGATATGGGGAGAAGGCAGGAACGGGGTACTGATTGAGATTGATCAGCCATGATCACATTGAATGGTGGTGCTGGCTTGAAGGGCCGAATGGCCTACTCCTGCACCTATTGTCTATTGTCTCCTTTGACTCCTCCCACTTCCTCCAAACCAGAGGCGTAGCTATGGGCACTCGCATGGGCCCTAGCTACGCCTGCCTCTTTGTCGGGTATGTCGAACAATCCCTGTTCCAGACGTACACTGGCCCCATCCCCGAACTCTACCTCCGCTACATCGACGACTGCATTGGTGCTACCTCTTGCACCCATGCAGAACTCACCGACTTCATACACTTCACCTCCAATTTCCATCCTGCCCTTAAATATACCTGGACTATCTCTGACATCTCCCTCCCGTTTCTGGACCTCACCATCTCCATCACAGGAGAAAAACTAGTGACGGACATTTATTACAAGCCCACCGACTCGCACAGCTATCTGGACTACACTTCTTCCCACCCGGTCCCCTGCAAAAAGTCTATCCCCTACTCCCAATTCCTCTGTCTACGCCGCATCTGCGCCCGGGATGAGGTGTTTCAGACTAGGGCTTCCGAGATGTCCTCGTTTTTCAGAAAACGGGGCTTCCCCTCCTCCATTATAGATGAGGCTCTCACTAGGGTCTCTTCTACATCCCGCAGCTCTGCTCTTGCTCCCCATCGCAACAAGGACAGGATCCCCCTCGTTCTCACCTTCCACCCCACCAGCCAGCGGATCCAACATATCATCCACCAACATTTCCGTCACCTACAACGGGACCCCACCACTGGCCATATCTTCCCATCCCCTCCCCTCTCTGCGTTCCGCAGAGACCGTTCCCTCCGCAACTCCCTGGTCCACTCGTCCCTTCCTACCCAAACCACCCTAACCCCGGGCACTTTCCCCTGCAACCGCACGAGATGCAACACCTGTCCCTTTACCTCCCCCCTCAACTCCATCAAAGGACCCAAACATTCTTTCCAGGTGAGACAGAGGTTCACCTGCACCTCCTCCAACCTCATCTATTGCATCCGCTGCTCTAGATGTCAACTTATCTATATCGGCGAAACCAAGCGCAGGCTCGGCGATCGCTTCGCTGAACACCTGCGCTCGGTCCGCATTAACGCAACTGATCTCCCGGTGGCCCAGCACTTTAACTCCCCCTCCCATTCCCAGTCTGACCTCTCCGTCATGGGCCTCCTCCAGTGCCATAGTGAGGCCCGCCGGAAATTGGAGGAACAGCACCTCATATTTCGCCTGGGCAGTTTGCAGCCCGGTGGTATGAACGTCGACTTCTCCAACTTCAGATAGCTCCTCTGTCCCTCCCTTCCCCTCCTCCTTCCCAGATCTCCCTCTATCTTCCTGTCTCCACCTATATCCTTCCTTTGTCCCGCCCCCGACATCAGTCTGAAGAAGGGTCTCGACCCGAAACGTCACCCATTCCTTCTCTCCCGAGATGCTGCCTGACCTGCTGAGTTACTCCAGCATTTTGTGAATAAGTCTATTGTCTATTGTCTATAATCACTTACGTAAGCTTCTGTCTAATTTCATTGATGTTGGCTTTGTCCCGGTTCAGAACTTCAACCTGTGGACCAGCCCTGTCCAAAACCAAAACTATTTTAAGTAGATCGTTTTGCCCTCTCCCTTGTTGAGCTCTTTTGCATTTGAGGGACACAGGATGAAGGAACAATAGTTGGTGAGAATCTTTCATAGGTTTTAGACAATAGATATGCACGCACCCACCAACGTGTGATCACTCAGCATCATGTGTTTCAGTCCCATGAGGCTGATTTTGGTCTGCCTGAACCAGCAAAGGCTTTGTAGCTTAATGAATGCTAAGATGCCTCTCAGCGGACCATTACAAAGAAAACAACTCACCACAACTGTGCTCCAGGCAAAGTTGATGAATATGCATCGTCTCCATTTAAATGAGGTGAGTCAAGAATCAAGTCAGGAGTATTTATTTGTCTTAAGCACCAACAAAGGAACAATGAGATGCATACTTGCAGCAGCTTAAAGGCTTATAAATGCAAAACACACGGATCAGACATAACAATCAAATACAGTAAAGGTTGACGTTATACAAGATGTTGCTGAGGCCACATTCAGGGTCGTGTTCAGTTCTGGGCAGCTTGTTATATGAAAGATATTATCAGGTTGGAAAGGGTACAGAGAAGATTTACAAGGATGTTGCCAGGACTCGAGGGTGTGAGCGATAGGGAGAGGTTGAGCAGGGACACTCTATTCCCTGGAACGCAGGAGGATTAGGCATGATCTTATAGAGGTGTACAATTTAGGGCGGTCACGGTGGTGTAGCGATAGTGTTGTTGCCTTACAGCGAATGCAGCTCTGGAGACCCGGGTTCCAACCCCACTACGGGTGCTGTCTGTACGGAGTTTGTACGTTCTCCCCGTGACCTGCATGGGTTTTCTCCGAGATCTTTGGTTTCCTCCCACACTCCAAAAATGTACAGGTTTGTAGGTTAATTGGCTTGGTATAAGTGTAAAATTGTCCCTAGTGTGTGTAGGATAGTGTTAAAAATTGTCCCTAGTGGGTATAGGACACTTCCGGTATAGTCCCTGGTGGACTCTTCGGAAGTGATGACCACAAGATACAAGATACCAGATACAAAATCATGAGAAGAATAAATCGGGTAGACGCACAAAGCCTCTTGCTCAGAGTAGGGGAATCAAGGACCAGAGGACATAAGGAGAAGGGGGAAAGGTTTTATGGGAATCTGAGGGGTAACGTTTTCACTCAAAGGGTGGTGGGTGTATGGATCAAGCTGCCGGAGGAGGTAGTTGAGGCAGGGACTATTACCACGTTTAAGAAGCAGTTGGACAGGTACATGGATAGGACAGGTTTGGAGGGCTATGGACCAAGCGCAGACAAGTGGAACTAGTGTAGATGGGACAAGTTAGCCGGTGTGGGTAAGTTGGGCCGAAGAGCCTGTTTCCACACTGAATTACTATGATTCTAAGAGTGAACCGTCATTATAACGACCATAAGGCGGGTAAATGGTGTCCATTATTGCTGATTGTCTGCTATCACCGAATAAGGGATTATACGTCATAGAAGGGGGCGTGGCTGTGTTCTGCAGCTAGCTGCGGCTCACCGGCAGTCAGTCTCTCTGTCTTTTTTTTTGTTTTTGTCTTTTGTTATCGTTTAAATGTATGTTTTGATTTATTTTTAGCTCTGTATATGTGGGGGGTGGTGGGGGTGTGGGGGAAACCTTTTTTTCTAATCTCCTCCTGAACGGAGATGCGACCTTTACCGTGTCGTATCTCCGTTCGCGCTACGGCCTAACACCATGGAGTCGGCGGCCTCCAGCTGGGATCGACCTTGAAGACTCCGGTCGCAGGGCCTGGACTTACCATCTCGGAGGCTTCGGCCGTGGGCCCTGCAGACCGCAACATCGGGAGCTCGCAGGTCCCTGGCTGGCGACCGGCTTTTGGGAGCTCCAGCCGTAGCAGCTTCGACTGCCCCGGAGTGCGAGGTTTGATCGACCCGCTCGCAGGCCCCTCATCGCCATGCGTGGCTCGGCCGCGGCACTTTCCATCGCCCGGTGGGGGCTCAGGACCTTCATCGGCCTGCTCGGCTCGGCCCTGGGACTTTCCATCGCCCGGTGGGGACTTCAAAAGTCAGGAGCCTCGATCGCTTCGTGGCACCACGGGAGAAGAATGAGGAGGAGATAAGACTTTTCTTTGCCTCCATCACAGTGAGGGTGTGCCTGGAGCAATCACTGTGATGGCTGTTTGTGTTAAAAATTGTAATTGTGTGTCTTGTGTTCTTTATTGTCTACTGCCGGACCCTGACGTGAGAGGACGCTGGCGCTGTTTGTTCGCCGCTTCTCCGTCAGGACAGTTCGTCTGTTTGTTTTTATGTCATGACTGTTTTGTAAAGCGTCTTTGAGCATTTGGAAAAGGGCTATATAAGTGCTCAAGTGCTCAATGACTGTTTTGTAACCGTAATTGTGCAAAAATCGAGGTCCGGAGTGTAACAAAGATACAGACAATGACATTTATAGTTTCTGAGGTGAATATTGTGTCATGTCCAAGGTGCTGCTGGGAAGAAGCTATTCTAGGTTTGGATACTCGTTACCTGACTCTGCAAGTGCAGCCCCAAGCGCAGCCTCAGAATACATGTAGGAAGGAACTGCAGATGCTGGAATAACTCAGCGGGACAGACAGCATCTCTGGAGAGAAGGAATGGGTGATGTTTCTGGCTGAGACCCTACTTCAGTCTGACCCAAAACGTCACCCATTCCTTCTCTCCAGAGATGCTGAGTTACTCCAGCATTTTATGTCTGGCCTCGGAATTTATCATCTATTTAGAAGCAATCCGGGTTTGCCGAAGGTCATGGCGTCTGGCACTGAAAGGTTCTGGTACGTTGGCTCAGAACGGTGTCAGCATTGTTTGTGGACAGGTGGCCTGGAGTACATCGCACCAGTATGTCCACAGTGGTCTCTCCCCTCCACCTGAACTGTGAAGAAACAACTGGGACTCTTTCTCCCTGCAACCTGTCCTCCTGCCTGTGATCTTCTATCGAAGCTATCACTTTCTCCATAATCTCTCTACCTTTTCAATTTAGTTTAGTTTAGAGATACAGCGCAGAAACAGGCCCTTTGGGCCCACCGATTCCGCACCGACCAGCGATCCCTGCACATTATCACTATCCTACACTAGGGACAATTTTTACATTGATACCAAACGAATTAACCTCCAAACCTGTATGTCTTTGGAGAGTGGTAGGAAACCGAAGTTCTCGGAGAAAACCCACGCGGTCACGGGGAGAATACACAAACTCTGTACAGACAGCGCCCGTAGTCAGGATTGAACCCGGGTCCATGGCGCTGTCAGCACTGTAAGGCAGCAACTCTATGCTGCACCTCCATGCCACCCTTTTTCTCACCACTTTACTATCTAGATTGTTTTGCCCTTGACCTGCATCCATGTGATCCTATCCCCAGCAGCATCACCCATGCCTCATCTTCCCTCTGTAATCTTCCATCAGCGTTTCAACTCCCACAATCGTTTCCCCTTTATGACCTCTTCCACAATGATTCTTCCACCAATGGAATGTTAGCCTTCATAACAACAGGAGTTGAGTATAATAATAATAATAATAATAATAATAATGCATTACATTTATATAGCGCTTTTCATACACTCAAAGACGCTTTACAGGGATTTAAAGAACATAGGGAAGTGAATAAATAGATAAATAAGTAAACAAACAGAGAAAGGAGACAGAGGGTGAGGTGACCTTCAGTGGTTGAAGGCAGTACTGAACAGGTGAGACTTCAGTGATGTTTTGAATGTGGTGAGTGAGGAGGAGTCTCTGACGGTTTGGGGTAGTGAGTTCCATAGGGTGGGAGCAGCGATGGAGAAAGCCCTGTCCCCCCAGGATCTGAGTTTGGTCCGGATGTGGGGGGATAGGAGATTGGCAGCAGCAGAGCGGAGGGTGCAGGTGGGAGTGTGCCTGTGGAGGAGGTCGGTCAGGTAGGATGGGGCCAGGTTATGGAGGGCTTTGTAGGTCATGAGGAGGATTTTGTACTGGATTCTCAGGGGGATGGGGAGCCAGTGGAGTTTGTAAAGGATGGGGGTGATATGGTCACGGATCGGGGTGTGGGTGAGTAGACGGGCAGCGGAGTTTTGAATGTATTGAAGTTTACTGATGATTTTTGAGGGTGAGCCATAGAGGAGGCTGTTGCAGTAGTCCAGACGGGAGGTGATGAAGGCGTGGATGAGGGTTTCTGCAGCTGTGGAGGATAGGGATGGACGGAGACGGGCAATGTTTTTGAGGTGGAAGAAGGCTGTCTTTGTGATGTGTTTGATGTGTTTGTCGAAGGAGAGGGTTTGATCAAAAATGATTCCAAGATTCCGGATGTGAGGGGAGGTGGATACTGGGAGACCATCAATATTGAGGATGAAGTTTTGGGTGGATTTGGTGAGCGTTTTTGGACCAATGATGATGATTTCAGATTTGTTGCAGTTGAGTTTGAGGAAATTTGATTGAAGCCAAGATTTTATTTCAGTGATGCAGTTTGTCAGTGTAGAGTGTGTGGTGGTGGAGATTGACTTGGTGGAGATGAGGAGCTGGATATCATCGGCGAAGCAGTGGAAGTTGAGACCATGACGGCGGATTAATTGACCAAGGGGGAACAGGTAGAGGATGAAGAGGAGGGGGCCAAGGACTGAGCCTTGGGGGACACCTTGGGGGAGGGGAGCGGTGGGGGATTTACAGTTGTTAATGGAGATGAACTGGTGCCTGTCAGAGAGGTAAGATTTGAACCAGGATAGGGCTGTGCCGGTGATGTTAAAGGAGGTTTCAAGTCGGGTGAGGAGAATGGAGTGATTTATGGTGTCAAAGGCGGCGCTGAGGTCAAGTAGGATGAGGATGTTGAGGTTGCCAGCGTCGGAGGAGAGGAAAAGGTCATTTGTGATTTTGAGGAGCGCAGTTTCAGTACAGTGGTTGGAGCGGAATCCGGAGCAAAGAGGTCCTTCTGCAGTTGTACAGGGCCCTAGTGAGACCGCACCTGGAGTACTGTGTGCAGTTTTGGTCTCCAAATTTGAGGAAGGATATTCTTGCTATTGAGGGCGTGCAGCGTAGGTTTACGAGGTTAATTCCCGGAATGGCAGGACTGTCATATGTTGAAAGACTGGAGCGACTAGGCTTGTATACACTGGAATTTAGAAGAATGAGATATGATCTTATCGAAACATATAAGATTATTATGGGGTTGGACACGTTAGAGGCAGGAAACAAGGTTGGGGGAGTCCAGAACCAGGGGCCACAGTTTAAGAATAAGGGGTAGGCCATTTAGAACGGAGATGAGGAAAAACATTTTCAGTCAGAGAGTTGTAAATCTGTGGAATTCTCTGCCTCAAAAGACAGTGGAGGCCAAGTCTCTGAATGCATTCAAGAGAGAGCTAGATAGAGCTCTTAAGGATAGCGGAGTCAGGGGGTATGGGGAGAAGGCAGGAACGGGGTACTGATTGAGAATGATCAGCCATGATCACATTGAATGGTGGTTCTGGCTCGAAGGGCCGAATGGCCGACTCCTGCACCTATTGTCTATTGTCTATTGTCTATGATCACCTCTTTTCTTCTCCATCTTCCTTGGGATCTCTTTCCCATCCAAAACCTATTCCTTCTCTCCCGAGGTGCTGCCTGACCCACTGAGTTACTCCAGCATTTGGTGTCTAGCTTCGATTTTAACCAGCATCTGCAGTTTTTCCCCTACACATTTTGCCATTCCACTGGGAATTCTACTCAAGGTACATCAACTTTGAAGAAGTTCTCCTCTTCTCTCCAATGAGAGTTTAGCAAAATCCATCAGTCTGAAGAAGGGTCTCGACCTGAAACGTCACCCATTCCTTCTCTCCTGAGATGCTGCCTGATCTGCTGAGTTACTCCAACATTTTGTGTCGACTCACAGTCTCTTCCCCCACTTCGACCTCTCGTTCCTCATGTTCTCATCTCTATTCTCAGCTCAGGTCTCATCGCAGCACAGGCTTCCCAGCTTTCTCAAACAAGTGCCTTTGCTTGCCCACTCCCACGAGTTTTCACGTTAAATGTACTACTGAGTTCCTGGTGTTGAATTTAGCTTTACATCCAGGGCATTGACATCTTTAGTTGAGTTTATTGTCACGTGTATCGACTAAAGTGAAAAGCTTTTGTTGCGTGCTATCTTCTTAGTGTAAAGATAATACATGATTACAATCGAGCCATTCACAGTGGAGATACATGATAAGGGAATAACGTTCAGTGCAAGGTAAAACCAGTAATGTCTGATGAAAGATAGTCCGAGGGTCTCCAATGGGGTACATGGTAGTTCAGCACTGCTCTCTGGTTGTGGCAGGATGGCTCAGTTACCTGATAACAGCTGGGAAGAAACTGTCCCTGAATCTGGAGGTGTGCGTTTTCACACTTCTATACCTTTTGCCTGATGGGAGAGGGGAGAAGAGGGAGTGGCCAGGGTGCGACTCGTCCTTGATTATGCTGCTGGCCTTGCCGAGGTAGCGTGAGGTATGAAGTATGAGGTATGGTTTGTGCTTTGGTCTGGGCTGCATCCACAATTCTCTGCAATTTCATGTGCTGTTGGATGGAGCTGTTTCCAAACCAAGTTGTGATGCATCCTGATAAAATCTCCTGGCATGTCCTGGGTTCCCAACTCTCTCACCTTCCCGCTTCCTCCTTACATCCCTGTGAATATTGGAGGCCTTGTGCCAGGGCAGCACAGTGGTGCAGCTGGTGGAGCTGCTGCCTCACAACTCCAGACACCTGGGTTCAATCCTGACTATGGGTGCTGTCTGTGTGGAGTTTGCATGTTCACCCTGTGCCCAGGTGGGCTTTCTCTCGGTGCTCCAGTTTCCTCCCGCATTCCAAAGACGAGCGGGTTTGTAGGTTAATTGGCTGCTGCAAATTGTCCCTCGTGTGTAGGGAGTGGATGAGTTAGTAGAATAACATGGAATTAGTGTGAAGGTGGTCGGCACGGACTCGGTGGATTGAAGGGCTTGTTACCATGCTGTATCTGTAAACTCCAACTAAAATCAATCACGGAACACTTTGATGGGGGAGGAATGAATTAACTAATGAGCAGATACTAATTGCGAATGTATTCTAATGGTGTAAGTGTGACAAAAAACAGAACTTGGCAAACTCCCAATTTAAAGAAAACTGAGCGTAATCACTGCAGGCAAAGGAAGAGAAACTCCACGAGTTTGATACAAAGTGAGGCTTACAAAAAGCAATAACATGGTGGAGTTTAATCAAATGACCTGAAATGCATATCCTACAAAGATACTGTGGTGACGATAAATTGGGATGATGATATTTAATCACAATACATATGTTGAAGATACAAACAGATTGAGCAGCTGTAAGCATGAAGGTGGAGCAAGAACAAAATCTGCATGAAAGATGAATGGTTGTACACTGAAGAAAATAATTTGGAGGTAGTTTTATTCCATCTTTCAATGCGAAATGGGAATTAGTAAGACAAGTAGAATGGTAACGTACACTGCCAGCAACTGCCGTGAGGATTCCAATCCACTGACATTATGTTAACTTGCTACAGTGCATTGAAAATACCAGCCAGGGTAATGCACTCACTTTTAGTTATCATTTCTCCACAGGGACATTGGCACATTAGAAAGTGCCCGAGGAGAGCCAGAGCAACAAAGAGGAGTCCCAGACATCATTTGCTACTGCTTTGAAAATAGTTTCAAGGAACAAAGAATATTTCTGCATCAAAAACAAAGGGTCAGGAGAGAGCCGACAAAAGTTTTAAAGATTAATGAGATGTGTAGACAAAGCAGAAACTCGGGGGACCCATGGAAAGGTCAAATGCACTGTGTCGACAGCAAATCCTATTAAATGAAATGAGAACAGAAAACAAAAGGGAAGGGTTTTGCATTTAAGGAAGCATTAGCTGAAGCAAGCATTGGGAGTGCCTTCTCACATTCTCTTAGCAACGACTGGAATGACCTGCCCTCTAGTGTGTTGGAGGCACTGTTGTTTAATTTCACCATCATGCCTTGGGATTAACAGTGGTTCAATTAGGAGTATGCTTGGCTTAAATAGAATGATGTAGTGCCTCCCGATGAAGTTGTAATACAGCACTATACCGAACAGCATAAGCAGCAGGCAGCAGGCAGAGCTAAACAATCTCACAAACAAGGGCAAGAGTCAGGGAGTGTTTAACCATCATTTAGCAGCAATGCAACAATGGAATTCTTGCTTACTGCTGTTCTGTACTACCATCACTTCCAGTTATGGATGGTGGACACAAAATGCTGGAGTAACATAGCAGGTCAGGCAGCTTCTCTGGAGAAAAATAATTATTTTTACTCCAGCTCCAACATTTTGTGTCTATCTTTGTTGTAAACCAGTATCTACAGTTCCTTCTTACACATGGTTAGTATATTAGTATAATAAAAAGTGCTGAAGCATTTGCAACTGTGTTCAGCCCAATGTCCCGATCTGAAACGTCACCCATCCGTTTCACCAGCGATGCTGATGGACCCTCGTAGTTACTCCAGCACTTTGTGTCCATCTGTGGCAAATGGATGATTGTTTCAGCATCCACCTGAGCTTCCCAACATCAGAGAAGCCAGTCACCAGACAATTCCATTCAGTCTAGTGTTAATCAACATGAAGGTGGCACGGTGGCATAGCGGTAGAATTGCTGCCTTGCAGCAAACTAGGGACCCGGGTTTGATCCTGACTATGGGATCATGTGTCACGTATCTATACAAAGTAAATGGATCGATTGTAATCATGCATTGTCTTTCTGCTGACTGGATACACGCAACAAACGTTTTTTACTGCACCTCGGTACACGTGACAATAAACTAAGCCGAAACTAAACTGGGTGCTGTCTGTACGGAGTTTGTACGTTCTCCCTGTGACATGCGCGAGTTTTCTCCGGGAAACTCCGGTTTCCTCCCTGTGGAAGAAATTAATTTAGAGGGAAATTATAGGAAGATGAAAAGCGGAGACGTTGCAGGTTTGCTTCAAGAGACTTTATTGCATGGTATCATGGAGAGATGGCAGCAGTCAACTGCTCATCAGTTCACAGCAGAATTAGCTGACAGTTATACTGTGTAGTAAACAATTTCTCTTTTTGTTAGATATAACTATACAAAAATATAGTTCATCCTGTTATTACTATCTACTACATGGGTACCAATTATTTAATTTGTCATAACATACTTTTTGTTATGCCAATCGTATTCACCAATAGATGGTTAATACAAGTCAAACACAACCCAAGAGCATCTTGACATTCTTCTATCTCACATGTTAGGCGGCCCATGCCATCATCCCCTCTCCGAGCCAATCATAAACCCCCATTTACTGCCACATGTCTATGCTATTAGAGGTAGTCTACTGTAACTTCCTACAGAGGAAAACAAACTTCCTTATCTCTGTCTACGCTTCCATGTTTACATTTATCTTCCACCCTTCAACACATTCCCAGACAAGAGGTGATACGTCTCAATCTTACTTTGCCGATTCCCATGAACCTCTCCTGCACCTGGTCAACAGAGATGTCAGTTGCCACATCCGCACACCCTTTCATCACCTTGTTCAATTCCAATCAAAATTAAGTAAGAAAGGATTTTAATATTTTCTTCCACACTCCCACACTCCCACAGGTTTGTAGGCTAATTGGCTTGGTATAAATGTAAATTGTCCCTAGTGAGTGTAGGATAGTGTTAATGTGCGGGGATCACTGGTTGGTATGGACTCGGTGGGCCGAAGGACCTGTTTCCGCACTGTATCTCTGAACTAAACTGAACTAAACTAAACTAAACTAAATGATGAGCGCACACAGCAAAGGTCAAGTTTCTGGTACGAAAGACCTTGGGCAAGAGGTTTCAGTATGCTGCCATCTACCTGATAATGTGGAAAATTACCTGGATATGTCTTTTTGGAAAAAGAAAACAAAATGGCTAATTACTGCCTAACCAGCCTGATTCTAATCATCTGAATGGTGATAGAAGCTGTTATTGAGAGGCTGTTGAAAGGGTCTTACTTACCATTAACCAATTAAAAAATATATACAAAGGTCTGGAGTAACCCAGTGGGTCAGGCAGCACCTCTGGAGAACATCTCTGATGACGTCTTGGGTTGGGACCCTTAATCATTGCCACAGAGGGCTGTCAGTGGATATTTTTAAGGCAGAAATAGACAAATTGATTTGAACGGGTGTCAAGGGTTATGGGGAGAAGGCAGGAAAATGGGATTAGGAGGCAGAGATCAGCCATGATAGAATGGCGTAGACTCGATGGGCCGAATGGCCTATATCTACTCCTATAACTCACGAATTTGTGACAATATTACAATATGATTGTTCAAAATAAAGTCATGTGATGAACGGCTTGAAGCATCATTAACAGTCATCGTATTTGGCACTGAGGTTTGTGCATCCCACGAACTGGTCCATACACCGACTCACCTGGTGTAGCTCACCATTAACTGGTCCATACACCAACTCACCTGGTGTCACTCACCATTAACTGGTCCATACACCTGGTATAGCTCACCATTAACTGGTCCATACACCTGGTGTAGCTCACCATTAACGGTCCATACACCAACTCACCTGGTGTCACTCACCTCCACAATGCTCTGCAATGTTTATTTGAAAACAAAATGATTCAAAACATATTAGCAGTGTTTATCAATGTTAGTAATTTTCTTCACTTTCCCAGGACATTTGCACAAGTTCAGGGTCAACTTCAAGTCTATTGTCAGGTGTGTGCAGGTACAATGACCAACCTTGTTAGCAGCAGCATCAACGGTACATAGACCCAGCCAAACACATACATAAAAACAAATGATGTATAACCTATACATAAAATACACATAACATTCAGAAAGAAAGAAGACTGTGCATGAAACACATGACAGAGATGCAAACCATAATTAGAAAAACAAACGAGTCCATACTGTAAGTTGCAAGAGATGGGCGGTGGAGTTCTGCTGCAAAGATAGGATTAAGGTTGTGCAGGTTGGTGGAAAAGCATGATTTAGTCTAGTTTAGTTTAGAGATACAGCACAGAAACAGGCCCTTTCAGCCCACTGGGTCCGCACCGACCAGCGATCACTACACATTAACACTATCCTATACCCACTAGGGACAATTTTTACATTTACCAAGCCAATTAACTACAAACCTGTACGTCTTTGGAATGTGGGAGGAAACCGAAGATCTCGGAGAAAACCTACACAGGTCACGGGGAGAACGTACAAACTCCATACAGACGGCGCCCATAGTCAGGATCAAATCCGGGTCTCCGGCGCTGCATTCGCTGTAAGGCGGCAACTCTACCGCTGCGCCATCGTGCTGCACTATTTGTAGGAAGGTAGCTGTTCCTGAACCTGATGGTGTGGGACTTCAGGCTTCTGCCCCATGGTAGTGGTGAGAAGACGGGATGGGTTGAATGATGAAGATCATTGATGATAGATGCTGCCTTCTTAAGGTAGTGCCTTATGTAGGTGGTTTTGATAGAGAGGAGCGCTGTGCCCATGACAGACTAGCTGAGTCCACCATTCGATGTCGCCTCTTGTGTTCCTGCACATTGGAATTGCTGTACCAGCCCGGGTAATTAGACCAGTCAGGATGCTTTCCACAGTACATTTGAAAAGTTTTTTTTAGAGTGTTAGGAGGCAGACAAATCTCCTTACACTTTTAACATTATCTGTGATTGCACCCATGTGCTGGATTCAGTAGAGGATCACCTGAGATGTTAGCACCCAGGAATTTGAAGCTATGAACTATCTCCATCAAATAAAAACTGACCTTTGGTCTTCTCACTTCCCCTTTCTGAAGTCAATGGTCAGTTCCTTGGTCTTGTAAATGTGAAGTAAGAGGTTGTTTGTGCGGCACCACTAATGCAAGTGTTCTATCTCTCAGTTGCACACTCACTCATCACCACCGGTCATTCGGCCAACCACCATAAAATCATCAGCAGGTTTATAGGGGCGTAGCAGTAGAGCTACTGCCTTCTAGCGCTACAGACCCGGGTTCCATCTTGAATACTGGTGCTTGTCTGCATGGAGTTTGTACGTTCTCCCCGTGACCTGCGTGGGTTTTCTCCGAGATCTTCGATTTCCTCCCTAAAGACATACAGATTTGTAGGTTAATTGGCTCAGTATAACTGTAAAAATTGTCCCTAGTGTTTGTAGGATCACTGGTCGGTGCGAACTCAGTGGGTGTGTGTGCAGGGTAGTGTTAATGTACGGCGATCACTGCTCGGCATGGACTTGGTGGGTGTGTGTGCAGGGTAGTGTTAATGTACAGCGATCACTGCTCGGCATGGACTTGGTGGGTGTGTGTGCAGGGTAGTGTTAATGTACAGCGATCACTGCTCGGTGGGTGTGTGTGCAGGGTAGTGTTAATGTACAGCGATCACTGCTCGGTGGGTGTGTGTGCAGGGTAGTGTTAATGTACAGCGATCACTGCTCGGCATGGACTCGGCGGACTGAACCATATAACCATATAACCATATAACAACTACAGCATGGAAACAGGCCTGTCCGGCCCTACCAGTCCACGCCAACCATTCTCGCTGACCTAGCTAGTCTCATCTACCTGCACTCAGACCATAACCCTCTAATCCCCTCTTATCCATATACCTATCCAATTTACTCTTAAATAATAAAATCGAGCCAGCCTCCACCACTTCCACCGGAAGCCCATTCCATACAGCCACCACCCTCTGAGTAAAGAAGTTACCCCTCATGTTACCCCTAAACTTTTGTCCCTCAATTCTGAACCTATGTCCCCTTGAAGGGCCTGTTTCCCCGCTGTGTCTCTAAACACTAAAAGAAAACTATAGGCAGCATCGATGCTGTGTTTAGCCGCACAATCATGGGTGTGAAGAGGTTAGAGAAAGGTGCTAAGCTCACAACCCAGAGGTGCACCTGTGGTGATGGTCAATGAAGAACCCATCTACTGCCCACTAATTGAGTGGAAGGTAGACCCACCCCTGTGGCATTCACTTTTATGGACCGCCATATACTTGGTTTAATGCTGATCTTTTCCAAGCAATTGTCTTTAGAGTAATTTGAAAGAATGAAGCCAAAGCTCATTTGATATTTTGATGCCATGTGGGGGACAGTTCATCAATGGAGGGAACAGGTCATATGTTCAAATATCTGGGGCATCCACTGGATAAACTGCAGACAATGAATATCCTTGTAGTTATTTAAAAGTGTCCAGTGAAGCCGACAGCTGCCCAAGAGCGCTGTGCACAATGAAACACTTCGTTATCCCAGCTGTCAGTTTGGTGTGTGGAAATTCTACAGCTATCTACACCCATTTTTGGCAAAGAAGAATGTGGTTTCATGCTTTACTAAAAGCTAGAGTCAAGTGGCTGCAATTGCTGGAATCTCGAGCAAAAAAAAACCTGCTGGAGGAACTCAATGGGTCAGACACCATCCATGGAGGGGATAGACAATTGAGTAAGTAAGAATTTCATTGATTTATCTCGGTCACATAGAAAACAGGTGCAGGAGGAGGCCATTCGGCCCTTTGAGCCAGCACTGCCATTCATTGTGATCATGGCTGATCATCCACAATCAGTAACCCGTGCCTGCCTTCTCCCCATATCCCTTGATTCCACTAGTCCCTAAAGCTCTCTCTAACTCTCTTTTAAATTCATCCAGTGAATTGGCCTCTACTGCCTTCTGTGGCAGAGAATTCCACAAATGCACAACTCTCTGGGTGAAAAAGTTTCTTCTCACCTTAGTTTTAAATGACCTCCCCTTTATTCTTAGACTGTGTCCCCTGGCTCTGGACTCCCCCACCATTGGGAACCTTTTTCCTGCATCTGGCTTGCCGAGTCCTTATATAGACAATAGACAATAGACAATAGACAATAGGTGCATGAGTAGGCCATTCAGCCCTTCGAGCCAGCAGCGCCATTCAATCGATCATGGCTGATCACTCTCAATCAGTACCCCGTTCCTGCCTTCTCCCCATACCCCCTCACTCCGCTATCCTTAAGAGCTCTATCCAGCTCTCTCTTGAAAGCATCCAACGAACTGGCCTCCACTGCCTTCTGAGGCAGAGAATTCCACACCTTCACCACTCTCTGACTGAAAAGGTTCTTCCTCATCTCTGTTCTAAATGGCCTACCCCTTATTCTTAAACTGTGGCCCCTTGTTCTGGACTCCCCCAACATTGGGAACATGTTTCCTGCCTCTAATGTGTCCAATCCCCTAATTATCTTATATGTTTCAATAAGATCCCCCCTCATCCTTCTAAATTCCAGTGTATACAAGCCCAATCGCTCCAGCCTTTCAACATACGACAGTCCCGCCATTCCGGGAATTAACCTAGTGAACCTACGCTGCACGCCCTCCATAGCAAGAATATCCTTCCTCGAATTTGGAGACCAAAACTGCACACAGTACTCCAGGTGCGGTCTCACCAGGGCCCGGTACAACTGTAGAAGGACCTCTTTGCTCCTATACTCAACTCCTCTTGTTATGAAGGCCAACATTCCATTGGCTTTCTTCACTGCCTGCTGTACCTGCATGCTTCCTTTATTTGACTGATGCACTAGGACACCCAGATCTCGTTGAACTCCCCCTCCTCCTAACTTGACACCATTCAGATAATAATCTGCCTTTCTATTCTTACTTCCAAAGTGAATAACCTCACACTTATCTACATTAAACTGCATCTGCCATGTATCCGCCCACTCACACAACCTGTCCAAGTCACCCTGCAGCCTTATTGCATCTTCCTCACAATTCACACTACCCCCCAGCTTAGTATCATCTGCAAATTTGCTAATGGTACTTTTAATCCCTTCGTCTAAGTCATTAATGTATATTGTAAATAGCTGGGGTCCCAGCACCGAACCTTGTGGTACCCCACTGGTCACTGCCTGCCATTCCGAAAGGGACCCATTTATCCCCACTCTTTGCTTTCTGTCTGTCAACCAATTTTCTATCCATGTCAGTACCCTACCCCCAATACCATGTGCCCTAATTTTGCCCACTAATCTCCTATGTGGGACCTTGTCGAAGGCTTTCTGAAAGTCGAGGTACACCACATCCACTGACTCTCCCCTGTCAATTTTCCTAGTTACATCCTCAAAAAATTCCAGTAGATTTGTCAAGCATGATTTCCCCTTCGTAAATCCATGCTGACTCGGAATGATCCCGTTACTGCTATCCAAATGCTCAGCAATTTCGTCTTTTATACTTGACTCCAGCATCTTCCCCACCACTGATGTCAGACTAACTGGTCTATAATTACCCGTTTTCTCTCTCCCTCCTTTCTTAAAAAGTGGGATAACATTTGCTATCCTCCAATCCACAGGAACTGATCCTGAATCTATAGAACATTGAAAAATGATCTCAAATGCTTCCACTATTTCTAGAGCCACCTCCTTAAGTACCCTGGGATGCAGACCATCAGGCCCTGGGGATTTATCAGCCTTCAGTCCCATCAGTCTACCCAAAACCATTTCCTGCCTAATGTGGATTTCCTTCAGTTCCTCCATCACCCTAGGTTCTCCGGCCCCTAGAACATTTGGGAGATTGTGTGTATCTTCCTCAGTGAAGACAGATCCAAAGTAACGGTTTAACCCGTCTGCCATTTCTTTGTTCCCCATAATAAATTCCCCTGTTTCTGTCTTCAAGGGACCCACATTTGCCTTGACTATTTTTTTCCTCTTCACGTACCTAAAAAAACCTTTGCTATCCTCCTTTATATTATTGGCTAGTTTACCCTCGTACCTCATCTTTTCTCCCCGTATTGCCTTTTTAGTTAACTTTTGTTGCTCTTTAAAAGAGTCCCAATCCTCTGTCTTCCCACTCTTCTTTGCTATGTTATACTTCCTCTCCTTAATTTTTATGCTGTCCCTGACTTCCCTTGTCAGCCACAGGTGTCTCTTACTCCCCTTAGAGTCTTTCCACCTCTTTGGAATAAATTGATCCTGCAACCTCTGCATTATTCCCAGGAATACCTGCCATTGCTGTTCTACCGTCTTCCCTGCTAGGGCCTCCTTCCAGTCAAATTTGGCCAGCTCCTGCCTCATGCCTCTGTAATCCCCTTTGCTATACTGTAATACTGACACTTCCGATTTTCCCTTCTGCCTTTCCATTTGCAGAGTAAAACTTATCATGTTGTGATCACTGCCTCCTAATGGCTCTTTTACCTCTAGTCCCCTATACGTCTCTATAAGATCCCCTCTCATCCTTCTAAACTCCAGTGAATACAAGCCTAGTCATTCCAATCTTTCTTCATATGACATTCCCGCCATCCCAGGAATTAACCTCGTGAACCTACGCTGCACTGCCTCAATAACAAGGATGTCCTTCCTCAAATTAGGAGACCAAAACTGCACACAATACTCCAGATGTGGTCTCACCAGGGCCCTATACAACTGCAGAAGGACTTGACAATGAAACACTCTTGATTCTTGACTCTTGAGTTTTAAGGTTGTGAACCTTTTCCAGACATTTACAATCTGGTAGTGTTCCCTATTATTCCAGATGAATGAAAATGGAAATGACAGACCTGATCATGCTGGGCTCCTTGCAGTGGCATTTAAAGTTGCTGGAACAGTTAATGGCAAGGAATCCCGGTATAAAAACCAAAACGCTGATCAGGGAAAAGCTGTCGAGTCTGGGGCAAAGATCAATGGGGGGATGATCTTTAATCGGGGGAGTTCTGGTGGATGTACCAAATTACTTGTTGTCCTCTCTCCTCTTCGCAGAGTTCCTGTATGATTCCCCCCCCCTCGCCCTCTCCCTATTCCATGGACCTCTCTTTTACTGCCATTTACCATCGTGTCCATATGAGATATATTGCCTATGTTTTTTAGCATCTCTTAACTAAACAGATGGTTGTTGGCACAATGCAACAAAATGAGAGCTAAAACCATGGTCATAAGGTCAAAAGGAATAGGACTAGAATTAGGCCATTCGGCCCATCAAGTCTACTCTGCCATTCAATCATGGCTGATCTATCTCTCCCTCCTAACCCCATTTTCCTGCCTTCTCCCCATAACCTCTGACACCTGTACTAATTAAGCATCTGCCTGGTTGAGCTGCAATTTTCTGTTTCTGATTAATTAATTTTGTCTTGTTCATTTTAACTTCTCTTTTTTTTTCTTTGTCCCTAATTTTTCAAACCTTTCTTTGTTTGCTTTCTCCCTCACAGTCATTTTCTTGAACAGATAATTAATTAAGTGCTATTGATGACGGTCAGTGAATACAACCATAAAGAGAAGACATACACAAAAAGACGGGCATCATCTCTGGGGAAAAGGAATAGGTGATGTTTTGGGTCGAGACCCTTCTTCAGACCATAAATAGCCCCTGTTAAGTAGCAGGTGTGTACCACTCAGCATTGCCACTAGATGGTGCTGACTTACAGAAACTCAAGATATTTTTTACCAATGTAATCTGTCAGTTCAAGTGAACAGAATTGTTACCAATTTTTTCCCCTCATAAAAAAAAAGACCTTTGATATACTTTGGGTTGTAGGTAACACAGCTGGTAGAGAGAGCTGCTTGCTCACAGCATCAGGGACCCGGGTTTGATCACAACTTTGGGTATTTCCTGATTAAGTTTTTTAAAGAAGTAACTAAAATGTTGATGAGACGTTGTCTATATGGACTTCACAAGGCATTTGATAAGGTTCCAGGGAGTATTAGGCAACTAGATAGAGAATTGGCTTCATGGAAGTCATGGAAGGAAGCAGAGGGAGATGGTAGAAGATTGACACAAAATGCTGGAGTAACTCAGCGGGACAGGCAGCGTCTCTGGAGAGAAGGAATGGGTGATGTTTCGGGTCGAGACCCAGGAAGATTGTTTTTAGGATTGGAGGCCCGTGACTAGGAATGAGCCTCAGGGATCAGTGCTGACCTTTTGATGTTTGTGGTTTATATCAATGATTTGGAAGAGAATATACAAGGCATGATTAGCAAGTTTGCAGATGACAAGAAAGTGGGTGGCATCATAAATAACGGAGATGGTTATCAAAGAGTGCAGCAGTATTTGGATCGTTTGGGCAGGTGTGAGGTGTTGCATTTTGGGAGGTCAAACTAGGGCAGGACCTACACAGTAAAAGGCAGGATCTAGGAGTACAGGTACATAGGTCCTTGAAGTGGCATTACAGGTAGATAAGGTGGTCAAGAATGATTTCGGCACATTGGCCTTCATCAGTCAGAGTATTGAGTGTAAAAGTTGGGAGGTTATGCTACAGTTGTACAAGACATTGGTTGTTTGGCTGGAAATGTGCAGAGAAGGTTTACAAGGATATCAAAAGGACTTGTGGGCCTGAGCTATAGGGAGAGGTTGAGCAGGCTAGGACTTTATTGGTTGCATGAAGGGTGATCTTATGGAGCTGTATAAGATCAGGAGAGGAATGGAGAAGGTAAATACAGTCTTTTACCCAGAGTTGGGGAATCAAGAATCAGATGACATAAGGTTAAATGTGAAGGGGGGGGGGGGGGGGGGGGGGGGGGGGGGGGGGGGGGGCAGTTTTAATAGGAACTTGAGGGGCAAAGTTTTTACATATAGAGTGGTGGGTATATCAAACGAGGTGCCAGAAGACATAGTTGAGGCAGGCACTGACATTGGACAAGTTCATGGATAGGATAGGTTGGAAGGATATGGACCAAATGCAGGCAGACGGGCCGAGTGTACTTGGGGCATGTTGGGTGATGTGGGGCAGTGAGGCTGAAGGGCCTCTTACCCCACTGGAGAACTGTATAACTCTATGACTTTATCCCCAAAACATGTGTGTTTGCAGGCCAACCGACCACAGTAACTTGCCCCTAATGTGTATGAAGTAGATGAGAAAGTGGGATAATACAGAACTAATATGGAAACACGGAAGTGTAGATGCTGGTTTACAAGAGTGGGATCATATAGAGCTAGTGTGAATGGGCGATCTGCCGTCTGCATGGACCTAAAGGCCTGTTTCCATGCTGCATCTCTAAATTAAACATGAAATTAGTTATGTGCTGCTGTTTTAATAGTGCAGTTGGAAAAGGAATTGATGAGAAAAATATGTTTTCAAAATATGTACTGTGCCAATGAGTTACATTAAATCTCCATAAACAGGGGGCCAATGCAGGAATTAAAATTGACTTGCTTCTGTTATGGGATAGAGTACATACACATCCTGGTGTTATGGGACAACCTTATGTGTATGTATTCATAGTCACATAAAGCATTTAACATTTAAAGCTGATGATTGGGGTGACAATCCACTTGTTTGGTCCCAGTTAAATGTGTTCCTTACTTCAAATAATCCAAAAATGTTGATTTATTTAATAATTTAAATGGTGCCATTTTCTTTGTAAATTACAGTATATATTTTTTGTTGCGATAATCTTTTTGAAGGTTTGAACTCAGTTTGAAGATCCTTCCTAAAGCATTAGGTGGAATCTTACATAGAACGGTGGCACAGCGGTAGAGTTGCTGCCTTACAGCGTTTACAGTGTCGGAGACCCAAGTACAGAGTTTTACGTTCTCCCCGTGACCCACGTGGGTTTTCTCTGAGACCTTCGGTTTCCTCCCACACTCCAAAGACGTACAAGTATGTTGGTTAATTGGCTTGGTATAAGTGTAAATTGTCCCTAGTGTGTGTAAGTTTATGTTAGTGTGCGGGGTCGCTGGACGGTGTGGACAGTGGGCCAAAGGGCCTGTTTCCGCGCAGTATCTCTAAAACTAAAAACTAAACTAAAACTAACACGGAACAGTAGTACAGGAGCAGGCTCTTTGGCCCACAATGTCTGTGCTGAACATGATATTAAAACCATTTCTACTGCCTGCACTTGATCCATATGCCTTCATTTCTCCTATATCCATCTGCCTATCCAAAAGTCTCTGAAATGCCCCTGTGTTACTTTACCGGGAAGCATCATGGCTTGGTTTGGGAACAGCTCCATCCAAGACCCCAAGAAATTGCAGCAAATTGTGGATGCAATCCAGCCCATCACACAAACCAAGCTCCCTTCCATTGACTCCACTTACATCTCACGCTGCCTCGGCAAGGCCAGCAGCATAATCAAGGACCAGTCGCACCCTGGCCACTCCCTCTCCTCCCTTCTCCCATTGGGCAAAAGGTACAGAACTGTGAAAACGCACACCTCCAGATTCAGGGGCAGTTTCTTCCCAGCTGTTACCAGCCAACTGAACCATCCTACCACAACCAGAGAGCAGTGCTGAACTACTATCTACCTCACTTGAGATCCTTGGACTATACTTGATCGGACGTTGCTACCTTTACCTTGCACTAAACGTTATTCCCTTATCAAGTATCCGTACACCGTGAATGGCTCAATTGTAAAAATAAATAAATAGTATACATCATTAAAAAAAACAGGGAGGACGATTGTGTATAATGTTGGAAACAGACCTTCTGAAGAAGGTAACAGTTCTCATTTTGGAATTTAGTTTTAGAAATACAATATGGAAACAGGCGTTATGGGGTACCAAGTCCACACCTGATGACCAAGTCCACACCTGATGACTAAGTCCACACTTGATCACCAAGTCCACACCTGATCACCAAGTCCACACTAAACGTTGATCACCCGTTCACACTAGTTCCATAGGAAAATAAAACTGCAGATGCTGGTATAAATCGAAGGTAGACACAAAATGCTGGAGTAACTCAGTGGTCAGGAAGCATCTCGAGAGAGAGAAGGAATGGGTGACATTTTGGGTTGAGACCCTTCTTCAGACTGAGAACGTTTTGGGTCGAGACCCTTATTCAGACTGAGAACGTTTCGGGTCGAGACCCTTCTTCAGACTGATGTTTCGGGGCAAGAACCTTCTTCAGACTGAGAAGGGTCTCGACCCGAAACGTCACCCATTGCTTCTCTCCAGAGATGCTGCCTGTCCTGCTGAGTCGCACAGCTTCCATGTTTACCCCACATTCTCATCCACTCCCTATGCACTAGGGGCGATTTACAGAGGCAAATTAACCTAGAAACTTGCACCTGTTTGGGATGTGGGAGGAAACCGGAGCACCCGGAGAAAACCCACGTGGTCACTGGGAGAACGTGCAAACTCCGCACGAGGATTGAACGCGGGTCTCTGGCGCTGTGAGGCGGCAGCTCTACCAGCTGTGCCACTGGCCCTGCCAGCCTGATCATGCCCACGTTCCTTGCCTGATTATTTCCACCAGCGGTGCATCCAACAGCGAAGTACTTTGCTGACACCAAGTTCCTCTGGAAGTTAGGAAACGCCGTTCATAAGAAATTGGACGACCACGTGGTTTTCTGCTTGCATTAACACAACTGGTGTGTGCGGTTTTAATATAAAGGCTATCGGCAGCTCCAAATCAGGCCATGCTATCGTGGCGCACCGCCTGGAATAGATCCACAAATTCCTCGGCATTGATTCAGCGCCCTGTCGTCACTTTACTGAGGCCCCTTTCCCTCGTCCACCCTCCTCTCCCGTGAATAGCTGCAACCCTTTCAGAACCTGTTCCCTTACAAAATTCACTCTGTTTAGAAATATACAGGCCATCAAACTTTGAGGAGCAATGTAATTATCTAGACTAGTTCATCGAGCTGGAATATGGGTTACCATGAAAGAAAATGAGCAAAATATAAACATTTGCAAAGCAACCAGACGAAAACTGTTGGGCTAGATTTAGTTTACAAACATCTCTGTGGTCCGTTATCATTGAAGCAGCATTTCAGTCGCAAGCTGAAGTTGTTCTTCATACAATGAATTGTCCCAGGGCACTTCCAGTCAAACGAAAGTCAAATTTCAAAATTAATCAAAACTTATTTTTATTCATGTGTAGTGTTCTAACCACATCATTACGGAGTATTAATTCCTGTTTACTCGTGAGAAATTGGTACAATACTACAGTCTTATTTTCTCAGTATTATGTTAAACTCACAATTAACGCAGAGAACACAGCATGTTTTTTGAATTAGATAGCTCTTGAACAGATGCCAAGAATGCAAAACTGATCCAGCTATTTATGGTAAATGGAGTCAGTAAATGTGCTGTCGTTTTTGTCTCCCTCTGCATGCGTGCTGCAAAGTTACAGTGAGTCTTTTTTCTGAATGTTGAGTATTTGAGTGACTTTGCATTTGCAGTTCCATTCTTTAACATAGAAACATAACAACATAGAAAATAGGTACAGGAGGAGGCCATTCGGCCCTTCGAACCAGCACCACCATTTAATATGATCATGGCTGATCATCCAAAATCGGTATCCTGTGCCTGCTTTATCCCCATACCCCTTGGTTCTGTTAGCCTTAAGAGCTAAATCTAACTCTCTCTTGAAAACATCCAGCGAATTGACCTCCGCTGCCTTCTCAGGCAGAGAATTCCACAGATTCACATCTCTCTGGGTGAAAAAGCTTTTCCTCATCTCAATTCTAAATGGCCTACCCCTTATTCTTAAACTGTGACCCCCTGGTTTTGGACTGCCCCAACATGGGTAACATTTTTTCTGCATCTAGCCTGTCCAATCCCTTAAGAATTTTATATGTTTCTATAGGATCCCCTCTCATCCTAAATTCCAGTGAATATAAGCCCAATCGACACATTCTCTCATTTATTGATACAAAAAGGTAAAAAATGGATATCTTCTAATTTCTAGCATGTATTCACAATAATTGCTAGAACCAGTCATTTATAACTTGCTGTAGAATTTGCTAAACAATATTGGGCTGGATTGACAGGTCAGGAGGAACGATGACTAGTGATCTAGAAGTAAGCTTCCTGCAATGATATTGTGTGCCTTCTGGCAGAGATTCCCCTTTCTGAAGTACCTTGAGATCCAGCACCTTTGATTTCTTGGTTCTTGGTCCTCCAAAATATTCCAAATGGAATTTAAACTGGAGGTGGCAGAGTATGGACTTAAGCAAGAAGGGCTTCTTGGAGAAGAAGAGTTACCATAAATTTAGTTGCGTCTGGTTTTGAGCGCTCCAACGGCAATGGCAGGGCAGTGAATCACATTGTGTACGAAGGAACTGCAGATGCTGGTTTAAATCGAAGACAGACACAAAAAAATGGAGTCACTCAGTGGGACAGGCAGCATCTCTGGAGGAATGGGTGACGTTTTGGGTCTGGGGAAGGGTCTCGACCGGAAACGTCGCCCATTCCTTCTCTCCAGAGACACTGCCTGTCCCGCTGAGTTACTCCAGTGAATCACATTAACAGATTCTCTCAGGGAACAATAAGGAACTACGCCAACTTTATTTTAAACAACCTTTGAAACTTTTCCCAGAAGTTTGGAATGCATAAAAGGCACAGGCCTTATTGTATCAACAATAGATGTATTTTAAACATGAGGAACTGCAGATACAGGTTTACAAAAAAAGGTGCAACGTGCTGGAGTAACTGAGTCAGGCAGCAACTCTGGAGGATATGGAGAGGTGACGTATTGTGTTGGCACTCTCTGTGGAACGTCACTATCCATGTCCTGCTGAGATGCTGTCTCATTCACTGAGTTACTCCAACAGTTTGTGTCTTTCAAAAAACAATGTTTTCTATGATTTTCAAAACCTTGAAATTTCAATTATGTTATTCTGAGGAAATATGATTGCAGTCAATTTTCAGATCCAGAGAGATTGTTTAGCAATTATTTCTTGGTGAGTCATAAACGTCATACCCATGCCATGCTTCACAAGATAACATTTCCAGTGTTAGACTTATGTGAAATAGTCCAAAGTTCATGTCAATGACAAATTTTGTGTTGATTTTGTGTCAAGCTGGAAAGGGTACTGAGAAGATTTCCGAGGATGTTGCCAGGACTAGAGGGTGTGAGCTATAGGGAGAGGTTGAGCAGGCTGGGTCTCTATTCCATGGAGCACAGGAGGATGAGGGGTGATCTTATAGAGGTGTATAAAATCATGAGAGGAATAGATCGGGTAGATGCACAGAATCTCTTGCCCAGAGTAGGGGAATCGCGGACCAGAAAACATAGGTTTAAGGTGAAGGGGAAACTACTGTTAGGAATCCGAGGGGTAGTTTTTTCACACAAAGGGTGGTGGGTGTATGGAACAAGCTGCCAAAGGAGGTGGTTGAGGCAGGGACCATCCCAACATTTAAGAAACAGTTAGACGGGTACATGGATAGGACAGGTTTGGAGGGATATAAGCCAAACGTGGGCAGGTGGGACAAGTGTAGCTGGGACACATAGGCCGGTGTGGGCAAGTTGGGCCCAAGTGCATGTTCCCACGCTGCATCTCCTGATGACTCTAGGACTACATCTGGTGCATCCAACAAGTTATCTTTTGGCAGACAGACACAAAATGCTGCAGTGTCAGCAACCTCTCTGGAGAGAAGAAATGGGAGATGTTTTGAGTCAAGACCCTTCTTCAGACTATCTTTTGGCAGAGCAGGATACCACTGACGGTAGGTTCACATGCAGATGCTAGGAGGTCCTGTCAATTTTACAGATTAAGGGTTGTGAATACCAACATTTTTGCTGCGATTACGAACAAATCCCGTCATTAAAGTTAAAGTCCAAATAATGGAGCCACATTCGCTTTGAAGAACATGAAGTCCTCTGACTTGGATTGAGTATCTGATATTGATTACTGGTAGAGCTGCTGTCTCACTGTGCCAGACATTTGGGTTCGACACTGCCCTCAGGTGCTATCTTTGTGGAGCTTGCCCCTGTGACCATGTGGGTTTCCTCTGGGTGCTCAGGTCTCCTCCCACATCCCAAAGACATGCGGGTTTGTGGTTTATTGCCCCGAGTGTGTAGGGAATGGATGCTAGCGTGGGATAATATAGAACAAGACAGAGTTAGACATAGTTCTTAGGGTTAATGGAATCAAGGGATATGGGGAAAAGCAGGAACAGGGACCGATTTTGGATGATCAGCCATGATCATATATTCGATGGCAGTGCTGGCTCGAAGGGCCGAATGGCCTATTCCTGTACATATTTTCTACGTTTCTATGTTTCTGTAACTAGGGTGAACAAGTGATTTATGGTCTGATTGGGCTTTTAAAGAAATTGATGCATATTCAGAAAGTATCTTCTTTTATGTTTTTAGTCTGAAAAGCACAATATTTTGGTGTTCATACCTTCTCTGTTCACCACCAGGTCAGGTTTAAAATCTCAGCTGCCCAGAAGGAAAATCTCATTGGGTCCTTTGTCCATCAACTGTCAGGTCCTTGAACCACAGTGCCCAACCCAGCTCAGGAATGAACAACAGCGGGCTTCTTATAGATAGCACTGTGCACTTCGGCTTGCTTAAGGTCTTAATGTACTCATTACTTAATGCAATTAATGTACTCCATGTACCTAAGGTCTGGCTGTCTAGTAAAACTGACCATTTATTATATTATTGTTTATTGTATATTTATTTGTTGTGTTAATGTGCCTGTGTCCAGCAGTAAGCAGAATGGAATTGTTCTCATTCTGGTACACATTGGGCAGCACATTGATGCAGCTGGTGGAGCTGCTGTCTCACAGCACCAGAAACCAGACACTAGATAGAGCTCTTAAGGATAGCGGAGTCAGGGGTTATGGGGAGAAGGCAGGAACGGGGTACTGATTGAGAATGTTCAGCCATGATCACATTGAATGGTGGTGCTGGCTCAAGGGGCCGAATGGCCTCCTCCTGCACCTATTGTCTATTGTCTATTGTCTATGATCACCTCTTTTCTTCTCCATCTTCCTTGGGATCCCTTTCCCATCCAAAACCTATTCCTGGGATCGATTCTGAGTTTGACTGCTGTCTGTGTGGAGTTTGCACATTCTCTCTGCGACTGCGTGTCCTTTCTCCAGCTGCTCCAGTTTCCTCCTACATCCCCAAAGTCATAGAGACATAGAAACATAGCAAATAGGTGCAGGAGGAGGCCATTTGGCCCTTCCAGCCAGCACCGCCATTCATTGTGATCATGGCTGATCATCCACAATCAGTAATCCATGCCTGCCTTCTCCCCATATCCCTTGATTCCACTAGCCCCTAGAGCTCTATCTAACTCTCTTTTAAATTCATCCAGTGAATTGGCCTCCACTGCCCTCTGCGGCAGAGAATTCTACAAATTCACAACTCTCTGGGTGAAAAAGTTTTTTCTCACCTCAGATTTAAATGGCCTCCCCTTTATTCTTAGACTGTGGCCCCTGGTTCTGGACTCCCCCAATATCGGGAACATTTTTCATGCATCTAGCTTGTCCAGTCCTTTTATAATTTTATACGTTTCTTGTGTCGTACGAGTTTGTAGGTTAATTGGCCACTGTAAATTGCCCATTATGTGTAGGGAGTGGATGTGAGAGTGTGATAACATAAAATCAGTGTGACGGGGTGACTGATATTTGGTGTGGACTTGCTTGGCCAAAGGACCTATTTCCATGCTGTATTTTCCAATCAATTCATTAAAAAACACAATTAAACTCTTGACTCTGTTGAATTACTTTCCAGATGTCAATTAAATTCCTTCTCTGCGGCACCTTGCCGACGATATGCTTTCAATTGCGCCATTTCATGTTTACAATACAATTCTGAATCATGTGTTTCAAAGACTCATTCTAGTTTAGTTTTTTAGTTTAGAGATACAGCGCGGAAACAGGCCCTTTGGCCCACCGGGTCCGCACCGAACAGCAAGCCCCGCACATTAACACCATCCTACACACACTAGGGACAATCTTTACATTTACCAAGCCAATTAACCTACAAACCTGTACATCTTTGGAGTGTGGGAGGAAACAGAGGATCCCGGAGAAAACCCACGCAGGTCACGGGGAGAACGTACAAACTCTGTACAGACGGCGCCCGTAGTCAGGATCGAACCTGAGTCTCTGGCGCTGCATTCGCTGTAAGGCAGCAACTCTACCGCTGCGCCACCGTGCCGCCCTTTCTATTAAATATTATTCTAAAAAGTGGTTTGAAGATTTGGCAAAAAATAAATGGTGTATATGTAGGAATTGGCAGCAATCCCAATGAACATGGTGGGTTCACAATACAAAACAGCACGTTCCCTAATGAGACTGCTACTCTTTGCTCAGCTGTTTGGTGTGGTATGGCACTTTATTCGTCACGTGTACTGAGATGCAGTGAAATTCATTTTTGTAGATAGTTCAGTACAAGTATCACTGGACATAAGCACTTAGATACATCTTTGATAAGCATCTCAGATACAGTACAAATGTATAGCAGTGGTACGCTGAGACTGTACACAGATTTGCCAGTTTGGGACCATTTTCAACTCCCAGTTGTAAGTGCAGGTATTTTGGCTTGACCATGAAGGTCCACTGCCTTGATGGCATTGCGGGGT
The DNA here is from genome assembly GCF_053455715.1 of Rhinoraja longicauda. Classification (NCBI taxonomy): domain Eukaryota; kingdom Metazoa; phylum Chordata; class Chondrichthyes; order Rajiformes; family Arhynchobatidae; genus Rhinoraja; species Rhinoraja longicauda. The sequence continues at coordinate 39,104,320 of NC_135972.1, forward strand.
CGGCCTGGCCAAGCGTGGCCATTGTGCCCTTCACCTCTGATCCACCGTTGTAGACCAGGTGTGTTCCACGTGCTCGACCTCTTGGAGCGGTCCGATCCAGCCGACCCCCAGGCTGCTGAAGGGCCTCCAGTGGCCCACTCCCACATCGAGGCCGTGCACTCCCTCACGCAGACGGTCTGCTAACTGGTCTTCCGCTCGATTTCTTCCAGTCTAGGGGGGCAAGCCGGGCCTTCCAGGTGGGTTCCTTTACTCTTACTCTTACTCTTAGGGTATTCTCTTACTCTGAGGCAGCCCTTGGAGTTGAAGATGACTGAATTATGATGTGCTGAGGTGCTGCTTGTTGGATGTTGCGGGCCCCATTTCAGATGGTGCAACAAGGGAGGTGGGTCCATTGTAGGGTTGACAACTGTCCCGTATTAGCTGGGACATCCCGTATTTTGGGCTAAATTGGTTTGTCCCGTGTGGGACCACCCTTCTCTTGTATTAGGCCCGGGGGGCGCTGTAGGCCCGGATGCTGTAGGTTCGGACACTGTAGGCCCAGACACTGTAGGCCCGGACACTGTAGGCCCAGACACTGTAGGCCCGGACACTGTCGGTCCGGGCACTGTAGGCCCGGACAGTGTAGGTCCAGACAATGTAGGTCCGGATAGTGTAGGTCCGGAGGCCCGGGCGGCGGCTAATGGAGGATGTGGAGCAACACGCCTCCCGGCCCAGGCTGCCGCCATTGGTGGAGCGGGAGCACGTGGCCTCTGGCTGGGTGAGGTCACGTGGGGCGCGGGGCGGTGATGTCACCTTGTTCCTTATTTGGGAGTGAGATAGTTGGCAACCCTAGTCCATTGAGATGTTGTACACTCATTGTGTTGCTTACACATGACTCCATGTGCTGCCACTGCAAGGCACGTGAAGGGTAGCGGCCTCTACACACTTTTCACCTTCCAGTAAATATCGGACTTCTGTCTGTGGAGAAAATGAACAGATTATTTGTCAAAATTCAAGGCGAGAAAAGCAAAGCATGGTGGACATATGAGCCCGGGAGTAAGATACTCACACATTAGATGACAACCTAGAAATCAGGCGTTAATCATCCATTAAAGTAGGAAATTACATACAAATTGAGTTGAAAGACCGATTCTGGTGGTGCATTCATACATCACACCACCGTCATATAGTGGGAAGGAGTGTGTTGTAACATTGACATTAGAATTTCTTGTTAAAACACAATAAAATGTTATATTTTCCCTATTAAACACACCAATGGCGGAAATCCCATCTAGTTCTGTAAGAAAGAAACACCCTTCATGGGCAGGCCGATCACGGTATCTGCCCACCAATAGCTAAGACACACAATCACTGAGTCTGAAGTAGGGTCTCCATCTGAAACGTCACCTATTCCTTCTCTCCAGAGATGCTGCCTGACCCACTGAGTGACTCCAGCTTTTTGCGTCTACCTTCGGTTTAAACCAGCATCTGCAGTTCCTTCCTACACTTGATCGCTACATATTATGTAACAAAATTCTATGCACAATATTGCAAAATAAATCATGTGATGCCTTATGCTGGAAAGAACAGATAGGCTGTCCATTTCAAATGCACTGAAATGTGTTCGTTTTTTGTATTAACTGCTAATTGAAACAGCGGTGGGAATACTTTGAACTCGGCCATGTTCTGTGTCATGAACAAACGTCAAAGTAAGGAAGCTTTCTGAAAGCATGTCTGCATGACTGTGAGTGTGGTGGCTGCTAAGGAACCTCAGATATTGACAAACATTTACACTCTCAATGGGCTAATTGTTTCTCCGCAGCCAATGACATCACTAACATTTCAATACGGCTGAATAGTCTTGCAATTGTCAATTGCTCCACAAATGGACAAACCGCTGAGCCCAGCTCAGAGTCTACAGGAATACTGGGACATCCATTTTGCACCCTTAGAGAATGAGGAACAGAGACAACTGGAAAAATGGGACTTTCAAATAGTTTAGTTTAGTTTAATTTAGAGATACAACCCTTTGGCCCGCCGAATCCGCACCGCCCAGCGATCCCCGCACATTAACACTATCCTACACACTCTAGGGATGATTTGCACATACATCAAGCCAATTAACCTACAAACCTGTACGTCTTTGGAGTGTGGGAGGAAACCGAAGATCGCGGAGAAAACCCACGCAGGTCATGGGGAGAACGATAGAACTTCGTCAAAAAGTCCAGAGTGTTTAATTGTCGGATGTACCCAAAGGAAGTGTGAAATGCTTACCTGCAGCAGCATAATGGACTTGTGAACAAATACTTACAGATAACATAGAATAAACAAAAGAAAATCAATAACTAAAGAACTGTTTGTGTCTAACTGTCTAAAGGGCATTGCACATGAAGCAATCATGGTTTTTGTTCTTGTTTTAGTTTAGTTTAGTTTAGAAATACAGCGCAGAAACAGGCCCTTCAGCCCACTGAGTCCGCACGAACAAGCGGTCCCCACATATGTATTGGAGTGTGGGAGGAGACCGAAGTTCTCAGAAAAAGCCCACGCGGTCACGGGGAGAACGATTGTGGACGATCGGCGATAATCACAATGAATGGCGGTGCTGGCCCGAAGGGCCGAATGGCCTCCTCCTGCACCTATTTTCTATGTTTCTATGTTTCTATGTGATGGGTGTTTATACAGGGGATTGCAGCCCGTGACGCCAGCCTTTGTCACATGCCCGCTCAGATGGCCACAGCACAAGTGATCCCTCTGTTTACACGATGTAATGAGCAGCTAATCCATGTCAAGCAAACTACTCCTATATTCATCCACTCGGATTTTCCAACCACTTCAAACCATCACACCCACAATTCCCAATCTGTCAGAGTCCAGCAGTCCCCAGAATTTCACCAGCATTCCTTTCCAGATAAACATTGAGTGGTGATACTAACATTTGGCTCTCTGACTGGCAAAATCCCCTTGCAGAGTTCACTGTTCATTCTGGCCGAGAAGAGGCTTTATTTCGGACCTTTCTTCTCACTTCAGCTTGGTGGCCAAATTGTAGAACGTTAAAACACAAGATGCTGTTTTATAGAATTTTGGTTCAGCTGTATTCAGAGTATTGCGGACAGTTCTGGTCAGCACAATATAGGAAGCAGGCGGAGGCTTTGGAAAGGGTGCAGAGGAGGTTTACTAGAACGATGTTTGGATTAAAAAGTATTAGCTATGGGCAGGGACCTGGATTGTGTTCTCTGGAATGCCGAATGTTGAGAGTAGGGAGGACAGCCTAAAGCTTTTCCCAGGATGAAATATCAAACATGAGAGGGTACAGCCTTAAGTTTAGTTTAGAGATACAGCACGGAAACAGGCCCTTCGGCCCACTGAGTCCGCACGAACAAGCGGTCCCCACATATGTATTGGAGTGTGGGAGGAGACCGAAGTTCTCAGAAAAAGCCCACGCGGTCACGGGGAGAACGTACAAACTCCGTACAGACAGCACCTGTGGTCGGGATGGAACCCGGGTCTCCGGCGCTGTAAGCGCTGTAAGGCAGCAACTCTACCGCTGCTCTACTCTGCCACCCCTTTTTTTAAATGAAAACGGCAAAATGGTCATGAAAGGGACGGATAAAGGGTAATTTAAGTTGATGTATATACAGAAAAATGTATTAAAATTTGTGGAGATCACTCAGAATATTTGTGGTTTCAATGCATTTCGATATGCCATGTGATATGCCATTTCGATATGCCATTAGAATAAAGGGGAGGCCATTTAAAACTGAGGTGAGAAAAAAAAAATTCACCCAGAGTGTTGTGAATTTGTGGAATTCTCTGCCACAGAGGGCAGTGGAGGCCAAATCACTGGATGGATTTACGAGAGAGTTAGATAGAGCTCTAGGGGCTAGTGGAATCACGGGATATGGGGAGAAGGCAGGCACGGGGTATTGATTGTGGACGATCGGCGATAATCACAATGAATGGCGGTGCTGGCCCGAAGGGCCGAATGGCCTCCTCCTGCACCTATTTTCTATGTTTCTATGTTTCTATGTGATGGGTGTTTATACAGGGGATTGCAGCCCGTGACGCCAGCCTTTGTCACATGCCCGCTCAGATGGCCACAGCACAAGTGATCCCTCTGTTTACACGATGTAATGAGCAGCTAATCCATGTCAAGCAAACTACTCCTATATTCATCCACTCGGATTTTCCAACCACTTCAAACCATCACACCCACAATTCCCAATCTGTCAGAGTCCAGCAGTCCCCAGAATTTCACCAGCATTCCTTTCCAGATAAACATTGAGTGGTGATACTAACATTTGGCTCTCTGACTGGCAAAATCCCCTTGCAGAGTTCACTGTTCATTCTGGCCGAGAAGAGGCTTTATTTCGGACCTTTCTTCTCACTTCAGCTTGGTGGCCAAATTGTAGAACGTTAAAACACAAGATGCTGTTTTATAGAATTTTGGTTCAGCTGTATTCAGAGTATTGCGGACAGTTCTGGTCAGCACAATATAGGAAGCAGGCGGAGGCTTTGGAAAGGGTGCAGAGGAGGTTTACTAGAACGATGTTTGGATTAAAAAGTATTAGCTATGGGCAGGGACCTGGATTGTGTTCTCTGGAATGCCGAATGTTGAGAGTAGGGAGGACAGCCTAAAGCTTTTCCCAGGATGAAATATCAAACATGAGAGGGTACAGCCTTAAGTTTAGTTTAGAGATACAGCACGGAAACAGGCCCTTCGGCCCACTGAGTCCGCACGAACAAGCGGTCCCCACATATGTATTGGAGTGTGGGAGGAGACCGAAGTTCTCAGAAAAAGCCCACGCGGTCACGGGGAGAACGTACAAACTCCGTACAGACAGCACCTGTGGTCGGGATGGAACCCGGGTCTCCGGCGCTGTAAGCGCTGTAAGGCAGCAACTCTACCGCTGCTCTACTCTGCCACCCCTTTTTTTAAATGAAAACGGCAAAATGGTCATGAAAGGGACGGATAAAGGGTAATTTAAGTTGATGTATATACAGAAAAATGTATTAAAATTTGTGGAGATCACTCAGAATATTTGTGGTTTCAATGCATTTCGATATGCCATGTGATATGCCATTTCGATATGCCATTAGAATAAAGGGGAGGCCATTTAAAACTGAGGTGAGAAAAAAAAAATTCACCCAGAGTGTTGTGAATTTGTGGAATTCTCTGCCACAGAGGGCAGTGGAGGCCAAATCACTGGATGGATTTACGAGAGAGTTAGATAGAGCTCTAGGGGCTAGTGGAATCAAGGGATATGGGGAGAAGGCAGGCACGGGGTATTGATTGTGGACGATCGGCGATAATCACAATGAATGGCGGTGCTGGCCCGAAGGGCCGAATGGCCTCCTCCTGCACCTATTTTCTATGTTTCTATGTTTCTATGTGATGGGTGTTTATACAGGGGATTGCAGCCCGTGACGCCAGCCTTTGTCACATGCCCGCTCAGATGGCCACAGCACAAGTGATCCCTCTGTTTACACGATGTAATGAGCAGCTAATCCATGTCAAGCAAACTACTCCTATATTTATCCACTCGGATTTTCCAACCACTTCAAACCATCACACCCACAATTCCCAATCTGTCAGAGTCCAGCAGTCCCCAGAATTTCACCAGCATTCCTTTCCAGATAAACATTGAGTGGTGATACTAACATTTGGCTCTCTGACTGGCAAAATCCCCTTGCAGAGTTCACTGTTCATTCTGGCCGAGAAGAGGCTTTATTTCAGACCTTTCTTCTCACTTCAGCTTGGTGGCCAAATTGTAGAACGTTAAAACACAAGATGCTGTTTTATAGAATTTTGGTTCAGCTGTATTCAGAGTATTGCGGACAGTTCTGGTCAGCACAATATAGGAAGCAGGCGGAGGCTTTGGAAAGGGTGCAGAGGAGGTTTACTAGAACGATGTTTGGATTAAAAAGTATTAGCTATGGGCAGGGACCTGGATTGTGTTCTCTGGAATGCCGAATGTTGAGAGTAGGGAGGACAGCCTAAAGCTTTTCCCAGGATGAAATATCAAACATGAGAGGGTACAGCCTTAAGTTTAGTTTAGAGATACAGCACGGAAACAGGCCCTTCGGCCCACCGGGTCCATGCCGACCAGCGATCCCCGCAAATTAACATTATCCTACACACACTAGGGATATTGTTTACATTTACCAAGCCAATTAACCTACATACCTGGAAGAGATGATCATCATCACCATCACCGACCTCATCACCTCCGGCGATCCACCCCTCAGTGCCTCCAATCTCATAGTTCCCCAGCCCCGCACGGCCCGATTCTACCTCCTACCCAAAATCCACAAACACAACTGTCCCGGCAGACCCATTGTCTCTGCCTGCTCATGCCCTACCGAACTTATCTCTACCTACCTCGACTCCATCCTATCCCCCCTGGTTAAATCCCTCCCCACCTACGTCCAAGACACCTCACACGCTCTCCATCTCCTGGATAACTTCCGGTTCCCAGGCCCCCACTCCCTCATTTTCACCATGGAGGTCCAGTCACTCTACACTTCCATCCCCCACAAGGATGGTCTCGAAGCCCTCCATTTCTTCCTCGACCGTAGAACCAGCCAATCCCCATCGACCAACACTCTCCTCCGCCTAGCAGAGCTGGTTCTTACCCTCAACAACTTCTCCTTTGACTCCTCCCACTTCCTCCAAACCAGAGGCGTAGCTATGGGCACTCGCATGGGCCCTAGCTACGCCTGCCTCTTTGTCGGGTACGTCGAACAATCCCTGTTCCAGACGTACACTGGCCCCATCCCCGAACTCTACCTCTGCTACATCGACGACTGCATTGGTGCTACCTCTTGCACCCATGCAGAACTCACTGACTTCATACACTTCACCTCCAATTTCCATCCTGCCCTTAAATATACCTGGACTATCTCTGACATCTCCCTCCCGTTTCTGGACCTCACCATCTCCATCACAGGAGACAGACTAGTGACGGACATTTACTACAAGCCCACCGACTCGCACAGCTATCTGGACTACACTTCTTCCCACCCGGTCCCCTGCAAAAAGTCTATCCCCTACTCCCAATTCCTCCGTCTACGCCGCATCTGCGCCCGGGATGAGGTGTTTCAGACTAGGGCTTCCGAGATGTCCTCGTTTTTCAGAAAACGGGGCTTCCCCTCCTCCATTATAGATGAGGCTCTCACTAGGGTCTCTTCTACATCCCGCAGCTCCGCTCTTGCTCCCCCTCCCCCCACTCGCAACAAGGACAGGATCCCCCTCGTTCTCACCTTCCACCCCACCAGCCAGCGGATCCAACATATCATCCACCAACATTTCCGTCACCTACAACGGGACCCCACTACTGGCCAGATCTTCCCATCCCCTCCCCTCTCTGCGTTCCGCAGAGACCGTTCCCTCCGTAACTCCCTGGTCCACTCGTCCCTTCCTACTGTAAGGGGTTTCTGCGCCGAGCTTTCGCCCGACCTAAGGTCCCCGTGCCTTGCTCTGATCCCTTGACCAGGCCGTGCACACTGGTTCCCCGTGAGTGGTTCGACCCACTCACCCCTTACGGTTCTAGACACTGGGCTTAGATGCAGGAGCTCTTATAGTGCAGAAAAAATTCAACCAGACCAGATTTTAAAACCAGGGTTTAAATGAAAAAGGCTTTTATTCAGCACTTGGGACTATTGTCCATGAATACTTATACAGTTCTATAATACATGTCTATGAAACACATACCGAATCACACGAATACTTATAACTATGAATCATAAAACACACACAGTTCTATAAGACATATACACGAATACCTTTTACTTATGAATTCTTAAACACAGTTCTGCAAGACACATACACGACTGTAAGATGGGGAACGCACGACGCATCGCAACCTTGACCAACACATATTTTAGTACACACCCAACGTTTATTCACAACCACCCTCCCCTCTACACTAAACTATGTCCAGGATATGTAGGATTTGGAATGCATGCTCACCATGGGGCTATTACTGGGGTTACTGGCTGTTCGTTTGGCAGTATTTCTCCTCGAGTTGCGTGCCTGTTCCTCTCTCTTGCATCCGTTTTTCTTGCCTGTCTTTTCTTCCTCCTGCATTCGTTTTCTTGCCTGCTTGCGTTTCCTGCAGGTTTTCTTCTAGCTTCAGCTTCTTCTTCCAGTATTTCTTCTTGAGTTTAAAACCCAAAAGTCGTGGCCAGTTATACAATTCTGACCCGTCCTATCTCCCGCCAGATCTTGGAATCTCTTTGATTAAAAAGATATGTATGAGTTTTCTTCTGATCTGCCTCATGTTCGGGGATACCGGGGATGGCCAGACGGTGTTAATTGGGATTTCGTTGTGAGGTGATGGGTGTTAACTGGTTTCCCATCACCTACCAGGTAGTTTTCTATGGGCTATTGTGCCCCCTCACTGAGATGAACTGTTTAGGTCGGCTTGGGGCATTGTGAGTATGCTGATGTCAGCGCCCCAGTGTCTGGACTCCGACCTGGTTTCGTAGGTTTCTGCATGGCCAATACCCATCCTTTGTTCTGGCCGTGGCTTTGCAGAAAACCTAGAGACTGGGATGTAAGGTTTTTACCTTTTGTGGCTGGTCACGAGGTCCTGCAGCCATTTTAGGACCCACAGATTGTGACATCCTTTGGTAAACTGACTGCAGCCTTTCTCCGCTATCAGCCCCAGTCTCCCGTTTAAAATGTCCAAACTGCAGCTCTTTGGTTTTGTGTTGATTTCAGAATGAGGGAAAACTTCTCAAATCTTACACTACCCAAACCACCCCAACCCCGGGCACTTTCCCCTGCAACCGCTCGAGATGCAACACCTGTCCCTTTACCTCCCCCCTCAACTCCATCAAAGGACCCAAACAGTCTTTCCAGGTGAGACAGAGGTTCACCTGCACCTCCTCCAACCTCATCTATTGCATCCGCTGCTCTAGATGTCAACTTATTTATATCGGCGAAACCAAGCGCAGGCTCGGCGATCGCTTCGCTGAACACCTGCGCTCGGTCTGCATTAACGCAACTGATCTCCCGGTGGCCCAGCACTTTAACTCCCCCTCCCATTCCCAGTCTGACCTCTCTGTCATGGGCCTCCTCCAGTGCCATAGTGAGGCCCGCCGGAAATTGGAGGAGCAGCACCTCATATTTCGCCTGGGCAGTTTGCAGCCCGGTGGTATGAACGTCGACTTCTCCAACTTCAGATAGCTCCTCTGTCCCTCCCTTCCCCTCCTCCTTCCCAGATCTCCCTCTATCTTCCTGTCTCCACCTATATCCTTCCTTTGTCCCACCCCCGACATCAGTCTGAAGAAGGGTCTCGACCCGAAACGTCACCCATTCCTTCTCTCCCGAGATGCTGCCTGACCTGCTGAGTTACTCCAGCATTTTGTGAATAAACCTACATACCTGTACGTCTTTGGAGTGTGGGAGGAAACCGAAGATCCCGGAGAAAACCCACGCAGGTCACGGGGAGAACGTACAAACTCCATACAGACAGCACCCGTAGTCAGGATCGAACCTGGGTCTCCGGCGCTGCATTCGCTGTAAGGCAGCAACTCTACCGCTGCGCCACCGTGCTGCCCAAAGTTAAGGTGAGATGGCCAAAGTTTAAAGGAGACATTTGGGGAAGATTGTTTTACACAGTGGTAGTGGCTACCTGACACACACTGCCAGGTGTGGTGGTGGAGGCTGGGCACATGGATATGGAGGGAATGGATTATATGCAGGCTAATAAGATTTGATCTTGACATCATGTTTAGCACAGACATTATGGGCTAAAGGGCCTGTCCAGTGTTGCACTGTTCAATGTGTTGGAAGGAACTGCAGATGCTGGTTTACACCGAAGATAGACACAAAATGCTGCAGTAACTCAGCGGGGCAGGCAGCATCTCGAGACAGAAGGAACGGGTGACGTTTCAGGTCGAGTCTGAAGAAGGGTCTCAACCTGAAACGTCACCCATTCCTTCCATCCAGAGACACTGCCTGTCCCGCTGAGTTACTCCAGCATTTCAATGTCCATTGCAACTCAACCTGCCTAAATGTGATCTGAAAATGGAGCCAGTGCAGTTTCCAGATAGATAAGCAGGATGTGAAAGGGTCACATGGAGGTGGAAGATCACGATTATTTTTTGTGGCCTGTGGAAGTTTACAACTTCTCCTCCAGTACCTTAGAAATAAATTGTCCACTTACCTTAGGATCACCATCCTAGACCTGCACCTACTCCAAACAGACTGGCCGAGCGAGGATCAGATTGGTTTATTGCCAAAAACATGATGGGACAACTAAATTCCGAGTTCTCATTGTGCTCCTGGAGTAAACAATAAACACTATATTGTTTTATACAAACATGCAAACATACAAACATTAGAGGAATAGATCGGGTAGATGCACAGAGTCTCTTGCCCAGAGTAGGTGAATCGAGGACCAGAGGACATAGGTTTAAGATGAAGGGGAAAAGATTTAATAGAAACCTGAGGGATAACCCTTTCACACAAAGGGTGGTGGGTGTATGGAACAAGCTGCCAGAGGAGGTAGTTGAGGCAGGGACTATCCCACTGTGTAAGAAACAGTTAGACAAGTACATGGATAGGACAGGTTTGGAGGGGTATGGACCAAATGTGGGCAGGTGAGATGTGTAGCTGGGACATGTTGGGCAGTGTGGGCACGTTTCCACGCCTTATCACTCTGTGACTCTAATAAGTGCAATGATAAATACAATCATGAATGTAAAACAGCAGGATGGTGCAAAGATTGTCGCGCAGATTGCAGTACATAGTACAAAAATACCTAAAGTGCAATAGGGGAATAACTGAATGAGGTAGTGTTGAGTGTGAGTGCATGGCAGCACCACTGGGAAGGGAGTGGCAAAGAGGTGAGTGGTTCTGCCTTCATCATCATTGAGTAATATAGCACTGAAAACAGCCCACTTGTCCATGCAGACCAAGATATCCATCCAGGTTAACCCACTAGCCCATTATTCCATACCTCTCTCAATCTATTGGATACATGTACCTGTCCAAATGTTGTCATCGTATCTGCCTCCGTTGCTATCTCTGGCATCTTGTTCAACATTCGCAGCGCCCTCTGTGTGGAGCAGTTGCTTCCATGGTCATGATTAAATCTTCCCCATCACACTGTAAACTTAAAACCAGGTTTTAATTCCACATCACTGGGAAGAACGTCTATGAAGTGGGAGTGAAAAGGTGTGCATGCACCTTAGCCACGCCTCTCAAAATCATACAGTTCCTTTGTTCCGCCCCCCTGACATCAGTCTGAAGAAGGGTCTCGACCCGAAACGTCACCCATTCCTTCTCTCCTGAGATGCTGCCTGACCTGCTGAGTTACTCCAGCATTTTGTGAATAAATACGTCTCCATAAGATCAGTCTCCTGCTGTACACTCCAAGGAATAAAGTTTCAGCCTGCCTAACCTCTCCCGATACCTCAGGCCCTCGATCCCTGGTAACATTTCCCTGTAACTCTGCTTCATACAACTGTAGCGTAACATCCCAACGCCCATACTCAATGCCCTGTCCGATGAAGGGCAGCATGCCAAGTTCCTTCTTTATGACTCTATCTACCTGTGATCCCTCTCTCAGGGAACTACGTTTAGTTGAGTTGAGTTTATTGTCACGTGTACCGAGGTACAGTGAGAGGCTTTTGTTGCGTGCTAACCAGGCAGCAGAAAGTCAATACAGGCGCTCCTCAGCTTACGATGGGGTGACATTCCGAGAAACCCATTGCAAACCGAAAATATCGTAAGTCGAAATGCATTTAATGCACGTGATCACATGGCCAGACACGCGCTATGGCTCGCTACGGGTCACTGCCGTTTGCACCATCGCAAAGTCAAAATATCGCAAGTCGAAGCATCGTAAGTCAGGGAGCACCTGTACATGATTACAATCAAGCCATTTACATTGTATAGATACATGATAAGGGAATAACGTTTAGTGCAAGGCAAAGCGAACAAAGTCTGATCAAGGATAGTCCGAGGTTTGCTAAATAGGTAGATAGTAGTTCAGCACTGGTTACGTGTACCCCTAGGTCACCCTGTTCTACAACATTGACAGGCATGGTGCTCACTGTGAAGGCCCTTCCCTGTCTATCCAAATGCAGGTAGAACACCTCCAGTAAGTCATCCACCGCTGATGCCAGGCCCACCGGCCTGGAGCTCCTTGCCTTCCCCCTGATGCCTTTCTTAAATAACGGCACTGCATCAGCTACCCACCAGTCTTCTGAACTTCACCTGTGGCTGAAGAAGATGCAAATATCACTGCAAAGCCTGAAGCAGGCAGGTGTTTCTAAAATCTAACCATTGATCACTTTAAACATGAAATTGACTACATTACTTGTGTAGACACAAAATGCTGGAGTAACTCAGTGGGACAGGCAGCATTTGTGGAGAGAAGGAATGGGTGACATTTCGGTTCGAGATCCTTCTTCAGAAAAGTCACCCATTCCTTACGTCCAAAGATGGTGCCTGTCCCACTGAGTTACTCTAGCATTTGGTGTCTATATTTGATGTAAACCAGCATCGGCAGTTCCTTCCTACACATTACGTGTGATCTTATTGATTCTGGGGGGGGAGATGACGATCAGTTGATTCCCCTTTTGGAAGCATCCAGAAGCAGAAATCATAGATTCAGATTAAGGGCAGGTCCATTTAAAATAAGGTTTAGGTTTATTATTGCCATGTGTACTGACGTACAGCGAAACGTTTTGTTTTCAAGTCAAGTCAAGTTTATTTGTCACATACACATACACGATGTGCAGTGAAATGAAAGTGGCAATGCCTGCGGATTGTGCCCAAAAAAGAATTACAGTTACAGCATATAACTGTATGCTATTCAAACAGATCAGATCTACTAGACATAAATACAGTCAAGTCAAACTCAAGTACAATAGATAGAACAAAGGGGAAGATACAGAGTGCAGAATATAGTTCTCAGCGTTGTGGATCTCAGTTCCACAGACAAAGTCCAATGTCCACAATGGGGTAGAGGTGAATTGGACAGTACCCTAGCTTATGAAAGAACTGCTCAGAAACCTGGTAGCGGTGGGGAAGAAGCTGTTTCTGAGTCTGGTGGTACGCACTTTCAAGCTTCTGTACCTTCTACGGACGGGAGCAGAGAGAAGAAGGAATGACCGGGGTGGGACAAGTCTTTGATTATGTTGGCTGTTTATCCGAAGCAGCATGAAGTGTAGATGGAGTCAATGGTGAGACGTTTAGTCTATGTGGTAGACTTGGCCACATCTACAACTCTCTGCAGTATTTTGCGGTCTTGGACAGAGCTGATCCCAAACCAAACTGTGCTGCAACCCGACAGTATGCTTTCTATAAAGATGGTGAGCCTTTGCTTTCTCAGATGGCATGAATCTTTGGAATTCCCTAACCCGTGGAGCTGTGAGTCATTGAATATATAAATGTTGAATTGGCAAACATTTGGGGAATCAAGGATTAGAAGCGCAATTGTGGCTGAGTACAGATCAGCCATGCTGTTTCCACATGGGAATTATTCTCAAGCAGCTAAATGGTCTTCTCTCTTTCCTCATGTCTTAGATGACCTTGAGGTTGTTAGCAGCAATTTGAGGTTATTAGTTGTTCAGCAATGCCTGAAGAATGAAGTATTTGCAATGGAGGAGGAGAGGTGGCTGGAGAGGATACATAAGCATCAGAACTGATGGGGCAGCACGGTGGCACAGCGGTAGAGTTGCTGCCTTACAGCCCTTGCAGCGCCTGAGACCCGGGTTCCATCCCGACTATGGGTGCTGTCTGTACGGAGTTTGTACCTTCTCCCCGTGATTGCGTGGGTTTTCCCTGAGATCTTCTGTTTCCGCCCACACCCCAGAGATGTAGGTTAATTGGCTTGTATAAGAGAGAGCATTTTGTGAATCTCCCGAGATGCTGCCTGACCTGCTGAGTTACTCCAGCATTTTGTGAATAAATGGCTTGTATAAGTGTAAATTGGCCCTAGTATGTGTAGGATAGTGTTAGCGTGCTGGGATGGCTGTTCGGTGCGGACTCGGTGAGGCGAAGGGCCTGTTTCCGTGCTGTATTTCTAAACTAAACTAAACTAAAATTAAACAAGAACAAAAAACCATGATTGCTTCATGTGCGATGTTCCTGAACACAGAGAGTTCTTTAGTTATTGACTAAACTAAACTAAACTAAACTGAAGATCACATCATTAGATGAACACTTTCCACCATCCGCTTGGCCAAAGTCAAGACCATCAGTTCACAATTGTACCTTACCGCTGGTATTAAGGGTTTAAAACTAATTTGGAAATAGAATGCAAGATTATTTCTGGAAGGCCGACATTAGGGCTCGTGGAGAAACAAAACACTGCAGGCACAGGTTTATATAAAATAACACAAAGTGCTGGAGTGACTCAGCAGGTCAGACAGCATCTCTAGAGCGCATGGTTAGGTGATGTTTCCAGTCGAGACCCTTCCTCAAAGTCTGAAGAAGTGACCTGACCTGAAATCTCACCGATCCATGTCCTCCAGGAATGCTGGCTGAGCCATTGAGTTACTCCAGCACTTAGTATTTTCTTAATATTGGGACTGATGATTTAATCTCAGGAGACCTTTGAGGAGCAAAAGGAGAATAGAAAACAATGAAGGAGGAGCGACGGTTTTGAGGTTAGAATATGGTGGTTACATCATGATCTTTGAAATTGAATAATACGGTCGGCTGCTGGATTAATTCCTTATATCGTACTTTGACAGTGAATGTGTGATGTGCTTATTACATTTACACCATCAGCTTGTGGTGACGTTAATGTATACATTGGGCACCTCAATAAAAATGAAATGAGGAAGCGGGGAAGCCAAGATAGACATGGAAAGCCAAAAGAGAAGAGTTGTTGCCAGATAACAGATCCCAACAGGGGCAGTGTCACTGGAACACAAGCAAAGATGCACTTCAGTGCACTCCCGAATTCTTAACTTCTATCTGCTGCTGTGTTGGGTTCTGGACAGAAATCTGTTTTCTCTTGGGCCAGTTTGAATTTCTCTGCTGGCTTCACGCCTGTACTTGCTGCTACATTACACCAATGCTGTATAATGTGTTGGGTGTAAAGGGAACTGGCCCTGTTTCCATCTTGTAGTTCTCATCTCTAACCATGGACCCAGCCAGCAGGTCCGGAGGCACCAACCCAAGCCCACGATCCCCGCTTCCTCATTTCATGCAGTTCCCTGCAGGATGTTCTACAACTCTGAAACAGGCCCCTTACAAAACGGCACCAGAGTTATTGCAGGAGTGCTGGCTGACCCTCGCATGAAATCCAGGGTCTGAGTATGAAACTGCAGCATTACCCCAGCACTTGTACTGGGGAACCTGTCTGCTGAACCAGCAACAGCTGACCAGGAGTTACTCCAGCTTTTTGTGTCTATTAGACCAGCATCTGCAGGCACTTCCTACACAGCACAGCCACTGGAGAATATTGGTTCCAAATCACCAGGAAGAGTTTAAATAGTATAAGAAAATAACTGCAGATGCTGGTACAAATCGAAGGTATTTATTCACAAAATGCTGGAGTAACTCAGCAGGTCAGGCAGCATCTTGGGAGAGAAGGAATGGGTGACGTTTCGGGTCGAGACCTTTCTTCAGACTCTGAAGAAGGGTCTCGAAGTTCTCAGAGAAAGCCCATGCAGTCACAGGGAGAACGTACAAACTCCGTACAGACAGCACCCGTAGTGGGGATCGAACCCGGGTCTCTGGCGCTGTAAGCGCTGTAAGGCAGCAACTCTACCGCTGCACTACTCTGCCACCCCTTTTTTTAAATGAAAACGGCAAAATGGTCATGAAAGGGACGGATAAAGGGTAATTTAAGTTGATGTATATACAGAAAAATGTATTAAAATTAGTGGAGATCACTCAGAATACTTGTGGTTTCAATGCATTTCGATATGCCATGTGATATGCCATTTCGATATGCCATTAGAATAAAGGGGAGGCCATTTAAAACTGAGGTGAGAAAAAAAAAATTCACCCAGAGTGTTGTGAATTTGTGGAATTCTCTGCCACAGAGGGCAGTGGAGGCCAAATCACTGGATGGATTTACGAGAGTTAGATAGAGCTCTAGGGGCTAGTGGAATCAAGGGATATGGGGAGAAGGCAGGCACGGGGTATTGATTGTGGACGATCAGCCATAATCACAATGAATGGCGGTGCTGGCCCGAAGGGCCGAATGGCCTCCTCCTGCACCTATTTTCTATGTTTCTATGTTTCTATGTGATGGGTGTTTATACAGGGGATTGCAGCCCGTGACACCAGCCTTTGTCACATGCCCGCTCAGATGGCCACAGCACAAATGACCCCTCTGTTTACACGATGTAATGAGCAGCTAATCCATGTCAAGCAAACTACTCCTATATTTATCCACTCGGATTTTCCAACCACTTCAAACCATCACACCCACAATTCCCAACCTGTCAGAGTCCAGCAGTCCCCAGAATTTCACCAGCATTCCTTTCCAGATAAACATTGAGTGGTGATACTAACATTTGGCTCTCTGACTGGCAAAATCCCCTTGCAGAGTTCACTGTTCATTCTGGCCGAGAAGAGGCTTTACTTCGAACCTTTCTTCTCACTTCAGCTTGGTGGCCAAATTGTAGAACGTTAAAACACAAGATGCTGTTTTATAGAATTTTGGTTCAGCTGTATTCAGAGTATTGCGGACAGTTCTGGTCAGCACAATACAGGAAGCAGGCAGAGGCTTTGGAAAGGGTGCAGAGGAGGTTTACTAGAACGATGTTTGGATTAAAAAGTATTAGCTATGGGCAGGGACTTGGATTGTGTTCTCTGGAATGCCGAATGTTGAGAGTAGGGAGGACAGCCTAAAGCTTTTCCCAGGATGAAATATCAAACACGAGAGGGTACAGCCTTAAGTTTAGTTTAGAGATACAGCACGGAAACAGGCCCTTCGGCCCACCGGGTCAATGCCGACCAGCGATCCCCACATATTAACATTATCCTACACACACTAGGGATATTTTTTACATTTACCAAGCCAATTAACCTACATACCTGTACGTCTTTGGAGTGTGGGAGGAAACCGAAGATCCCGGAGAAAACCCACGCAGGTCACGGGGAGAACGTACAAACTCCGTACAGACAGTACCCGTTGTCAGGATCGAACCTGGGTCTCCGGCGCTGCATTCGCTGTAAGGCAGCAACTCTACCACTGCGCCACCGTGCTGCCCAAAGTTAAGGTGAGATGGTCAAAGTTTAAAAGAGACATTTGGGGAAGATTGTTTTACACAGTGGTGGTGGCTACCTGACACACACTGCCAGGTGTGGTGGTGGAGGCAGATATAATGGTAGCATTAAGAGACTTTTGGCTGGGCACATGGATATGGAGGGAATGGATTATATGCAGGCTAATAAGATTTGATCTTGACATCATGTTTAGCACAGACATTATGGGTTAAAGGACCTGCCCAGTGCTGCACTGTTCAATGTGTTGGAAGGAACTGCAGATGCTGGTTTACACCGAAGATAGACACAAAATGCTGGAGTAACTCAGCGGGACAGGCAGCATCTCGAGACAGAAGGAACGGGTGACGTTTCAGGTCGAGTCTGAAGAAGGGTCTCAACCCTAAACGTCACCCATTCCTTCCATCCAGAGCCACTGCCTGTCCCGCTGAGTTACTCCAGCATTTCAATGTCCATTGCAACTCAACCTGCCTAAATGTGATCTGAAAATGGAGCCAGTGCAGTTTCCAGATAGATAAGCAGGATGTGAAAGGGTCACATGGAGGTGGAAGATCACGATTATTTTTTGTGGCCTGTGGAGGTTTACAACTTCTCCTCCAGTACCTTAGAAATAAATTGACCACTTACCTTAGGAGTGGTCAGAGATTTAGAACAGAGATGAGGAAAAACTTTTTTAGTCAGAGAGTTGTGAATCTGTGGAATTCTCTGCCTCAGAAGGCAGTGGAGGCCAATTCTCTGAATACATTCAAGAGAGAGCTAAATAGAGCTCTTAAGGATAGCGGAGTCAGGGGGTATGGGGAGAAGGCAGGAACGGGGTACTGATTGAGAATGATCAGCCATGATCACATTGAATGGCGGAGCTGGCTCGAAGGGCCGAATGGCCTCCTCCTGCACCTATTGTCTATTGTCTATTGATCACCATCCTAGACCTGCACCTACACCTACTCCAAACTCCAAACTCCAAACAGACTGGCCGAGCGAGGATCAGATTGGTTTATTGCCAAAAACATGATGGGACAACTACATTCCGAGTTCTCATCATGCTCCTGGAGTAAACAATAAACACTATATTGTTTTAACCATATAATATAATATAACCATATAACAACTACAGCACGGAAACAGGCCTGTTCGGCCCTACCAGTCCACGCCGACCATTCTCCCTGACCTAGTCTCATCTACCTGCACTCAGACCATAACCCTCTAATCCCCTCTTATCCATATACCTATCCAATTTACTCTTAAATAATAAAATCGAGCCAGCCTCCACCACTTCCACCGGAAGCCCATTCCATACAGCCACCACCCTCTGAGTAAAGAAGTTACCCCTCATGTTACCCCTAAACTTTTGTCCCTCAATTCTGAAGCTATGTCCCCTTGTTGGAATCTTCCCCACTCTCAAAGGGAAAAGCCTACCCACGTCAACTCTGTCCGTCCCTCTCAAAATTTTAAAAACCTCTATCAAGTCCCCCCTCAACCTTCTACGCTCCAAAGAATAAAGACCCAACTTGTTCAACCTCTCTCTGTAGCTTAAGTGCTGAAACCCAGGCAACATTCTAGTAAATCTCCTCTGTACCCTCTCCATTTTGTCGACATCTTTCCTATAATTTGGCGACCAGAACTGCACACCGTACTCCAGATTCGGCCTCACCAATGCCCTGTACAATTTTAACATTACATCCCAACTTCTATACTCGATGCTCTGATTTATAAAGGCAAGCATACCAAACGCCTTCTTCACCACCCTATCCACATGAGATTCCACCTTCAGGGAACAATGCACAGTTATTCCCAGATCCCTCTGTTCCACTGCATTCCTCAATTCCCTACCATTTACCCTGTACGTCCTATTTTGATTTGTCCTACCAAAATGCAGCACCTCACACTTATCAGCATTAAACTCCATCTGCCATCTTTCAGCCCACCCTTCCAAAAGGCCCAAGTCTCTCTGTAGACTTTGAAACTCTACTTCATTACTAACTACACCACCTATCTTAGTATCATCTGCATATTTACTAATCCAATTTGCCACACCATCATCCAGAGCGAAACAGTATGGAAACAGGCCCTTTGGCCCACCTTCCCCATGCCGGTCAAATTGACCTTAAACATAGAAAAATGTGTGCAGGAGTAGGCCATTCGGCCCTTCGAGCCAGCACCGCCATTCAATATGAAGGTATCACAAAATGCTGGAGTAACTCAGTGGGTCAGGCAGCATCTCTGGAGAAGGAATGGGTGACTTTACGGGTCGAGACCCTTCTGAGTCTGAAAAAGGGTCTCGACCCGAAACGTCACCCATTCCTTCTTTCCAGAGATAATAGACAATAGACAATAGACAATAGGTGCAGGAGTAGGCCATTCAGCCCTTCGAGCCAGCACCGCCATTCAATGCGATCATGGCTGATCACTCTCAATCAGTACCCCATTCCTGCCTTCTCCCCATACCCCCTCACTCCGCTATCCTTAAGAGCTCTATCCAGCTCTCTCTTGAAAGCATCCAACGAACTGGCCTCCACTGCCTTCTGAGGCAGAGAATTCCACACCTTCACCACCCTCTGACTGAAAAAGTTCTTCCTCATCTCCGTTCTAAATGGCCTACCCCTTATTCTTAAACTGTGGCCCCTTGTTCTGGACTCCCCCAACATTGGGAACATGTTATCTGCCTCTAATGTGTCCAATCCCCTAATTATCTTATATGTTTCAATAAGATCCCCCCCTCATCCTTCTAAATTCCAGTGTATACAAGCCCAATCGCTCCAGCCTTTCAACATACGACAGTCCCGCCATTCCGGGAATTAACCTAGTGAACCTACGCTGCACGCCCTCCATAGCAAGAATATCCTTCCTCAAATTTGGAGACCAAAACTGCACACAGTACTCCAGGTGCGGTCTCACCAGGGCCCGGTACAACTGTAGAAGGACCTCTTTGCTCCTATACTCAACTCCTCTTGTTACGAAGGCCAACATTCCATTGGCTTTCTTCACTGCCTGCTGTACCTGCATGCTTCCTTTCATTGACTGATGCACTAGGATGATGCCTGACCCGCTGAGTTACTCCAGCATTTTGTGATAGCTTCGATTTGTACCAGCATCTGCAATTATTTCCCTTCACAACCCGCCATTCAATATGATCATGGTCGATCATCTAAAATCAGTACACTGTTCCTGCTTTTTCCCCCCATATCCCTTGATTCCTTTAGCCCTAAGAGCTAAATCGAAATCTAACTAAATCTAACCAACACCAAATATTGGAGAGGCTCAGCGGGACAGGCAGCATCTCTGGAGAGAAGGAACTGGTGACGTTTCGGTGTGAGACCCTTCTTCGGTCTGAAACATTACATGCTTTCTATCCAGAAATGCTGCCTGTCCCGCTGAGTTACTCTGGCATTTTGTGTCTAACATGGATAGGAGAGATTTGGAGGGATATGGGCCAAACACGAGCAAACGGGACCAGCTTAAATGGGACATCTTATTCAGCATTGATGAGTTTGGGTCAAACTACCTTTTTCCATGCTGTATGACTCGATGACATATCTAATGAGGCCACCTTTTATAGAAACATAGAAACATAGAAAACAGGTGCAGGAGGAGGCCATTTGGCCCTTAGAGCCAGCATCACCATTCATTGTGATCATGGCTGATCATCCACAATCAGTAACCCGTGCCTGCCTTCTCCCCATATCCCTTGATTCCACTAGCCCTTAGAGCTCTATCTAACTCTCTTTTAAATTCAACCAGTGAATTGGCCTCCACTGCCCTCTGTGGCAGAGAATTCCACAAATTCACAACTCTCTGGGTGAAAAAGTTATTTCTCATCTCAGTTTTAAATGGCCTCCCCTTTATTCTTGGACTGTGGTCCCTGGTTCTCGACTCCCCCAACATTGGGGCCATTTTTCCTGCATCTAGCTTGTCCAGTTTTTTTATAATTGTATATGTTTCTATAAGTTCCGCTCTCATCCTTCTAAAACCCAGTGAATACAAGCCCAGTCTTTCCAATCTTTCCTCATATGACAGTCCCTCCATCCCGGGGATTAATCTCGTGAACCTACGCTGTACTGCTTCAATAGCAAGGATGTCCTTCCTCAAATTAGGAGACCAAAACTGCACACAGTACTCCAGATGTGGTCTCACCAGGGCCCTGCACAACTATAGAAGGACCTCTTTACTCCTATACTCAAATCCTCACGTTATGAAGGCCAACACTCCCTTAGCATGGAAGGAGATTTTTGCCCTTGCAAAGCTACAGTGATCAGAGAGCCACAACCTCTGGCTTTCACAACACATTGTTTACAAAGAGTAAATCCCATTGAGATCAGTAAGAAGTGAGTTGAAAGCTCACTACTGGTTGTAGCTTCGTTGATTGCAGCCCTTCTCATTCCTGCAGTCATGGACTAGGTTCCTTTAAAATCTGAAGTTCCTCCCATTGATCATTGTGGCAAATGAAGCAAGTGGGAACTTTTCACATGATTCCCGAAGAAGGGTCTCGATCTGCAACGTCACCCATTCCTTCTCTCCAGAGATGCTGTCTGACCCGCTGAGTTACTCCAGCTTTTTGTGTCTATCTTAGGAAGCACTTGGAACCAGTTTTCGTGCTTCATTCAGGATGTAAAGCACACTAGTTGTTTTTATAAAAGCGTTGAGCCTACCGTTGCAAATTCTTAGTGTAGGAAGGAACTACAGATGCTGGTTTAAACCGAAGACAGACACAAAATGTAACTCAGCGGGACAAGCAGCATCTCTGGATAGAAGGACTGGGTGATGTTTTGGTTCGAGACCTTCTATCCAGAGATGCTGCCTGTCCGCTGAGTTATCCAAATGTCAGTCTGAAGAAGGGCCTCGACCCGTGATGTCACCCATTCCTTCGATCCAGAAATGCTGCCTGACCCGCTGTGTTACTCCAGCAATTTGTGGCTATCTTTTGCAAATTCTTTGCAGGTCACCTGATTCAATGTTAATGCTTCATGGCATGGCTGGTAAGTGCACCAAAGATAGTGAAACGCATGATATCTTTCCACTGATTTGGCAGCCAGAATGCGCTTCCTTTCTTCAGTATGTGCAGAGTGTTTCCTCACCCTTGGCGATTTCAGCCAACATCTGACTCCTCGCTGTCTCTAACTCTGAATATCGTGAGCATTGCAAGTAGCTTCACAAATGAACAGCTGTGCCCAGACTAAAGTTTAAAGTAAGAGAGGACATCTGTTTTGCGCCTAGAACAGTGGCTACTGGCAAAGAACGTTTCTGGAAAACTCTGAGTAGTCAAACACAAGGAGCCAAATTGATGACGTAACAATTTCCCTTCATGTCTGTTGCAGTTAACACATGGAAATTTTATTCACACAAATGGAAGACTATAAATCAATTGAAGTAAGGATATGTTTTCATATTAATTCTGGTGACCCGGAATGCTGCTGATTTCTATCTCGCCTGATGAAACAGATCGACATGCTTTCCAGAGTAATCATTGTAGTGTTGGCAACCAAGATGATGATTAAAGGATTGGACAGGCGTGATACAGGAAAAATGTTTCCAATGTTGGGGAAGTCCAGAACTAGGGGGTCACAGTTTAAAAAATAGGGGTAGGCCATTTAGGACTGAGATGAGGAAAAACTTCTTTGCCCAGAGAGTTGTGAATCTGTGGAATTCTCTGCCACCGAAGGCAGAGGAGGCCAATTCATTGGATGTTTTCAAGAGAGAATTAGATATAGCTCTTAGGGCTAACGGAATCTAGGGATATGGGGAGAAAGCAGGAACGGGGTACTGATTTTTGATGATCAGCCATGATCATATTGAATGGCTGTATATATATATACACTTACACACATGTATATATACATATACTGCATCTTCTGTGTATACTTCTGTGTATAGTTGTGAATCTGTGGAATTCTCTGCCTCAGAGGGCAGTGGAGGCCAATTCTCTGAATGCATTCAAGAGAGAGCTAGATAGAGCTCTTAAGGATAGCGGAGTCAGGGGGTATGGGGAGAAGGCAGGAACGGGATACTGATTGAGAAAGATCAGCCATGATCACATTGAATGGTGGTGCTGGCTCAAGGGGCCGAATGGCCTCCTCCTGCACCTATTGTCTTTTGTCTATTGTCTACACTTAAACATATGTATATATTCATATACTGTGTATATAATGCACTGCATATAAGAAGATAGACACAAAATGCTGGAGTAACTCAGCGGGACCCTTCTTTAGACATCTGTCTTTCTTCCGTCTGAAACATTACCCATTCCTTCTCTCCAGAGATGCTGCCTGCCCCGCTGAGTTACTCCAGCGTTTTGTGTCTATCTTTGGTGTAAACCAGCATCTGCAGTTCCTTCTTACACATGCATTGTATATCTACAGCCTTTGGAAAGGATTTGGTGACTTAGAGTGAAGATAGACACAAAACGATGGAGTAACTCAGTGGGTCAGGCAGCATCTCTTTGGAGAAGGAATGGGTGACGTTTCAGGTTGAGACCCTTTTTTAGACGAGAGTCAGGGGAAAGGGAAACGAGAGGTATAGACGGTGATGTAGAGAGATATAGAATAAATTAATGAAAGACATGCAAAAAAGTAACGATGATAAAAGGAACAGGCCATTGTTAGCTGTGTTTTCAATATGTTATAATCATGCCTCGGGTAAACCTCATCGGCCACGATACTGCCACTGCACAAAACTCCAGAGCATTGGGAATGGGCACCCATGCAGGCCCACAATGTCCATTACTGTAAGTATTTGCCTGCAAGATTGAATTTCCACAAATGTTAATATGAATTTAAATTATTTTCTGATTTGGATTTCAGATTAGTTTATTATCATATGCACCAGGGAGCAATGAAATAACTTGTTCACATGAAGCTCACAGAGTCAACAGTGTACCTACAGCAACGAGAGATACAAAAATAAATCTGATGCTGAGTGCAAAACAGCAATGGGGTGCAAGATTGTAATGCAAAAATATCTTAAAATGTATATGCTGTAAGAGAATAATCGAATGAGTTAGTTTAGTTTAGTTTAGAGATACAGTGCGGAAACAGACCCTTTGGCTCACCGATTCCGCGCAGACCAGCGATCCCTGCACACTAACGCTATCCTACACACATTCGGGACAATTTACACATACCAAGCCAATTAACCTGCAAACCTGTACGTCTTTGGAGTGAGGGAGGAAACCAAAGATCTCGGAGAAAACCCACATGGTCACGGGTAGAATGTACCAACTCCATACAGACAGCGCCCGTAGTCGGTATCAAACCCGGGTCTCCGGCACTGCAAGCGCTGTAAGCTGCAACTCTACCACCGCGCCACCTTGACGCCGTTAGATTTAAACATAAGAGTGTGTGGTAGCATCTCCAGGAATAGAGTGTAAAGAACTGATTGATTTAGGAATCTGATTACTGTGAGGAAGAAGCTGTTCTTTAGTCTGTGCTTCCGGACTTTCAAGCTCTTGTAGCTTGTCCCAGGAGGTAGAACAGGGAAAAGGAAATGAATCAGAGTGACCGACGGTCTTGGCAGCACTTCTAGCGACCCCATGGCAATCACTGTGAAGATGAATTGGATGGAAGGTAGTAAGGAGCCTGTGATGGACTGGGCTGTGTTCAGCACTCTGCACGATCAGATAGTTAACACCAGAGCAGCTGCCAGAGCATGCGGAGGGAGATGCCTCCTCTCAGAATACTATCTACAGAGCATCTGAACAATCCACATGCATATGGCAAATCATCATCATATCATATCATATCATATACATACAGCCGGAAACAGGCCTTTTCGGCCCACCAAGTCCGTGCCGCCCAGTGATCCCCGTACATTAACACTATCCTACACCCACTAGGGACAATTTTTACATTTACCCAGCCAATTAACCTACATACCTGTACGTCTTTGGAGTGTGGGAGGAAACCGAAGATCTCGGAGTAAACCCACGCAGGTCACGGGGAGAACGTACAAACTCCTTACAGTGCAGCACCCGTAGTCAGGATCGCATCATAGATGCCAAAGAAATTAAACATGTTGATGTGCTTTCCTGATCACTGCATGAATGTCACAGGATCAAGGCAGATTGTTGGTGATACAGATGCCTCGACCCTTGAAGCTGTTGCGCATCTTTACAGCAGCTTCATTGATGAGGAGAGGGTTGTGTTCAACCCCACACTTCCTGGCTTCAACAACCAACTCTTTTGTCTTGCTGACATTAAGGCCCAGGTTGTTGTTCTGACATAATTATGCAGGGTTCTCCATCCCTCTCCTATACTTCATCTCATCGTTGTTTTTGATGTGGCCGACACCAGTGGTATCACCAGTGAACTTAAAGATCGAGCGAGACACAAAATGCTGGAGTAACTCAGCAGGTCAGACAGCATCTCTGGAGAGAAGGAACGGGTGGCGTTTTGGGTCGAGACCCTTCTTCAGACTGGGCCTATCTGCAGTTTTATTAATTACAGCTGAGTTTATCATAAAATAAACAATTTTAAGCTACTATCCCCTACTCCCTATCCCTCTGTCTACGCTGCATCTGCGCCCAGGATGAGGTGTTTCACACGAAGGCATCAGAGATGTCCTCATTCTTCAGGAAACGGGGGTTTCCCACTTCCATTATAGATGAGGCTCTCACTAGGGCCTCCTCTATATCCCGCAGCTCTGCTCTTGCCCCCCCTCCCATTTCGTAACAAGGACAGAGTTCCCCTTGTCCTCACCTTCCACCCCATCAGCCATTGCATATAATCCTCCAACATTTTCACCACCTCCAACAGGATTCCATGAATGGCCACATCTTCCCATCTCCTCCCCTTTCTGCTTTCCGCAGAGACCGTTCCCTCCATAACTCCCTGGTCAACTCGTCCTTTCCCACCCAAACCACCCCATCCCCAGGCACTTTCCCCTGCAACCGCAGGAGATGCAACACCTGTCCCTTTACCTCCCCCCTCGACTCCATCTAAGGACCCAAACAGTCTTTCCAGGTGAGACAGAGGTTCACTTGCACCTCCTCCAACCTCATCTATTGTATCCGCTGTTCCAGGTGTCAACATCTCTACATCGGCGAGACCAAGCGCAGGCTCGGCGATCGTTTTGCTGAACACCTCCACTCAGTCCGCCTTAACCTACCTGATCTCCCGGTGGCTCAGCACTTTAACTTCCCCTCCCATTCCCACTCTGACCTTTCTGTCCTGGGCCTCCTCCATTGTCAGAGTGAGGCCCAGCGCAAATTGGAGGAACAGCACCTCATATTTCGCTTGGGTAGCTTACACCCCAGCGGTATGAACATTGACATCTCTAACTTCTGATAGCCCTTGCTTTCCCTTTCTCTCACCTCCCCCTTCCCAGTTCTCCCACTAGTCTTACTGTCTCCGACTACATTCTATCTTTGTCCCGCCCCCTCCCCTGACGAAGGGTCTCAACCCGAGGCGTCACCCATTCCTTCTCTCCAGAGATGCTGCCTGACCCGCTGAGTTACTCCAGTATTTTGTGTCTCCCTTCGATTTAAACCAGCATCTGCAGTTCTTTCCTACAAATGTTAAGCTCATGGTATGCTCTGTGCACCCGGACTTTAACATGTCAGAAATAACAGTGAAACACTATACACAACAAATTGCCTGTTTTCTAGAGTATATTAATCAATTTCCTCTTTATTTAATACAGTATTTCTTAATGTTAAAACATTAATAACTGCTTTAGTTTTAGAGATCTAGTGCGAAAACAGGCCCTTCGGCTCACCGGGTCCGCGCCGACCAGCGATGCCCGCACATTAACACTATCCTACACACACAAGGGACAATTGATACTTGTACCATGCCAGTTAAGGGCCTGTCCCACTTAGACGATTTTAAGGCGACTGCCGGTGACTAGGCTGTCGTTGAACGTTTGCCGGGGTGTCGCGGGCATGACCGTGAGGAGACTTCAATGAATCGTAGCAGATCTTGGCGCATCGCTGAAAATTTTTCCTGACAGAAATTTCTCAGCGACAGCTGGCTTGTCGCCAGGTATCGTTGCTTATTGCGGGCGCTGTCGCATGCTGTCCCCAGGTTTGCTAGGTTGTCACAGATGCATTTAGAAGCACGTAATATTAAATTAAGAAAAGACATTTGAAGATACCAGAAGATAGTTTTGTTTAACCAATTTATTTACCATCAGGACATTTGACAGGTAGATTGGAGGTGACAGTTTGACGGTCAGGTAAGCGTGGGAATTTTGCGATGTTTCCGAAGACGGTGTAATCTCTTAGCCAGGTGCTAGTTTCACAAAAAAAGTAACTTGTATCGACCTGACTCGGCATTGTCGTGGTCATTGCCATAGGGTAAATGAAAAATTTGGCGATCTGCTATGACTTTGACAGTCGCCGGCAGTCGCCTTAAAAATCGTGTAACTCGGACAGGCCCTTTAACCTACAAACCTACAAACCTACAAACCTGCACGTCTTTGGACTGTGGGAGGAAACCGAAGATCTTGGAGAAAACCCACGCAGGTCACGGGGAGAACGTACAAACTCCGTACAGACAGTACCCGTAATAGGGATCGAACCCGGGTCTCCGGCGCTGCAAGTTTTGGGTTGAGATCCTTCTTCAGACTAGTCAGGGGAAAGGGAAACGAGAGATATAGACAGTGATGTAGAGAGATATAGAACAAATGAATAAAAGGTGTGCAAAAAGTTAGATCTAGGTAAATGTTGATACTTCTGTGCTGGAAGTTGAGAGTTGACTGCTTTTAATAAAGGATGTTCTACATGCTCTACAAGGATGTTGGCAATTCTTTCTCTGTTACCTTAGTAAGCACCAACACTAAAGAGCCTACAAGCAGTATCATGTATTTTGTCAGTAATGTGAGAAGATAGCTACTGTGAGTAGTGACCAAATCTACTGGGTGGCTGCATAATATTCCCAATATTATCAGCATCAGTAAAGTATCAAATGCTATTTACAAGTCAAAACGTAGTTGCCACTTCTGTTATTAGTTTATTAATGCTGTCTTGTTCCTCGTGCAAATGTCTAATTCCTTTGTGTTTTTCCCAAAATTTGTCTGCTAAGTTTCTTGTGGGTAGCAGAAAACAAAACAATGATTCAAAGCCTTCTGGAACCTTGTTACGTTTTCCGAGAACCATTCCTACAGACAAGTTAAAACCAGAGCTACCAGCTTCTGTGAGATCTTTAATTTCGGTGAGATGGGTGTTGCCTGTAAAGCCCTAAAGATTTTAAAACAATTCAATAGACATATGAGATCATGCAAACAAATAAGCCAAGTGGCTAGTTAAGATCATTTAAATTTAAGAATTTATCAAGTCATTTCCCGAAATAGGTGGCACGGTGGCGCAGCGGTAAAGTTGCTGCCTTACAGCATCTGCAGCACCAGAGACCCGGGTTCCATCCCGGAGAAGGCAGGCATGGGTTACTGATTGTGGATGATCAGCCATGATCACCATGAATGGCGGTGCTGGCTCGAAAGGCCGAATGGCCTCCTCCTGCACCTATTTTCTATTTTTCTATCTATGTTTCTATGGGTGCTGTCTGTATGGAGTTTGTACATTCTCCCCGTGACTGTGTGGGTTTTCACCGGGTGCTTCGGTTTCCTCCCACACTCCAAAGACGTACAGGTTTGTAGGTTAATTGTCTTGGTATAAAAGTAAAAATTGTATCTAGTGTAGGATGGTGTTAGAGTGCGGGGTTCGCTGGTCAGTGCAGACTCAGTGGGCTGAAGGGCCTGTTTTTGCACTGTATATCTAAACTAAACTAAACTAATGAAACATTGTACTGTTAAAATCATAAAATTGAAATGATGTATTTGATTAAATACAAAACATTACTCTAATGTTACTTAGCTCTCTTTATAACTGTTATTTTTTAAAGTGTGCTGTCCCGGCAGATGCACATATTTTATATATAGAAGCTGCTGAACTCCTTACATTGTAAAATCCTGTTGCTACTTCCAATGATAGGTAACAGAGGCATTTTAGAAGTAGAAAACAGTTCATCCTAGTTTCTAGAAAGGAACTGCAGATGCTGGTTTATATTTAAGATAGACACAAAGTGCTGGAGTAACTCAACGGGTCAGGCAGCACCTCTGGACAAAAATGATGGGTGACATTTCGGGTCTTCTGAGTCTGAAGAAGGGTTCCGACCCAAAATGTCACCCATCCTTTTTCTCCAGTGATGCTGCCTGACTCTCTGATTTACTCCAGCATTTTTGTGTCTATCTTTAAGATAAAGGTGGGTTGTGTTCTGATATCATGTTTCAGAGTGGGCCACCCCATGCACAGAGAACTTCCATTCCACCGTAAGAAATTGTGATCTAGAACATCAGTACACACATGGACATGGGCAAATATGGGGAAGAGTAAAAGCACAGAAATAGATCCTTTGGCCCAACTCATCCATGTCAACCAAAATGCCACATCTAACCTAATCCCTTTTCCCTGCAGTTGGTCTATAAACCTCCAAAACTTGGGGCAACATAGTGAAGCAGTGGTAGAGTTGCTGTCTTACAGTGCCAGAGGCATGGGTTCAATCCTGACTATGGGTGCTGCTTGTGCAGAGTTTATACGTTCTCCCCGTGACCATGTGGGTTTTCTCCAGGTGCTCAGGTTTCATCGTACATTCCAAAGACAGCACGGTGGTGCAGCGGTAGAGTTGCTGCCTTACAGCGAATGCAGCGCCGGAGACTCAGGTTCGATCCTGACTCAGGGCGCCGTCTGTACGGAGTTTGTACGTTCTCCCCGTGACCTGCGTGGGTTTTCTCCGGGATCTTCGGTTTCCTCCCACACTCCAAAGACGTACAGGTATGTAGGTTAATTGACTGGGTAAATGTAAACATTGTCCCTAGTGTGTGTAGGATAGTGTTAATGTGCGGGGATCGCTGGGCGGCGCCGACTCGGTGGGCCGAAGGGCCTGTTTCCGCGCTGTATCTCTAAATCTAAATCTAAAGTTTGTAGGTTGATTGACTTTTGTAAATTGCCACTAGTGTACAGGATTGAACTAGTATACGGGTGATCTTTGGTCAGCGTGTATTCGATGGGCCAAAGGACCTGTTTCCATGCTGTATCTTTAAACTAAACTTTCCTATTCATGTACCTGTCCAAATGTATTTTAAATGTTATTTTTGGATTTGCCTCAACTACTTGCTCTGGCAGTGTGATCCATATACCTACTACCCCCTGTGTGAACAGTTGCACCTCAGGTTAAACCTTTCCCCACTCACCTTAAAATATGCTCCCTAGTCCTTGATTGCCCTACCATGGGGAAAAAAACAGACTCAGTGCATTTACATAAAGGGGTCTATTTCTGTGATTTTACTCTTCTCCAATATTTTAAACTTTTACTTAACTTCCTATATTCACTCTGCAGCTCAAACCTTTATCAGCTGTGTAATTTGTGCAAATGTGCACCTCGACCTGGTTGCTCACCTTCCCCCTCCCCTAGGGGTGCCAACTATCTCACTCCCAAATAAGGACAAAAGGTAACATCACCACCAGCGGCCACATGCTCCCACTCCACCAATGGCGGCCGCCTGGGCTGGGAGGCGGGTTGCTACGCAACCTCCGTTAGCCAGGCACACTCTGCCCTGCTCCCCAAACATACTCCGTTAGCCTCCGTTACTGTATGGGCCTACAGCGGCCCACATGCCTACAGTGTCCGGGCCTTCAGCGGCCCATGGGCCTACAGTGTCCGGGCCTACAGTGTCCGGGCCTACAGTGTCCGGGCCTACAGCAGCCCACGGGCCTACAATGTCCGGGCCTACAGCGGCCCATGGGCCTACAGTGTCCGGGCCTACAGTGTCCGGGCCTACAATGTCCGGGCGTACAGTGGCCCATGGGCCTACAATGTCCGGGCCTACAGTGCCCCCCCCCGGGCCTAATACGGGACAAGGGCAGTCCAGTACGGGATAAACCAATTTAGCCTAAAATATGGGATGTCCCGGCTAATACGGGACAGTTGGCAACCCTACCCTTCCTGCACTTGAGAATGTACCAGCCATCCCGAAACATCCTGGACCCTGACACCAGGGAGGCAACACACCATCTTGGTCTCTCTTTTGCTGCCACAAAATCTCCTGCCTGTCCCCCTAAGTAATGAGTCTCATGTTGCTGTAGCCCTGTCTGACTTCACCCTACCTCCACCCAATCCTCACCTACCCCATCCCACCCCACAGCCACACCTGGTGCCACAGACCTGACTGATGTTCTCCTCTGTAAGGTCATCTCTCCCCTACCTCAAGGTATCAAAAAGGGCGTAATTGTTTTGGAAGAGAATTGCTACAAGGGATTCCTGCACTCTACCTTCTCATGTTCTTGGTGGTCACCCATCTACTCTCTGCCTGTATGTAGGTGTGACTATCTCACTATAACTTCTACCTAAAAGATACTTGGACAGGTATATGGAAAGAAAAGGCTTATGCTGCTATATGCCAAATGCGTGCAAATGGAACTGGCCCAGAATACCAGTATGCTTGGCATGGACAAGTTGTGCCAAAGTTTATTTTATTTGTAATAAAAAGAATAAATCAAGGAAATGAAAGTTGGAACTTCCAATGAAAGCTAAATCTTGTTTTCAATTCATTGCCCCAAACCGTACAACACGTCTTCCAGTGATTTTGCATCATTTCAAATAGAATGAGGCTCCAACTTTTAAGCAAACACTAGGAATTTGCTATATTGACAATATAATTCCATGTTTTAGTAGGCACAATGCTTTCATGTTATTGTGTCCATTTTGAAAGGTGAGATCATGACTATTTTTTTGCATATGGCATTATTCCAGCCAAAATAAAATGTAAAGCCGAAATGGAGCAATATATATATTCTTCTAAACTGCCTGGCTCTCCAGAGCTGGAAAGAACATGCTAAAACAACATTAATATTGTTCCAGCTGCCAGAGAAAAAAATTATAAGTTTAGGTATCTGAGTCATTTTTATCTTGGTAAATTATCTTAAGTAACTGTGGAAACCATGGACCTGTTTTGCTAAAAACATCAGGAAAAAGGAAATGTTATTCACGCTGATTAGAAGAGGAATACAAAGCAAGGTCATTAGTTCAATGTGGTCGACAGGTGTGTTATGCATTTTGATACCGATCACTATAAGTGACTATAAGTGACTTTCTAGATTCACATTTTAATATCTCTCTATATTATTCTTGTTAGTATTTCATCGCAATGTTATACAGGTGCGGTAATCATGAAGCCATCCTGAGTTAACACATTCTTGTTGTTGCCAGGTAGTCTTGTTCTCCCATATCCCAAACGTTTGTTGGTAGGTTAAAAAGGGGGCACGGTGGCGCAGCGGTAGAGTTGCTGCCTTACAGCGAATGCAATGCCGGAGACCCGGGTTTGATCCCGACTACGGGTGCTGTCTGTATGGAGTTTGTACGTTCTCCCTGTGACCTGCGTGGGGTTTCTCCGAGATCTTCGGTTTCCTCCCACGCTCCAGAGACATACAGATTTGTAGGGTAATTGGCTTGGTGGATGTAATCATTGTCCGTAATGTGTGTAGGATAGTGTTAATGTGCGGGAATCGCTGGTAGGCGCGGACTTGGCGGGCCGAAGGGCCTATTTCCATGCTGTATCACTAAACTAAACTAAAAACAGAAAATGCTAGAAACACTCAGCAGATCAGGCTGCCTCTGTGGGAAGAAAAACAGAGGATGCAAACATTTTAGGTTGAAGACACTTTGTTAGAACTGGGTAGAAGACAAAGGAAGCTGAGTTAAGTTGGTTAATTGTCGACTGTAAACTACTCCTAATGTAGATGGGTGGTAGGAGAATTAGAGAGGATGGGCACATGAAAGAGCAAAGGTCATGGGGAAATAAGTGGAAGAATGGGATTAATGAAAATGGGCGGCACGGTGGCGCAGCGGTGGAGTTGCTGCCATACAGCGCTTGCAGTGTCAGAGACCCGGGTTCCATCCCAATTACGGGTGCTGTCTGTACGGAGTTTTGAGGTTCTCCCCTTGACCAAGTGGGTTTTCTCTGAGATCTCCAGTTTCCTACCATACTCCGCACTTAATTGGCTTGGTATAAATGTAAATTGTCCATAATGTGTGTAGGATAGTGTTAATGTGTGGGGATCGCTGGTCTGTGCGAACTCGGTTGGTCGAAGGACCTGTTTCCACGCTGTATCTTTAAAACTAAAAACTACAACTAAAAAATGTTCTGAGAGCTAGAATATACTTCTTAGGCTGAATCTTTTCCTTCTGTGTAATAAGAGTAGATGACAAATATGGTAGACACAAAATGCTGGAGTAACTCAGCGGGTCAGGCAGCATCTCTGGAGAGAAGGAATGGTTTCGGGTCGAGACCCTTCTTCAGACATTTCGGGTCTCGGCCCGAAACGTCACCCATTCCTTCTCTCCAAGTGCTTTAGAAGTTATTTCATTTTGTTGAATTGGAGCTATTGTTATTATGTTAGCAACGTGGTGGCAGGTTTGTGTACAACAAACGCCCACAAACAGCAATGTGATAAGAACAACATAACCTGGTTGAGGAGCATTGATTAATGTTGGCCAGTATACCAAGGATAACTCAATGACAAATGCAGAGAACTTGGGACGGATGAGTGGGTTAACATAAGATGAGTGTTTGATGGCACTGGGCTACACTCGCTGGAGTTTAGGAGAATGAGGGGAACCTCATTGAAATGTACCGAATAGTGAAAGGCTTGGATAGAGTGGAAGTGGAGGGGATTTTTCCATTAGTGGGAGAGTCGAGGACTAGAGGTCATAGCCTCAGAATTAATGGACATTCCTTGAGGAAGGAGATGAGGAGGAATTTCCTAAGGTAGAGGGTGGTGAATCTGTGGAATTCTTTGCCACAGATGGCTGTGGAGGCCGTCAATCGATAATTTTAAGGAAGAGATAGATGGATTCTTGATTAGTCTGGGTGTCAGGGGGAGAAGGCAGGAGAATGGGGTGAGGAGGGAGAGATAGATCAGCCATGATTGAATGGCGGAGTACACAAGTCTAGTCAAGTCAAGTCAAGTTTATATGTCACATACACATAAATGTGCAGTGAAATGAAAGATTACCCACAGTCCAACAACAATAAAAATAAGCAATAACACACACAATCAAACAAAAAGAAACATCCATCACAGTGAGTCTCCTCCAGTCCCCTCCTCACTGTGATGGAAGGCCAAAATGTCCTTACTCTTCCCCTGCCGTCTTCTCCCGCGGTCAGGCTGTTGTAGTTGCCATGTTCCAGGCCGCGCCAGACGGTGAAAGGTCCGCAGCGGGCCGACCCAAGCCCCGCGATCCGGGGTGGGCGAAGACGCTGCCGCTACCGCTACCGCTGCCCGTCGGGGCGGTCGGGGCTCCCGACATTGAAGCCCCCGCCGGGCAGAGAAAATCCCGCGGCCTATTTCAGGCGGCGCCGGATGGTGAAAAGTCCACGCGGGCCAACCCAAGCCCCGCGACTCGGGGCGGGCGAAGACACTGACGCTGCCGGAGCTCCCGATGTCGGCCCCCACCCAGGGGCCTGCGAGCTTCCGATGTCCCCGCGGCCGGAGCCTCCACAGGCGAGTCCCAGGTGGAGGCCGCCAGCTCTAGGTGCATGGCCGGTGGTAGGCCGCAGCGGGAACGGAGACACGACCCAGAAACAAAAGGTCACGTCTCCGCTCGGAAGAGACAACTTTACATTTACAGTTCCTGTCCCGTCCCCACCCCCCATAGTACACAACCCCAAAAAACTACATCACATTTACCGTACAATCAAGACAAAAAAACAACATAAAAACACAAAGACAGACGGACTGCAGGTATGCCGTTAATTCTGCTCCAATGACCTTATGACCTTCAGAGTGATACATCAGGGAAGCTTTCAGATTCGGGTTCCTGGCAAAGGGTTTTGGAAGAGAAGATGGTTGGAAAGAAGAAATGGCTTCATGTATAGTGGTGCAGTGGGTAGAACTGCTGCATCACAGTGCCAGAGACCCAGGTCAATCCTGACCTCAGCTGCTGTCTGTGTGGAGTTTGCAGGTTCTCCCTGTGACCACATGGGTTTCCTCCTTTTGGGGACTCCAGTTTCCTCCCATATCCCAAAGAGATTCAGGTTTGTGGATGAATCGGCCTGTGTTGAGTTGCTTCTAATGCATCGTGAATGGATGTGAATGTTGGATAACATAGTGTGAACGGGTGATTGATGGTCGGCCTAGACTCAATAGGCCCAAGGACCTGCTTCCATGCTGTGTCTTTCAATCAATGTGCTGTCATTATCTTGGGCACAAAAAGTAGAATTACGAATATAATTCATAATTCATAATATATAGTTTCAACTGATAAATTCAGTGGTGAAGGTTTGAAATGATGATGAAGGATTCCTTAAAGCAAGGTTAAAAGTGATAGATGAAAGAATAATAGATAATTATCACTGAGTGGCTCAAGGCTTCGATGAGACAAAGTTAAATTTGGAAAACCTGACGATACAACCCTGAGGGAAAATGTCTGCAGATATCCCCAATTCAATGGTCCTACAGGTTGCCCTACAGGTTTGGAGTAAAGCTGTAAGCCCTTTTCTTGAAAACCCGGAAAGAAATATTTTCAGGGACAGATAACATATAACATATAACATATAATAACTACAGCATGGAAACAGGCCTGTCCGGCCCTACCAGTCCACGCCGACCATTCGCCCTGACCTAGTCTCATCTACCTGCACTCAGACCATAACCCTCTAATCCCCTCTTATCCATATACCTATCCAATTTACTCTTAAATAATAAAAAAAAAATTTAAAAAATCGAGCCAGCCTCCACCACTTCCACCGGAAGCCCATTCCATACAGCCACAACCCTCTGAGTAAAGAAGTTCCCCCTCATGTTACCCCTAAACCTTTGTCCCTCAATTCTGAAGCTATGTCCCCTTGTTGGAATCTTCCCCACTCTCAAAGGGAAAAGCCTACCCACGTCAACTCTGTCCGTCCCTCTCAAAATTTTAAAAACCTCTATCAAGTCCCCCCTCAACCTTCTACGCTCCAAAGAATAAAGACCCAACCTGTTCAACCTCTCTCTGTAGCCTAAATGCTGAAACCCAGGCAACATTCTAGTAAATCTCTGTACCCTCTCCATTTTGTCGACATCCTTCCTATAATTTGGCGACCAGAACTGCACACCATACTCCAGATTCGGCCTCACCAATGCCCTGTACAATTTTAACATTACATCCCAACTTCTATACTCGATGCTCTGATTTATAAAGGCAAGCATACCAAACGCCTTCTTCACCACCCTATCCACATGAGATTCCACCTTCAGGGAACAATGCACAGTTATTCCCAGATCCCTCTGTTCCACTGCATTCCTCAATTCCCTACCATTTACCCTGTACGTCCTATTTTGATTTGTCCTACCAAAATGCAGCACCTCACACTTATCAGCATTAAACTCCATCTGCCATCTTTCAGCCCACCCTTCCAAAAGGCCCAAGTCTCTCTGTAGACTTTGAAAATCTACCTCACTATCAACTACTCCACCTATCTTAGTATCATCTGCATATTTACTAATCCAATTTGCCACACCATCATCCAGATCATTAATGTAAATGACAAACAACAGTGGACCCAACACAGATCCTTGGGGCACTCCACTAGACACTGGCCTCCAACCTGACATACAATTGTCAACCGTTACCCTCTGGTATCTCCCATTCAGCCATTGTTGAATCCATCTTGCAACCTCACTATTAATACCCAACGATTTAACCTTCTTAATCAACCTTCCATGTGGAACCTTGTCAAATGCCTTACTGAAGTCCATATAGACAACATCCACAGCCTTGCCCTTATCAATTTCCCTGGTAACCTCTTCAAAAAATTCAAGAAGATTAGTCAAACATGACCTTCCAGGCACAAATCCATGTTGACTGTTTCTAATCAGGCCTTGATTATCCAAATAATTATATATATTGTCCCTAAGTATCTTTTTCATTAATTTTCCCACCACAGACGTCAAACTAATAGGTCTATAATTGCTAGGTTTACTTTTAGAACCTTTTTTAAACAAAGGCACAACATGCGCAATGCGCCAATCTTCCAGCACCATCCCCGTTTCTAATGACGTTTGAAATATTTCCGTCATAGCCCCTGCTATTTCTGCACTAACTTCCCTCAATGTTCTAGGGAATATCCTATCAGGACCTGGAGACCTATCCACTTTTATATTTTTCAAAAGTGTCCGTACCTCCTCTTCTTTAATCCTCCTAATTTCCATCACTACTCTACTTGTTTCGCTTACCTCACATAATTCAATATCCTTCTCCTCGGTAAATACCGAAGAAAAGAAATTGTTTAATATCTCCCCCATTTCTTCCGGCTCAGCACATAGCTGTCCACTCTGACTCTCTAATGGACCAATTTTATCCCTCACTATCCTTTTGCTATTGACATATCTGTAGAACCCCTTGGGGTTTACTTTTACATTACTTGCCAAAGCAGCCTCATATCTTTTTTTCGCTTTTCTAATTTCCTTTTTAAGATTCCTTTTACATTCTTTATATTCCTCAAGAACCTCGTTTACTCCCTGCCGCTTATATTTATTGTATATCTCCCTCTTTTTCCGAACCAAGTGTCCAATTTCCCTGGTAAACCACGGCTCTTTCAAATTATTATTCTTTCCTTTCCACCGAACAGGGACATAAAGACTCTGTACTCTCAAAATTTCACCTTTAAATATCCTCCATTTCTCTATTATATCCTTTTCATAAAACAACAATTTCCATTTCACTCCTTTTAAATCCTTTCTCATCTCCTCAAAATTAGCCTTTCTCCAATCCAAAATCTCAACCCTTGGTCCAGATTTGACCTTCTCCATAATGATATTGAAACTAATGGCATTATGATCACTAGACCCAAAGTGCTCCTCAACACATACCTCCGTCACCTGACCCATCTCATTTCCTAACAGGAGGTCCAACACTGCCCCTTCTCTGGTAGGCACCTCTACGTATTGCTGCAAAAAACTATCCTGCACACATTTTACAAACTCCAAACCATCCAGCCCTTTAACAGAATGTGATTCCCAGTCTATATACGGAAAATTGAAATCACCCACAATCACCACTCTGCAAATGTGGTGCAGTTTGTTCACACTCCTCCACAAAGACAACGTTTTGGGTGGAGACCCTTCTTCAAATTGGCATTCATCTCCCACTCTTAGACAGCACTAGCAGTAATTGTGTTTTCTGGCCATCTCAGTGTCCACCACTCCATTTCTAACTGAATTAAAGCACTCTTTTCTTGTTCTGATGACAGACTTTTTTCCCAGAAAGTTGCTGTCTCACAATGGTGCATGGCCTGCTGTATATCACCAGCATTTCCTGTTTTTCTTTAAATTAATATTTACTGTTTGTTAGATCAGGTGGAAAGTCAGTTTGGGGAACATAAAATTTCAACTTGAGGTGGAAAATAAAGAAGGAAATGATCAGAACGTGAGTACTCAAGGAGGTGGCCCTAGAAATCGTGGATGCATTGGTGATCATTTTCCAATGTTCTCTCGACTCTGGATAAGTTCCTGTGGACTGGAGGGTAGCCAATGTAGCCCCACTTTTTAAGAAAGGGGGGAGAGAGAAAACGGGGAATTATGGACCAGTTAGCCTTACATTGGTAGTGGGGAAGATGCTTGAGTCGATTGTTGAAGATGTTATAGCAGCGTGTTTGGAAAGCAGTGACAGGATCGGTCAAAGTCAGCACGGATTTATGAAGGGAAAATCATGACTAACCTTCTGGAATTTTTTGAGGATATAACAAGTAGAATGGATAAGGGTGAGCCAGTGGATGTGGTGTAT
This sequence comes from Rhinoraja longicauda, assembly GCF_053455715.1. NCBI lineage: Eukaryota > Metazoa > Chordata > Chondrichthyes > Rajiformes > Arhynchobatidae > Rhinoraja > Rhinoraja longicauda. The sequence goes on from NC_135972.1 coordinate 39,143,251, forward strand.
CTGGACTTTCAAAAAACCTCTGATAAGGTCCCACACAAGAGATTAGTGTGCAAAATTAGAGCACATGGTATTGGGGGGTAGCATATTGACATGGATAGAGAACTGGTTGGCAGACAGAAAGCGAAGAGTAGGAATTAATGGGTCCTTTTCAGAATGGCAGGCAGTGACTAGTGTGGTGCCGCAAGGCCCGGTGCTGGGACCCCAGTTATTTACAATATATATTAATGATTTAGACTAAGGAATTAAATGTAACATCTCCAAGTTTGCGGATGACACAAAGCTGGGTGGCAGTGTGAGCTGCGAAGAGGATGCTATGAGGCTCCAGGGTGACTTGGACAGGTTGGGTGAGTGGGCAGATGCATGGCAGTTGCAGCATCATGTGGATAAATGTGAGGTTATCCACTTTGGTGGCAAGAACAGGAAGGTAAATTATTATCTGAATGGTGACAGATTAGGAAAAGTAGAGGTGCAACGAGACCTGAGAGTGCTTGTACACCAGTCAGTGAAAGTAAACATGCAGGTGCAGCAGGCAGTGAAGAAAGCTAATGGCCTGTTGGCCTTCATTGCGAGAGGATTTGAGTTTTGGAGCAAGACTGCAGTTGTACAGGGCCCAGGTGAAACCACACCTGGAGTATTGTGTGCAATTTTGGCAATTTGAGGAAGGTCATTATTGCTATTGAGGGAGTGCAGCGTAGGTTCACCAGGTTAATTCACAGGATGACATATGATGAAAGAATGGGTCGACTGGGCTTGTACTTACTGGAATTTAGAAGGATGAGAGGGGATCTTATAGAAACATATTAAAAAAATTAAGGATTGGACAATCTAGATGCAGGAAAAATGTTCCTGATGTTGGGGGAGACCAGAACCAGGGATCACAGTTTAAGAATAAGGGATAGGCCATTTAAGACTGAGATGAAGAAAAACATTTTCACCCAGAGTTGTGAATCTGTGGAATTTTCTGCCACAGAAGGCAGTGGAGGCCAATTCACTGGATGTTTTCAAGAGAGAGATAGATTCAGCTCTTAGGGCTAAAGGAATCAAGGGATATGGGGAAAAAGCAGGAATGGGGTACTGATTTTGGATGAGCAGCCATGATCATATTGAATGGCGGTGCTGACTCGAAGGGCCGAATGGCCGACTCCTGCACCTATTTCTCTGTGATTCTAAGTTGCTGAAGGCTGCCTATAAACTTGTTACTTGTTTTGCCTGTCCTTGATTTTTTTCTGCGACTTCTCCTCACATCAATTTCAGAAAGAATGTTTTAGCAGCATTCGGAAAGTATTTGTGAGGCCACAGTAACCACTTATTTTAGAATGGCATCTGAAATGCTTTAAACATTTCAATGCCTTAGATTTAATGTCTACATTAACTCCCATTTTTAGGAGGGGGGCTCTCACTCCTTATGAACTTGTGTGTGCTTTTATCCGTTTGATAGCTGTGTAACTTCATCAAGCTCGAGACAAAAACGTGACTGTGCTCATGATATTTTAACTTAGTGTATGCCGCATATGGCTTCACATGACTCCTTGAAATCAGAACGTAGTTAATAAACATCATCAGGTCGTGCCTTGAGCAACTAATGAATAGTGGATGATAAATGGATAAGGAAACCGCGCTCGACCCGAAACGTCACCCATACCTTCTCTCCAGAGATGCTGCCTGTCCCGCTGAGTTACTCCAGCATTTTGTGTCTCGCAAAGGTAAAAATGATGTTCTTTTTTGTTTAGGCATAGTTGTTTTCAGGACTTCTTCAAATCCACCTGAACATATTCTTTGGTGTAAATTAACTTGGAGATCTTTTCGGACGCCAGTCGCAAACTCACGTGGATCTAGAAGTTATACTCGTTGCAGAAGAAACAAATTATGATGAGATGATCTTGACTCCTGTAGCCGACAGCGAGCTTTCCTCGTCGGGGCGATCAAGCTCCTGCATCGCGGGGGGGGGAGGATCTCAGCTCCACCGCGCCAGGTGATCTACCCCGGGTCGGGGCTTGTCGAATGTCGTGCGGTTTGGAGCTCCTGACCGGCCTCAACCCGAGACTGCGAGCTCCGCAATGTTAAAGTCCGCAGTTGGAGCGTCGATCCAGGCAAGGAATCGCACGCTCAGATGTTCTTCATGGCCCCACAGGGGCTCAAAGTCAGTCCCAGGCAAGGCCGCCAGCTCCACGATGTTAGGCCGCAGAGCGACCGGAGATTCGGTCCGGAAAACAATCGCATCTCCGGCAAGGTTTTACATTGAGGTTGATGGGCCAAAACATTACGTCAGCCGCCGCTGTATTGTCTGACATCTCGTGATGGAAGTGGCTGAAGCTTGTACCGTTAGGTTTAACATTAGATCTTAAATTACATTTTTTAGTTTAGTTTAGAGATGCAACATGGAAGCAGTCCCTTCAGCCCACCGTGTCCGCACCGACCAGCGATCCCCACACACCAACACTATCAAAGAGCTGTCAGACAATCACCAGAGCTAGGTAGTTATTCTTTGCAGATGGTCTCCGAGAAGATGGCTGGTCTCATCCTTCCTATGAATTATGAAGATAGTTTCAAAATTTATTTAAAGCTTTAGTTTAGTTTAGTTTAGTTTAGAGATATAGTACGGAAGCAAGCCCTTCAGCTCACCGAGTCCACGCCGGCCAGTGATCCCCGCACACGTACACTATCCTACACACACCTGGGACAACTTACAATTATACCAAGCCAATTAACCTACAAACCTGTATGACTTTGGAGTGTGGGGGAAAACCGGAAATCCCGGAGAAAACCCACGCAGGTCACGGGGAGAACGTACAAACGGGGAGAATGATGGCATGATGGAACATTTGACCAAATGGCATTGACTGCAACTGGTAGAAAACAGGCCCAACATCTCACTGAGTAGATGTTGACTTTCAATCACCCATTTACACTCATCATACATGAATCCCATTTTCTTCTCCCCACATTCTCATCAGCTGCCAGCAGATTCTGCCATTCAACCAAACACGGAGAGCAATTCACCGATGCCAGTTAACATATCAACCCACACAGTTTTGGGATGTGGGAGGAAATCCGCACGGTCATATGATGAATGTCTAAACAGCACCTGAGTTAGGATTGAACCTGGGCCCCTGACACTGAGAGACAGCACCCGTACTGATTGCACTACTGTGCGGCCCTCCAATGGTGGCTTTAAGGGTCTACAATGAACTATTTCATCATAAGAATGAGGCAGCACGGTGGCGCAGCGGTAGAGTTGCTGCCTTACAGCAAATGCAGCTCCAGAGACCCAGGTTCGATCCCGACTACGGGTGCTGTCTGTACGGAGTTTGTACATCCCCCCCGTGACCTGCGTGGGTTTTCTCCAAGATCTTCAGTTTCCTCCCACACTCCAAAGACGTACAGGTTTGTAGGTTAATTGGCTTGGTAATTGTGTGTGTTAATGTGTGGGGGTTGCTGGTCGGCATGGACTTGGTGGGCTGTATCTCTAAACTAAAATGAGGAAATAAGGGCAATCAATGGCCAAGCAGGTTGGTTGTTTCACTAGTGAACTAGCAGGCCTGAGGCTGGTTCTGAAGTAATAGGATGGGTAGGCTCCTGGGATGCTCCATGCGGCAGCAGGAGGCTCCTGGGATGTGCCGCGGAGCCAGACTTTTGAAGACCCGGTGCCCATGCATGGCGACAGGCCTGGCTCACCGCTGCACGGCCGACCGGTGGGCCCTGCCTGCAGGGGGGCGGGGGTGGGGGAGGAGGGGGAGCTCAGGAGCCACTGAGCACGGCCCCAAAGACCAGAGAGCCAAGGAGGAGGGAGCCGCTGGCAGTGAGGAATAGGCCGGTGGGAGAGGGTAATGCCTCCAGTGCCTTCAAGGTCAGCTGCCAGAGGCACCCCGGGACACGGAGGCGGTCGGGCGAGAAGAGGAGATGTCAGTCGGTTTGCGAGCTGAGCTGGTCAAGGGCGATGGAGGAGGCCCTGCAGTAGCCTGGGGGGTACCTGCATCGGCAGCGGCTCCAGGACATCGAGCGCGTGGAGCGGACATTTGGGATTTTTTGTAAATGGCGCCAAAATATAGTGACTCGTGCATGTGATCTATGCAAAATGAATTTCACTGTGCAGTCCACACATGACAATACAGCACCACTGAAATATTGAATCTATAAAATAATCTGGAGACACAAAAAATAGCAGGTGCTGAAAATATCCAAAGCAAAACAACAAACTGATGGAACAATTCAGCAGGTTAGGCACTGGTGAAATCATGCACACACTAGGCAACCGTGACGCCATGGCCACTCTGTCTACCACTTGGAGCTCCTGGCTGCTAGCCCTTCCAGGTTCCCTCCCCATTCCACACTGACCCTTGACTGAGTCTGAAGAAGGGTCTCGACAAGGAACGTCACCTACCCATGGTCTCCAGAGATGCAACTGACCTGTTGAGTTACTCCAGAACTTTGTGTCCTTTTATATATTAAACCAGCATCTGTCATTCTTTGTTTCTGCCTCATATTCCACCTTGGTCGTCTACAATCTGACGGCATACACACTGAATACTCTACTTTCCGGTAATCTGCTCCCCCTCAGTCCCTCAATCCAGCCAGATTCTCTCACCTATACCTTTCTTTCCCACTCTGACCCGGCCTCTTCCCTCTGCACTGCCTGCATTTGGTACCCCTTCCCCTGGAGTTCCCATCTGCCGTCCCACCTCCGTTGTTTGGTCCCATGCTTCTACATCCATTTTCATCGGATGCCATCGTCCACAGCCCCTGTTCACCCCCACCAGTCATACCCCAGCTTCTGTGGTGATCTCCACCCCCTTTCCTCCCCCGCCTGACTCTGTCCAATACTCTATCTCTCCTCGTCGAGCACATGCCAGCCTTGCCCTCTCACCTTTACATGCAGACCATCTCCCCTCCACTCCCTCAGTCCAGAGGAAGGCCAGTGAGCCAAAATGCCGACCAGCCATTTCCCTCCACAGATTCTGCCTGACCCGTTGAGTACCTCATGCATTTTGTTTTATACAATATAATTTGTATGCCTGCGTAAAGTGGTTAATGTTAAAAATGTGAAATAGGATAATGTAAAAATGGATAAGAAATATTAATAAGTATTTTAGATTTAGATTTAGAGATACAGCGCAGAAACAGGCCCTTCGGCCCACTGGGTCTCCGCCGCTCAGCGATCCCCGCACATTAACACTATCCTACACCCACTAGGGACAATTTTTTTAAACATTTGCCCAACCAATTAACCTACATACCTGTACGTCTTTGGAATATAAGAAAATAACTGCAGATGCTGGTACAAATCGATTTATTCACAAAATGCTGGAGTAACTCAGCAGGTCAGGCAGCATCTCGGGAGAGAAGGAATGGGTGACGTTTCGGGTCGAGACCCTTCTTCAGACTGATGTCGGGGGTGGGACAAAGGAAGGATATAGGTGGAGACAGGAAGATAGAGGGAGATCTGGGAAGGAGGAGGGGAAGGGAGGGACAGAGGAGCTATCGTACGTCTTTGGAATGTGGGAGGAATCCGAAGATCTCGGAGAAAACCCACGCAGGTCACGGGGAGAACGTACAAACTCCGTAGAGTACAGCACCTGTAGTCAGGATCGAACCTGAGTCTCCGGCGCTGCAGCTTAGTTTAGAGATACAGCGTGGAAACAGGGATCCCCGCACATTAACACTATCCTACACACACTGGGGACAATTTTACATTTACCAAGCCAATTAACCTACAAACCTACACATCTTTGGAGTGTGGGAGGAAACCGAAGATCTCGGAGAAAACCCACGCAGGTCACGGGGAGAACGTACAAACTCCGCACAGACAGTACTCGTAGTCAGGATGGAACCCGGGTCTCCAGCGCTGCATTCGCTGTAAGGCAGCAACACTACCGCTGCGCCACCGTGACCGCCGTGAATTGTGAATATTGGTAACTTTGTAGCCATGCCCTGGTGAATTGAAATATTGTGAAGTCTCTATCATTGGGAAGGTCATCAGGATGCTGAGATCCTTTTCTTTGCAGATACACCAATGTTGGGGAATCCAGAACCAGGGGCCACAGTCTTAGAATAAAGGGGAGGCCATTTAAAATTGAGGTGAGAAAAAACGTTTTCACCCAGAGAGTTGTGAATTTGTGGAATTCTCTGCCACAGAAGGCAGTGGAGGCCAATTCACTGGATGGATTTAAGAGAGAGTTAGATAGAGCTCTAGGGTCTAGTGTAATCAAGGGATATGGGGAGAAGGCAGGCACGGGTTATTGATTGTGGATGATTAGCCATGATCACAATGAATGGCAGTGCTGGTTCGAAGGGCCGAATGGCCTCCTCCTGCACCTATTTTCTATGTTTCTATGTTTCTATCTCATATTTCTCTTGGGAAGCTCACAACCCAGCAGGATGAACATTGATTTTTCTAACTTCAAGTCACCCTCTCCCTCTGTCCCTCCCCCACCAAAGTCGTTGTACTAGTTTCACTGTCGTCCTGGTGTGTTCCATTGTCTGTGTAACTCGTTGCCACCTAGCCCACAGCTAACAATAGACCATTTCCTTTATCATCATTACTTTTTGCCATATATTTCATTCATGTGTTCTATATCTCTCTATATCATCATCTATATCTCTCGTTTCCCTCTCCCCTGACTCCCAGTCTGTAGAGGGGTTGCGACCTAAAATGTCACCTATTCCTTTTCTCCAGAGATGCTGCCTAACCCGTTGAGTTACCCCAGCTTTCTGTGTCTATCTTCTGAATAGAATCTTTGCTTGTTTGAATTCCATGGACTTGTGATGGCCAATGTCCCACAACACCTCCAGTATATTGAACAGTGTTATCATCACAAAAAGTGCCATCAATTGTCCACAAAACATTGTAGGAAATCAAAGCAAATGACCTTCCATTTTGTGTCTAAGTGTAGATGTTTGTAGTCATTTATCTCCAGAGAAAATGTCAATATCATACTGCAGGGTGGACAAACGGTACTGTCAGAGGTGCATTTGTTTAAATGTGGCTTGTGATTCTGTAAAAGCTGTGCAATATTGCAATCTGCTCTCCATTTCCTTATCAATTTATGGCAGGAAGACACTCTCAATGCGTGATTAGAAATGACCCCAGAAAATCCAACAGATTGTCCTTGTATTGATTTATTGACTGGCAGGCACATTGTAAACTCCTTTTCAGAAACATACATCACAAAAATGCTGAGACTTTGCAGCTAATCTACTCACACTACTTGTGACCAACCGGGGTCACAAAGAAGAAGGAAGAAAGATTTGTTTACCGGAGATAAGCACATTCTGTCCTTTCTTCATTCCTCCACATTGCACTGCTCTATGCAACACCTTCCATGCTTCAGATCGACACACAATGCTGGAGTAACTCCATGGGAAAGCCAGCATCAGTTTAGAAACATAGAAGCATAGAAAATAGGTGCAGGAGGCCATTTGGCCCTTCGAGCCAGCACCACCATTCATTGTGATCATGGCTGATCATTCACAATCAGTAGCCTGTGCCTGCCTTCTCCCCATATCCCTTGATTCCACTAGCCCCCAGAGCTCTATCTAACTCTCTCTTAAATTCATCCAGTGATTTGGCTTCCACTGCCCTCTGTGGCAGAGAATTCCACAAATTCACACCTCTCTGGGTGAAAGTGTTAAGGGCCTGTCCCACTTAGGTGATTTTAAGGCGACTGCCGGTGACTAGGCTGTCGCCGACAGTTCGCCGGGGTGTCGCGGGCATGATCGTGAGGAGTCTTCCAAGAATCGTAGTGGATCTCAGCGCGTCGCTGAGAAATCATCCAGTTTGAAATTTCTCGGCGACAGCTGGCTTGTCGCCAGGTATCGTTGCTTATTGTGGGCGCTGTCGCATGCTGTCCCCAGGTTTGCTAGGTTCTCTTAGATGCATTTAGAAGCACATAATATTAAAATAAGTAAAGTCATTTCAAAATACATTAAAATGCTTGTGTTTAACTAATTTATTTACCGTCAGGACATTTGAAAGGTAGATTGGAGGCGACAGTTTGACGGTCAGGTAAGTGTGGGAATTTTCTCGATGTTTATGGCCATCAGCCATTACATTTAAAGTGGGCTCCCAACCCAGATATGCAACCCAGAAACCAGATATGCATCTCCTGTACATTTTCAAAGACTGCCCACATACTTTTCACAAAAATCCACTTAACCACTTTTAAAATTAATGTTTTTAATACAGCTATTAGTAAACTGGAAGTCAATCCAGTTTATGCCTTGTTACCGTGAAGCTTGGTTTTCAAGTGATTTGAGCGAAAATTAGGACGCCGGAGAAGCATTGACAGCGTGGGAATTTTGCGACGTTTCCGAAGGCGGTGTAATCTCGACCTGACTCGGCATTGTCGTGGTCATTGTCATCGGGTAAAAGAAAAGTTCGGCGATCTGCTACGACTTTGACAGTCGCCAGCAGTCGCCTTAAAATCGCCTAATGTGGGACAGGCCCTTTTCTTCTCACCTCAGTTTTAAATGGCCTCCCTTTTATTCTTGGACTGGACTCCCCAACATTGGGAACATTTTTCCTGCATCTAGCTTGTCCTGTCCTTTTATAATTTTATACATCTCGATAAGATCCCCTTTTATACGTCTCTATAATATCCCCTTTTATACATCTCTATAAGATCCAGCATCTGTAGTTCCTTCCTACAAACTTCAATGCTTTGTGATTTCCAAAGCTGCTGGTATTTTTTTCAATGTTTAGTTCATATAGAAATCCTTTCCTTTATCTTCCTCATCTATTTTCCACATAGTGACTGTTCCCAGTTGGGTAGTGACCTAGAGCCAAGTCCTTATAGTATCATTCAGAGACTGACCTCCAAAAGATGCTGGAAAATAGTTAGACTTGGACTGAGTTTTGCCTCTCATGCTATTATAAGGAAACATCTGGCTTCCCCTTGGCACTCTCTGTTGTGGGATTTGAATAACATGACAAATAGTTTCTGTCTCAGTTCAGCTGAACAACAGATAGCAATCACCAATTATATATCTTAACCTATTTTGCTTTTCATTATGGCTCATGGAAGTCAATGAACGGAAAGTTGTGTGGGATGTATCAAGTAGATTGGGCACCTCAAAGTTACCAATATGGTGAGGGAACTATTTTAGGATTGGCATCACGTTTTAGCTCAAATAGCCCACTGGATTCTAGGTAGCTCCCAAGCTCTGTCCCAGAGTTATGATTATCAAAGTTTCAGCAGGATGGAGATGAGCAAAAGAAAAAATCATCAGTGTTTGAGACATGTAGAAAAAATATATAACTACCATTTTAGAACTGTTATATTTATTTTTACAATTCTAAAGCCAAAAGACTAACTTAACATATATTTTGTTACCTGGGAGATAATCAGGGTGATGGTAACTTAAATTCCTTACCAATGCAACTAACATTACAGAGTCAGCTCCTCATATTGAATGCAGCAGCCACGATCTTGCCAGCATGTTTACCAGCCAATACCAGCCAGAATGGGGGTTGGAATGTTTGGATCCAGTTTAGCTTGGTACCAGCTAAGGACCGGGTTTAGCTGCCTGTAACCTGGGAAAGACTGTGCTGTTAGAAACATAGAAAGATAGAAAATAGGTGCAAGAGTCGGCCATTCGGCCCTTCGAGCCAGCACCGCCATTCAATATGATCATGGCTGATCATCTAGTACCTCGTTCCTGCTTTCTCCCGCATATCCCTTGATTCCATTGGCCCTAAGAGCTATATCTAACTCTCTCTTGAGAACATCTAGTGAATTGGCCTCCACTGCCTTCTGTTCTAGCGATGTTTCCATGCTCAGGCACCAGGGCAGAAGATGTACTGTCAATTTAGACTGACGCTAGCAATGGAAACTGGGACATCCAAGGGATATCCAGCTAGGTTTAAGCGTACGTCTGTATCTCCACAATTATCATCACAATACACAGATGTTTTGTTTTGCAACAGCAATTAACCATTATCATCTCAAGGACAACTTTAAGGGCGGCATGGTGGTGTAACGGTAGAGCTGCTGACTCACAGCTCTAGAGGCCCGGGATCAATCCAAACTATGGGTGCTGTCTATGTGGAGTTTGCATGTTCTTCCTGTGACTGTGAGCGTTTCCTCTCACCTTCTAAAGACGCGGGGGTTTGCAGGTTAATTGCCCTAGTGTGTTGACTGTGAAAGTGGACGGCACACTACTAATGTATGGCCGATCGAAGGTCAGCGTGGACTCAGAGGGCCGAAGGACCTGGTTCCATGCTGTATTTCTGAACTAAAAATAAAAAACTACACTGGCCATTAACACTGATCTTGGCATCTGCTCACATTGAGAGAAAGAGGACTAAAGTAAAATCACATTGCATCCATAAAAAGCAAGAACAAAGGAAGTCTTCAAACTTTATTCCTTAATTTGGCAGTGAATCTGGAATGAACCAGATGACCCCATTTTAAATGTAACTATAAATATACAAGACGTGCTTTGGAAAAGTGGGGGATTTATACAATGCCCACCACTTTATATTTTAAAGACAGAGAGAGATACGTCTTCTTTGCGCTTTATCATGTTGTTAATCAATTGACATGAGGTAGGGGACTGTGTAACTTTCAGATAATTCACCACACTTCCTTTGCAGTTTGTGCCATCGCATTTAATGCAGACAACCAGCAGGTGGCGCAGCGAAGGTTTCCTTGCACCAAGCTGGGAAACATGGCACCAATGTAAACCCCATCATTCTTTTCAGCTTGTTCATCTTTCACTCCAGGACCAGGCTGCAAACTGTCTCTACCGTTGCACCACTGCGCCGCCCAGATTACAGGACCATCCCATTTGGGCACGACATCCGGAGGCTGCAGCGAATCGTTCGATCAGCTGAGAAGGTTGTTGGCTGCAACCTTCCCCCCATTGATGAACTGTACACTGCAAGGGCCAGGAAGTGAGCGGGCAAGATCATCTCTGACCCCTCTCACCCTGGCCACAAACTCTTTGAAACACTTTCCTCTGGAAGGCGACTCCGGACTGTCAAAGCAGCCACAGCCAGACATAAAAACAGCTCTACTCAACAACCAATATTCTGTCGTCTCTTTTTGCTCTGGTTTATTTCACTCACGTGTTTAAACTATAATGTTTTATTCTTAATGTTTTAATGTTTTATGCTTTATTCTTAATTGTTTCCTGTATGTTCGTGTTGTTACTTGTGAGCGGAGCGGAGCATCAAGGCTTGTAAGTTTACATACTTGGCCAATAAACTCAGTTCAATTCAATTCAGTTCAATTCAATTCAATTCAATTCAATTCAATTCAATTCAATTCAATTCAATTCAATTCAATTCAGTTCAATTCAATTCAAACATGAGCGTGGACTACAGCAAATGGCGCCAGCATTATTGTAAAAGCACCTTCCTGCACTAAACGGTATCTCATCGGTGTCGTGGCCATCACAGGCATTTTGCCAGTATGCAGAAAAAATAGTGGCAACTAACAGAGTCTTCTGGTCAATACACTGACTTGCTTTCCAGTAGTCGATGGTCAATCGGCCTGTGCCATTTGGTTTCTGAGCAGGTCATCCCAGATTGTTAGAGGAACTATGCACTTTAACTATGATCCGCAAGATATATGGTGGGCAGATAGAACAAGCTGCTATGGGAGATGGTTGTCACAGGTACAATAACAACACTAAAAAAACACTTGGACAGGAACACGGAGAGGGACTGTTGAGAGGGATATCGGCCAGATGTGGCAAAATTGGGGACAAGCTTAGATGGGGAATTTTGGTCGGCAGGGGCAAGGTGGGCTGAAGAGCCTGCTTCATGCTGTATGACTCTATGACTAGAAAGACCAGGATCATTTTACCAGATGATGCCTGGGTTAGGGGGTACTGGTATGGGGGAAGGTTGGACAGATTTGTGTTGCTTTCTTTGGAAGGCCAGAGGTTGTGCAGTGAAGTGATATAATTGTGAGAGGCACAGATAAGTAGACAGTTGGAACCTTCAAATATTGATGGGAATATCAAATATGGGAAGGCTTAGCTTTAAGGTGAGAAGGGCAAAGAACATAGGTGATATGTGGGCAAGTGTTTTACACAGAGGGTGACGTGTGTCTGAAACATGCTGCTGGGAGTGGTGGTTGAGACAGATACAATGGTGGAATTTAGAGATTTTTGGATGGGAACATAGATTTGCAGGGAATTGAGGGAAATGGATTATGTGCATGCAGATAAGATTTGGTCTTGGCATCATGGTCGGCACAGACATTGTTTGGAATTCAGTAAAACAAATATGTCATTAACTATGGCCCGGTGGCGCAGCGGTAGAGTTGCTGCCTTACAGCGAATGAGACGCCGGAGACACGGGTTCGATCCCGACCGACTACGTGTGCCGTCTGTACGGAGTTTGTACGTTCTCCCCGTGACCTGCGTGGGTTTTCTCCGAGATCTTTGGTTTCCTCCCACACTCCAAAGACGTACAGGTTTGTAGGTTAATTGACTTGGTAAATGTAAAAATTGTCCCTAGTGTGTGTAGGATAGTGTTAATGTGCGGGGATCGCTGGTCGGCGCGGACCCGGTGGGCCGAAGGGCCTGTTTCTCTAAACTAAACTAAACTAAACTATTTGATGATAATCAGTTCAACCACACACGACCGATCAATGTTTAGCTCCATTTAACTTGTGTTGCACATCAGCCCCCAATACCCTTCAATCAAAATGTGTTTATTTTGCAGATTATATTCTAAATACGACAACCATGCATGAAGCAGATTGGATCTGCTGATTCAGTGCTAGGATTGTGAACTCCCAGGAAGAGGAAGGATGCTGTCTGTATGGAGTGTGCACGTTCTCCCTGTGACCTTGTGGGTTTTCTCTGGGTGCTCCGGTTTCCTCCCACACTCCAGAGACGTGCAGGTTGCATGGTTGTTTGGCTTCAGTATATTGCAACTTGTCCCTAGAGTGTAGGGAAACACAAGAAAAGAAAGAAAAAGTAAACTGTGAGATGGACACAAAATGCTGGAGTAACTCAGCGGGACAGGCAGCATCTCTGGAGAGAAGGAATGGGCGACTTTTCGGATCGATGAAAAAGGGTCTTGATCCGAAACTTCTCTCCAGAGATGCTGCCTGTCCCGCTGAGTTACTCCAGCATTTTGTGTCTGTCTTCGGTGTAAACCAGCATCTGCAGATCCTTCCTGCACAAGTAAACTGGGAGAATTGGTTGGTATTCTTACAGCTTGCGATTTGAATTGAACAATTGTGAGCTATAAGAATAATGAATATAAAAACTGTAGTGGAATGGTGAGGATTTAAGGGGTGAGGAGGAGATGGTGCACAGTTTTTCCACATCACAAAACATGAGAGGTGGTGATTAATGGAAAAGATCAGGCCATTATCTGCAGTGCTATTTTTAACAATAAAAGGGAGTGGGGATTTCTTTCTGCCTGCTGGTTGTGTGAAAGAAATGTTGGCAGCTCCTTTTGCAGTTTTCCAGTGACTCATACACACAAGAGTAGCCACGACTCCGGTAGTGTTCCTAATGATCTTCAGCTTGCTGACAAAGTGCTCAAAATTGCTGCAACTTCCCTGTGGTTGGTGCGTTGGAGTTCAAATATTGGAACCTCTCTCAACTGCTGACAGCTGTGGCTGCAGGAGAGTTACTCACGGCATTGAGCTCACTGACAGCGTGCCCACCATTGCCACGGCATCACTGCTACAGCTCGCATGTGGGCAGTGTAGGAAAGAAAACTGCAGATGCTGGTTTAAATCGAAGGTAGACACAAAGTGCTGGAGTAACTCAGCGGGACAGGCAGCATCTATCAGGTAGATAGAGCTCTTAAGGATAGCGGAGTCAGGGGGTATGGGGAGAAGGCAGGAACGGGGTACTGATTGAGAATGATCAGCCATGATCACATTGAATGACGGTGCTGGCTCGAAGGGCCGAATGGCCTCCTCCTGTACCTATTGTCTATTGTCTATTGTCTATCTCGGGAGAGTAGGAATGGGTGACGTTTCGGGTTGAGATCCTTCTTCAGACGAAGTGGGTAGCGTGTTAGACATGCAATATTGGTCATTTCCCAGGACTGGTTGCTTAGTTTATAGTTTAGTTTGAGATATAGCACCGAAACAGGCCCCGAGACCGCACTGACCGGCGATCCCCGCTCATTAACACTGTGCTAAACTAGGGAGAATGTTTACATTTGTACCAAGCCAATTAACCTACAAACCTGCACGTCTTTGGAGTGTGAGAGGAATCCGAAGCTCTCGAGAAAACCCACGCAGATCACAGGGAGAACGTACAAACTCCGTACAGACAAGCACCACTTGCCAGGATCAAGCCTGGGTCTCTAGCGCTGTAAGCGCTGTAAGACAGCAATACCGCTGCGCCACCGTGCCACCGTTGCTTTTAATGTAATTCACCTCCGTTCATAGGCAGCTGTATCTATCAGCCATCTTGATTTAAGATGGACACTTTTTAATTTACAATAGAGTGAGAATAAATTATTTTTTCACTAAATCTTCCTGGATACTATCACTTCTATTAGGATGAGAGCAAGAAGGTTTCACCCATGCCTGCATCATGAAACTGATCACAGTTGAGTTTTGTCCTGAGTTATTTGGTGGTATTATGGCGAGTCCGAAAACTTGTTGGTTGTAGAAGAAGTTTATTGCAGCCGCAATATTCGAATACAAAGTTAAACAACAAGGTAAAGGACAACCATCAAAAACTTACTGTCTTCCTTGAAGACTTCGCCGAACTGAACATTTCGGGCGCCAAAAGCGCACCTGACCACGCTGGCCAATCAGCGATGTCGCTCCCTGGACCAATCCCCATGGTCGCGTTCACACGTGACCTCGCTGGCCAATCTGAGGGTTCGACGACCTGGACCATTCTCTGGGTCAGAGTGCATCATATGTGGGGAACACCTATGCCCTGCCCTGATTCCATCCCGACTACGGGTGCTGTCTGTACGGAGTTTGTACGTTCTCCCCGTGACTGAGTGGGTTTTCTCCGGGTGCTCCGGTTTCCTCCAACACTCAGCTTTGGAGGTTAATTGGCTTGGTATAAATATAAATTGTCCCTAGTGTGTGTAGGATTGTGTTAATGTGCGGGGATCGCTGGTCGGTGAGGACTCGGTGGGCTGAAGGGGCTGTTTCCACGCTGTATCTCTAAAACTAAAAAAAACATGAGTACACTTGTGTTCTTGCCCACACAGTTTTCTTTAGCATCCCTGTCCCCTTACATACTTTCATGGTCCTTCTACCCAATTTTTTCCTCTCTCCCTCCATTCTCCCTACTGTGCCCTCCACTCTGCACCTTTACCTGCCTACCCCAGCCACACTATCCTCCCCTGCCCCCACTCTGCTGCCATTATCCAGCCACCGACCACTTGCTCACTCCTGGAATGACCATTGAGCATAGGGTTGCCAACTTTCCCACTCCCAAATAAGGGACAAAAGGTCCCGCACCCCACGTGACCTCACCCAGCCAGCGGCCACGTGCTCCCGCTCCACCAATGGCGGCCGCCCGGGCCGGGAATCGGGTTGTTACACAACCTCCGTTAGGCGGCGCTTAGGCCTCTGGGCCTACAGTGTCCGGGCCTACAGTGTCCAGGCCTGAGATATTAAATTCAGTGCTTCATTGAGGGGAACATTGTGCAAGGTGTTCCCAAAATCTTTGAAACCAGGCTGAACTATGCCAATATATTTTACTTAGGCTACTTGCAAGATTGGCAGGAAATATTATAAAGGAAAAATATAATCATTTCAGTGGCTGGACAGATTCAAAACCAGTCTCATAGCTGCCAAATTAATTATCATTAGATCATTTTTGCAGTCGATTTTTGCAGTTAGCATGATCCAACTCTTGGCCAGAAGGCACTATACTGTACAGTAAGCTGCATTAACATGTATAATCAAGTTCACCACAAGTAAATCTCGATCATTTAACTATTTGCAATGTGTCAAAGATTTTTAAAAAAGCCTCAATGGGGAATACAATTATTAGATTTTTTAAATATTTGCTTATTTTGTGGAATAGTTTATGACATTGTCCATTTTGTTGCGTCCATGCTTGCTCCCAGCAGAGTTATCCCATTCTCCAGGGCTTTATCACCCTGGACTGGCAGCTTGTGTTGTCTCACACATGCCTGAACACTAGGGAAATGTTGGGCAGGCTGGGGCACTGTTCCTTGCCGTGCAGGAGGCTCAGGGGGAGGATGGCCAACTTCCTCACTCCCAAATAAGGGACAAAAGGTGACGTCAATGCCCCGTGCCCCACGTGACCTCACCCAGCCAGCGGCCACGTGCTCCCGCTCCACCTATGACGGCCTCCCATGCCGGGAGGCGGGTTGCTATGCAACCTCCGTTAGGCGGCACCTGGGCCTACAGTGTCCAGGACTACAGCGGCCCTCGGGCTACGGTGTCCGGGCCTACAGTGTCCGGGCCTACAGTGTCCAAGCATACAGTGTCTGGGCCTACAGTGTCAGGGCCTACAATGTCTGGGCCTACAGTGTCTGAGCCTACAGTGTCCAGGCATACAGTGTCGGGGCCTATAGTGTCTGGGCCTGCAGTTTCCGGGCCTACAGTGTCCGGGCCTACAGTGTCTGGGCCTACAGTGCCCAGGCTTACAGTGTCCAGGCCTACAGTGTCCAGACATACAGTGTCTGGGCCTATAGTGTCTGGGCCTACAGTTTCTGGGCCTACATCGCCGTCCAGGCCTAATAAGGAACAAGGGCGGTCGCATACGGGACAAATCAATTTAGCCCAAAATACGGGACAGTTGGCAACCCTACTAGGAGATGATCTTATGGAGATGAATAAAATCATGAGAGAAGTAGATAGTCTTTTACCCACGGTAAGGGAGTAATTTAATCACAGGCTTATGGTGGGGGGAGAAAGATTTAATAGGGAAATAGGGAGGAGAGGGCGGTGGCCTGAAGAAAGTGCTGCCCCAGAGTCGCAGCGACAGCTGTGTCACCGGTACATGCGATGGGGAAAGAAGGGCTCGCTGCTGCACTTTGTGAGTCGGGAGTGGGGTCGGAAGCCAGGGGTTCCAATAATTGTCGTTTCATTATCACGTGACCTCTGTTGGTCCAGAAAAATGGATAATCCAGAAAGGCTCTCGAACCGAGGGTACTGGCAATCCGCTGTTCAATTTGTATAAGAACATTAAAGACATTTGGACAGATAGGAAAGGTTTACAGGGACCAAACGCAGGCAAATGGGAGATGCTAAGATGGGGCAGTTTGGTCATTAAGGATGCGTTAGGCTGATGGGCCTGTTTCCAAGGCCTATGACCCCATGACTGGGAGCCAGAGCTGTCACTGCCTCCCTTGATTACCAGACACACCTGGGGCTCGATTCCTTTGTAAAGATGGAGGGGAACTCTGGGTCTCCTACTTCTCAATAGGGTAAGAATCCTTTTGTCCTTCTTACATCATCCTCTCCCAACAGCTGCACTGCCCTTTCTGCCTCTCTTGTTGTGTTGCTTCCCCTGTGTCTTGAACTCCGCACAGTGGGTCAACTGGTTATTTATGCCCGCCTCACAATACCAGAGACCTGGGTTTGATATCGAACTCGGGTGCTGCCTGTGTGGAGTTTCAGCGTTATCCCTGTGAACGTGCTGGGTTGTTTCAGTTTCTACCCACATCCTCCCATATCCCAAAGGCATGCAGGTTTGTAGGTTCATTGGTCTTTGTTTTTTAATTGCCCTGATGCGTAGGGCATGATTAGAAGGTGAGGTGACATAGAATTGGTGTGAATGGGTGATTGATGGTCAGCGTGGACTCGGTGGGCCGAATGGCCTTTATCCATGCTGTGTAAACTAAACTAAACTAAACTAAAGTCACATCAGATCTCCACTGGCAGAAGATGGAATGTTCTAACAGGATTGGGTCACAATGGCTTCTAAAGAACACACAACGTGCCTATAATTTCTGATTGGCTTGAGTTCGGTTTTAATTTCAGTTCTACATTATGGGTAAAAAATATGAAGGAGATGTGCCGAAAATCTTTTTTTGCCCCGTGAGTAATTAATGACCTGCAACTCAGTGCCAAAAAAGGGTGGTAGAAAGAAAATCAATTCAAAGGCTTCCAGGAGAAAACTGGCTGGGTACCTGGGATAAATAACTTAGTGACCGGAAATAGACTGAGGATTGCTCCAAATGTCCGAGGAGAAATAGTTCACATGTTGCGTCCAGAGCCATGTGGTCTGACCAATGCCCTACAGTGGACAAGCACACCTGCTCCACCCCATTACCTGGTGAAGTGGTAGAGAAACACCCTTCACATGAGCAGGACACACTCTGGTGAAGGTTCCAGTCCACATGCACGAAGGCCCTCGACCCGAAAAGTCACGCGTTCCTTCTCTCCAGAGATGCTGCCTGTTTCGCTGAGTTACTCCAGCATTTTGTGTCTATCTTCGGTTTAAACCAGCATCTGTAGTTCCTTCCTACACACAATCTGAATGGCAGTGAGGGTACTTTAAAAGTCACCTGTGGAGCCTGGTTCCTGTCTTTTAAGGCAATGACTTCCTGACCCAATAGTTCATGATGTACAGGCCCTTCTGTTTACCAATGTAGCCTTCTCTTCCCCTGCGACAAGATGTTTCCCATTAACATCAGCGCTGGACTTTTGCAGATGGCTGTCAGGGTCGTGGCTTAGCTGTCCAGGGGTCTTGATAGCCATGGGGTGTATTGTCAGGTCAGGCAAAGGTTCTTCCACTACTACCTATATTGTTGTTGCATCTGTTTTATGTGTGGAAAACGAGTGTGTCATAGTGAAACTTAAATTGCTTTCTGGGAATAGCGTGACATTGAGTTTCAACATGTTAGTGCGCCTGATCCACCAGCATTGTCCTTCTCTCTGGGGTGTATCCAAGTCATGAATGCCAATAGCAGGAAATCTGTTGCAAGTAGGATTTCCAAGCTCTGGGATTAGAGTCATGCAACCGTACAGCATGGGAAAAGGCCATTCTGCCCAGCAGCTCCACACTTGTCATAGACAATAGACAATAGACAATAGACAATAGGTGCAGGAGTAGGCCATTCAGCCCTTCGAGCCAGCACCGCCATTCAATGCGATCATGGCTGATCACTCTCAATCAGTACCCCGTTCCTGCCTTCTCCCCATACCCCCTCACTCCGCTATCCTTAAGAGCTCTATCCAGCTCTCTCTTGAAAGCATCCAACGAACTGGCCTCCACTGCCTTCTGAGGCAGAGAATTCCACACCTTCACCACTCTCTGACTGAAAAAGTTCTTCCTCATCTCCGTTCTAAATGGCCTACCCCTTATTCTTAAACTGTGGCCCCTTGTTCTGGACTCCTCCAACATTGGGAACATGTTTCCTGCCTCTAATGTGTCCAATCCCCTAATTATCTTATATGTTTCAATAAGATCCCCCCTCATCCTTCTAAATTCCAGTGTATACAAGCCCAATCGCTTCAGCCTTTCAAAATACGACAGTCCCGCCATTCCGGGAATTAACCTAGCGAACCTACGCTGCACGCCCTCCATAGCAAGAATATCCTTCCTCAAATTTGGAGACCAAAACTGCACACAGTACTCCAGGTGCGGTCTCACCAGGGCCCGGTACAACTGTAGAAGGACCTCTTTGCTCCTATACTCAACTCCTCTTGTTATGAAGGCCAACATTCCATTGGCTTTCTTCACTGCCTGCTGTACCTGCATGCTTCCTTTCATTGACTGATGCACTAGGACACCCAGATCTCATTGAACTCCCCCTCCTCTTAACCTGACACCATTCAGATAATAATCTGCCTTTCTATTCTTACTTCCAAAGTGAATAACCTCACACTTATCTACATTAAACTGCATCTGCCATGTATCCGCCCACTCACACAACCTGTCCAAGTCACCCTGCAGCCTTATTGCATCTTCCTCACAATTCACACTACCCCCCAGCTTAGTATCATCTGCAAATTTGCTAATGGTACTTTTAATCCCTTCGTCTAAGTCATTAATGTATATCGTAAATAGCTGGGGTCCCAGCACCGAACCTTGCGGTACCCCACTGGTCACTACCTGCCATTCCGAAAGGGACCCATTTATCCCCACTCTTTGCTTTCTGTCTGTCAACCAATTTTCTATCCATGTCAGTACCCTACCCCCAATACCATGTGCCCTAATTTTGCCCACTAATCTCCTATGTGGGACCTTGTCGAAGGCTTTCTGAAAGTCGAGGTACACCACATCCACTGACTCTCCCCAGTCAATTTTCCTAGTTACATCCTCAAAAAATTCCAGTAGATTTGTCAAGCATGATTTCCCCTTCGTAAATCCATGCTGACTCGGAATGATCCTGTTACTGCTATCCAAATGCTCAGCAATTTCGTCTTTTATAATTGACTCCAGCATCTTCCCCACCACTGATGTCAGACTAACTGGTCTATAATTACCCGTTTTCTCTCTCCTTCCTTTCTTAAAAAGTGGGATAACATTTGCTATCCTCCAATCCACAGGAACTGATCCTGAATGTATAGAACATTGAAAAATGATCTCCAATGCTTCCACTATTTCTGGTCTCATCAATCGCTCCTTTACACTGATCATATTTAGGGTAGCACGGTGGCGCAGCAGTAGAGTTGCTGCCTTACAGCGCTTGCAGCACCGGAGACCCGGGTTCCATCTCGACTGTCTGTACGGAGTTTGTACGTTCTCCCCGTGACCTGCGTGCGTTTTCTCCGTTATCTTCGGTTTCCTGCCGCACTCTAAAGACGTGCAGGAATGTAGATAAATTGGCTTGGTGAAAGTGTAACTTGTCCCTAGTGGGTGTAGGATGGTGTTAATGTGCGGGGATCGCTGGCCGGTGCAGCCTCGGTGGGCCGATGGGCCTGTTTCCGCGCTGTATCTCTAAACTAAACTCACCTTATGTTTCTTCTCCCCACATTCCTCACAACACCCCCCAGATTCTCTCACTCACAAACCCACTAGGGGTAATTTATAGTTACAGATCCTCACATCGTTGGGAAGCGAGGGGAAGCCAGGACACCTGGAAGAAACCCACATGGTCGCAGGGAGAATGGTCAAACTCCACATAAACAGCACTGGAGGTCAAGACTGATGTCACACAGAGTCATACAGCATGAAAACAGGCCGTTTGGCCCATCGAGTCTGTGCTCACCACCACCACTCTCCTATTTCCACTAATCATAAACAAATCCCATGCTATTCTTTAGGAAAATAACTGCAGATGCTGGTACAAATCAGACTTCTGCAGACTGCAGAAGGGTCTCGACACGAAACGTCACCCATTCCTTCTCTCCTGAGATGCTGCCTGACCCGCTGAGTTACTCCAGCTTTTTGTGATACCATGCTATTCTTTCATCATTCCCAGCAACTTCCCCAAGATTCTACTCCTCACCTACACACTCGGGGCCATTTACTTGGCCAATTTCTCTACCAGCCCACACGTCTCTGGGATGTGGGTGGAAACCAAAGCACTTGGGGGAAACCCATCGGGTCGCAGGGAGAATGTGCAAACTCCACATAGACAGTGCCTGAGGTCAGGATTGATTGCCGGAGATGTGCGACCTTTGCTCCAGTAGTCTTGCCACCATGCCAACCGACATCGCCCCAGCGTCCCCATGAAACTAAGAATTCATTT
Organism: Rhinoraja longicauda; assembly: GCF_053455715.1. Classification (NCBI taxonomy): domain Eukaryota; kingdom Metazoa; phylum Chordata; class Chondrichthyes; order Rajiformes; family Arhynchobatidae; genus Rhinoraja; species Rhinoraja longicauda. The sequence continues at coordinate 39,164,816 of NC_135972.1, forward strand.
CCCACTTGTGAAGCTCACAGAAATGAAATCATAGGAGCTTTAAAGAAAGATAGTGAATCTTTAAAGGCACAATGTGCTGGAGTAACTCAAACCTGACCCGCTGAGATACTCCAACACTTGAGTCTCCTTTTGTATTAAATTAGCATCTTCAATTCCTTGTTCCTCTCTTTGATCTATTTTAATCTATTTATTTGACATAGTTTACTTCATTGTTTATTAGGAAAGTGATTCTTTGTAATGAAGAATCCGTTGACCTTTTTAATTGGCTGAAGAGAGATAGGACTGCAAGGATTGACAAATGGTCCGATGTTTAGCAGCTGGAGGATACGCTGAAAATCCTGAAATGGCTCCAACCAGAGTATAACAGTTTAGTTTGGTTTAGAGATACAGCGCAGAAACAGGCCCTTCGGCCCACCGAGTCCGTGTCCACCAGTGATCCCTGCACATTAACTCTATTCTACACACACTAGGGACTATTTACAATTTTACCAAGCCAATTAACCTACAAAAGCACATCTTTGGGATGTGTGAGGAAACTGGAGAACCCGGAAAAAACTCACACAGGGATAACGTTCAAACCCCATACAGACAGCACCCGTAATTAGGATCAAACCCGGGTCTCGGCGCTGTAAGGCAGCAACTCTACCGCTGCACCACCGTGCCGCCACAAAGGGTATTGATAATAGATTGGTAACACATACATTTCATGTGGAGTTGGATTACTTATCATTCAAAGTACTTGATTCAGTTAAAGGAAATTCATTAGGACCTTGGCCAGCTGATTTTTGTTGGACTTTGTTTGAATTTTGTTTGTCACACTGGCCAATGGTGTCTAACATGTCACAGCGGCTGATAGAGTCAAAGAGTCATACAGCACGGGAACAGGGATAAAGAACCATTGAACCATTGAACCAGGCTCTTCAACCCAGCTTGCCCATGCCGACCAAAGTGCCCCATCTGCCTGCAGTTCGCCCAGTCAGCCCGAAACCTTTCCTATACATGTACCTGTCCGAATGTCTTTTAAATGTTGTTATAGTTTCTGCCTCAATTACATCTTCCAGCAGCTCATTCCATATACCCCCCACCCTCTGTGTGAAAAGGTTGCCCCTCAGATTCCTATTTAATCTTTCCCCTGGCTCCTTAAGCCTACAGTGTGTCCTCTGGTTCTTGATTCCCCCTACTCCGAGTAAAGGACTCAGTAAGTGCATCTACCCTCTATATCAGACTCATGATCTTATACACCTCCCTATAAAATCACCTCTCATCCACCTATGCTCCAAGGCACACAGTCCTAGCCTGCCCAACCTGTCCCCATAGCTCATAGTGACCGATGTTATAGTCTCTGATGTTTTTTGATGCATTTTATAATCCCAGATGAGCAACTCCATTGGCCAAAAGGATGCTCTTTTCCAAACGTTGTAACTTTACCGACAATTCCCCAATTCACATTGGCCCTGAAGTTTGCTTGATATTTGTTTTAATATGATTAAGTATAAGTACCTTGTACACCAGCGGTGACTAACAACAGAGTAAAATACATGACTAAACTAATGCAGCAGAATTATTGATTGAGTGATTTGTGGAAAGCATTAATGTTAAAGAGTAATAAATATTTTTTAAATTCTGTACGGGTGGAATGAGGATTGAGAGTGATTTTGGTAAAGTGCAAGGACCTGATTCAGGATTCAGGATTCAGGATATCTTTATTTGTCATCCAAAAAACAAGTTTTTTGGACGAAATTTAGTCACCCACAGTCCAACAATAAGAGCAATAAAACAAGCAAATTACACAACCCCAACCCCAACCCACACAAAAAAAAGAAACATCCATCACAGTGAGTCTCCTCCAGTCCCCTCCTCACTGTGATGGAAGGCCAGAATGTCTTTTCTCTTCCCCTGCCGTCTTCTCCCGTGGTCAGGCTGTTGTCGTTGCCACGTTCCAGGCCGCGCCAGACGGTGAAAGGTCCGTAGGAAGGCAGGCAGGGGCATGATGACTTGCTGAGGGTGGGAAGTGGCATTTTGAAATTCCAAGTGTATGTAGCCCCTGCTAAATTGCATAGCAGAACCGGGCGGTCACGGTGGTGCAGCGGTAGAGTTGCTGCCTTACAGTGAATGCAGCACCGATGACCCGGGTTCGATCCCGACTACAGGCGCTGTCTGTACGGAGTTTGTATGTTCTCCCCGTGACCTGCGTGGGTTTTCTCCGAGATCTTTGGTTTCCTCCCACACTCCACAGATGTACAGGTTTGTAGGTTAATTGGCTTGGTAAATGTAAAAATTGTCCCTAGTGGGTGTAGGATAGTGTTAATGTGCGGGGATCGCCGGTCGGCGCGGACCCGGTGGGCTGAAGGGCCTGTTTCCGCGCTGTATCTCTAAACTAAACCTCAACTGAATGTTTTTGCTCCACTTTCAACAGGACAGGCAGATTCAGTGGATGCTGTGTTGGAAAGACTGTTGCAAGACAGCAAACTGGGTATGGGTCCTTCCAACCAAGGGTTGGAGGTGAGAATGGCAGTCAGAATGCAGTGAGGAAGAGGGAGGAAGGGCAGTGATGGCAAAAAGGGATGGGTGGGGGTGGAGGCCCCGGACATGGTCAGATTGGGTAGGATGGTTGGTGCCATAGATGCTGCAGATGTTCTACCAATCGGTGGTGGCCAGTGCCATCTTCTCGCAACCGTGTGCCGGGGCAGCAGGGCGAAGAGTGCAGACACCAACAGGATTAACAAACTCATCAGGAAGGCTGGCTCCATCCTGGGGGCGGAGTTGGATTCAGGGGGGGTGGTCTTGGAGGGGAGGATGCTCCTCAAACCGCGGAGCATCCTGGACAATACAGCTCACCCCCTCCATGACACACTGGTCAACCTGAGGAGCACCTTCAGCAACCGACTGGTCCCACCAAGATGCAGCACAGAACGCCACAGGAGATCCTTCTTCCCTGTGGCTATCAAACTGTACAACTCCTCCCCCTTCTGTCGTGGGGTAGACTGAGACTGACTCCCCCCTCCCCCCCCCCCAATCTTTGCACGTCATCATATCATATCATCATATCATATCATATCATATATCATCATCATATCATCATATCATATCATATCATATATCTACAGCCGGAAACAGGCCTTTTCGGCCCTCCAAGTCTGTGCCGCCCAGTGATCCCCGTACATTAACACTATCCTACACCCACTAGGGACAATTTTTACATTTACCCAGCCAATTAACCTACATACCTGTACGTCTTTGGAGTGTGGGAGGAAACCGAAGATCTCGGAGAAAACCCACGCAGGTCACGGGGAGAACGTACAAACTCCTTACAGTGCAGCACCCGTAGTCAGGATCGAACCTGTGTCTCCGGCGCTGCATTCGCTGTAAAGCAGCAACTCTACCGCTGCGCTACCATGCCGCCCACAAGCCTTTCCACTCATCACTTTAATTTCATATTTCATGTATTTTGTGTTTTTTTATGACTGTTGGCAGATCAATTTCCCGACTGGTACAAATAAAGTTCCAGCGTATCGTATCGTATGAAAGTTTGGCTGATGGTGGGGAGGGAAGGGGGAGAATTACATAATTTTGCTTTAATTAAAAGTGTTCTGTTTCTCGTGGTCCGTGCTGGAAACCCCGCCTCAGCTGGATCTTGCAGCTCTGGCTATTCTTTAGCCGCCAAGTTTCCCAAGCTTTGAAAAAACCCAGACAAGAACTGTTGAATCCAAATCTGAGCAGAGAGGCCCGGTTTCACATAAATATCATAACTCTGGCTTTTCAGTACTTGAAGCACAATATTATAAGATGCCTTGAACCAAGAACTGAGATTGCCACAAACATCAGTTTTTCCCATCAGAGAATTAACTGGCCAGGTGGAGATCTTATGTGGTGCATTGGTTCTATGAATCGCAAGGGCTGACTTTTCACCTCTGGTTAGACAATAGACAATAGACAATAGACAATAGACGCAGGAGGAGGCCATTCGGCCCTTCGAGCCAGCACCGCCATTCAATGTGATCATGGCTGATCATTCACAATCAGTACCCCGTTCCTGCCTTCTCCCCATACCCCCAGACTCTGCTATCCTTAAGAGCTCTATCTTACTCTCTCTTGAATGCATTCAGAGAATTGGCCTCCACTGCCTTCTGAGGCAGAGAATTCCACAGATTTACAACTCTCTGAGTGAAAAGGTTTTTCCTCATCTCCGTTCTAAATGGCCTACCCCTTATTCTTAAACTGTGGCCCCTGGTTCTGGACTCCGCCAACATTGGGAACATGTTTCCTGCCTCTAGCATGTCCAATCCCTTAATAATCTTATATGTTTCAATAAGATCCCCTCTCATCCTTCTAAATTCCAGTGTATACAAGCCTAGTCGCTCCAGCCTTTCAACATACAAGTCCTGCCATTCCGGGAATCAACCTAGTAAACCTATGCTGCACTCCCTCATTAAACTGGAATTAGTGTACCGGTTACCATTTTAAGGTGGGGAAATTTCCCAGTTTTAATATTATAATGCTTCCATTACGTAGAAATCATTTAAAAACTAACACAATTAAATTCTGGTTCACAAAGATCCACTTTAAAAGTTATACATTTAACAAGCCACATTTACCAACGTGCCAGAATATAGACACAAAAATCTGGAGTAAATCTGGAGCGGGTCAGGCAACATCTCTGGATGCTCTCTGGAGAAAAGGGATAGGTGACATTGGTTTCGGGTGGAGACCCTTCTTCAGACTGGGGGTCCGTTGCAGATGTGGGTGCGTGGGTCCCGGAGCTGTGGGAGAGTCAGAGCGAGGGCCTTCTGGTGCCGGAGCATCGCAGTCCGTGTGGAACGCAGGGCACGGAAGGAGAAGTTGTGAAGAGCGGCAGATCCACTGTCGGTACCTGTAATCCGGGTTGGGTCCAAACTGGGATTCCAGGAACCGGAGCTGGAATCCCTGAGGTAGAAGATGGAGGCGCGGGCAAGCACTGAGAAAACACAAGTGGCCATGGTAGCGAATGTGGGACAAAACTTTCATCTCAGCGTGTAGAATCTACGAACAACTCTTTATAAAAGGCTGCAGTTTCAAACAGAATGTCCAACTACTACCTCTGCAACGTCTGCCAAGCTGCGTGATGCTGTCATTCTGACTGTGTTCAGATGCCAGACTCCTCCAGGAGACCTGCAGATGCAAACTGTTTCCAACAGTCACAGTTGGAAACATGCCTTGTTAAATTTCTCCAACTAAGGCTTGGCACAGATTTACGATTCCACCGATTTCAATGAGAAGAATGGTTTTGAAGGGGAGAGACAAGATGCACGGGATTTACATCATCTTGATCTAACGTTATTTATTAATGTATTTAATTGACAGGAATTTTAAATTTTCATTTATAAATTTATCATTATACTATTTTTTGTTGCGTGTTTATTTTCCCATTTTCTTGGCTGTTTTAGAGATATAGATGAGCATTTGAGTTATTTGGCAGCTTGGAAGGTGGACTTATCAGCATGCCATCATTTTTTTGTGGGATTTATGGCTTTTGTTCAGTTCAGAGATGATCTTGGAATTTTGGATAGACACAAAATGCTGGAGTAACTCAGCGGGTCAGTCAGCATCTCTGGGAAAAAGGAATGGGTGACGTTTCGGGTCGAGACCCTTGGTTTTGAACCAGCATCTGCAGTTCCTTCCTATACACTTCTTGGAGATCAAGTTGTCCACTTTCAATCTGCTCAAGAGTGGATTTATCTTGAGGAAGTGTTAGGCCAACATTGGAAATTGAAACTACATTGGAATTAATTTTCAGTTATTTAAAGTATTCAGGTACCTATGAAACTGGCCATTTCTTGGCATACATAAATTGTCCTACTTACTTTTATACCATGAACAAAATAATGTTGAAGGATATTCCACAGTTATTTAAAACTTGTTGCTAAGAGGGAGAAGAACTTTAGTATCTGGGCATCAAAGCACCTTCTTCCCCACTCCACTGCTTGTACTTTAATATTTGATTTGCACTATTTGGATTGCACTACGATCTTGCACCATTCCGTTGTTTTGCATTTGTTGTATATATCATTAATGTGCATATGCTGTTTACTCTGTGAGTTTCATGTGGACAAGGGATTACCTTTGTCTACATGACAATCAACTACTTTGAATCTGAACCTTCATTACTAAATGCAGTAAACCCTCATTATAACGGAGCATGGGGGAGGTAGTGAGGTTATTACCAATTGTCTGCTATAACCAAGTAAGGGATTATTATTGCATCCATGGCTGAAAAAACCAACAACAGTTGCTGGTTAAGACACAAAAGGACAGAAAAGTGCTGGAGTAACTCAGCGGGTCAGGCAGCATCTCTGGGGAACATGGATAGGTGACGTTTCCCAGAGTGCTGGAGTAACTCAGCGGGTCAGGCAGCATCTCTGGAGAACATGGATAGGTGACGTTTCCCAGAGTGCTGGAGTAACTCAGTGGGTCAGGCAGCATCTCTGGGGAACATGGATAGGTGACATCTCAGGTCCAGACCCTTTTTCAGATTGTCGGTCTGGAACTGGACTGGAATCCAGGTGGGTTGATGGCGGGCGGCGAGGATCAAAGCAGTGATGGGTCACAGCCTGCAGGCGGCTGGAGCATAGGATAGGGTCGGAGGTGGTGCCGGTGACTGCAGCAGTGGTGATGGAGGCAGCAACTGCGTAGGTCAGTAGTTTAGTTTATTGCCACGTGTACTGAGCGAGGTACAGTGAAAAGCCTTTGTTGTGTGCTAACCAGTTGGCAGAAAGACAATACATGATTACAATCACGCCATTTACAGTGTATAGATACATGATCAGGGAATAACATGAATAGCGTCTAGTGCGTGATAAAGCCGGTAAAGGCTGATCAAAAATAGTCCGAGGGTCCCCAATGAGGTAGATAGTAGTTCAGGACTGCTCTCTGGTTGTGAAAGGATGATTCAGTTGCCTGTTAACAGCTGGGAAGAAACTGTCCCTGAACCTGGAGGTGTGTGTTTACACTTCTATACCTTTTGCCCAATGAGAGAGGGGAGAAGAGGGAGTGGCCAGGGTGTGACTCATCCTTGGTTATGTTGCTGGCCTTGCCGAGGCAGCGTGAGGTGTCGATGGAGTCAATGGAGGGAGGTCGGTTTGTGTGATGGTCTGGGCTGCATCCACAATTCGTTGCAATTTCTTGTGGTCTTGGATGGAGCTGTTCCCAAACCAAGCTGTGATGCATCCTGATAACATGCTTTCTATGGTGCATCTGTAGAATTTGGTGAGAGTTGTTGGGGACATGCCAAACTTCCTCAGCCTTCTAAGGAAGAAGAGGCATTGGTGTTCTTTCGTGGTCTTTGCTTCAATATGGGTGGTCCAGGAGTTGGTGGTGATAATGACTCCTAGGAATTTGAAGCTTTCAACCCTCTCGACTTTGGTGCCATCAATGCAACGTGTACCTCTTCACTTCCTGAAATCGTTCAGTATCTCCTTTGTCTTGTGGAGCTGGTGATGGTGGCAGTGGTGATGGTGGTGTGGCAATGAAGGTGGTAGTGGTGTGGCAATGGTGGTGGTGTGGCAATGATGGTGGTGGTGTGGTAGTGACGGAGGTGGTGGTGGTGTGGCAGTGATGGTGGTAGTGGTGTGGCAATGGTGGTGGTGTGGCAGTGATGGTGGTGGTGTGGTAGTGACGGAGGTGGTGGTGGTGTGGCAGCGACGGTGGTGGTGGTGTGGCAGTGATGGTGGTGGTGTGGTAGTGACGGAGGTGGTGGTGGTGTGGCAGTGATGGTGGTGGTGGTGTGGCAGTGGTGGTGAACGTGGTGGTGTTGGTGGTGGTGGTCGTTGCGGTGGAGGTGGCGGTAGCAGGCGTGACTGCAACGCTGGTGCTGGCATTGGTGGCAGTGGCGATGGTGGAGGGGGCGCAGCTGCAGAGGTGGTGGCAGCAGCGGTAGGTGCAGTGGTGGTGGTGTTGGGAGTGGCGGTGGTGGTTGGGCTGACCGGGGTGGTGGTAGCAGTGGTAGTGGCGGCAGCGGTGGTTATGGCGGCGGCAGTGATAGGTGTGCCTGTGAGCGGTCACGGTGGCACCAGTGGTGGTGGCGGTGGCGGGAGTAGCCGGGGCGGTGATGGTCGCGGTGGCGGGAGTGGCCAGAGAGGCACCATTGGGCGGGGTGCAGTTCCCAGTCCAGCCTGGCAGTAATTGTCTGCAGGTCAGTCCACTACAACCAAAATCTGTTATAAAGAGGTCAGTAAAAACAAGAGTTTACTGCACCGTTTAATTTTGCGACTTCAATCGTGGTGCTCTGGACAATAAAAATGCTCTCTATACAAATCTGAGGAATTATATAATTTTACTGATTATATATGGCTCTTGTTAGTATGCAAATTCCAATCATTAATTGCAAGAGTTAGAGTGAAATGATCTCTGCAGAGTAATGGATCAGTCTGATTATAACTCTGCAGTTATAATCAGTCTGAAGAAGGGTCTCGACCCGAAACGTCACCCATTCCTTCTCTCCAGAGATGCTGCCTGACCTGCTGAGTTACTCCAGCATTTTGTGTCTATCTGCAGAGTTATGGATTAGTTTGCATCAAATGAAACTGGTTCTCATTATACTAGAGCACGTATTATTATTAAGATGACGTTGATTTGAAGGAATATAACTCAAACCAAGTTGTGTAAACATTTGGTTCTTTATTTATTTCAAATAGTTTCAGCTCTTACATGCTAACATATTTTAAATGCCTGAACATCTTCTGCAATAGCAAGCTTTAACATCACTTGGAAGAAATCAATCATGGTTCAAATAATTTGCAATACAATTAAAAGTGGTAGTAAAAAATAAAAGCTAAATTTTATATCTTTTATGGTTAATAAGTAATATGAATGCATCTGTATAAAATAGCTTCTGCAAAAATCTAAAAATCTGTTTCATATCTGTTTATTTTGTAGGTGACATCTATATTCGAACTATATACACAACCCTCAAAAATAATTTTCCATCAGTGATTCTTTAAAACAGCAGTAATAGCTACTCCTTTAACCTTCTGTTACACATGTTTAAAGTGGCAATAGAACTTGGCAGGAAAGAAGATTGAGGCTCCGGGTGTATTTTGAAGCTTGAAGATGATGGCAGATGGACTACATGACTAACTGCCCATGGGGTGCCTCTGGCCACCAGTGTGTTTCAGCGTTGTGGTCTGACGCTCGACTTCTGCTGCTATTGTCTAAGCAGGAAAATCCCGCAGATTAACTGCATTTGGGTTGCATATTTTGATAAAGCTCGTTGATAGGTTGCAATTTAAAATGTGGAAAATCTGAGTTACATTCAGCAATTTAACATGGTTATCTTAGTACTTTCATTTCACACAGATTCTCCGAGTTGCAAGCATTAAGCACACGGCAACATTGTTTGACCATTGTCCCCCTGATGGTCTGGTGCACGCTAGAGTTTAATGGCAGACATGCACAAGGTTAAAAAAAAAGTTTAAATGATTACCAAAGAAGAAAAATAATAAAGAGAACATTGCATATCTCAGAGAGTGGCAGAGAGAGTGTCAACCCTCTTGGCATCAAGGCACACTATAACTCACACACAGTTATTTAGTTTCCCATGATGATGAATTATTTAACAAGAATCTCGGTGGTGTCAGCCACGGCCCTTCCAGGCTGACATTCCAAAAGTGTAAATTATATTTAACATTTTCAAAAATCCTGATAATCTCAAGTGAGATTCAACAAAGAAATATATTTTTGCATAGTATTTTCAGAAATGGCATAATTATAACTTTGCTGCAAAATAATCCACATTTTCCAGCAACTCTCAACTTTTTAAATAGTATTACGATCCTATGCTCAGTGTTTAATCCTTAATCTTTCCCATTCTGGTTAAGTACAGTACTGTGAATCGGCCTCTGGCTCGGGAAACAATAGAATCAAGTAGCAGGCAGCCTCGAATGCTAAAGATAGTCTATGACTCATTTTGTTCACAAAATTTGTCATGTGGGGTTTAACAGTAAAGGAATGTAGCTGTTAAAAGCTAAGATCAGTGTTGAAATGCAGAGTACCATAAAAGGATGACAGAACATGCCAGGGATAAGTAATGAAAGAGGATACAACCATTTTTTTTCCTATATCAGTGCTATTAGAAAAGGCACCAACATGTTTCTGTGATAAAGAAACTGAGCTTCCATTTGGTAAGAAGCAATGTGACAAACTGATCAAATACTTTCAACATGTTTCCATTTACACTTCTTTCTGCATTGACACTCGAATGCTGCTGAATATTTTACCCACGGCTTCATAGAAAGGGTCACAGAAGGTGTGAATGCAGATGGAATATACTCTGCTGACACACTGCATCTCGATCATAAAGCTCTTAATGCATGGCATCACTGCCCAGATGTGGATGAAAGATAAGATGGCAAAGTAAATTCCCCAAATAATTGCTAAAGGTATCCCGAGCAGCCCGGAGAGCAGGCGGTAGCACCAGTATTTGGACACTGTGAAGACAGTAAAGCTGGCCTTCCAGATGCCATCGAAGCTGTGAGTTCCCTCGGGTTCAGCAATCACATCTTCAAAGTCCATCTGTGGCAGGAGAAATACAAAACCAGTCTGATTACTTCTGCAATACATTCCATTCATTTTAGGCAACTTAAGCGGTCGTTAAACTGCCAAAAGCATTGGCTGTATGAAATGAATCATCATTGCTGTTGGGCAGTGGGATCGGGAACCCGATCAATGGCTCGTCGTTTGGCAAGACAGGTCACCCGCTCGAAGGCTCGTCGGACGGGGTAACCGGGAGGCCGCTGGAGACATGGGGACGCGAGGAACAAGGGCCGGTCGGAGGGTGAACTGGGGTAATGCCTCCAGCACCCCCAAGGTCGACTACAGGAGGCACCCCCGGGACACAAAGTTGGCCGGGCGAGGAGAGGGGAGGGATGTTGGCTCGCGGGAACCCCTCCAGTACATCGAGCGTGCAGGCTGAACGGACTTTGAATAATGGTGCCAATAATGGCAACGCCTGCATGTGTAATACATGCGAAAATAATTTCACTGTGCATTGCACACGTCTGAAGAAGGGTCTCGACCCGAGACGTCACCCATTCCTTCTCTCCTGAGATGCTGCCTGACCCGCTGAGTTACTCCAGCATTTTGTCAACCTTCGAATTAAACCAGCATCTGCAGTTTTGTTTATCCATGTTACACATAAAATGCTCCTATATCTGAGGTGCAGTGACCGTTCTGTGGTCAAATGCAGCAGATACATTTTACAAGTTCAGGGAATGAACACATGTGTTTTGGGATCCTGTAGTTAATTAATTTTGCGCCTTGGGTGGCAGAAACATTCAGATTTGTTCATGATAATGCTCAAGCCCTGAATCAACAGCTAATAGCACTGATACGTGATATTACTGCAGTATGTAATCAACTGACACGCTTATAAACTGACACAAAACAGCAACTCTGAACCCCAGCTTGAGGTTCAAAGACTTATGTATCTTCATATTCGTTAATCTAACTCATATTCAGAATAAATGTGCATGTCAGAGTTATACTGTTTCTAAAAAGGCCCCTGGCACACTCTACTCCACGCTGATCATTTTGTCCATGCAACAAATCCTATCTTCCCACAGTAGGCCCATCTGTTTCTCCACCCTGTCTATATAAATGTCTGCCTAAATGTCTCTTAATGAGGAAATTGTATTTGACTCCACCATCTCCTCTGACTGCGAATTCCAGATAACAATCACTCTGTGTAAAAAATATCCCTTCAAATCCCTTTTCAAACTCTTTACTCTCATCTTAGATTTATTTTTTTAGATTTAGAGATCTTAAACTTATGCTCTCTTGTTTTTGATACCCCAACATGGTGAAAGATTGACTACCTACATTATCTATGCCTCTTATAGTTGCATGGACTGCCAATCCTCTTTCACTCCAGATAAAACAAACTCGGCCTCTCCAATCTCTCCCCGTAACTAAAATTCTTTAATCCGGGAGATATAATGGTGAATCTCCTGCACTCTCTCTAGCACAGTACATCCTTCATATAATTGCATACATTACTGCATACGACTCCATGTACTATTCCATATCTGAGGAAGGATGTGCTGGCTCTTGAGATAGTCCAGAGGAGGTTTACAAGAATAATCCCACGAATGAGTGGGTTAACATATCATGAGCGTTCGACGGGACTGGGCCTGTACTTGCAGGAGTTTAGAAGGATGACGGGGGACCTCATTGAAACTTACTGAATAGCGAAAGGCTTGGATGTGGAGAGGATGTTTCCACTAGTGGGAGAGCAGGTCTAGAGGTCACAGCCTTCGAATTAAAGGATGTTCCTTTAAGAAGGAGATGAGGAGGAATTTCTTTAGTCAGAGGGTGGTGAATCTGTGGAATTCTTTGGCACAGAAGGCTGTGGAGGTTAAGTCAATAGAATTTTTTTACGGTGGAGATAGATTGTTGATTAGTATGGGTGTCAGGGGTTACGGGAGAAGGCAGAAGAATGGGGTTAGGAGGGAGAGATAGGTCAGCCATGATTGAATACACTGGAATTTAGAAGGATGAGAGGGGATCTTATCGAAACATATAAGATTATTAAGGGGTTGGACACGTTAGAGGCAGGAAACATGTTCCCAATGTTGGGGGAGTCCAGAACCAGGGGCCACAGTTTAAGAATAAGGGGTAGGCCAATTAGAACGGAGATGAGGAAAAACTTTTTCAGTAAGAGAGTTGTAAATCTGTGGAATTCTCTGCCTCAGAAGGCAGTGGAGGTCAATTCTCTGAATGCATTCAAGAGAGAGCTAGATAGAGCTCTTAAGGATATTGGAGTCAGGGGGTATGGGGAGAAGACAGGAACGGGGTACTGATTGTGAATGATCAGCCATGATCACATTGAATGGTGGTGCTGGCTCGAAGGGCCGAATGGCCTACTCCTGCGCCTATTGTCTATTGTCTATAGTAGACTTGATGGCCCAAATGGCCTAATTCTGCTCCTATCACTTATGACCTTGTGACAAGTGCAGTCTAACTTTACTGTTTAGTAAAGTTGCCACATAACATCCCAACTTTTGTATTCTCTGTCCAGACATATGAAGGCAAGTGTGCCACACGCTTTCTTCACCACCTACTGAGGTTGCCACTTGAACTACCATAAAATTCCCTCTGTTTATCAACATTCCTTAAAAAAAAAAATGTTTTTTTATTAATCAATAAATATTTATTCAAATATTAAAATTATATATACAATACAATAAAACCAAAACAGACCCACCACCATAATACAAGACAAGCAATAAACTGTTATACAACTATCTTACACTCCTTGTCAAGGATGCATTCCACCCCCCACGGTGCCCAGCGGTCCCGGAAACCCCCCAGGGTGCCCGTGGACAGCGCGTAGTCCCTCACTAACACCACCCAGGCGCGGACGTAACCTCGGAAAAGGGGCAGGCAGCCGGCTTGGGTAGAGCCCTCTTCCGCCTGGTGCCGTGGCTCTCGGATGGCCAGCTTGGCCAGACCCAGGAGCAACCCAACCAGGACATCCTTGGCCCCACCCTCTCCCCTACGCTCAGGGTGTCCAGAGATGAGGATGGTGGGTGAGAAGTGCAGCCAGAAGGCAGCAACATTCCTTGGGGCTTTATCGGCACGTGACCTCTCCCTGTTTGACTTCCTAAAATACATCACCTCGCACCTGTCGGGATTAAAGTCGATCTGACAAGGCTCTGCCCATCCTTCCACCCAATCTATGGTGTCTTTCACCAACTAATTAATTATACTTCCCACATTCACATCCCAGTTGTTCATACATCAAAAAAACAAGGTTCCCATCACCTACACCTGCTGTACACCGCTGGTCATGGACTTTCAATCGAAAATGCATCTTTCCTACCACTACCTCTGCCTCCCATCACCAAGCCAAATTAGCCGCTCTCCTTGGACCTCCTGTGCCTTGCATTTCTGAACCAGACTCCCACCTAAGTCCTTTCCAATGAAATGCGAATAGACAGTTGACAAACTGAAGACTAACTTGACAGTCTTTTACCCATTATTGTCCTCAGATGCCTATGTAAAAACTCTTTTGTTCTGTGCGCCTTATATGTAATGATTGGTTATGCAGTGTTTTCCGTATATTATCTGTATTTAGGCAGTGGAGGCCAATTCATTGGATGAATTTAAAAGAGAGTTAGGTAGAGCTCTAGGGGCTAGTGGAATCAAGGGATATGGGGAGAAGGCAGGCACGGGTTACTGGTTATGGATGATCAGCCATGGCCACAATGAATGGCGGTGCTGGCTCGAAGGGCCAAATGGCCTCCTCCTGCACCTATTTTGTATGTCTATCTCCAAATACATCCAGCATTATATGACGAGAAGAGAAAACAGTTGAATTTAAAAACTGCTCTAACCAGTCTGACGATATCTATCTGTGCATTTAATTACCAACACGGGGCTCTCAGAACAATTTGAACAAATTATCCCGGAATAGTTTGTGTGCGATGACAACATACAATTAGTTATCTGGCTACTTACATCATATTTTGACTCAAACCTTGTGACATCCCTGTACTTGAAATATTAAGATTCAATATGAAAAGTTAACGTACCAGTATTAAATCGTCAGATCTAGCAGTTCAGGCTATGAGCAGAAATGCTTGCTTTAATGTTATTGGTCATTGGTGTTTTCACTTTTCCATTTTGTGGTGAATCACATTGTGCAATGTTAGGCTGAGATTGAGATGTGGTGATAGTGTTAGTGAAGTGCTAATGCAATGGCATGGGAGAGATGTAATGTTTTACACAGGGCATTAATGTATCTCTCTGAAATGTCCTAACAATGCTCCACATAAATGAATGAATGAATGAATGAGTAAGTTTATTGGCCATGTATGTGCACATACAAGGAATGTGCCTTGGTGCTCCGCTCACAAATGACAACACAAACACACAGTTAACAATTAAGAATAAAGCATAACCACATCAAAACAATAAGGATACAACATTACTTTCTAAACATGTGGGTGAAAATTATACCGAAGCAAAAAAGAGACTACAGACTTTGGTTATTGAGTAGAACGATCACTCGTGGAAAAAAAGCTGTTTTTATGTCTGGCTGTGGCTGCTTTGACAGTCCGGAGTCACCTTCCAGAGGGAAGTGCTTCGAAGAGTTCATGGCCAGGGTGAGAGGGGTCAGAGATGATCTTGCCCGCTCGCTTCCTGGCCCTTGCAGTGTTCAGTTCGTCAATGGGGGGAAGGTTATAGCCAACAACCTTCTCAGCTGATCGAACGATCCGTTGCAGCCTCCAGACGTCGTGCTTGGTGGCTGAGCCAAACCAGACCATGATGGAGAAGGTGAGGACGGACTCAATGATAGCAGTATAGAATTGGACCATCATTGCCTGTGGCAGATTGTGTTTCCTCAGTTGCCGCAGGAAGTACATCCTCTGTTGGGCCTTTTTGACTGTGGAGTGGATGGTGGCCCTTGGTATCTGACGTCAAATGGCACATATATCCCTATATCTCTCTATATCATCCCTTCTCTCCAGAGATGCTGCCTGTCCCGCTGAGTTACTCCAGCATTTTGTGCCTACCTTCTCTCGATATCACCATCTATATCTCTCGTTTCCCTTTCCCCTGAGTCTGAAGAAGCGACTCGACCCAAAATGTCACCTATTCCTTTTCTCCAGAGATGCTATCTGACTCGCTGAGTTACTCCAGATTTTAGTGTCTACAGAGTCATAGAGTGATACAGTGTGGAGACTTGCCCATAACGGCCAACATGTTCCAGCTCCACTAGTCCCACCTGCCTTCCATATCGCTCAAAACCTGTCCTATCCATGAACCAGTCTAACTGTTGTTTAAACAATGGGATAGTCCCAGCCTCAACTACCTCCTCTGGCAGCTTGTTCCATACACCCACCACCCTTTGTGTGAAAAAGTTACCCCTCGGATTCCTAATAAATCTTTTCCCCCTCACCTTGTACCTATGTCCTCTGGTCCTAGATTCCCCTACTCTGGGCAAGCGACTCTGTGCATCCACCCAATTTATTCCTCATGATTTTGTACACGTCGATAAGATCCTCCTGCGCTCCAAGGAATAGAGACCCAGCCTACTCAACCTCTTCAGTTTAAACCAGCATTCACAGTTCCTTCTTACATATACACTGTCTGTTATTTTCCAGTAAATAGTCAACAGTGACATTTTTCTGCATATGGTAGCTTCCAAAAGGTTTACACATATTCTCCATTGGTTACTAACATAAACAGCAAATAATTTTCTATTAACAATGTAACTCTACGAAACGTAGAATACATAAAACTGGAAGGAGGAGTTGGCCATTTGTCTCTTCAATCCTTTTAAATGTTCATTGTTGATTGCCTACCTCATGTGATTAACTGCATCATATTTTTGCTCTTGCTAAACCACACGATGATTTTTAGAAATCTATCTATCTCCTTCTTAAATATATTCAGTAATTTTGCAAGTAATTTTATCTGTGGTAGAGAATTCCATAAATTCACCAAGTCAAGTCAAGTCAATTTTATTTGTATAGCACATTTAAAAACAACCCACGTTGACCAAAGTGCTGCACATCTGATTAGGGAAAAAAAAAAGAGACATACAGTGGCAGAGCACGGTGGCGCAGCGGTAGAGTTGCTGCCTTACAGCGAATGCAGCGCCGGAGACTCAGGTTCGATCCTGACTAAGGGCGCCGTCTGTACGGAGTTTGTACGTTCTCCCCGTGACCTGCGTGGGTTTTCTCCGAGATCTTCGCTTTCCTCCCACATTCCAAAGACGTACAGGTATGTAGGTTAATTGGCTGGGCAAATGTAAAAATTGTCCTCAGTGTGTGTAGGATAGTGTTAATGTGCGGGGATCGCCGGGCGGCGCGGACCCGGTGGGCCGAAGGGCCTGTTTCCGCTGTATCTCTAAATCTAAAAAAAAATCTAAGACATTTTTCCTCATCTCTGTCCAAATATTGGTTAAAAGCAGCATCTGCAGTCCCTTCCTTACCCCAATATCTTTATGTTTATCCTGAGAATGTCACCCTTGGTTCTGGGTATTCTTTAGCCAGGGGAAACATCCTCCCCACATCTAGTCTGTTGAATCATAGAAACATAGAAAATGGGTGCAGGAGTAGGCCATTTGGCCCTTCGAGCCAGCACCGCCATTCAATATGATCATGGCTGATCATCTAAAATCAGTACCCCGTTCTTGCTTTCTCCCCATATCCCTTGAATCCTTTAGCCCCAAGAGCTAAATCTAACTCTCTCATGAAAACATCTAGTGAATTGGCCTGCACTGCCTTTTGTGGCAGAGAATTCCACAGATTCACAACTCGCTGGGTGAAAAAATTCGGAATCCTGTCAGACTTTGTACATTTCTATGGGTTTACCTCTCATTCTTCAAAACTTCAGTGAATATAGACACAGCCACCCAAACATTAATGTAACATGGGAACTCAAGAAAGATTTCAGTCTGTTAATGATATTTCATATGCCATTGAAGTAAAATCATAATTGAAAAAAACACTACCCTGACTCCCGGTCTGAAGAAGGGTCTCGACCCGAAACGTCACCCATTCCTTCTCTCCAGAGATGCTGCCTGTCCCGCTGAGAGACTCCAGCTTTTTGTGTCTATCTTTGGTTTATACCAGCATCTGCAGTTCTTTCCTACACATGCACTCCATGGTACATCTGTTTTTGGCCAGGACACGAGTTGGCATTTGAATTCCACTTACATTTATGGTAAACTGTACTGGCTCCCACTTTGGTGAGGTTATTAAATTGTAAAGTTGCTAAGTTGCGGCCATTTCATGCTGACTGACATCAGCTTTGTAAGCTCGTTGACATCACGATCGTGAAATGGTTGTGCTGCCGTCTGTAACATTTTTCACTGAACAACTTAGCAACTTACAGCAGAAGAAACGGCTGCCACAACATGCAAAGGAATCATCATCTACAGCCAGAGTAGCTTTTAATTTGGTTTTTAATTGACTGTTTAATAACCCTAACTATTTCCTCCATTCTAGAGTTCTCTAAAGTTGTTAATGTCTTCAGGATTCCAGGAGATAAAAGAACTCTGGTTTGACTTTGGAAACATGAGAAACTACAGATGCTGGAATGCTGAGCAGAAACAAAGTGCTGGGGTAATTGAAATGTGCAGGAAGGAACTGCAGATGCTGGTTTACACCGGAGATAGACGCAAGATGCTGGAGTAACTCAGCGGGACAGGCAGCATCTGTGGAGGGAAGGAATGGGTGACATTTCGGGTTGAGACCCTTCTTCAGACCTCACACGAGAGATCTGAAGAAGGGTCTCGACCCGAAACGTCACCCATTCCTTCTCTCCAGAGATGCTGCCTGGCCCGCTGAGTTACTCCAGTATTTTATGTTGATCTTAGCTGGAGTAATTCAGCGGGCCTGGCAGCATCAGCGGAAGGAAAGGAGGAACGACGTTTCAGGTCACGACCCTCCTTCTGATGGGGGCTGGAGGATGGGGGGTGGGGGTGGGAAGGGGGAGAGAGGTGTGGGTGGAGAAAGGCCTTACAACAAGAAGCTCCAGCAGGCTTGGGCAGACAGAGGGCAAGTGTTCGGTGAATTTGAACATCAGCAGCGCCGAATGCATGAATTGAGGTTGGAAGAGTTGCACGTGAACCTCAGTCTCATCTGGAAGGTTCATACAACTCCTCTCACTTCCGTCTAGAGGTACCCGCTGTACCTCCAAGTGAGAGAGAGGTTCACGTGCACCTCCTCCATCCTCATCAATTGCTTTCAGGGCTCATAATGTGGCCTCCTTTACATTGGCGAGACCATGAATAGACTAGGCACCTGTTTCTATGTATCTGACCTCTTGGTCCATCCATACCTGACGTACATCATGTACCTGGCCCTTCACCTTTACACCTTGGACATTCGATTTAATTCATTCATTCTTGGCAGAGGGCAACACATTTAACCTTTGGTGCTTAGCTCGTACCAATTCTGATGATGTATTTACTTGTGAGCTTCATGCAATATTTCTGGGTGACGAGTGAATAGGGTGGTCAATTTTCCTGAGGGTGCAAGGTGGCAAAGTGGGCACCAGAGCATTGGAATTTTAAAAAAGACACAAAGTACTGGAGTAACTCAGCGGGTTAGGCAGCATCTCTAGGGAACATGGATAGATGACGTTCTGGGTTGGGACCCTTCTTCAGAATGAACTGGACAAAGGAGGAGAACTTCTTCAAAGTAGGCATACCTTGACGAGATTTCACAATAGAGCAGAAAAATGGAGAAACAAGAAATTGCAGATGTTGGATTACTAAAAAAGACAACAAGTGCTGAAGTAACTCAATGGATCAGGCAGTGACTCTGGAGAACATGGATAGGTGACATTTTGCTGAGTTACTCCAGCACTTTGTGTCTTTTTTTGCAAACTGGCATCTACAGTTTTTTTAATTTCTGAGTGACAGGTGAGCATCCAGGTGTGGCACAGAAGAGGGAATGGGTAAAAGTGAGTGGGTGTTGCTGGTTATTTACCCAAACTGGATAATTCAATGTTCAATCAGTTACGCTTTTTCCCCTCTACCGAAATGCTGCAATATTGGATGCAGAGTCTGGTTTCCAACTGGCTTGGGTTTATTTTTATTGGATCAAGACCTCATGGTAACAAGTCCACAGTTGGGAAATCTAGAGACATTCTCATCCCTTGCTTCATTGTTTTTAATGGTGGTCTCAAGTTCACACAAAGCTGGGGAACTTAAAGTTCTCTTAATGAAACTCAGGTAGAATCAATGTTTAGAGTATATAGACATACAATTGCCTTACGATAATATCTGTGGCCAATAAGCAGTTTCTATGGAAAAACGAAGGATTCAAATAGTTTGAAAGATAGCAGTGCTTTGAATTCTCAGCACTGATAGTAAATTGAAATTACTGAAATTGAATTTGAATTCAGAAGCATTTGAATTGGAGCCAATTGTACAAGCAAATTTACTGATCAGTCATTACTTAGCCAAAAAAGGAAAACAGGCAATTTAATAGTTGTATCCTGTACAACATAATTGTATCCTGGTGTTAGAGAATATATGCACGCTTCACCTGCCTGATAACGTTGACTCTTAATCAAGGACTGAATAATAATCAGTAATAGTGCAGGAAGGAACTGCAGATGCTGGTTTACACCCAAGATGATACACAAAATGCTGGAGTAACTCAACGGGACAGGCAGCATCTCTGGAGAGAAGGAATGGGTGACATTTCTGGACCTTTCTTCAGAATAATCAGTAATGCATTAGTTGCATTTGGACACCCATTTAGCAATAAATGGTATCACAAAATGCTGGAGTAACTCAGCGGGTCAGGCAGCATCTCAGGAGAGAAGGAATGGGTGATGTTTCAGGTCGAGGCCCTTCTTAATCTGAAGAAGGGTCTCGGCCCGAAACGTTACCCATTCCTTCTCTCCTGAGATGCTGCCTGACCCGCTGAGTTACTCCAGCATTTTGTGATACCTTCGATTTGTACCAGCATCTGCAGTTATTTTCCTAGCATCATACCATGGTGATGACTCACCTCTTGGATGCCAGTGTTTTAAACAGTATACCGTCCATCTGGCTGTTCAATTGGAACCAGTTGCACTTGTTTATTTATTACATTGCAACACTATTTGTGGGGAAAAGTATTTTTGCTCTATTTATTAAATACACTTCAAAAGTAATTCATTGTAACTGAGCACAAAAGTGAAGTACTGGAGTGACTCAGTGGGACAGGCAACATCTGTGGGGGAATGGAGAGGCCATTTTATCAGTTGGGACACTTCTTCAGACTCAGGAAGGGCCCCAACCCAAAATGGAGGCTTTCCATTCCCTCCATAATGCTGCTGACCTGGTGAGTTACTCCAGTACTTTGTGTTTGCTCAAGATTCCATCGTCTGCAATTCCCCATGTACTTATTGTAACTGAATGTTTTAGAAATTCTAATGATGTCAAATGTATTAAATTAATGTAGATTACTCCACTTGTATTTGGTGTATTTATAAAGCATACCATCTCATGTGATTTTGGTTCTCTATTTACTTTAAGTTTATATCAATCCCACTGCTGCCTCTAAAATACATTTCCCTTCACTGATTTTCATGCCATCTGCCTGCTGGTTGCTTAACCCACGTCCATTCTCCCGATATTGTACACGGCCTTTCAAAGTAAACCAGACGCTTTGTAGATTTATCCAAAGTAACAACAGTTTCCATTTTCTATTACTGTGCTTTTGGTCATGTGACTGTACCACTCCTCCCCCTTCTGTCATCAACTGTACAACTCCTCCCCCTTCTGTCATCAACTGTACAACTCCTCCCCCTTCTTTCGTGGGGTAGACTGAGACTGACTCCCCCCCTCCCCCCACCCCCAATCTTTGCACACCTCAATCCTTTCCACTCCTCACTTTAATTTCATGTTTCATGTATCTTGTGTTGTATGACTGCTGGCAGATCAATTTCCCTCCTGGGATAAATAAAGTTCTATCGTATCGTATCGTTATCTGACACAATTTTCTTTGAAATTTACTCAGGTTGGTTCTTCTTATTGTGGAAGTTCTGTCTTAATGTGTTTGTATTAAGCACAATCAGATTATAGACTTGGTTTCTCTCCCCCTCCCCTCGCCCACATCCTTATGACAGATACTTGTACTCATCCATTTGCTTGTATGATCCCTGCATCAAAAACCCAGAAGGGAATCTGTAAAGTGGAAGACTGATCCGAAACATCACCTATTTATGTGTAGGAAGGAACTGTTAATGCTGGTTTAAATCAAAGATGGACACAAAAAGCTGGAGTAACTCAACAGGTTAGACTGCATCTCTGGAGGAAAGGAAGAGGTGACATTTCAGGTCGAGGTCCTTCTTCAGACTCTGACGTTCCAGGTCGAGACCCTTCTTCAGACGGTCTGAAGAAGGGTCTTGACCTGAAAACTCACCAATTTCTTTTCTCCAGAGATGCTGTCCGACCCGCTGAGTTACTCCAGATTTTTGTGTCCATCACCTCTCCAGAGATGCTGCCTGATCCGTTGAGTTATTCTAGCACTTGGTGCCTTTAGATGTGAGCCAGCATCTGCAGTTCCTTGTTTCACTGTCATGTTCATGTTGGTATAAAACACTGTGCTGTCTTTTTATATAATGCAGCTGCAGTGTAAATTAGTCACATGTCTGTAAACCCTAAACATTGATTATATGAGAGTTTCATTAAGAGAACTTGCGAGGGAGTTTGTTGGCTCCTGCATTGTGTGATTTGTGCCTGGTTTAAGTGTTGATTATCCCCAGGCAATAAAGCTTCCTGCAACTTGCCAACAGATTTACCAAACAGGATCTGGATAACAAAAAATAGGCGTTAAATCTGCAGGGACTTAAAGATCAAATCACTTCTCTTCAACAAGGTTCAGTCAGGCACAATTCCAGCCATGTGCTCAAATGTCATGTAATTCACAGGGTGGGGGAGGAAACAAGAGAGCTATTCATTCTCTCGGTTCATCGCTCAGAGAGACTTTCTGAGCTCTCTTTTGTCGTGGTTGCTGCCGAGTACAAAACTGTTCAACAATTGGTAGTTCAGTTAACATTAAATCCCAAGCCAGTGAGTCGAACAGATCAGGAAAATGAACAATTTTTATTTTCGGCCACCAGTTGGCAGTATTCTAGCCAGAGATTGGCAGTGGTGTACGAGAAAATGAAAACCCCAAGATCTCAATTAGTATTAGATTATGAAAAAGCATACTGTTTAATTGTTGTGCTTGATTTGCAAATTTAAAAAAATTAGGCTCAACTGTTTTTTCTGAAGCATTGCTGTAAGCGTTATTTAGTTATTAATGATTTCAGAAAAAAGTTACCACAGCTACAATACCATTAAGAGTCAATCCAGTGTGGCAACCCCCCCACTAATTTTAACTTCAGTTTAGTTCAGTTTTACTTCAGGTAACTATTTCACAAAATCTACATTTGTCTACAATTTCTAGTTTAGTTTGGTTTAGAGATACAGTGTGGATACCAGGCCCTTCGTCCCACCCAGTTAGGGTTGCCAACTTCCTCGCTCCCAAATACGGGACAAGGTGACGGCACCGCCCCGCGCCCCATGTGACCTCACCCAGCCAGCGGCCATATGCTCCCCCTCCACCAATGGCGGCCTCCCGGCCCACCAATGGCGGCCTCCCGGCCCGGGCGAGGTCAGGTAGGCAACCCTACTAATACAGGACAAGGGTGGTACAGGACAAACTAATTTAGCCCAAAATACAGGAAGTCCTGGTTAATACGGGACAGTTGGCAACCCTACACCCAGTCCATGCCGACCAACAATCACCAGGTATACCAGTTCTATCCTACACACAAGGGACAATTTCCAAAAATCAATTACCCTAAAAACCCGCATGGCTTTGAAATGTGGGCAGAAACCGTAGCACCTGGAGAAAACCCACGCGGTCCCAGGGAGAATGGGCAGAATCAAACCCAGGTCTCTGGCGCAGTAAGGCAGCAACTGTACTGCTGTGCCACTGTGCAGCCCTGGAGAATATTAATTTGACATCGTCGTTAAAAGTAAAACTGGTTTGACATTCTCCTCAAAAGTAAAACTGGTTTGACAACTTTCAATTGTGATCTTTGCTGCTGCTCCAATTTCTACAGGCATGATATTTAAGAACAAGGAGATTGATGTTATTCACATTTGCTAACCAAATGGCTAACAACTTAAATGTTGTTTCAATCATATATAAAAAATAGAAATGTTGTTATCAGTGGACTTATAAATGAAAACTGTACTTTTGACAGAAAAGTAGTTGAAGAATAAACCGTGTGTATAGGACGGGGTACATCTGCTTTTAAGCATCATCCCTTTGAATACCATTTATTGTGATCTTTAAAAATAAAGTTGTACTTGGCGGACTGAATAAAATCTTCCTATTTGCCATTCCAATGCTCCTATGAATTATTATGCAACATACTGTATTATCAATTTGTATTTTCCTGTGATGGTTAATTTAAAAGTTTTGTTAATTACTAATGTCTAATTACTAAATCACTATCCTCAGAACTAAGGAGACATGTTTTCCTTTCTTGGGATGGGATGGGGGAAATTTCAGAGTTAAAATGGCAGAGAATCTGAACCATGTACTTCACGAGTATAACTCTTATAATTTATCTTTCAATAAAATATAATAAAGTAGATTTTGTGGCAGTTCTATGATGTTGACTTTGTCTTGCACCTGTTCATATATATTTTTTTGATTAGCATTTTTATCAAAATCTCACTATCCCTTTAAGGCAACAATTAGATACTAAAATATATTAAAATTTGTATTTTTTTTATTTGTGGGTATGATGGACTGGCAAGGTTATTTTCAAGGAGTGGTATTGGGTGAGTGCCCATGAAAGAGGCCAGTAGTGTGGGCTTGTGGATCATGGATGTGCTTGGTGGAAAGGGTTGGGTAGAATGAGCTTGGATGCTGTTTGGATAAAGTGTGAGACTGGGTGTGGTGGACTCAGTTTTGTTTACCAGTTTAGTGAGGTAAGATCAGAATGGAATGAATATATGGCAGGTGAAATATGACAGGATTTGGCTGGGTGGACCAAACGTGATCTTGAGCAGTGTAGGAAGGAACTGCAGACACTAGCTTACACCAAAGACAGGCACAAGAATGCTGGAGCAACTCAACGGGTCAAGCAGCATCTCTGGAGCAGGGTCTCGTCCTGAAACGTCACCCATTTCTTCTCTCCAGAGATGTTGTCTAGCTTTGATCTTGAGTAGGATGGAGAAGGTGGGGTGTATTTTCCTGGATATGCTTCATGTGTGCTGGGCTGGGCAGGTGGATTTGGATGGGGTATTTTGGGCAGGGTGGGCTGAACCCTAGGTACAACAGGGAAGAAGAGGTGGCATGTTTTGGGGAACTTGGTTGGAGTGGTGCTGGGCCTGGGCGAGTTGCTTTGGGGCAGGTACATTGAGCATCAGGTGCAGTTGGGCGAGAGTTTTGGGGACACATTGTGGGTGGGATTGGCTGGGAGTCAGGTGCAGGAAAGCTGCGATGATTTTATTCAGGGCAGGGTGAGCAGGTGGAAGGGGTTTGGCTGCAGGTTGCAAGGGGCATTCCAACATTCCAACGTAGAATAAGGGCGGTGTTGCACGAGTTATTTCGTGCAGGGGTGGACAGGATACCAAGTGTAGCACGGCGGGGGTGGGCTGGTGAACTTGGCGGGGGTGGGCTGGTGAACTTGGCGGGGGTGGTACTAGGAGGAGTATTCAGGGAGGGGGGGTTGCCCAGTATTTGGCAAAGTGTGGGATTGGACTGGGGAGGGATTGGGGTGTATCCAGGGGGGCGGAGTGGGCTCGGCTGCTAATCCCCTTTCTTCTCACTAAATGCTCATCTCAACGACCCCTTAGAACAGAGCGGAGGGCGCTTGAGTTTCCACAAGTGCTGCTGCCAAGCGCTGGTTCTTGCTGGCGCTGGGATCGCCCGGCTTTCACGGATGAGCTGCTGCTCAACTATTTGCACGTTTGTTCCCTGTGCCGGCTCTGCTCTGCTCTGGGAGAGGGGTCGCCGGCGAGCGACCGCAGTCCCATTAAACCCACCTTCACTGGGGCCAGGACAGCAGGGAGAGACGCCGACAGCCCACACACACTCTCTACAACTTTCACCAACCACCCAGGGCAGCGTGGACTTGCACTGGAAGCTGCTGTTTGCATTATTTCTGCTGCCTGTCTGCACAATCCCCAACGTTTCACCACCAGTCCCAGCCGCCCCTTACCTTCACCACATATTCGTTCAGGTGCTTCGGGTCCCTGTTGATCAGGTCGATCTCCTTGGTGTGGTAATCTTGCACGTATTCCTCTTTCATCTTCTCGTCTTCCATTTTATTTTTGGGTTTGTAAATGTTCCCGTGGTCTCGGATGGGCGACGGGTAGAGAAGTCCCTGCGGGAGGCGACAGCAATGGCTTTAAGGCGAGGTTGGAGCCGATACAACGCGCTGAGGGCGGGCGGGCGGGCGGCCGTCAGATGCCGGAGGAGAAGTTGTGGACCGGCTGAGCGCATTTAACGCACAGACTGACTGGGAGCGCAACAACCACACCCATGTACACAGGGCCGGCACAGCAGCACCAGAGGGCAGCACGGATCACCCAGCAACTCCAGCATCTGCTGGCAATGTCCCAGCACAGTCCCCACCCCCTCCAGCATCTGCTGGCAAAGTCCCAGCACAGTCCCCACCTCCTCCAGCGTCTGCCGGCAATGTCCCAGCACAGTCCCCACCTCCTCCAGCATCTGCTGGCAATGTCCCGGCACAGTCCCCACCTCCTCCAGCGTCTGCTGGCAATGTCCCAGCACAGTCCCCACCTCCTCCAGCATCTGCTGGCAATGTCCCAGCAGGGTCCCCACCTCCTCCAGCAGGCTCTCCAATATCTGCTGGCAATGTTCCACCACAGACCCC
Organism: Rhinoraja longicauda; assembly: GCF_053455715.1. Classification (NCBI taxonomy): domain Eukaryota; kingdom Metazoa; phylum Chordata; class Chondrichthyes; order Rajiformes; family Arhynchobatidae; genus Rhinoraja; species Rhinoraja longicauda. The sequence goes on from NC_135972.1 coordinate 39,191,207, forward strand.
ACCTCCTCCAGCAGGCACTCCAACATCTGCTGGGAATGTACCAGCAGAGTCCCCACCTCCTCCAGCAGGCTCTCCAATATCTGCTGGCAATGTCCCACCAGAGTCCCCACCTCCTCCAGCTAGCACTCCAACATCTGCTGGGAAATGTCCCACCAGAGTCCCCACCTCCTCCAGCAGGCTCTCCAATATCTGCTGGGAAATTCCCACCAGTCCTCACCGAATGCAGTAAGCTCTCCAACATCTGCTGGGAATGTCCCACCACAGATCCCACCTCCTCCAGCAAACGCTCCAACATCTGCTGGGAAATGTCCCACCAGAGTACCAACCTCCTCCAGCAGGTGCTCCAACATCTGCTGGGAAATGTCCCACCAGAGTACCAACCTCCTCCAGCAGGCGCTCCAACATCTGCTGGGAGATCTCCAACCAGAGTCCTCAATAGGGAAGAGGTGGCATGTTTTGGGTGAACTTGGTTGGAGTGGTGCTGAATGCAGCAACCGTGTGGATATCTGATGGGAGATCCCCCACCAGAGCCCTTAGTGAACCCAGAAAACGCTGGGTCTGCTGGGAGGTCTCCAACCAGAGCCCTCGTCGATCCAGCAACCATGTGGACATTTGCTGGGAAATTCCCCCACCAGAGACCTCAGTGAATGCAGGAAGCTCTCCAACATCCGCTGGGAAATGTCCCACCAGAGTCCTCAACGATACCAACAACCCTATGAACATCTGCTGGTAAATCACGCACCAGAGCCCCCATTGAAACCAGCAACCCCAATGAACATCTGATGGGAAATCTCCCACCAGCGTCCCCAGAGGCCCAGCAAACGCTGGATCGACAGAGAAATCTCCCGCCAGAGCTATCGAGCGCTGTGAACGTCTGCTGGGAGCTCTGGCAGCAGAGACCACCACAGTGATTCAGACAGTGTCTGGGGAAACCTGGTGCCCCGGCCACATCTACACTGCGCTGCCCCTGGACACATGCTGTGAAACCTCCATTCAGCAGCGCAGTGGTGTGATCTACTGGCAGGTTCCAGCAGCCGGGTTGCCCCCTCCAGTACATTCCCAAGCAACCTATCGAGGTGAGACCTTCCTGCGTCTGCCCCCGGGTTCCCCACATTCCACATTTCCTTTTTCCCAGTAACTCTAGTTTCGAACAAAATAAATCTTCAGAAAATGCAGGATATACAGAAAAAGATAAGCTTATGCTTGAGATTCAATCAGTAAAATGAACCATCATTGCAAATGTTCACCGATGAAGCGCTCGGGAGAATCGTGAATCGCATCTTTACAAAGAGTTTCCACCCTGATTGAAGTCTCTCGTTGTGTATGAAGGAACTGCAGATGCTGCTTTACACCGAAGGTAGACACAAAATGCTGGAGTAACTCAGCGGGTCAGGCAGCATCTCTGGAGAGACGGAATGGGTGACGTTTCGGATCGAGACCCTTCCTCAGACCCAAGAACCTTCTTTAGTCTGAAGAAAGGCCTCGACCCGAAATTTCACCCATTCCTTCTCTCCAGAGATGCTGCCTGACCCGCTGAGTTACTCCAGCATTTTGTGTCTTCCTTCGATTTTAACCACCATCTGCAGTTTTTATTTCCTTCGCATTGAACGCCGTATGGGACCCGCGTTCCCTGCCAAATACGCACCGTTCTCCAGCCGAGACTGGACCGGTCCCGCAATCTGAGCCGCGACTATTGCTTCAGCAGCGACGCGTTAAATCTGCCAGCACCGGTACCTCTTGTAGTGAAGGCGGGCGCATCCTCTCTTACCTCAAAGTCTCCAGTCTTCTCGCCAGACATAACTTCTCCAAAACAGCTGGATATTCCAGAGACTGCAGCGGGTTAAAGTGTGAGCCTGCGGGAAGAAGGCGATCTGAAGGTGGTTGTGATCGCCGGGTTTAGTGGAAGGGAGCCAATTACCCAGGGCTGTGTTTGGAGATTCCAGTCTTCATGCAGACGATTTGAAGTTTCCAGTTACGACGGGAAACGCGCATTCATATTCAATGAATCATGGAGCTGCGGGTTCGGCCCAATGGCAGGCTCTGTATCCAAGGAGGTGAGCGGGAGGTACAATCTACGCCAGGAAGTGACAACGACCCATGGTAGAAAGAGAGACGCCGGGGAGAAGCTGGAGGGGTTTAACCAGGTGGACAGTGTGAGAGAGGCGCAGCGTTTCTTGGTGCAGACGGAGCTGAGATAACGTGCAAGAAGGAACTGAAGATAGATACAAAAAGTTCAGCTGGACAGGCAGCATCTCTGGAGAGAAGGAATGGGCGACGTTTCGGGTCGAGACCCTTCTTCAGATGCCTGGCCCGCTGAGTTACTCCAGCTTTTTGTGTCTGTCTTCGGAGCTGAGATAACTCCGGGAAAGCAGCGAACTGTACTCAGCAGATCTAGGGAGGAGTGTGTGAGTGGGCAGGGGAACTGTTACCTGTACCGTGACATATATTTCATATCAAGGAGATTTGCAGTCAGGTAGGGGAAGTCGAATATAGACACAAAATGCTGGAGTAACTCAGCAGTCAGGCAGCATCTCTGGAGAGAAGGGATGGGTGACGTTTCGGGCCGAGACCCTTCTTCATTGAGTCTCTCCAGAGATGCTGCCTGTCCCGCCGAGTTACTCCAGCATTTTGTGTCTATCTCACGTGAAAACCAGTATCTGCAGTTCCTCCCTCCACCCTGGAAGTCGACGTTTGTTCACGTTTTTAAGGTAGAGATTGTGTGGTGAAGGATGAATCATCTTTGTGGGCATGGGCAAGTCGGGCAGAAGGTTCGTTTCCGTGCTGTACAACTCCATGCGCCTCGTGGGATTGTTAGCTGCATGGACAACTCCCTCAATAAAAGGACTTTACCTGAACCTTTGCTGCCCCTGGCCTCGGTTTTGTACCGGCGCGGGGGATAAGAGCGTGATGCCCCAAACCAGAATAGAAATGATGGTATAAACTGCTCTACGCATAGGGTCTAACTTCCTCCAGTAGCGTGGATAAGACACCCGTCCATTACCACTGAGTTCTCTGTGCCTGGAGGCAAGGTAGTTTAATTTTTGCCAACGTCTCCACAACCATTGTCACAGTGGACCCGTGCAGTCTCCAAATACCCTAGAGTGCACCTGGACAGTAAAACTGGTCTGGCCCAGGAGCGCTGAGGCCCTGTACCAGAAGGGACAGAGCCGGCTGCACTTTTTGAGACTCTTTCAACGTCTGCAGTAAGATTTCGCAGATGTTCTACCAATCGGTGGTGGCCAGTGCCATCTCCTTCACTGCCGTGTGCCGGGGCAGCAGGGCAAAGAGTGCGGACACCAACAGGATCAACAAACTCATCAGGAAGGCTGGCTCCGTCCTGGGGGCGGAGTTGGATTCACGGTAGGTGGTCTTGGAGGGGAGGATGCTCCTCAAACTGCGGAGCATCTTGGACAATACAGCTCACCCCCTCCATGACACACTGGTCAACCTGAGGAGCACCTTCAGCAACAGACTGGTCCCACCAAGATGCAGAACAGAACGCCACAGGAGATCCTTCTACCCTGTGGCTATCAAACTGGACAACTCCTCCCCCTTCTGTCGTGGGGTAGACTGAGACTGACTCCCCCCTCCCCCCCCCCCCCCCCAATCTTTGCACGTCACCCAATCCTTTCCACTCATCACTTTGACTTCATGTTTCATGTATCTTGTGTTTTATGACTGTTGGCAGACGAATTTCCCTCCTGGGATACATAGAGCTCTATCGTATCGTGTCGTCTCACCACCCACCAGAGCACATTGCAACAACCTGTGGACGTAACCCCTGTGCTCTGAAGCTGCCTCTCCGATGTACAAGGCCGCCCGGGCGAGTCTGCGTTTCCTGCAGCTAGATATTGAGACAGCACCTTCATTATCCATGCAGCCCCTACCCCCCCCCCCCCCCCCCCCAGCCCGTCCCCGTCCCTGTCTCCAGGGAGCAACGTGTTGTCTTGTCGTGGCACATCCCATTGGAATGTGCAGCCGCCGGGTGTGCAGGGAAACCCGGACTCTTGCAGGCGCGCCGTGAACAGGCGCAACTGCGAGACGGGGAGCCGAGTGTTGCTGGGACTCGCTGGCACTGGGGCTGGGACATCATTGGCACTGGGGATGGGACACCATTGGCACTGGGGCTGGGACTCGCTGGCACAGGGACTGGGACAGCATTGGCATAGGGGCTGGGACACCATTGGCACTGGGGATGGGACATCACTGGCACTGGGGATGGGACACTATTGGCACTGGGGCTGGGACTCGCCGGCACAGGGGCTGGGACAGCATTGGCATAGGGGCTGGGACACCATTGGCACTGGGGCTGGGACATCATTGGCACTGGGGATGGGACATCACTGGCACTGGGGATGGGACACCATTGGCACTGGGGCTGGGACTCGCTGGCACAGGGGCTGGGACAGCATTGGCATAGGGGCTGGGACACCATTGGCACTGGGGCTGGGACATCATTGGCACTGGGGCTGGGACATCATTGGCACTGGGGATGGGACACCATTGGCATTGGGGCTGGGACATCATTGGCACTGGGGATGGAACATCATTGGCACTGGGGATGGGACATCATTGGCACTGGGGATGGAACATCATTGGCACTGGGGATGGGTCATCACTGGCACTGGGGATGGGACATCATTGCACCGAGCACTGCAGGGCAAACCCGCCAGCATCCGAGATGCGTTGATTTCGATGGCGATTGCAGGGTCTAAACAGAAAATACCATTACTTCAAAAGTAAAATTCCTCGACTTGAATGCTTGAAGTAGTTTCAGCATCCTCGTGTAATTTTCAGCTTGGTTGTCTTTTTACCCCAGCCCTCCCCCAGCTTTACCAGCTGTGACATATTATCAGGAGGGCTTTTGCTTCCACCTCCTCTCTGCTGTGTTCAAGACCTGCCTACTGGACTCCTGGGGTTGCGGAGGCGGAGGGGATGGATCTCATGGATGGATCTCATGGATGAATCTCATGGATGGGCGGCACGGTAGCGCAGCGGTGGAGTTGCTGCTTTACAGCGAATGCAACGCCGGAGACTCAGGTTCGATCCTGACTACGGGTGCTGCACTGTACGGAGTTTGTACGTTCTCCCCGTGACCTGCGTGGGTTTTCTCCGAGATCTTCGGTTTCCTCCCACACTCCAAAGACGTACAGGTATGTAGGTTAATTGATTGGGTAAATGTACAAAAAATTGTCCCTAGTGGGTGTAGGATAGTGTTAATGTACGGGGATCGCTGGGCGGCACGGACTTGGAGGTCCGAAAAGGCCTGTTTCCGGCTGTATATATATGATGATGATGATGATGATGATGATGATGATGATGGATCTCATGGATGGATCCCATGGATGGATCTCATGGATGGATCTCATGGATGGATCCCATGGATGGATCTCATCGGCCCAGGGAAGTGCAGAGGTGCTCGACCCCGAGGACAGAGAAGATATCCACAAAAAGCTGCAGTAACTCAGCGGGACAGGCAGCATCTCTGGAGGGAAGGAGTGGGTGGCGTTTTGGGTCGAGGCCCTTCTTCAGAGTGAGACCTGGTCAACGCCAACTCATCCTGAAACCCTCCATCGGCGGAGTCACTGCAAATTCGGTGCCGCATTCAACCGCAAGATGTAACGCAATTCAGTTGGTCAGTATTGAGTCTGACGAATTGCCCCCACCCCACCCCACCCCACCCCAAACGTGTATGGTTCCCCTTTCCACAGACTCCATCTGACCTGCTTGCTCTTCCCAGCATGTTCTGCTTTTATTTCAGAATTTCACCATCTGCAGCTTTTAAAATATTTTCGGCCACAAGATGCCTCTTCTTTGCCACATCATTTGCCTCTGACCTTTTTCCTCTTGGGGATTTTCAACCCTGCCTTGTAACATTTGAATTCAACTGTTCCGATATTCACTGACCGCATTCCCCCGCTCTACCACTGTAAATGTAACTCATTCCGATTTCTACCGGGGTTCAGGAGTGACCTGTAAAATGACGAGAGGCATTGATCAGGTAGATCATCAGTCTGAAGAAGGGTCTCGACCCGAAACGTCACCCATTCCTTCTCTCCAAGATGCTGCCTGATCCGCTGAGTTACTCCAGCATTTTGTGATACCTTCGATGTGTACCAGCATGTGCAGTTATTTTCCTACACCACTTGATAAGGTAGATAGCCGGAACCTTTTTTCCCCCCACAATGTGGAAATGTCAAAGACTCCAAAGAGAGCAAACTTTTAAGGTGAGAGGGGCAAGGTTTAAAGGAGATGTTAGGTGGAGTGTGTGGTGTGTACCTGCATTAGGCTGCCAGGGGTGGTGGTGGAGGCAGATACAAAAGTAACATTTAAGAGGCCTTTGGATAGGCACATGGATATCCATGGAAAATGGAGGGAAATGGATCATATGAAAGCAGGTGAGATTAGTTTAATTTGGCATCATGTGCAGCATAGACACTGTGGGCCGAAGGGCCTGTTCCTCTCCTCTACCATAATATGTTCCATGCTTCCTGAACATATTCAACACCAAACCTTGTTCACTGACTTACTGATCCTGCAAAAGCTTTGGTATAAACGTATCACACTTCAGCTCCATTCCTTCATGCCCAGGGCTCTCTTTCCTTGTGGTCAGATCTGTGTGGATTAGTTTAGGAAAATATCTGCAGATGCTGGTACAAATCGAAAGTATTTATTCACAAAATGCTGGAGTGACTCAGCAGGCCAGGCAGCATCTCGGTAGAGAAGGAATGGGTGACGTTTCAGGTCAAGGCCCTTCTTCATTCTAATTCAAGCATCTGCGTCAGTTCAGTTCAGTTTAGTTTATTGTCACGTGTACCAAGGTACAGTGAAAAGTTTTTGTTGCGTGCTATCCAATCAGCGGGAACTCAAGATATGATTCCAGTCGAGCCATTTACAGTGTATAGATACATGGAAGGTGTATGGAAGTGGCGGCGCCTAACGGCTGCGGCTCGCTAGCAGTCTGTTCGTCTTTTTTCCTTTTTTTTGTTTTTTTGTTGTTCGGTGTTGGGATGGTTTTTTTTTTTTTTTGGTTGTGTATGTGTGGGGGGTGGTGGTGGTGTGGGTGGTGGTGGTGTGGGTGGGGGGGTGGGGGAAACCTTTCTCTTTTAGGTCTCTTCCTCACGGTGCGGCTCGGCCGCGGGGCCTAACATCGCTGGTGCGGCTCGACCACGGGACTTAACAGTGCCCGGTGCAGCTCGGCCGCGGGGCCTAACATCGCTGGTGCGGCTCGGCCACTGGACTTAACATCGCCCGGCGCTGCTTGACCGCTGGACTTAACAGTGCTTGGTGCGGCTTGGCCGCGGGGCCTTCCATCGCCCGGTGCGGCTCGGCCGCGGGGCCTAACATCGCTGGTGCGGCTCGGCCGCTGGACTTAACAGTGCCCGGGCCGTGGGGCCTAACATCGCCCGGCGCGGCTCGGCCGCGGGACTTTTCATCGCTGGTGCGGCTCGGCCGCAGGGCCTAACATCGCCCGGCGCGGTTCGGCCGCTGGACTTAACATCGCCCGGTGTGGCTTGGCCGTGGGGCCTTCCATCGCCCGGTGCGGCTCGGACGTGGGGCCTAATATCGCCCGGTGCGGCTCGGCCGCTGGACTTAACATCGGCCGGTGCGGCTCGGCCGCGGGACTTAGCTGCGCACGGCTCGGTCGCGGGGCCTTCCACCGCCCGGTTCGGCCGCGAGACGTCTCAGCGCCCGGTGCGACTCGGCCGCGGGGGCTTCCATCCCCTTGCGGGGACTGTGCGGGTCGGTCGGGGACGAGCTGTCTGTCCGAGGGCGTGGGGAAGAGAGTGGAAGTTTTGTTGCCTCCATCACAGTGAGGGGGTGTTTGGAGTCACTGTGATGGACGTTTGTGTTGGGGTCATGTGTCTTGTGTTCTTTTTTGTGTGTGACTGCTATGTAGTTTCGTTCGGTACCTTGGTACCGAATGACAAATAAAGCTCTGTTGAACTGTTGTTGTTGAACTGTTGATAAGGGAAAAACATTTAGTGCAAAAAAAAGCCAGCAATGTCCGATCAAGGATAGTCTGACGTTCACCAATGAGGTAGATAGTAGTTCAGCACTGCTCTCTGGTTGTGGTAGGATGATTAAGTTGCCTGATAACAGCCGGGAAGAAACTGTCCCTGAATCTGGAGGTGTGCGTTTTCACACTTCTGTACCTTTTGCCTGATGGGAGAGGGGAGGAGAGGGAGTGGCCAGGGTGCGACTTGTCCTTGATTATGCTGCTGGCCTTGCTGAGGCAGTGTGAAGAACAAAAGCCTTTCACTGTACCTCGGTATATGTGACAATAAACTAAACTGTACTGAACTGTCTGTGTGGAGATACTGCCTTTAAACTGTGAGGATTAACTCGACCCGAAACGACACCCATTCCTTCTCACCAGAGATGCTGCCAGTCCCAGTGAGTTACTCCAGCATTTTGTGTCTACCTAGGATAAACTCAGGCCCCGAGCTCCTGAAGTGGAATTAAATGTGCCCATTCAAAGGAAATGCTCCACACTTCAGGCCGACATTTGTTTCTCAAACTCTCAAGAAAGGACACATTTAATCATTATCATAATAGTTTCTTGGTGCCATATTACCAAAATTGTAATATAGACCCAACAAAGATACAGGCAGCAGAGATCTGTGTGGATTAGTTTAAGAAAATAACTGCAGATGCTGGTACAAATCGAAGGTAAGTATTCACAAAATGCTGGAGTAACTCAGCAGGTCAGGCAGCATTTCAGGAGAGAAGGAATGGGTAACGTTTCGGGTCGAAACCCTTCTTCAGACTGATTAAGGTAAAGGTAAAAAGAACAAATCCATTGGCACCCAACACTCATGGCCTAAAGCACAGGTGAGGAGTGAATGTCTACAGGATAACATGTCAAGTTTATTTGTCACACACACATAAATGTGCAGTGAAATGAAAGATTACCCACAGTTCAACAACAAGAGCAATAAAAATAAGCAATAACACACAATTAAAAATAAGCAATAACACACAATTATCAATCAAACAAATAGAACCAGAAAGAAACATCCATCACAGTGAGTGTCCTCCAGTCACCTCCTCACTGTGATGGAAGGCCAGAATGTCTTTTCTCTTCCCCTGCCTTCTTCTCCTGCGGTCAGGCGATCGGATTCTTTGGTGCTATCATGACTACCTCTGGCCCAAACACCTGGGGACTCACACTGCTGAGAGCCATGGATAACGTAAACCTATCAAGGACTAAGCCAATTAGTGCGTGTTGGAAAGAAGTGTTCGAAAATTCATTTGTAGCCATTCTATCCATGACACGAGTAACCCTGAATACATTTCACAGCAACTGCCTTGTTCAACCCTGTCATCACACAAGACCAATAAGAAGTGTCAAAGGGTCTATACCAGCTGAAAATGGAGGAGTTGGGAGCAGATGGAAACTTCTGATACTTGGTGGTGAGAATCTCTTGTTACAAATGCACAGCATTGGCCACACGTGGGAAGAGAGAGACATGCCAGTGAACAACTGAGATATCGTAATCATGATCAATCCTTCAGAAAGAAGGCAAATCTGCTTGGTCACTGCAGATAGGACTTCCTGCTATCTGGCGCAGAGAAGGTCCTGTTGAAGAAAACTTTAAAACACACCGCAAAGATCGGTCAAGACTTTATTTAAGAGCGTCAAATACAGTGATCAATGCGATCAATCTGGTAGATTGCCACCAAACAAAGATTCATCTGCTTCTCATTCACCGAATCTCCCTTTGATGTGCAGTTCATTCTCCCTGGCAATCGAGCCTTTCCCTCTCCACATGGTCTTACAACAATCATACATCGAGCACCTCAGGAAGACGCAGGTTCACAAAACACACTTGAGTCGCATCCAGCAGCAGGCAGACTGATGTCTTGTTTCCCTTTAGATCTCCTTTTATTCTCATAAGGTTGTAAGGTCATGTGATAGGAGTAGAATTGAGCCATTCGGCCCATCAAGTCTACTCGATCATTCAATCGTGGCTGATCTATCTCTCCCTCCTACCCCCATTCTCCTGCCCTTTCCCCATAACCCCTGACACCAGTACTAATCAAGAATCCATCTCTGCATTAAAAATATCCACCGACCTGGCCTCCACAGCCTTCTGTGGCAAAGAATTCCACAGATTCACTACCCTCTGACTAAAGAAATTCCTCCTTCCGAAAAGGATGTCCTTTAATTCTGAGGCTGTGACCTCTCGTCCTAGACTCTCCCACCAGTGGAAACATCCTCTCCACATCCAAGCCGTTCACTACTCTGTATATTTCAATGAGGTCCCCCCTCATTCTTGTAAACTCCAGCGAGTACAGGCCCAGTGCTGACAAATGCTCATCATTGGTTAACCTATTGTATTTGCCACTTGTTCTTTCACAGTCCCCATCAGTGTCCTCCCCAACCACCTCCTCTCAGTAGCTCCAGAGATGCTTAGTCTGCTTTGCTGGATCTGGATTCATAATCTAGACATGATCTTCGGTGAGCAACAACTCTAAGAGAAATGCAGGGAGCAACATCAACCATGATACATGACCTTGTTTTTTTATTCTGAATTCTTGTCATGCGAAGAAACTACAAGGTGGAAAGTGGAAATGATTGAAGAATTTCCTCAAAGCTTCCTTGCAAAAGTTCTACCCCTCATCCATTTATGGAAATCCCTGACCCACGAATGATCAAAATGGAGGCATTTGTAATAGTATTGAGAATTTTGAGCCCATTGATTAGATGAGCAGAGAAGCTCAATGTAAATAGTAGGTGGAATGCACCACTTCTCCACCCGGCTCACCCGGTAAAACTCCTCCTGCCTCACGTGTGGCAGAGTCCACTGGTCCCTTGTTGTCTCTTCAGCCTTCTCAGAACCCATAGAAATGGATTGGAAGCAGACCAGTCTCAACAACCACTGAAGGCTGTGGAGGCTAAGTCAATGGATATTTTTAAGCCAGAGATAGATTCCTGATTAGTACGGGTTTCGGGGGTTGTGGGGAGAAGGCAGGAGAATGGGGTTAGGAGGGAGAGATAGATCAGCCATGATTGAATGGCGGAATGACCTAATTCTACTCCTATCACTAATGACTTTATGACAATAAAATGAGATCTAAAGGGTAACAAGACATCTGTCTGTCTCCCTCTGGGTGCGATTTCTATCTGCCGCTTAGTGCCATTGAAATGTGTGAACTTATGGGCCTCATGAGTGAATAAGCATAAGACAGCATTGACTAACTTCAGGAGTGGTTAATCAGTCATGAAGCACTTCAACCTGTTCTGAGGATGCGAAAAGTGTTCAAAACGTATAAATCCAAGTTTTACAAATTGAGCAGCATACAAAGCTAGGAAATGAATATGAAAACATAGCTTAACCTTCATTGGGATACAATGCCGAATAAGGAAAACACCAGGAAGGATATGCAGGCATGGAGGAAGGCACACAAAAGATTGACGACATTAGTTACAAGCGTAAGGTATTAGGGCAAAGTAAAACACTGGCGAGATAGCAATTATACTGTTTACAAACACTGAAGGTCCGTAGGCAAATTGATAGATGACTGACGTCCCCTGACGAAGGGCCTCGACCCGAAACATCACATGTTCCTTCTCTCCAGAGAAGCTGTCTGTCCCGCTGAGTTACTCCAGCTTTTTGTGTCTATCTTACATGGGATCTAGACCATAATTAAAGTGGAACTGTTACCAGCAGCTGAAGTGTTGATTTCCAGAGATACTGCGATTTGTTTTCCTTTGCAAATTATTTCCTGCTTTGATATCAACCCAATGTTTATTTTTATAAGTTGTTCAATTTAACTTGGCATGATTGCCATAAGATTAAACATCGCCATTACACGGGATATTTAGTTTTGCACAAGATTATGCACAAGAACTTTGTTAATTTTGACTTTTGGAAGTGAAATTAGTATTTAGCTTCAAGGATTGAATTTATAATTAGTCATTTAGATGTGCTTTGTTACAAACTGTGTTGAGGTTCGTAATCAAATGATAGTAAATCACGATCGGCATAAAGACAGAGTGCACTATCTCAACCATCATCAGTTCCTCTTATTTGCTGGATAATGCAAAGTTCAAAGTCCCACATCATGATACATTTTCGCAAGGCTGCATTTGCAGTTTCTGTCCCTCAGTGTGTCAGCTTTATGTACCAAGCCAGCCTTTCCAGCAGATTGACTTGACTTAACCCATCTGCAAACCTCTTGGGTGTCATGAGTGAGTTCTCCCATGCTAAAGTGGATCAACACCAATTTTAAGTGTAGCCTTTTCTGTGGTCAGTTAACTCATTGCAGATAGAAATTAAATCTTTTGAGTTTTTGGTTTATACCATGGATGGTTCTTTCACCCAGTCAGAGAGGTCAGAGTGGCTGCTTTGAAAACTCATTCACACAAAAGAAAAGGCGGGTCAGCAATTGCTGTATTTTCAAACTCCACAATCTTCACTGTAAACTGACACTACAGTAAATCTCTGGTAATCCACTATCCAACTGTTTGGAAATCCTGATAGTTTGGCATGTGGCTCGTCAGCTGATGTTATGTCATCCTACCTTCCACCTCATTGGCATCTGGTTCCTACACCCTCATCCCACTCACTGGGGCCCCACTTGCAGCTTGGCCGCGGGGCTTTACATCGCCCGGTGCAGCTCGGCCGCGGGACTTTTCATCGCTGGTGCGGCTCGGCCGAGGGACTTAACATCGCCCGGTGCGGCTCGGCCACGGGACTTAGCTGTGCACGGCTTGGTCGCGGGGCCTTCCATCGCCCGGCTCGGCCGCGAGACGTTTCAGCGCCCGGTGCGATTCGGCCGCGGGGACTTCCATCCCCTTGCGGGGACTGTGCGGGTCGGTCGGGGACGAGCTGTCTGTCCGTGGGCATGGGGAAGAGAGTGGAAGTTTTGTTGCCTCCATCACAGTGAGGGGGTGTTTGGAGTCACTGTGATGGACGTTTGTGTTGGGGTCATGTGTCTTGTGTTCTTTTTTTCTATGGCTGCTATGTAGTTTCGTTCGGTACTTCGGTACCGAATGACAAATAAAGCTCTGTTATACTTCCTTTTAAACTTAATGTGTCAGAAGGAACTGCAGATGCTGGTTTACCTGAAGAAAGGTGTGGAGCCTGAAGAAGAGTCTCGACCCACAACGTCACCCATTCCTTCCCTCCAGTGATGCTGCCTGTCTCGCTGAGTTACTCCAGCATTTTGTGTCTATCTTCCCTTTGGGGCAGTACCTGGTTCACTGGAAAATTTATCATGAAACTGTCTAACATCTAAACATAAATGTGAACTAATAAATACATTGGGATGTAGATAGAAATTACATTTAATAGTGCAGAGAATCCACCTATTCAGCATCAAAGTCCCAAAGTTGCCAGATCATTAGAATTTTACTGCTTTTCTTAAATTCTTATCAAAGAGAGTTTGAGTTTTATGTTAATATTGGATAAAATAATGAAATTATAAAAAGAGAAAGAAATACGGGCATTCGTTTTTTCTTATTTATTACTTTGTAATAGTACCTCAGCTTACCAAAGCATACATATTTGTGTGCAAACATTATACGACCAGAGTAATATAAGAATCCATCACATTAGTACAGTGCACAAGTGTTTCAAGTGTTACAATATTGAGCATCAAAAAAACTTGCAACTCCACAGTAGTGTATGTTGATACAATAACACATTTCTTGACTCCAAAGTCCCAACATAGTCTGATATCAGTGTGCATGTATTTTGATCTTGAATCATTCATATCCATAATGAAAAGTTAAAGTGGAACCCAATAATTTATGACAGTTCAGAACTTATTGATTCTCATTTTATCGATTAAAATCATAACATTAATGATTGGGGATTCAAGAACAACAGTTACGACATGAATTTAAATAGACCCCTTAGCATCAATCAAGGTATTTATTCACAAAATGCTGGAGTAACTCAGCAGGTCAGGCAGTCAGAAGAAGGGTCTCGACCCGAAACGTCGCCCATTCCTTCTCTCCTGAGATGCTGCCTGACCTGCTGAGTTACTCCAGCATTTTGTGAATAAATACCTTCGATTTGTACCAGCATCTGTTGTACCAGTTATTTTCTTATGCTACTTTAGCATCAGTCAAGTAGATAACATACTTTATGGAGAAACATCAAAAATAAAATTGATAAACAATGGACTCTAACCCATGAAAGACGATGGAGGGGTGAATGAAAGCTCAATTGAAAGGATGGATTTTGATACTGTTTGGAAAAATGCAGCTAAAAAGCGATGGAGAGAGCAGTTTATAGTCAAACAGAGGTGACTGAATGTTCTGCCTCAAATGGTTTGGAAGATGAGGATGGAATGGCTAGAGTTGGAGGATCAAAGATTGCGCAAGGAATTATAAAACTGGGAATCCTTATGAAAGATTGGGGAATGATAGAAAGACAAATAATTTTAAACTGAAGGTATCACAAAATGCTGGAGTAACTCAGCATTTCAGGCAGCATCTCAGAAGGAATGATTCAGGCAGCATCTCAGGAGAGAAGGAATGGGTGACGTTTCGGGTCGAGACCCTTCCTCAGACTGAACGCATCAGGAGATTGGGAGCCAATGCTGTTCAGCAAGCACACGAATGATGGAATATGTAGAAAGTGGGAGACTATTAGAAATATATTGGAAGAGTTGCTGATGTGGACAAAAACTAGTCCATAATTTAGTCAATTATAACCAAGAGGTCATATTGTGAAAATGCACTATGTAAATTGTTAATAATGATTGGATATTACTTTCACATTGTTCCATTTACAAATATCCTGTACTTGCTGCCAATTGCAAATACTTATTGTTTGATCTTAATACAATTTATTTGATTTTGCTTGCCATGAGTTTCAGATAACTGCCACTAACCTACTGTAGATACAATTCTGAAAACCCATCGTATCTTCAGAATTGTTTCTTCTTAAATCATGATTTCAACTTTCCTGCATCAATGTGCCAGCCTTGTATTTGTATGTAAATAGTATGTCAGTAGTAAAACAAGGCATGGCCTCAATTCAAGATAACAAAAGTGATCATTTCATAAAATCAGAATGCGTAGATGGATTACCAAATATGTACCTTTTGTCAGTGTTTACTAATAAAAAGAATGCTGCCAAATATTCCATGTTCTATGTTAAAACTCCGTAGAAAGACAGAAGAGCTAAATATGGGGTGAAAGTTGATCATGGGGAATTACTAGGGAGATTAGCTTTGCTTAAGATAGAAGCACAGGAGGCTATTTGGACCATCCTGCCTGTAAAGCATTCAATAAAACAAGACATATTTTGGCTCTGAACCATTGGTACATTAACCCTGTAATGTAACACTCCCTTAATATCCCAAAATAAATCGATCTCTTGCATGAAGGTACTCACTAGTAAACCTCCACGGCCTTTTCAGGTGTAACATTCTGAAGAATCACTTCTCTCCGAGTGAAGACATTTCTTTAAATCTCCTGCGATGCTGACCTCTTAGTTTGAGACTGTGACTGTTGGTGGCTGGCACTCCAACCAAGGGAAACATCATCCCCATATCTAACCTAACACATCCTATCATAATTATGTATATTTCATTTAATCCCATTCTTAAAAAGTCACCAAAAGATAGGCCCAATCTGCATTTTCACTGCTCACACAACCCAGGGATCTTCACCTTCATCCCAGGGATCAACACCTTCATTATCATTTCCTCTCTCATAAGGATATCCTTTATTAGAAGATGGGCCTGATGTCTACTTAATATTCCAGATAAAGGATCTTAGATATGAAGGGAAAGGAGGGGTATGGATTGTGCAGGGAATGGAGAGATATTAGACAGTTAAATTGGCCTTGTCATCATGTTCAACACAGACATTGAGGGCCAAAGGGCCTGTTCCTGTGTTATACTATTTCTACATTCTATGGACTCAGCAGAACCTTATATAATGGAGGTAAAACAATGAACCAGGTCAGGATGGGATGCATCCTTGTCTATCGATGGAGTTAGGATTGAAGGCTGCTGCCATAATCTTCCAATTCTCCCGAGATAATGGGGAGGTACTGGAGAAATGTACCATGACAAATGCAACACCCTTGTTTCACAAAGCAGTGCCGTGCAACTACAGGTCAGTCAAGTTAATCTTGGTTGAGGGGAAACCTTTGGAATGTTTTTGCGGTATATGGGCCAGACACAGGCAGGTGGGACTAGTGTAGCGGGGACATGTTGACCAGTGTGAGCCAGTTGGGCCGAAGGGCCAAATAGCTCCATCACTCTGTGACATTAATAAGGGAAAATATTAATAACCACGTGAGCAATTTAGAGTTGATAAAAGAGAGCTCTGAATTTAATTAACTCAACTAAATATTTTGTTGAAGTGATGAAGATAAATGAAGGGAATGCAGTGATTTGCTTGATAACGTCCCACACAAAGGTTGGCTGGTAAAATTGAATTTCATGGAATGTAAGGACCACTATCAACATGCCAGGAAGTTAGGTTAAAGGCTGAAAGCAAAGTAGCGATTATGACAGGTTTTCTTTTCAGACTGGAGGATGATAGAGAACGTTGTTTCCTGCGCTGTGGTCATTGTGTTTTCATGCTTATTAAAGTCCGAGACATTCTTGTGCAATGTTATGTTTCTGAATTTGTGGGTGACGCAAAGAGTGGCAATAGAGTAAACAGTGCGGAGGATAACTAACAGAGCCATGGAAAGATTACCTGAATGGCAAGGGTACTCTAAATACAGAGGACAAACAAGGAGAGACAATATAACTTAAGTTGTACAGTTTTGAAAGGTGTGCAGGACATGCGTGTATATTAATCCTTGAACGTAGGGAGCAGGTAGAGAGCGGTTAGTAAAATATGTGGGATGCTGGAAGATAGACACAAAATGCTGGGGTAACTCAATGGGACAGGCAGCATCTCTGGAGAGAAGGAATGGGTGACGTCTCGACCTGAAACGTCATCCATTCCTTCTCTCCAGAGATGCTGCCTGTCCCGCTGAGTTACTCCAGCATTTTGTGTCTATCTTCAGTGCAAACCAGCATTTGCAGTTCCTCACGATACAAGTGGGATGCGAGAATTCATCTGGAGAAGCTCAGTTACAAAAGGAGAGAAATGACACTGAACACTGCTGGGCCTCAGAAATTGAGTGTTGTTTCCAATTTTGATCAGAAGCTTAAGGAAGGATGTGCAGGTCCCACACAACATGCAGATATATCTCTCTACAGTAGTTAAAGGTATGAAAAATTTAATGAAAAGGTCATGACATCTTCAGGGAGTGTAAATAAAGGAAAGACTAGTTCAAGAAGCAGGGGACACACATTTAAAAGTACAGAGGGGATTAGGGTCAACCCCCTTAGAATAGCAAGGATCTGAAATTCAATCAGTCAAGCTGGAAGAAATACGAGTGCCTTAAAAAAAATAGGCCCTTGACCTGGTGTTAAAGGGAGAGAGGAGGGGAATGTGGTTGATTGGAATGCAATGCAAGATGGCATAGACTTGATGGACCGAATGGCCTCATGGTGCCACATAATTCTTATGAATATTTGTCAAAATATTGAACAGGATTTAATTATTGCACGGCAACATCTTGGTGCAAACATTCTTAATCATTACCAGGATGCTTACTGGCTAAAAATAAATCAATTATATGCATAGCTATTTCTAAATGAACTTTATGCAAAAATGTGTAGATACTTAAAAACTGTCAGATACTTTCTCAAAGTGCATTTGGAATGAAAAGTTGAAGCATAGATAATGCTACTTATTTCATAAAGTCTGGAATCCTTTTTGGGTTCAGGTTGTTCTCTGTGATTGCCACTATTTGCTTTCTTCTTTATATTTCAGAGAAGCGGATATTGAATGCAGAGAAGCAACGGCCCTTACTCTCGAACAGAGGAGAAACAAACATGTCCATAATACTTTTCCAGATGATCTTAATGGGGGGCAGAATCATCATGAAGGTCTTCACAATGGGCATTAGAAACCTGAAGTTAAAGTGTGGACTTAATTAGTCATAAAACATCACACAGATTCATAACAATAAAAGACAAACGAAGGAAACCATTCCAGACATTGGACTTTATCCTTGTAACTGGTGCACTACAATGCTGAGAACTACATTCTCAACTCTGTATCTATTGTCCTTTGAGTTTGACTTCATTGTATTTATGTATTGTATTGTTTGATTCAATTGGACAATATGCATAACAAAGCTTTCACTGTATCTTGGTACGGTACATTTGGCAATGAGAAGTATCAACCCAAGCCTGAACAAGGTGTTTCAAACTATGCATTTCCCACACACTGAGACCAGTTTTCTAGCTCAGTTAAATTCCCTTCTCTATTTGGATAAGCAGCGACTGTCACTACATCATTTGTACTCATTTTTATTCTCTTAATTGTACACAACATCACTAAAAAGATAGCACATGTCCCATAACATGAGCCTCTCCAACAGCCATAATAATCAACAATAAGTACAATCTGAATCACTGGTGTGTCCCCCGTACACACACACGTTTTGGTTTGCTAGTCCTCCAACTTCAACTCCCCAATGAGGAATGCCACACAAAGCATTGCACTTCCACTCACAGTGGTGCAGCCAGTAGAGCAGCCGCCTCACACTGCCAGATTCACAGCTTCTAGGCTGTCTGTGAGGAGTTTGCACTTTTTCCCAGGGACCATACGGGTTTCCTCTGGGCACTCTGGTTTCCTCCCACATTGCAAAGGCATGCGGGTTTGACCTCTAATTATGCCCCTAATGTAAAGGGGGTGAATGGGAAAGTGGGATAACATAGAACTACAGCGAAAGGTCAGTGTGGACACGGTGGGCCGCAGGGCCTGTTAACAATAGACAATACACAATAGGTGCAGGAGTAGGCCATTCGGCCCTTCGAGCCAGCACCGCCATTCAATGTGATAATGGCTTATCATCCACAATCAGTACCCCGTTCCTGCCCTCTCCCCATACCCCCTGACCCCGCTATCATTAAGAGCTCTATCTAGCTCTCTCTTGAAAGCATTCAGAGAATTGGCCTCCACTGCCTTCTGAGGCAGAGAATTCCACTGATTTACAACTCTCTGACTGAAAAGGTTTTTCCTCATCTCCGTTCTAAATGGCCTACCCCTTATTCTTAAACTGTGGCCCCTGATTCTGGACTCCCCCAACATTGGTAATATGTTTCCTGCCTCTAACGTGTCCAATCCCTTAATAATCTTATATGTATCAATAAGATCCCCTCTCATCCTTCTAAATTCCAGTGTATACAAGCCTAGTCGCTCCAGTCTTTCAACATACGACAGTCCCGCCATTCCGGGAATTAACCTAGTGAACCTACGCTGCACGCCCTCAATAGCAAGAATGTCCTTCCTCAGATTTGGAGACCAGAACTGCACACAGTACTCCAGGTGCGGTCTCACTAGGGTCCTGTACAACATTGTGGAGGCAAATGATGGCGTAGGCTACATGACTGAAGAATTTGTGGAGTAGATAAATGACTCAAATGAACAACAAACCTAAACCTCTTTTCAATTTTAAAATTATTAATTTGTCCCCCAACAAAACTGGATGTGCCTCTAAATTCTGAAGCTTCATACGGGCTTTTCCTGGAATTATGACTGGTTATAGAGGACTTCTAAAATTAAGGCCAAACTCTTGGAGTTAGAGCAGACAAGGTAACTTTCTGAAACTGTATTGCCATTTTTTAAGCATTAAATATCATCACCAATCTTCAACTGATATTTGATTTCTCTTTGCTTTAGTTATTTTTTTTATATCAGTAGGTCATGTAAAAGCAAGAAACAATCTTTAAAAGTAGCATGTTAATTATCTATCAGTTACAAAATTTATAACACAAAAATATTTTTACCTCAACTATTTGTGTTGGTCTTTATGTCTGCCATCATTTAATAACTCCTGGTGGCAAAAATGTTTTTGACCTATTCACTTCATGAAGTTGTATGTTCCTTATTTCAACCTACTCTGAGTAAAGTTGTTTCTCCTGAATTGGTTACTGGCTATCTCATATTTAAAAAAAAAGGGTTTTCTCTTTCATTTTGCTCACCCTTTCTGATTCTCCAGTGTCTGCTTGTGTTCCCTGTGGGAGAGGGTTACTGAAACTGTAGAATGCAATATTAAATGAGGACTGGCCCAGAGAGTAGATGAAGTGGCATCCCCCAAAGCTTGTGTCGGTCATCATTGGATCAGTATTGGACCACTGGCAGAATCGTCAGAATGTGGAAAGGAAAATTAAAGTGACAGACAGTTCAAAAACACCCTTACAGTCTGAGCGGATGTTTAGTTTAGGTTTGAGATACAGCGCAGAAACAGGCCCTTCGACCCACCGAGTCTGCACCGACCGCATACTAACGCTATCCTACACACACTAGGGGCAAGTTTACATTTATACCGAGCCGATTAACCTACGTTTTTGGAGTGTGGGAGGAAACCGAAGATCTCGGAGAAAACCCACGAGGGAGAACGTACAAACTCCGTACAGACAGCACTCGTAATCGGGATCGAACCCGGGTCTCTGGAACTGTAAGCGCTGTAAGTCAGCAACACTATCACTGCGCTACCATGCAAGATGTGTTCACTGAACTACTGCATTTGACTTATCTGAAGTTTTTCATCTGGAAGAACAGTTTTGGCCCTTGGTTGGGGGGAAGATGCAAAGATGCAGGTGTTGCATCCTTTCTTGTTACCTGTGAAAGTACCACGAGAAGGATGAAGATAACAAACCATAGAGTAACAAGGAGAACAGTCTCTTTGGAAAACCTAAAAGGGGGAGGGAGACGAAGATGTGGCTGGTAGTGGAATATGTTGGAATGAGAATCTGTTTCTTTTTACCTGGGGTTCCTCTCTGAAACTTTCTGTAATCCAGTCTTGCCTCAGCATCAGTAGTTAGCCTCTCTATTAACTCAGAAATGCATGACCCATAAAAATAAGAATGGGCTATTAGCTCCTTATTCCACCTTTCAATTAAATCAGGGACCATCGCATCTTAACTGCAAACATCCAGCTGTGCAGATGGTAAAATAGGCTGAAGTCAGCATAGTTTTATGAAGGGAAGATCTTGCCTGACAAATCTTTTGGAATTCTTTGATGAAGTAAATAGCAGAATGGACAAAGGGGAGTCAGTAGATGTTGTTTACTTGGATTTTCAGAAGGTGCCACACGTGAGGCTGCCAAGGAAGATGAGGGCCCATGGTATCAGAGGGAAGACACTAGCATGGATAGGTTGGCTGAATGGCAGAAGGCAAAGAGTGAGAATAAGGGGGACAGTTTCTGGTTGGTTGCCATTGTTCCACTGAGGTTGGTTTTTTCACATTGTATGTTAATGATTGGGATGATAGAATTGATGGCTTTCTGGCCAGGTTTGTGGATGGTATATAGATAGGTGGAGGTAGCGTAGAGGAAGCAGGAAGCCTGCAGAAGGACTTGGACACGTTGGGAGTGTGGGCAAAGAAGTAGCAAATGGAATACAGCACAGTAGAGTGTGGTCGTACACTTTGGTAGTAGGAATAAAGGCATAAGTAATTTTCTAAATTGGAAGAGGATACAGAAATCGGAGGTGCAAAAGAACTTGGAAGTGCTGGTGCATGGAATCCCAAAAGATTAACTTGCAAGTTGATTCAGTAGTGAGGAAGGCAAATGAAATGTTAGCAATCATTTTGAGAGGACTAGAATATAAAAGCAGGCATGCAATGCTGAGGCTGGTCAGACCACATTGTCAGCAGTTTAGGGCTCCTTATCTGAGGAGGGAATGTGCCAGCGTTGGAGAGGGTCCAGAGGAGGTTTACAAGAACGCAGCTGGGGATGATTGTATTAATGTACGATGAGCAGTTGATGACTCTGGGCCTATACTCGCTGGAGTCTAGAAGGATGAGGGGGGAACCTCATTGAAACTTACCGAATAATGAAAAGCCTGAATAGAGTGGGTGTGGACAGGATGTTTCCACTAGTGGGCGAGTCTAGGGCCAGAGGGCACAGCCTCAGAATAAAAGGACGTACCTTAGGAAAGGAGATGAGCAGGAACTTCTTTAGCCAGAGGGTAGTGAATCGTTGGAATTAATAGCCGCAGATGGCTGTGGAGGCCAAGTCTTTGGATATTTTTAAAGCGGAGATTGACAGGTTCTTCATTTATACTGGTGTCAAATGTTACGGAGAGAAAGCAGGAGAATGGGGTTGAGCGGAAAAGATAGACCAGCCATGATTGAATAGCAGAGTAGAAAGGCCTAATTCTACTCCGATAACATGAAATTTATTTAATAATATTTAATATTCAAATAAGCATTTTGTGTCACCCATTCCTCCTCTCTAGAGATGCTGCCTGACCCGCTGAGTTATTCCAGCATTTTGTGTCTACCTTTGATTTAAACCAGCATCTGCAGTTCTTTCCTACACTCCCAATATTCAGAATCATTTGGGTGAGGAAAATGATTTTTTACTTTTGTTCTGTCCTTCTCAACTCCATACTCTCTGTAACCTAATGGAAACTGTATCCTGCCCCCAAACTATGGTTTAGGCTTTAGGGTGTGGCTTCTATTTGCAGACTGACTATTAAACCTGTGGCAGAAAAAGCTCGTCTTTTTAATCACGAGACTTAAATTCCTGCAATGCCGATGATCTCCTCAGCCCAAACAAGGAATGTTAAACTGCAGAGCTTCTTATGACCAGTGAACAAGTTGGTGGTAGAGATTTTTAAATCAAAAATAAGCATACAGATAATTTTGATACAATACGTGGTTCCACAACACAAATTTTATATAACACGGGGGACAAATTACGGAACACTATTTGTATAACATTGGCTGAACTGGTTATGACACAACTTGCATCTGGAATTGGAGAATCATTCAAAAATTACTTTGGATATTGACAAGCAGAAAAAAAGCTGTCTTGAATTTTATAGACAATAGACAATAGGTGCAGGAGTAGGCCATTGCCCCTAATGTAAAGTGGGTGAATGGGAAAGTGGGATTACATAGAACTACTGCGAAAGGTCAGCGTGGACACAGTGGGCCGCAGGGCCTATTAACAATAGACAATAGATAATAGGTGCAGGAGGAGGCCATTCAGCCCTTCGAACCAGCACCGCCATTCACTGTGATCATGGCTGATCATTCACAATCAGTACCCGTTCCTGCCTTCTCCCCATATCCGCTATCTTTAGGAGCTCTATCTAGCTCTCTCTTGAAAGCATTCAGAGAATTGGCCCCTACTGCCCTCTGAGGCAAGGAATTCCACAGATTTACAACTGACTGAAAAAGTTTTTCCTCGTCTCCGTTATAAATGGCCGACCCCTTATTCTTAAACTGTGGCCCCAGGTTCTGGACTCCCCCAACATTAATAATAATAATAATAATAATACATTTTATTTATATAGCGCTTTTCATATACTCAAAGACGCTTTACAGAGATTTTGAGAACATAGGGAAATGAATAAATAGATAAATAAGTAAATAAATAAATGAACAGAGAAAGGAGACAGAAGGTGAGGTGACCTTCAGTGGTTGAAGGCAGTACTGAACAGGTGAACATTGGGAACATGTTTCCTGCCTCGAACGTGTCCAACCCCTTAATAATCTTATATGTGTAGGGGGAGAAAACTGTTTCGATCCAACCTCCACACAGTGACCAGACACCATTTTATCTCAAGAACACAGCCACTGTGAGCAACAGCGACTTGAAAAAGCAATTGCTTCTATTGACTCTTGTTGGAATGATAGTGTTAAACAAGGTACCATACAACCTTTGGTATTTTTAGCTTACAGTAACAAAATTAAACTTATTGCTATTAAAAAGGCCTTTTTTTGTTGAAAATCCTGTGGGAAAAATAAATTTTCTATTGTGTCTGAAATTTTCCAACCTTTAACCCCTTTCTCCCCATTGACACAATGGTCATTATTAAGCATCTTTCTACAATGCAAATTTTCTTAGCAACACGACTATCGTGTTATAGCAGAACTACCTATATTAAAAAATTAAAAAGAAACTTGCAGATGTTGGAAATCTAAAATAAACCATAAAATACTGGAAATAGCCAGCAGGTCAGGCTGCATCTGTGGGAAGAGACAGGGGTGAAATGTTAACTGTCTCTCTTCCCACAGATGCAGTTTTTGACCTGAAATGTTAACTCTTTTTCTCTTCCCACACAGTTTGGCTTGATTGTACTTATGTATAATATTATCTGAACTGATTAGCCAGCATGCATACCATGGGTGGTGCAGCGGTAGAACTACTGCCTCACAGCGCAAGAGACCCGGGCTCGACCCTGACTCCGAGTGCTGTCTGTATGGAGTTTGTACGTTTTCCCCGTGTCCTGCCTGGGTTTTCCCCTACACTCCAACGACATACAGATTTGTAAAGTTATTAGGCTGGGTAAAATGGTAAATTGTCCCTAGTGTGTGTATGATACCGTTAGTGTGTGGGGATCACTGGTCGGCACAAACTCGGTGGGCTGAAAACCCAGTTTCAGCACTGTATCTCTAAACTAAACTGTTCACTGTAAAATAAATCTAAACATGGCCTGACCTATTAAGTGGTCACAGCAGTTCTGCTTTTATTTCATCACATTGTTTTTCTTTACTCTCATTCCAAAGTCTCCTTCCCTGCACAATTATTGTTCCTGATCAATTTGACTCCAATTCCCTGACTTCACCGATGCAACCTTTCATTCTCAGTCACTTTTACAATGACATTAATTGACCCTGTCAGACCGAGTCTGAAGAAGGGTCTCGACCCGAAACGTCATCCATTCCTTCTCTTCCGAGATGCTGCCTGACCTGCTGAGTTACTCCAGAATTTTGTGAATAAATACCTTCGATTTGTACCAGCATCTGCAGCTATTGTCTATTGTCTATTGTCTATACTGCCATTCCTTCAGGTCACCTATATCTCAATGCTGCTCGGGCTACCGGTTATTTATAATGTCAAACAGTTTTGAGCTGAATTATGATGGCTCAAACAGAGGGTGTTTCACACCAACAAATGTCAGAGTTTGGTTTACTTTCATTTAGTTTGGAGCTATAGGATTGAAAAAAGCCATCATCGATCACTTGTTCTAATGTTATCCCACTTTCTCATCCACTCCCTGCACACGAGGGCCATTTGCAGAAGTCACACCTGCTTGTCTTTGGGATGTAGGAGGAAACCAGAGAACCTGGAGGAAACCCACTTGGTCACAGGGAGAAGGTACAAACACCACACAGACAGCAGCAGTTCCAGGCTCTCTGGCACTGTGAGGCAACAGCTCTATCCGAGTGTAGTGCTGATTCAGAGCTTTGTTGGATACAATGTTCAATCCATTCTCTTTAGATGGACACATTAGAAAAATGGGTGTGGGAATGGCATTGATGTAGGAAACTCAAGGTCAATGTTTTCTGTCCTAACAAAGCGACTAATTGAACATTTCGTTTGTGTTGGCAATCTGGCAATCTGGATGCTTTTTGTTTGAGCAGGAAAGGATTTTTAACATTTTCACTATCTGATTTATCTTGGAGATTAACCAAGTATTGCCTTCTCCACTGCATGCAATGTATGGTTTGCTATCAACCGTTGTTGGCAGGTTGCAACGCAGGGGAAACAAAAACACAGACTGTGAACTGGAGATTGGGAACAGGCGCTTACCAAATGTGGACGTAAGATGTGACGGCAAAGAGAATGCCGATGATGAAGGCCAGTGGGATGGCCAGGAAGAGAGTGAGCACTTTGTAAAGCAGGAACTTGCTGACTTCAAACGAGGCGTGGCTGCAAATCCAGATGCCATCGAAACTTTGTGTCGCAACAGGTTCTGCGATCACATCCTCAAAGGAAACCTAGGGCGAGAGAGAGAGAGTGAGAGAGAGAGTGAGAGAGAGAGTGAGAGAGAGAGTGAGAGAGAGAGTGAGAGAGAGATAGAAGACAAACAAGCACATCAGGGCTTTCACACACCAGTCACCAGGTCCGTCCACATCCCCGGCAGCCCGGGCAGGGTACAGCTCGCCATGTCACAGCTTCACTGGGGCAGTGTGAGTGTCACTGACCTCGTTGTATGTTTCACGCCACGCCAGTGAGATAGATGCACACGGCTCACCCTGCACTGCCCTGCCAGTGATGGATGCACACGGCTCACCCTGCACTGCCCTGCCAGTGATGGATGCACACGGCTCACCCTGCACTGCCCCGCCAGTGATAGATGCACACGGCTCACCCTGCACTGCCCCGCCAGTGAGATAGATGTACACGGCTCACCCTGCACTGCCCCGCCAGTGATAGATGCACAGGGCATCAATTAACCGACACACCTGCTTGTCTTTGGGATGTCGCAGGAAACTGGAGAACCTGGAGGAAACCCACTTGGTCACAGGGAGAAGGTACAAACACCACACAGACAGCACTGTGATGCACACGACTCACCCTGCACTGCCCCGCCTTGACAACGCTGCCCTCCGACACCACAACTTTATAGACAATAGCCAATAGGTGCAGGAGGAGGCCATTCTGCCCTTCGAGCCAGCACCGCCATTCAATGTGATCATGGCTGAACATTCTCAATCAGTACCCCGTTCCTGCCTTCTCCCCATACCCCCTGACTCCGCTATCCTTAAGAGCTCTATCTAACTCTCTCTTGAATGCATTCAGAGAATTGGCCTCCACTGCCCTCTGAGGCAGAGAATTGCACAGATTCACAACTCTCTGACTGAAAAAGTTTTTCCTCATCTCTGTTCTAAATGCCCTACCCCTTATTCTTAAACTGTGGCCCCTGGTTCTGGACTCCCCCAACATTGGGAACATGTTTCCTGCCTCTAACGTGTCCAACCCCTTAATAATCTTATACGTTTCACTAAGATCTCCTCCCATCCTTCTAAATTCCAGTGTATACAAGCCTAGTCACTCCAGTCTTTCAACATATGACAGTCCCGCCATTCCGGGAATTAACCTAGTACTTTAGCTTAGTTTAGTTTAGAGAAACAGGCCCTTCGGCCCCGACCAGCGATGCTCGCTCACTCACTCACTCACTCACTCACTCACTCACTCACTCACTCACTCACTCACTCACTCACTCACTCACTCACTCACTCACTCACTCACTCACTCACTCACTCACTCACTCACTCACTCACTCACTCACTCACTCACTCACTCACTCACTCACTCACTCACTCACTCACTCACTCACTCACTCACTCACTCACTCACTCACACTGTCCCACACTCACTGAGACCCAGCCGCTTCATCTACAGACCTGCACGTCTCTGGAGTGCGGGAGGGAATAGGATCTCGGACAAACCCCAGGCAGGTGACGGGGAGACGGTACAAAGTGTGTGTGTGTGTGTGTGTGTGCACACAGTGCTGTGGGCAGGGTGGGACCCGGGTCAGTGAGACACTGTGCCAGTGCAGACTGGAGACACTGGGACCCACACTGTGCCAGTGCAGACTGGTGCCGGACCCACACTGTGCCAGTGCAGACTGGAGACACTGGCTGCCAGCGGGGAACCCTGGTCTCCCTCCCTCTCCCTCCCTCTCCCCCCTCTCACCTTGACGTGTGTGTTGTTGCCCCCGGGGTCTCTGTCTCTGTCTCTCCTGTGTTGCTCTCTCCACTCCTGGTCCTCCTGCCCACCAGGCAGCAGCTTGGCCGCCCGCAGCACCTCCTCTGTGTCACCCCGCACCCCTCGGTCACCCGGCCCCGCTTCCTTCCCCATCTTCTTCTCTCCTCCCCTCGCCCTCGGTATTGCCTGGAGTTGCTCACGCACTTTCTCCCCGCAGCCCGTCCCCCCCCCCCCCGCCCGGCCGCCGATCCACCCCACACACACATGGGCGCGGTCACTGCTGACATCAACCAGCGCCACTGACAGCCTGACTGCCTGTTACCCGGGCTAGCAGTCCCAACAACACACACATATACATGCACACACACTCACACACTCACACATGCACACAGGTACATGCACACCGCCACACACATGCACACAGAGCCACGCACACAGGTACATACATGCACACAGGTACATACATGCACACAGAGTCACACACATGCACACACATGCACATAGAGCCGCACACATGCACACAGAGCCACACACATGCACACAGAGCCATGCACACAGTGCACACAGTCACACACACACTGCATCTCACACACAAACTGCACACAGAAGCTCAGTAAAACATGAACACAGTCACAAACTCACATACACAAAGAGGTATATCCACAGTCTGACACAAACAGCGAATCACACACAGGGACAAATACACAAATAAGTACATTCACACTTTCACATGGACAGAAGCACACACCCACAGTGATAAATAAATGTGGGTACATACAATCGGCACATACATAATCTTACATAGACACACACAAACAAATAAACTCGGATATACACAAAAAGGCACGTATACAATCTCACATTGCCAGAGACAAACACACACATACACAGGGACAAATTAACTCGATACACCGAGAGAGATACATCTCCAATCGCCCACAGGGATACACAATTTCACAGGGAGATACACACACACACACACACACACACACAATCTCATCTCCACATGTACACAGGGACTAAATCAGGATAACATAGACAAAGACAATCTCAATCCACACTTACAAAGAGGGAAATACACATACACACAAACGTCATACACATTCACAGATACATCACAATGGCCTCTACATACTGTGGGGTCGGGGAGGACACGTGCTTCGGCAGTAACCATACCGACACTTGCTGTAGGGAGAACTCACATGATTTATTTTATTGGCAGTGGGAAGAAAGTCCACCAGGGGCCACATGGGAGCTGCTGGTGATCTCGGGCTTGTCCCGGCAGCTCAGTCTTGCCCTTTGAAGGAGGAGGACCGTGTGGCAATCAGTGGTTCTGTGACTTTGAAGAGGGCTGGGATCTGTAGATGAGGCCATGTTTTTGGTGCTTGGTCCTTGATGGGGAGATGACCTCCGTCTCAGGACATTGAGCGCTCCTTCCACCGTTTGCACACAGCTTCCTCTCATGGGGATCCGAGGCACTCAGTACATTCCTGCTCCATTGTGTACTGTCACACACCAGGATTCCCACAAAACTATATACTTTTTCAATGGGACTTTGAGGCACTTTCTTTGCCCTGGAAATTCCTTGTTGTGACAGAGCTTGGAGCCGAGTGCTTACTTTGGGAGTCTGAGGCCAGGCACGGGGATGATGTGGCCTCCAAGTCCAGCTGATTAGATGCACATAGTACCTCCATGGTGGAAATGTTGACCTGGGAGAGAATGTTGACTTTGGTTTACCCAGCCAATCTGTGGATTTTGCCACTACTGCCTTAATGGCATTTCTCCAGTGTTTCTCCAGTTGCCAACTTCTCACTCCCAAATAAGGGACAAAGGGTGCCATCACTGCCCCGCGCCCCACATGACCTCACCCAGCCAGCAGCCACGTGCTCCCGCTCCACCAATGGCAGCCGCCCGGCCCGGGTGGGCTACGAATTTGGGCATTTGAGGTCTAGGTCATTGAACACATTTTTCCTCATTCAGCCAAGAGTTATGCTGGTAAGTGATGGTAAATTTTGTCATAAATTTCTGTCCTCATATTAGTAATTTTTTTATTCCCTAAAATCCCTTTTGTGTTTTTATGACTGTTGCCAGATCAATTTCCCTCCTGGGATAAATAAAGTTCTGTCGTATCGTATCGTATCGTTAATAGTTACAAAGCCTCAAAGAATCGGACCAGTGGTTCCACCATTGCATCTTATTATGGATATTAATTGCATGGAGCAGTATTGGTGGACAAGGGCGGATAGATGATTCTTGGATTTCAGATATTTGATCTAAAGGTGTCCTCTCATATGTTTCAGTGAAGATGCCAACACTCTGAAAGTGCAATTCTGCATAGTGTAGATCGATGTATCCCCAACACAGGTAGACACATGAACAAGCACAGCACGGTGGGGCAGTGGCAGAGTTGCTGCCTTTTAGTGCCAGAGACCTGGATTTGTATTTGAGGAAGGACATCCTTGCTATTGAGGCAGTGCAGCGTAGGTTCATGAGGTTAATCCCTGGGATGGCGGGACTGTCATATGAGGAAAGATTGGAAAGACTGGGCTTGTATTCACTGAAATTTCGAAGGATGAGAGGGGATCTTATAGAAACGTATAAAATTTATAAAATAACTGGACAAGCTAGATGCAGGAAATATGTTCCCAATGTTGGGGGAGTCCAGAACCAGGAGCCACAGTCTAAGAATAAAGAGGAGGCCATTTAAAACTGAGGTGAGAAAAAACTTTTTCACCCAGAGAGTTGTGAATTTGTGGAATTCTCTGTTACCGAAGGCAGTGGAGGCCAATTCACTGGATGAATTTAAAAGAGAGTTAGATAAAGCTCTAGGGGCTCGTGGAATCAAGGGATATGGGGAGCAGGCAGGCACGGGTTAATGATTGTGGATGATCAGCCATGATCACAATGAATGGCGGTGCTGGCTCAAAGGGCCAAATGGCCTCCTCCTGCACCTATTTTCTATGTTTCTATGTTTCGATCCTGACTAGGGGTGCTTCTGTGCGGAGTTTGTATGCTCTCCCCGTGGTCGGGTGGGTTTTTCCTGGGTGCTCTGGTTTCGTCCCGCGCTCCGAAGACATACAGGTTTGTAGGTTAATTAGCTTCAGAAAAGATTGTAAATTATCCCTAGTGGGTAGGATTGTACTGGTTTACGGGAATCGCTGGGCGGCGCAGAGTCGGTGGGCTGAAGGACCTGTTTCCATAGATAGACACAAAAAGCTGGGGTAACTCAGCATCTCTGGAGAGAAGGAATGGGTGACGTTTCGGGTCAAAACCCTTTATCAGACTGGTTAGGGATAAGGGAAACAAGAGCTAGAGACGATGATGTAGAGAGATAAAGAACAATGAATGAAAGATATGCAAACAGGTAATGATGATAAAGGAAACAGGCCAAGCTGTATCTCCAAACAAGCAAACAAAGAAACCCGTATATACACATAATCACATACAGATACAAATATACACACACACTAATGCAAACATATAAAGGGGCATACATAGAATTATACACACACACTTGTGGCAGATGCAGTATAATATAGATAAACGTGAGGTTATCCACTTTGGCGGCAGAAACAAGGAGGCAGATTATTATGTCAATGGAGTTAAATTAGGTAAGGGGGAGGTGCAGCGAGACCTGGGTGTCCTTGTACACCAGTCACTGAAAGTTTGTGTGCAGGAACAGCAGGCAGTGAAGAAAGCTATTGGAATGTTGGCCTTCATAACAAGAGGAGTTCAGTATAGGAGTAAACAGGTTCTTCTGCAGTTGTATAGGGCCACATCTGGAGTATTGTGTACAGTTTTGGTCTCCTAATTTGAGGAAGGACATCCTTGTAATTGAGGCAGTGCAGCGTAGGTTCACGAGATTAATCCCTGGGATGGCAGGACTGACATATGAGGAAAGATTGAAAAGACTAGGCTTGTATTCACTGAAGTTTAGAAGGATGAGAGGGGATCTTATAGAAACATATAAAAAATAGAAAAGGACTGGACAAGCTAGATGCAGGAAAAATGTTCCCAATGTTGGGCGAGTCCAGAACCAGGGGCCACACAGTCTAAGAATAAAGGGGAGGCCACTTAAAACTGAGGTGAGAAAAAACCTTTTCAACCAGAGAGTTGTGAATTTGTGGAATTCTCTGCCACAGAGGGCAGTGGAGGGCAAATCGCTGGATGGATTTAAAAGAGAGTTAGATAGAGCTCTAGAGGCTAGTGGAATCAAGGGATATGGGGAGAAGGCAGGCACGGGTTATTGATTGGTGACGATCAGCCATGAGAACAATGAATGGCGGTGCTGGGTCGAAGGGCCGAATGGCCTCCTCCTGCACCTATTTACTATGTTTCTATGTTCTATGTTTCACACATATATACCATATGTATGTAAAATATTAAAGTCTGTCCGCGCTCTGAACTAACAAACACCGTCAGACACTGATAGAAAAGACACAACTTTATTAGGCTAGCGAGAGTGGGAGAGTCACTGTAGTATGGTCAAGTCAAGTCAAGTCAAGTCAATTTTATTTGTATAGCACATTTAAAAACAACCCAGGTTGACCAAAGTGCTGTACATCTGATTAGGTACTAAAGACAAAATGAAACATACAGTAGCACACAAACATAACAGCACATACAAAACAATTCACAGCACCTCCTCAATGGGCCACAAACGCTAGGGAGTAGAAATAGGTTTTGAGCCTGGACTTAAAGGAGTCGATGGAGGGGGCAGTTCTGATGGGGAGAGGGATGCTGTTCCACAGTCTAGGAGCTGCAACCGCTAAAGCGCGGTCACCCCTGAGCTTAAGCCTAGACCGCGGGATAGTGAGTAGCCCCAAGTCGGCCGACCTGAGGGACCTGGAGTTAGAGAGGTGGGTTAGAAGATTTTTGATGTAGGGGGGGGAATGTCCATTTAGGGCTTTATATGTGAATAGGAGTAGCTTGAAGTTGGTTCTGTACCGTACAGGGAGCTAGTGGAGAGAGGCCAGAATCGGCGTGATGTGGTCCCTTTTACGGGTACCCGTCAGGAGTCTCGCTGCGGCGTTTTGGACCAATTGCAGGCGGGACAGGGATGATTGGCTGATCCCAGTGTATAGGGAGTTGCAGTAGTCTAGGCGGGAGGAAATGAAAGCGTGAATGATTTTTTCAGTGTCGTCGAATTGGAGGATTGGTTTGATTTTAGCTATGGTACGAAGTTGGAAGAAACTGGCTTTTACCACAGCGTTGACTTGCTTGTCAAACTTTAATGCAGTCAAATATCACACCGAGGTTTTTGACATGCGGTTTGACTAGGCAGGATAGACTTCCAAGACTGCCTGTTATCGATTTGATGGAGTCGGGGGGGGGGGGGGGGGGGGGGGGGGGGATAGGATGACCTCAGACTTGCTCTCGTTTAATTGGAGGAAGTTCTGTGCCATCCAACATTTTATGTCCTCAAGGCAGTGTAAGAGGCTGTTTAAATTTGACTGGTTGTTGGGTTTCAGGGGGAGGTAAAGCTGAGTGTCATCGGCATAGCAGTGGAAAGAAATGCCGTGCCTTTGAATGATTTGGCCAAGGGGGAGCATGTATAGAGAGAAGAGAATGGTGCCTAGGATGGAGCCTTGTGGAACTCTGCAGGAGAGGCTAGCTGGAGAAGAGGAATAACTGCCTATGTTGATGGCGAAACTCCTATCTTTGAGGTAGGAAACAAACTAGCTCAGGGCAGTGCCATCAATGCCAACCGCGAACCGGAGATGGTCAATAAGGATAATGTGGTCCACTGTATCGAACGCTGCGCTGAGATTGAGAAGGAGCAGGATTGCACAGTCGCCGGTGTCGATGGCGAGAAGCAGGTCGTTGTGTACCTTCAACAAGGCAGACTCTGTGCTGTGGTGGGCTCTGAATCCTGACTGGAAACTTTCCAGGATGGTGTTTTGGTGTAGGTAGGGCACTAATTGGTTTAGAATTGCCTTTTCAAGGACTTTTGACAGGAATGGCAGTTTGGAAATGGGTCTGTAGTTGCTAGGCAAGGTGGGGGTCTAGGTTAGGTTTTTTCAGTAGGGGCTGGACCACCGCGTGCTTGAAACAGGTTGGAACGGTGCCAGTGGCCAGAGAACTGTTGATAATAGAGAGGATGCTGGGACCGGCTATTGCAATGACATCCTTCAGAAGGGCAGTGGGGGCAGGATCAAGGGGGCAGGTTGCAGGTTTCATAGCGGAGACAAGCTTTGCAAGGGTGGATAGAGTGACGGTTTGGAAACAGTCCAATTTAGATGAACAGACTAGTGAGACAGCTAGGTCACGGATGGGAGGGGAAATGTTCATTCTAATGTTCTCAATTTTGCTGGTGAAAAATTTAGCGAATTCTTCACACTTAGCAGGGGACGCAACTAAGCTGGTACTGGGGGCGGGACATATGACAGAGGTAATAGTGCTAAATAGGATCTTGGAGTTATGAGAGTTTTTGGAGATAAGTTCGGAGAAGTATTGTGCTCTAGCAGACTTTACTGCTTCCTGGTATTTGAGAAGATTGTTTCTCAGAATTTCGAAGGAAATTTGAAGCTTGTCACATTTCCACCTCCGTTCTGATTTTCTGCACTCCCTTCTTAGGGCTCTGGTGGTGTCATTGAGCCAAGGCCGACCTTTGGGCTTAAGCTTTTTCATTTTAAGGGGAGCGATAGAATCCAGGATGGAAGTGCAAGTGATATTAAATAAAGTGATATTAAATAAAGGTGCCAGCACCTCGCAGTCCCACACAATTACTCTGTGCACTGGTAGTATATTTATACACAAGTAGTCACGGGTCCAGCTAATCACATAATCAGCACGTTTCTGCACCGGTTCTTATTGTCTAGAACAGACTTCTTGTTGTCTGGTGTACTACTTGGTATCGACCTTTCTCCTTTAGTCACAACACCCTCTGCAGTTCTGCAAAACAACCCATTATACTTTAGCTAGCAATTCTAAGTAAGTAAAGCAGGCTCACCACGTGCAACACGCAATCTGTCACGTACACATTAACTCTTAAACCCCCATCCTCCTTTAAAAAAAAATTATTTAGAGATACAGCGCGGAAACAGGCCCTTCGGCCCACCGAGTCCGCGCCACCCTGCGATCCCCGCACATACATTTACACTATCCTACACACACTAGGGACAATTTTTTTGTACATTTACCCAATCAATTAACCTACATACCTGTACGTCTTTGGAGTGTGGGAGGAAACCGAAGATCTCGGAGAAAACACACGCAGGTCACGGGGAGAACGTACAAACTCCGTACAGACGGCGCCCGTAGTCAGGATCGAACCTGAGTCTCCGGCGCTGCATTCGCTGTAAGGCAGCAACTCTACCGCTGCGCCACCGTGCCTCCTCTACATATACACATATATATACACACACCCACATATAAATAGATACACACACACACATATATATTTATATATATATATTTATACAACCACATATAACGATATAAGGATACACACAGACATACCCTCGCATACAGGTGCAAAGGCAGTAATACATGCATACACACATACACAGAAGTCTGAAGAAGGGTCTGAGCCCGAAACATCGTACATTCCTTCTCGAGAGAGAGATGCTGCCTGTCCCGCTGAGTTACTCCAGCATTTTCTGACGACCACACATACACAGAATTGCACTCACACATTCCCAGGTGCCTCACACAAATGCTGCTCTAACACATACTCAAGATCTAGTCACTGACCCAGCAGGTTAAGGTCAATGCGAGCTCAGCAACGCATTGTTCAAATTCACTGAAAATAAATTGGCAGCGTTCAGTGTCTGTTGTATTCCTCCCAATTTCAAATACAATTATGTGCTTTAATTAGGAAGCCAGACGAACGGATGCACATGACGTTGATGTGGATAGATTTGAGAAATAGTTTCCCATTGCTGGATATTCCTTTCCCAAAATCCGAATAACAATCACTATTCAAAAGAATCGCAAATCTTTCCTGTCTTTAGCTGGCAATGGAGGCAAGGAAACAGCCAGGGTTAATGCACAGGTTAAAACGGCCATTGATATTGGTGTTACTTTCAGGATTCTTATTGAATTATGTAATATTTTACTGCTTTAACTGTGAGGGAATCAGTCTGGTGTTCCATGCCAGCCATCCTGCAATTGTCGACTTAAATAGGGCGGCTGTAAATGGTGAATTGATTTATGACTGTATTGATTAAAATACCAAAGCATTAAAACATCCATATTTGGATAATTTACCAAAGAGAAAACTGCACAGTGGGCTGAAAAGCAAGATATGTTAATATTTAAATTAAACTATCTAGCAAAAGAATACATGGACTGAGTTAGTTGGACGTGAAGTGTCTTCAACCTCTGCTTAAACATTAATATTTTAACCGAAAATGAGTTCATAAGAAGAGGAGTTGAGTATAGGAGCAAAGTGGTCCTTCTGCAGTTGTACAGGGCCCTAGTGAGACCACACCTGGAGTACTGTGTGCAGTTTTGGTCTCCAAATTTGAGGAAGGATATTCTTGCTAATGAGGGAGCGCAGCGTAGATTCACGAGGTTAATTCTCGGAATGGCGGGACTGTCGTATGTTGAAAGAATGGAGCAACTATGCTTGTATACACTGGAATTTAGAAGGATGAGGGGATCTTATTGAAACATATAATAGTGTTAAGTGATTGGACAAGCTAGAAGCAGGAAACATGTTCCCAATGTTGGGGGAGTCCAGAACCAGGGGCCACAGTTTAATAATAAGGGGTAGGCCATTTAGAACGTAGGTGAGGAAAAACTTTTTCACTCAGAGAGTTGTGAATCTGTAGAATTCTCTGCCTCAGAAGGCAGTGGAGGCCGATTCTCTGGATGCTTTCAAGAGAGAGTTAGATAGAGCTCTTAAAGGTAGTGAAGCTAAGGGATATGGGGAGAAGACAGTACGGGGTACTGATTGTGGATGATCAGCCATGATCACATTGAATGGCGGTGTTGGCTCGAAGGGCCAAATGGTTTACTCCTGCATCTATTGTCTATTGTCTATTGTCTATTATCTATTGGTAACATTATAGATGACTACATTATACAATCATTATACAAGTCTGCATAAGTCTCTATATATGTATATAATTTTACAAGAGTGAAGAAGGGTCTCGACCTGAATCGTTACCCATTCCTTCTGTCCAGAGATGGTGCCTGACCTGCTGAGTTACTCCAGTATTTGGTGTCTATCTTTGGTGTAAACCATCATCTGCAGTTCCTTCCTATACATTCTCTGAGTGGCGTATATCAAAAATGAAACGGTGCAAGTCCACCAGCTATCAACTCCCCACCCCTGGCCCTGTTTGCATGAACGCACCTGGCTGGATGTGCAGCGATGGATGAGCTAAGTGAACGGTGTCACTGCGAACAATCGTGTAATGTGTGCCTCAGCAAGAACCTTACTGTGAGTGAGTGAGTGAGTGAGTGGAGTGAGTGAGTGAGGGAGTGAGTGGAGTGAGTGAGTGAGTGAGTGGAGTGAGTGAGTGAGTGGAGTGAGTGAGTGAGTGAGTGAGTGAGTGGAGTGTGAATGAGGGAGTGAGTGAGTGAGTGAGTGAGTGGGTGGAGTGAGTGAGTGAGTGAGTGGAGTGAGTGAGTGGAGTGAGTGAGTGAGTGAGTGAGTGAGTGAGTGGAGTGTGAATGAGGGAGTGAGTGAGTGAGTGAGTGAGTGAGTGAGTGAGTGAGTGGAGTGAGTGAGTGGAGTGAGTGAGTGAGTGAGTGAGTGAGTGAGTGAGTGAGTGAGTGAGTGAGTGAGTGGAGTGAGTGAGTGGAGTGAGTGAGTGAGTGAGTGAGTGGAGTGAGTGAGTGGAGTGAGTGGAGTGAGTGAGTCGAGTAAGTGGAGAGAGTGGGTGGTGAGTGAGTGAGTGGGTGAGTGAGGGAGTGAGTGAGGGAGTGAGTGGAGTGAGTGGAGTGTGAATGAGGGAGTGAGTGAGTGAGTGAGTGGGTGGAGTGAGTGAGTGAGTGAGTGGAGTGAGTGGAGTGAGTGAGTGAGTGAGTGAGTGAGTGAGTGAGTGAGTGAGTGAGTGAGTGAGAGTGAGTGGAGTGTGAATGAGGGAGTGAGTGAGTGGAGTGTGAATGAGGGAGTGAGTGAGTGGAGTGTGAATGAGGGAGTGAGTGAGGGGGTGAGTGAGTGGAGTGAGTGAGTGAGTGAGTGAGTCAGTCAGTGGAGTGAGTGAGTGGAGTGAGTGAGTGAGGGGGTGAGTGAGTGGAGTGAGTGAGTGAGTGAGTGGAGTGAGTGTGGGGAGTGAGTGGAGTGAGTGAGTGGGTGGAGTGAGTGAGTGAGTGAGTGGGTGGGTGAGTGAGTGAGTGAGTGGAGTGAGTGGAGTGAGTGAGTGAGTGAGTGAGTGAGTGAGTGAGTGAGTGAGTGAGTGAGTGAGGGAGTGAGTGAGTGAGTGGAGTGAGTGGAGTGGAGTGCGTGGAGTGGAGTGAGTGAGGGAGTGAGGGAGTGAGTGAGTGTTGAGTGAGTGAGTGAGTGAGTGAGTGAGTGAGTGAAGTGAGTGAGTGGAGTGAGTGAGTGAGTGAGTGAGTGAGTGAGT
Source organism: Rhinoraja longicauda (assembly GCF_053455715.1). Taxonomy (NCBI): domain Eukaryota; kingdom Metazoa; phylum Chordata; class Chondrichthyes; order Rajiformes; family Arhynchobatidae; genus Rhinoraja; species Rhinoraja longicauda. The sequence goes on from NC_135972.1 coordinate 39,229,224, forward strand.
GAGTGAGTGAGTGAGTGAGTGAGTGAGTGAGTGAGTTGAGTGAGGGAGTGAGTGAGTGAGTGAGTGAGTGAGTGAGTGAGTGAGTGAGTGAGTGAGTGAGTGAGTGAGTGAGTGAGTGAGTGGAGTGAGTGTGGAGTGAGTGAGTGAGTGAGTGGAGTGAGTGGAGTGAGCCCGTATCCTGTGGGAAATGATTGCACCGAGAATCTCCTGTTGACAACATCCCAATGAATATGCAGAACGCAGAGAATTCTCAGTTGATTCTATTTGTTGGTTGGACATTGTGCCTTTTCCCACACTTGGCAATGCTTAACAAACAGAGGTCTTGGAGAAACAACTTATGACTGTTGTTGGTTATGTAAAGGTCAGTGCAATTGGGTAATTATTGTTAAAGATAAACTCAAAGTATAAAGTTTAAATATTTCTTCAGACATGCATTTACAATCAATCAGACACCATCAATGCTGAAAACCACGTTAGCAAGCAAGTCTTTTGTAAATGTTGCTGTTGCTATTGTATTCGCTTTTGGAGGACAATGATGTGTTGTGATCAAAGGCAGAAGCACTTCCTGGAATAGGTTGAAATCCTTGTTGCACCCATTTTCCTCCAGTTGTTTTCATAATTAATACGGGGAGTAATGTGTGGAAAAAATTAACCGTTGCAAAATTCCACAGTGCCCAGCACAGGATGCATTCCAAGCAGAATTTCCTGCATGTATTGTTGTGTTGTGGATAAACACCTCGAGCGGTTTGCAGCTGCATTTGTTTACACTGCATGGAAGAGATTATAGTTTAGAAAACTGATAGACAATCAATTGTAATGAATAATCTAGGTGGTTTACAAAGAAGACATCAAAGGAGGTGAATAGCTCCATATTCAAATGACTCATCTGAGAAAGCTACAGCTGCAGGCTGCATGCACGTGTGTGGGGAGGAACTGCAGATGCTGGTTTAAACCGAAGATAGACACAAAATGCTGGAGTAACTCAGCGGGTCAGGCAGCATCTCTGGAGAGAAGGGATGGGTGATGTTTCAGGTCGAGACCCTTCTTCAGACCCGAAATCCGGGTTCGATCCTGACTACGGGAGCTTGTTTGTATGGAGATCGTACGTTCTCCCCGTGATCGAGAAACAGAAACATAGAAAATAGGTGCAGGGGTAGGTGATTCGGCCCTTCGAGCCAGCACCATGGCTGATCATCCAAAATCAGTACCTCGTACGCTGCTTTTTTCCCATAATCCTTGATTCCGTTAGCCACGCAGGTCACGGGGAGAACGTACAAACTCCGTACAGACAGCACCCGTAGTCCGGAGCTGCAAGTGCTGTAAGTCAGCAACTCTACCGCTGCACCACCGTGCCTAAATACTGTCTGTAGAAACTCTTTATCATTTGTAATTAATCGGTATACAGCTACTGTATAATTGAGGGCCTGTTGATGAATAGTGTAATGGAGACAGCCTGTTGATGAATGGTGTAAAGGAGACAGTTTGACAGATGACTTTGGAACATGCCAGACAAGTTGCAAGAGTTGTATTCTGATTTTGCTCAAGAAAAGACATCGTCCAGAATATTACGAGACAACTAGCTTTGAAAATATTGCAGGTGAATTCCTTGAGCAGTTTCTTTTCTTCGTTTTTTTGGTTTGAGATCTTCTTCAGAGCATGATATCCACAGACCTTAGCCTCAGTTCCGAGCATGGAGTAATTCAAATAATCAGCTGCTGCCTGTTTCAGGTGATGTCGAGATGTTGTGCCTCTATTAGAGTACAGGAGTTAGGAAATCTTGACGAGATACCTTCAGCATTGAAGGTCATCCTAGCTAAGAAAGCAGATGTTTGCTTTGAAGTTATTCCAGAGTACACTCAGTGGATTGACTTCCATGATGAGGAGATTGCCCTATGAGTTCAGATGGGGTTAGACGAGCCAAAACCACTGGACTTTAGAATAATAGTAGGTATTCTCAATGAGATATCTAAGATCTGTGGTGGCAGAGTGTACAGCTGGAAGGGTTGCTGCCTCACAGCACCAGAGAGCTCAGTTCAATCATGATCTTCAGTGCAGTTGGTGCAGAGTTTGTTCGAGCTCCTTATGACAATGGGTGTTTTTTCCAGGTGCTCCAGTTTCCTTCCACATCTCAAAGACGGCCGGTATGTAAGTTGTGGCTGTAAATGTCCCCTAGCGTGCGGATAACCTTGAGGAGAGTGGATGGGAATGTGGTTGGGATTAAGGTGAGTGGGTGACGGATGATCAGTGTGGCTTTGGGGGGCCTGTTTCTGTGCAGGAAATCTCTATGAAGCCGAGCATCACACAGGGGAACGGCTTCCTGCGCATTGGTGCTGCTTCCTGTATGTACAGAGCCTACAATTAGAGAACATTAATTTGTTTGAGCGCCCATCATTTATTCCTCAACCAACATCTATCAAATGGGTGATCTAGATATTGTTTCATCAAGAGCTGAGAGCCTCTTATTGTCATCTGTCCCAGATAGAACAATGACATTCTCACTTGCAGCAGCACAACAGAATATGTAAACATAGTACACTGTAAACAATATAATGAACAAGAAAAAACAATTCTTAAAACAAGCAAACAGCAAATAGTGCAAAAAGACATAACCAATGCCCCCAAGTCTATGTGGTTCAGAGGTTATTTGAGGTTGTGGTGTTTAAAAGCCAAATGGCTGTAGGGAAGAAGCTGTTCCTGAACCTGGACATTACAGTTTTCTGACTCCTGTACCTTCTTCCTGATGGCAGGGGTGAAATGAGTGTGTGGTCAGGGGGGGTGTGAGTCTCTGATGACGCTGGCTGCCTTTTTCAGGCAGTGACTCCTGTACATTCCCTGGATGGTGGGGAGGTCACTGATTGTGGTTGCTAGCTATGCACAGGTTGGCTGCAATATTGCTCACTCAGCCTTGGTGCCGACATTAACAAAGTACATGGTTAGCTGTATAGAACTCGTTATGCATCTATCTCCACCTTACGCAGGTTGTCTGAAGATGACGTTGCCTCAGCTCTCCTTACACTGAAGTTATCACCTGTGCCTTTGTTGCTTGTAGAATTGAGTTTGGAGCCTTTCTTCACAAGCTGAAGCTCACCTGAAATTCAACTGCCAGTTCCCAACTTGCACCAACCCATGCACTTAATAATCCACAGAGGTTTGTGGTCCTGTCGTACGTTTGTAAGATCTTTGCTTTAAAATAACTTGAAGGACGAAGCCAAAGAACAGGAACAGGTGGCTGAAGCATCTGCCGTGATATCATTGTCTGGCACAACAGGTTTAAAGGGCCTATGTCCTGCTTTTTTTTTAGAGATACAGCGCAGAAACAGGCCCTTCGGCCCACCGGGTCCGCGCCGCCCAGCAATCCCCGCACACTAACACTATCCCACTAGGGACAATTTTTTTTACATTGGCTCAGCCAATTAACCTACATACCTGTACGTCTTTGGAGTGTGGGAGGAAACCGAAGATCTCGGAGAAAACCCACGCAGGTCACGAGGAGAACGTACAAACTCCGTACAGGCGGCGCCCGTAGTCAGGATCGAACCTGAGTCTCCGGCGCTGCATTCGTTGTAAGGCAGCAACTCTACTGCTGCGCCACCGTGCCGCCGTGTGCTTCTGCCCCTATTTCATATTCCTATCCCTTTTGACCCAACATTGGGTCAATGTAATATCTCCACAATGTTAAAATGTTTAGTTTAGTTTAGTTTAGTGCGCAGAAATAGGCCCTTCGGCCCACCGAGTCCGCACTGACCAGCGATCCCCGCACATTAACACTATCCTACACTAGGGACAATTTTTATATTCATACCAAGGCAATTAACCTACAAACCTTTGGAGTGTGGGAGGAAACCAAAGTTCTCGGAGAAAACCCGCGCAGGTCATGGGGAGAACGTACAAACTCCGTACAGACAGCACCCCTAGCCAGGATCGAAACCGGGTCTCTGGAACTGTAAGTGCTGTAAGGCACTAACTCTACTGCTGTGCCCTGTTGTTTAATATTGGCTGGGGAAAAATGTTTTTGATTGTGTGAATGTTATATAAATATACAAGGTTGTTTTCTTTAATGCCCTGTGCCTAGGCAAGGCATTGTACAAAATCAGTGTTTTAAGGGAACCATTATGGTTCACTGATCACTGAGCGGAAACTCAGGTGGAAGCAGTTGGGCTGATTATGGGTCTCTCAACATAATGAAAACAACTGCAGGAGATAAAAACTAAAGCAAATTGCTGCAAATTTTTCAAAGTTCTGCAGAACCTATACAGACTTGCTTTAGTTCCTCTGCATCTCATATTTGTGGTTTTACTCCTTTTTATAAACACGGCAGAAAATGGTTAACAATTTTCCTGTTGTTTCATGATCCATGCACATAGTAAGCATACTTGACATACTGTGGTACATAACAAGGTTAACCTGCCACAACCCAGAATATTTCAACACTCTAAAGGCAATTGCTTTTGATTTGATAAATTTCCCCGAACAACCATTAAATATTTGCATTTTGTAAAATAAAAAGAGTACTCTTTTGTTGAGACAATGCAACGTATAATCATTTCTGCTTTGTGGATAGCACTAATACATAAAGTATTACAGTGTGTGAGCACTATATGAAGAATATGACTGAAAGTGGTTTGTAGATTCATTTTTAAGTTTCAATTATTATTGGGCTTTTGTCTTGATTCTTTTTAACCCTTTTATAAAAGTACAAACAATTGTGTAACCCGTGCAGGAATACCAGGATATAATCATATTGAAAACATTTCTGTTGTAATTTTATAGTAAGTGCTCAAATTCAAACCTAAGAATGAATTGGTGTCCTATCTCACATCTGCTGGAAATATCACTTTTGGAGGCAAGTTCTTTACAGCTGGAGAAATGTCCAATATCAGGACCAGGTTATGCAATATAACGTGTTGGAAGGGACTGCTGATGCTGGTTTAAAACCGACGATAGTCACAAAATGCTGGCGTAACTCATAGCGGGACAGGCAGCATCTCTCGGGAGAAGGAATGGGTGACGTTTCAGGTTGAGACCCTTCTTCTCGATCCGAAACATCACCCAGTCCTTCTCTCCTGAAGCCTGTCCTGCTGAGTTACTCCAGCAATTTGTGACTAATTTATGCAATATAACCTTTGTTTGAAAACCAGAACATCAGCCTCCATAGTGTCTCTGTTAACACATCTTCAATCTAGAATTCATTCTTTGCCAGAGATTGCTTTGGCTTTGTCTTCCAAATTAGCATTGCCATCCAAGCCAATGTACTGATACTGTACATCTATACATGTAGAATTTGCTGAGTAAAGATATGACCCCTCTCTTCAGCAGGGCTCGATACACAGGCAGGAATGTTATACAGAACCAGCATAACAAAAGCCCAACAACATGTATGAGTAGAACTAAAGCAGCTAAAGCTCCATGGCTTGGAAAATGATTAGGTTCCTGCCTTGCTGCATTGTTGGTGAGAATAACATTGCAAGGTATTAGTCAGAGGGTGGTGAATCTGTGGAATTCTTTGCCACAGAAGGCTGTGGAGGCTTGTCAATGGATATTTTTAAGGTAGGGGTAGATAGATTCTTGATCAGTACGGGTTGTCAGGGGTTAAGGGGGAAAGGCAGGAGAATGGGGTTAGGAGGGAGAGTTAGATCAGCCATGATTGAATGGCAGAGTGGACTTGGTGGGTCGGCTAGCCTAATTCTGCTCCTATTACTTATGATCTAATGACCAAATGAAGATTACCTAAAGCGAAATGGAAAGATTTCACATGGCTTTGGTTTCTTCATTTGGCATCAGTGTCCCAGTCAGAACTGATCAACCACTGGCTTCAAACACTATGGGTGTGCTTGCTTTCAATATTTACAGCCAAGTCTGTCACAAAGTGTCAAACTTCAATCACAAGCAGAGGTAAATCCAAGCAGATTCATTTATCTTTTCTTTAATCAGTTTGCCAAGAACTTTCAAGGTGAAATTTCTGTTAATTGTCCTCTAATTATATTGCATTTTGTTATTTCACTTCAGCGTTTTATGTTTGCACTGCATCAGATTGCACGCCAGTCTTTGGACCATTCTGGTGTTTTGCATTTGTGGTTGTATTTACAGTGGCATCTACCGTGTGGTATCTATCATAACCATGTGTACTGTTTACCTTGTAAGCTTCTTGTGCACAAGGAATTCCATTGCACCCTAATGTATATCACAATAAACTAAACAGAAATCTGTGTGTAAGCATTATGTATTAGGGCCCAATATATAATTTTCATAAAATAATTAAGCTTTGGAGTTCCAACTTAATGAACAAACTAAAATGTAGCGGACATGTTAAAAACAATTCATTGTTACTAAATTGGGACAATTGAATAGGTGATATGCTGCAAAACAAAAGAGAGAAGCCTGTTTATTTGGCAGCACCTATTCGTTTTCCCTTGGAATGTGCCACGTCCCATCTGCTTACTGAGCGCACAGTTTCATTGTCTCTCTGAGAGACGTTTGAAATGGAAACTTCCTCCCATTCATTTATGCAGCTCTGAGTCAGAAAGTTGTGTGTTGAAGTCTAGGTCACTTAATTTAAACAATTGCAATGGCTGTATCATTTGCAAAAAAATTACACGAGCCTTCAAAATAATAAGTGATTATCATTTTTTAGCCTTGCGTTTTCAGGGTAAGCATTCTTGATCCCAAACATCATTTTGGACATCTGCCTGAGGATGAAGTAGCAAGGAGGGTAGTAAATCAGTTTGCCATGAAGTTACTGGAGAATGCTATTATAACAAAAATGCTGTGGTGGAGTCCAACAGGAAAGAAAATGTCGATTTCATCATAAAATCTAATAGAAATGTCGACCAGTGAAGTATTGTACAGGATAATGAAAGGAAAACAGTGAAAATAATGAATATTTTCTGTTAATGGCTTCAGAGGCTGCCTGCCCACCATTTGATGTTCTACTTCAACTTTAATGGGAAACCTTAGTTGAACCTGGGCAATACAGTATCACCACGCTGTGCTTCGAAAACACATGCACAGTAAATTATGTAGCAGATGACAACTCTATTGTTGGAATAACTGACATTATGTTTCCCCATGATCGGTAAATCAGCACTTCTCAATGCACAGTAAGGTGGGTGACTTAATGAAGGCCAGTTGTGTTATTAATAAATGCCAGCAGTATTATCAGTTTGATTTATAAATCACAAGAAAATAAGAAATCAGAAAATATGGGTCTCTTAGAGTCAGAGTCATGCAGTGCGATAACAGGGGCCTCCAGTCCAACCTACCCATGCAGGCCAATAAGCACCATCTACCTGCCACCGATCCACTAGTCCCACCTGCCTGCGTTTGGCCCATGTCCCTCTAATCCTATCCTATCCACTTATCTATCTAAATGCTTCTTAAACGTTGCAACAGTATCTGCCTCAACTGCCTCCTCTGGTAGCTCATTCCATACACCTACCACCCTTTATGTAAAAAAGATACCCCTCAGTTTTCGATTAAATCTTCCCCCTGTCACCTTAAACCAACGCCCTCTGGTTGTTGATTCCCTTATTCTGTGCTTCTCCCTGGGATGGCGGGACTGTCATATGAGGAAAGATTGGAAAAACTGGGCTTTTATTCACTGGAATTTGGAACAATGAGAGGGGATCTTATAGAAACGTATAAAATTATAAAGGGACTGGACATGCTAGATGCAGGAAAAATGTTCCCAATGTTGGGGGAGTCCAGAACCAAGGGCCACATTCTAAGAATAAAGGGGAGGCCATTTAAAATTGAGGTGAGAATGAATGAGTGAATGAATGAATGAATGAATGAATGAATGAATGAATAAGTTTATGGGCCAAGTATGTGCACATACAAGGAATGTGCCTTGGTGCTCCGCTCACAAACGACGACACAAACATACAGTTAACAATTAAGAATAAAGCATAACCACATCAAAACAATAAGGATACAACATTACGGTCTAAACATGTGGGTGAAAATAAACCAGAGCAAAAAAGAAACTACAGACTTTGGTTATTGAGTAGAACTACCACTCATGGGAAAAAAAGCTGTTTTTATGTATGGCTGTGGCTGCTTTGACAGTCCGGAGAATAAACTTTTTCACCCAGAGAGTTGTGAATTTGTGGAATTCTCTGCCACAGAGGGCAGTGGAAGCCAATTCACTGGATGAATTTAAAAGAGAGTTAGATAGCGCTCTAGGGGCTAGTGGAATCAAGGAATCTAGGGGGATAGAGGAACTGAACATTTTTTGCATTATGCGAGAAATAGTATTGGGTAGACCGATGGGACTGAAGGTTGATAAATCCCCAAGGCCTGATGGTCTGCATCCCAGGGTACTCAGGAGGTGGCTCTAGAAATAGTGGATGCATTGGTGATCATTTTCCAATGTTCAATAGATTCAGGATCAGTTCCTATGGATTCGAGGATATCTAATGCTATCCCACTTTTCAAGAAATGAGTGAGAGAGAAAACGGGGAATTACAGACCAGTTAGCCTGACATCGGTGGTGGAGAAGATGCTGGAGTCAATTATTAAAGAGGTAATAACGGTAGCAGTAAAAGGATAAGTCCAAGTCAGCATGGATTTATGAAAGGGAAATCATGCTTGACTAATCTTCTGGAATTTTTTGAGGATGTGACGACTTGAAACGACACCCATTCCTTCTCTCCAGAGACGCTGCCTGTCCCGCTGAGTTACTCCAGCATTTTGTGCCTATCTTAGATTAAAATAAAGTATGCCATCAGTGAGCAAACAAATATAAATATGTTTGGCCATCTCTGTTACCATCTTTTAGTTACTTCTCAATGCTCACAGTTTGTGCTCAAAGGGTAGCTATGTCTGTATAATATTGCACAGTATAAGTTCGTGAGAGAAAGAAGTGGATAAGAAAATTTACCTTGGATACAATGATATGAACAGTCATTGTAGCCTTTTTCCAATCCATGATGAGAATTGACAGCTTAGTATAATGCTGGAGTAACTTAGCTTAGTATAATGCTGGAGTAACTCAGCTTAGTATAATGCTGGAGTAACTCAGCTTAGTATAATGCTGGAGTAACTCAGCTTAGTATATGTGCCTTAGTATAAATCACATATCATTTTACACAATAAACAGCCATTTATAGCAACAGGAATTATCCCTGCAGAAGCCAAAAGAGGTCAAAGTTACATTTGAAGGAAATGGCTTTCCTTGTTAAAATTAAATTGGAGAGTTAATGTCAGGTTTCTTTGCACTTAATTATCACAGGAAGATTTCCTCTGTAATTCAGTTTAGTTTAGTTTAGTTTGGAGATACAGTGTTGAACCAGGCCCTTCAGCCCACCAAGTCCATGCCGACCAGCAATCACCAATACACTACACGCTGGGAACAATTTTACAGACCATGGAAGGAAAGGAACAAACTGGGTGAGATTTAATCTAATTTTCATAAAATTCAATAAAAATGATGGAAACGTGCAAATGCTTTTTGGGGGAGTCGCTGTGGTGGATGTTCATGTTAAAAATTTATTTGGGTGTCTTGTTGCTTTTTATTGGAATGACTGTATGGCAATCTGAATTTCACTGTACCTTAATTGGTACATGTGACAATAAACTCACCTTGAAACCTTGAAATATTAGATAGCACGTCTTTCATTCTATATTACCAGGGGCAGCAGGCACAGTTGATCAAGCAACTGCCTCATGGCTCCAAATCCCAGAGTCAGGGTCGATCCTGACCCTTCTTCAGACTCCCCCCTACTACAATCAATCCAAAGAAGGGTCATAAACCAAAACACTACCCACCATGTCCTCCAGAGACGCTGCCACCTACTGAGTTACTCCAGCGCTTAGGTTTTTTTTGAATGCCAGTTCCTTGTGTCTTCAGAGAGGTTCACAGCTGGCTTTGGCTTCTGTGTCAAGTCTGGCATCAAGTTCCCAGGCCAATTGTGCTCTTCCTTCCAATCAATCCATTAGCCACATACTTCTTGCATTTGTGTCAGGATTTGTTGATATGTTTTCCTGTTACGTTTTCTGCTTTGCTGCTGATTTTGTGTGTTGATATCATGTGCCTTGCTAACTTGGCGTCATGTTCGGTGTAAACATCGTGGGCCCAAGGTCCCATTCCTGTGATGTTGTATGCTGTGTGTTGTGTGTCGTATGTTGTATGGTATGTATTGTATGGTGTATACACTATATTGTATGTTGTACATTGTATGTTGTTTGTTGTTTTTTTTATTTTGTACATTTCTCTGTTTGATGTTTGATATTTGATGTTTGATGTTCAATGTTCAATGTTTTATGTTTTATGTTTTGTGTTTTGTGTTCTATGTTCTATGTTCTATGTTCTACGTTCCATGTTCTATGTTCTATGTTCTATGTTCTGTGTTCTATGTTCTACGTTCTATGTTCTATGTTCTATGTTCTATGATCTGTGTTCTATGTTCTGTGTTCTATCTTCTATCTTCTATCTTCTATGTTCTGTGTTTTGTGTTCTGTGTTCTGTGTTCTGTGTTCTATGTTCTATGTTCTATGTTCTAAGTTCTATGTTCTATGTTCTATGTTCTATGTTCTGTGTTCTACCAATGCAAAGTTCCAGAAAAGCCAAGCAGCCACAGCTTAAGTTAGAGTGAGATACAGATACTTCTTTAATTGAGGCAGTAACAGAATGAGAAGCTCCTCCGTCCCCATCTGAGCTAATTGCTCAAATGCTTTGTGCGTTGGAGTTAAACACAGACGTCTGTGGAGTAAATGTGTAGAGTCTGGTTAAAGGACTAGTCAACATCACCACATTTACAATCCCACTTCCTCCTCCGTTTTTTGGTGGTCTATTTAAAAAGCAGCCCTTGAAAATTAAAGGGCGGCACGGTGGCGCAGCGGTAGAGTTGCTGCCTTACAGCGAATGCAGCGCCGGAGACCCGGGTTCGATCCCAACTACGGGTGCTGTCTGTACGGAGTTTGTACGTTCTCCCCATGACCTGCGTGGGTTTTCTCCGAGATCTTTGGTTTTCTCCCACACTCCAAAGACGTACAGGTTTGTAGGTTAATTGGCTTAGTAAATGTAAAATTTGTCCCTAGTGGGTATAGGATGGTGTTAATATGTGGGGATCGCTGGTCGGCGCGGACCTGGTGGGCCGAAAGGGCCTGTTTCCGTGCTGTATCTCTAAACCAAACTAAACTAATTATCTTTATCCTTTAACATGGGCGTTTTAATCCACGCTTCCTCTGGACAATTGCAGAAGGTAGGATGGGGATTTCAAACAGCAAGAACATAAAACCTGACCCCAAGAAGTCCGACATTAGAGTCAACATCTCCCTTACCGCTCTCTATAACATTAGAAGCATTCAGCAACTCAAACCACCAACAGAGCAGCTTCATTTCCGCATCAACTTTCAGAGCCAGTTGGAATCCTTAGAATTACTTTCTTTCCAACGGTCTCCTTCTGGGACTTCTGGTCATGACACACTGTTGAAATGCTGAAAGATGTTAGTCACATGGAACAATCCTTAGAGGGACAGCAGCTTTAAAACAATGTGGAATGATATTACATTATTCACGTATAACTGTGCCTGCCTTCTCCCCATATCCCTCGATTCCACTAGCCCCTTGAGCTCTATCCAACTCTCTTTTAAATTCACCCAGTAAATTGCCCTCCACTGCCTTCTGTGGCAGAGAATTCCACAAATTCACAACTCTCTGGGTGAAAAAGTTCTTCTCACCTCAATTTTAAATGGCCACCCCTTTAATCTTAAACTGTGGCCCCTGATTCTGGACTCCCTCAACATTGGGAACATTTTTCCTGCATCTAGCTTGTCTAGTCCTTTTATAATTTTATACATGTCTATAAGATCCTCTCTCATCCTTCTAAACTCTAGTGGATACAAGCCCAGTCTTTCCAATCTTTCCTCATATAACAGTCCCGCCATCCCAGGAAGTAACCTCGTGAACCTGCGCTGCACTGCCTCAAAAGCAAGGATGTCCTTCCTCAAATTTGGAGACCAAAACTGCACACAGTACTCCAGATGTGGTCTCACCATGGCCCTATACAACTGCAGAAGGACCTCCGTGCTTCTATACTCAAATCCTCTTGTTATGAAGGCCAACATGCCATTAGCTTTCTTCACTGCCTGCTGTACCTGCAAGCCAACTTTCAGTGACTGGTGTACAAGGACACCAAGGTCACGTTGCATTTTGCCTTTACCTAATCTGACACCATTGAGATAATATAGTTCAGATATATAAAAAGTAAGAAAGAGGTGGGGTTTGATTTTGGACCACTGGAGAGTGATGCAGGAGAAGCGATAATGGGGAATAAAGAAATGGTAGAGGAATTGAATAACTTTTTTGCGTCAGTCTTCACAGTGGAATACACCAGCAACGTGCCTAAAATTCAAGAGAGTCAGGGGGTGAAAGTTATTGGAGTGGCTATTACTAGGGAGAAAGTGCATGAGAAGCTGAAAGGTGCGAAGGTGGATAAGTCACCTGGACCGGATGGACTGCACCCTAGGGCTCTGAAAGAGGTGACTTTAAAGCTGGTGGAGGCATTTGTAGCGATCTTTCAGGAATCACTGGTCAGGAGTGGTTCTAGATCATTGTAAAATTGCAAATTTTACTCCACTGTTTAAGAAGGGAGTGAAGCAGAAGAATGGAAACTATGTAGGTTAATTGGCTGGGTAAATGTAAAAATTGTCCCTAGTGGGTGTAGGATAGTGTTAATGTACGGGGATCGCTGGGCAGCACGGACTTGGTGGGCCGAAAAGGCCTGTTTCCGGCTGTATATATATGATATGATATGATATGATTATAAAGGATGAGGTTTCTGAGGTATTTGAAGCTCAGAATAAAATAGGCCGAAGGCAACATGGTTTTGTGTAAGGGGAGATCTTGCCTGACTAACTTACTGGAATTCTTTGAGGAAGTAAATAGCAGACAGACAAAGGAGAGTCAGTGGATGTGGTATACCTGGATTTTCGGAAGGCCTTTGATAAGGTGCCGCACACAAAGAAGATAAGAGCCCATGGTATCAGAAGGAAGATACTAGCATGGATAGCAGGCTAGCTGGATGACAGAAGAGTGGCAGTAAAGAGGCTTTTTCTGGTTTGCTGCCAGTGACTAGCGGAGTTCCGCAGGGGTCGGTGCTGGGGCCGTTACTCTTCACTTTGTATATTAATCGACGCGGGGATTGAAGGCTTTGTGGCCAAGTTTGCAGATGATATGAAGAGAGGTGGAGGAGCAGGTAGTGTAGAGAAAGCAGGGACTCTGCAGAAGGACTTGGACAGGTTGGGAGAGTGGGCAGAGAAGTGGCAGATGGAATATAGTGTCGCAAAGTGTGGAGTCATGCATTTTGTTAGTAGGAATAAAGGCGTAGACTACTTTATAAATGGGGAGATAATCCAGAATTTGGAGGTGCAAAGGGACTTGCTAGTGCTGGTGCAGGATTTCCAAAAAAATAATTTGCAAGCTGAATCAGTAGTAAGGAAGGTGAATGCAATGCTAGCATTCACTTTGAGAGGGCTACAGCTCAACTCCAGTTCTTCACTCTGCATCTGCTCATGAGAACTCTCAGCCTTTCCTCATGCTCTAATCCTACCTCATTCACTATTTCTCCTCTTCTAAACACATCTCTGCTTTGGTCTTCACTCTACTGAAGTCCTCCAATACAGAATTCTGTTTTTGCTAAAATGCCTTTGGTATTGTGTTGTGTTGATTCCAATAGCGTTTCACTCCAATTGTATCTACCAAACAACGTGTAGCAACAGGTTAAATATTCTCCTCAAGCTCCAACCCATTCTTTGTACCCAATTAGTTCCATTCAGATCTTACAAAGCTTTTTCTATCATCTTTCACATGCTAGTGGCTCTACTTCGGATTTCCATTCAAGTCTGTGGCCTCTGGGCACAATCCCAGCTAGCAGCTTCTCAACACACAGCAAGTTGGGTCCCTTGGGGGTAGGTGTGTTTACAGGAGCTATTATCTCTGCTTTAGCCTGTTTCTCCAACCTGGTTTCAAATTCTTTTGGGAGTTCCTAGAACTTGCTTTGGCTGGGATTAAATAGCATCTGCCTTCTAGTTTCCCTGTTTTAGGGAAATATAACATCTTTCCTATAGTTGGATGACCAAAACTGACCACAACACGGTAGAATGTACAAATTCCGTATAGACAGCGCCCATAGTCTGGATCGAATTCGGGTTCGATATCGACTACAGGTGCTGTCTGTATGGAGTTTGTACGTTCTCCCCGTGACCTGCGTGGGTTTTCTCCGAGATCTTTGGTTTCCTCCCACAATCCAAAGGCATTTCGGTATTTAGGTTAATTGGCTCGGTAAATTATCCCTCGTGTGTGACCAGGATAACGTTTAGTGCAAGGTAAAGCCAGTAAGGTTCGATCAAAGATAGTCCGAGGGTCACCAATGAAGCAGATAGTAGTTCAGCACTGCTCTCTGGTTGTGGTAGGGTGGCAGTTGCCTGATACCAGCTGGGAAGAAACTGTCCCTGAATCTGGTGGTGTGTGTTTTCACACTCTTGTACCTTTTGCCTGATGGGAGAGAGGAGAAGATGGGGTGGAAAGGGTGCGACTGGTCCTTGATTATGTTGCTGGCCTTGCCGTGGCTGTCTGACCCGCTGAGTTACTCCAGCTTTCTGTGTCTATCTTCGGTTTAAGCCAGCATCTGTAGTTCCTTCCTACATGCTGTTCTGGTGCAGTACTGTTTTACGTTCTACGTTCTATATTGTGTCAGTAGGATGCAAAATCTTTCCCAACACATTTTTGGCAAAATATATTTATGTTGGGGCAGTACATGGCCAATAGACAATAGACAATAGACAATAGGTGCAGGAGGAGGCCATTCGGCCCTTTGAGCCAGCACCGCCATTCAATGTGATCATGGCTGATCATTCTCAATCAGTACCCCGTTCCTGCCTTCTCCCCATACCCCCTGACTCCGCTATCCTTAAGAGCTCTATCCAGCTCTCTCTTGAATGCATTCAGAGAATTGGCCTCCACTGCCTTCTGAGGCAGAGAATTCCACAGATTCACAACTCTCTGACTGAATTTTTTTTCCTCAGCTCAGTTCTAAATGGCCTACCCCTTATTCTTAAACTCTGGCCCCTTGTTCTGGACTCCCCCAACATTGGGAACATGTTTCCTGCCTCTAACGTGTCCAACCTCTTAATAATCTTATACGTTTCGATAAGATCTCCTCTCATCCTTCTAAATTCCAGTGTATACAATCATATTCAACATATGATAGTCCCGCCATTCCGGGAATTAACCTAGTAAACCAACGCTGCATGCCCTCAATAGCAAGAATATCCTTCTTCAAATTTGGAGATCAAAACTGCACTCAGTACTCCAGATGCGGTCTCACTAGGGCCCTGTACAACTGCAGAAGGACCTCTTTGCTCCTATACTCAACTCCTCTTGTAATGAAGGCCAACATTCCATTGGCTTTCTTCACTGCCCGCTGTACCTGCATGCTTCCTTTCAGTGACTGATGCACTAGGACACCCAGATCTTGTTGTACGTCCCCTGTTCCTAACTGCCAGTGGGGCAGTACATGGCCAGTGTGAGAGGTTTAGTTAGATGTGTTAACTTGCAATAACAGCAGCAGTGTGATGCACTCTGATAAACTCTTTGCTGCATGGCCATCAGCAGTTTTCAATCTTTAAACATCCCAGCATATCCTATGCTTATTATTATTCTTTATTTCCAGAGTGAGACTAAAATTAAAAATGAGACATATAAAGAAACACAAGAAGTTAAATCTAAATGTATTTTCAATATTATTGTATAGTCTATTCTTTTGAGAGAGCTTATAATAACCTATAAATCAGGGTGGAACTGTACAATGAGATTGTTCACAATAATACTGGTTGGCCAACATACCAAAGGAACGATTATGCAAATATCCTTCCTCTGTAAAAAAAATCCGATGCCCATGCAAAAATATTATTATCAGATCGTTCGTCCACTTTTGATGCTCTCTCTCATTGGGAAATGTTAATTATTCAAAATTATAGAAAGAACTATCCTCAACAATCAAGTCAAAGAACTTGGAAACCAACCAATGTGTTCTCTTTACTATTTGTATCTGTAATAATCCATCAACAATTTCAGCATATGTGTTCTTGACATGCTTGCATATAGTTACTCTTGATACCAACGTGACAGGCACACAATAGCAAAATGTCCCTTTTTCTTTGCACCAGTGAGATTGAATTTTAATTTGCGATGTAATTACAGGAAGAAGAGGGCAAAAAACGAATGTGTTTTGTCCCGCAACTGTCATCTATCGTTTTCAGGCCGTCAAAATTGTCAACTTAATGTGAATCATTACATAAAAGGCACACGTAATAAAACATTGCAAACATTGAGAGGTTTGGTAGAAAGCTTGTGTAACATGTCGGGGAGCAGGGAGTGAGCTGTTGATATAGTATGTTACAGGCCCTAACAGCCTCAGAATTGATTAATGCCTGTGTATACATATATATATATATATATATATATATATATATATATATATATATATATATATATATATATATATATGCATTGTATGTGTGTGTGTGTGAGTGTGTGTGTGTGTGTGTGTGTGTGTGTGTGTGTGTGTGTGTGTGTGAGTGTGTGTGTGTGTGTGTGTGTGTGTGTGAGTGTGTGTGTGTGTGTGTGTGTGTGTGTGTGTGTGTAGGGTGAGCGTTTTACACCAGGCATCAGAATCACAGGCCACCAAACTCAACGGGTTAGACATCATCTTTTGAGAAAATGGATAAGTGATGTTTCAGGTCGGGACCCTTCTTCCGACCCAACCCGAAACGTCACTTATCCATTTTCTCCAGAGTTGGTGCCTGACCCACTGAGTTTCTCCAGCATTCTGTGAGAACGTTAGGTATAAACCAGCATCCGCAATTCATTTTTATTATCAGTATCGTTGTTTCCTCTTACCAATAGCCTGCTCTGTCACGTTTGTATGTCAGTGAGTTATGTACCAGGGTTATGAGCTGTCCTTTACAAGGTAGGGATCCCATGGCTTGTCATAGTGGTACAAGTGCAAGTGGTACTGTACATTGCCAAAGAATAATAGCATCATGATAGTTACAATACAATACAATACAATATATCTTTATTGTCAGTGTACAGGGGTACAACGAGATTGGGAATGCGCCTCCCATACGATGCAATAATTTAATTAGCTAGTCAGTATTAATTTAAACAACAAAAACCCAACGAAACAAATTGTAACAGTTTTAAGACAGAATAAAGTGCAAGTAGATTTGTGCCGGACCACTGTGCGATGTGACCATCTGGCTCGTAGCAGCTATGCCCTGGGGATGAAGCTGTTCCTGAGTCTGGAGGTGCGGGCGTAGAAGGCCTTGTATCGTCTGCCCGATGGAAGGAGTTCGAACAGACTGTTGCAGGGGTGTGAAGAGTCTTTGTGGATGCTGGTGGCTTTTCTGAGGCATCGTGTGTTGTTGATGCCCTCCAAGGCTGGTAGCTGTGTTCCGATGGTCCTCTGAGCACTATGGACTACCCGCTGAAGAGCTTTCCTTTCTGCCTCCGTGCAGCTGAGGTGCCACACAGGGATGCCATGTGTTAGGATGCTCTCTATGGTGCAGCGGTAGAATGTCGTCAGCAGCTGTTGGGGTAAACCAGACTTCTTCAGTGTTCTTAGGTAGAACAGTCGTTGCTGTGCCTTCTTGCCAGCTTACGAAGCATTGACTTGTCTAATACACTATAAGTTTACACAGCAGTAGTGCATTGTGATGTTGGGGCTGATGTCTCTCTCTATTAACTTATTTTACAATCTCCAAATATACATAAGTCCTGACTACTTTTAAAGTTGAATGAGGATGCAGGAGGTGTTTACCTGCCTGGATTGGAGGGTATTAGCTTCAGGGATAGGTTGGACGGACAGATTGTTTTTTCTGGAATGCTGAAGACCTGATGGAAGAATATAAAATGATGAGCGGCATAGATATGGTAGACAATCAGAACCACTTTCCCACATAAATGTCAAAATAAGAGGGCATAGCTTTAAGGTAAAATGAACAATGCTTAAAGGATTGTGCGTGGCAGGTTTAAGATGTTTTTAGATAGTCATGGATATGCAGGGAATGGAGGGAAATGGATCAGGTGCGGGCAGATGAGATTAGTTTATCTTGGCGTTATGTTTGGCATGGACACTGTGGGGTGAAGGGCACATTTGTGTGAGCTGTGCTCTCCCTCCAATGTTCTATAAATGACTAAAAAAGAGTTAACTCCTTATTCCGTGGTGAACTATCTTTACATCATGTAGAGGATCACAGGAAGGTTTATCTGACACAAGGATACTTTTGTGTAGTAAGGAGCTGCAGATGCTGGTTTACACCAAAGATAGACACAAAATGCTGGAGTAACTCAGCGGGACAGGCAGCATCTCTGGAGGGAAGGAATGGGTGATGTTTCGGGTCGAGACCCTTCTTCCCTTCCACTTTTCCCTTTCTCCACACTCCTGGTACTAGCTGTACCCTGTATATCCTCACACCCATCCTGGGAGTCGCTCTGCTGATTATTAAAACGAGGCATGATTTCTGGTGACTGATCGAGCCACCATCTGCTGGCAACATTGTTCCAGTGGCAGAGAGATCTTACTGTTTTAAGGGTAAGCACTGCCAGCCGTAAACAATGTAACTGCTGTTTCCCCTGTGATCCAAGTATAAGTTATATACTCTGCCTGCCCTGCCGATTTGAGATGATTTTTGATTGATTGAATTGGTTGAAGGATTTAGCATGGAGATCGGCCCTTCGACCCACCAAACATAGTTATCCCACTTTAGAATGCACTCGTTAATATGGTTTACAGAGTCCAATTAGCGTATAAATCTACACGTCTTTGGATGTGGGGAGAAACCGTAGCGTCTGGGGAAACCAAGTGGTCACAGGGAGAACGTACAAACTCCACACAGACAGCAGCTTAGGTCGGGTTCGAACCTGGGTCTCTAGCGCTCTGAGGCAGTGCTCTATCAACTGTGTCACTGTTCTGCCCAACCTTTTAATGGTGTAAGCTGTTTGACTGTTAGACTTCAGTGGTACAAAGTAATAATTTGGAGTTGCATTCTAGGTGGTAAAGCACAGCTCTGTAGTTACAATGGGTTACTTCAAGCCGGTTACATGCGAGAATGGAGTTAAATGCAGTTTCACAAGCAGATTCATGTCATCTGGAGAAAAGAAAACCATGTCAAATTTCCCACTGAATGCTCTCACCTTTTGCAGAAAGCTAATCCCATATTGAAATGCAAAGCAATGTGCAAATAAACAGCTCGTGCGTGGTAGTTTTTCTAAAAAGTTCTAATCTAGAGCCATGATGTATAATATCAAGGGGAAGGAGAGAAGGTGAATGCACAGTCTTTTCCCTGGGCTAGGGCTAGGGGAATCAATAACCAGAGGACAAAGGTTTAAGAGAAGAGCAAGAGCAACCTGAAAGGCAACTTTCTCACTACAATGAAACATCTTATCATTGACTTGCATCTGCAACATGCAGGAGTAGGTAGTGAGGCAGGTACGATAACAGCATTTAAAAGACACTTATTAAAAGACTCTTATAATTCCACATAGATTGGAAAGGGTATAGAGATATAGGCCAAATGCAGGCAAATGTGATGCTAAGATGGGGCATCTTGGTCAGCATGAACAACTACCTCCTCTGGCAGCTTGATCCATGGAGGGCCTATTCCCATGCTGTATGGCTCTGTGACTCTAACTAAACATAAGGACAGCACTATTCTGAACATTCTAGCTCTGTGACCAGTCAAAAAGCACAGGGGGCTAATAGACATCTCCCTTTCATGTCCTCTGGCATGCAGTTTCATGAAGTTTTGGTTCTCTCTGAGCACTTGTGGAGCACAACCTGTTTCTTCCATTTCTTACTGTACAGTTACCTGGACATCTCTCCATCAAGTTGCCCTGTGTGTTAATGGAGATACAGACAGTCTCTCTTCATTCATGTAATGGTACAGAACAAATGGAATCTCTTTTCTGTTGTGAACCATCTTATAGTTGGCTTGCATCTGCACCATGCAAGGTAAGTAACCAATGATATTCTGTGGTGTACTCCACAGATGCTTTGAATGAAATGGAGTCCTTGCTCTTTGATCTTAGATTTTTAATGACATCCTATATGCACATTTGAACAACAAAGTCTGAGATGATGCAAATATTTCCAGCTCCAGGCTAGAAGAAACTCTAAACAAAGAGTTATGGCTGCAATTATCGAGAGGCAAGGGGAATGCAGTTAATTCCCTGCTCTGAGACTGCAGTTGTGACTGTAGAAGTTGGCAAATTTAGTTGGCAAGCTCTTTGTTGAAACATGGATTTCTCACTGTGGGCGGGTAAGAACGTGTTGCTGGGATAACTCAGGCTGCTTGTGATGCCTAGTATTCCCTCTTCTCCTCTTTCCCAGCAGCTTATCCCACTCTGCATGACCTCTGCTCATTCTCCCCACCCTGTTGCAGCAAATTGAATCAACAATCACAAGCTCAGTGAATCCATGACTTCTATGATTGTGCCAAAATCACAAGTCATTAGGATCATGAAAATATACTATTGAATGCATTCATCTGTTTGGTAGAGAAGATAGCATGTTTCAAACTAATTGGTAAATACTCATATTAAAATATAATTGAAGTTAATTTTTGGATGAATGCATTAAATATCCATCTACTAATATTCCAACGTGTAATCAAAAAGAGCTGCAGTTTTAAAGAGGGAATATAAGCATTTACTGAAGCATTTACATCTGCGGAAAAAATGTGTAGGAAGGAACTGCAGATACTGGTTTAAACCGAAGGTAGGCACAAAATGCTGGAGTAACTCAACGGGACAGGCAGCATCTCTGGAGGGAAGGAATGGGTGACGTTTCTGGTCGAGACCCTTCTTCAGACTGAGAGTGAGGGGAGAGGGAGATTCTCTTCAGATGACCTAGTCTGAAAAAGGGTTTGACCCGAAACGTCACCCATTCCTTCACTTCAGAGATACTGCCTGTCCCGCTGAGTTACCCCAGCATTTTGTGTCTACATCTGCAGAAGGGTTCTGACCCGATAAGTCAGCTGTCCATGTTCTCCATGGATGCAGGCTGACTTGCTGAGTTACTCCATCCTGAAGAAGGGTCTCGACCCAAAACGTCACCCATTCCTCCTCTCCTGAGAAGCTGCCTGAACCGCTGAGTTACTCCAGCATTTTGTGATACCTTTGCTGAGTTACTCCAGCACTTTGTGTCTCTTATGTAGACCAGGATCTACAGTTCCTTGTTTCTCCATTTGCTTGAGGATGACTGCTGTTTTTGATCAATCTCTGATCTATATGAATGCCTTATCACAAGTTCCCTTGAAGTTATTGTCCTTTGAAACATATTAGGCTCTTTTCTTTCTTCTTCAAACCTACCCTTCGGTGATTATAGCAGAACGCTATGACCCTTTCTCCTCTTTAAATGAAGCGAGGGTTTGTTCAAATGGGTTCTTTAAATTTCTGGCTGTAGATGTAAATATTTAGCGGGTGTGGTGGTAGTACCCTCAACAATACATTGCTTTGTTTTTTTGCAGTTGTAGAAGCCACTTCGCTGAACTGCATTGCAATAGAGGTCAGACCCTCAAATTATACAGAAACATAGAAACATTGAAAATAGGTGCAGGAGGAGACCATTTGGCCCTTCGAGCCAGCACCGCCATTCATTGTGATCATGGCTGATCATCTACAATCAGCAACCTGTGCCTGCCTTCTCCCCATATCCCTTGATTCCGCTAGCCCCTAGAGCTCTACCTAACTCTCTCTTAAATCCATCCAGTGATTTGGCTTCCACTACCCTCTGTGGCAGAGAATTCCACAAATTCACAACTCTCTGGGTGAAAACGTTTTTTCTCACCTCAGTTTTAAATGGCCTCCACTTTATTCTAAGACTGTGGTCCCTGCTTCTGGACTCGCCCAACATTGGGAACATTTTTCCTGCATCTAGCTTGTCCAGTCCTTTTCTAATTTTATATGTTTCTATAAGATCCCCTCTCATCCTTCTAAACTGCAGTGAATACAAGCCTAGTCTTATCAATCTTTCCTCACATATCAGTCCCACCATCCCAGGGATCAATTTCGTGAACCTATGCTGCACTGCATCAATTACAAGGATGTCCTTCCTCAAATTAGGAGACCAAAACTGTACACAATACTCCAGATGTGGTCTTACCAGGGCCTTATACAACTGCAGAAGAACCTCTTTACTCCTATACTGAAATCCTCTTGTTATGAAGGCCAACATTCCATTAGCTTTCTTCACTGCCTGCTGTACCTGCAAGCCAACTTTCAGTGACTGGTGTACAAGGACACCCAGGTCTCGCTGCACCTCCCCCTTACCTAACCTAACTCCATTGAGATAATAATCTGCCTCCTTGTTTCTGCTGCCAAAGTGGATAACCTCATATTTATCTATATTATACTGCATCTGCCACGCATCTGCCCACTCACTCAACCTGTCCAGGTCACCCTGCAACCTCCTAACATCCTCTTCACAGTTTACACTGCCACCCAGCTTTGTGTCATCTGCAAACTTGCTAGTGTTGCTTCTAATTCCCTCTTCCAAATCATTAATATATATGGTAAACAGTTGTGGCCCCAACACCGAGCCTTGCGGCACTCCACTCGTCACTGCCTGCCATTCTGAAAAGGACCCGTTTACTCCTACTCTTTGCTTCCTATCTGCCAACCAATTCTCTATCCATGTCAACACCCTACCCCCAATACCATGTGCTCTAATTTTGGTCACCAATCTCCCGTGCGGGACCTTGTCAAACGCTTTCTGGAAGTCTAGATACACTACATCCACTGGCACCCCTTCATCCATTTTACTTGTCACGTCCTCAGAAAATTCCAGAAGATTAGTCAAGCATGATTTCCCTTTCATAAATCCATGCTGACTTGGACTTATCCTTTTACTGCTATCCAAATGCACCATTATTACCTCTTATTAATTGACTCCAGCATCTTTCCCACCACCGAAGTCAGGCTAACTGGTCTGTAATTCCCAGTTTTCTCTCTCTCGCTCCTTTCTTGAAAAGTGGGATAACATTAGCTATCCTCCAATCCACAGGAACTGCTCCTGAATCTATTGAACATTGGAAAATGATCACCAATGCGTCCACTATTTCTAGAGCCACCTCCCTGAGGACCCTGGGATGCAGACCATCAGGCCCAGGGGATTTATTATCCTTCAGTCCCATCAGTCTACCCAATACTATTTCTCGCCTAATTAAAATTTCTTTCAGTTCCTCTACCCCCCTAGATCCTCTGTCCTCCAGTACATCTGGGAGATTGTTTGTGTCTTCCTTAGTGAAGACAGATCCGAAGTACCTATTCAACTCTTCTGCCATTTCCTTGTTACCCATAATAATTTCACCCGTGCCTGCTTTCAAGGGACCCACATTTGACTTTGCAACTCTTTTTCTCTTAACATATCTAAAGAAGCTTTTACTGTCCTTCTTTATATTCTTGGACAGCTTCCCCTTGTACTTCATCTTTTCAACCCATATTGCCCATTTTGTTACCTTCTGTTGTCCTATGAAAGTTTCCCAATCCTCTGGCTTCCGGCTACTCTTTGCTGTGTTATACATCTTTTCTTTTAGTTTTATTCCTCCCTAACTTCCCTTGTAAGCTATGGTTGCCTCCTACTCCCCTTAGAATCTTTCTTCCTTTTTGGAATAAAATGATCCTGCATCTTCCGGATTATGCCCAGAAATTCCTGCCATTGCTGTTCCACTGTCATTCCTGCCTGCTAGGATCCCTTTCCAGTCGACCTTGGCCAGCTCCTCTCTCATGCCTTCATCGTCCCCTTTGTTCAACTGCATCACTGACACTTCCGATTTAACCTTCTCCTTTTGATGTTACTAAGTTGTAAATAGACACAAATGCTGGAGTAACTCAGCGGGCCAAGCGGCATCTCTGGATAGAAAGAATGCATATCGTTTGGGTCGAGTTCCTTTTTCAGACTGAGAGAACGACTGAGAGAAAACCTGAAGAAGGGTCTCGGCTAAAACATCACCCAATCCTTCTATCTGGAGATGGTGCCTGTCCTGCTGAGTTACTCCAGCATTTTGTATCTATCTTCGATGTAACCCAGCATCTGCAGTTCCTTCCTACACATTGCTAAATTGTAATGTATCTTTGAATATCCATCAGATCATTTGCTGGTTTCAGTTTTCATCCTTTTCATCATATGCATGGAAATAATTTCTCTGGATCAGCTGAAGGAGAACTGGGAATGCCATCCACTGTCCTGGTCACCAGCTACTCCTTAACCAAGACTATCAAAAAGCAGATGACCAAGTGGTTATTGTACGATTTACTAAGTATTGCCCTTTAAATCCCCGCCCCATAAATCCTTTAGGGCATTCCAGTAATGTGCACGGCACTGTGTAATTGTAAAGTCTTTGTTGTGACAAACTACTTCTGGTATAAAGTGCATGTTAAATTGTTGATAATTCCATTGTGGACAAGTTGAAAGCCTGAATAAAATTGGTGGTAAAGGTTGGGTGAACTCCTGAAAGAAGACCACATGAAATGGTGCCTACATGCTAGCCTCCTGGGCATGGAGCAGAAATACTCATCCCTTTAACTCAAACCAAAGAAGGCCAAATTCTCAGGTTCACACCTACTTCTTGTTAAGAGGCCTGCAACGTTCATAAGCCTTAACTGTGCAAATAGATTCTGTACAGATAGCCTGTTAATGCTTGTCATGTGAACAGAGAATCCACATAACGTTTTGAAGCTGTGTCATGCACACAAGAAGGACAATTACATTTAATGACTGTGCATTTCATTAAACTCCTTGCTGTCACATACACCACTGTTTGAGTTTTAGTTTAGTTTTAGAGGTACAGCGCGGAAACAGGCCCTTCAGCCCACCGGGTCCATGCCGACCAGCGATCCCCGCACATTAACACTATCATACACACACTAGGGATAATTTATACATTTACCCAGCCAATTAACCTACATACCTGTAAGTCTTTGGAGTGTGGGAGGAAACCGAAGATCTCGGAGAAAACCCATACAGGTGATCTGGAGAACATACAAACTCCGTACAGACAGCACCCGTAGTCAGGATGGAACCCGGATCTCTGGCGCTGCAAGCGCTGTAAGGCAGCCTTTGATAAGGTCCCACACAGGAAATCAGTGGGCAAAATTAGAGCACATTGTATTGGGGGTAGGGTATTCACATGGATAGAGAATTGATTGGCAGACAGGAAGCAAAGAGTAGGAATAAACGGGTCCTTTTCAGAATGGCAGGCAGTGGCGAGTGGAGTGCCGCAAGGCTCGGTGCTGAGGCCGCAACTATTTACAATATATATTAATGATTTGGATGATGGAATTAAAAATAACACTAGCAAATTTGCAGATGACACAAAGCTGGGTGGCAATGTGAACTACGAAGAGGATGTTAGGAGGTTGCAGGGTGACTAGGACAGGTTGAGTGAGTGGGCAGATGCATGGCAGATGCAGTATAATGTAGATAAATGTGAGGTTATCCACTTTGGCGGCAAAAACAAGGAAGCAGATTATTATCTCAAAGGTGTCAGATTAGGAAAAAGGAAAGTGCAACAAGATCTTGGTGTCCTTGTACACCAGTCACTGAAAGTAAGCGTGCAGGTGCAGCAGGTAGTGAAGAAAGCTAATGGCACGTTGGCCTTCATAACAAGAGGATTTGAGTATAGGTCCTTCTGCAGTTGTATAGGGCCCTGGTGAGACCACATCTGGAGTATTGTGTGCAGTTTTGGTCTCCTAATTCGAGGAAGGACATCCTTGCTATTGAGGTAGTGCAGCATAGGATCACAAGATTAATCCCCGGGATGGTGGGACTGTCATATGAGGAAAGATTGGAAAGACTGGGCTTGTATTCACTGGAATTTAGAAGGATGAGAGGGGATCTTATAGAAACATATAAAATTATAGAAGGACTGCAGGAAAAATGTTTCCAATGTTGGGGGAGTCCAAAACCAGGGGCCACAGTCTAAGAATAAAGGGGAGGCCATTTAAAACTGAGGTGAGAAGGAACTTTTTCACCCAGAGAGTTGTGAATTTGTGGAATTCTCTGCCACAGAAGGCAGTGGAGGCCAATTCACTGGATGATTTAAAAGAGAGTTAGATAGAGCTCTAGCGGCTAGTGGAATCACGGGATATGGGGAAAAGACAGGCACAGATTGCTGATTGTGGATGATCAGCCATGATCACACTGAATGGCAGTGCTGGCTCGAAGGGCCAAATGGCCTCCTCTATGTTTCTATGTTTCTATGTTTCTATGTTTCTATATTTCTATGTTTCTATGTTTCTATATTTCTATGTTTCTATGTTTCTATATTTCTATGTTTCTATATTTCTATGTTTCTATGTTTCTATGTTTCTATATTTCTATGTTTCTATGTTTCTATGTTTCTATGTTTCTATGTTTCTATGTTTCTATATTTCTATATTTCTATGTTTCTATATTTCTATGTTTCTATGTTTCTATGTTTCTATGTTTCTATGTTTCTATGTTTCTATGTTTCTATGTTTCTATATTTCTATATTTCTATGTTTCTATATTTCTATGTTTCTATGTTTCTATGTTTCTATATTTCTATGTTTCTATATTTCTATGTTTCTATATTTCTATGTTTCTATGTTTCTATATTTCTATGTTTCTATATTTCTATGTTTCTATATATCTATGTCTCTATGTTTCTATATTTCTATGTTTCTATGTTTCTATATTTCTATGTTTCTATGTTTCTATATGTCTATGTTTCTATATTTCTATGTTTCTATGTTTCTATGTTTCTATGTTTCTATGTTTCTATGTTTCTATATTTCTATGTTTCTATGTTTCTATGTTTCTATGTTTCTATATATCTATGTCTCTATGTTTCTATGTTTCTATGTTTCTATGTTTCTATGTTTCTATATATCTATGTCTCTATGTTTCTATGTTTCTATATTTCTATGTTTCTATATTTCTATGTTTCTATGTTTCTATGTTTCTATGTTCCTACTGCTGTGTCACCATGCCGCCCCTAACTGCTGCATTCTGAGAAAGATATTCCAGCTCACCATTATTATTTATCTGTGGTTGAAAGCAGTAATTATAAATTATGCCTCAAACATGCAATCCCAATTGACAGGCATAACTTCGCAACTGATAAGCTCATAACCCCTTTTAGACATTGCAACGAAGAAAACAATGTTTGGGTTGTTTGGATTCAGAACTGGCTTACTCAGAAGCCAAGGTGGTGGAAGGGGTTATTTCTGTCTGGAGGTCGGTGATCATTTGAGGTGTGCAGGGATCTGTGCTGGGACCTCTGTTGTTTGTGGTATACACACAAGCGAATTGAACATAAACGTAGGTGGGTTGGTAAGTTTGCGGGACAACATCAAATTTGGAAGAGTTGCAGACAGTGAGGAAGGTTGTCTATGTTTTCAGCGAGATACTGATCTGCTTTTGAAAT
The DNA here is from genome assembly GCF_053455715.1 of Rhinoraja longicauda. NCBI lineage: Eukaryota > Metazoa > Chordata > Chondrichthyes > Rajiformes > Arhynchobatidae > Rhinoraja > Rhinoraja longicauda. The sequence goes on from NC_135972.1 coordinate 39,256,677, forward strand.
GGGTGGAGGAATTGCAGATAAAGTTTAATCTGGGTGAGAGGGGGCTGTTACACTTTGGGAGATCGAATTGCAAGGGGAAAGTACACAGTCAACGGCAAGACCCTCAACAGCATTGATGTATAGAGAAATCTTGAAGCTCAACTACATAGCTACATAATTGTGTTCAGCTTGTATTTGAGGTATTTGCAAGTGCAGGATCTGCAACTCCTAACCCAGTGCTTACTGGTGGTAAACAGAAGCAGTGAGAGGCTTGGATAGAGAGGATGTGGAGAGGATGTTTCCAATAGTGGGAGAGTCTAGGACTAGAGGTCATAGCCTCAGAATTAAAAGACGTTCCTTTAGGAAGGAGATGAGGAGGAATTTCTTTGGTCAGAGGTTGGTGGAACTGTGGAATTCCTTGCCTCAGAAGGCTGTGGAGGTCGTCAATGGATATTTGTAAGGCAGAGATACTGTAGATAGATTCTTGATTAGTACGGGTGTTAATGGTTGTGGGGAGAAGGCAGGAGAATGGGTTAGGAGGGAGTGATAGATCAGCCATGATTGAATGGCGGAGTAGACTTGATGGGCCAAATGGCCTAATTCTTCTCCTGTCACTTATGACCTTGTGACCTTATTGTGAGATTAGGTAGGTTTTTGTTATTGTTGGATAAAATGGGAGCACATCATCCTTGACACTCTGTCTCCTTCTTCAGTCACACCCAATTGATTTGAACTCTTGACAAGAAACATAATGGTTGAAGCAATGGATATTTGTGAAAGTTTCTTGATTAATTGTTCTGGTTTTATAAATTAACACAAAAATCGAGGACAGACCAGTTGGCTTTTTCTGAGTAACTTAATTTTGAAATTCAAAACACCAAACTGCTGTTTATAGTTAAAACTACACTCCATAAAAGATTTTATTTGCTCGAAAGCATTATGTTGGAGCATGAAGTTAAGCATTACTAGAAGTGGTGTGGGGAGGAACTGCAGATGCTGGTTTACACCAAAGATAGACACAAAATGCTGGAGTAACAGCGGGACAGGCAGCATCTCTGGAGAGAATGAATGGGTGATGTTTCCGGTCGATTTTCACACCTTACCCATCCATATCTCTAATCTCCCGCTCCCCTCCTTCTTCAGACTGAGAGTGAGATTAGAGATATGGAAGGGTAAGGTGTGAAAATGGCAGATCAAAGCTGACGTTTATCAAGGGAATGTAGAACGGTTCAGTGTTAACTGAGGGGAAGGTGACAACGAGGCAAGCAATCAGTAAAATTAATTAAAGGACAGTGAAACAAGTCGGAGAACAAGGATGAGGAGCGATGGAGAGAGAGGGAAAGCAAGGGTTACTTGAAGTTAGAAGCTGGTAGATGTTTGTTATCGTGGACCTACATGAAGTGTCAAAATCTCATGACGGTCTTTGCAATGTAGAACTGTGGCACCAAAGACGGAAGCTGGCATTTATGACTTTTCCCAACACAAATCGCTGTTCAGCAAAGAGAAAAGAAAAACAACACGTGCCCTTGTATTTAACTATTCAGATTTCCTGATCTCACCTACTTCAAGAGAGAAGGTAAGAAGTTCAGGAAATCAGAACAGTAAATGATTGGAAAAGTCAGGTGACAATACCCAGCCATGTTCAAATCAGGATGGAGAAAGGTGTCTATTAATTGCATTTGGCTTTACTTGTGATGAGATATGTCTATCCTAACAATATCCAAAACTTGACATAGACTCATAGTCATAGTCATACAGTGTGGAACCAGGCCCTTTGGCCCAACTTGCCTACGCCGACCAACATGTCCCATCTACACTAGACCCATTTGCCTGTGTTTGGTCCCAATCCCTCTAAACCTCTCTTATCCATGTACATCAATCTAAAAAGTCGAGTGTTAATAATCTCCCTCTGGAATAAGCTTGTTGCAGATTTGGTTCAAAACCAGATATTTTCCATGAGGAAAACTATGACTGTTTGTGGCAATTTTCTTGTTTACATCTCGTAAACAGCGTTGCTGTCACCAAGGATAAAATGCACATGTGAATTGTGCTAATATTTTAACAGGTTGTTAGTCCAGGAAAGGCTGAAATAAAGTGCGTGCAGGAAAGTGGCTTCCATTTGGTGAGAGTATGGTTTTACCGTAAATAGTCGCCATTAACTTGAGATGCCTTTTAAACCATGAAGAATTTTTGCAAATAATCTCACAAATCACAGGTTCTCCCCAAAATGTTAGCACCGGCCAACAAAACGATGAGAAGCTATTTTAAAATCTCCACTCTTCATTACCCTGGTTAGATTATGCTTAAAGCTATTACATCACTTGAATAAAATGTAATTCTTTGCATGTTTATGAAAACTGCATTAAAAATAGCACAGTAACCATAGCAACCAGTTAGCCACAGTGCAGTGAAAACTTCTATCTACTGATCAGTTGGCTCAACAAGAAAGTTACTTTGATTTTCCCATGTTTGTTAATGAGTTTCACCTTTTTTCAACCTTTTTATTTGGTCAGCTTGGAATGGCGGGCATGGAAACAAGCACACCCACCTACAAAGATGTATGCCTGTTCCAGTTGTGTCGTGTTCTCTTCCCACAAGAGAAGTCACTGTCTCGGTCAACAGAACTTCCTGGCAACGGGGAAGGCTGGGAATCCCCAAGTCAATGTTCGTAATGCAGAGCAGCAATCACTTAAAGCCAAATGATGTCTGCAAAGTTTAGTCCAGAGGAAACTGTGCTCAAACTGCGTAGTGCGCTAATCAGATTGCACCTCGTGTTCTGTGACCAGTTCTTGGCACTAATTCACAAGAGAGAATTTGGCGGCCGATTCGTGTGGGAGCTGGACGAGGTATTTACTAGTACTGGACACCTACCCTTGAGGGTAAAGAGTAAAATGACAGGAAACTCGCCAAAAGTGGTGGAAACTCCATGACCCAAAGAGAGCTTTCAGACTCAGGAACGAAGGTAATGGGAGCATTTTGGGAAGTTGATTGAAGTGAGAATTGGGACTAACAGGCCACAGGTCAATCTATGAACTAGGATTCAACAAACAAACGTCGTTATGGGCGACACGGTGGCGCAGTGGTAGAGTTGCTGTCTTACAGCGCCAGAGACCCAGGTTCGATCCTCACTACGGGTGCTGTCTGCACAGAGTTGGCACTTTCTCCCGGTGCTCCGGGTTCCTTCCACATCCTAAAGATGTGTAGGTTTGTAGGCTATTTGGCATCTGCAAATTTACCCTAGAGTGTAGGATAGAACTAGTGTATGGGGTGATGTTGGTCGGCATGGACTCGATGGGCTGAAAGGCCTGTTTCTACGCATTATCACTAAACTAAACTAAACCTTGTGGCGGGCTGAGCCTATTGGGTATGGAATTTGTTGGGCTCGAGCTCTTGTGTGAGCTGGGTGTGATCTGGGCCGGCCTATCGTGTGGTCTGGGGGGCGGGCCGTTGTGTGTGGGCAGAGAACAAAGCATTGCGGTGGAGTGAGGCATGCTGGAGTGTACTCGAGCTGCAGCAGGGTAGTAGTTAAACATTAACCCAGTGTATGCACGAGCGACCAAGCTGTATCTGTTCATCATTAAACAGAGTGTTTACACAGCGCGTGGACGTCTACAACCTAAACTAAAATGGTCAAAGCACAATTAAAATCAAAACTGCTCCCACCCTATACACAGTGGGACTTTAAAGATGGTACACTATTGCTGGGTCTAGTTCATGAAGCTCCATGTCAAGTAGCATTAAAGGGGTACTTTCACCAGATTTGATTGAATTGATTGCAAGACACAGCATGGAAACAGAACCTTCGGCCCACCGAGTCCATGCCGACCATCGATCACCCATTCCCACGTTGTATGTTATCCTAAGTTGCACTCACTCACTACACAATAAGGATGAAGGACAAGTAACCAAGAAACCCATACATCCTTGAGATGTGGGAATAAACCAGAACACCCGACGGAAACCTACATAGTCACAAGAAGAACGTGCAAAGCCCACATCGAACCCAGATCTCTGGCGCTGTGAGGCAGCAGCTCTATCAGCTTCGCCATTGTGCCACCTTGCAATAGTTTGACAGGGTGAATCTCACAAGGTTACGTCATGTCAAGTTATGAGTCAAGATTGTGTAATTGTCATATCTACCAACATCGGAACTATTAAATTCATGCAGCAGCATAACACGCCTGTAAGCACAATATATATATATATATATAGATAATATATCTTATAGGCAATTATGGATAGGTAATAGACCAACATTCCAAAAAATGAATTAAAAAAAAACCTGGCACCTCTCAATGTGTCATTTATAGGCTAATAGGATTTCTTTGGTGGCGCAGCGGTAGAGTTGCTGCCTTACAGCGCTTGCAGCGCCGGAGACCCGGGTTCGATCACGACTACTTTTTAAAATTATTTTTTATTTATTTTTTATTTTTTAAAAATATATATAAAAGTTTTATTCCAAAGAAAAATATACAAACATACTAAGCAAAATGTGATCAAACAAAAGCCGCCTGTATCGGCAGTTTACAAAATAAACAATTATCACATTAAAATCCCGCCATCTCTGTCAACAATACATTCAACCCCCCGCGGCGACCAGCATTCCCGGAAGGCCTCCAGAGTGCCCGTGGACACCGTGTGTTCCCTCTCCAGGGACACGCGGGCACGGACGTAAGCCCGGAACAGGGGTAGGCAGCCGACCTCTGTGAGGCCGTCGACTGCCCGCTGCCTGGACCCGCGGATGGCCATCTTGGCCAGGCCCAGGAGCAGACCGACAGGGAGACCCCCTCCTCCCTCCTGACCCTCCCCCCTCTGTACCGGGTGCCCAAAAATTAAAAGCGTAGGGCTAAAATTGAGCCAGAACTTGAGGAGCAGCCCCTTCAGATACTGGAACAGGGGCTGTAACCTCACGCACTCTGTACACAACCGGTACACGGTCTCCTCCTCGCCGCAGAAGCGACAGGCAGCAGACGAGACCGTGAACCGGCTCAAGTACCTGTTACAGGCCACAGCCTTATGCAACACTCTCCACCCCAGGTCCCCGATGTAAAGCTGGAGGACCCCCTTATAGAGAGACCTCCACTGGGGACTGCTCCCGCCGTCAGGTGGTAACACGGACCGCCAGGGCGTGTCCGGACGGAAGACGAGAGCGAGGAAGTGGAGAGTGTGCAGGAGCAGCCTGTACAAAACGCGCCTCTCCGCGTCACGGAACGGCACGCTGGGCATCTGGGAAAGGCGGCTCATATTGCGTGGGGCCGGCTCTCGGGAAGGGACCCGGGCCGTGTCAGAATCGCTCCACGCACACGCCTCTCCTCGACACCCACCGTGACAGGGTGAGGACCGGCCCCCCTCACAACCACAGCACCCCCCTCCCCCTGAGGAGCAGCGCCCTGGCTGAAGGTGACCAAATTCCTGGCTCTCAGGAGATCACGGTAAAACCCAGGCAACTCCCGCCTAGCGCGCTGACTCATGCCCGCTACCGGGAGCCGTGATCCCTCCTGGAGGCAGCGCCCCTGGCAGAAAAAGTACGTGGCCAGCGAGCATCTGGGAGGGCACTCGGAGTACACGTACCTCTGCAGGGTCCTGAGTCGGAGGGCCGCCACCTGAGTGCGGACGCAGACCAGCGCCTGACCGCCCTCCTCCAACGGGAGACTCAGAACCCCAGCAGAGACCCAGTGGTTCCTCTCACCCCAGAAGAAGTTAACTAACCTCCTCTGTATCATGGCGATGAAACGAGAGGACGGGACCAGAGTGGCCAGCCGGTACCACAGCAGAGAGGCCACCAGCTGGTTTATGACCAAAGCTCTACCCCGATATGATAACACACCAAGGAGGCCTGACCAGCGCCCCACACGGGCGACCACCTTCGCCTCCAGCTCCTGCCAATTGGCCTGCCAAGCCCCCTCAGTGGGACTCAGGTAGATCCCCAGATAGAGGAGGTGCGTGGTGCTCCATGCAAAAAGTGCCATCTCCTCCGGCAGGGAGTCCACCTGCCACTGACCCACCAAGAGCCCAGCACACTTCCCCCAGTTGATCCTGGCGGAGGATGCGGCTGAGAACACCCGCTGGCACTCACGCATCCTCCGCAGGTCAACCGGGTCGGTGAACATTAGTAGCACATCGTCGGCGTAGGCCGAGAGAACCACCTCCACCCCCGGCCCCGGCAAAGCCAAACCTGCCAGCCGCCTCCGTAGGAGGCACAGGAATGGCTCCACACAGAGGGAATAAAGCTGGCCGGACATGGGGCATCCCTGACGAACCCCCCTCCCAAAGTGAATGGGAGCCAACAAAGAGCCATTGACCTTGACCAGGCACTCTGCGGCAGCGTATAGGAGCCGGACCCGGGCCACAAAATGGGGTCCGAATCCAAACGCCCGCAGAGTCCCGAGAAGGTAGTCGTGTCCCACCCGGTCAAATGCTTTCTCCTGGTCAAGGGAGAGAAAGGCAACGGACTGACCAGCCCTCTGGCACAGATGGATCAGGTCCCGGACCAGATGGATATTGTCCTGGATGGACCGGCCCGGGACTGTGTAGGACTGGTCAGGGTGGATCACATGGGACAGCATGGGCCCCAGGCGATTGGCCAATGCCCGTGCAAAGGCTTTGTAACCCGTACTGAGAAGAGAGACCGGGCGCCAGTTCTTCAAGAGGCGGAGATCGCCCTTCTTGGGCAGCAGGACGACGACTGCCCTGCGCCACGAGAAGGGCATCTCCCCGGTCGCCAGGCTCTCCCCCAACACCTTCACATATTCGCCCCCCAGGACATCCCAGAAGGCTCGATGAAACTCCACAGTCAGCCCATCCAGCCCCGGAGACTTGCCCCTCCTGAGCTGGTGCAGGGCACCAGTCAACTCCTCCAGAGTTAGGGGATCATCGAGGCGCTCAGCCACCTCTTTGCACACTATGGGTAAGCCCTCCCACAGCACCCCTTGTGCCTCCCCATTAGATGTTCCCTCGGAGAACAGAGTGTCATAGAACGACCAAACTGAGGCACCGATCCTCTCCGGATCCGTGACGGAGGAGCCATCGTCCGCAAGCAACTCGACAAACTGCCTGCGGGCACCTCGGCACTTCTCCAGGGAGAAGAAAAAGGGGGAGGCGCGGTCCAGATCGTGCAACATCTGGACTCGCGACCTCACATACGCGCCCCGGGACCTCCTCAGCTGCAAGTCCCTCAGTGCCCCTTTCTTCTCCTGGTACTCCTCCCACTCACACGAGTCCCCCTCCGTCTGACCCAGGCGAGACTCCGAGTCGAGCAACTCTCTCTCAAGCCGTCCGATCTCGGAGTCCCGCCCCTTGGTCGACCCCCTCGTGTAGTCCTGGCAAAACAGACGGACGTAAGCCTTCCCTACATCCCACCACTGCCTTAGGGAAGGGAAACGCCCCTGCCTTTCCCTCCACTCTGCCCAGAACTGCTTGAATGAACCCCGGAACCGGCGCTCCTCCAGCAGCCGGTTGTTGAAGTGCCAGTACGCGGACCCTGCCCGTGTGCGCATCGGGATAAAGTCCACTCGCACCAGGCAGTGGTCTGAGCACGGCTCCAACCGCATGGAGGCTGCCGAGACACAGGACACATAAGCCTTAGACACATATACACGGTCAATACGGGAACCACCCCCCTTAAACCTGTATGAGAAGGCGCCGGAGTTGGGATGGAAATTCCTCCAAGCATCTACCAGCTCAAAAGAATCCACCAACTCCCTTAATGTCTTTACCGCTGCCGGATCGCGCTGAATGCCAGAGCGATCTCTCGCCTCAAGGGTACAATTAAAATCACCCCCCAGGAAAACACACTCTCCCCGATCGATGGTGTTCAACAGCGCGGTCACTTCTTGTGTTAACCGCGTCTGCATAGCACCGCTCTTGGGGGCGTACACATTAATAAAATGTAATGGCACGCCATCCAGGCGCACGGCCAGATACAACAACCGGCCTGGTACAATGTCCTGCACCTTGACAATCTCCGGATGGAAAGATGGGGCCAACAGGAAGGCCACTCCACTCGAAATGGAGGTGAGATGGCTCATGTAGACCCCCCCTTCCCACTCCAGGAGCCAGGTGGGCTCGTCACTAGCCACAGTGTGTGTTTCCTGCAGGAAGCTCACCGCGTACCTCCCGTCCCTCAGCACCGAGAGATGGTGAAACCTACGGAGAGACTCCCTGGCCCCATTAATATTCAGGCTGGCTATAGTGAGCTTCATTTTGAAAGCGCACAAGAACTTTTACCAGCCCCCCGTGACGGAATGGAGCCTCCCCGAGTCCTCTGCCCTTTCTTTAGGGACTTAAAAAGCTCTTGGAGCTGGCGCCGCTCATTTTTCAATACACCTGCCACGTTCCCCTCCTCCTGAAGGATGGCATAAATGGACTGCAAGGGTACCGTCAGGTCCGACCAGCGGTTGACAGCCAGATCTGCCTTATTCCTCTTCCCTCTGCTGTCCCTCAGAAAGCTCCGGAGTTCCCAGATATCAACAAGCCGACACACGGGGCTGCGGGTGGGACAGTCCATCAACTCACTGTCGCTGGACTCCACGTCCCCCTCCTCCTCCCACTCAATGTCTGAGCCCGAGTCTGGATAGTTCTGACTCCCAGCCGCCTCGCTCACCCCTCCCACCCCCAGGATCAGTGACGGGGGCAGGTACCGGTACCTCTGGCAAGCTGCCTGGTAAATGGCCAGGCTCCTGCACACCCCCACCGCCCTCTGTAACCGGATTGGGGGCAGTGATGTCGGAGGAAGTCTCCGGGGTGGGCAGTGAGAGGGTACGTCTGGAGTCCGACCGAAGGACACGATCCGAAACGGCCATGTCCTCCTTCGCACCCAGGGCACCCGCCCCAGCACCGTCACCCAGAGAGTCCCTGTCCCCCACCACCAGGGGAACCACCTCGCTCTGGCCCTCAGGGGGCGATGTTCCCGGAGTCTCCCCTGCTCCCTCAGCCGGTGGGGCAGCACACCCCTCAATAGGACTCGTAGCCTCAACGGGGAGCATGGGCTGGGGACCCACCCCCACACTCAAGTCCCCCCCATCAATCTTCCCCTGGTCACCCTCTAAGCCAGCGGACACACTCCCTGGGGGAACAGCCCCCTCGGGTAGTGTGTCACCACTCTCAGGTGGTCCCTGCACTACAGAGGCATCCTCCTGCCCACAGGAAGCGTGCACTGGGTACTCTGCCTCAACAGGGGAGAAACGCCTCCCTTCAGGTCGCCCCTGGCCTTCAGGGCCGTTCTCCGTGTCAGAGGACGCACGCCTCCTCCTCTTATAACCACTAGGGTGCGGTGGTACAGTCAGCTACATTGCTGAAGCCTGTTCCTCCGCCCCGCCATCTACCTGCTCATCCTCTCCAGCCTTCAGACCCTCAGGCTTCCCTGGGCTAGGCTCAGAGGCGAGCTCGATAATATCTACTGCCGGGGGACCCTCATTAAGGTGACCTTCTGCCTGGCGTCCCGCTTGAACGTTCTTCATCTTCTTTTTAACTTTCTTACTCTTCTGTCTCTCCCAGTGCCCCTCATCCACCCCCCACACTGCACCGGCATCCTCCGCCACAGGTACGGGACATGGGGGTGGTGGGGGAATGGAGGTTGGGGGCAAGGGAACAAAGTCATCACGGGCCACCGTGGTAGAACCAGCAGCCCCAGATGGGCCAGCACTGCCTTCCTGGGCCACCTTGGTAGAGCTGGCAGCCCGGTGCTTGGGACAATTCCTGCGGAAATGCCCCACCTCTTTGCATGCGTGGCAGCGTGCTTGGCCCGTGTTCCAAAACACGCGATAGCAGAATCCTTCCCATTCAACCTCAAAACTCCCCTCCATATCAATCCCCTGTGCCAGCTGTATGTACACGCGGCGATTGAACGTTAATACATGCTGCATCTCTGGATCATCCAACCTATGCAACAGTTTGGTGGGCCCAGACCCCACCTCCCCCAGCTTAGTTACATGTGGGAGCAGGAGCGCGTCCGGAACATAAGGGGGAACGTTGGACAGCATGACCGGCAGCACGGGCCGTCCCCATGGGTCCACCGCCATGTAAATCCCAGCCACCGTGATACCCCTTTCCAATGCGGTAGCCACCGACTGCTCAGTCTTTAGGATGACAACAGCCTTCCCACTGACCACCGTGCCTGCGATTATGGCCTTCTTGCCAACAGTCTCCCCCAGCGCGGTTAGCACAGCCTTCAAGGTAATGTTGCCCTGCAAGGTCACTTTCACCCCATGTATACGCCCCAACGACTCATGGCCCTTAGTCACGGAGACTGCCGACTGTACGGCAGCTGCATAATTCTTAGGGGCCGCCATCTTTAGGGCGTGGAGCAAAACAAAACGTCAGTATTTTATAAGTCAAAGCAGTCTTTCTGCTATTGCTGCACCTCCACGCATTTGCAGCAGTTTAAAGTCTTGTGAAGGCTTTCCTGGCAAAGCAACAGAAGCAGTCTCCTCCTGATAAGATAGGAAAAAGTCCGTGCCAATCCTCCCGTCGTAGAAAATGGAGCTTCCGGAGGCTCCTTCCCCAGGTCTCGGTCACCCTCCCGGCTTCAACGAAAATCCAATGCACTGTTGCCGTACTTACCCGGCACACCTGGACCGGGCAAAGTCGGTGTGGGAGGGAGCTTTCTGATGCTACAGACCACAAACACCGCTCTAGACTCAGCTCCCACCAGTTCAAGTGCAACTTGGCCTTCCGCCAGCCACTGCCGCTCCTACGACTTTCAGAAACACGAACAAATCCTCCCCAATTAGAGGACTCTTTCAACAAAGAGAGTCTCTGCTTTCCGACAGAAGTCCAAAAAGCAAATTCTGACTGCTTTCGTTTGTCCTCGCCAAACAAATCCTTCGAAAATAATCAAATCCTCACAGCCAGCGCCACACTCCCACGTCCGATCCTGACCACGGGTGCTGTCTGTACGGAGTTTGTACGTTCTCCCCGTGACCTGCGTGGGCTTTCTCTGAGATCTTCGTTTTCCTCCCACACTCCAAAGACGTACAGGTATGTAGCTTATTTGGTTTGGTAAATGTAAAAATTGTCCCTATTGGGTGTGGGATAGTGTCAATGTGCGGGGATCACTGGTTGGTGTTGACCCGGTGAGCCGAAGGGCCTGTGTCCATGCTGTATCTGTAAACTAAGATACCCCTTAGATTGTATATGATGGACTGAGTATATTTCATTTATGAGCAAAACAATCCATGCAGCCTCAGTGACCTAAAATAAAATCATCATTTTATACGTTTGTGAGTGATTATATTTGCATTTCGAGTCATAGGGTCATAGAGTGGTTCAATGTGGAAACAGGCCCTTCGGCCTAACTTGCCCACACCGACCAATGTGTCCCATCTACACTAGTCCCACTTGCCTATGTTTGGCCCATATCCATCTAAACCTGTCCTATCCATGTACCTGTATAATTGCTTCTTAAACATCATTTAAACGTCCCTGCCTCAACTACCTCCTCCGGCAGCTTGTTCCATACACCCACCACTCTTTGCATGGAAAAGTTACCCCTCAGATTCCCCCTTCATCTAAACCTATGGACAATAGACTCTGTGCATCCATTAATCCTCTCATGATTTTATACACCTATATAAGATCACCCCTCATCCTGTGCTCCACGGAATAGTGTCTCAGCCTATTCAAACTCACCTTCTACCTGAGACCCTCAAGTCTTAGCAACATCCTTGTAAATTTTCTCTGCACCCTCTCCAAGTTAACAACACCTTTCCTATACAGTTCAACAATTGAATCCAGTCCAAGAACTGAACACAACACTCTAAATGTGGCCTCACCAACATCTTATATAACTGCAACATGACAATTGTATGTCAGGTTGGAGGCCAGTGTCTAGTGGAGTGCCCCAAGGATCTGTGTTGGGTCCACTGTTGTTTGTCATTTACATTAATGATCTGGATGATGGTGTGGCAAATTGGATTAGTAAATATGCAGATGATATTAAGATCGGTGGAGTAGTTGATAGTGAGGTAGATTTTCAAAGTCTACAGAGAGACTTGGGCCTTTTGGAAGGGTGGGCTGAAAGATGGCAGATGGAGTTTAATGCTGATAAGTGTGAGGTGCTGCATTTTGGTAGGACAAATCAAAATAGGACGTACAGGGTAAATGGTAGGGAATTGAGGAATGCAGTGGAACAGAGGGATCTGGGAATAACTGTGCATTGTTCCCTGAAGGTGGAATCTCATGTGGATAGGGTGGTGAAGAAGGCGTTTGGTATGCTTGCCTTTATAAATCAGAGCATCGAGTATAGAAGTTGGGATGTAATGTTGAAATTGTACAGGGCATTGGTGAGGCCGAATCTGGAGTATGGTGTGCAGTTCTGGTCGCCAAATTATAGGAAGGATGTCGACAAAATGGAGAGGGTACAGAGGAGATTTACTAGAATGTTGCCTGGGTTTCAGCACTTAGGCTACAGAGAGAGGTTGAACAGGTTGGGTCTTTATTCTTTGGAGCGTAGAAGGTTGAGGGGGGACTTGATAGAGGTTTTTAAAATTTTGAGAGGGACGGACAGAGTTGACGTGGGTAGGCTTTTCCCTTTGAGAGTGGGGAAGATTCCAACAAGGGGACATAGCTTCAGAATTGAGGGACAAAGGTTTAGGGGTAACATGAGGGGGAACTTCTTTACTCAGAGGGTTGTGGCTGTATGGAATGGGCTTCCGGTGGAAGTGGTGGAGGCTGGCTCGATTTTATTATTTAAGAGTAAATTGGATAGGTATATGGATAAGAGGGGATTAGAGGGTTATGGTCTGAGTGCAGGTAGATGAGACTAGGTCAGGGAGAATGGTCGGCGTGGACTGGTAGGGCCGGACAGGCCTGTTTCCATGCTGTAGTTGTTATATGTTATATGTTATATGACCTCCCAAGATAGACACAAAAAGCTGGAGTAACTCAGTGGGTCAGGCAGGATCTTTGGAGAAAAGGAATAGGTGACATTATGGGTCGAGACCCTTATTCAGACAACTTCTATATTCAATACACTGACTGATTTCGTTTTAGTTTTTAGTTTTAGAGAATCAGTGTGCCATTGAGGCCCTTCGGCCCACCACATCCGCACCGACCAGCGATCCCCGCACATTAACACTATCCTACACACACTAGGGCCAATTTACACATATGCCAAGCCAATTAACCCACATACCTGTACATCTTTGGAGTGTGGGAGGAAACCAAAGATTTTGGAGAAAACCCACGCAGGTCATGGAGAGAACGTGGAAACTCCGTACAGACAGCACCCGTAGTTGGGATTGAACCCGGGTCTCCGGCGCTGCAAGCACTGTAAGGCAGCAACTCTACCACTGTGCCACCATGAAGGCCAATGTGTCAAAGACAGAATAAAATGAACAAAAATAATTGAACAATGTTTGGACCTCCCTCGGCATGCAGAAGAAATGGAGAGCCAGTTGTGGACGGAGAAAAACTGTGCCATTGAGTACTGCTTTCATATAACTGGGTCATGTGAATGATAAAATAAAAATATTGTGACTTACATTTATCTGCTTCTTTGTAATGAGATTAATTTAAAATTCTAGATGGAAGATGTCATTAATGCCAGAGCTGGGAATGGTTTAATAAATCAAGTTAAGGCTAATGGTAATAATATAAAATAGGGACGAGGATTGGACATTTTTGCCCAACAGGGAAACATGTTCCAAGGACCGGGTTGCCCAAAGCAACTCTGTCTGATCCGAGTTTGCATGCGGCTTGGCAAAACAAAATGACCAATGAAACAAAAGCTCTCTTTAGCTGAAGACAGAGTCTGCAAACAGGCAAAGCCTCAGTAGTTCTGAAATAATTATTTACAAGACCCAGAATGACATCAGTCTTGGCCACTCTGAACACAACTCCAGTTTCCATGATGATGTTAGTTGCTTGAAGTTTAATATTTTCTTTAAGATTGTGGATCATGCTGTGTACAAGAGGGCAGACGTTGGAGAGTTGACCTTCAGGTAACGATCACATTTTCGAGCTTATTTCCCGAAAATAGCAAAGGCTTCCAGCAGTTTTATTGAAACCGATCCACGGAATGAGTTAGGTTGTGTTTTGTAAGAAAATAACTGCAGATGCTGGTACAAATCAAAGGTATTTATTCACAAAATGCTGGAGTAACTCAGCAGGTCAGGCAGCATCTCGGGAGAATTTCTCCCGAGATGCTGCCTGACCTGCTGAGTTACTCCAGCATTTTGTGAATAAGTACCTTCTAGGTTGTGTTTTGGTCAGGTGATAATCAACTTAACTCTGAAGTAACCAGAGACCTACAGTTTCAGTTCAGCTTAGTTTAGTTTTGTTTATTGTCACGAGTATCGAGGTACAGTGAAAAGCTTTTTTGCGTGCTAATCAGTCAGCGAAAAGACAATACATGATTACAATCGAGCCATGCACAGTGTGCAGATACATGATAAGGGAATAACATTTAGTGTAAGGTAAAGCCAGCAAAGTCCAATCAAAGATAGTCCGAGGGTCTCCAATGAGGTAGATAGTAGTTCAGCACTGCTCTCTAGTTGTGCTAGGATGGTTCAGTTGCCTGAGAAGAAACTGTCCCTGAATCCGGAGGTGTGCGTTTTCACACTTTTATACCTTTTGCCTGATGGGAGAGGGGAGGAGAGGAGTGACCAGGGTGCGACTCGTCCTTGATTGTGCTGCTGGCCTTGCCGAGGCAGCATGAGGTATAAATGGAGTCAATGGAAGGGAGGTTGGTTTGAGTGATGGTCTGGGCTGCGTCCACAATTCACTGCAATTTCTTGTGGTCTTGGATGGAGCTGTTCCCAAACCATGGTGTGATGCATCCTGATAACATGCACTCGACGGCACATCTGTAGCATATTATGCATAGCGAGGGGGTTGAGCCTGTTGAGCTGGATTCACTGCCCATGGTCTACCCTCATTTACCTGGACCAGACACAGTGGGTCAATATCATTTCCCCTCAGCTTTCATGACTAGGATTTCCAACTTTCTCACTCACAAATAAGGGACGAAAGGTGTCGACACCGCCCCGCGCCCCACGTGTCCTCACCCAGCCAGCGGCCACGTGTTCCCGCTCCACCAATGGCGGCTGCCCGGACCGGGAGGCGGGTTGCTACGCAACCTCCGTTAGGCCGCGCCTAGACCTCTGGGCCTACACTGTCCAGGCCTACAGCGGCCCTCGGGCCTATAGTGTCCGGGCCTATAGTGTCCAGGCCTGTAGAGCCCGGGCCTAGAGTGTCCAGGCCTACAGCGTACAGGCCTACAACGCCATCCGGGCCTAATACGGGACAAGGGCGGTCCCGTACGGGTCAAACCAATTTAGCCCAAAATACGGGATGTCCCGGCTAATACGGAACAGTAGGCAACCCTATTCATGACTTCAATGGAGTGATCTGCCTGTTCCTGGCGTGTGTGTTCAGTCAGCAAACTCTTCCCTGAAATACCCTTTGGCAGCTGGCGAAGAGCGTCACAAATTATAACAACCGGGAGAGATGATTAAAGCTGTACATGTGTCTGATATTTAAAGGCGCTTACAAACTAAAATAATTCAATGAAATAATTAGGCAAATGAAAACATTCATAATAATTTTAAAAAAGTAAAATTAACTAAAACACCTAAAGTCAGTGTAAAATTATCAAAGACGATAAACAAAAGCAAATTTATTTCAAAATAGAAACTTTGCCTCTGCTTAGTGTGAAGATGTGGGAGATTGTACCAGGATTTGGCAGGTGGAAGGGGGGGAATTTAGCTGGCTTTTGAGAGATGAGGAGGGATTGGTGAGGACATGATCAGAAAGCATAGAGGCTGCCTTTGATTTTGGACGGTGTATAAGAGTAGCAGGTCAGCAGCAGCATGGTGAGAGGAGACAGGAGACAGAATTGAGGTGGAAAAGGAGAAATTAGCGGATGGGGCCCCGAGGCAAATTTGTCTTGGGATATACCAGCAGCTCGAGCAGGTGACACGTTCAGAGATCCACACGTCGGAAATCAATCACCTCAGGGAACCAAGGATTGTAGGAAGCTTTGTATCTACCTGTTGGCCCTTGGCATGAGCAGTAAGCCTACACTGGCATGCAAGGGCCCAGTGCTAGATGTTGCCAGGGCAACACTGCCTAAGTTGCCCTGCAACCTTTGACAAGGAGTGTTGCATGATGGCATCACATGCATCTCTGACTTGCAAATTGCTGCATAGCTGCAAGAGTGCTGCATGAAATGAAGCATCTAATGGAATTCCCCAATTGACACAATTTAATTTGGAAATAAAACGTGATTTGCCCTGGGTTAAAGGGTGGCACGGTGGCACAGCGGTAGAGTTGCTGCCTCACATCACTTACAGCGCCAGAGACCCGGGTTCCATCCTGACTACAGGTGCTGTCTGTACGGAGTTTGTACGTTCTCACCGTGACCAGCGTAGGTTTTCTCCGAGATCTTCGCTTTCCTCCCACACTCCAAAGACGTACAGGTTTGTAGGCTAATTGGCTTGGTATGTGTAGATTGTCTCTAGTGTAGTGTTAATATGTGGGGATCTTTGGGCGGTGTGGACTCGGTGGGCCGAAGGGCCTGTTTCCGTGCCGTATCTCTAAACTAAACTAAACTAAACTAAACTAAACTAAAACTGATTTAAAATTACACAGTACTATGGAAAGTCACCATGGCCAGCTCAGAATGCTGTTTTCTTACTAATGGTAACAGTAACAGGGGATACCATCGTTAAGTGATTACTCTCTAGGTCAATAAATGAGATCAATTGATCCTGTATCTTCCAATCTCTAATCCCAGCAACTGCGAGGTCTGCCTGAAGCAAGTGCATTGGTCGTACATCAACATGGAAACACACATCATGTGACCAAGTTACATCACATCTGCAGAAGCTGTCTCCCTTGAAAGTCCGTGATAAGGATTTTCCAGCCCTTGCCTTGAGCTGGACAAGATTCTTGTTCGGATCTTGCCAAACTAATTAAGATGAACCTAATTGATGGAAATGAGAGGTGGAATACTGGTCTGACATCGATAATGACTTGAGTCAGGTAATGCTATGGAGGTAGATACATGCAGGTGTGGTGATGGCAATACTGTCTAGTCTGAGATTCATCTCAGAGCAAGACTGTGAACAATCTGGTTCCATTTTTGACAGATACCAAGAAGATGGTAGCTGGGGAACAGAGGTAATGATGGGATAAATCAATGCCTTTGATTTAACAATATTTAGTTGGAAGCAATGTAATCCTTTCTAACGTTCTTTTGAACAGGCAGTAGGGAAATAGGTTGAGAGAGTTTGGGGTGAAGCTGAACAGGATGGGTCTGAACAGAAGGGTCTCGACCTGAGACGTCACCTATTCCTTTCCTCCAGAGATGCAGCCTGACCCGCTGAGTTACTCCAGCTTTTGCATCTATCTTCGGTTTAAACCAGCATCTGCAGTTCCTTCCTACACAGGATGTTATTAATATCCATGTGAAAACATATACTGGATTATACTTTTGATGGGAATGGGAATCGATGGGAGACCAAGCATGGATCTTTCAGTGATAGTAAGGTAGTAAAAGAACAAAGAGATGAAATTGTGGGTGATTATCGGAGTGCAATTAGATAGATTAAAATGTGCTGCTCCTGTGAGCTTTCACAGTTACCTACTGATCTATTTTAGGTTATACTTGAAAGATTATATACAGGCAACATCGCACAAAATGTGTTAGAGAAAGTAACTTCCTTTTCTTTGATCAGTCTGAAGATATGTCTCGACTCGAGACTTCACCCATTCCTTCTCTCCCGAGATGCTGCCTGACCCGCTGAGTTACCCCAGCATTTTGTGTCTTCCTTTTTTTCATATTCTGATTGACTAAATAAAAAAGAATCAAAATACAATCAAAGTCCAAGTGATTAATATTAAGACGAGAGCAACGAGAAGCATAAGTTTCTTCTTGGAATTTATGATAGTATCAAAATAAATGGTGAATCAGGGCTGAAGAATGTACAGAACAGCACACAGCCAAATTAAAGTGAGTGTGGCTCTGCTGAAGTGAGCTGAACATGGTCACGTTGAATTTGATTAAGTGGATGACTAACTTGTTTATTACATCAAGTCGACACAGGATTACACAAAAAAAGAAAGATTCTGCTCCTGCTCTGATGGAAAGTAGAATGAATTTAAATTACTTGGAATAAGTGAATCCCTAAGTTGGATTTAATTATCCCACATCCTTTCATTGTTGACCTCCTGCCAACTTCAGAACTTCTGGCCTCCATTTGCTGATTAAAACCTTTGGTAAAGTGCCAGGGTTTCTCTCTGCTGCCCTTCTGCCTTGGTTTTCCTATCACACACTTTCACTGGCTTCAATAGTGGGGCGGAAGAAAAGAAAACAAGTCTTTGAGAGCAAAAACAATAATTCATTGTAATCTTTGGGAAATGTCCACAGTTCACTTTTGATTTTAATGGTCAAAAGAAAATGCTGGATTCAGGCCAAAGCGGCAAAACCTTTGTAGAAGGCAGTGTAGTTGGAATAGTAGCAGATGCTGGTATAAACCGAAGATAGACACAAAAAGCTGAGGTAACTCAGCGGGTCAGGCATCATTGGAGAAAAGGCATAGGTGACGTTTCGTGTGGAGACCCTTCTTCAGACTGAGAGTCAGGTGGAAGGGAAACGAGAGATATAGACAGTGATATAGAGAGATATCGAAACAGTCCATTGTTAGCTGTGGGCCTGGTCATAACGAGTTAGACAGACATTGGAACTCACCAGGGCTGGTGTGCATCCGCATCCAGTTGGCGGCTCTCTGCCTCAGGACCCTGCAGAGATACCGGTAATCGGAGCGTCCTCCCAGGTGGCACGTGCTGGCGACGCACTTTTTCCAATGGGGCTGCTGCCTTCAAAGAGGTACGCGGATCCCGATGGTGGGCGTCAGCCGTGCTGTCCTGCTGGGGATGCCCGGCTTCTACTGGGACTTACTGAGAGTCTGGAACCTGGTTGCTGTTGACCCGGCTCTTCTCCGCCCGTGGGGGGCGGCGGCCCAGGCGTGAGAGCAGCTGGCCCTTATCCCTCCTCGCCGGGTGTCGGGGGGGCTCGAGCGTGTGGAGTACTCGCGGCTGAGCAAACCCCCGCTCAGCCGGAAGTACTCGTCGGACCCAGGCGCCGTAACCCTTCCCAGGAGCCGGTCCCACATAACATGAGCCGCATTTCCTCGACACCCTTCATCTCCCTCCGAGACGCAGGGAGGCGTGTCCTGTATGGGCCCCTCCTCCACATCCTGCACTTCCTCGCCCTGGTTCACCGTCCGGGCACTAAGTGGCGGTCGGTGTTGCCTTCCGGTCGCGAGGTGACCCCGCGGTGGGGGTCCCTCTACACAGGGATTCTGCCCCTCTCCATCGGGGACCTGGGGTGGAAGGTATTGCACCGAGGAGTCCCCTGCAACCTGTTCCTTGCGTGGTTCACAGACTCGCCAGCCGCCTGCCACTGCTGCGGGCTGGAAGAGTCTGTGTACCTCATGTACATGGAGTGTGTGAGTCTGTGTACCACGTGTACATGGAGTGTGTGAGTCTGTACCACGTGTACATGGAGTGTGTGAGGTTGCAGCCCTTGTTCCAATATCTAAAGGGGCTGCTCCTTGCCTTCTGGCTGCACTTCAAACCCACCATCCTCATCTTTGGACACCCTGTGCGTAGGGGAGAGGGCAGGGCCGAGGATGTCCTGGTTGTGTTGCTCCTGGGCCAGGCCAAGCTGGCCATCCGTGAGTCACGGCGCCAGGCGGAAGAGGGCTCTGCCCGAGCCGGCTGCCTGCCCCTTTTCCGGGGTTATGTCCGTGCCCGGGTGGTGTTGGAGAGGGACTACACACTGTCCACGGGCACCCTGGGGAATTTCCGGGACCGCTGGGCACTGCGGGGGGTGGAATGCATCCTGGACAAGGAGTGTAAGGTAGTTGTACAATAGTTTATTGTTTGTCTTGTATAATGGTGGTGGGTCTGTTTTAGTTTTATTGTATTAATATTATTTTAATATTTGAATAAATATTTTTGATTAATAAAAAATAAAAAAACTCACCAGGACGACAGTGAAACTAGTACAATAACTATGGTGAGGGATGGAAGGAGAGAGAGGGGTTGCAAGGGTTACTTGAAGTTAGAGAAATCAATAGTTATACTATACAAACAATTGTCTTAATTATTTTAAACACTTTAGCAGCTGCAAGAAATCAGCTTTAGTAGGGTAAGAATCAGAAAGGATATAAGGTATTAATGAAATAAAATAAATTACTTTTCTATTTCCTGTATAATAGCACTAAAGCATATTAAGCAATTATTACTTACACTGTCCTTGTCAAAGTTCAAGTTGAAAAACTGCCTGCTCGGATCTGTTTAGATTCACGTGGTTTATTATTAACTGGATGTGAACATTTGACATTCCAAAGCTTAATGTTCATCCCGAATGGCTCAGAACAAAGGAGGTGGTTAAGAAACAAGCACGTCGGTGAGACTGCAGTCACTGGGAGGCCAGACCTGGCAAGGACAGTAGCTTTGAGAGTGGCGAACCACTGGTGGAGCTGCTGCCTCACAGCGGCAGAGGCCTGGGTTCAATCCTGACCTCAGGTGCTGTCTGTGTGGAGTTTACATGTTCTACTTGTGACCACGTGGGTTTCCTCCATATGCTCCGGTTTCCTCCCACATCCCAAAGACTTGCATGTCTGTAGGTTGATTGGCCTCTGCAATTTGCTCCTTTGTGTGGGGAGTTGATGCAAAAGTGAGATAACAGAACTAGTGTGAGCGGGTGATTGATGGTCAGTGTGTACTAAGTGGGCTGAAGGGCCTGTTTTCATGCTGTACCTTTCAATCGATCAATCAATCATAGAAAATAGGTGCAGGAGGAGGCCATTCGGCCCCTCGAGCTAGCACCGCCATTCATTGCGATCATTGCTGATCATCTACAATCAGTGGGGTGGGAGCTGCTTTATGTCCTCATCGTCCACCCTGGGTAGTTCTACGGAACTGGCAACATTTGCAGCAAAGCGTCAACTACGGTACTCTGAAGCACCAATTGCCACTTTTGATTGTTGTAGTTGATGTACGAAAGAAGATCTACAATTAGTAACCCGTGCCTGCCTTCTCCCCATATCCTTTGATTCCACTAGCCCCTAGAGTACCTAACTTTCTTTTAAATTCATCCAGTGAATTGGCCTCCACTGCCTTTCGTGGCAGAGAATTCCACAAATTCACAACTCTCTGGGTGAAAAAATTTCTTCTCACCTCAGTTTTAAATGGCCTCCCCTTTATTCTTAGACTGTGCCCACTAGTTCTGGACTCCCCCAAAATTGGGAACATTTTTCCTGCATCTAGCTTGTCCAGTCCTTTTATAATTTTGTACGTCTCTATACGATCCCTTCTCATCCTTCTAAACTCCAGTGAATACAAGCTTAGTCTTTCCAATCTTTCCTCATATGACAGTCCCTCCATCCCAGGGATCAATCTCGTGAACCTACGCTGCACTGCCTCAATAGCAAGGACGTCCTTCCTCAAATTAAGAGACCAAAACTGCACGCAATACTCCAGATGTGGTCTCACCAGGGCCCTGTACAACTTGAAAATCAATCGATTTTCTTTCCGAAAGGGCATCCGTGTTCCAGTTGAGTATTTACACGAACACAGTCATTTCAAGGTTTTCATTACCAAGGCTTAAAAATAACACTTGGATTAAATTCCCAAGCTGTTCTGGTGGGATTAGAATCAAAGTATTTTGATTAATGGTTTAAAACTCTAGCTGTTAGCTCAGTTACCTAACCATGATACCACATCAAGAAAACAGACCATTTGAAGATCTGAAACATTAATTCTGTTATCCTTCTGATGCTGCCTGACCCTTAAATGTTTCCGGCATGTTTTATTTTTAATTCCCCATTGTGTATGGTTTGACTCCAGTATTCTACTGAGAGATTACTGCCAGGGAGGGGTGCCAACTTCCTCACTAACAAATAAGGGACAGGTTGGTGTCACCACCCCGCTCCCCACGTGACCTCACCCAGCCAGCGGCCACTTGCTCCCGCTCCACCAATGGCGGCCGCCCGGGCTGGGAGGCGGGTTGCTACGCACCCTCCATTAGATGGCACCTGGGCCTACAGTGTCCGGGTCTACAGTGTCCGGGCCTACACTGTCCGGGTCTACAGTGTCTGGGCCTACAGTGTCTGGGCCGACAGTGTCCGGGCCTACATCAACGTCCGGGCCTACCGTGTCCGGGCCTACATCGCCATCCGGGCCTAATACAGGACAAGGGCGGTCAAATACGAGACAAATTAATTTAGCCCAAAATACGGGATGTCCTGGCTAATACGGGACAGTTGGCAACCCTACTGCCAGGACATTGGCCTAGCGGGGGCAGTGGAATGTGGGGTCTATTGCTGTGATTGGCTGGTTGTGCTGGTGGAAAGCTTTGACAATAGGTACAGATCTCCTGCCATTGTGCCTGGCTATCAATGAACTTGAATCTCTTTGACATTCACAAATGTCCAACGTGACTCTGTCTCTATCTAAAAAGAGGTGTTGATATTCATGAAAAGACATTGGCATACACTAAAATCGTTAATCTAACATAAATCGAACTCTAACTCCACGTTCCTTTCCCCTGGCAGCTGTTTAGTTTACAGATACAGAATGGACCAACAAAGCTGTCTATATCAGCTGTCCAAAGCAGTCAAACGCTTCAAATTCCAGGGTGTGCATATTTCTGAAGATCTTTCCTGGACCCAGCACACTGATGCAATTATAAAGAAAGCCCATCAACGCCTCTACTCCCTGAGAAGGTTACGGAGATTAGGAAATCACAGGGGGAACATGCAAACCCCACACACACGCCATCTTACGTCAGGAGTGAACACTGCCCTCTGGCACTGTGGGACAACAGCTCATTCAGCTGTGCCACTGTGCAATCATTTATCATTATTATTTCAGTGGCCTGCTGTACATGCCCAAGTTAATCTGGTGGACATTTAATGGGCAGATTTCCCAAGTCTTAGATCTTGGAATTCTGTAGAAGTTGATTTGGGCAGAACCTGGTGGAAGATATGGATTTAAATTAGTAATGCACCACTTCAGAGATCTGCTTGGCAAGGAAATTGCTTTCATCATGTTCAATTAATACTGTTTGGGAACGGCGTTCTGAATTGATGGCAATATTACCCACCAGAGGCATTACCACCTCTCTGTGAGAATTTTTGTGGAATAAACGTAGAAACATAGAAACATAGACAATAGGTGCAGGAAGAGGCCATTTGGCCCTTCGAGCCAGCACCGCCATTCATTGTGATCATGGCTGATCATCCACAATCAGTAACCCGTGCCTGCCTTCTCCCCATATCCCTTGATTCCACTAGCCCCTAGAGCTCTATCTAACTCTCTTTTAAATTCATCCAGTGAATTGGCCTCCACTGCCTTCTGAATAACTGTACAAAGCCAAGGAACAGTTAGCACTGATTTCTCTTAGGTTTGAGTTCCAAGAGAATATCAGCCATAATTGCCTCAAGGGGTCATTTTATCATCAGCATATTTCCACCGCCTTCATACCAAGGAGACGAGCATGAAACTCACTACTACAACTACAATACAACGTCTCTCAGCCTGTGCAATATATAGCTGAAAGTTAGGAAGTCAAAAATATCTGGGAATACCACACCAACTGTATTCCCAACTGATTCCCATGATGTAAATAACTACAGACGAGCTTCTATTTAAAACTGTTTCTGATTATTCTTGTTCAGATTATTCAGAAACATTCTTGTTCCACCAACAGTTTGGAGTGGATTCCGCACATTATAGTGCTTCCACTTTTTCCACAGAAAATACCCTGTTGATATCTTTGGACTGATTTAAATACTTATAAAGAGGCACAATGCCGTGTAATGGAAACGCTAAACAAATTGTTCGTGGGTGGGATTGGGAGTGCTAAGTATAACAATGATATCCTTGATAGGCACAAAAATCTGGAGTAACTCAGCGAGTCAGACAGCATCTCTGGAGAAAAGCGATAGGTGATGTTTCGGGGTGAGACCCAGTCTGAAGAAGGGTCTCACCCGTTGAGTTACTCCAGCTTTTTGTGCCTATCTTCGGTTTAAACCGGCATCTGCAATTCCTCCATAGACATTGAAATCCTTGAGTTGGGACAATTCAAATTCATCTCACGGTTTGTTTTTCAATCACTACTTTGATAAATTTCCATAGTTTAATTAAAAAATTTTTTTTAGCCCCCTTTGTAAGTATCTTGTATTCATCCTTGTGTCTGTGCATCTCCTCACGTACTTTCCCCTGCAAACGCAGGAGATGCAACACCTTTCCCTCTATCTCCTCACTCACCTCCATCCAAGACCACAGTATCCCTTCCAGGTGAGGCAGAGGTTCACATGCACCTCCTCTAACCTCACCTACTGCATTCCGTGCTGCCGATGTGGATTCCAGCACATTGGCGAGACAATGCGGAGTTTAGAAGGATGAGAGGGGATCATATAGGGGCGTATAAAATTATGAAAGGACTGGACAAGCTGGATGCAGTAAAAATGTTCCCAATGTTGGGGGAGTCCAGAACCAGGGGTCACTGTCTAAGAATAAAAGGGGAGGCCATTTAAAACTGAGGTGAGAAAAAACTTTTTCACCCAGAGAGTTGTGAATTTGTGGAATTTTCTGCCACAAAAGGCAGTGGAGGCCAATTCACTGGATGAATTTAAAAGAGAGTTAGATAGAGCTCTAGGGGCTAGCGGAATCAAGGGATATGGGGAGAAGGCAGGCACGGGTTACTGATTGTGGATGATCAGCCATGATCACAATGAATGGCGGTGCTGGGTCGAAGGGCCAAATGGCCTCCTCCTGCACCTATTTTCTATGTTACTATGTTTCTGTGTGTTGTGAGGTGTCAGTTTTGCTGAATACTTGCATTCGCTCCACCTAGGTCTGCTGGATCCCCTGGTTGCTGATCATTTAACCCTTCCCATTCCTAGATCGCCCTTTCTGCCCTGGGCCGCCTCCATTTCCAGAACGAGATCAGATGCAAACTGGAGGAACAGCACCTGATATTCGCTGTGGGTAGCTTACAACCCAACAGCATCAACAATGAATGCTCCAATTTCAGGTCACAGCCCAATGTCCGTCACCAATTCCACTCTTTTCCCCTCTCTCTTCCTTGTGCCCCATCCAGATGTGTATCCATGTTCCCCACGATCACGCCCCCTTTTCCCTTCTCACACCCCCTTTCACCTATGTCCTTTCCTCTGGCTTCACTTTTTGCTCGTCTTCTCTCCTTACCTTACAGGCTTTTGTCTTCTTTTCATCTTGGCCTTTGTTCACCAATCTGCCAACTAAACCCCTGGTCACCTGAATTTCCGGTGCCAGATGAAAGAGCGACCATTGGTGACAAACAATTCTTGCGAAAGTTGCACCACGATTCGCGCCCAGCTCGAGAATTTGAGGAGGGAGAGAGCGTGCTAGTGCGCAACTACGCGAGAGGGGAGAGATGGGTACCAGGACGCATCGCAAAGAAGCTAGGTCCTGTCTCGTACCAGGTCGAGGTTCACGTCAACGGGGTAGAAATCTGGAAACGGCACGCAGACCAGATTCTGAAACGTGAAATCGACTCTCCCACAACCAACGAAACAGGAGATTGGATAGACTTCGACAGGGGTACGCCCACAGTGCGTGATGAAGATGTCAACGAAAGAAGCGTTGCACAGGAAAACGTCAACGAAAGCAACCACGATGACACCATCGAGGACGCGACATCAGAGCGCAACGAAGAAAGCAATTCAGGGCGTAAGCAGTACCCAAAGCGAAATAGATAGCGACCGGATTACTACGGATTCTGAAAACGGATGATTTGGACAATGGACTTGACTATACGGACTCGGTTATATGGACAATGTAAACGCAACGAAAATTTGGGTATCATTAATGGAAAGGATTGTAGCTTGAATACTCTTTCGGCATGACATTGAAGATGATACTCACATTCAAAAGATGAATTGGTTATGTAAACTTTGATTTGGATTGTAAATAGATACCAAAATGATGCATGTTTTTAGACTTACTTAAATTGGGTTTTATATAGTAAAATACTTTGGAAACATAATGGATAAAGATCATTATGATTAAAAAAAAGTATCACAATTCTAAGGGGGGAGATATGTGATGTATACATGCAACAATATGGTAAAGCTGCCATGTGATGTATACATGCAACAATATGGTAAAGCTGTGCCTGCGCAGCTGCAAAAATACACGGAGAGTTAAAATGGCGATCTTGTGTCCAGACGTGTGTTGTTTTGGTCTCCCACTCAATGCGTGCTTTAGAGAATGATACTGAGTAGAACGTATCAGGCCTAATTTGGAATATTGTGTACAGTTCTGGTCGCCCCATTACAGGAGCATGTGGAGGCTTTGGAGAGGATGCAGTAAAGGTTTACCAGAACAATATCTGGATTAGACGATATTAGTTCTAAGGAAAAGTTGGGTAGACTTGGATTTGGAACATCGGAGGTTGAGGGGAGACCTGATGTAAATTTATGTATGTAAAATTATGAGAGACATTAATAGGGTGGACACACAGAAACTTTTCCCCAGGGTGGAGATGTCAAAGACTCAAGGGCATAACTTTAAGATGAAAGGGCAATGTTTAAACGAGATGTGTGGGGCAAGTTTTTTACACAGAGGGCACTGGATACCTGGAACGTGGTGGTGGTGTTTGAGACTTTTAGATGGGCGCATGGATGTGCAGGGAATAGAGGGCTATAGATCATATGCAGGAAGTGACACAGCTGGCGTCTTGGTACCATCGTAACAACCTGGAGCTCAATGCTCTTAAGATGGTGGAATTGATTGTAAACTTTAGGAGAGCTCCCCCTCCCCTCCCCCCACTCACCATCAACGACACCACAGTCACATCTGTGGAGTCATTTGAGTTCCTTGGAACCATCATCTCCAGGGACCTTAAATGGGAGGCCACCATCGACTCCACAGTCAAAAAGGCCCAACAGAGGATGTATTTCCTGCGGCAACTGAGGAAACACAATCTGCCACAGGCAATGATGGTCCAATACTATACTGCTATCATAGAGTCTGTCTTCACCTTCTCCATCATGGTCTGGTTTGGCTCAGCCACCAAGCACGACATCCGGAGGCTGCAATGGATCGTTCCATCAGCCGAGAAGGTTGTTGGCTGCAACCTTCCCCCCATCGACGAACTGTGCACTGCAAGGGCCAGGAAACGAGCGGGCAAGATCATCTCTGACCCCTCCCACCCTGGCCACAAACTCTTTGAAGCACTTCCCTCTGGAAGGCAACTCCGGACTGTCAAAGCAGCCACAGCCAGACATAAAAACAGCTTTTTTCCACAACCAGGAGCTCTACACAACAACCAAAAGTCTATAGCCTCCTTTTGCTCTGGTATTTTATTTAATTCTTCACATGTTTAAATTATAATGTTTTATTTTTAATTGTTTACTGTATGTCGTGTTGTTATCCTTGTGAGCAAAGCACCAAGGCAAATTCCTTATATGTATACATATTTGGCTAATAAAATGTATTCAATTCAATTCAAAATGAGATTAATTTAGTTTGGCATGATGTTGGGCACAGATATTGTGGGGGGATGGGCCAGTTGTTGCGCTGCGCTTTTCTATTGATAGTTTAGTTTAGAGATACAGCGTGGAAACAGGCCCTTCGGCCCACCGACCAACGAGGTCACGGGGGGAATATACAAAATCCGTATAGACAAGCACCCATAGTCAGGATCAAACCCGGGTCCCTGGCACAGTAAGGCAGCAACTCTACCGCTGTGCCACCGTGCCGCCCTCTACGCCACTGTTTCCAAAGGTGTCATGGGGTCATGGAGTGATACAGCATGGAAACAGGCCCTTCGGCCCAACTCGCCCACACCGGCCAACACCTCCCAGATACACTAGTCCCACCTGGCTGTGTTTGGTCCATATCCCTCCAAACCTGTCCTATCCACGCTACATGTTATTTAATGTTTGTGAATGTCAAAGGCAACCACTGACATTCAAAGGCAGTGACAACTTTGGTTGGACAAGGGAGCTTGGACAAGGGACCTCCACCATGCTGCAATGGTCAGCTCCCAGCTCCCAAGGCGGACAGAGCACCTAAGGCCAAGATGGGAGCAACAAAATGCTCCTAGGGACGATGGCCATTGGTTTTAGGGTCATGGAAGATTGCTGGTAGAGCTGCTGTGGTAGGGTTTGCCAACTGTCCCGTATTAGCCGGGACATCTTCGTATTTTGGGCTAAATTCGTTTTAGACAATAGACAATAGACAATAGACAATAGGTGCAGGAGTAGGCCATTCAGCCCTTCGAGCCAGCACCGCCATTCAATGCGATCATGGCTGATCACTCTCAATCAGTACCCCGTTCCTGCCTTCTCCACATACCCCCTCACTCCGCTATCCTTAAGAGCTCTATCCAGCTCTCTCTTGAAAGCATCGAACGAACTGGCCTCCACTGCCTTCTGAGGCAGAGAATTCCCCACCTTCACCACTCTCTGACTGAAAAAGTTCTTCCTCATCTCCGTTCTAAATGGCCTACCCCTTATTCTTAAACTGTGGCCCCTTGTTCTGGACTCCCCCAACATTGGGAACATGTTTCCTGCCTCTAATGTGTCCAATCCCCTAATTATCTTATATGTTTCAATAAGATCCCCCCTCATCCTTCTAAATTCCAGTGTATACAAGCCCAATCGCTCCAGCCTTTCAACATACGACAGTCCCGCCATTCCGGGAATTAACCTAGTGAACCTACGCTGCACGCCCTCCATAGCAAGAATATCCTTCCTCAAATTTGGAGACCAAAACTGCACACAGTACTCCAGGTGCGGTCTCACCAGGGCCCGGTACAACTGTAGAAGGACCTCTTTGCTCCTATACTCAACTCTTCTTGTTACGAAGGCCAACATTCCATTGGCTTTCTTCACTGCCTGCTGTACCTGCATGCTTCCTTTCATTGACTGATGCACTAGGACACCCAGATCTCGTTGAACTCCCCCTCCTCCTAACTTGACACCATTCAGATAATAATCTGCCTTTCTATTCTTACTTCCAAAGTGAATAACCTCACACTTATCTACATTAAACTGCATCTGCCATGTATCCGCCCACTCACACAACCTGTCCAAGTCACCCTGCAGCCTTATTGCATCTTCCTCACAATTCACACTACCCGCCAGCTTAGTATCATCTGCAAATTTGCTAATGGTACTTTTAATCCCTTCGTCTAAGTCATTAATGTATATCGTAAATAGCTGGGGTCCCAGCACCGAACCTTGCGGTACCCCACTGGTCACTGCCTCCCATTCCGAAAGGGACCCATTTATCCCCACTCTTTGCTTTCTGTCTGTCAACCAATTTTCTATCCATGTCAGTACCCTACCCCCAATACCATGTGCCCTAATTTTGCCCACTAATCTCCTATGTGGGACCTTGTCGAAGGCTTTCTGAAAGTCGCGGTACACCACATCCACTGACTCTCCCCTGTCAATTTTCCTAGTTACATCCTCAAAAAATTCCAGTAGATTTGTCAAGCATGATTTCCCCTTCGTAAATCCATGCTGACTCGGAATGATCCCGTTACTGCTATCCAAATGCTCAGCAATTTCGTCTTTTATAATTGACTCCAGCATCTTGTCAGACTAACTGGTCTATAATTACCCGTTTTCTCTCTCCCTCCTTTCTTAAAAAGTGGGATAACATTTGCTATCCTCCAATCCACAGGAACTGATCCTGAATCTATAGAACATTGAAACATGATCTCCAATGCTTCCACTATTTCTAGAGCCACCTCCTTAAGTACCCTGGGATGCAGACCATCAGGCCCTGGGGATTTATCAGCCTTCAGTCCCATCAGTCTACCCAAAACCATTTCCTGCCTAATGTGGATTTCCTTCAGTTCCTCCATCACCCTAGGTTCTCCGGCCCCTAGAACATTTGGGAGATTGTGTGTATCTTCCTCAGTGAAGACAGATCCAAAGTAACGGTCTGCCATTTCTTTGTTCCCCATAATAAATTCCCCTGTTTCTGTCTTCAAGGGACCCACATTCGCTTTGACTATTTTTTTCCTCTTCACGTACCTAAAAAAACTTTTGCTATCCTCCTTTATATTATTGGCTAGTTTACCCTCGTACCTCATCTTTTCTCCCCGTATTGCCTTTTTAGTTAACTTTTGTTGCTCTTTAAAAGAGTCCCAATCCTCTGTCTTCCCACTCTTCTTTGCTATGTTATACTTCCTCTCCTTAATTTTTATGCTGTCCCTGACTTCCCTTGTCAGCCACAGGTGTCTCTTACTCCCCTTAGAGTCTTTCCGCCTCTTTGGAATAAATTGATCCTGCAACCTCTGCATTATTCCCAGGAATACCTGCCATTGCTGTTCTACCATCTTCCCTGCTAGGGCCTCCTTCCAGTCAATTTTGGCCAGCTCCCGCCTCATGCCTCTGTAATCCCCTTTGCTATACTGTAATACTGACACTTCCGATTTTCCCTTCTGCCTTTCCATTTGCAGAGTAAAACTTATCATGTTGTGATCACTGCCTCCTAATGGCTCTTTTACCTCTAGTCCCCTTATCCTAATGGCCCTTGTCCTGTGTTAGTAGGGTTGCCAACTTCCTCACTCCAAAATACGGGACAAAGGGGTGACGTCACTGCCCCGCGCCCCACATGACCTCACCCAGCCTGCGGCCACGTGCTCCCGCTCCACCAATGGCGGCCGCCATTGGTGAAGCGGGAGCACGTGGCCGCTGGCTGGGTGAGGTCACGTGGGGCGCGGGGCGGTGAAGGTCATCTTGTCCCATATTTGGGAATGAGGAAGTTGGCAACCCTACCCCCCCGTGACCATATGGGTTTCTTCCGGGTGTACCAGGTGCTCTGTTCCCAGTGTGTAGGGAGTGGATGTGAAAGTAGAATAACATAGAACTAGTGTGAACCGGTGATCGATGGTCGGTGTGGACTGGGGGCGGGTGGGGGGGGGGGGGGGGGGTGGACACAAAGGGCCTGTTTCCATGCTGTATCTTTCAATCAATCAATAAAAAAACAATATAATATATCAGAAGGGTAGGGAAAGGAAGAGGAGAGCAGTAGTAATAGGGGACTCTATAGTGAGGGGGTCAGATAGACGTTTCTGTGGACGCAGTCGGGAGACCCGGATGGTGGTTTGCCTCTCTGGTGCCGGTGTCCGGGATGTGTCTGAGCGTGTCCAGGATATCCTGAAAGGGGAGGGAGAGGAGCCAGAGGTCGTGGTACATATAGGTACCAACAATATAGGTAGGATAAGGGAAGAGGTCCTGAAAGGAGAATTCAGGGGGTTAGGAAGAGAGTTAAAAAAAAGGACTTCCAAAGTAATAATCTCAAGCTTACTGCCTGTGCCACGCAATAGTGAGAATAGGAATGGAGTGAGGTGGAGGATAAAAACGTGGCTGAGGAACTGGTGCAGGGAGCAGGGTTTCAAGTTTCTGGATCATTGGGACCTCTTCTGGGGGAAGTATGACCTGTACAAAAAGGACGGGTTGCATCTGAACCCGAGGGGAACCAATATCCTGGCGGGGAGATTTGCTAAAATAACTGCGGAGACTTTAAACTAGTACGGTTGGGGGGAGGGACTCAAACACAGATAGCTAATAGGCAGTGTGTGAGGCAGGAGGCAGAAAAGGGAAACACTCAGACCCAATATGTAGGAGAGAAAGAAGGGAAAAGAAATAAACTGAGAATAAGAAATGATGGGTCCCTTAAATGTGTATATTTTAATGCTAGGAGCATTGTAAGAAAGATGGATGAGCTTAGAGCCTGGATTGACATCTGGAAGTATGATGTTGTGGCGATCAGTGAAACATGGTTGCAGGAGGGTTGCGATTGGCAATTAAATATTCCAGGATTTCATTGTTTCAGATGTGATAGAATCGGAGGGGCAAGAGGTGGGGGTGTTGCATTGCTTGTCAGGGAGGATATCACAGCAGTGCTTTGGCAGGACAGACTAGAAGGCTCGATTAAGGATGCTGTTTGGGTGGAACTCAGAAATGAGAAAGGTTTAGCAACACTTATAGGGGTGTATTATAGACCGCCAAATAGGGAACGAGAATTGGAAGAGCAAATATGTAAGGAGATAGCAGATATTAGTAGTAAGCACAGAGTGGTGATTGTGGGTGATTTCAATTTTCTGTATATAGACTGGGAATCACATTCTGTTAAAGGGCTGGATGGTTTGGAGTTTGTAAAATGTGTGCAGGATAGTTTTTTGCAGCAATACATAGAGGTGCCTACCAGAGAAGGGGCAGTGTTGGACCTCCTGTTAGGAAATGAGATGGGTCAGGTGACGGAGGTATGTGTTGAGGAGCACTTTGGGTCTAGTGATCATAATGCCATTAGTTTCAATATCATTATGGAGAAGGTCAAATCTGGACCAAGGGTTGAGATTTTGGATTGGAGAAAGGCTAATTTTGAGGAGATGAGAAAGGATTTAAAAGGAGTGAAATGGAAATTGTTGTTTTATGAAAAGGATATAATAGAGAAATGGAGGATATTTAAAGGTGAAATTTTGAGAGTACAGAGTCTTTATGTCCCTGTTCGGTGGAAAGGAAAGAATAATAATTTGAAAGAGCCGTGGTTTTCCAGGGAAATTGGACACTTGGTTCGGAAAAAGAGGGAGATATACAATAAATATAAGCGGCAGGGAGTAAATGAGGTTCTTGAGGAATATAAAGAATGTAAAAGGAATCTTAAAAAGGAAATTAGAAAAGCGAAAAAAAGATATGAGGCTGCTTTGGCAAGTAATGTAAAAGTAAACCCCAAGGGGTTCTACAGATATGTCAATAGCAAAAGGATAGTGAGGGATAAAATTGGTCCATTAGAGAGTCAGAGTGGACAGCTATGTGCTGAGCCGGAAGAAATGGGGGAGATATTAAACAATTTCTTTTCTTCGGTATTTACCGAGGAGAAGGATATTGAATTATGTGAGGTAAGCGAAACAAGTAGAGTAGTGATGGAAATTAGGAGGATTAAAGAAGAGGAGGTACGGACACTTTTGAAGAATATAAAAGTGGATAAGTCTCCAGGTCCTGATAGGATATTCCCTAGGACATTGAGGGAAGTTAGTGCAGAAATAGCAGGGGCTATGACGGAAATATTTCAAACGTCATTAGAAACAGGGATGGTGCCGGAAGATTGGCGCATTGCGCATGTTGTGCCTTTGTTTAAAAAAGGTTCTAAAAGTAAACCTAGCAATTATAGACCTATTAGTTTGACGTCTGTGGTGGGAAAATTAATGGAAAAGATACTTAGGGACAATATATATAATTATTTGGATAATCAAGGCCTGATTAGAAACAGTCAACATGGATTTGTGCCTGGAAGGTCATGTTTGACTAATCTTCTTGAATTTTTTGAAGAGGTTACCAGGGAAATTGATAAGTGCAAGGCTGTGGATGTTGTCTATATGGACTTCAGTAAGGCATTTGACAAGGTTCCACATGGAAGGTTGATTAAGAAGGTTAAATCGTTGGGTATTAATAGTGAGGTTGCAAGATGGATTCAACAATGGCTGAATGGGAGATACCAGAGGGTAACGGTTGACAATTGTATGTCAGGTTGGAGGCCAGTGTCTAGTGGAGTGCCCCAAGGATCTGTGTTGGGTCCACTGTTGTTTGTCATTTACATTAATGATCTGGATGATGGTGTGGCAAATTGGATTAGTAAATATGCAGATGATACTAAGATCGGTGGAGTAGTTGATAGTGAGGTAGATTTTCAAAGTCTACAGAGAGACTTGGGCCTTTTGGAAGGGTGGGCTGAAAGATGGCAGATGGAGTTTAATGCTGATAAGTGTGAGGTGCTGCATTTTGGTAGGACAAATCAAAATAGGACGTACAGGGTAAATGGTAGGGAATTGAGGAATGCAGTGGAACAGAGGGATCTGGGAATAACTGTGCATTGTTCCCTGAAGGTGGAATCTCATGTGGATAGGGTGGTGAAGAAGGCGTTTGGTATGCTTGCCTTTATAAATCAGAGCATCGAGTATAGAAGTTGGGATGTAATGTTGAAATTGTACAGGGCATTGGTGAGGCCGAATCTGGAGTATGGTGTGCAGTTCTGGTCGCCAAATTATAGGAAGGATGTCGACAAAATGGAGAGGGTGCAGAGGAGATTTACTAGAATGATGCCTGGGTTTCAGCACTTAGGCTACAGAGAGAGGTTGAACAGGTTGGGTCTTTATTCTTTGGAGCGTAGAAGGTTGAGGGGGTCTTGATAGAGGTTTTTAAAATTTTGAGAGGGACGGACAGAGTTGACGTGGGTAGGCTTTTCCCTTTGAGAGTGGGGAAGATTCCAACAAGGGGACATAGCTTCAGAATTGAGGGAAAAAGGTTTAGGGGTAACATGAGGGGGAACTTCTTTACTCAGAGGGTTGTGGCTGTATGGAATGGGCTTCCGGTGGAAGTGGTGGAGGCTGGCTCGATTTTATTATTTAAGAGTAAATTGGATAGGTATATGGATAGGAGGGGATTGGAGGGTTATGGTCTGAGTGCAGGTAGATGAGACTAGGTCAGGGAGAATGGTCGGCGTGGACTGGTAGGGCCGGACAGGCCTGTTTCCATGCTGTAGTTGTTATATGTTGTTATATGTTATCACCTTGGTTGAGATAGTTAACTCATCTTGTGACATTAGGAACTTAAAAGAGATTGTGATACCTGCAATATTGGCAAAACAAGGTCAAATTTCAGTAGCATTTTCTGACCAAATTTAACGCATGAGACTTCTTGGCATATAATTCATTGGCTGAGCATTTTCTGAGCAAATACACAGAGGTTTCTATGCTCCAACTGTTACTTCATGTGTTTAAAGTATCTCGTCATGCTTGTACTCGGTGATGTGAGTAAGATGGAAAAGTAAAATAACTGTGCTGGAAGGCCAACATAAACAGTCACCTGGTGAAAAGAAAGCTTGTTCATCATTTTGTATTCACCTATGCAAGTGCTCTGTTATGATGTGAAAAAGGACTGGATTCTGACTTTAGAGTATGTAATCTCAGAAGAATGCAAAAAACAACTGGCGTCTCATAACCCATCAGGACCTTTCTGCCAAAATGTCTTGTTTGGTTTTGTTTCGTTTGGGATTCCACTCTCGCCACTTGTCATCCAGAAGCTCGCATTAAATGATCAAAGTGCTTCCTTTTCACTGCCATTTATTTTAACTTCTTTTTCATGCAGAGAATTGTGAATCGGTGGAATTCTCTGCCACAGAAGGCAGTGGAGGCCAATTCACTGGATGTTGCTGGTCAATTCACTGGTGGTGTTGCCAGATAGGGGAGAGACAGAGGGAGAAATATCAACAACTTGTTTTGCATCCATCCTTATCTACTTAAACGCGGTACACTGAGGGGGTCAAACAAATAACTGCTCCGGATTTATAAGGTTATTTAATGTCATACTTTAGACTTAGAAACATAGAAAATATGTGCAGGGGTACGCCATTCGGCCCTTCGAGCCAGCACCACCGTTCAATATGATCATGGCCGATCATCCAAAACAGTACCCCGTTCCTGCTTTCTCCCCATATTCCTTGTTTCTGTTAGCCCTAAGAGCTAAATCTAACTCTCTCTTGAAAACATCCAGTGAATTGACCTCCACTGCCTTCTGTGGCAGAGAATTCCACCGATTCACAATTCTCTGCGTGAAAAAGAAGTTAAAATAAATGGCTGAGGTTTTCAGTGGAAAGGAAGCAAGGGTGACTACCAGAAAGAGGCAGAGATTGTTCCTGTAGGTTAGTAGATGTTGATTGATAGAATTTAATACAGAAAAATGTGAGGTGTTGCATTTTGCCAAGTCTAATAGGGGCAGGACCTATACAGTGAATGGCAGGGAACTGAGGTGTGTTGCGGAGGAGAGGGATTAGAGTGCAGGTACATTGTCCTTTAAAAGTTGTATCACAGGTGGATAGGGTGGTCAAGAAGGCTTTCGGCACATTGGACCATCAGTCAGAGCATTGAGTATAGAAGTTGGGAGGTTATG
Organism: Rhinoraja longicauda; assembly: GCF_053455715.1. Lineage (NCBI taxonomy): Eukaryota > Metazoa > Chordata > Chondrichthyes > Rajiformes > Arhynchobatidae > Rhinoraja > Rhinoraja longicauda. The sequence goes on from NC_135972.1 coordinate 39,292,625, forward strand.
TTACAGTTATATAAGATGGCGGTGAGGCCACTTTGAGAGTATTGTGTTCAATTTTGGTCAGCACGTTATAGGAAAGATGTTGTCAAGCTTGAAAGGGTTTAGAAAAGGTTTACTAGAATGTTGCCAGGACTAGAGGGACTAAGCTATAGGGAGAGATTGAGCCTCCTTGGAGGGCAGGAGGATGAGGGGTGATCTTATAGAGGTGTACAAAATCATGAGAGGAATAGATTGTGTAAAGGGTGGTGGGTGTGTGGAATAATGGGCCGGAGGAGGTAATTGAGGCAGGTATTATCGCAATGTTTAACATTTAGACAGGTACATGGATAGGACAGGTTTAGAGGGATATAGGCCAAAAGCAGGCAGGGATCACCATATGCCATGGTTATCTAATAACTGTGGTTGCTGACTCCACCCATCACCCCTAACGGTGACGTGACCCCATCTTGTACCAACAAGGGACTTCTGGATCGGCAGGAACCACCCTCAGTGGTCTCCAGCTACTGCTGTGTGACTTAAGCTTTCCACCAGTGATAGATCCAAAATGCTGGAGTAACTCAGCGGGACAGGCAGCATCTCTGGAGAGAAGGAATGGGTGACGTTTCGGGTCGAGACCCTTCTTCAGACAGTGTCCCATTGTCAACAATTAAAGTAGATGTCAAGTAGCAAAGGGAGAAGAAGCATTCAAATGTGATCCAGCTGCTAAATTCCGGAGGAGGAAAAGCAAAACAATGCTGATCCTGGAAAGAGACATTGGAAAAATGTTGGTATCATTGGCAGGTCAAGGAACAGATGAAGAAGAAATGTGTCTGAAATGTGAACTCTGCTTCCATCTCCTCACTTGCTGCCCAGATGCTTCCAGCTCTTTATGTAAGAAATTAAACGGAACTTCTGCATTTATTTTATTTTAGGGAGTGGTAGCTACTAAAGGATATTAGCAGGATCTGATATCTAATGGATATGAGTCTGAAGAAGGGTCTTGACCTGAAACGTCACCCATTCCTTCTCTCCAGAGATGCTGCGTGTCCCGCTGAGTTACTCCAGCATTTTCTGTCCCGCAAAGAATATTAAGGACTGCTCTGCCGGTGTTAGGCCCTTAATAATAGCTTCTGCTCTTTGTTGTGATCAAATACTTTGTGTCCTGCATGTGTGAAATGTATAGGTATCACTGGGCCTGTGCCTAGAATACCCACAGCCCAAACATTGCTCCACCAGTGAGGTGACTGTGTAGGAAGGAAGTGCAGACGCTGGTTTACACTGAAGGTAAACACAAAATGCTGGAGTAACTCAGCGGGACAGGCAGCATCTCTGGAGTAACTCAATGGGACAGGCAGCATCTCTGGAGTAACTCAATGGGACAGGCAGCATCTCTGGAGTAACTCAGCAGGACAGGCAGCATCTCTGGAGTAACTCAGCAGGACAGAGATGCTGCCTGTCCCGCTGAGTTACTCCAGTATGTTTATGTCTATCTTCAGTGAGGTGAGTGGGGATGTATTGGATATATTTCTGCCGCCCCTTATTTCCCCATTCCAATTTTCTTTATGGCATATCATGATGCTATTCACCCCATGAGGTCTGTGCCAGTTAACAGTGCAACCCCATTGCCTTCAAAACTGTTCCCCATGTCCGAGTCCCCCCACATTCAACCCAACTCTACCATCCACTTACACATTGGTTGACAGTGATCAACCAACCTGCATGTTTTTGGTAGAGTCATAGAGTGGTCTCCTAATCTGAGGAAAGACATTCTTGCCATAGAGGGAGTACAGAGAAGGTTCACCAGATTGATTCCTGGGATGGCAGGACTTTCATATGAAGAAAGACTGGATAGACTGGGCTTGTACTCGCTGGAATTTAGAAGATTGAGGGGGGATCTTATAGAAACTTACAAAATTCTTAAGGGGTTGGACAGGCTAGATGCAGGAAGATTGTTCCTGATCTTGGGGAAGTCCAGAACAAGGGGTCACAGTTTAAGGATAAGGGGGAAGTCTTTTAGGACCGAGATGAGAAAGTTTTTTTTCACACAGAGAGTGGTGAATCTGTGGAATTCTCTGCCACAGAAGGTAGTTGAGGCCAGTTCATTGGCTATATTTAAGAGGGAGTTAGATGTGGCCCTTGTGGCTAAAGGGATCAGGGGGTATGGAGAGAAGGCAGGACTTTGGATGATCAGCCATGATCATATTGAATGGCGGTGCAGGCTCGAAGGGCTGAATGGCCTACTCCTGCACCTAGTTTCTATGTTTCTATGTGATACAGCATGGAAACAGGCCATTCGGCTCAACTTGCTCACACCGGCCAACAATGTCCCAGCCTCACTAGTCCCACCTGCCCGCGTTCGGTCCATATCCTTCCCAACCTGTCCGATCCATGTACCTGTCTATCTGTTTCTTAAAGGTTGGGATAGTCCCTGCCTCAACTACCTCCTTTGGCAGCTAGTTCCGTGCACCCACCACCCTTTGTGTGAAAGGGTCACCTCTCAAATTCCTATTAAATCTTTTCCCCTTCACCTTGAACCTATGTCCTCTGGTCCTCGATTCCCCCACTCTGGGGAAGAGACTCTGTGCGTCTACCCACAAAATCTATTCCTCTCATGATTTTATACACCTCAATAAGATTACACCTCATCCTCCTGCGCTCCAAGGAATAGAGTCCCAGCCAACTCAATCTCTCCCTGTTGCTCAGACCCTCTAGTCCTGGCAACATCCTCGTAAATCTTCTCTGTGCCCTTTCTCTCTGGTATGTGGGATGAAAATGGTGTAACACATTGAGCAAGTTCCATCAGGCAGCCCTGGGTTCAGAATTAAAGAGGAGACACTGGAGTGTGAGGTAGGCCGTTGGGTTGGGTCACCCACTTCTCTCTTTGCCAACTGGTTGCGAGCACACGGAAGAGAACATTTCACGGAAACCAGTGGTGGGCCTGGTTGCAGCAAACATTATACGATACGATACGATACGATACGATAGGATACGATACGATAGGATACGATACGATACGATACGATACGATACGATACGATACGATACGATACATGATATATGATATATGATATATGATATACGATATACGATACGATACGATACGATACGATACGATAAGAACCTTATTTATCCCAGGAGGGAAATTAATTTGCCAACAGTCATAAAAACACAAAATACATGAAACATGAAAATAAACTGAAGAGTGGCAAGGCTTTGGGGATGTGCAAAGATTGAAGAGGTGAGAGGGGTAGTCAGCCTCAGTCTCAGTCTACCCCACGACAGAAGGGGGAGGAGTTGTACAGTTTGATAGACACAGGGAAGAAGGATCTCCTGTGACGTTCTGTGCTGTATCTTGGTGGGACCAGTCTGTGGCTGAAGGTGCTCCTCAGGTTGACCAGCGTGTCATGGAGGGGGTGAGCTGTATTGTCCAGGATGCTCCGCAGTTTGAGGAGCATCCTCCCCTCCACGACCACCTCCCATGAATCCAACTCCACCCCCAGGACGGAGCCAGCCTTCCTGATGTTTGTTGATCCTATTGGTGTCCGCACTCTTCGCCCTGCTGCCCCGGCACACGGCAGCGAAGAAGATGGCACTGGCCACCACCGATTGGTAGAACATCTGCAGCATCTCACTGCAGATGTTGAAGGAGCGGAGCCTCCTCAAAACATACAGCCGGCTCTGTCCCTTCTTGTACAGGGCCTCTACGTTCCTGGACCAGACCAGTTTGCAGTCCAGGTACACTCCAAGATATTTGTACTCCCTGGTGAACTGCACATCCACACCATTGATGGAGACAGGGGACAAGGGTGTTCCTCTCCTCCTAAAGTCCACCACTAACTCCTTAGTCTTGTCGGTGCTGAGCTGCAGGTGATTCAGCCCACACCACTCAACAAAGTCGTTGACTACACCTATGTATTCAGCTTCCCTCCCCTCACTGGTGCAGCCCACTTCTGCAGGTGGCAGGAGTCTGAGTTATATCTGAAGTCCGAGGTGTAGATGGTGAACAGGAAGGGAGAGAGGACCGTCCCCTGTGGGGCCCCTGTGTTGCTCACCACCATGTCCGAGACACAGTTTTATAGCCTGACATATTGTGGTCGTCCAGTCAGGTAGTTGGTGATCCAGGGCACCAATGGAGCATCCACCCACATCTTCGGCAGTTTGTTCCCTATCAGTGCAGGCCGGGTCGTGTTAAAAGCAATGGAGATGTCAAAAAACATGATTCTCACAATGCTTCCCGGCTTATCCAGGTGAGCAGAGGAACGATGGAGCAGGTGGATGATGGCGTCCTCAACCCCCATCTGTGTTTGGTAAGCGAACTGCAGGGGGTGCAGGTAGGGTTTAACCAGGGGTTGCAGGTGAGTGAGCACCAGGCTCTCCAGGGACTGGAGATGTGTGAAATCAGTGCCACTGGTCTGTAGTCATTGGAGGAACTGGGACACGTCCTCTTTGGTCCAGGAACCAGGCAGGATGTCTCCACATCACAGGAACCCTCTCCAGGCCCAGGCTCAGGCTGAAGATATGCTGGAGTACTCTGCACACCTGGCTGGCACACGCCTTGAGTACCCCAGGGCTGACACCATTGGGACCTGTGGCTTTACCTGGGCGGAGTCTGCTCAGCTCCTTCCTCACCTGCTCAGCCTTGACGGTCAGGCACGACAAAGAAAGGGCAGAGGGAGTGGACCAGGGGGATTGAGGGAGAGAGACTGTCGGGGAGCAGGAGGGACAAGGGGGGTTGAGGGGGAGACTGTCGGGGAGCAGGGGGATTGAGGGGGAGACTGTCGGGGAGCAGGGGGGACAAGGGGGATTGAGGGAGAGAGACTGTCGGGGAGCAGGGGGGACAAGGGGGGTTGAGGGAGAGAGACTGTCGGGGACAAGGGGGATTGAGGGAGAGAGACTGTCGGGGAGCAGGAGGGACAAGGGGGGTTGAGGGCGAGAGACTGTGGGGGACCAGGGGGATTGAGGGAGAGAGACTGTCGGGGAGCAGGGGGGACAAGGGGGGTTGAGGGAGAGACTGTCGGGGAGCAGGAGGGACAAGGGGGGTTGAGGGAGAGAGACTGTCGGGGAGCAGGGGGGAGGGTGGGCAGTGGCCCCACCATCAAATCTATTAAAAAACAGGTTTAGCTCGTTGGCCCAGTCCTGATTGCTTTCCCTCCCCAGGCCACTGGTCATCTTGTAATGCTCTTCACACTGCTCCACACATCCCTCCCCAGGCCACTGGTCATCTTGTAAAGCTCCTCATCCCACTCCACACGTCCCTCATGTTGTCCTGCTGAGGTTTCCGCTCCAGCTTCCTCCTGTAGTCATCCTTGCTCTGTCTCAGTCTCGCCTTCATGTCTTTCTGCCCCGTTCCACCTCCTCCTCCTCCCTGTCACCATTCCTGAAGGCCCTCCTCTTCTGGTTGAGAAGGGCCTTTATGTCACTGATGACCCAGGGCTTGTTGTTGGGAAACAGTGTACAGTCTCTTCAGGGACAACGTTATCCACACTGAACTTTATGTAGCTGGTAACACAGTCCGTGAGTCCATCAATGTCCTCTCCATGGGGACTACAGAGTGCGTCCCAGTCTGTGACCTCAAAACAGCCGTGTAGAGCGTCACAGGCCTCCTGTGACCACCTCCTCACTGACCCCTTGTGGTCACAGGCAGCCTCTGGACCATTGGCTTATACCTGGGTTGGAGGTGAACCAGGTTGTGGCCGGTTCCCAATGGCGGAATGGCTATGGAGCCATACGCCTCTTTAACATTGTCATACAGCAGGTCCAATGTGTTCATATCCCTGGTGGGACAGTCAACAAACTGAGTGACAGTGGGTAGTGTAGTGACCAAAGTCATGTGGTTGAAGTTCCCCGAGATAGAGATGAAATGGAACAATATATAATAAGCAAGACGAAAACATAGGTTTCAATGTAGATTTTAAAAGAGGCACGAGGGAGGTGGAGGGGCTGTAATGGGAGTTTCAGACATTGGGACCTGCATTGTTGAAATATGCCAAGTTATAATCATAAGATCATAAGTGATAGGAGCTGAATTAGGCCTTTCGGCACATTGTCTACTCCACCATTCAATCATGGCTGATCTATCTCTCCCTCCTAACCCCATTCTCCTGCCTTCTCCCCATAACCTCTGATACCCGAAGGTAGACACAAAATGCTGGAGTAACTCAGCGAGTCAGGCAGTCTGACCCGCTGAGTTACTCCAGCATTTTGTGTCTGCCGTTGATTTAAACCAGCATCTGCAGTTTTTTATCTTACACCTCTGATACCCGTACTAATCAAGAATGTACCTATCTCTGCCTTAAATATATCCACTGACTTGGCCTCTACAGCCTTCTGTGGCAAAGTATTCCATCCATTCACCACCCTCTGACTAAAGAAATTCCTCCTCATCTCCTTCCTTTAATTCTGAGGCCTCTAGTCCTAGACTCTCCCACTAGTGGAAACATCCTCTCCACATCCACTCTATCCAAGCTTTTCACTATTCTGTATGTTTCAATGAGGTCCCCCCTCATTCTTCTAAACTCCAGCGAGTACAGGCCCAGTGCTGACAAACCTCATCATATGTTAACTCACTCATTCCTGGGATCATTCTTGTAAGCCTCCTCTGGACCCTCTCCAGAGCCAGCACATCCTTCCTCAGATATTGTGCCAATATTGCTCACAATACTCCAAATGCGGCCTTACCAGTGCCCTATAGAGCCTCAGCATGACATCCCTGTTATTGTATGCATGCCCTCTCGAAATAAATGCAAGCATTGCGTTTTCTTTCTTTACTACCAATTCGACTTGCAGATTAACGTTTTGGGAATCCTGCACCAGCACTCCCAAGGCCCTTTGCACCTCCGATTTCTGGATTCACTCCGCATTTAGAAAATAATCTATGCCTTAATTCCTACTACCAAAATGCATGACTCCACACTTTGCTTCACTGTATTCCATCTGTCACTTCTCTGCCCACTCTTCCAACCTGTCCAAGTCCTTCTGCAGGGTCCCTGCTTCCTCTACATTACCGGCCCCTCCACCTATCATCTGCAAACTTGGCCACAAAGCCTTCAATCATTAATATACAACGTGAAGAGTAGCGGCCCCAGCACCGACCCCCGCGGAACTCTGCTAATCACTGGCAGCCACCCAGAGAAGGCCCTCTTTATTGCCACTCTTTGCCTTCTGCCATTCAGCCAACCTGCCATCCATGCTAGTGTCTGCCCTTTGATACCGTGCGCTCTCTCCTTCCTCAGCAGCCTCCCCTGTGCCACCTTATCGAAGGTTTTGTGAAAATCTAGGTAAACAGCATCTGCTGACTCTCCTTTGTCCTGCTATTTACATCTTCAAAGAATTCCAGCACATTTGTCAAGCAAGACCTCCCCTTCACAAAGCCATGCTGACTTCAGACAATTTTATCATGAACTTCAAAGTACTCCGTCACCTCATCCTTTATAACGGACTCTGAAATCTTACCAACCAACGAAGTCAGACTGTAGTTCCCACTATTCTGCTTTGCTCCCTTCTTGTACAGTGGGGTCATCTCAGAAAAGGGCTGAAATTCTACAAAGGGACGTGACTGAGCTATCAGACGTTTTCAGAAAGTTGATGAGATGGGATTAGGTAGGGTCATGAAGAGATTTTAACAAGAAGGCAAGCACTTCTACACATGAGGCATTGAGGAACATTGGGAATGAGGGTACACAGAAAGGATGAAGGGGTGGTGCAGAGCAGGGCAACAGTGTTGAGGGAGGTGGAGGATACGTGACTGGTCAGAAGTGCATTGAAATAGTGGCGTCTGAGGATGATAAGGGTGAGGCCAAGGGTATAATTTCTTTAATGAAAAGAATAACAGCCAACCCATTTTGCCGGATGGGAACAGAGTATTCACTGGTTACATGGGAGCTTCAGGTATAAACACTATTCAATATTCCTATGATATTGATGAGACTCCAATGGCAGTAAAACAGCTTGCGTGCTCTCCCACCAGACAGAAGTAGGTCTGCAGATGGCCCTTGCCACCTTGTCTGTCGAGGGACCTGTAGAAAGCATGTTTCCACTAGTGGGAGAGTCTAGGACTAGAAGCCTCAGAAGGGCAGAATTAAAGGACGTTCCTTTAGGAAGGAGATGAGGAGGATTTATTTTTTTGTCACAGGGTGGTGAATCTGTGGAATTAATTGCCATAGAAGGCTGTGGAGAACGTCAATGGATATTTGTAAGGCCGAGATAGACAGATTCTTGATTAGTACGGGTGTCAGGGATTATGGGGAGAAGGCAAGAGAATGGGGTTAGGAGGGAGAGATAGATCAGCCATGATTGAATGACTGAGCAGACTCGATGGGCCGAATGGCCTAATTCTATTCCTATCATTTAAGACCTTATGACCTAAATAAGTCCATCCTGGTGAGAGAAAGCAAGAATGTAAGAACATAAGAAATACTATAGCACTGGAATAAACGTCACAGGCCTAGGAGGCTGCTGGATCATTTAATAAAATCACATTGGTCGGTTTTGGCCTCAGCTGCCTCCTCTTGTTTATTCCCCACGAGCATTGACTTCCCCCCAGTGTGAATCTATGCCAGTCTCAGCCTTGAATATGTCCAGTGACTCAGTCTGCACAGTTCTCTCAGATTCGCAGCGCTGCCAGAAAAGAAACTCATTCTCATCTCCAGTTTCATTGGAAGACCCCTCGTGTTTACATGGTGCATTTTAATTCCAGAAGTGGAAAACTTTCACGGGGTTGGTGGAAGGACTGATTCTCTCGGCCACGTAAGGGAAGTCAGAAGCTCTGGCCCTTACTTTACTTTAGACTTTAGACATTGGAGATACAGCGTGGAAACAGCCCCTTCGGCCCGCCGAGTCCGCATCGACCAGCGATCACGCCGTACATTCGCACTATCTTACCCGCTAAGGATAATTTATAATCTTTACCGAAGCCAATTAACCTACAAACCTGTACGTCTTTGGAATGTGAGAGGAAAGTGGAGACAACCCACGTGATAACATGGAGAACGTACAAACTACGTACAGACAGCACCTGTGGTCAGGATGCACCCAGGTGGGTCTCTGGTCAACTATTGCGTCTCTGTGCTGCCCCCTGTGGCTAGAATGTCACCACACAGCTTCCTCAAACTGCTTGGCTTCCCTTGGTCCCTGCTGGCAGTGAAGACCCACCAGAACCCCTCTCCTGTCCACCAACCTACAATACTTCCCACCTGTTTCAGCAGAAAGTGGAACCTTAGGGTGTTGGTATGAGAGGGGATCTTATAGAGACGTATAAAATTATAAAAGGACTGGACAAGCTAGATGCAGGAAAAATGTTCCCAATGTTGGGGGAGTCCAGAACCAGTCTAAGAATTAAGGGGAGGCCATTTAAAGCTGAGGTGAGAAAAAACTTTTTCCACCCAGAGAGTTGTGAATTTGTGGAATTCTCTGCCACAGAGGGCAGTGAAGGCCAATTCACTGGATGAATTTAAAAGAGGTTAGGTAGAGTTCTAGGGGCTAGTGGAATCAAGGCATATGGGGAGAAGGCAGGCACGGGTTACTGATTGTGGATGATCAGCCATGATCACAATGAATGGCGGTGCTGGCTCGAAGGGCCAAATGGCCTCCTCCTGCATATTTTCTTTGTTTCTATGTGTCTATGTTAAAGAGTTAAAAGCATTTGGGCGTGACCAAAACTCTATTTTGCACATACATCTCCTCCTCCCATCAGAAACTCATTTTGTGTTTAAGTCCTGCCCACAACATCTCTTTAGGTAGGGTTGCCAACTGTCCCGTATTAGCTGGGACATCCCGGATTTTTGGGCTAAATTAGTTTGTCTCGTACGGGACCGTAATGTAGGGTTGCCAACTTCCTCGGCGGCCACCATTGGTGGAGCAGGAGCACGTGGCCGCTGTCTGGGTGAGGTCACGTGGGGCGCGGGGCGGTGACGTCACCCTTTGTCCCTTATTTGGGAGTGAGGAAGTTGGCATGGTGAAAACCAAGCCTCGATCTCCTTGCTTCATAAATTCATCAGCCAGCCACTTTTTAAACTTAGCCTTTTGTGGCCAGTTGGGATCATGATTGGATGAAACATTGAAAAGTATTCCCAGTAAAGGAATCCAGATATGGAAGAGAAGGCCAATACTTCTTGTTTAACTTTAAACACAGTTTATATGAGAAATTTAATTGGACGCTAAATTTGAGGAAACTGTTTGAATTTTCTTTTTGTAGTCAAACATAAACTAATAGCTTTATCTTCAAATGTCAGGCATTACTATTAACAGCCAAAATCAATGGCAGGAGACCAAGAAAGTACTTTGTAATCAGAGAAGCAACACCCAGATAAAAGAACACTGGGTAATTGCTTAAACAGCTAAAAAATAGAACTGTCCCAGTGCCAAGTCTGATGTTTCATGCAAACAATATGCTGCCCAGCACTAATCACAGACTTAACCCCCCCAGTGTAACTTGCCTCAGTGTGCATTCAACAACTGAAAACGTGCCTCAGAAACACACACACACACACAGTTATAAAAAGTTTGTCGTTCAGGACTTGGTCCGCAGCAGAATGAGGCTTCCCACCGTTCTTGTGCCAAGGCTGCAAAGATTTTCCTGGCTTGACTTCAGGAAAGAACGGCTATGGCTGTAGGATGGAAAGTTAAATGGACGTGCCTGGATACGATAAAACACAAACAGTGCTTCCATATATGTTACAACCAGACTAGGCCAACAGACATGGCCCTGCCTTCCACAACAGGTTGACAGCTCACTGCTTTTGCATTGTAACTTTTACTAGTCGTGCATGAACTAAATATTCACGTTCATTTTCATTGAAAGGAAGCTGCAATTGCTACATCTGCTATAAACCTGGTTTCTTTGCATCAACATTTAATAAAAGGGCGGAGAGCCAAAAATTTATGGAGCTTTCAGAAAGAGTCACCATCGAGGAATCTATGAATGTACGAGGTACCAATTTTTTGCTTCCCACGCTTTAGTTAAAGTGGGTCTCACACCTTTTTGCAAGTTTCTGTTAAATCAGACCTCCTGTTGAGCTGATAACAGGAGTTTGCACCAGCTTCTTCAGATTTCTATCACTGGGTTACTGCTCTTTCACATCCCCAGAGCACCGCACAAAAATTGCCCAGACTGACTTCCATTCTGTTAATCACTCTCTGTATGGAAAACCTGAGCTCTCCTCAATGCCATCCTTTGTGGAAACCAATGAAAAATGTGTGGACACTGCAAGCAACCACTTATCTGTTGGAGGTCTCCATGTGATTTCCATTTTGTAGTATTTAGCCTTGATGACCCATAGAAACATAAAAACATAAAAACATTGAAAACAGGTGCAGGAGGAGGCCATTTGGCCCTTTGAGCCAGCACTGCCATTCATTGTGATCATGGCTGATCATCCACAATCAGTAACCTGTAGCCTTCTGTAACTGTAACAGTAGCCTTCTCTCCATATCCCTTAATTCCACTAGCCCCTAGAGCTCTACCTAACTCTCTTTTAAATTCATCCAATTAATTGGCCTCCACTGCCTTCTGTGGCAGAGAATTTCACAAATTCACAACTCTCTGGGTGAAAAAGTTTCTTCTCACCTCAGTTTTAAATGGCCTCCCCTTTATTCTTAGACTGTGTCCCCCGGTTCTGGACTCCCCCAACATTGGGAACATTTTTCCTGCATCTAGCTTGTCTAGTCCTTTTATAATTTTATACGTCTCTATAAGATCCCCTCTCATCCTTCTAAACTCCAGTGAATACAAGCCTATCTTTCCAATCTTTCCTCATTTGACAGTCCCTCCATCCCAGGGATTAACCTCATGAACCTACGCTGTACTGCCTCAATAGCAAGGACGTCCTTCCTCAAATTAGAAGACCAAAACTACACACAATACTTCAGATGTGGTCTCACCAGGGCCCTGTACAACTGCAGAAGGACTTCTTTGCTCCTGTACTCAAATCCTCTCGTTATGAAGGCCAACATGCCATTAGCTTTCTTCACTGCCTGCTGTACCTGCACGCCAACTTTCAGTGACTGGCGTACAAGGACATCCAGGTCTCGCTGCACTTCCCCTTTATCTAATCTGACACCATTGAGATAATGATCTGCCTCCTTATTTTTGCTGCCAAAGGTACACAAGTTTGAGATGGATTAATACTTCCCTCTAGCCAAAACGAAAATGTAATTGCCTATTTTGAGGCAGTGAAGTAACCCTGTCTATACCTGCCCAGTTATTTCCTGATGCGGGCTGTCAAATAAGCTGACCCTCTGCACCTGAGTTGCATGCAACTGTCAAAAGTGTTGAAATTGCTTCTGGCCCCTCATTTTTAGTTTAGTGTAGTTCAGTTGAGAGATACAGTGTGGGACCAGGCCCTTTGGCTCACCGAGTCTGTGCAACCAGTGATCCCTAGCACTATCCTACACACTAGGGACAATTTACAATTTTTACCGAAGCCAATTAACCTAAAACCTGCACATCTTTGGAGTGTGGGAGGAGACCGGAGCAGCCGGGGAAAACCCGCAGTCACGGCAAAAACGTACACACTGCGTACAGACGGGGAACAAAGCCGGGTCTCCAGCGCTGCAAGCAGCATCTCTACTGCTGTGGAGGCCAAGTCAATGGATATTTTGTAAGCAGAGATAGATAGATTCTTGATTAGTACGGGTGTCAGGGGTTACGGGGAGAAGGCAGGAGGATGGGGTCAGGAGGGAGAGATAGATCAGCCATGATTGAATGGTGGAGTAGACTTGATGGGCCGAATGGCCTAATTCTGCTCCTATCACTTATGAACTTTCTGAACTTATCGAGCACTCCAGTAGCTGTTTCATGCCTGTTGGAAGGTGTGGAGCATCCAGTGAACCAGGATCAGGTCTGCCACTGTTTGGAAAGCAAGTCTCCACCTGTGTTTCACTTTGGCACTAAACCCAAGCACTCTCCATTGTTGTACACTACCACCTATATTCTAATTCTCACGCCGCACATCCGCATTTACTTGTTTTAGGTTGGGCTAAATCCTGAAAGTGTAACGCATCAGTTTGTTCAAGTAATTGTGGGAACCTTGATCATAAAACATATGCCTATTGTTTGCAAATGTCTAATATTTACCTTGGATGTTTCAGTAAGATAATTATGTCACGCTGTTCAAGCTTCTATATTAATTTAGTGCTCAAACGGTTTAGAATCATTCCTCGACCATGTAATGTAGATATTATATGGGTCAAATATGAAGTCACCAAAAATAAAATTCATTGCTAATTGCTCATCTGCATCAGTAACTTGATGTTGATGAGAATGAACCACTTTGCTGGAATTAGCTACCTTACAGCAAAGTCAGACACCACATATCATATACACATAGAAACATAGAAAATAGGTGCAGGAGGAGGCCATTTGGCCCTTTGAGCTAGCACTGCCATTCATTGTGATCATGGCTGATGATCCACAAACTGTAACCTGTGCCTGCCTTCTCCCCATATCCCTTTATTCCGCTAGCCCCTAGAGCTCTAAGTAACTCTCTTTTAAATTCATCCAGTGAATTGGCCTCCACTGCCTTCTGTGACAGAGAATTCTACAAATTCACAACTCTCTGGGTGAAAAAGTTTCTTCTCACCTCAGTTTTAAATGGCCTCCCCTTTATTCTAAGACTGTTGTCCCTGGTTCTGGAATCTGAAATATCATATACACATTTTAGGGTGTGAAATGTGTAAGGGGTTTATTAAGCTGAAGTCTAATACCCCAATCCAGACTTAGAAAATGAGTTAGCACTGGCTGTTCAGCAGTGTCACGGTCAGTCCATCAGTGATACATTATTGTCACATGTCCCGAGGTACAGTAACGTTCTTTGTTTTTGCATACAATCCAGTAAAGTCACACAGCTGACCTCACCTGGACAGTGCAGAAAGAGCTGCCACGTTTCTGGTGCCAACAAAGTTACAAGTTCATCGAGCAGTCTTATCTTCTCGTGGTGATGGGCCGGGCCTATCGTTGCATGTGGCAGCAGGAGGTCCCCCATCAAGTCCCCCTTCCATCTTGGCCATCGCCCGCTGGTCCCCCTACATTCCCAGCAGCTCCCCCTCGCGGGCTCCCCTATGTTCTCGCCCACCTCCCCAGGTCCCCCTACATTCTCAACGATTCCCCCTCGTGGGCTCCCCTATGTTCTTGGAGCCCCCCCCCCACTGGTTCCCCCTACATTCTCACCGGCTCCCCCTCACCAGCTCCCTTATGTTCTCGCCCCCCCCCCCTCCGGGTCCCCCGACATTTTTAGCGGCTACCTCTTGCCAGTCCCCCTTTTAATCTCAGAGACAACCGCTACCCCACCCCCTACATTCATGTTGGCTCCCCACCAGGTTGCCCTCTGTGGCCCTCCTTGCAGCAACAATTGCAATGCTCTCTTGTATCAGGGCATGTCCATTGAGGCAGGTTTCACTGGTGTCATGATCGGCTGTTTTCCCTTCATTGCTTCCAGTGAGTGGAGAAAAGTAACACATTATTCTTGATGGGAATTTGAAGGCAGCCACAGATCGTTACACTGATGATTACTGAACACTAATTATTTGGAGCACTAGCTTTATGCCACTGACTGACAGTCGGAGCAGACGGAAAGGCCTTTTCTCTTGCATTGGGAGGAACAATGTTGCTTGCTCGTTGTAGTTTTACAGCAGGTGAAGAATATTTCAGAGCACCTGGAGAAAACCCAATGGGAGAACGTACAAACTCTGTACAGACAACACCCGTAGTCAGGATTGAACTTGGGTCTCTGGCACTGTAATCATAATCATAATCATAATCATACTTTATTAGCCAAGTATACGAGGAATTTGTTTTGCCATATAGTCATACCAATAAAAAGCAACAGAACACACAAAATACATTTTAACATGAACATCCCCCACAGTGACTCCTCTACATTCCTCACTGTGATTGAAGGTGAAAAATAGTCCAGTCTCTTTCCTTCTTTGTCCTCCTGCGGTCGGGGGCCTCGAGCCTTCCGTTGACGGGACGATCTTGGCTCCTGTAGCCGGCGGTCAGGCCCTCTGTGTCGGGGCGATCAAGCTCCCGCATTGGGGGGGAATCTCAGCTCCCCCTCGCCGGGCGATCAGACCCCGGGTCGGGGCTGGTCGAACCTTCTGTGACTTTGGAGCTTCCCGACATCAGCCTCTACCTGAGACTGCGAGCTCCTCGATGTTGAAATCCGCAGCCCGCAGTTGGAGCATTGATCCCAGGCAAGGGATCGCAGGCTCCGATGTTAAGTCTACAGCCCCGCGGTGGGGCTCAAAGTTAGTCTCGAGCAATGCCGCCAGCTCCACGATGTTAGGCTGCAGGGCGACCGGAGATACGATCCGGAAAAAAATCGCATCTCCGGCAAGGTAAGAGATTGAAAAACAGTTTCCCCCTCCCCCCGCCCCCCACATAAAACAAACCAGAGAACATTAACACAAACTTTTCAAACACACTAAAAATAACAAAAAAAGACGAAAAGACAGACAGACCGTTGGCGAGGCTGCCATATAAGACAGCAACTCTACCGCTGCGCCACTGTGCAGGATTGTTCTGTTATGCAACCAGATCGTGGTTGATCTGTGCATAATGCCTTTGTTCCACATTATACCCGAACCTAACACAAATATATTGAAGGTAGACACAAAAGGCTGGAGTAACTCAGCGGGACAGGCAGCATCTCTGAAGAGAAGGGATGGGTGACGTTATGGGTCGAGACCATTCTTCAGGTCAGAAGAAGGGTCTCGACCCGAAACGTCACCCATGCCTTCTCTCCAGAGATGCTGCCTGCCCAGCTGAGTTACTCCAGCATTTTGTGTCTATCTTCGCTTTAAACCAGCATCTGCAGTTCTTTCCGACAAATATATTGATCCTGGTGTTCAAAATTTAAATAGTCATAGAGTCATAGAGTGATACAGTGTGGGAACAGGCCCTTCGGCTCACCTCGCCCACACCGGCCAACAATGGCTCAGCTACACTAGTACCACTTGCCTGCGCTTGGTCCATAACCCTCCAAACGTGTCCCATGCATGTACCTGTCCAGCTGTTTCTTAAACGATGGGATAGTCCCAGCCTCAACTACCTCCTCTGGCAGCTTGTTCCATACACCCACCGCCCTCTGGGTGAAAAAATTACCCCTCGATTCCTAATAAATCTTTTCCCCTTCACCTTGAACCTATGTCCTCTGGTCCTCGATTCCCCTACTCTGGATAAAAGACCCTTTGCATCTACCCGATCTATTCCTCTCATGATTTTGTACATCTCTATAAGATCCCCACTTATCCTCCTGCGCTCCATGGAATAGAGACCCAGCCTACACAACCTCTCCCTATAGCTCACACCCTCTAGTCCTGGCAACATCCTCATAAATCTTTTCTGAACCCTTTCAAGCTTGACAATATCTTTCCTATAACATGGTGCCCAGAACTGAACACAATATTATAATGTACCAGCATCCACATATGTTTCCTAGTGAATCACACATTTGTACTGCCCTTTGAGTGAAAGGTTTCTGAATGACTCAGTTTTAGTTTTCAGATGATTCCATCTTGTTCTGGAATTCCCACTAGGGAACTTTATTGAATATATTTGCCTTTTCATATCCCTTAATCATTTTAAATAGCTCCATTAGACCACTCATTAATCTTCAAAGCTCAAGGCAATAGCACACGAGTACAATTCTCTTCAATTTTGGTCTCTAAATCCTTATTTCACTTCAGTGAATTTACACAGGGCCAGGACACAAACATCTTTTCTGAAACTCGGTCTTCAGCACCATGGCAGAACTTCCAATAGGGGCCATCATCTGTAGAGAGAAAGTTATAGATAACATTGAAGTACGAGTGTCAGGGGTTATGGGGAGAAGGCAGGAGAATGGGGTTAGGAGGGAGAGATAGATCAGCCATGATTGAATGGCGGTGTAGACTTGATGGGCCGAATGGTCTAATTCTACTCCTATCATTTGTGATCTTATGAAAATTGTCAGCTTTAAAAGTACCCTTTATGTTTTGTTACATCTTTGATGCTCCACCACTGATAATAAAACTAACACGCGACAATGAAAAGCGAGAAAATATATTTCACATAGAACATGAAAAACAGAAAAATTGTTTATCTGCAAACTTGCAGTAGGTGGTACTGGTGGAGATTCTGACTTTGGGGGTAGTTCTTGCTTAAGATATAGACACAGAAATCTGGAGTAACTCAGTGGATCAGACGGCATCTCTGCAGAAAAGGAATAGGTGACGTTTCGGGTTAAGACTCTTCTTCAGACTGAGAGTCAGGGGAAAGGGAAACGAGAGATATAGACGGTGATGTAGAGAGATGTAGAACAAATGAACAAAAGATATGCAAAAAAGTAACGATGATAAAGGAAACAGGCCATGGATAGCTGTGTGCTAGGTGAAAACGAGCACAGACAATGAGACTCAACAAGATGACTTTGATGGAGTGAGAGGGGATGCAAGGGTTACTTGAAGTTAGCAAAATCAATATTCATGCAATGTTCTTGTTTTGCACATTGACATGTTGCTTTTAATTTTCCAGAATTCCCTAGATTCTGGAAAGGTTCCATTACATTGGAAAATAGCAAATGCAACTCCTTCATTCCAAAACGTGGACACAGAAAACAGAAACTCCAGTCCAGTCAACGTAACATCTGGTAGAAGCTGTTATTAAATAAGTTATAGTTGGGTGCTGAGAAAAATTAAACTGATCAGGAAAAGTCAACATAGCTTTGTGAAAGGTTATTGGAGCTCTTTGAAGAAGTAACATGTGCAGTGGGTATAGAGGAACCAGTGATTGGACTAGGCTTTCCACAAGGCAACGGATAAAGTGCTGCAGGTTATTGCGGAAAAAGAAAGCTCTTGATGTGGGTGTAAAACGTTAGCATGGAAAGAAGGTTGTCTTCTAACAGGAAACAGGTGGGGGGCAGGTTTCGGGTCGAGACCCTTCTTCAGACTGAGATTCAGGGGAGAGGGAAACTGGAGATATAGATGGGTACAAAGAGAAAATAAGGTATGAAAATGGCAGATCAAAGCAGACGATGATTGGCCACATCAGGTTGATTTGCTCTTTGTTTAACCCAGCTATGACTGCTTTAATTGTCACATTGACATATTTTCTCAGTTATGCTCAGAAAATGGATGTGAGGCACCCTGGGTTGTTAATGGATGAACATTTCCACATAAATATAGGCTGTTAGAACTTCATGAACTAGAACATTTTCAGTAAGTCAAAAGGCAACACGGGAAAATTAAATGCTCCATTGGTGATAGACACAAAATGCTGCAGTAATTCAGCGGGTCAGGCAGCATCTCTGGAGAAAAGGAATAGTGATGTTTCAGGTTGAGGTCCTTCTTCAGACTCTGATGTTTCGGGTCAAGACCCTTCTTCAGATGGTCTGAAGAAGGGTCTCGACCTGAAAAGTCACCAATTCCTTTTCTCCAGAGATGCTGTCCGACCCGCTGAGTTACTGGAGGAATAGATGACGTTTTGGGTCGAGACCCTTCTTCAGACTGAGAGTCCGGGGAATGGGCAACAAGAGATATAGATGGTGATATAGAAAGGAATACAACAAACGAATGAAAGATATGCAAAAAAATAACAATGATAAAGGAAACTGGCCATCGTTAGCTGTGGACTAGGTGAAAACGAGTCACTGACAATGAGACTCAACAAGACGACAGTGAAACTGTTCTATTGGTGATCATTACATTAGCACAATTTTCCCTGCTACAAAGGATTTCTGTATAGGAAGTATAAGAAAATAACTGCAGATGCTGGTACAAATCAAGTTATTCACAAAATGCTGGAGTAACTCAGCAGGTCAGACAGCATCTCAGGATTCCTTCTCTCCCGCGATGCTGCCTGACCTGCTGAGTTACTCCAGCATTTTGTGAATAAATTTCTGTATAGGAATATCACCAGTCTCAATATCCATAGTGTAACACACATTGAAAATATAGACTTCATAATAAGTGACGCCTCAAGAAATATTAAGTACATACTGAATAAAGAAAATCAATAACTAAATGTTTTCAAAGGTTTTACATTATTTCATAGTATTTATTCCATTGTAAACCATAAATGCAAATACAATTCAGAAGGTACAATTAATACACAAGTATACCACTGATCTACAATCAGAATGAAACTGTTATTTGAGTAGTGTTTAATTTCAAGGAATTCAGACTGGAGATTATTTACGGTACCTGCAGAACTCTGTTACTTGCCAAGCCCCGGACAGCTAACAAATCTCATCCTGTGTGGGCCCTTAAATTGATGTGTTTACTGATGCTGTTCTTGGCTGGATAGTGCTTGATCTGACCCTGCTACACATGCAATTCTCATGGCTGTTTTAGTGTCCATAGCAGTGTTTGTGGACGCATCCCAGACCATCACACAAACCATCTTCTCTTCCATTGACTCCATTTATACCTCACGCTGCCTCGGCAAGGCCAGCAGCATAATCAAGGACCAGTCGCACCCTGGCCACTCCCTCTTCTCCCCTCTCCCATCAGGCAAAAGGTATAGAAGTGTGAAAACGCACATCTATGGACAGTTTCTTCCCAGCTGTTATCAGGCAACTGAATCATCCTACCACAACCAGAGAGTAGACTTGGGCTACTTTCTACCTCATTGGGGACCTTCGGACTTTCCTTAATGGGACTTTACTGGACTTTATCTTGCACTAAATGTTATTCCCTTAACATGTATCTGTATATTGTGAATGACGCAATTGTATTGTCTTTCCACTGACTGGTTAGCACGCAACAAAAGCTTTTCACTGTACCTCGGTACACGTGACAATAAACTAAACTCAAACTGAAATAGTTCAATGCACAGCTGCAATTGTAAGCACTAAGACCAATGGGTCAATGGGCCAATGGTACTTTATTGTTGTTTGTACAGTGACATTTCTTTCTTGCACACATCGATCCGGGAACTCGCTGAACCTCGTCTAACCCGGCCACCGTTTAGTCTCTGTGCCGCTGGCACCTCTCATTGCAGCCGCCCTGCAGATCCTTGTGGATCTGACAGATCGTTGTGATCCACCATTCTCTGGTTGAGGCTCCAGGGTCCCATCCCTCAACCTGGCTCAAAGAACTTTAAATATTAAAAAACAGTAAGTCCTGAATCACATTAGTTTCACTAAACCAGCACAGCCTCCCAGCCAATTCTAAATATTGATGGCGATATCAATATCTTATAGAAATTCAACACTCCATGGTTTCATTTTTGTTCTTGAATTTTGTTTCACACCAAATGTGATCTAGTACAATGCACTTCAATGAAGAACGAAATGTGCAGGCAAACTGTTTTCAGATAACTATCCATTTTGTGTCACATTTTTATAGATTCTGAGGGGAATTTCTTTGCACGTATCATTGCAAATATTCACCTCGGTTGTGCTACTGCATTCACTTGGAATGCAAATAAATACAGCTAATCTCTCCATACCCTTGCGATATCATGAATGTAAGACTGCAATCCCTGCATATGCACTGCCCAGACTTGCAATCGTTCATTCAAATCCCTTTGAAGTTACCAAATCTGTTACACCCACTGTACAACATAATCCACAGGCGTGTGTGTTATGTGTGACAGATTTGTATCTTAATCTGTTTATTAATTGTCTTCCTCTCTACTTTGTGTGAGGAAGTAGTTTTGGTGTACGCACAAGAACCGTTGCTACCCAACGGAATTATGTACAAGGATACGAAGGAGGATGGGTATAATGTGGTTATGGTGAAGCAACAAAGGGGGAGGATTTGTCTTGGGTTGCAAGCACTGAATACCTGCAAAGATATTGACTACCTATTGTGTTATGGTGTTCAGTTCCAGAGAAGTTAGTGCATCCCACTATTGGGATGGGAGGCCAATTGGCAACTGATATTCTTACTCCATTCATCACAAGTTAAATTTGTCCTGTGCCCTTGTGAAGTATGTGTTTCAATACTTTGTCCAGCACCAAATGACAGTAACTATGCCAACAGGATTATAAATAAAGTTCATCTTAGAAATTACATAAAATTTAATGGCTAAATTGCGAACGATATCTCAAGCAGCAGTGGATTTTTTTGTAGAAGAAATGTGGACAGTAAATAGTTTCACAACTGCACGACTTTAGCTGCCAAAGCATTTGATAGTACAAAGCTGCAATCTTATAATGTTTAGTTTAGTTTCAAGATAAAGCATGGAAACAGGCCCTTCAGCCCACCAAGTGCACGCCAACTAGCGATCCCCGCACACTAGTTCTATCCTAAACACAAGGGACAATTTACAGGTCAATAAACCAACGAACGTGCACAACTTTGGAGTGTGAGAGGAAACCGAAACTCCTGGAAGAAACCGATGCGGTCACAGGGAAAACGTAAAACTCCGTACAGACAGCGAACTCAGGTCTTTGGTGCTGTAAGACAGCAAATCTACCGCTGCACCACCATGCCACATAATGGTTTAGCAATCCCTGTAAAGGATCTATAAAGAACATTTGATAGCGATTAGACTTGCCCTTCCCATTTAAGCATTAAGATATACTCCATGTAGTATAAGAAAATAACCAGATGCTGGTACAAATCGATTTATTCACAAAATGCTGGAATAACTCAGCAGGTCAGGAATGGGTGACGTTTCAGGTCGAGACCCTTCTTCAGTCTGAAGAAGGGTCTCGACCCGAAACGTCACCCATTCCTTCTCTCCCGAGATGCTGCCTGACCTGCTGAGTTACTCCAGCATTTTGTGAATAAATCAAGATATACTCCATTCCTGGTTGCTGGACGTTTTGGAGAGAATCTAATCAAACCTTTGTGTAGGAAGGAACTGCAAATGCTGGTTTAAACTGAAGCTAGACATAAAATGCTGGAGTAACTCAGCGGGCCAGGCAGCATCTCGGGAGAGAAGGAATGGGTCGAGTCCCTTCTTCAGACTAGTCTAATCAAATCTTTGTTGTGAATGATTTGATATAATGGTGAATTTCCTAAGTACATAATACACAATGTAAAGCAAGAAATATGACAACCAATGATTACTGGACATTTGTTAATCCAACAATTGTCAGTTAGTGTAGAGTTATGGCTTTTACAGAGACTCTGGAGTCTGAATGAATAAAAGCAAACAACAATCAAATTAATCAATTAGATTTAAGCATTTTGAAGCTGCCAGTACAAGATTTGTTCGAGGAAGTGCAAGTTGGAATAATGAATTCAAGTTCAATTAAGATATAGTGTTGCAAGTAAGCAAAAGGTAGGAAAAATCAGATTAGTACATCAATCAAAACTTGTTTCAATTTTTTTTAAAGAAAAACACACACCAGCAAAAAAAATAAAACCTAAACAAATTAAATTCTAACTTATCATACTTATTAAAATACTGGAGAGATTGACTGGCAATAATTTATGTGTCAGTGAAAGTTTATTTAGAGTTAAATTGACTTAACTTTCTGTGACAAATTTACTTTGTACCATGGGTAGCGTGGCGTAGCGGTAGAGTTGCTGCCTTGCAGTGTTTGCAGCACCGGAAACCCGGGTTCAATCCCGACCAGGGGTGCTGTCTGTACGGAGTTTGTACGTTCTCCCCATGACCGTGTGGACTTTCTCCAAGATCTTTGGTTTCCTCCCACACTCCAAAGACGTACAGGTTTGTAGGTTAATTGGCTTGGTATAAATGTAAATTGTCCCTGGTGTGTGTAGGATAGTGTTAATGTGCGGGGATCGCTGGGCGGTGAGGACTCAGTGGGCCAAATGGCGTGTTTCTGCGCTGTATCTCGAAACGAAACGAAACTAAACTAAACTAAACTAAACTAAACATGCAAGTACAGGAACTTTATGACACTCAAAATAATTGACTGGTCAATGTTTTTGCAAAGCTCACCCTGGAGAAGCACACCTCTGACAGTAACTTCCCAATATCTGTGTTTAATCGTGTATCTCCATCAGCAGAAACGCCGTGATATTTGCAGAAAGAGGCTGGCTGCTGCTGTTTGGGCAGCAGTGATTCATGGAGACCATGGGAATGGTT
Source organism: Rhinoraja longicauda (assembly GCF_053455715.1). Taxonomy (NCBI): domain Eukaryota; kingdom Metazoa; phylum Chordata; class Chondrichthyes; order Rajiformes; family Arhynchobatidae; genus Rhinoraja; species Rhinoraja longicauda. The sequence goes on from NC_135972.1 coordinate 39,315,585, forward strand.
AAAAATAAATGTAAGGCATTACTCAGTGGTTGTTGATAATATGTAAGCCTTCCATGTTAAACATTAAGTAGTTTAACATATTAGTTTTTCACCAAGAGATCAAAAGGTGCGGGAAATAATAAGCACTTTGTTCTTTGCTTCTCCCGCTCCTCGTGTGTGAGATGCCCTTGTTTTTCTCTTCTTCTCGTGCTTGAGATTCCTGTCCTCGGGCATGTACTCAGACTCTCCCTCAGTGGCAGTGCTGTGATTGGTAGTTCACCATGTGGAAGGAATGTGGCCACAACCCAGGCCTTATCGCTCAACACATTGCAGGACAAAGCTCTCATTTGCTCTGCTGCAGCAAACGCCTGGGTAGGCTCTTGAAGCTAATTCCATTTATAGTCAAAATATTTGACTTAGAAAGGAAATTGTTATTGGGAAGAAACGTTAAGCGCATTCTTGGCTTGTTTTCATAGATGCGTTGCTGTTCTTTTAAAAAGACTGCAGAAAACTAAACACAACCACAGTTCATGACAAACTAAAAATTGATTACTTCACTTAGATACAAGGCCCGACAAATTGATTTCCTCACATGGCAGCATAGACGCTTAAAACATAAGAAGAGTTACCTCAAAGAGGAATGTTAAATGTATGTTCACTGTGGTTCTACATAATTTAGTTTTGGATGCAGGAAAAATGTTCCCAATGTTGGGGGAGTTCAGAAACAGGGGCCACAGTCTAAGATTTAAAGGGGAGACCATTTAAAACTGAGATGAGAAAGAACTTTTTCAACCAGAGAGTTGTGAACTTGTGGAATTCTCTGCCACAGAGGGCAGTGGAGGCCAATTCACTGGATGAATTTAAAAGAGAGTTAGATAGAGCTCTAGGGGCTAGTGGAATCAAGGGATATGGGGAGAAGGCAGGCACGGGTTACTGATTGGGGATGATCAGCCATGATCACAATGAATGGCGGTGCTGGCTCAAAGGGCCAAATGGCCTCCTCCTGCACCTATTTTCTACGAATATTGGTGTCGTGCCAGACAGGATGTTTATATCAGCATTCTGCAAAATCGTCAGCCACGATGCCACTGTCTATCATCGACCAAGTTTTGAAAGTTAGAGGCTCTGTCAAATGTGCTTTGCCAGCTGTGAGTTTCCACGGTGATATTCGTTCCCAAACACCAGTGCACACAGTAACTGATTCTACACGCTCTGAGGCATTTCAGGCAGTGATGTCTGGTGAATCACTTGCCTGGAATGTAGTACGTTGTAGCTGGGGTCAATCTCTTCCCACTGTAAAGCTGGGACCAGAATGTAAAATGGTCTTCATTTTATTATTATTGAAGTTTCTTTAATTGTGTCCTGGGTCCAGATAGCCAGGAGGGAGGTCCCCTTCAGACATTCTCCATTTGCCAAGTTGCATAGAATCACTGTTGTAAAACCAATTATTGTGATTGAATCATTTATATTCATGTAATATTACTGCTGGGAACCCCTCTCATTCTTGGCCTGAGTGTGACTCTTTGTCCATCTCCCACACACTGTGAGCAGCATCATTCTACCGAGGAACTTACTTGTCATTCTAGCGTTAGATTCTAATGCTGGTTAAGCATTTAGAGTCACACAATGTGAAACAGGCCCTCTGGCCCTACTGTGTAGGAAGGAACTGCAGATGCAGGTTTACACTGAAGATAGACACAAAATGCTGGGGTACCTCAGCGGGACAGGCAGCATCTCTGGAGAGAAGGAATGGCTGACATTTCGGGTCGAGACCCTTCTTCAGACTGAGGGTCAGGGGAGTACCATTCCTTCTCTCCGGAGATGCTGCCAGCCCTGCTGAGTTACTCCAGCATTTTGTGTCCATCTACCTTCGATCCAACTTGCCCACGTCGATCAACATGCCCCATCTACACTCGTCCCACCTGCCTGCATTTGGCCCACATCACTCTAAGCCCGTGCTATTCATGTACCTGCCCAAATGTTTACGGGCGTGGCGAGAGTATCCCGTGTGTCGAGGATCTGCGCAGCGGACAGGAACCAGCCCGGAAGGGCCTAGTCATGGCTGCGGATCGAGCATCCACTCCATGGATGGGAACCAGCCCGGAAGGGCCTAGTCATGGTTGCATATCGAGGATCCACTCCGCGGACTGGGAACCCACCTGGAAGGTGCCCAGAGTGGAAGGAGTTTGATGTAGGGCCGGTGAGCAGACCACCTGCGGGAGGGAGGGGGTGTACGGCCTCGACGGGGGAGTGGGCCGCTGGAGGCCCTGCAGCAGCCTGGGGCTCGGCTGGACCTGGCGCCGCTCCAAGAGGCCGAGCACGTGGACCAGACGCGGCCTACAGCGTTGGGCAGTGGCGGGCGACATCACGGCTATGCTTGGCCAGGTCGGGACTTTCAACGATGAATTGGTGCCAAACATGGTAGCGCCAGCATTGTATGCAAAATGAATTTTGCTATGTAATGTTTAATTGCATATGTGAAGCTAAATATCCATTGTTTAAAAACCATAGTATCTGCCTCAAAGACCTTCTCGGCAGCCTTCCATACACCTACCACCCTTTGTGTAAAAATGTTTTTAAATGTTAAATCTTTCTCCTCTCACCTTAAACCAATGTCCTCTGGTTCTTTATTCCCCTACTCAGTGCATTTACCTTATCCATTCCTCTCATGATCTTATGCACCTCTATAAAAACACCCCTCATCCTCCTGCGCTACAAGGAATAAAATCCTAACCTTCTGAAACTCTCCCTCTAGCTCAGGCCCTCAAATCCTGGCAACATCCTCGTACATCTTCTCTGCACCCTTCCCAGCTTAACAACATCTTTCCTTTAACAGGGGGTGACTAAAATAACACAATTTTCTAAATGTGCTGCACCAATGCCTTGCACAACTGTAACATTACTTCCCAACTTCTATACTCAGTAGTCTGATGATAGCCAATGTGCCAAAAGCCTTCCTGACCACCCTATCTACCTGCGAGGCCACTTTTGACACAGGTAATCCTTGGAATCCAAACAAGCCAATCTGATATGCATGTTCTGTATTAAAGAGGATGGAGAAATGAACTGTCACATATGTTCATTGAAAAAGGACATTTGAAATCTTTATGTAAGTAAAAGTAAGCTCAAAACATTATTGCCATCAACCCAATGAGCTCACTTCCAGTCACTTCCAGTCACTTCCAGTCAAGGATGGGTTAATATCTACAAACTAAGCACTGAGAAGAGCCAGCCATTGTATTTGGACCTAGCAACAGATTGTACTCCCTCCCAATCAGTATCTATGGCTGAAGACTCCTTTTAAACCACACCTCAACTTTCAATCTCACTACATCATCTCCATTTTCACTTCACTGACCACTCACTTAAGTGCTTGTCCCACTTAGGCGATCTTTAGGCGACTGCCAGCGGCTGTCAAAGTCGTAGTAGATCGCCAAAATTTTCATTTACCCTACGACAATGACCACGACAATGCCGAGTCAGGTCGATACGTTACGTTTTTTGTGAAACTAGCACCAGGCTAAGAGATTACACCGTCATCGGAAACATCGCAAAATTGCCACGCTTATCAATGCTTCTCCGGCGTCCTAATTTTCGCTGAAATCACTGACAAGTCTGTAATTACTTGGGAGTTTTGAAATATAACATCTTGCCCGGGTTACTTGAAAACCAAGCTTCACGGTAACAAGGCATAAACTGGATTGACTTCCAGTTTACTAATAGCAGTATTAAGAAATTTAATTTTAAAGTGGTTAAATGGAGTTTTGTACCGAGTGTGGGCATTCTATGAAAATATACGGGGGATGCATATCTGGTTTCTGGGTTGCATATCTGGGTTAGGAGCCTACTTTAAAAGTAATCGCTGATGGCCATAAACATTGCGAAACTCCCACACTTACCTGACCGTCAAACTGTCGCCTCCAATCTACCTGTCAAATGTCCTGATGGTAAATAAATTGGTTAAACACAAGTATTTTATGGTATCTTCAAATGACTTTACTTATTTTAATATTATGTGCTTCTAAATGCATCTGTGACAACCTAGCAAATCTGGGACAGCATACGACAGCGCCCGCAATAAGCAACGATACCTGGCGACAAGCCAGCTGTCGCCGAGAAATTTCAATCCGGTTAATTTCTCAGCGACGTGCTGATCCATTACGATCTTTGGAAGACTCCTCACGATCATGCTCGCGACACCCGGCGAACTGTCGGCGACAGCCTAGTCACCGGCAGTCGCCTTAAAATCGCTTAAGTGGGACAGGCTCTTAACACTTTCACCCAAAGTATGCCCAAAAGTTTGATTAAAGTGATATGTTCTTAACAATATCCTAACCTTCACCTTTCGTAAACTCCAACATTTAAATTTCTACATGAACAGCCTACCTATCATTCTGTTGCCTATGATTCATATATTCAATAAACTCATGCCTAAACACTTGAACTTCATTTCTAAAACCTTTGCCATACATGTTTAACTATCTCATCAGTTCGACCTGAACAACATCCACTGAGTTTTTATTCCTTCTACTTCATTTTGGTTCATACTTGCAGCCACTAGTGACACACACTTAGGAATCCAATCCCTGAACCCCACCCTTCCAACATCTTCACCTCTTCCATCTTCGGTCCCTCTTTGAAACCCATACCTTTGATTAAGCTATTGAGTCACTGCTGCTAATATTCCCTTCTCTGGCTCAGTGCTCATATCCCACAGGCACTTGTGAATGACCTTTGGATGATTTTCTGCCTAAAGTGCCACATTAATGTAATTTGCTTTGGTGTGATCCAAGTGTGATCCCTCAACTAGTTCTCATTGTTTAGTTTATTTGAAAATCATATCATTTTGAAATATTACACCTCAAGTGATTTTCCTAAATATACAATTTACCCAAAGATGACCTGGCATGCCAATTGTTCCTAAGAAACGAAATATAAAAACAAATGCCGATTTTTTCATATAGTTAAATAAGGACGTTTAAATATTTACTGAAGCACATCTCATTATGATGCCTTCTAATTGAATTGTGCTGTTACTTTGTAACCTTTATTGGCATGTTGACAGCATTCTCAGTTTTCCGTAAGAGCTATAGAACAGGAATGGGTCCTTTGGCCCACAATGTCCAGGTCCAACATGATGCCAAGTTAAACGAAGCTCCTCTGCCTGAACATGATCCATATCCCTCCACTCCCTGCATATTGTATTGTATTGTATTCTTTTATTGTCATTCGGTACCAAGATACCGAATGAAATTACATTTTCCAGCAGTCACAGAACACAAAAAAAAAAAAAGAACACAAGACACACGACCCCAACACAAACATCCATCACAGTGACTCCAAACACCCCCTCACTGTGATGGAGGCAACAAAACTTCCCCTCTCTACCCCCATGCCCACGGACAGACAGCTCGACCCCTACCGAGGCGACTGACCCGCACAGCCCCCGCAAGGGGATGGAAGTCCCTGTGGCCGAGCCGCACCGAGCGCTGAAACGTCCCGCGGCCGTACCGGGCGATTGAAGGCCCCATGGCTGAGCCGCACCGGTGATGTTAAGTCCCGCGGTCGATCCGCGCCGGGCGATGTTAAGTCCCGTGGCCGAGCCATGCCGGGCATTGGAAGGCCCCACAGCCGAGCCTCACCCCGACCTAAAAAAAGAAAGGTTTCCCCCACCCCACCACCCCCCACCCCCACACCCCCCACCCCCCACACATATACAGCCAAAAAAACCCAAAAAAAACCCACCCCAACACCAACACACAACCAAAAAGGAAAAAAGACAACAGACTGCCAGCGAGGTCCGCAGCCATTAGGCGCCACTCCCATTCATGTGCCTATCTACAAGCTTCTTAAATGCCACTATCGTATCTTCCTCCTCCACCACCCATGGCAATACGTTCGAGATATCCGCCACCCTCTGTGTAAAAAAAAACGTTCCCCTCTTATCTATATACTAAAACTTTCGTTTGTTTGTTTGTTTGTTTCTAAACAACAGCCAAAGCGGTACACGGTAGCGTGACAATTTTAGGCCCATCTTACTCACCGTCGTCTCTTTGGTGCTAATGGAAGAAGTTTCATTGAAATCGGTTTTATACTTTTAAAGTTATTCACATTTTAAAGTTTAAATCTATCTCCTAGGGAGGGAGGGGGGAGGGAGAGAGGGAGGGGGAGGTGGGAGAGGAGGGAGAGTAAGGGGGGTTGAGGGGGATGGAGTGGGGAGAGGGGAGAGGGGAGGGAGGAAGGGAAGGGGGAGGGGAAGGGGGGAGAGGAAAGGGAGGGGGAGGGGAGGTGGAGGGAGGGGGGTAGGGAGAGGGGAGGGGGGGAGTGGGAGGGGAGGGGGAGGGAGGGGAGGGAAGGGGGGGGAGGAGAGGGTGCTGCACTAATGCAGGAGAGGTTTGGGCCTAACTAGATGGGTCCACTTGGTCTAGTTTCCTTTAAACTTTACCCTTCTCACCTCAAAGTCCCCTCTAATTTTTGACATTCCCACCCTGTGAAAAAGGTTCTGACTGTCTCTGCCTCTCATGATATTATAAACTTGCAACAGGTCTCTCCTCAGCTTCGGACACTCCAGTTAACAATTACTGTTCAGCCTCCAATCCGACCTCTACTCCTACTTGTAATGCGTTGACCAGAACTCCAATTGTGCCCTAACCTAAGTCTTAAAAATGGCAACATGAATTCCTGGCTCTTATACTTAGTGCCTGACGGATGAAGGCAAGCATATCAAGGCAGTTCCACAAGGCAAGCCTTGGTTACCACTCTATTTGTGATGAGAAGAAACTTTTTGAGTTGTGAATTTGTGGAATTCTCTGCTACAGAAGGCAGTGGAGGCCAATTCACTGGATGAATCTTAAAAAAGAGTTAGATAGAGCTCTAGGGGCTAGTGGAATCAGGGGGTATGGGGAGAAGGCAGGCATGGGTTACTGATTGTGGCTGATCAGCCATGATCACAATGAATGGCGGTGCTGGCTCGAAGGGCCAAATGGCCTCCTCCTGCACCTATTTCCTACGTTCCTACGTTCCCCATCTACGTCCAAGACACCTCACACGCCCTCCATCTCCTCGATAACATCCGGTTTCCAGGCCCCCACTCCCTCATCTTTACCACTGCGCCTCCTACGTTTCTATGTTTCTCTGTTTCTATATTTACTTGTGTTGTCTCTTTCAGGGAACTATCAACTTGACCCCCAAGATCCTTCCACACATAACTGCTTTTAAGTGTCTACAAACTGTAAATTCCCCCTTTATATTCATCCTCACAAAGTGCAACACCTCAGATTTGTATGGATCAAATTCCATCTGCCATGTCTGTAGCTGATGTTTCCCTCTGTGGACATTGACAGCCTTCCTCAGTGCCTGCAACTCCACCCATTTTGGTGTCGGCTGCAAGCTTCCAAACCAACCGATCTACTCCAGGTCAGCCATTTACCTCCACAACAAACGTCCCAACACAGATCCCTGTGGAACTTCACTGGTCAGATACCTCCAGCCAGGATTACACCCTTCCACCACACCCCTCTGTCTTCCACGAATGAGGCAGCTCTGAATCTAAACGACCAAGCCACCAAAATCCTATGATCTTCTGGGGCAGCCTGTCATGGGGGACTTTATCAAATGCCAATGTGCTGACTATGTGCTCTAATGCTATGTGTTTACCAGTTATACAGAACAAAAGACCTATTCATTTAAGCAGCAGCTGCAGTATGAGATGTCTTTGGAGGTCATTTGGAAGATATGTAGCAAACCAGAAGGGTTTGTTGTATGTGTCAAGTTTTCAGTTTTAACATAACCTTCATCTAGAATTTTAGCAACCTGCATTCTTAGCATAGTGTTTGGTCAGCTGGTGAGGAACATTTTCTGGGTGGTAAGCAACATCTTGCAACCTTTTTTTCCATGTATGTAGTTGGGTGGGGCAGTGTTATCTGATGGTATTTTAGGCAGCACAGTTTTATCTGACAATAATGTGAGTGAGCACTAAGTTGAAAAATCTTCTGGCAATATGTGTACATGTTGTACTTCCTTAATATATAAATCAAGACAAATAACCACAAATCGAGGTGCCTGGTCTGTCCCATACTGTTAATGTAAGGATCTTCTTTCATGTCCATCATCCATGTTTCAAATGTTACATCACTGTCATCGTCCGTCCTGAAAAGTGCGGTGACAATCAGTGGGAGCCATCACTTGTACAGTAGATGATGGTGGTAGCAGAATTAGCTCAGGACACTTGCAGTTTCCAGCCCCGCGACGTGGACACTTCTGCTATGGGGCCCAATGTAAGGATGTGATCAACAAACCCATGCTTTGGAGAGGTGTATGAGGGAACTGCAGATGCTGGTTTACACAGAAGATAGGCACAAAATGCTGGGGTAACTCAGCGGGACAGGCAGCATCTCAGGAGAGAAGGAATGGGTGACAAGAAGGGTCTCAACCCGAAATGTCACCCATTCCTTCTCTCCAGAGATGCTGCCTGACCCTCTGAGTTACCCCAGCATTTTGTGTCTACCTTCATTTTTTGGAGAGTCCACTCATATCTATGACTGAGGCAATATAGAAGTTCATTTGCTTCAAATGAAATAGACCATAAGCTCAAATTTGTGAATTACAGATGAATAAAACTTCAAACAAGAGTGCAAGCGATCACTGAAGATATTTTACACCATGATCTACGTCCCGCTGTGTCTGACAGCCTTCCCCACAATGCAGTGCTAGTAGTATAATGACAGGTTTACCAGAGGAGATGGAATGATCAAGAGACAAGTAACTTCCACGTGCACTTGGGATGATTATTCTAGAGTAAACTCTCGTTTTTACGGACCTCTTTATAAGAAAATAACTGCAGATGATGGTACAAATCGAAGGTATTTATTCACAAAATGCTGGAATAACTCAGCAGGTCAGGCAGCATCTCAGGAGAGAAGGAGTGGGTGACGTTTCAGGTTGAGACCCTTCTTCAGACTGAAGAAGGGTCTCGACCCAAAACGTCACCCATTCCTTCTCTCCTGAGATGCTGCCTGACCTGACCTCTTTATAACGTATATTGGTTATAGCGAACTGACGTACCGACGCTCACAGACAGGCTGCGCTGCTGTGCCACGCTGGCCCATGCCACTCTCCGCCCGCTCCTGCAGATGCACCACCCCAGCTGCTCCCTCCACCGCAACCACCACTGCCACCACTACCACCTATGTAGCCGCCACCACTACTGATATAGCCGCCACCACCATTGCCGCCACCACCGATGTAGCCACCACCACCACTGATGTAGCCACCACCACCACTGATGTAGCCACCACCACCACTGATGTAGACCACCACCACTGATGTAGCCACCACCACCACCGATGTATCCACCACCACCACTGATGTAGCCACCACCACCACTGATGTAGACCACCACCACTGATGTAGCCGCCACCACCGATGTAGCCACCACCACCACTGATGTAGCCGCCACCACCGATGTAGACAACACCCTTCCACAATCTACGTGATCCACATCCTGCAGGAGGAAACATAGTAAGGAGAGAATGGGACAACCGTAGCTGACAAAGGAAGTCAAAGACTACATGAAAGGAGAAAAGAAAGCATATAATATGGCAGAGATTCGCAGGAAGCTAAAGGATTGGGAAGCCTTTAAAAACAAACAGATGGCAACTAAAAGAGTAAGTAGGAGAGAAAAGATGACATTAGGAGGTAAGCTAGGCAATAATATAAAAGATGACATTAGGAGGTAAGCTAGCCAATAATATAAAAGAGGATACCGAAGGTTTTTTAAGATATAGAAAGAGTAAAAGAGAGGCCAGTGTGGACAATGGAATGCTGGAAAATGATGCTGGAGAAGGAGCAATGGGGAACAAAAAAACTGCGGATGAATTTCATGTTTTTGCATCAGTCTTCACAACAGAAGATGCCATGCCAGAAATTCAAGAGAGTCAGGGGGCAGAAGTGAGTGCAGTCGCTATCACTGGGGGAAGGTGCTTGGGAAGGTAAAAGGTCTGAATGTGGATACGTCACCTTGACCAGATGGACCACGCCCCTGGGTTCTGGAAGAGGTCGTTGTAAAGATTGTGGAGACATTAGTTGTGATCTTTCATGAGTCACTAGAATCAGGAATAGTTCCAGAGGACTGGAAAATTGTGAATGTATCTCCACTGTTTAAGAAGGGGCAAGGCAAAAGAAATGAAACTAGAGGCCGGTTAGTCTGTTTTCAGTGGTTGGTAAAATAAATAATTGAGGATGAAGTTTCACAGTACTTGGAAGCACATGGTAAATAGGCCAAAGTCAGCATGGTTTTGTGAACGGGGAGATCTTGCCTGCCAAATCTGTTAGAATATCATGAGGAAGTAACAAGCAGGAATAGACAAAGGATGTTTTTTACTTGGATTTTCAGTAGGCCTTTGATGGTGAGGCTGCTAAAGATAGGAGGCCATAGGATTAGGGGCAAGGTACTGGTATAGATAGAAGATTGGCTGACTGGCAGAAGCCAAAGAGTGAGAAGAAATGGGGGTTTCTGTTTGTCTGTTGGAGTCCAGTGGTGTTGCGTTGGAGTCGGTGTTATGTCGGCTACTTTTCATGTTACACGTTAATGAATTGAATGATGGAATTGTTGACTTTATGTTCAAGTTTGTGGATGATACAAAGGTAGGTAGAGGGGCCAGTAGAATTGAGGAAGCAAGGAGTCTTGGACAGGTTGAGAGAGTGGGCATAGAAGTGGCAGATGGAATATAGCGTAGCAAAGTGGACGGTCATTCACTCTGGTAGATGGAATAAAGGCATAGACTATGTTCTAATTAGGGAGAGGATTCAGAAATCAGGGGTGCAAAGGGACTTGTGAATGCTGGGGCCAGGATTCCCTGAAAGTTAATTTGCTGGTTGAATTGGTAGTAAGGAAGGCAAAGCCTTTATTTCAAGAGGACTAGAATATAAAAGGAAGGATGTAATGCTGAGGCTTTGTAATGTGCTGGTCAGGCCACATTTGGAACATTGCGAGCAGTTTTGGGCCCCATATCTGAGGAAAGATGGGCTGGCATAGCAGAGGGTACAGAGGAGGCTAACGAGAATGATCCTGTGGATGATTGGGTTCACGTATGAGGAGCATTTGAAGTCTGTGGTCGTGTACTCACTGGAGTTTAGAAGGATGAGGGGGGGCCTGATTGTGGATAGAAGATTAGCTGACTGCCAGATAGAGTGGATGCCAGGAGAATGTTTCCAATAGTGGGAGGATCTATGAAATGAGGGCACATCCTCAGAACAAAAGGAAATACCTTTAGAATGGAGATGAGGGGGGATTTCTTTAGCCGGAGGGTGGTGAGTCTGTGGAATTCATCGTCACAGATGGCAGTGGAGGCCAAGTCATTGAGTATTTTTAAGGGTTATAGGATCTTGATTAGTAATGGCGTCAAAGGTTACGGAGAGAAGGCTTGAGAATGGGGTTGAGAAGGAAAAATAGATCAGCCATGATTGAATGGCAGAGCAGGCGATGGGCCGAATTGCTTAATTCTGCTCCTATGTCGTATGGTCTTATGCACAGCCACCAATCTCTCACCTAACTGCGGGCTGAAGTTTGAAACTACATTAGCACTGGCCAGTGATGGAATCTTTCCTCTTTCTTGTTTGGAATTCCAGAATGGAAACATTAACTCTGAGTCATCAGACTTCAACTTATTTATCCTCAAGATTCTTAGTCACCCAGCATGTTGAAACAAGAGTAATGAACTCTGTAAAAAGTTGACTGCAGGCCAGTACATTTCATTGGTGTGCTGCACAGAGGGGAGAGGTGGGAGCAAACAGGATAACAGCATTTTGGCTCTGGGCAATCTTGGTCCTCTGCTTTATTTACTGTGGGAGTGAACCCTGGAGATGCAGAAAGGGTGATTTGGTTCCTTTGCTTTCAGGTTGCAGAATGAATACCTGGCATGGACAATCAATAATTGTGCCATTACTTTTGCAGTAGCTTTATTTTAGAAATGATCCCTGTCTCAATAACTATAGATGGCCGTCATTCTGCTTTAAGACATGACTGTCCACTCAAGCCTATTCTTAGCAATTGGCTTGAAATTGCGTGTAAATTGGAAGTATTCTCTGGTTCTTTTATTCTTCCAATTGTATGCTGTTCTTTGCAATTAGAGACCATTGGAAAACTGTTAAATAAATTCTTCAGTTTTGTGTTGGCCTCTTGATACATTATTAACATTCAGAGGACATTTTCTTAGTCTTTTTTTTAAAATATTAAGATTAACCATGTATTGCCTTTCCGCTGACTGGTTAACATGCAAGAGAGGCTTTTCACTGTACCTCAGTACACGTGACACTAGACAATAGACAATAGGTGCAGCAGTAGGCCATTTGGCCCTTCGAGCCAGCACCGCCATTTAATGTGATCATGGCTGATCATTCTCAATCAGTACCCCGTTCCTGCCTTCTCCCCATACCCCCTGACTCTGATATCCTTAAGAGCTCTATCTAGACAATACACTAAACAAACCTAAATAAACTTAACAGTACATAAAGAACCCATGCTATTCAATATGGTATACTTGGGTTAACATCTTAATTGATTAGAGTCAAGAGTCAAGAGTGTTTTATTGTCATGTGTCCCAGATAGAACAATGACATTCTTACTTGCAGCAGCACAACAGAATATGTAAACATGGTACACTGTGTTATTCATTTCAATCTCATTTCCTACTCATATTCGATATCTTTTAATATTATAATACTTGTAATAGCCATCCAATTATTGCACTGTTGGTAATGGTCACTGGTTTAGTAAACCAAGCGTTGTGAATCAAACGGGTTTTATTAATGAAACAGTGGTTGAACACACGCGCGCTTAGTTAGGAGAAGAGTTAGGTGCTTGTTGCTGTTGAGAGGAGCACCACATGTCTGTTCACTCGAGGGCTCGAGCTGAGCTTCTCATCTCCAACTGTCAACTGTCATCTCCAACTGTCAAGTGTCATCTCACTTTCACGTGATTGTTCCAGTTCTGGTGACGAAGGTTCGATCAGTAAGTGGCTTGACCCCCAGGTGGCGCCACGCTGATATCAAAACCTGTTTAGCAATATAAATGGCATATTAGCATTTTGATCTGCTGGAAAATCCAGTGGCACAGAAGAAGCAAGGTATCCTGAACCACCCAACCAACCTTGCACAAGCCAGGCCCTTCCTTTGTGCACTGTCACTGTGGACATACGATGGGAGCTAGGTATGTCCAGCGTGGGATCACATTGCAGAGGATGTGGGAGGCGGGAAGGGTGTTTTTTGGGGAGGGAGGCCTGGTTCTGGTGGGAGGTTTGTGAGGATGGAAGTGTAGTTAGAGGCAGACATGCGTAGAAAGGAACTGCAGATGTTGGTTTAAACCAAAGATAGACACAAAATGCTGGAGTAACTCAGCGGGACAGGCAACATCTCTGGAGAGAAGGAATGGGTGACGTTTCTGGTCTGAAGAAGGGTCTCGACCCGAAACGTCACCCATTCCTTCTCTCCAGAGATGCCGCCTGTCCCGCTGAGTTACTCCAGCATTTTGTGTCTATCTCGAGGCAGACATGTCAGAGTGAGAGTCGGTAAGTCATGGGGACTTGCGTGAGGGTGGGCTGATGGAGATCATTGGGGGGGGCATTGGGTAGCTGTAGCGATTGTTGAACCACCAGACTAGTGGGCGATGGGATCATTGTGCCAGCAGATCAATGGTTGACCAAGGGCTTAGGTAAGGATTGCTGAGAGGGGTTTATGAGGTATGGGTTGCACATGGCAGCTAAGCACATTGCAAGTGGGCAATCCGACTGAAAGGGATTCCCGGCCCCAGACTCGATGGAATTGAAGTTTCTGAGGAGTCGGCCCCCTCAGTAATAACAAGACTAATCTTGCAAGAGTTGTGAAGACCTGCTTCTGCATGTGTGGCCGATAGTGCAGGCAAGGTCAAAGGGTGAAATCCCAAGCTTGGGTGTCTCCAGTCCAGTGTTGTTCAAAGATTGATTGAATCGATAGAGAGATACAACATGGAAATAGAAACATGGAAACATAGAAAATAGGTGCAGGAGGAGGCCATTTGGCCCTTCGAGCCAGCACCGCCATTCATTGTGATCATGGCTGATCATCCACAATCACTAACCCGTGCCTGCCTTCTCCCCATATCCCTTGATTCCACTAGCCCCTAGAGCTCTGTCTAACTCTCTTTTAAATTCATCCAGTGAATTGGCCTCCACAGCCTCCTGTGGCAGAGAATTTCACAAATTTGCAACTCTCTGGGTGAAAAAGCTTCTTCTCACCTCAGTTTTAAATGGTCTCCCCTTTATTCTTAGCCTGGTTATGGACTCCCCCAACATTGGAAACATTTTTCCTGCATCTAGCTTGTTCAGTCTTTTCATAATTTTATACGTCTCTATAAGATCCCCTCGCATCCTTCTAAACTCCAGTGAATACAAGCCCAGTCTTTCCAATCTTTCCTCCTATGACAGTCCCGCCATCCCGGGGATTTACCTGGTGAACCCACTGCCTAAATAGCTATAGGCCTTTCAACCCATTGATTTCACACTGACCATTGTTCACATTAGTTCTACTTTCTCCCACTTTCTCATCCACTCTTTGCACACTAGGGACAATGTTATAGAAGCCAATTAAGCTACAAACCCACACGTCTTGTAGATGTGCCACTGTGCCACTGTGCCACCCTGAAGCTAAATGCAAAGCATGTTGGATACATTCAGCAGGTAAGAAATGGGGTTAACATTTCAGGTTGATGATGTTAACTGTGTTTCCCTCATCACAGAAGCTGTTTGATCTATTAAACATTCCCTGGCTTTGTTTTAAGATTGCCTGAATTCACAGTTTTTTGTTTTTCACTGTTGTGCATAATTTTGCACACCAGTGCACATGTCTGGGTTGCTCTGTGCATTAGCAGGGCGGCGCAGTGGCACAGCAGTAGTGTTGCTGCCTTAAAGCACTTGCAGCGCCGGCTACCCGGGTTCAATCTCGACTACGGGTGCAGTCTGTACGGAGTTTGTACGTTCTCCCCGTGACCTGTGTGAGTTTTATCCCAGATTTTCGGTTTCTTCCCACACTCTAAAGACATACAGCCATGTAGGTAAATTGGCTTGGTAAATGTAAAAATTGTCCCTAGTAGGTGTAGGATAATGTTAATATGCGGGGATCGCACTGTATCTCTAAACTAAACTAAATTAAACTAGTTCATTGGACACACAGAAAACCTGTAAGAAAATCACAGTTTGGAATTCATAGTGAAACCATGGTTTGCCATTACATTTTATCTTTCATTGAAATTGAATTTAATTGTGCACAATGTTGTGGAATCATACAGTCTAATTTCTAGGCATTTACGTTAGTTAAATCTTCGAAATGGACTAATAAACACGTTATCATTGGACCATTACGTTTCTAAACATTTTAATAATGTTTCTTCCATTTCAATATAAACCTTTGAACAATTTGACAGAACTGAAGCTTCTTGAACTGACATTTACGGGAAGCACAACGGACTGTAAATCAGAGGAGTTTGTCAGGTAATTTATATTTTTAAAGATTTTTTTGCGTAGAGGGAAAATTCTGGCCACGACTCTATCATTAATAGCACTAGGAGTGGCACGGTGGCGCAGCGGAAGAGTAGCTGACTCACAGCGCGTGCTACACCACAGACTCGGGTTCCATCCCCACTACGGGTGCTGTCTGTATGGAGTTTGTACGTTCTCCCCTTGACTGCGTGGGCTTTCTCCGAGATCTTCGGTTTCTTCCCACACTCGAAAGAAGTGCAGGTTGTAGGCTAATTGGCTTGGTATAAGTGTAAAATTGTGCCTAGTGTGTGTAGGATAGTGTTAATGTGCCGGGATCGCTGTTTGGTGCAAACCCGGTGGGCCGAAGGGCCTGTTTCCGCGCTGTATCTCTAAACTGAACTTCTGTGAAGAGAGTGCATGCAGTATTTTTGATGAAGCAACATTGGTGAACATTCTTGGGACAAGTTAAATTCTTGTTCCGTTGAGTTATTATTGCAGTCTCACAGATAATGGCTTGTTAAATTCCAAACTGAATTTGAAATAAATAATTGTCCATAAATCAAACAATTGCTGTCTAAAAGTTGCCAAGAAGGAACATGCACCGTGCCAATCCTCATCATGTATCTTTATTGCCTTAAAGGTCTTCAGCTTTGCAGTAAATATTGCACAAGATTGTAACAAGTGCAGTGTAGGAAAAAAACTGCAGATGCCGGTTAAAATCGAAGGTCGACACTGGAGGAATGCTAGAGTAACTCAGTGGGTCAGGCAGCATCTCAGGAGAGAAGGAATGGGTGACATTTTGGGTGGAGACCCTTCTTCAGACTGATCTAACATGTACAGTGGTATGCTGTCTGAATGGACTTGGAATAGGGGCGTAGCCGGTACAACCACTGCCTCGCAGCACCAGAGACTCCGGTTCAATCCTGACCTTGGGTGCTGCCTGTGTGGAGTTTGTACGTTCTCCCGGTGACCGTGTGGGTTTTCTCCGGGTGCTCTGGTTTCCTCCCACATCCCAAAGACGTGCAGGTTTGTAGGTTAATTGGCCTCTGTAAATTGCCCTTAGTGTGTAGGCAGAGAATGCAAAAGTGGGATATCATGGAACTGGTGTGAACAGGTGATTGATGGTTGGTGTGGACACGATGGGCCATAGGGCTTGTTTCCATGCTGTATCTCTAAAGCAAAAAAACAAGAGCAAATTACTATCTGTTGCGTTTAATGCCCATTGTCTTCCTCAGGGTCCAAACTTCTTGTTAATTGAATGATCCGATTAGATGTAATAACCGTGATCAGTTGGCTTGGTCATTGACGTGGCCGGGTGCCTGAATTGACTTCCTGCAGTGCGTGAAGACAAAGAGGAGTGGAAGTACTGTCTTCATACCAAAGACACGTTCCTTAGTAGAGGATGGCATTATGATTGTGCTGAATGGGACAGGCTGGGAACAGACCAGGCAGCTTACAGTTGGCCATCTATCAGATGCTGTGGACCATCAACCACAGCAACAATGTGCGGCACTACATTCTGTTATCCCAGGCTCCTTATGTTCATCGTGCCACCATTACCTTTATCCAGGGGACCAAACCTAGTTCAATTACACAATTCACACAAAGGGTGGTGGATGTATGGAACGAGCTGCCGGAGGAGGTAGTTGAGGCAGGGACTATCCCAACTTAATGTTAGACAAATACATGGATCGGACGGGTTTGGAGGGATATGGACCAAATGCGGGCAGGTGGGACTAGTGTAGCTGGGACATGTTGGCCGGTGTGGGCAAGTTGGGCCGAAGGGCCTGTTTCCACGCTGTATCACTCTGTGATTCTATTACTCTAAGGTGTGAAGCAGATCACAGCGGTCACAACCTAAGAGGTGCCCATTTGTGTAGCTGCAGCACATGGTCAGATGCATGTTATACAGCAAAAACAGAGCTGAAATTGCAGATTGGGCTGGATAACATTTCAGCCACAAATCACTGAATTCTGGCTGAAACATAAACTGAAAAATGTAACTTTTAAAATGACTCATCTGAGGTATACAAAGTTTTAAACAGTTTTTATTGTGATGAAGAGAATTTATTTCAGGGATATGTAAACCTATGCCAACTTAAACTGGTTGAACTCGCTCTTTGCTGTAAATGGCATACCACCCCTGTAAGGCGTTCTGAGGGACAGAGATCTGAGTGAACATGTACCATTCCCTGCATTGCACTGGGCATTGCGCCAGCAACCAAAGCTGATGATATCCAGTTTCCAATCTATGGTTGAAGTAACAAATATTGGATTTCTATACAATGGACAACGAAATGAGACAACCTAGTCAATACAGTTGGCCACAATGTCACAGCTAGAAGGGTTATTAGCCAATGAGCCAATCTCAATGCTAGGATGATCTGTGCTTTTCTAATGATGTTAATCTCTACTGTAGAGCTGCTGGAATTATTGGTCATCATTGCAGTATTTTATAATCCACTTCATATTTCTGTGTTTCTGTCAACAGCTACACATTCCTACAAGTGAGGTTGAAACAACATGGTTTCAACACCGCCCCTGCTCAGTGTACTGCTGGCTAATGTGCAGGAAAACAAGCTGGATGAACTTGAACCTAAAGACAGACACAAAATGCTGGAGTAACTCAGCAGGACAGGCAGCTTCTCTGGAGAGAAGGAATGGGTGACATTTCGGGTCAAGACCCTTCTTCGACCTCCAACATTTTGTGTCTATCTTCATGCTTTGGAGAGTCCACTCATATCTCACTGATAATCAGAAGGGAATGCTTGAATGTCAGATTGTTTATTAGGCTCTACATCTCCTGAATCATTTGAACAGACTGAGAGTGCTTCTCTCCAGAGATGCTGCCTGTCCCGCTGAGTTACTCCAGCATTTTGTGTCTATCTTTGGTTTAAACCTGCATCTGCAGTTCCTTCATACACATTTCATATGAACTTAAAGCCAGACTGACTTGCCCAAAGAAGTGAGAGACTGCTGTGCGCTCTGATTCACAGAGACATGCCTCACCCCTGACATACTTAACTGTGCCATTCAGCCCGAGGGCTTGTCCCTTCACCGATGGACCGTACAGCATCTGCGGGCAAGGTTAGAGGTGGTGCTGTCTGCTTTCTAATCAATACCTCGTGGTGTTCAGATGCAGCAGTTCTGGCGAGTTCATGTTCCCTGGACCTGGAATATCTGCCTGTGAAGTGCCATCCCTACTGCCTGCCGAGGGAATTCACCTCAACTATCCTGACAGCAGTCTACATCCCCTGACCCCCATGCAGACATCAAGCTTGCTCTGAACGAACTCGAACTGTACTCCATTATCAATAGCCTCGAGACTAAACACACAGAAGCCCTGATTGTTGTAGCCGGAGACTTCAATCAAGCCAACCTCAAGGGCTTACAACCAAAGTACTACCGGCATGTCTCTTGTCCCACCGAGGCCCAGAACACCCTCGACCACTGCTGCATATCAATAATAAACTCTACCACTCTGACCCTGGGCCCCATTTGGGGAAAACTGTTCACTTAGCTGTGCTTCTACTCCCTGTCTACAAGCAAAACCTGAAGCAGGAAGATCTGGTAGACAGTTGTTCAATGCTGGTCAGCAGACACAGATGGCACCTTCACGACTGCTTTGAGTCAGTGGGCTGATCCATATTCAGGGATTCTGCAGCCAACCTGAATGAGTACGTCACTGCCGTGACTGACTTCATCTGCAAGTGCGTTGAGGAGTGTGCGAAGACAAAGATGATCCGAGTGTTCCCCAACTGGAACCATGGGTGAACCATGAGGTACATTCATAGGTCAAGGTCAGGTCCGCAGGATACAAGTCTAACGATCCCGAACGGTACAAGAAGGTTCACTGTAACCTTCACAAACCCATAAAGAATATCAAGAGACAATACAGGGACAAACATGAGGCCAGTCCAATCATTCGGTCAACCGCAGATGTGGCACGGTCAGAATACCCATCCTGGGTGCAAAGAGGTCACGCAACGTCGCTGGTGAAAGTGCAGCTCTACTTGATAAACAATGCATTCCATGTTCACTTTGTGCAGAAAGTCATCGTGGCAATGACATCCATCCCATCAGACCCGAGTCTGCCTTTTCCCAGAGTCACTGTTGCAGATCAACCTTCCCGAGGGTGAACCCACGGCAAGCAACAGGTTTGGACAGAGTCCCTGACCACGCCCTTAGGAAATGCACGAACCAACTAGCGGGAGTGTCCATGGACATTTTAAATCTCTCCATACATCGCTCTGCGGTATTCACCAGCTTCACAAAGACCATCATCCAAAGAAAAGCAAGATCTCTTGCCTGAAGAACTATCGTCCAGTGGCCTTGACATCCACCATCATGAAGTGCTTTGAGTGGCTGGTTATGGCACACTATAATCCAGCCTACCAAGCAGCCTTGATCCACTGCAACAGGTCCATGGCTGATACCATCTCCCTGGCCCTGGAACCCTGGAACACCTGGATATGTGAAGTACCTATGTCAGACTTCATTTATAGATTACAGTCTGCTTTCAATACCATTATCCCATCCAAGCTCATTTCCAAACTCGTGGAGTTTGGAGTCAGCATTCACCTCTGCAAAGGATCCTTGACTTCCTGACTAACAGCACAATCAGTGAGGATAGGGGACAAATCATCCTCTATGTTAATCCTCAACACTGGTACCCCACAAGGACGCCTCCTCGAACCCTACTTTACTCCTTGTGCACCCACGACTGTGCGGCCAAATACAAATACAACTCAATTTAGAAATTGATCAGTCTGAAGAAGGGTCTTAACCCAAAACGTCACCCATTCCTTTTCTCCTGAGATGCTGCCTGACCAGTTGAGTTACTCCAGCATTTTGTATCTACCGTCGATTTTAACCAGCATCTGCAGTTTTTTTCCTACTCAATTTACAAATTTGCAGGCGACACCACCCGTAGTGGGCTGGATATTGAATAAAGACTACACGGAGTGCAGGAGGGTGATTGAGAACCTCGTAACCTAGTGACAGGACACCAACCTTTCCCTCAATGTCAGCAAGACAAGGGAGATTGTGATCGACTTCAGGAGGCGAAGCGGTACGCATATATTGACAGCACTGCAGGAGAGATGTTAATGTGTTTAGGACCAACAACTTGGCCTGGACCAGCCATATCAAAGCAATGGTCAAGAAAGCATACCAACACCTCTGCTTCCTTAGGAGGCTTAGGAAGTTCGGCATGTCTCCAACAACTCTCACCAACTTGTACAGATGCACCGCAGAGAGCCTTTTATGGGAATGCATCACAGTATGGTTTGGGAACAGCTCCATCTAGAACCGCAAGAAGCCGAGAGGAGTTTTGCACGTAGCCCAGACCATCACACAGACCAACCTCTCTGCCATCGACTCGTTTATCTGCACATCACGCTGCCTCGACAAGGACACCACTACAATCAAGGATGGGTCTCATGCCAGGCACCCCCTCTTCTCCCCTCAACCATCAGGCAAGATGTACAGAAGTGTGGTAAAGCACACCTCCAGATTCAGGGACAGTTATCTCCCAACTGTTATCAGGCAACTGAATCATCCTATCTCCAACTAGAAAGCAGTCCTGACCTGCCATCTAGCTCATTGGAGACTCTTGGACCATCTTCAGTCAGACTTTACTGGACTTTATCTTGCACTAACCGTTATTGTCGCCATCTTTTCTATTCACTGTGGATGGCTTGATTGTAATCATGTACAGTCTTTTCACTGAATGGATAGCATGCAACAAAAAGCTTTTCACTGTACAAATAACAATATTAAACTAAACTAAAGTATATTATAATCAATGTTGCAGGCTTTCAGATCAATTTTGCTAAAATGCTTAAAAATAGAATAACTAATGTTCTGGCTTGGACCACTTTTCCATACAGCGTATCCTAGGAGATAGGGCTATATTTCAGACAGTGTACGTGCCCAAATCTTCTTTGCTAAATGAATGCTGCCATTAATCAAGTAACCATGGGACCCATGCTCATGTTTTGTACATTTCTTGCACATTCCATGGCCTAGGGCGAGCCATTTTTCATTGATTCATACTTTCAGTTTAGTTCAGGGATACAGCATGGAATCTGGCCCTTCAGCCCACTGAATCCATGCCAACCACATTAGATCTACAGTATGGTATCCCAATTTCCCATCGACTTCCTACACACTAGGGGCAATTTACGGAGGCTAATTCATCCGCAAATCTTTGGGATATAGGATGAAACTGGATCACGCTGAGAAAACTCACACGGTCACAGGGAGAACGTGCAAACTCCACTCAGACAGTACCCGATGTCAGGATGGAACTCTGGGGCCTAGTGCTGTGAGACAATCACTCTACCAGCTGTACCAGTGTTCCACCCTTGCCCCACTGTAGGGTATATAGCTGGAGGGCACTTTGGAGAACCATGGGTTATCGGTAGTGTGTGTAATATCTACACCTGCGTGTTAAAGCACAGATGGCTGGAATGAACCTGCCTTAGGGCGGCACGGTGGCGCAGCAGTAGAGTTGCTGCCTTACAGCGAATGCAGCGCCGGAGACCTGGGTTCGATCCTGACTACTGGTGCTGTCTGTACGGAGTTTGTACGTTCTCCCCGTGACCTACGTGGGTTTTCTCCGAGATCTTCGGTTTCCTCCCACACTCCAAAGACGTACAGGTTTGTAGGTTAATTGGCTTGGTAAATGTAAAAATTGTCCCTAGTGGGTGCAGGATAGTGTTAATGTGCGGGGATCACTGGTCGGCGCGGACCCGGTGGGCCGAAAGGGCCTGTTTCCGCACTGTATCTTTAAACTAAACTAAACTAAACTGAAAGGTAGGATACTCAAGGTTAAGGGAGGTAATCTATGCTTGGAGGCGGAGGATGTACTGAATAAGTACTTTGCATCTGTATTCACCGAGGAGAAGGACTTGGAGGACAGCGAGATCAGTGTGGAGGATACAAATATACCAGGGCAGCTTGTGATGGAGAAGGAGGTGGTGCTGAGGTTCCTGAAGAACATTAACAGGACCTGATGGAATTTATCCCAGGTTACTGAGAGAGGCAAGAGAGGAGATTGTGGGGGCCTTGACGAGGATCTTTGTTTCTTCTCTGGCCACGAGAGAGGTCCTGGTGGATGGGAGTGTGGCCGATGTTGTTCTTTTGTTTAAGAAGGTAAGTACAGACACTCCAAGGGAATACAGGCCAGTGAGCCTCACATCAGTGGTAGAGATACTACTGGAGAGAATTATTGAAGATAGATTTTACTCCCATTTGGAAGAGAATGTGTTAATCAGGGTTTGTGTGGGTAACTGGTGCAGTCTCAACAGACAGCGGGCAGGCATGGGGAGGAGCACATGGAACATGCTGAAGTGGGGATATACTGAAGATGCGGCAGACTGCGAGTGTGGACAGGGCCTCCTGACTGTGGAACATCTCCTGAGCTGTGACATGCTGCATGACACACGCACTGTAACGGATCTTGCACAGGCCAACCACGTGGCACTAAAATCTGCTCGCTGTTGGCAAACAGCTGTGTGATGACACGAATAAATAAATAAAGGGATAGCCAACACAACTTTGTATGTGGCAGGTCGTTTCTTACTCAATTGGGTTTTTTGAGGAGTTGACAAAAAAGATTAATGAAAGTAGATGTAAGACTTTTGATAAGGTCACTCTTGGTAGGCTGACCCAGAAGATTAATATGCAGGTGGTCCTCAGCTTATGATGGGGTTCCGTTCCGAAAAACCCATCGCAAACCGAAAATATCGTAAGTCGAAATGCATTTAATATATGTGATCACGTGGCCGGAACCGAGCGGCGGCAAGCAGCGTAAGCCGTGGAGCACCTGTACACGGGATACACAATGACTTGGTCATATTGATTGAGAGCTGGCTTATTCATAGAAGACAGGGTTGTGGTGGAAGGAAGATATTCTGGCTGGAGTTCTGTGACCAGTGGAGTTCTGCAGGGATCTGTGCTGGGGCCTCTGCTGTTTGTGACGTATATAAATGATCAAGATGTAAATGTAGATGGGTTGGTGGGTAAGTTTGCAGATGACACCAAAATTAAAAGAGTTGCAGACAGTGTGGAAGACTGTCAGAAAATACAGTGGTATATTGATCAGCTGCATAAAGAAGCGGAGAAATGGCAGATAGAGTTTAATCCCATCAAGTGTGAGGTGGTGCTCTTTGGCTGGTTGAATGTAAGGGGAATCTATATAGTTGATGGCAAGACCCTAAACAGCATTGATGTGCAGAGGGATCTTGGAGTCCAAGTTCATAGCTCACTGAAGGTGACAACATAAGTAGACAGGGTGGTAAAGAAGGGATGGGGGGGGGGGAGGGGGGGGTGGGTGGGGGGATGGTTGACTCCTAGCTCCAGGTGTTTATGGTGCTGAAGGCATAGGCATAGCAGAAAACCAGGAGTCTAACTTTGATGTCCTTCTTGTCTAGATGTTCCAAAGTTGAGATTAGGGTCCAAGAGATAGCGTTTGCTGTGGACTTCCTGCGAATGTAGGCAAACTGCAATGGATCAAGGCTGGCTGGAAGGCTAGAGTTAACGTGTGCCATCACCAGTCTCTCGAAGCATTCCAGATGTCAGAGCTACTGGACGGTAGTCATTGAGGCACGTCACCTCACTGGTCTTCTTAAAGTAAGTGAGCACCTCAGAATGGTGTGGGGAGAGGTTAAAGATGTCCATGAGTACCTCTGCCAGCTGGTCCACAAGGTCCTAACTACCTGTCTGGAGACTAGGGTTGCCAACTGTCCCGTATTAGCCGGGACATCCCGTATTTTGGGCTAAGTTGGTTGGTCCCGTATGGGACCGCTCTTGTCCTGTATTAAGCTAGGACGGAGCTGTGGGCCTGGACACTGTAGGCCCGGAGGCCGGGGCGCCACCTAATGGAGGTTGCGAAGCAACCCGCCCCCCACGGACCCGAAACGCCACCCGTTCCTTCTCTCCAGAGATGCTGCCTGTCCCGCTGAGTTACTCCAGCTTATTGTGTCTACCTTCAATTTAAACCGGTATCTACAGGTTTTTTCCTGAACAACCCACCTCCCAGTCCGAGCGGCCGCCATTGGTGGAGCAGGAACACGTGGTCGCTGGCTGGCTGGGGTCACATGGGGCGCGGGGCGGTGAAATCACCTTTTGTCCCTTATTTGGGAGTGAGCAAGTTGGCAACCCTACTGGAGACTGCATCCAGGCCAGTTGCTTTCCGTGGATGTGCTCTCTGGAAGGCCAATCTTACGACTGCCATGGTAACCGTTGGTACAGGCACACCACATTCCTCCACCGACCTATGTTCAAAGCGAGTGTTGAATGCATTGAGCTCATTGGAGAAGCAGCAGTTGTTGCTATCAATACTACTCACCTTGCAGCATGCAAGCCATGGACTTTGTTGATAATCGATGATACAATAAATTGATAATTCATTATACTAGGTAGCTAGACCTTAATGGTGCAAAACCGTAGCACATAGTGCAACCAAAAACAAAGTTCACGGCAGATTGTAGCTGAAGTTAGGTTGTGGTTAGGGCTGTGCAGTGTAGCTCAAGAACCTTAAGGTGACTGGGATAAGGTGTTCTTGAACCTGCAGCTCATGGTTCTCGGGCTCCTGTACCGTCTTCCCAATGGTAGCAGCTTGATGAGAGCGTGGCCAGGGTGGTGTGGTTCTTTGATGACATTAACTGCCTTTGTGAGGTAGTGCTTCATGTGGATCGCTTTAATGGTGGGGGGGGGTGGGGGTCACACCAATGATGGACTGGGCAATGTCTTTGAATGAGTTTTGCACACCTTGCTAAATCTTGACCAGTCACTCATAATGCCCTGGTGCATCTCGGAGTTCAGTGCACTGGTACTCATTAGTTTTAGTAGCATGTGTTGCTACTCTGCATTCCTCGATCAAGTTTAATTATAGTTTGAATTTTCCCTGAGACTTGCCAAAATATGCTGCATAAGGAATAAGAAAGGGATAAACCTTGAACTCGAACTATTAAACAAAGAAATGTTCAGACATCAGAGCTTCATTAAAGCTAAACATTAGAAAATCCTGCTACATTAGATTTATAACATGGAAAAATGCAGAAAGTTACTTTTTGGTTTTCATGGGCGGTAGTGGAGTTGCTAGTGGAGCTGCTGGTGGGGCTGCTGGTGGGGCTGCTGGTGGGGCTGCTGGTGGGGCTGCTGGTGGAGCTGCTGGTGGAGCTGCTGGTGGAGCTGCTGGTGGAGCTGCTGGTGGAGCTGCTGGTGGAGCTGCTGGTGGGACTGCTGGTGGGACTGCTGCCTCATGGCTCCAGAGACCTGCATTTATCCAGACCTCAGGTGCTTCTTGTGTGGCATTTTCACATTCTCCCAGTGGCCGTGTGGGTTTCCTCCTGCCTTCCTCCCACATCCCAAAGATGTGTTGGTCTGTGGGTGAATTGGGCCCCTGTGAATTGTAACTCGTGTGTAGGGAGTGGATGAGAAGGTTGGTACCATAAAACTAGTTTGAATGGGCGACCGATGGTTGGCGTGGACTCGATGACTCAGGGGCCTGTTTCCCTGCTGTGTCTTTCAATTGGATAAAATCAACTTACTTATAAAGGGCATGAAGCATAACTTATTGGCCTGAGATCAACATGATTTTATAGTTAATGAGTCTGTTCCATCATTTGCTGATGGATTCTTGATGGTCATCGGCATTATTACAAAGGAGGGTTTACCAACAACATGAGGTTGAAAAATGGGATCGTAAAAACACAGTTTGTGAATAATGTTGTTGCTGCACCAATGCAGGAGTGGTTTGGGCCTCTATTTGACAAAAAGCTAGAGCAAGTGGAAGTTACAATTGGGAAAACTGTGGACCTTGAATGCCACTTAATTGGCTCTTCCCCAATTAAAGTTACTTGGTCGAAAGATAACAAAGAGATTCGATCGGGTGGTAATTACGATAACGTATGTGGAAAATACAGCTTATTTGATAATTCTGAAAGCAGACAAGGGAGATGCTTGTCAATACATTTGTGAGGCCAGCAATGATCTTGGAAAGGATTTCTGCAAAACTCAAGTGACCGTGAAAGATCGTAAAATTCCTCCAAGCTTTACTAAAAAACCTCTTGAAACAATACAGGATTCAGAAGGAAAATCTATAAAAGTTGAAGCTCGTGCTTCTGGTTCACAACCATTATCTGTAACCTGGTTCAAAGATGAGCAAGAGATCTTGGAAACTAAGAAATTACGAATTATCCTTTAAAAATAATGTTGTCATTTTGAACATTAAGAAAGCACAGATTGCTGATTCTGGCTTCTACATATGTGAAGTGTCGAATGATGCAGGTACAGCAAAGTTCAATGTGTCCGTACTGATCAAAGAACTTAAGAAGCCACCTGTCTTTGATATTCCACTTAAACCGATGACAATAACAGAAGGAGAGTTCTTGCAGCTAAAATGCCATGTTCATGGGTCTGAACCAATTAAAGTCTAATGGTTCAAAGATAGGAAAGAAATAAAACCATCTGAAAAACTGAACATGACTTTCACAGCAAGAGTTAAAATTACAAGAGAAAAGACAACTCTGATAACAGTGCCAGATGTTCCAAAGGAACCATTTGCTGAAGAATCATGGAAAGAAGTTCCACTGACCAAAGAGCTTCCAAAAGAGCCTGTTATTGAAGAGGAGAAGCAAGTTGCTGTTCCAGGAAAAGTAAAAGTTCCACCAAAAAAAGTGCCAGAGGTTCCTAAGCAGAAAATTGATGAACTGAAACCAGCTACCACTCCACAAGAGGATGCTAAACCTAAAGTGCCCGAGGTTCCTAAGAAGCCAGTTCTTGAACCATTGAAACCAAAGAAAGAAGTTGCTCCAGAGATAGCACCCGGAGTTCCTAAGAAGCCAGTTCCTGAAATATTGAAGCCAAAGAAAGAGGTTACGCCAGAAAAAGTGCCCGAAGTTCCTAAGAAGCCAGCTCCCGAACCTTTGAAACCAAAGAAAGAAGTTGCTCTAGAAAAAGTGCCTGAGGTTCTTAAGAAGCCAATTCCTGAACCATTGAAACCAAAGAAAGAGGTTACTCCAGAAAAAGTGCCTAAAGTTCCTAAGAAGCCAACTCCTGAACCATTGAAACCAAAGAAAGAAGTTACTCCAGAGAAACTGCCATTACATTAGAATTGTCATCACTTGGTCTAGTAAATAATTATCTGAAATAAAGGTTTGAATTTGAATACATTGGCACATATATTTTTTGTTCTGCTTAGTTAATTATTTCTGTATCCTTCACAATCATTTATACTTTAAGCAGATCCTTCTGATTAAGTTGGATCTAAAAGCTACCTGTTTAGAAGCAGCATGATCTGCTTGGATTCAAACTGAGGAGAGTAAAGAATAGCATGAAATGGTGCAGTTAATTCTACAAGACCAGTTATTTTTTTAAAGGAATTCCAGACATGCATTTTGCTTTGTTTACCGGTCATCACAAAGTGCTTCGAGAGACTGGTCCTGCAGCACATCAAAGCCAGCCTCCCACCCACCTTCGACCCACACCAGTTTGCCTACAGAGCAAATAGGTCTACAGGGGATGCCATCGACACTGCTCTTCACACTGCACTGACCCACCTTGAACACCAGGGGAGCTATGTGAGGATGCTCTTCCTCGACTTCAGCTCTGCCTTTAACACGGTCATCCCGAGCAGACTGGTCACCAAACTTTCCGACCTTGGATTTTCCCAAACCATCTGCCAATGGATCAAGGACTTCCTGACCAACCGCCCCCAGACCGTCAAAATAGGCCCTCACCTCTCCTCCACCATTACACTGAGCACCGGCTCACCACAGGGCTGTGTGTTGAGCCCCATCCTTTACTCCCTCTACACTCACGACTGCGCCCCCACCCATCCCACCAACACCATCATCAAGTTCGCGGATGACACGACTGTGGTTGGACTCATCTCAGAAGGAGATGAGACAGCCTATAGGGATGAAATCCAAAGGCTGGCAGCATGGTGTTCAGTGAACAATCTGGTCCTGAACTCCTCCAAAACAAAGGAACTTATAATTGACTTTAGAAAAACCAGTGGAGATTACGACCCACTCTACATCAATGGGGTCTGTGTGGAAAGGGTACCAGCTTTCAGGTTCCTGGGTACGCACATCGCAGAGGATCTTACCTGGTCTACCAACACCATCACCACAGTAAAGAAGGCACAGCAGAGACTCCACTTCCTGAGGATCCTCAGGAAAACCAACCTGCAGGAGAAGCTCATGTTGTCCTTCTATCGTTGCTCCATCGAGAGTGTGCTGGCATACTGTATAACCACATGGTATGCCAGCTGCTCAGAAAAGGACAGGAAGGCCCTTCAGAGGGTCATCACGACGGCCCAGAAGATCATCGGCTGCTCACTGCCCTCCCTGGAGCACCTGTTCAGCCTACGCTGCCTCAGTAGAGCAGGCAAAATAATAAAAGATCCATCCCACCCCGGCCACCGTCTGTTTGTTCATCTGCCCTCTGGTCGACGTTTCAGGTCGATCAAATCCCGAACAAACAGACTTAAGAACAGTTTTTACCCCAGGGCCATACGAGAACTGAACACTACCTTTGCACTAGGCAACACCGTTAAAAAATCTTGTACTTAATATAATTGTATTTAATTGTATTTATGTATTTATTTGTTTTTGCATTTATTGCATATATGTTTGTACGCACCGTCAGGATTGGCTATTTTTTTAATTTCGTTGTACTCGTTGCAATGACAATAAATGAATATTATATTATTATTATAAGAAACTCGTGTGCTTTTTGAAGTGTGTTTTATCACGCACCTATTTACTTCAGGTTGATTCTCTCTCACTGCATATAAGTCATGTTGACATTGGCAATAATTCAATGGCTTGGACTGAAGTTTTGCCCTAACTCCATTCACCTACATGAATAACTATTTCCTTATGTTATAATTTTAACCTAACACCCGGCTCAATGCTGGTTATCAAATACAATTTAAGTATTAGTTGTACATCAAGTATTTATTTTAATTTCACTGTTGCATACAATTTACATCAGAATCTCCGAATGGTTAGGTTTGTTAGGGGTATATATTGGGCTTATATAGGTTAATGCCCTAACCTATTAACAAGCAATTCCTGATCAGATGATTTGCAGTGGATAGAAAAGTTAAACACTGAAAATATGGTATTTTGTTCTGTGAATTATACAATGGTAGCAGAGCAATTAATCTTGCTCACTTTGTTACACTTTAAAATTCTTCAGAGGTATTTGAAACTATTTTATGTAGATGGACACAAAATGCTGGAGTAACTCAGCGGGACAGGCGACATCTCTGGAGAGAAGGAATGGGTGACGTTTTGGGTTGAGACCTTTCTAGACTGAGAGTCCGGGGAGAGGGAAACTAGGGGTACAAAGTGAATTTGAGGTGTGAAAAGTACAGATCAAAGCAGACGGTGATCAAGGAAATGTAGAATGCTTCATTGTTGGCTGAGGGGAAGGTGATAACGAGGCATATAAACAGTAAAATCAGGACAGTGAAACTAGTTGGAGAACTAGGGTAGAGGAGGGACAGAGAGAGAGGGAAAGCATGGGTTAGTTGTAGTTAGAGAAATCAATATTTATGTGTATATTGATTAAACAAATTAGGTACAAGAAATGGTGGCACAGCGGTAGAGTTGCTGCCTTACAATACTTGCAGCGCCGGAGACCCGGGTTCGATCCCGACTATGGGTGCTGTCTGTACGGAGTCTGTACGTTCTCCCCGTGACCTGCGTGGGTTTTCTCCGAGATCTTCGGTTTCCTCCCACACTCCAAAGACGTACAGGTTTGGAGGTTGATTGGGTTGGTGTAAGTGTAAATTGTCCCTAATGTGTGTAAGATAGTGTTATAATAATAATAACAACTTTATTTATCTAGCACTTTTCATGCAAGTGAATGCAGCCCAAAGTGCTTTCCACAAAAACAAACGCTTCTAAACAAAAATACAATTTAAAACAGAAAGGGCACAGGCAGTTAATAGCATACAAAGCACAATTTATATAAAAATATAAAATGTAAAATTGAAAGTGTAAAAGGACAAAGGAAGTAAAGTCAGTTAAAAGCTTGATTAAAAAAGATAAGTTTTTAGCTGCGGTTTAAAAATGTCAACTGAGTGGGCGTCTCTCATGGCCCTGGGTAGGATCACTGGTCGGTGCAGACTCGGTGGGCTGGAGGACTTGTTTTTGCGCTGCATCTCTAAACTCAAACTTTTCTTTGGCTTAATGCTGCTGCCACAGGGCACCAGAAGCTTGGATTCAATCCTGACTTCATCATATCATATCATATCATATATATACAGCCGGAAACAGGCCTTTTCGGCCCTCCAAGTCCGTGCCGCCCAGTGATCCCCGTACATTAACACTATCCTACACCCACTAGGGACAATTTTTTACATCTACCCAGCCAATTAACCTACATACCTGTACGTCTTTGGAGTGTGGGAGGAAACCGAAGATCTCGGAGAAAACCCACGCAGGTCACGGGGAGAACGTACAAACTCCTTACAGTGCAGCACCCGTAGTCAGGATCGAACCTGAGTCAGATGCCGTCTGGCCGTACGCATGTTTCCTCCACATCTACACGGGTTTCCTCCTGCTGCTCCGGTCTCCTCCCACATCCCAAAGACCCGCTGGCAGGTGAAAGAGCTCCAATGAATTACCCCTAGATGTAAATAAAAATAATCAAAGGAAAGTTGGAGGCCATGTGAGAGAGAATAGGTTAATGGGTAAGGGGAGTATGAATGGGACAAATGGAACTGTTCTGCTGGGAACTAATGTCAACTCAATGGGCTGAATGGGGTATGATTTTTTTTTTAACACATTTTATCGTGTGACTATTTACTTCAGGTTACTTTTCCTTCATTGTCCTCTTAACTCATGTTTACATTGGTTACCAAGGAAATACATTGTTTATCAAGGAAATAATTTGACTCATTGGGCTGAAGTATTCCCTGGCATGAGAAGTATAAGTCATTAATTTGACTTATTTTCAACTTAATTTTGCCACATTTGTGGTTTCAGCAAGCTGGAGTTTTGCACTTGCAAGTGCTTGCAGTATTTAACTTCAGAAATCAATTCTGCTGGAAAGTACTATGTTTTACAAATATACTTCATGTAGTCAGTGTGACAAAGGATCCAACTCACTCAGTAGTCAGGGCTATGGGTAAAATCATCTCCAATATTTCTGCCATGCCTTCAGAAGAGGTCCAAAACCGAAAGGTCACCTGACCATGTTCTCCAAAGATGCTGCCTAAGGGGCTGAGATACCCCAGCATCGAGTCCCTTTTTGTAAACCAGCATCTAAAGTTTCTTGCTTCTGAAATTTAATTCCAATTCTTCAGAATCCAAACTCCCACTCAATTAATTTAAGCACAGGCAGCAGAAACATCTGCTGAAGGTTCTCGATCCATTTAAATCTGGCACCTGGGAGCTTCAAGGCCAAGTTATTGCACTAAATTATTGTCCCAAAACATCTATTACAGAGTTTTCAAAAATACATTTAATGCACTCCCATCAGCCCCTTCTTAAGAAAACAACATTAGTTTGTTCAACTTTTTTCAAAGTTACAATTTCCCACGGCTGATAAATTGGAGCAGTGGGAAAAGATTAGATAAATTAAGATCATTTTCTTTGGAACAGATGAGGCTGAGTGGATACTGAATTGAGATGTATAAAATGAAATGAAAATGAAATGGCAAGGGCCATTAGAGTAAATGGGAAGGGCCTATCTTCTCATTGGAGAGAGGCTAAAATCCCAGAGAGGCACAGATTTAAAATAATTGGCAGAAGATTGGAAGGAAGTATTTATTTGCCAAGAGTGTTTGCAACTAGTTGGAAAGTTGTAGAGGCAGAAATACTCACACCGTTTCAAGAGCACTTAAAGAGCTGTGCCTTGCAGGGACATGGGAAAGTAGGATTAGGCTGGATAACTCTGCTTCAACTCTTAGTTCAGTTTATTTTAGTTTTGATTGTTGCATGTACCAAGATAAATTCTTGTGGACATGATGGGCTAAATAGTCATCTCTCAAAGATATAAATGTTCTATGAGCAGGAAGGAACTGCAGATGCTGGTTTAAACTAAAGAGACACAAAAAGCTGGAGTAATTCAGAGGATCAGACAGCTTCTCTGGAGAAAAGAAGAGGTAATGTTTTGGGTGGAGACCCGGTCTGAAGAAGGGTCTTGACCCAGAAACATCACCTATAAATTTTCTATGGTTCTAAAACCAAATTTTATAAGGCAAGGACTAGGGGGACTCTGTCTCTGTTGTGACTAGGGGGAGGGGGAGCAAGGGGTACTGAGGAGACACGAGTGAGGGCCTCATCTATAATGGGAGAGGGAAACCCCTGTTCCCTAAAGAATGAGGACATCTCGGATGTTCTGGTATGGAACACCTCATCTTGGGTGCAGATGCGGCGTAGACGGAGGAATTGGGAGTAGGGGATAGAGTCTTTGCAGGAAGCAGGGTGGGAAGAAGTGTAGTCGTGATAGTTGTGGGAGTCAGTGTGTTTGTAATAGACATCAGTCGATAGTGTATTTCCTGTGATGGAGACGGTGAGATCAAGGGGAGGGAGGTATTAACTACATTGGGTGACCACTGTACATTGGGTGACCACTCACTCAACGACAGGGAAAAGCCCAGCAGAAGCCTTGCTTGGAAGGAAAGTTCGCACTAAAATGCCAGAAGTGCGAGAGATCACGGAAGACCAGGAGCTGAGAGACCGTTATGGTGAAAAGAAAGGTGCGGTAAAATGGTATGCTGACTTGAAACGAGGAGCCAGGCACTCAGAAATAATGCCTGGTGATTATGTGCTTGTGAGGCGAAATGAGATAGACACTCCTTACCATTGCCAGCCATACAATGTTGTATCGGCAGCAGGGTGCCAGTCAGGTCTCCAGAGGGTGTTATCTATGAGGAATGTATCGAGTGTCAAAAGGTATATGTCGAGAGACCTTCGAATCGAGGTGGCCCAAAGTCCGAGTAATTATACAGATGAATATGACATTTCGTTCGTGTATGTTCACCGTCCAACACCTCCACGAGAAATGCAGGGAGCAGCATTAACCGCTACGTCTACAGGCCTTTGAACTCTCAGAGACGTTGGCTCCATTGACAAGGGAACCGTGGAGCATGCTTCTCAAATTTGGACATCCTTGGAAATGGACCTCTGTCCCGTGTCTACAATATGATGGCATGCAAACCTTGGTCTTAACCACCATGAGACGGAATGTTAATGAAGTCTTGTGACAAGCAAGGCCGCCTCATTGCCTAACCCAATAACCTGCTGGCCTCCGAGCTGGTGTTTGATTCAGAGAAACAATATCTCCAGGAAAGCTGGGCTAGGAGAGAGTGCGGGAGCGAGACATGCAAAAGCAGCTACAGTTTGTTAAAGCTACACAGTCTGGGGGTAGGAATGGTGGGGGTATGAAAGGATATGAAATGGAAAATCTCAAAACCCAGACATGCCCACTGTTAACACTTAGAAACACAGAAAATAGGTGCAGGAGTAGGCCATTCAGCCCTTTGAGCCATTCAATATGATCATGGCTGATCATCCACAATCAATGCCCCGTTCCTGCATTCTCCCCATATCCCTAGATTCCTTGCAAAGTAGCAAAGGGCACTTGGTGTCTTGAAGTATTGCCAGTCAAGCCTGATTTCTCAACCACCAAACAGGCATGCAGCCAAAGCACATGCTGGCTGTGTGCCTGATACATAATCTACACCTCAGCTCAGCAGGGGTGCAAAGAGAAAAAGGATCTGCACCCACTTTATACCTTTCATCCCTTAATACTTCACAGTGATTAAGTACTTTGGAACAGTATTCACCGTTGTAACATACAAATTTCAGCAAGCAATTTATACACAAAAAGCTCCAACAAGCAACAATATGAATAGATTGTCAGTACATAGAAATGTTGTGTGATATAAACATTTGTCAAGGCACTGGAGATAAACCCCCAGTGCTTGTGAAAATACATTGCCCACAGGATCCTTAACACACTGACAGAGTAAAGCCTGTTTAACATCTTATTGAAAAATCAGCACAGCCAGCCTGCGTGATATTCTAGATAAGCGAGACTCTTTTGCTCATTTCACTGCAGTGAGATTTGAACTGGAAAACCTCAGCCTTAGAAAACATAGAAAATAGGTGCAGGAGGAGTCATTTGGCCCTTTGAGCCAGCACCGCCATTCATTGGGATCATGGCTGATCGTCCACAATCAGTAACCCGTGCCTGCCTTCTCCCCATATCCCTTGATTCCACTAGCCCCTAGAGCACTATCTAACTCTCTCTTAAATGCATCCAGTGAATTGGCCTCCACTGCCCTCTGTGGCAGAGAATTTCATAAATTCACAACTCTCTGGGTGAAAAAGTTTCTTCTCACCTCAGTTTTAAATGGCCTCCCCTTTATTCTTAGACTGTGGCCCCTGGTTCTGGACTCCCCCAGCCTTGGAGGAAAGAGCATTGGTAGCAGGCATGTTTTAAATGTGAAAGTCATGTCTGAATTTCAAGAAATTAAAAAAATCGATTCATCAAAATTTTATTTAAACAAAAGTAGGTACACACAAGTCTACATAGCCTGAAAGCGTGCTTAATCTGTATCAAAAAGGAACATCATCTCCTACATTTTTATAAATGAGATTTCTAACAGATCTTTAGAACATACAGATGCTTTATGTGAAGTATAAATGTGTTCTCAGTAAGAGGCAGCTTCACTAACATATGTGCACGGCAACACATTCCTTGATCACAATCATGCAACACATGCTCTTTTCACTAACACATTCTTATATTTTGTAATCAGAGACCAATTGCTCAACACACAATCCATCGGTACTAGAATTTAGATTATGCAAACTAACCACGCACCCAACATTTAATTTAGCTGCCGTGAATCTTGCCTCTTCTTTTAAGACATCAACTTCTTCTTGCACTCCACTGAACAGAGCAACATCCCTTCCACTGGCATGAATTTCTGTCCGACCAGACATTTTCCGCAGCAGGAACACAGGAAGCATTCGGAGGAGGCGTGCCAGTTGTAGTTCCCATATGTAACACGCTGAGCCTCTGGATCAACGACATTGTGACAGCCCTGGCACACCTGCAAATCAGACATAGACACAGGGAATTAAATAGTGGTTGCACAACATCTGCTGGCTTCTTTCTAAAGATGCAAAATATGGTAAGTAGTAACCTGGACATTCTAATAGACAATAGTTGCAGCAGGAGGCCATTCGGCCCTTTGTGCCAGCACCACCATTCATTGTGATCATGGCTGATCACCCACAATCAGTAACCCGTGCCTGCCTTCTCCCCATTTCTTTGATTCCACTAGCCCCAAGAACTCTATCTAACTCTCTTTTGAATACATCCAGTGAATTGACCTCCACTGCCTTCTGTGGCAGAGAATTCTACAAATTCACAACTCTGGGTGAAAAAATGTCACCTAGTTCTCATTTACAAGCTCGCACTCCATTGCCAATTAGCTCACGTTCCAAATGCACACGTTTTCTGACTACCCCAAATACTACAAAACTAGCTGCTTTTGTTTTTGAAAAACACAATTGCAATAAATTGCCAGATTCCCAGATAGCGATGCATTTCACGGCTGTAGCCAGAGAGAAGTGGCATTCTAAAATATAGAATCGCAGATCATCAGATTGTTCCTTTAGTTTAGAGATACAGCACGGAAACAGGCCCTTCGGTCCACCGAGTCTGTGGCACCCAGCGATCCCCGCATACTAACACTATCCACCACCCTATACACACTAGCGACAATATTTTTACAATTTCACCAAGCCAATTAACCTACAAACCTGTACGTCTTTGGAATGTGGGAGGAAACCAAAGATTTCGGAGAAAACGGTGCGGCGCGGTGGCGCAGCGGTAGAGTTGCTGCCTTACAGCGAATGCAGCGCCGGAGACCTGGGTTCCATCCCGACTACGGGTGCTGCCTGTACGGAGTTTGTACGTTCTCCCGTGACCTGCGTGGGTTTTCTCCGAGATCTCCGGTTTCCTCCCACATTCCAAAGACGTACAGGCTTGTAGGTTAATTGGCTTGGTAAATGTAAAAATCGTCCCTACTGGGTATAGGATAGTGTTAATGTGTGGGGATCGCTGGTCGGCACGGACCTGGTGGGCCGAAGGGCCTGTTTCCACGCTGTATCTCTAAAGTAAAACGCACGCGGTCATGGGGAGAACGTACAGACTCCATACAGGCAGCACCTGCAGTCAGGATCAAACCCGGGTCTCTGGCGCTGTAAGGTAGCAACTCTACCACTGCGCCACCGTGCCATCCCTGTTACAAAGTTAACCTTGTACCTGCCACAAAGTTTGGATCAGCAAGGAAACTGTTATTTAACACTGGTTCACTTCCCTCTCAACCGCCATGCTTTGGCCTTTTTGCAGACACAATATCTAATGCAAAGAAAAATCTCTGCATGCCTTCTTCAGATCTGACTGCTTTACTTTTCTCACTCCTGCATTCAGAAGGAACAATGCCTCGAGCTCTTTCCCATGCAGGTACTCAAGCAAATTGAATCATTGCCTTCTCAAAGCACGTCACATCAGATATCTCTTGCTGAGCTATGAATTATCCTCTAATAGATATGAATAGATGTCTGTGGTCAAATGTAGGTAACTAATGGCTTCTAAGCCTTGCTTATTGTGGAGAACTCTACTTCAGCCTTTCCTTGCTCTGTCTCAGAAATTAGAAGCTGCAGACGGAGAAATTCATTACTGGCACCATTTGCCAAATACACACGGGAACATAGGACCGCAGTGATACCATACCATAGAACCTTATTCATCCCAGGAGGGACATTGGTCTGCCACCAGTCTTAAAACACAACCAGATACATGAAGCATGAAATTAAAGTGACAATTGGAAAGTCCAGGATTGGGGATGTGCAAAGATTGGGGGGGGGGGGGGGGGGGGGAGGTCATGTCATAAGGAATAGGAGTAGAATTAGGCCATTTGGCCCATCAAGTCTACTCCACCATTCAATCACGGCTGATCTATCTCTCCCTCCTAACCCCATTCTCCCGCCCTCTCCCCATAACCCCTGACACCTGTACTGATCAGGAAATTATCTATCTCTGCCGTAAAAATATCCATTGACTTGGCCTCCACTGCATTCCGTGGCAAATAATTCCACAGATTCACCACCCTCTGACTACAACATTTCCTCCTCATCTCCTTCCTAAATGAACGTCCTTTAATTCTGAGGCTGTGACCTCTAGTCCTAGACTCTCCCACTAGTGGAAACATCCTCTCCACATCCACTCTATCTATGCCTTTCACTATTCGGTACATTTCAATGAGGTCCCCCCTCATTCCTCTAAACTCCAGCGAGTACAGGCCCAATGCCGACAAACGCTCATCATTGGTTAACCCACTCATTCCGGGGATCATTCTTGTAAACCTCCTCTGGACCCTCTCCAGAGCCAGCACATCGTTCCTCAGATACGGTGCCCAAAATATCCCAAATGTGGCCTTACCAGCACCTTGTAGAGCCTCAACATTACATCCCTGTTATTGTATACAAGCCCTCTTGAAATACATGCTAGCATTGAGTTTGCCTTCTTTACTACTGTCAGTCTACCCCAATCCACCCCAGAAGGGGGAGGAGTTGCACAGTTTGATGGGCATAGGGGAAAAGGATCTCCCATGGCATTCTGTGCTGTAGGTTACACTTACCTCTACCCATTCAATTACAAAGTCAGCAGAACTGATATGTGGAGGGCAGGTATATCAGGTAGCAGAAATTCTCCCAAGTTAAAAGACAAATTGCTCTGTATTTTAGCTCTTCACCAGTTTTGTGATAAAACGC
This sequence comes from Rhinoraja longicauda, assembly GCF_053455715.1. NCBI lineage: Eukaryota > Metazoa > Chordata > Chondrichthyes > Rajiformes > Arhynchobatidae > Rhinoraja > Rhinoraja longicauda. Next base: position 39,353,899 of record NC_135972.1, read on the forward strand.
CATAAATGTTTTTATAATTATTTTCCATGAACTGAAAACATTTAAATCCCACACAAAATTATCAAATGATACTTACCAAATAATGTTATTTAAAAAAAATTATGCATTACATTGTTCATCTGAATTTGATGTATTTAACCAAAAAATAAGAGGGGACAGAAAGGATTTAAAAAAATGGATAAATAGGTCAGCATGTCGAATGCACTGGGCAGTGGAAGAAGATTCAATGTTGACTTTCTAAAAGAAGTTGGACAAATACATAAAAGGAAATAAAATATTGGGAAAGAACTGTTGAGTGGAACAAACTGAATAGTTTAAGAAAACTGGCTCATTTGTCCAAAAATAATCACCCCCTGTGCTATATTACTCTATGACTTAGTGCATTCACAATTATATTGGCAATGAACAACCATATCTTTTGAAAATAGTTCATTAGTCAACTTGATATATATTGTGTTTTGCTGTTGCAATTTTCACCTTCAAAGTTAAGACTGGATTCTTAAAACAACATGAATGTTCCCAAACAAAAAGACACTAAAGCAAAAATTAACTGCTTCCAGATAGTTTAGCTGCAGCATTTTAGGAAGTACAATTGGAGCTGAAATGTTAACTGAAAATCACTCATTTCTCAAGGGCAGGATCAATCTTCGATATGGCCATTTAACTTAGTAACACTGTGCTCGGTTATTGCAGAGATACATTACCACGGCATGAAGCTTCACATAGCAAGGTTTGCAGACAGGTTTGTCGTTCACCATCACATAAATCTCTCCTGCAAGGACACAGTCACATTCAAAGCAGCAGAAGTGTTTCAAGTGCCAGTTCTGGCCTTCAGCCTGGGTGTATTCATTGCTGAATATCATCTGGGGAATGAGAAAGAGACACGGCAATGATACAAACAGCACATTCAGGGCTGCATTAATGAATCACAATACATCGGGCGGCACGGTAGCGCAGCGGTAGAGTTGCTGCTTTACAGCGAATGCAGCGCCGGAGACTCAGGTTCGATCCTGACTACGGGTGCTGCACTGTAAGGAGTTTGTACGTTCTCCCCGTGACCTGCGTGGGTTTCCTCCGAGATCTTCGGTTTCCTCCCACACTCCAAAGACGTACAGGTATGTAGGTTAATTGCCTGGGTAGATGTAAAAATTGTCCCTAGTGGGTGTAGGATAGTGTTAATGTGCGGGGATTGCTTGGCGGCGCGGACTTGGTGGGCCGAAAAGGCCTGTTTCCGCGCTGTATCTATATGATATGATATGATATCACAGTAATAGAAAATAGAACTGTGATTACATCCCAGAATGAAAAAACTCACAAAAGTAATTTGATTAATTCACATCCTCTAGTGTACAAGGGATAAAGGACATAATCCAAAACATACTGTAGACAGACGGGAACAAAAAGCTGGAGTAACTCAACGGGTCAGACAGCATCTCTGGAGAAAAGGAAGAGGTGACGTTTTGGGTCGAGACCCTTCCTCTCAATCTGAAATATCAGTTATTCCTTTTCTCCAGAGATGCTGCCTGACCCGCTGAGTTACTCTAGCATTTTGTGTCTATCTTTGATTTAAACCAGCATCTGCAGTTCTTCCTACACATAATCCAAAGCATGGTGTATTTTGCAGCCTTTTGTGCAGGCTGTCTACTGTTACAGGAGGATCATGGCGGATGCCATATCTCTTGCCCTATACTTATCGCTGGAACATCTAGATAACAAGGACACCTACGCCTGACTCCTATTTATTATAGCCCTGCCTTCAACTCTACAATCCCAACCAAACTCGTCACCAAACTCCTGGGCCTAGGAGTCAGCACCTGCCTCTCCAGCTGGATCCTTGGCCTCCTGACCCATAGACTGCAATCACAGAGGATAGGTGACAAAATATCTTCCATGATAATTCTCAGCACCAGTGCCCTGCAATGATGCATTTTCAATCCTCAACTATATTCCCTACATATTCACGACTGTGCAGTCAGATTCTGCTCTAAATTCATTTACAAGTCTACAGATGACACTGCTGTAGTGGGCCAGAGTTCAAACCATGACAAGATGAGGTGCTAGCAGGAGACATAGAGCTTAATAACATGGTAGATAGACACAAAATGCTGCAGCAACAGAGCAGGACAGGCAGGATCTTTCGATAGAAGGAATGGGTAACCTTTCGGGTCGAGACCCTTCTTCAGACTGAGAGTCAGGGGAGAGGGAGACACAGAGATATGGAAGGGTAAGGTGTGCAAAATGAGAGATCAAAGCGGACGAAGATGAAGGAAAATGTGACATCCTAGTTCTCTGAACAGTCTGACTGTCCTCCTGATTACATTTTATCTTCATATGCTTCGTTGTCACGTTCCCCTTTTTTGAAGAGGTTACCAGGGAAATTGATAAGGGCAAGGCTGTGGATGTTGTCTATATGGACTTCAGTAAGGCATTTGACAAGGTTCCACATGGAAGGTTGATTAAGAAGGTTAAATCGTTGGGTATTAATAGTGAGGTTGCAAGATGGATTCAACAATGGCTGAATGGGAGATACCAGAGGGTAATGGTTGACAATTGTATGTCAGGTTGGAGGCCAGTGTCTAGTGGAGTGCCCCAAGGATCTGTGTTGGGTCCACTGTTGTTTGTCATTTACATTAATGATCTGGATGATGGTGTGGCAAATTGGATTAGTAAATATGCAGATGATACTAAGATAGGTGGAGTAGTTGATAGTGAGGTAGATTTTCAAAGTCTACAGAGAGACTTGGGCCTTTTGGAAGGGTGGGCTGAAAGATGGCAGATGGAGTTTAATGCTGATAAGTGTGAGGTGCTGCATTTTGGTAGGACAAATCAAAATAGGACGTACAGGGTAAATGGTAGGGAATTGAGGAATGCAGTGGAACAGAGGGATCTGGGAATAACTGTGCATTGTTCCCTGAAGGTGGAATCTCATGTGGATAGGGTGGTGAAGAAGGCGTTTGGTATGCTTGCCTTTATAAATCAGAGCATCGAGTATAGAAGTTGGGATGTAATGTTGAAATTGTACAGGGCATTGGTGAGGCCGAATCTGGAGTACGGTGTGCAGTTCTGGTCGCCAAATTATAGGAAGGATGTCGACAAAATGGAGAGGGTACAGAGGAGATTTACTAGAATGTTGCCTGGGTTTCAGCACTTAGGCTACAGAGAGAGGTTGAATAGGTTGGGTCTTTATTCTTTGGAGCGTAGAAGGTTGAGGGGGGACTTGATAGAGGTTTTTAAAATTTTGAGAGGGACGGACAGAGTTGACGTGGGTAGGCTTTTCCCTTTGAGAGTGGGGAAGATTCCAACAAGGGGACATAGCTTCAGAATTGAGGGACAAAGGTTTAGGGGTAACATGAGGGGGAGCTTCTTTACTCAGAGGGTTGTGGCTGTATGGAATGGGCTTCCGGTGGAAGTGGTGGAGGCTGGCTCGATTTTATTATTTAAGAGCAAATTGGATAGGTATATGGATAGGAGGGGATTGGAGGGTTATGGTCTGAGTGCAGGTAGATGAGACTAGGTCAGGGAGAATGGTCGGCGTGGACTGGTAGGGCCGGACAGGCCTGTTTCCATGCTGTAGTTGTTATATGTTGTTATATGTTATATGTTCTTGCACCCTGCCTATTTCATTTCTCCCCTCTCCCATCATGACGATCCAAACGCTTGAAAGCTCATAACAACAGATTTAGGGTCAGCTTCTTCCCTGCTGTTATAGACAATAGACAATAGACAATAGACAATAGGTGCAGGAGGAGGCCAGTCGGCCCTTCGAGCCAGCACCGATGTGATCATGGCTGATCATTCTCAATCAGTACCCCGTTCCTGCCTTCTCTCCATACCCCCTGACTCCGCTATCCTTAAGAGCTCTACCTAGCTCTCCCTTGAATGTATTCAGAGAAATGTATCAGACTACTGAATGATCCTCACATTAGCTGGCGTATAGTCTCGATCTGTCAACCCATTTCATCATAGATCATGGAATTTGTTCTGTAACTAATGCAATAGCACTATATTCTGCACTCTGACATCCTTCTCTGTGCACTGCCCATTGTACTATTGTATGACTTGATTGTACTCATGGATTGTAGGATTTGACTGGATAGATCGGAAACTAATATTTTCACTGTATCTTAATACGCATGACAATAATAACCCTATACCAACCAAACCAAATGCCTTAAAAACAAAATAATCCAGAATATTTCGGAAAAGGGGAGAGGATGAAAGAAACAAAACTGCTCTTTACAAAGGGCAACCCCAATAAACGATGGGGATCACACGGAGAGGGATGTAGACTCGATCACGGGATGCTAGTGCCCACACAGGTACAAAAACTGGACATTGCAAACCGAGTCACAAATAACCAATAGGGTACATTCGGTATCAAGAGGCTAGGTCTGAAATTTTCATTACTAAGCTGCATTTCAACTCCTTTGTTGACTGCACTAACAAGATTAGAAGCAAGTTCTGCAGTATGGCAGGGTTGGGAGTATTAGAAACAAGGCCAAAGTAAAGATGACAATTATTTTGTTGAAGGAGGTTGCACTTTGGCCAAGCATAATTATGCGGAAGAAACGATAAAAAGCAGACACTGATCTTCCAGTTGAACTTTGATCAACTGTAAACATTTGCAAGAAATGTAGGAGTCTCGCACAACAAATGATAAAGTGAAGGGGTGCCTGATAAACAGAGAGCTTATCTTCACTTTCAAACATATATTGCATGAAAGATTCTTTGTGGAATTCCAGACATCTCTCAGCTTTTAATTTCTGGCCAGTGATGTGGCAAGATTGAGTGGAAAGTGCAAATCAGTAAAAGCTGAGAACGTGCTTCAATGACTTGGCCATCAGTCTTGTCGGCAGATCATCACAAAATGCACCACAGTGCCATCTACAGGACGAAGCTAGAGCTAAAAGCCAGAAGAAAAATGGAATAAGAATCCAGGGTACAGAAGAGACAGGATGCGTGGGTTATACCTGTGAATCTGTGGCGTTGCACAAAATAATGAGGTATGTACCTGCATCTTTTATTGCTTCGCAGACTACAAGGAGAATAGGAAAGCAAACCTGCCATTTAGTAGTAAGGGTAAAATGTCTTTAGAGAGGAAATAGTTATGTGCAGGAAGGAACTGCAAATGCTGGTTTAAACCGAAGATACTCACAAAAAGTTGGAGTAACTCAGTGGGACAGGCAGCATCTCCTCCTCTCCAGAGATGCTGAGTTACTCCAGCTTTTTATGGCACTCTTTGGAAAACTAGTTACATGTAAATATGGATAAACAAGGAACTGCACATGCAGGTTTACAAAAACTGAAACTGCTGGAGTAACTCAGCCAGTCGGTTAGCATCTCTGCAGAACATGGATAAGCTTCGGGTTGGAAAAAGCTGGAAAGGACGAAGCCTGGCAAGTGACTAGTGGATAGACGTTACGGGTTTTTGATAGACAGGTGGTTGGACAAAGGCCCGAGACGAAATGCCAAAAGGTATGAGATCAGGATAGAAGTGTGAATTGTGGAGCCAGAGGAAGGAATGTAGGTTCATAAGATCAGAAGAGATACCTGCAGGGGGAAAACCACGTTTACTAAAGAGCGAGGACATCTCGATGTCCTAGAATGGAAAGCCTCAACTTAGGAGCAGATGCGGCAGAGACAGAGAAATTGAGAGTAGACACAAAATGCTGGGGTAACTCAGCGGGACAGGCAGCATCTCTGGAGAGAAGGAATGGGTGACATTTCAGGTCGAGACCCTTCTTCAGACTGTCTATCTTCCATTTAAACCAGAATCTGCAGTTCCTTCCTACACTGGGAAGTCGGGAGTAGCGGATAACATCTTTGCAAGATGCAGAGTGGGCAGAGTTGTAGACTAGATAACTGTAGGAGTAAGTGGGTTTGTAGTAAAGGGCAAATGATAGTCTGTCCCCTCATGGAGACAGTGAGGTCAAGAAAGGGGAGAGAGGTGTCGGAGATTGTCCAAGTGAATTTGAGGGCAGGGTGGAAGTTAGTGGTAAAGTTAATGAAATCCATGAGTTCTGCACGGGTGCAGGAGGCAGCCCTGATGCAGTCATCAATGTAGCGGAGAAAGAGTTAGGGGATGGTGCCAGTGCTAGGGAACAAGGACTGTTTAACAAACAAAAAGGCGGGTATACCTGGGGCCCATGCGAGTGCCCATGGCTACACCTCTAACTTTAAGAAAGTGAGACAAGTCCAAAGAGAAGTTGTTGAGGGCGAGGACATGTTTGGCCAGGTGTTAATAGAGGAAAATTGATTCGGTTTCGGTTCAAGGAAGAACTGGAGGATCTTAAGACCTTTCTGGTGTGGGGTGTAGATGGAAAAGGTCTGGACGTCCATGGCAAAGATGAGGCATCGAGGGCCTGGCAATTGAAAGCTATGAAGAGTTGAAGGACCTGCCAGATGTTTCAGATATAGGTCGGAAGGCACAAGACAAGGGGGCATAGGATGGGATCAAAGTAATTGCAGATGAGTTCTGAGAGGCAGGAGCAGGCAGAAACAATGGGTCTGCCAGTGCAGTCTTGATTGGAGATTTTGGGAAAGAGATAGCAGCAAGCAGTGCGGGACTGGGGAACAATAGGATTGGAGGCTGTGGATGGAAGATCATCTGACATGACGGATTGGTGACAGTCTGGGTGGTGATGGCCTGCGTTCATCTGTGGGGTCATGGTCGAGGGGTAGGTCTGAGGAGGTTCCATGAGCCGGTGCCTAGCCTCAGCATGGTAGAGGTCAGCCTGCTAGACTAACCACAATGTTGGGATTGGTGCTGAGTGAGTGGAGGGCCGTGGGTTCATTGGTGTGTGTGCACAAGGGGAGTATTGAAGTCAAGACAGTCATGCCTGTAGTTGGGAATAGAACGATCCAGAGAACGTAGAAGGCTGGCAGGGGGAGGAGGAGGAGGAATGTTGGAGACAGGAGAAGGGGTAGTCACTGGGAGACGAGGAGAAAAAGGCCCAAAGGCAGGAGCGACAGAAGAAGGGCTCGACATCATGGCTGGCTTGGAACTCATTGGAGTGTGAGCATGGGGCACGCAGGTGAGGTCCAGAGACGCTGCCCGACCTGCTGAGTTGCTCCAGCACTTTGTCCTTTATTTACACATGCAATATGTTTTTCATATTGCTCTGCTGATCTGAGTAAATAAATCTCTCTATATAATAGAACGGCTGGTTACCTATTTGCCCATCTGTTTAAATTCATCTTTTCCATATTCAGTGAAACACAAAGCATTGAAATCCATTGTTTTTTAATTCCCTAAATGCTTTTATTGTTTCGGAGTTCCGCTCAAAAGTCCATTGAAAAGACTTTTGTTTTCCACCAAACGCGAGTGTTCCATATGTCTACATTTCCTATTGTGTTCATGAACAATCATTATTTTGAGCTTCCAGTTTAAAAAAAAATATTGGGTAGCCATTAAAAATGAAAATAGATTTTGATAAAAGTTTGCTTCCTTGGTTGATGGTTCACTTCACTCTAAGAATGAATAGTGCATAATATTCCATCATTGCGGCAAGTTGGATTAGTTAGAATATATTGCAATTGTGCACAGGCTACGACAGTTTTCTTTCATGATTGCCTCAGCAATAAAGTGAACACGTGCATACTTAACTTGCTCCTGCTGTTTTAGATTTTTTATCTAAAAAAAGGACAATTGATCTAAAGAGTTTCTAACAATGGCTTCCCTGTGGACTTTCACCATGAGTAATTTTCCACTGCGAAGAGTTTAGGAAGGTCAGGTCTTGCAGCAGCAGGTTCTTGCACGCTATGTGAATAGCCAGATTTTCAAGGGATTAAGGCAGGAGGTCCAGAACCTGCTATCTAACTGGTTTCCCCAGAGGCCTTAAGTGTACTGCATATCACAAGTACCTGTGTAAAAAACTTTATATACGTGATGAAGCAGGCCATTGAAAACACTTTGTTGCCAAGCTAAACAATCGCTTTCCAAATAGAAAAATAGGCAACCATTCTTACGTGAAATCCTTTCCTGTTAAATACAGAAAGGCAGCAAAACAGTTTCCCCAAGAAAGTAGAATTCTGTCGTCTAGGGTTGCCAACTGTCCCGTATTAGCCGGGACATCCCGTATTTTGAGCTAAATTGGTTTGTCCCGTATTAGTAGGGTTGCCAACTTCCTGACTCCCAAATAAGGGACAAAGGGTGATGTCACCGCCCCATGCCCCACGTGACCTCACCCAGCCAGCGGCCACGTGCTCCCGCTCCACCAATGGCGGCTGCCATTGGTGGAGCGGGAGCACGTGGCCGCTGGCTGGGTGAGGTCACGTGGGGCGGTGACGTCACCTTGTCCCGTATTTGGGAGTGAGGAAGTTGGCAACCCTATCCGCGTCTCTGTCACTTTATGGAAAATAGGAACACTGTGAGAATTCCAGCTTCTTGACTGTTGCCACTTGTGGAGTTGAAATAAATCATCATTGATCACTGTCTGTAACCTTTCGTCTTGGTCTTTCCCCAGAGTTGACTTTAGCCTTGCGTTTCCTGTGGTTTTGAAAACCTCTCTCCCATATATCTAACAAATAGATACCATAGATGTCAACATCCCTGTTGGGAGAATTGATGGGGTCTACGTATTAAAAAAGGCCATTCATGAACTTCTGGGAGACTTGCCTGCTAAACACAGTGACAAAGAGCAGTTGTAATCTCAAGGTTGTGACAGATAAGAACCCAGAAGGAACTGCAAACAACTACCCCCCACCCCCACCCCCACCCCCATTAGATGAGTAAGCCTGCTTTTCATCAGTGGATTAGTTTTAGCTGTTTTAATTAAGCTGTGCTGTGAAAGCTAAATACATTGACACATCTATTTATGACCATATGTCTATAATATATCTATTTATCTATATATATCTATATATTTATATTTATCTATCTATAATATATCTAATAATCTATATATCTATTTATATATATATTTATATTTATCTATTTATCTATATGTCTATAATATATCTATTTATCTATATATCTATATATCTATTTATATTTATCTATATATTTATATTTATCTATATTTATCTATATATCTATATGTCTATAATATATCTATTTATCTATATATCTATTTATATATATATTTATATTTATCTATATATCTATATGTCTATAATATATCTATTTATCTATATATCTATATATCTATTTATATATATATTTATATTTATCTATATATCTATATGTCTATAATATATCTATTTATCTATATATCTATATATCTATTTATATATATATTTATATTTATCTATATATCTATATGTCTATAATATATCTATATATCTATATATCTATTTATATATATATATTTATATTTATCTATATATCTATATGTCTATAATATATCTATTTATCTATATATCTATATCTATTTATATATATATTTATATTTATCTATATATCTATATGTCTATAATATATCTATTCATCTATATACCCATATATCTATTTATGACCATCCTATGTTGGTCAGTGAGCTCTAGGATTAACCAGATTATAAATGACTCATCTTCCTTATTATTTTCCACATTCTCCATACCTCATCACAGCCGGCACATCGCGGTTTTTCAGTGTCACAATAGTGACGACCGCAGTACAGTTTGCCCTTCTTCCAAAAGTAGATCATGTCCACGAGCAGCTCGCTACAGACGCAGCAGACAAAACAAGCAGGGTGCCACAGCTTGTCGTAGCCCGCACGCTCCGCATACACTGCTGGGTCTCCCTTCTTCATGTTCAGCTTGCAACGGAAGCACGCCTAGAACAAGAACAACATTCAATCATCAGACACCAGAAAATAGACAAACATCTGTTACTGAGTCGAGAAATTAAAAAATAAGGCTCTCAGATTAAGGTACCAAGATCAAGTGTGATGGGGCTACTTCATTTATTAAATTCCAGATAGAGAGTGTTACAAGACTGAATACAGAAGGAATAAATACAGAATGTGTAGGAAAGAACTGCAGAGGCTGGTTGAAACCGAAGACAGACACGAAATGCTGGAGTAACTCAGCGGGACAGGCAGCATCTCTGGAGAGATGGAATGGGTGATGTTTTGGGTCGAGACCCTTCTTCAGACTCCTAATCTGAAGGGTATCGACCTGAAACGTCACCCATTCCTTCTCCCCAGAGATGCTGCCAGTCCTGCTGAGTTACTCCAGCATTTCGTGTCTAATCAAAACAGAAAGTGCCCAAAGACACACAGCGGGTTAGGCAGCAGCTGTGGAAAGAGAAACAAAGTTACGTTTCAGGTCATAATACTTCATTGACGTGCTATTGAATCACAAGAAAGACCAAGGGGAAATTATAGCTGTGACAAATTTTGTTTTCACCAGACATACACACCGATCAGCCAAAACATTATGACTACTGACAGATGAAGTGAATAACATTGATTATCTTGTTACAATGGCACCTGTCAAGGGGTGGGATACGCTAGGCAGCAAGTGAACAGCCAGTTCTTGAAGTTGATGTGTTGGTTGCAGGAGAAATGGGCAGGAGTAAAGACCTGAGCGACTTTAACAAGGGCCAAATTGTTATGGCCAGACGACTGGGTCAGAGCATCTCTGAAACGGCAAGGCATGTGGGGTGCTCCGGGTCAGCAGTGGTGAGTACCTACCGACAGTGGTCCGAGGAGGGACAAACCACAGACTGGCGACAGGGTGTTGGGCGCCCAAGGCTCATCGATGCGCGAGGGCAATGAAGGCTATCCCGTCTGGTCTGAACCGACAGAAGGTCGACTGTGGCACAAGTCACAGAAAATGTTAATGGTGGTCACGGGAGGAATGTACCACAATACCGCAGGAGCGGCACGGTGGCGCAGCGGTAGAGTTGCTGCCTTACAGCGAATGCAGCGGCGGAGACTCAGGTTCGATCCTGACTACGGGCGCCGTCTGTACGGAGTTTGTACGTTCTCCCCGTGACCTGCGTGGGTTTTCTCCGAGATCTTCGCTTTCCTCCCACACTCCAAAGACGTACAGGTATGTAGGTTAATTGGCTGGGTAAAATGTAAAAATTGTCCCTAGTGTGTGTAGGATAGTGTTAATGTGCGGGGATCGCTGGGTGGCGCGGACTCGGTGGGCCGAAGGGCCTGTTTCCATGCTGTATCTCTAAATCTGCTGCGTATGGGGCTGCACATGGAGGACCAACAGGATATTAGGCAGGTGGGCATAATGTTTTGGCTCATCAGGTCATAACGTTTTAGCTGATTGGTGCACACAAGTTGAAACCAAAATAACTGGAGAGATCAAAAATTATGAAGGATTTAACCTGAAATGGCAACTCTTTCCACAGTTGTTCTGTGACCTGCTGAAACCTTCCAGTGTTTTCTGTTTTATTTTAGATTTCCAACATCTGCAGGCTACTTGATTTTCCTTTGGTAGAGCACACATAGGTATCCTTTTAAAATTACATGGTGTATATCCTGCCCCAACACAAGCCTAGATGGCAGCACTTATGTTGTTGGATCACAGTCGGCGGCCAGCAGAAAATGAAAGCTGGATTATATTATGGACAAAATTGGAGACTAATGTTGTCCTCAGCAGATACGTTGAAGTAAAGATTATTGGACAGGGCTCACAAGTAGGAATCCCCCCCTCCCATTTACAAGCCACCAAGGCCAGTTTTAGTTTCTCTACACATTGCTTCCCAGCTGAGTTAGTTAACAAGAGCTGGAAATTAACTCAAGATTGTATCAAACTATATGGTTTAGTGCATGACCCATAATGCATTGCCCAGTTGGACTTACCATAACTGACATTAAATCAAAAAAGTCACAAAAAGCTGAAGTAACCTAGCAGGCCAGCAAGCATCTCTGGAGAACATGGTGAGATGATTAGGTCTGAAGAAGGGTCTGGACCTGAAACATCACCCGTTCCTTCTCTACAGAGATGCTGCCTGTCCCACTGAGTTACTCCAGCATTTTGTGTCTAGGTAATGTTTTTATTACAATACAATATATCTTTATTGTCATTGTACAATATGTGTTTGAGATATTTGGCTGCACCTCAATTGTCAATAAACTGCGAAGGAGTTCTCCCAGTATTCTGGGCAACACTTATCCATTACCAAACATGGCTTACGTTTCATTTTATGGAACATTATTGCTCATAAATGAGTTGCAGTTGTTAATATGTTGACCCTGAATACTTGGCAAAAGATACGTGGTATTTAAATGCTTTGGGTCAATTGGGGACATCAATAAGGCACCAAATCAAGACACTCAATCTTTGAGAGTCGGAAAAGACAACAAGTCGTCCGTGGACCAGAACCCACCTGGAGGGGCCGGCTCACCCGCTGCGGATCGAGGACCCACGGGAACACACCTGGGGGGCCAGTGAGCAGACCGGCTGTGGGAGGGAGGGGGTGCACGGCCTCGACGGGGGAGTGGGCCGCTGGAGGCCCTGCAGCAGCCTGGGGCTCGGCTGGACCGGGCACCGCTCCAGGTGGCCGAAGACGTGGACCGGACGCGGCCTGCAGCGGTGGGGAAGCGGCGGAGGACAGCATGGCCACGCTTGGCCAGGCCGACCCTGCAACACCACCAGGACAACAGACCTTCATGATCACGATCCCTGCATTTACAACCGGGAGTTGAAACTGGTGCCAAACTAGCGACTCTGTACTGCCTCAGTGTACTACTGTGTTGGTGGCGCGAGCCACAGGGTGTTGCACGTGTCTAGTGCCCTGGTATAAATCCAGATGCCGCTGGCTGGGTCCTGCCAGTACACAACCTCTGCATCATCAACACTCTCGCAGTGCCTCCTCGTGGCAACACATGGTAACTGCGGCCACCTTCAGTCCCAGGCTAAACTGCGCAGGGATCTCGGAGGAACTCTGGTCCCCAGAGATGTGACGTGCAGGCCCTCCGGTGTGTGGACACGTCCTGACATACATCAACCAGGCCCCAACTGTGGGTTAAATAGCACCCCGCTGCCTTGTGGGCAAGGCTCAGGAGAGCCAAAGGCACTGGAGTTGGAGTCCCTAGAGACGGTCAGCTGACCCCTCGTGTGTCCGCCTTCCGGCAACTCCTGCAGCCGAGTAGCCCAAGACGTAGCAGCCACGCCTTCCCTCTGGAATCAACCTACCAGGTGGAGAGGGGAATGCAGATGCTGGTCAAGTTTGTATTCCCATTCACCTGCCCAGGTTCAGCGGCCAAATCAAATGGAGAGGACACTTCATCTTCGCTGGGCACAGTGAGATGTAACCACAGATGAACAATCCCCCTCTCCAAGCAGGACCACGCCAAGCTGCACCATCATCGCTCGCAGATGGACGAATGCCAGTCGGTACTACTGCTAGGCCAGTGGTGTCCAAACTTTTTTCAAAGAGGGCCAGATTTGATAATGTGAAAATACCCAAGGGCCAATGGCCCCTTTAACTAATGCGCTCCCCCCCCCGGACCTTTAACTAATGCGCCCCCCCCCCCGGACCTTTAACTAATGCGCTCCCCCCCCCCCCCCCCCTCCCCCGGGACCTCGTGTCTGACAATCCGCAGGTCGGGCAGCGCTGACCGCCGGGAGGTGTAGTCGCCGTCGCCTCTCCCGCTGGGGGGGGATGCGGCACCCGCCCGACTGATGGGAGCGCCTGGCAATGAGCGTGCGGGGTGAGGAGAGCTCTGCTGCTGCTCTCCCGTCCCCCCGTCCCCCGCACGCCCTCAACCCCGCCGCCGGGAAGTGTAGTCGCCGTCGCCTCTCCCGCTCGGGGCGGGGGGGGGGAGGGCGGGGGAGGTCGGGCAGCATCGCCCCTCTCCCCTCCCCTGTCCCCCTCCCCCTACCTTCATTCTGTTAGACAATGCTGGCGGGCCATAAATAATACATTTTAAGATGGAAGCTGCGGGCCGTATAAAATCTGACCTCGGGCCGCGATTGGCCCCCGGGCCGCACTTTGGATATGTCTGTGCTAGGCACTTGTATCTTATCTGAGATGCTTATCTAAGATGTATCGCAGTGCTTATGTATAGTGATACTTGTACTGAACTGTATACAAAAATGAACTTCACTCTACCTGTAACAAATAAAGTACCATACCAAACTGTTCACTAGTTATGCAATAAATCAGATGCATCCTTTAGCATCTTTTAGCAGCCTTACTGATGCCCAGTTGTCTGAAATTATTTATTGATCTGGGTGAGAATCAACAGCTAAAACCTTAATAATTCTAATATCATTACAGATATTGGAAATTAATCTGTATTTGACTACCAAAAATGCATCACCAGTCTAGATCATGGAGTGATGGGTACTGTCTTAACAATCTACAGAATATCATGTTAAACTTCTTTAAATATCAAGAGTTAAACACAAATGCCTAATGAAAGGGTTTAGGAAAAGCATTGCTTACTCTTCCATTTTACCAAAAAACGATAATATTTTCAGACATATTTATAGGCAAACAACGATGAAATTGAAACTGTGAAGATGAACAATTATTAACACTAATATATCTCTGGACAGGGCAAACCAGGAATTTTCTTACAGAAAGAAATATGTTATTACAAGATTAATGCAAAAGTCTTAAAAAAAAATAATTTCAGCAGCAACTTTACAGAAAACTATTAGTCACAAACTGTTTCAGCCCCATTAAAAACTGCTGAGCATTACAGGTCCAATGACTCACGCAGGATGACTGCAAAAACTGTTGACCTCAGGCCAAGCAATTTGCCAAGTGTCTCACTTATGTTTGAAAATGGCTTACCTTGATTAATTAAAAATGGGGTTGGCATAGTGGCGCAGTGGTAGAGTTGCTGCCTTACAGCACCAGAGTCCCAGGTTTGGTTCTGACTACAGGTGCTGTCTGTATGTAGTTTGTATGTTCTCCCCGTGACCGTGCGGGTTTCCTCCCACACTCCAAAGAAGTGCAGGTTTGTAGGTTAATTGGATGTTGTAAATTGTCCCTAGTGTTTAGGATAGCACTAGTGATCGGGGTGATTGTAGGTCGGTGCGGATTTGGTGGGCCTCAGGGCCTGTTTTCATGGTGTAGCTCTAAGGTCAAAACTAAATTCTCAAGTTGTGGACTGTGGAAAAAGAACGGGTAGCATTTCTACAGCTTTATAAATTTCAAAAACAAATTCAACACAAATGAATAAATTTGGATCTGGTGTCTGGCATACACCATGTCGACACCTTAGGGCTATGTCGGGATTGAAAAATCTCAATGTTGGATCAAAGCACTTTGGAAGTGGTCTCTAACATGCCATTGTGGAATTTGTTCTCCCCTGTTGAAAGGTTGAGTGTAATGAAAATAATGGAAACAATGCCATACATCCTAATCCCCAGTTACATTAAAACTTTTAACCTGATCACATTGAGGTAACACTGTGGAGTTCTTAAATCAATATTAACAATCTGGAAGATTTGAGAGCTGTAGACAATTTATTTCAATCGTTAGCGTGCAACATCTTGCTAGATGTGCACCAAGTGTTGTTGAGATACCGGATGAAGCTGCCAAATATTGCACGAGTGAAAATAAATTCATGGAATTTATAGCTAAAAAAACAAAGGGTGTGGATAGAAATTGATTTTCCTCACTAAATATCTCACCTACTTATGAAAGTTGAAATTAAATTGAGTGTATTGTCAGAAAGAAGGTGGAGGTTCCCCCTCTGCTGTCCACTGGGTGTAAGCACAAACAACTGGTGATTGGAAATGAAGCACGTTACTTTCGCTGAGAAGAGTAACGGCACAGGAGCAGTGTAAAGCTAGATCGCAAAGATTAAAACTGAATCGAGTTAGCTGGATCAGGAGCAGGATGTCACACAAAGATATTGGAGGATTACATTCACTCTGGTAAACCTAATTTCTACAAATCTGGTTTTGTACATTAATTGTCCAATGATAGGTTAGTCCAGTATTAAAAACATTACATAGACACAAAATGCTGGAGTAACTCAGTGGGACAGGCAGCATCTCTGGAGAGAAGGAATGGGTGACGTTTCAGGTCGAGACCCTTCTTCCGACTAGAAAATAAGAATTTCATACTTGATAGGCTATTCGGCCCATCCATCCTACTCCACCATTCAATCACGACTGATCTATCTCTCCCTCCTAACCCCATTCTCCTGCCTTCTCCCCATAACCTCTGACACCCGTACTAATCAACAACTTATCTCTGCCTTAAATATATCTACTGACTTTGCCTCCACTGCCTTCTGTGGCAAAAAATCCCACAGATTCACCACCTTCTGACAAAATAAATTTCTCCTCATCTCCTTCCTAAAACAATGTCCTTTAATTCTGAGGCTATGACCTCTAGTCCTAGACTCTCCCACTAGTGGAAACATCCTCTCCACATCCACTCTATCCAAGCCTTTCACTATTCTGTACATTTCAATTAGGTCCCCCCCTCATTCTTCTAAACTCCAGCGAATATAGGCCGAGTGCCTTCAAACACTTATCGTATGTTAACCTACTCATTCCTGTAAACCTCCTCTGGACCTGCTCCAGAGCCAGCACACCCTTCCTCGATATGGTGCCCAAAATTGCTAACAATATTCCAAATACAGCCTGACCAGAGCCTTATAGAGCCTCAACATTACATCCCTTTCAGGGAACAATGTGGCTGCCTAGTCTACAACACTAGGGCAGCACAGTGGTAGAGCTGCTGCCTTACAACGCCAGAGTCCTAGTTTCAATCCTGACTGTGGGTACTGTCTCTCCGGAGTTCATACGTTCTCCCTATGGCACCCATTGCTGAGCAGGGCCATGTTCTTCCTTCTGTCCCTACAGCCATTAAACAAAAAGCTAGCACGATAATTCCTGCATTTTCCAACTGCAAACCCTTATCTCCACATTGGATGCATTTCCATGCCACCAAATAATATGCCTCAGTCATTGTTTTGTCATTTATTCTTCTGGCAGTGCTCAGACATAAATCATAATATAGGTCAAGTTGGTTTAAACCAACATCTGCAGTTCCTTTTATTCACAAAATGCTGGAGTAACTCAGCAGGTCAGGCAGCATCTCGGGAGAGAAGGAATGGGTGACGTTTCGAGTCGAGACCCTTCTTCAGACTGATGTCAGGGGGGCGGGACAGAGGAAGGATATAGGTGGAGACAGGAAGATAGAGGGAGATCTGGGAAGGAGGAGGGGAAGAGAGGGACAGAGGAACTATCTAAAGTTGGAGAAGTCGATGTTCATACCGCTGGGCTGCAAGCTGCCCAGGCGAAACATGAGGTGTTCCTCCAATTTCCGGTGGGCCTCACTATGGCACTGGAGGAGGCCCATGACGGAAAGGTCAGACTGGGAATGGGAGGGGGAGTTGAAGTGCTCTGCCACCGGGAGATCAGTTTGGTTAATGCGGACCGAGCGCAGGTGTTCAGCGAAGCGATCGCCGAGCCTGCGCTTGGTTTCGCCGATGTAAATGAGTTGACATCTAGAGCAGCGGATGCAATAGATGAGGTTGGAGGAGGTGCAGGTGAACCTTTGTCTCACCTGGAAAGACTGTTTGGGTCCTTGGATGGAGTTGAGGGGGGAGGTAAAGGGACAGGTGTTGCATCTCGTGCGGTTGCAGGGGAAAGTGCCCGGGGTTCGGGTGGTTTGGGTAGGAAGGGACGAGTGGACCAGGGAGTTATGGAGGGAACGGTCTCTCGGAACGCAGAGAGGGGAGGGGATGGGAAGATATGGCCAGTGGTGGGGTCCCGTTGTAGGTGACGGAAATGTTGGTGGATGATATGTTGGATCCGCTGGCTGGTGGGGTGGAAGGTGAGAACGAGGGGGATTCTGTCCTTGTTGCGAGTGGGGGGAGGGGGAGCAAGAGCGGAGCTGCGGGATGTAGAAGAGACCCTAGTGAGAGCCTCATCTATAATGGAGGAGGGGAAGCCCCGTTTCCTGAAAAACGAGACCATCTGCAATTCCTTCCTACTCATAGAGATCAGGTTGGTTTAAACCAACATCTGCAGTTCCTTCCTACACATAGTGATCAAGTTGATGACTGAACTCTTGAATTAATTTTCAATATAAATAAAATTATCTATATTTAAATTAAGTTCTCAAAAAATAGAAAGTAGAAAAATAAAGTAGAAATTGGTCCCTTCTCACAAGAACTTAACCTGCAATATGATAATATAATATATTATCATATACAATATAATATATAATATAGGATAATATAATATAATGCATGTACTATGTATTCTGCAGATGAAGTTTAGTACTTGAACATTAAAAGTTGCAAAGTGGAGTTTAGCATTCATATCTGGGTCATGTAGGAGAAGGGAACATTTCCATTCCTGTAAGTAGGAGTGCTTGAAAGTTCACTTCGAGGAGCAACTCTTCCCACTGCACTTATTCTCAAACTTGTTTGCCATGTATATTTACGTACAGTATACTGATCTAATGTGCTTAGAACATAGAACTGTACAGCACAGGAATGGGCCCTTCAGCCCACAATGTTTGTGCCGAACATGATGCCGTTAAACTGATCTTATCTGCCTGCACATGATCCATATCCCTCTATTCCCTGCACTTCCATGTGCCCATCGAAAAGCCTCTTAAATGTCGCTATCGCATCTGCCCCCACCACCTCACCTGACAATATGTTCCAGACACTGTGTAAAAAAACTTGCTCTCAATGTCTCCATTACTCCGGCACGGTAGCTGCTTTACAGCGAATGCAGCGCCGGAGACTCAGGTTCGATCCTGACTACGGGTGCTGCACTGTATGGAGTTTGTACGTTCTCCCCGTGACCTGCGTGGGTTTTCTCCGAGATCTTCGGTTTCCTCCCACACTCCAAAAACGTACAGGTATGTAGGTTAATTGACTGGGTAAATGTAAAAATTGTCCCTAGTGTGTGTAGGATAGTGTTAGTGTGCGGGGATCGCTGGGCGGCGCGGATTTGGTGGGCCGAAAAGGCCTGTTTCCGCGCTGTATCTGAAATATGAAATATGAAAATAACATAAATACTCCGTCCCCATCTCACCTTATAGCTATGCCCTCCAGCGTTGGACATTTCAACCTTGAGAAAAAGGTTCTGACTGTCTATCCTATCTATGCCTCTCATCATTTTATACACTTCCATCAAGTCTCCCGTCAACCTCTGACTTTCCAGAGAAAACAATCCAAATCTATCCAAACTTTCCTTGCAGCCGCAAGCCTCCATTCCAGACAGCATTATTGTACACCCACTCCTAAACCTCCACATCTTTCCTGGAATGGGGTGACCCACAACAATACTCCAAATGTGGCTTACCTGAGCTGTATCATGACTTCCTGACTCTTATACTCCATGCTCCCTACAATGAAGGCAAACATTCCATGAGCCTTCTTCACCACCCTATCTGCTTGTGCTGCCATGTGAGTATGAACTTGAACCTCCAAGATCCCTCTGCAGATCAATGCTGTCAGGATCTTGCCATTAACTGTATGCTCTCCCCTTACATCCAATTCCCAAAGTGCAACATTTCACACTTGTTGGGGTGAAACTCCATCTGCCCATAAACTCCTTCCTCATGCTCTGCAACCCTTGTGACACCAACAATGTTGGTGTCGTCGGCAAACGTACTCACCATCCCATCTACATTTACATCCAGGACCACATTCCTCTGGATTGGCCTGGGGTCTGATTTTACACCTATAAAACAAGTGCAATCAAACTCTTTTGACTGTATCAATTCTCCTTCTAAAACTGCACATTTAAAATAAAATTCTTAGTGTTAAACATCTCTTTATTCTTCTATTTAGCATTTATCTCAAAGGTTCAAAGTCAGTAAGAGGAAGAAAACAATAAAATAAAAGATGGAGTAGGGAGGAACTGCAGATGCTGGTTTATGCCACAGATAGACACAAAGTGCTGGAGTAACTCCGAGGGACAGGCAGCATCTCTGGAGAGAAGGAATGGGTGACGTTTCAGGTCTCGACCCAAAACATCACCCATTCCTTCTCTCTAAAGATAGAATTGTGGGTTGGGGCACTTTGCATCCATTTGTCAGTATATGTTGTGATCAATCTTTCTTAACAACGGAAGCAATAAGCAACTTAACTCTTTGCATTAACACCCCACGATTCTGAATTTGGTCCCAAGTACCTCTTATTCCACATCACCCTCCTCAGCTGCCCCATTTACAGACTATCGTCGGGTCCGCTGTTTGTCTCAACTCCTGCTCTCAATTGTCACCCCTGTCTCGAACAAACCCCTGAGATAAAGGTCATACACCAAAACCATACGAACCATGTTAATTTACCTCTAAACATCAGGTAGTAAACAGGTACACACTCCCGCATCAATGATGAGGATGAACAAGCCAAAGGGATGCATTAACAGACCAGTGGTCATGCAAAATATGAGCCTGAGCTATTTTACTGTTTGAAATATTGGTGAAGCTGTGGGATTTGTAGATAACTGTCAGCTTGTGGGTTCCTTGTCCTCTCTCCTGCTGCTAGCAGCAAGGTCTCTAAGGCACGACTTTTATGCTCATACCAACATCCACAGTTCCTTCCCATCTATCTTCGGTTTAAACCAGCATCTGCAGTCCCACCAGAGATATCAAGGTCATACACCAAACCCAGATGAACCATGTTATGCCTCCACACAATGTTATTTATCTCCCTCAGTTGTCTTCTACGGTATTGTCAATTATAGTCATACTTGAATGTGTTTTTTAATTTGCACAAAACTTTTTGCAGAAATAAATATTTTCAAGAAGTTATGCTGTTGGTCTCCCTGTAAGTGGCCCACACACTCCAGCAACTGCTAACATGCTTAGATTTACACGTCAATTTTGCGTCATCAAAGCCGCTGACAAGGGAGGTGCTGTTGTAGTCAGGCAGGCTGACATCTACCATGCTGAGGGCAGTCATGCCATTCCCTCCACAGATGCTGCCTGACCCAGAGTAGCTCCAGCACAGGCTCAAGCTTCCAGCATCTGCAAGTTCCTTGTGTCCCAATATATTCCAGGTTAGTGGGATGTTTCCTGTTATGCTGAAGCGTTACCTCTAGTGACCCCCTCCTAGAGAGTTTGGGAGCTGATCACACTGAGCAGCAGCATCCAGAAAGCAGCTACAGAGGTACAGATGTCCAGCTAATTTTGTTTCTGGAGCCCTACAAACAAAGATTGTGAGATAGAGAGTATAGTAGAGAATGGAGTGATAAATCTGCTAATAAAACGTGTTATCATATTCTCAGGACATTTCAAAGCACTGCAAAGAATTACTTTGGAAGTGCATTGATTGTTATTAAGATAAACACATAAAAGGAAATTGGAAGTGAAGGGGAAACAGAACCTGTGTTAAGAATACACACCATACAGTGATAGTACTATGTCTGGTCTTAGAATCATTTTACCTACATGGTTTTCTCACTAATATTTAGACACCTTTTGAAGCAAATGCCATCGCAAATAACACGACATGCATCAATGTGCAAAGTTTGTGAAACTGTTATGTCAAAGGAGAAAACACTGCAGGTGATTCCACATCATGAAATCTTCCAGTTATCAAGCACAAAAGTCCGATTGAAATACAGGCACAATGCTTGGGAACGATTCTCAATTGTTAGTAGACACAAAAAGCTGGAGTAACGCATAGGGTCAGGCAGCATCTATGGAGAGAAGGAATGGGTGATGTTTCGGGTTTAGACCCTTCTTCAGTCTCGACCCAAAATGTCACCCATTCCTCTCTGGAGATGCTGCCTGTCCCACTGAGTTACTCAAGCTTTTTTTGTCTCTCTTCAGTTTAAACGAGCATCTGCAGTTCCTTCCTACACGCTTCTCAATTGTTAGGTTGAGATGAAGGCAAATAAACTCGTGATTTGGTCTCAAATTGGAATGTCAGTTATATTTGAAGATTACTGCTTTACTATGATGCCACTGTTGCACAACTGCTGGAGCTGCTGCCCCACTGCACCCGGGACATGGGTTCAATACTGACCTCGAGTGTCCCAGTGTGGAGTTTGCACATTCTCCCTGTGACCCACGGATCTCCTCCTGGTGCCCCAGTTACCTTCCATATACCAACGATATGCGAGTTTTTAGGTTAATTATCCTCTGAAAATTGCCCCTAGTGTGTAGGAGGTGGATGTGAAAGTGGGATAACATAACTAGCAAAAGGGTGATCAATGGTCAGTGTGGACTCAGTGGGTCACAGGGCCTATTCCATGCTGTCTCTCTAAAGGACAAGCACACATTTAAGGAGTATCAAAGTGGTAATTATAAGCAATGTTAAATCTGTTTCAGATTTTAAGCACAAACCTAATATTCACATTTGCAAATCAATTCTTGACATTAACTAGTTAAAATAAATCAGTCTACAAGACAAAGATTTTCTGTCATTCCTCTTAAGGCAATGAGGAAAGTCAGCTAAAAATTTAAAGCAACTTTGCAAACTAGATGGTATCAGAGCACATCATTTATACCCTAATGCCAAAAATACAAGGAAAATAAAATGTAATGTTTCATTTATAAATGCTAATACTTTCAAAATATATATTATTTTACAAACCTGAATAATAACCCCAATCCCATTCAGAAAATGTACATCTTTGAAGTGGACAAAAGTAGTTGAAACTCCACATAATGTAAAGATATTCATTCCTATGTTATTCATACAAGTGCATTAACACTCAGAAACTAGAGATACAATTTATAATTACAAATGAAATATAGAACTTGCTCTGGATGCTTTAGCTGTTATATATTGCTCAAGAATAAAAAAAGTCAAAGTTAAGGTCCATCTTACTGCAGTAGCTTTAGTACTCACATATTTTGCATCAGGTTGCCCAGCCACTGATCCAACAGTAACTGTCGTACTCCTCTCACCAGCATTATTTTTGTTTGGTTCTTCAGATTGTGCCTCCAATTCGTCTGGGAGTTTGATATCACCAACCCCAAGAGCCTCGTTCTTGTATTTCTTCACAAACTGCTCCATCTGTTTCACCTCATTAGCAGACAGCTCGTGGCACTTTGCAGGGTCTTGGTCATGAGCAGGCAGCTGCTTAACCAACTGCTTCTTCCGATACTGAGCTCCTTCCGAGCCAGCCACTGGTTGCTTCTCTTTTGGTAGCAACTCCATGTACCGCACGGCCTTCAAAGGAAGAAATTAGTTGCATTATCAAAGCTTTCCAAGTCTGTGAGTCAGGCAAGATTACTTTTTTTCCCCTTATTTGCCTCTAAGGAAACACACGGAAGATCCAACAGCTGTCCAAAGACAAAGTATTTTCCCCAACTGGTTACCCTCACTAAAGTCAGCACATTGGCGCTTTTAATTAATGATTTTCCAGCACCAGATAAAGCAATGAGATAAAAGTGCAGCTGTTGTGATGCAGGAACATCTGGGATGGCAAACAGCCAAAATAGTCAGGTTTTCCATATAAAACCTGAGACACGTTATTCGGGTATGTAAATGCAGCTATCTAGATACTTGGATTGCATTTTCTTGCATTTTGAATCCAACATTTTTTTTCTGACTTGTCTGTGATCACCAGTGCAATTCTATAAATTAAAAATGTACTACTTCATACACTAACCTAAGTTGAAGAATCTATAAATATGGATGCAAACATAAAACCCTGGAGTTCATATATTTGACAATTTGTTTCTCCAGGTTAAAAGTAGATTGAGAATAAAGATGAATGTTTAATCACACCTTTGAGAATCAATTGAGTTATGCAACATGCGATCAATATTTATCATTCACTTACCAGTGCTTGATTTTGGACAGGTGGGGCCCACTCATAGGTAACGGTATTAGATGCATCCTTCTTGGCAGCTATTGGATTAGTAAGTGTCACAATGTTACGCTTGTAGACAGGGACTCCATCAGTTTTAAGTTTTGCGATGAGACTCGTGTATTTGGTATCTTCAAAAAGTTTGCCCACTTTCTTGTCTTCTTCATTGCTGGAAAGGACATCGTGTTCTTCTTGACCACACTTACAATTGCGGCAGATCTTTCTGTGAATTTAAAGACCAGCTTCAGTTCGGTGAAGTGCAGATTCTAGTAATTCTAAATTAATGTCGAAACTACAGCAAATTAACCTTGCAAAACCAATGAAAGAATGTGCCCAGCATTGTGCAATGATAGAACAGATGCAGGTTCACATCCAGCACTTTTCCAAATGCTGCTCAGGGTATCCTTGCTATTTCCTATCAACTAATGACAAAGCAGAAGCCACCTACCATGTTTCAGACCCTTCAGCTGAACTAGGACAATGGAGAAGAGAAAAGACCTACAATCAACAAAAGCAAATAAAATAAAATCCAACAGGAAAAACCTTTTCCAAATATGACAGAACGGAGCATGTAAATATTAAACAGCACAAAACCAATTAGTTAAGGAAACACTCAGTATGGGCATCTATAAATGAAGAAGAAAAGTGTAAAATCAGATAAATTAATGCTTTAGACATTTAACAGATGCAAACATCAATATCAGCTAAGCACCTACAAGGATTCAAATAATGCTGTACTTATCTGTACATCAGTTATTACACATTCATTACCAATAAATCTTCCACTTAACTCTAAGCAGTTATGAGTGACTAAGGTCTGGTCTCCACATTAGTAGATGTTCAGCTGTGTGTCAAATGATCTGAGAAACCAATTTTTTTTCTCAAAATCTATTACAGTCTGGCAACAGTTCACATCCAGGAGTGCAGGAATGGCTGCAGGACATTCACAACTAACTCAGAGGAGATAGTCCCTCTGTCCCTCCCTTCCCCTCCCCTCCCCCTTCCCAGATCTCCCTCTATCTTCCTGTCTCCACCTATATTCGACAAGGTCCCACATAGGAGATTAGTGGGCAAAATTAGGGCACACGGTATTGGGGGTAGGGTACTGACATGGATAGAAAATTGGTTGACAGACAGAAAGCAAAGAGTGGGGATAAATGGGTCCCTTTCGGAATGGCAGGCAGTGACCAGTGGGGTACCGCAAGGTTCGGTGCTGGGACCCCAGCTATTTACGATATACATTAATGACTTAGACGAAGGGATTAAAAGTACCATTAGCAAATTTGCAGATGATACTAAGCTGGGGGGTAGTGTGAATTGTGAGGAAGATGCAATAAGGCTGCAGGGTGACTTGGACAGGTTGTGTGAGTGGGCGGATACATGGCAGATGCAGTTTAATGTAGATAAGTGTGAGGTTATTCACTTTGGAAGTAAGAATAGAAAGGCAGATTATTATCTGAATGGTGTCAAGTTAGGAGGAGGGGGAGTTCAACGAGATCTGGGTGTCCTAGTGCATCAGTCAATGAAAGGAAGCATGCAGGTACAGCAGGCAGTGAAGAAAGCCAATGGAATGTTGGCCTTCATAACAAGAGGAGTTGAGTATAGGAGCAAAGAGGTCCTTCTACAGTTGTACCGGGCCCTGGTGAGACCGCACCTGGAGCACTGTGTGCAGTTTTGGTCTCCAAATTTGAGGAAGGATATTCTTGCTATGGAGGGCGTGCAGCGTAGGTTCACTAGGTTAATTCCCGGAATGGCGGGACTGTCGTATGTTGAAAGGCTGGAGCGATTGGGCTTGTATACACTGGAATTTAGAAGGATGAGGGGGGATCTTATTGAAACATATAAGATAATTAGGGGATTGGACACATTAGAGGCAGGAAACATGTTCCCAATGTTGGGGGAGTGCAGAACAAGGGGCCACAGTTTAAGAATAAGGGGTAGGCTATTTAGAACGGAGATGAGGAAGAACTTTTTCAGTCAGAGAGTGGTGAAGGTGTGGAATTCTCTGCCTCAGAAGGCAGTGGAGGCCAGTTCATTGGATGCTTTCAAGAGAGAGCTGGATAGAGCTCTTAAGGATAGCGGAGTGAGGGGGTATGGGGAGAAGGCAGGAACGGGGTACTGATTGAGAGTGATCAGCCATGATCGCATTGAATGGCGGTGCTGGCTCGAAGGGCTGAATGGCCTACTCCTGCACCTATTGTCTATTGTCTATTGTCTATATCCTTCCTTTGCCCAGCCCCCCTGAAATCAGTCTGAAGAAGGGTCTCGACCCGAAACGCCACCTATTCCTTTTCTCCAGAGATGCTGTCTGACCCGCTGAGTTACTCCAGCTGCTTGTGTCTATCTTCGCAAGAATGAGAGGTATCTGTATGGGCCAGGCTGGCCTTTGAAAGTTTTTGAAATGCACGAGGCTCCCAACTAGGTGGTCAACAGCGTAAAAAAGGATGGAGAAACTCCACAAGCTGCAGACAACTAAAGGCAGCTCAACTAGCACCGTGAACCTTGCAGAGGAATGACTCAGGCAAGAAATATGTGGAAAGAAGATAAAATGGTGTGATTAGCTGAAATTGAGACGTTGTGAATGAAAAAAAAAAGATTCAAGGTGTTGTGACTAAAAAGATAAGACACCCGATTGCTAAGTAAAACCACACAGAAAGACAAGTCTGATCCACACAAGATGAGAACTGGTAGAGGAGTGTGCTGAGGAATGTGCTGACTGTGTGATTAACTATCCATGAATACTCAGGTATAAATGTGCTGTCTGTGCACAGTTCAATTGATTGGGACCACGAGGGACAGCGAGTACGTAGCCATACTCAGGGTTGCTCTCCCACTCCCGCATGTGTGAATAAAAGGGTATCGTTTCATTCTTAAGGTGACTAATGGGGTTTGCTGTCTGAAAGCGCGGAGGAAACATTAACACGTAACTCAATGGCTTCAAGATCTAGCGCTGCAATCCAAACCAGTGGGGATGAAACAAATGGGAGAGGAGTCTGGAGAACACAATAGACAATAGGTGCAGGAGGAGGCCATTCGGCCCTTCGAGCCAGCACCGCCATTCAATGTGATCATGGCTGACCATTCTCAATCAGTACCCCGTTCCTGCCTTCTCCCCATACCCCCTGACTCCGCTATCAACTTCCACTGCTTCGCCGATGATATCCAGCTCCTCATCTCCACCAAATCAATCTCCCCCACCACACACTCTACACTGACAAACTGCATTACTGAAATAAAATCTTGGCTTCAATCAAACTTCCTCAAACTCAATTGCAACAAATCTGAAATCATCATCATTGGTCCAAAAACGCTCACCAAATCCACCCAAAACTTCATCCTCAACATTGATGGTCTCCCAGTATCCACCTCACCTCACATCCGGAATCTTGGAATCATCCTTGATCAAACCCTCTCCTTCGACAAACACATCACAAAGACAGCCTTCTTCCACCTCAAAAACATTGCCCGTCTCCGTCCATCCCTCTCCTCCACAGCTGCAGAAACCCTCATCCACGCCTTCATCACCTCCCGTCTGGACTACTGCAACAGCCTCCTCTATGGCGCACCCTCAAAAATCATCAATAAACTTCAATACATTCAAAACTCAGCTGCCCGTCTACTCACACACACCTCGATCCGTGACCATATCACCCCCGTCCTTTATAAACTCCACTGGCTCCCCATCCCCCAGAGAATCCAGTACAAAATCCTCCTCATAACCTACAAAGCCCTCCATAACCTGGCCCCATCCTACCTGACCGACCTCCTCCACAGGCACACTCCCACCTGCACCCTCCGCTCTGCCGCTGCCAATCTCCTACCCCCCCACATCCGGACTAAACTCAGATCCTGGGGGGACAGGGCTTTCTCCATCGCTGCTCCCACCCTATGGAACTCACTACCCCAAACCGTTAGAGACTCCCCCACACTCAAAACATCGCTGAAGTCTCACCTGTTCAGTACTGCCTTCAACCACTGAAGGTCACCTCACCTTCTGTCTCCTTTCTCTGTTCATTTATTTATTTGCTTATTTATCTATTTATTCATTTCCCTATGTTCTCAAAATCTCTGTAAAGCGTCTTTGAGTATATGAAAAGCGCTATATAAATAAAATGTATTATTATTATTATTATTATTATCCTTAAGAGCTCTATCCAGCTCTCTCTTGAATGCATTCAGAGAATTGGCCTCCACTACCTTCTGAGGCAGAGAATTCCACAGATTCACAACTCTCTGACTGAAAAACTTTTCCTCATCTCAGTTCTAAATGGCCTACCCCTTATTCTTAAACTGTGGTCCCTAGTTCTGGATTCCCCCAACATTGGGAACATGTTTCCTGCCTCTAACGTGTTGAACCCCTTAATAATCTTATACGTTTCGATAAGATCCCCTCTCATCCTTCTAAATTCCAGTGTATACAAGCCTAGTCGCTCCAGCCTTTCAACATATGACAGTCCCGCCATTCCGGGAATGAACCTAGTAAACCTACGCTGCACGCCCTCAATAGCAAGAATATCATTCCTCAAATTTGGAGACCAAAACTGCACACAGTACTCCAGGTGCGGTCTCACTAGGGCCCTGTACAACTGCAGAAGGAACTCTTTGGTCCTATACTCAACGCTTCTTGTTATGAAGGCCAACATTCCATTGGCTTTCTTCACTGCCTGCTGTACCTGCATGCTTCCTTTCAGTGACTGATGCACTAGGACACCCAGATCTCGTTGTACGTCCCCTGTTCCTAACAATGAGAGCAGAACCATCAAGAATGGCGGGATGAAAAATGCGGGAATGAAAATCCAAGATGAATGTACGAATGGGGCAAATGAATGGAAACGGTGGGATGGAAGAAGTGCAAAAACTAATCTGGAGCAGCATCAGCTCGGTAGTTTGTTGGCACGTTGTTTGATTATCCTTTAAGTCAACGAATAGTTTAAACCAGTGCTTCTTAAACTCATTCACCCTTGAGTCTTTATCATAAAATTTCATTCACCCTCGACTAAATTTTCTTATGTTTTTTTGTAATTTTCATCTTATTCGCCCTTGTGTATAATTGTATATATTATGAAGTCATTCACCCTTCATGCACCCCTCTAGTTTCATTCACCAGTTTAAAGGGCCTGTCCCAGTTAGGCGATGTTTAAGGCGACTGCCGGTGACTAGGCTGTCGCTGCACGTTTGCCGGGGTGTCGCGGGCATGACCGTGAGGAGTCTCCAATGAGTCGTAGTACAACTCAGGTCGTCGCGGAAAAACGATCCTGTTCGAATTTTTTCTGCGACAGCTGGCTTGACGCCGATGATCGCAGCTTGTCGTGGGCGCTGTCGCAGGTTGTTGCCAGGTGTGGGAGGTTGTCGCCGGTACTGAGGACGGATCAATTTCATTGGCGACTACCAACGTCAACCGGCGACAGGTACCGGGATCAGGAGAAGACAAGTTGTGACAGGAACCGTCAAACCCCGTCCACAGAAGTTCAGCTGCAACGGCCAGCTGTGGAATGGGGGCAGAGACCACGATGCTGTCAGAGGGGGGCGGGCATCTGACCATACCGACACCAAGGCTCGGACACACCACTCTTTAGGTAGATTTTGTAATTGTTTGAAGTTTATTTTTTTTTAAAGATTTTTGCATGTAGTTATCTACCTTTCATAGGAATATAGTGTGTTTCTATAAAGTTGATTTTGGTGATTTAAAAAAAAATTTGGAGTCTGAATTTCTAAGAACTTTCTCATGGCATCTCATTCAAAGATTCTAGTCTCATTCATTTTGACCAATGAAATAAACACTGACACAGGAATTGCACTGCACGTAAATGAGAACTCTTCATTTATTTAGATCAATGAAGCAATCACAAAGACAAGCAATTCACTGCATTTAAAGGCGAACCCTTTGAATTTTTTTCGATCATTGAAACAAACCAACACAACCAATGCACTGCATCGAAAAATAAACTCCTTTGGGAGGGTGTGGGGGGCACTGAAAAGGGGCTTGGGTTGTGGTCGTTTGGGGGCTCTCTTCCTGGAGTGGTGGACCTCTGCTTGTGGAGTGGGCTGTTTGCTGCTGGTCTTCAGCTCATGTCATTCTGCCACGGTACGCTGCCTAGTTCGGAGTTACTAACAAACCCCTAGAAGGTAGATTGGCAATGACGGCGTCTTTGATCCGTGTCTTGATCTTTTTTGGAACAAATTGAGCAGAGGTTCCCAAAGCTTTTCATTAAAGTAGCACAGGGCCGTGTGTGTGCAGAATGTGAAGATATGCTGTTGTAGGATCAGGGGGTATGAAGAGAAGGCAGGTACAGGATACTGAGTTGGATGATCAGCCATGATCATATTGCCGGCTCGAAGGGCCGAATGGCCTACTCCTGCACCTATTTTCTATGTTTCTTAGACAGTCTTTCAGTCTGAAGAAGGGTATCGACCCGAAACGTCACCCATTCCTTCTCTCCTGAGATGCTGCCTGACCCGCTGAGTTACTCCAGCATTTTGTGATACCTTGTCCTGTTACACAGTAGGATCAGAGAGAGAGCAACTCCAAGATAACGCTGAGAATTCCAGCAGGACTGGGGTCCAGAACTGGAATGTTTCAGAGTTCCATGTTCAGTCACGTATTGGTCTCAGTCTTAGAGATCAGATGCCATCAGTCCTGGTTGGAATTACGAACCTCAGTCAGTAAAAAACTCAGCCCACACAGATGGAGGTTAGGTACGTAGAGGAGGGAGGCAGCTCAAGGAGGGTGCTTCACAGGTTCAGGCCTTACCCAAGTTTATTAATTGAATTGAATACATTTTATTGGCCAAGTACGTATACATATAAACCCACTGACTCGCACAGCTATCTGGACTACACTTCTTCCCACCCGGTCCCCTGCAAAAAGTCTATCCCCTACTCCCAATTCCTCCGTCTACGCCGCATCTGCGCCCGGGATGAGGTGTTTCACACTAGGGCTTCAGAGATGTCCTCGTTCTTCAGGAAACGGGGCTTCCCCTCTTCCGTTATAGATGAGGCTCTCACTAGGGTCTCTTCTACATCCCGCAGCTCCGCTCTTGCTCCCCCTCCCCCCACTCGCAACAAGGACAGAATCCCCCTCGTTCTCACCTTCCACCCCACCAGCCAGCGGATCCAACGAATCATCCACCAACATTTCCGTCAACTACAACGGGACCCCACCACTGGCCACATCTTCCCATCCCCTCCCCTCTCTGCGTTCCGCAGAGACCGTTCCCTCCGTAACTCCCTGGTTCACTCGTCCCTTCCTACCCAAACCACCCCAACCCCGGGCACCTTCCCCTGCAACCGCACGAGATGCAACACCTGTCCCTTTACCTCCCCCCTCAACTCCATCCAAGGACCCAAACAGTCTTTCCAGGTGAGACAAAGGTTCACCTGCACCTCCTCCAACCTCATCTATTGCATCCGCTGCTCTAGACGTCAACTTATTTACATCGGCGAAACCAAGCGCAGGCTCGGCGATCGCTTCGCTGAACACCTGCGCTCGGTCCGCATTAACCAAACTGATCTCCCGGTGGCCGAGCACTTCAACTCCCCCTCCCATTCCCAGTCTGACCTTTCTGTCATGGGCCTCCTCCAGTGCCATAGTGAGGCCCACCGGAAATTGGAGGAACAGCACCTCATATTTCGCCTGGGCAGTTTGCAGCCCAGTGGTATGAACATCGACTTCTCCAACTTTAGATAGTTCCTCTGTCCCTCCCTTCCCCTCCTCCTTCCCAGTTCTCCCTCTATCTTCCTGTCTCCACCTATATCCTTCCTTTGTCCCGCCCCCCTGACATCAGTCTGAAGAAAGGTCTCGACCCGAAACGTCACCCATTCCTTTTCTCCCGAGATGCTGCCTGACCTGCTGAGTTACTCCAGCATTTTGTGAATAAATACCTTCGATTTGTACCAGCATTTGCGGTTATTTTCTCATACAAGGAATTTGCCTTGGTGCTTTGCTCACAAGTAACAACACGACATACAGTAAACAATTAAGAATAAAACATTATAATTTAAACATGTGAAGAATGAGTAGAGCTACTGCTCGTGGGAAAAAAAGCTGTTTTTATGTCTGGCTGTGGCTGCTTTGACAGTCCGGAGTCGCCTTCCAGAGGGAAGTGCTTCAAAGAGTTTGTGGCCAGGGTGAGAGGGGTCAGAGATGATCTTGCCCGCTCACTTCCTGGCCCTTGCAGTGTACAGTTCGTCAATGGGGGGAAGGTTGCAGCCAACAACCTTCTCAGCTGATCGAACGATCCGTTGCAGCCTCCAGATGTCGTGCTTGGTGGCTGAGCCAAACCAGACCATGATGGAGAATGTGAGGACAGACACTATGATGGCAGTATAAAACTGAACTGGAATTTCTAAGACTGAGATCAAGTAACAAACAAAATTGCACACATGCAATAGAGTGGAATTGGAGGAACACTGACATCAAAGAGAGGGTGGGATATGAAAAAAACTACGAATATTGAAATTGAGGTGCTGAGGGGAATACCGTGACGGTGTGTGTTGATGACAGCATTTTGGATGAGATCTCACTTGTGTCTAGTGGTAGGTGAGAAGATACACAGAGCAGTACAAGAATTGTCACAAAAAAAAGACGCAAAGTGCTGGAGTAACTCAGCAGGTCAGGCAGATTTTTTTGGAGAATATGGATAGGTGACATTTAGAGTTCAGGTCCTGACCTAAAATGTAGCAGAAGATCTCGACCATAAACGTCACCTATCCATGTTCTCTGGAGATGCTGTCTGACCCACTGAGTTACTCCAGCGCTTTGTTTCTTTCTTTGTAAACCAGCTTCTGCAGTTCCTTGTTTCTATGAGAATGGTCTGGATGATTTGATGAAAGATTCAAAAGCTGGGGAGCTTTGGATGGAGCAGTCAGGCACTGCAAGAGATGCATGGCCATGGATTTGGATGGAGTATTTGCAATATTAACAACTTATTCTATGGGCAACAATGACACCATAATTGAACAGTTGGCTCCGGCCCCAGCCCCAGCCCAGACCATTGCCAAAAATGGAATGGAATCAATGGGCAAAGTATGCAGTTGCCATGCAGACTGAAGACAATGAATGGCCTTGGCCTTCCCAACATTTGATGGAAAGCATTTTCAGTTTATCTAGTCCTGGGTGTTGGACAAGCAGACTGACAACGAGGCAGCATATGGATCAGGTGCCAAAGCAGAATTGAATAATGGCAGTCCATCAGGTCCAGGTGACTTATCTACCTTCAGACCTTTCAGCTTCCCAAGGACCTTCTCCTTTGTAATAGCAACTCCACTAACTTCTGTCCCCTGACTCTTGAATTTCAGGCATGTTGCTGGTGCCTCCCTTATAGTTCAGGCCCTCAGGTCCTGGTAAAATCCCTGTAAAACTTCTCTGTGTCCTCTCCAACTTAACAGCATCTTTCATCTAGCAGTGTGATCAAAACTGAACACAAAGTGGCCTCCCTAATGTCATTACAACCGTAATATAACTCCCCAACTTCTATACTCAATTCCTTGATTGAAGACTGACGTGCCAAAAGCCTACTTCACTATCCTATCTACCTGTAACAACACATATTTAATGTTGTACTGGTGAGTTGCTTCAAAAAAATGACAGATCAAAAATTTACTGAAAAGTTTGCATATTAGTTAGAAATTGTATACATGTAACGTAATACAAAAAATACATCAACATTTAATTGAAAACCACCATGCCTTTGGTTTCATGTAATAAAAATGCTGAGATAGTGAGAGGTTGAACAAAGGAGGAAACAGAGTTGCAAGGGGCCAGGACTGGGGAAAAAAGTCTGGAAGCTATTAATGATATAGGGTGGGGGAAGGGTTGCAGAGAAAGTCATACCTTGCAGGTCTGGGAAACAATGTACTGTAGATCCTTGAGCATAGGATTGAGAGAAAGCAGGGCTAGGTACAGGACAGAATAAACAGGGCTAGGTACAGGACAGAATATAAGTAGCAGAGTTTGGAACTCAGAGGCAAATATTGGAGAAGTTTAAAGATGGACACAGAATGCAATAGTAACTCAGCAGGACAGGCAACATCTCTGGAGAGAAGGAATGGCTGACGTTTCGGGTCAATCAGGTCTGGAATTGAGATAGGCAGCTGTTAAATAGGATTTCAGCAGCTAGACAGAGATGGAGGTGGGCAAGGTTGTGAAGTTGGACCAGAGGTGAGAACCAGAATAGTAGGTTAGAGTGGGATCCCAGCTAGTAGGTCAGAAAATGGACGGATTGATGGGAATGTAGAGGTCAGGACCAGTTAGTCTCAAAGGAAAGACAGACAGGGAGAGGTGAAGGGATATGGTGATGCTGATGGAAGCATGGAAAGGTGTTTATATAATGCAAGGAGTATTGTGGAGAAACTAGATGAACTTAGAGCTTGGGTTGATGCTTGGGACTATGATGTTGTGGACATTATGGAAATTTAATTACA
Source organism: Rhinoraja longicauda (assembly GCF_053455715.1). Classification (NCBI taxonomy): domain Eukaryota; kingdom Metazoa; phylum Chordata; class Chondrichthyes; order Rajiformes; family Arhynchobatidae; genus Rhinoraja; species Rhinoraja longicauda. The sequence continues at coordinate 39,387,973 of NC_135972.1, forward strand.
GGAGGGACCTCTGAGGAATATAAACATAGAACCATAGAAAATAGGTGGAGGAGGAGGCCATTCGGCCCTTCGAGCCAGCACCGCCATTCATTGTGATCATGGCTGATCATCCACAATCAATAACCCGTGCCTGCCTTCTCCCCATATCCCTTGATTCCACTAGCCCGTAGAGCTCTATCCAACTCTCTCTTAAATCCATCCAGTGATTTGGCTTCCACTGTCCTCTGTGGCAGAGAATTCCACAAATTCACAACTCTCTGGGTGAAAAAGTTTTTTTTCACCTCAGTTTTAAATGGCCTCCCCTTTATTCTAAGACTGTGGCCCCTGGTTCTGGACTCCCCCAACATTGGGAACATTTTTCCTGCATCTAGCTTGTCCAGTCCTTTTATAATTTTATATGTTTCTATAAGATCCCCTCTCATCCTTCTAAACTTCAGTAAATACAAGCCTAGTCTTTTCAATCTTTCCTCAAGTGACAGTCCCGCCATCCCAGGGATCAATCTCGTGAACCTAGGCTGCACTGCCTCAATTATAAGGATGTCCTTCCTCAAATTAGGAGACCAAAACTGCACACAATATTCCAGATGTGGTCTTACCAGGGCCAAAGGAGGGCTAAAGAAAGGAGAAAAAACTCAAGTGGATGATTAGAAGGGCCAAAAGGGGCCAGGAAATGGCTTTGGTGAGTCAGATTGAAGGTAGTCCCAAAGCTGTTTATACCTATATTAAAAACAAGAGGTCAATCAGGGAGAAGGTGGGGCAACTCAAGGATAAAGGAGGGAATGTGTGCTTGGAGTGTGGGGATGCTGTAGGGTGGGGAAGTACTAAACAAGTACTTTGCATCTGTTTTCATCAAGAAGGACATGGAGGACAGTGAGATCAGGGTGAAGAATATGTAAATGCAAGGGCAGTTTGAGATTAACAAGGAGGAGTTGTTGGGGTCTTCAAGAGCATCGAGATGGATAAATTCCCAAGACCCGATCGGATTTATCTGAAATACTTGAGAGACGCTAAGGAGGAGATTGTGGGAGCCTTGACGAAGATCTTTGTATCTTCTCTAACTATAGGTGAGGCCCCAGAGGACTGGAAAATAGCTAGTGTTGTGCCTTTATTTAAGAAGAGACGTGGAGAGAATCCAGGGAAATTATGTGGCAATAAAGAGTGGCAATAAAGGGGGCATTTTCTGGTTGGCTGCCAGTGATGAGTGGTGTTCCGCAGGGCTCGGTGCTGGGGCCGATGTACATCAATGATTTGGACTAGGGGATTGAAGGCTCTGTGGCCAAGTTTACAAATGATACAAAGATAGGTGGAGGGACAGGTAGTGCAGAGAAAGCAGGGACTCTGCAGAAGGACTTGGAAGGTTGGGAGAGTGGGCAGAGAAGTGGCAGATGGAATACAACGTAGAAAAGTGTGGAGTCATGCATTTTGGTGGAAGCAATAAAGACTATTTTCTAAATGGGGAAAAGATTCGGAAATTGGAGGTGCAAAGGGAGTTGTGAGTGCAGGATTCTCAAAAAGCTAATCTGCAAGTTGAATCGATAGTAAGGAAGGCAAATGCAATGCTAGCAGCGATTTCAAAAGGGCTACAATACAAAAACAGGGATGTAATGCTGAGGCTTTATAAGGCACTGGTCAGACTGCATTTGGAGTATTGTGAGCAGTTTGGGGCCCCATATCTATGGAAGGATGCATTGGCATTGGAGAGGGTCTAGAGGAGATTTACACAAATTATTCCAGGAATGAGAGGGTTAACATATGATGAGCGCTTAAAGGCACTGGACCTGTACTCATTGTAGGTGAGAATGATGATGGAGGACCTCATTGAAACTTACTGAATAGTGAAAGGCCTGGATAGAGTGGGTGTGGAGAGGATGTTTCCACTGGTCTAGGACCAGATGCCATTGCCTCAGAACCAGTCTGACATCATTGCATTCACATCACTTTTGGCCCGTAGGAGAATTTTGCTGGTCTGGAAATCTACAACTCCATCTGCTGCCGCTTGGCTAGAGGATGTAATGTTTTTTCTAAAAGTAGAAAAGATCAAATTTACACTGAGGGGGTCTGTGAGAAATTTTTATTCAAAATGGGAACCTATTCTGTCATACTTTGAGAGTCTAAAAGAACCACCCACTGACTGAGGGCACTTGACTGTAGTTGGGGATCTGCCTTTAATTATGTTTTACTTCTATTTATTTATTTATTTTTGTTTACACAAGTGCTGATCACAGGATGGCTGATGCATAATGAATGAGAGAATCCTGAACCATCTGACATGTTGTAGATATGTATGGGCCTGCGTCTTGGAAGAATGGAGAGGTTTTGCATTCAAATTGTGCATTTGTATTTGTGATATGATGTATTGTGAACACATCAGCTGCAAAGGGGTGGGTGAGGGTTATTTTTGTTGTTATATATAAAAACCAAAATGGAGGGGAATGTAATGCATAACATCATTCGTATTGTATCTTTCCTTCAATAAAAATAAATAGTAAAAAAAGAATATATATAGATGTGCTCAAGTCGTGTTAAATCACACACACATACACACACACACGTATATTATATGACTTGAACATAAACGCATGTTTTAACTTTAATTTAAAATTAAACCAGTTTGTACATCTCTTCCCACTCCTCGTCACATTAGAAATAGATCCTCCAGTGGATTCCAGTAGGATTTTCTTGGTTCAGAAACCTATTTAAAAGATTACATAGGAACTTTTGGATAGGTTTCTGCTAGACTAGTTCATTGACAACCAAAGGCATGTTTTGTTTAAAGGGGTAATTGGGCTGGTTTGCCATCAATCTTTTCCAATATAAAGGAGGGTTATAAGCAATTTCATTTGAGGATGTTCAGCCTATTCCACCCCATCTAGAGTGGTCCAAATCAGAAGCAATTCATCACTATGGAAAATAAGTTCCAAGGCCAGCCATCATTATGAGCACAGTCTGCACACCAAACAGAAGCTGGGAAGCAAGGAGTGCAGTGTTGGGCAGTGTTTAGGACTAGCCATCATAATGCCTATCTGGTAGAACTGTGAACAGAACGCCACAGGAGATCCTTCTTTCCTGTGACTATCAAAGTTTACAACTCCTCCCCCTTCTGTCGTGGGGTAGACTGAGTCTAAGACTGACCCCCCCCCCCCCCCCCACAATCTTTGCACATCCCCCAAGCCTTTCTTCTCATCACCTCAATTCCATGTTTCATGTATTTTGTATTTTATAACTGTTGGCAGATCAATTTCCCTCCTGGGATAAATAAAGTTCTATCGTATCGTTAGGCAAGGAGAAAATAATGAATGCAGAGCTGGAGTCCACTTGTTATTAGGTCCACTTTTAAGGTAATTGGACAAATGTTTGGCAACACAGTACCAGTTTTTCTTCACAATCTAGCTTTATTGTCCATTTTTGTTGCGCTTGTATGTAAACGTTTACAGTCAAAAAACACCCATTGAAGAGTAGTCCTAAATTACAACTCTGATTAAACCAAACTTTCCAAGGAAAGTGGACCATTCCAATTCCCTTATCTGAATTGCCTCTAAATGCAACTAGGTAATTTGGTAAACAGGCAGCAGCAATGCTGCAACGTCAAGGAATTCACATTAGAGAAAAATAAGTCATGGTTGTTATGCAGGATAGTTTTAATTTGGAATTGCCAGCAACAAATTACATCTTTGGTTATGACTGTAAGATTTTAAAGGAGGGGAAAAAAAAGGTCCTTATTATCATCATCGTAACAGTGATGGGCATACGACAGGTCAGTAGGATGATGTACTTTTATCCAGAAAGGCTTGCAGGGATCAGAGCAGGGAGAGATCTGGTGAGATCATTGCTTTGTTTCTAGGTTGTAGCGTTCTTTAGTTCTATGATGTACATGAGAGAGTATCTCATTGAATAATAAACAAACCTAGTGCCATCTGCACAATATTTCCAAGACAGTTAAATGAAAATGTTTAGCTAGGCCTTGAATGACTATGCTCATCAATTCAAAGATAACTCATCAAATATGGAAAAAGAGACTAATTAAACCAAAGTGGTTTTAGGCTGAGTTTCAGAAATACTGCAAAATCGTCAAATAGATCAAAAATTTTCAAAAGGTGCATACCGACTTTCAAACAGAAAGTGGATGATTATAACATTTTCTCTGTTGTAATTATTCATGTAATTTCTTTCTTTCAGAGGGGTTCAATTGCTTAGAAAAGCATGGGATATATTGCCAATCACTTGTGACAATGAATAATTGTCTGTCTTAAATTGACAGTGAAACCATTTAAAAACAGTGTTGCAAACATTGAAATCAAAAGAGAAAAAAAGCTTAGAGATAGCCCACCAATGCCTGCACATTAACACTATTTTACTTACCCTGCAATTTTTTTAAAACTTTTATACCAAGCCAATTAACCTACAAACCTGTACAATTTTGGAGTGTGGGAGGAAACCGAAGAACTCGGAGAAAACCCACACAGGTCATGGGGAGAACGTACAAACTCTGTACAGACAGCACCTGTAGTCAGGATGGAACCCTGGGTCTCTGGCGCTGTAAGGCAGTAGCTCTACTGCTATGCCACTGTGCTGCCCTAAGTTCAGGATAATTCAAATGTTTCAGACTGAAATTGTTCCACAATAAAAGTTTGCTTTTCTAACATACTGTCATGAAAATTTGATGCAAAAGTTGTAGTTTATGCACTACAAAAAAATTATAATTGCAAACTAGAAGTACAATCGACTCACTGAATTTTTAACATTTAACTCTATCGATACAAGATACAAATCATGCATTCTGATGCTTCCTGATCAATGCCTATTGGTTTGCTAGTAAGGAAACATACAACCCACCATGGAAATAATAATGCAAAATTTTCAATAAAATACCTAAATAAATAACAATGCTCATTTCAGTCCAATAAAATTCCATTGTACTTAATTAGAATAGTTGTCATTCTATTTTTAAAAAGGGTTCAGGTGGAAATGCAGAGGTCAAAGAAATAGTTATTCAGTTTCCAAGATGAAGGTAGACACAAAATGCTGGGATAACGCAGCGGGACAGGCAGCATCTATGGAGAGGATGCTGCCTGTCCCGCTGAGGTACTCCAGCATTTTGTGTCTGCCTCCGATTTAAACCAGCATCTGAAGTTCTTTCGTACACCAAGATGAGACAGGACAATGTTATTATTATCAATTGATATTTTCTCTTCATAAAATGCAACTTAAAAATGCAAAGAAATGTCTCTAAAACAAGCCCTTTCCTGAAGCTACAGAATAATTTCTTTAAAATCCTACAAATAAATCTGCAGACCAAGCATCTTCCACTCATAGGTGATGAAAGGAGGGAGTAGAGTGGGAAATAAGAGTTACCTACAAAAGAGATGAAACAAGAGACATTTAATCGAGGAAAAGCACTGGATTTGAAAGCACGGGAAAGGGGAGGGGCTTTTTACTTATTTATTAAACATACATTACCTCCAAAAATGGAGCTCAAATCCTTCACATTTATCCTTGCACTTCAGGCAAGGAGCTCCTGCTCCTTGTTCATGCCCCAGGGTCATCTGTTAGGGGGAAAGAAAACTGTAGTTGACCAAGAAAAATGATGTTTTGGACCACATAATTAAACATAAACTGATGCAACTATTTGTCGGAAAACTAACAATGGTTTCTAAGTACTTCAGTTACAGTAATAGGAAACATAAGCATGGCAGCCAAACCACATTTGCTCATTGACCACAAGTAGTTCTGCCGTTAGACAGACACAAAAAGCTGGAGTAACTCAGCATCTCTGGAGAGATGAAATGGATGGCATTTCGGGTCGAGACCCTTCTTCAGACTGAGAGTCAGAGGAGAGGGAGATGCAGAGATAAGGAAGTATGAGGGTGTTAAAATGAGACAAAGAGAATTGTTAGCTAAGATAAGGCAACAACAAAGGAAACAAGAGATAAAATCGAGGACAGTCAGACTGGTCGGAGAACTGGGGAGGAGGGGGGGGGATAGAGAGGGAAAGCAAGGGTTACTTCAAGTTGAATCAATATTCATACCACTGGTCCAAGCTAACAATGATCTATTCTGCATGTTCCTTGAGCCTCCTTCTCCTTTGTCTCGTTTTCACACCCTATACTCTGTATCTCTCTCTCCCCAGACTCAGTCTGGAGGGCCTCGACCCGAAACATCACCCATTCCTTCTATCCAGAGATGCTGCCTTTCCCGCTGAGTTATAGCATTTTGTGTCTGTCTTTGGTTTAAACCAGCATCAGCAGTTCCTTCCAACACATAGATCTGCCGTTAGGACTTTTCTAAGATCCTGAAATTTAAGAGATAATGTTAGCAATATGGCATCCAATTAATACAACCAGATCATTTATTTTGATTTGTTTCAATTAGTAATGTATGATCTGGTTAATCTTTATTAAGGATTGGTATTCCCAATTTGTAAAAATCTACTAAATAAAATGTTGCTGCACAACCTTTGTACAGCAGATTCATCTACAATTGTGTCTACATGTATTATTTCTCAACAGATAAACTGTTTAGTTTTGCATGTTAAAAAAAGTAGTTCCATATATGAGATTAAGCAGACATCTTTTATTTCTCAGCTTTTTGGCCCTAAAATTGTTTAACTGATGAACAAAATATACTGAACAGTCCAAATAGTCAGAAACACTGCAAACGCAACGAGATTTTACCTTTTAGGGTCATTTTAATCTGAAGCTAACCCAAAACAAAAATCTCCAATTTATTCCAAAGATTTGCTTTTGAGCTGGATGTATTTTTAAACATACCAAAATGATTCTCATTTCAGTCATGTTAGTACCCTTTTAAATACAGACTGCAAATATGTTATCAGATTGAAGGAAGTATTTGACATAGACAAATTGGAACACAACCAACACTGTTGCTCATTTGACAAAAAGCTTTACTTTACACAAACTACTTGACATCAGGTTTTGGAACTCTAGCTTGATTATTAAAGTACATCTGGATGCCTGTCAAAGTGAAAGGCCCTGCGCATTAAAAATGAACAAAAAAAACTATATGCGATTATCCATGCCCGCCAATTGTTAACAGCAGTCATATGCAAAACAGCTGGTCTGAAGTCACTCTCAACTGTCAGATTACAGAGGATATTACAGATGCACATTTTATACAGACCATCAATCAAATTAATAGAAACAGTACCTTTCCCCCAAAACCAACTAGTTTATGCAGCCTGGTTCAAATTACAACTATCATGTATAAACAGTATAAACATGCATTAGAATGTTGTCAATGCATGTTTATACTGCCAAAAGACAAGTTTACCAAATAATGTTTTAATCCTCCAAACTGAGGCAAAAATGAAATTTTAAAATAGGTAAATACAGAATTAGAACTTGGTCTAAATTAGCTTAAAGAAAAATAGATTGCCTTCAAGTTAAATGTCTCACTTCATGATTCTTGGACACCTACATGTGTTCCATGGTCAATAAATAGTATAAGAAAATAACTGCAGATGCTGGTACAAATCAAAGGTATTTATTTACAAAATGCTGGAGTAACTCAGCAGGTTAGGCAGCATCTCAGGAGAGAAGGAATGGGTGACGTTTCGGGTCGAGACCCTTCTTCAGACTGAAGAAGCGTCTTCAGACTGAAGAAGCGTCTTCAGACTGAAGAAGGGTCTCGACCCGAAACGTCACCCATTCCTTCTCTCCTGAGATGCTGCCTGACCTGCTGAGTTACTCCAGCATTTTGTGAATAAATACCATGGTCAATAAAAGTACGGGAAGTATTTTCACTGATGTAATGTACAGAATGCAGCAGCTAATTGGGACAAAGCAGGCTCCCACTAACAGCAACACAACTGACTACACCCAGATAAAGAGTCTGGCTGGCATTGTTACCGGCACTGACTCACTGACTATAGCTAGCAAGAATCCAACTGCTAACCTTATGATGTTCAAAGCATTACCACACCCATCCACCTGTAAGAAGTTACCATTGATCCAAAATTCATCTGGAGCAGCATAAATACACTGGTTACAAAAAACAGGCACAAACTGTTGGAGTAACTCAGCGGGTCAGGCAGCATCCCTGGAGAACATGGACAGGTGACAGTTCAGTTGGGGACCCAAAATGTCCCCAGTTCATGTTCTCCAGCGATGCTGCCTGGCCCGCTGAGTTACTTCAGCACTTTGGGTCCTTTTTTTGTAATAACCAAACTCAGTGGCGCATCAGTTGAGTAGCCGCCTTACAATGCCAGAGACCCGGGTTCAATCCTGACTGAGGGTGTTGTCTGTACAGAGTTTGTATGTTCTCCATGTGACCGCGTGGGTTTTCATCTGGTGCTCCAGTTTCTGCCCCCAGACATGTAGGTTCGTGGGTTAATTGGCTTCTATAAATCGTCCCTAGTGTGTATGTTACAATTAGCGTATGGGTGATCGTTGATCAGCACGGACTCAGTGTGCCAAAGGACCCGTTTCCATGCTGTATCCCTAAACTAAACCAGCATCTGCAATTCCTTGTTTCTAAAGATGCCGATTGCAAGACCACGTATCTTGCATATCCTCATGTCCTGATACCCCATGTCTACCATCTGCAAGCCACAAGTCGGGAGCACAATGTGATTCTTGCCACAGAAATAGATGAGTGCTACACCAAGGTTTTTAAGGTGAAGGGGAAAAGATTTAATAGGAATCGGAGGGGTAACCTTTTCACACAAAGGGTGGTGGGTGCATGGATCAAGCTGCCAGAGGAGGTCGTTCAGGTTGGGACTACCCCAATGTTTAAGAAGCAGTTGGACAGGTACATGGACAGGACAGGTTTGGAGGGACATGGACCAAACAAGGCAGGTGGGACTAATGTAGATGGGACATGTTGGCTGGTTTTGGCAAGTTGGGCCTAAGGGCCTGTTTCCACACTGCATCACTCTGTGACATGACATCAAGCAGGTCCGATCAACATCCTACAGCGTCACCCTCTTCATCAGCAGCTTACCGAGGCCACGGCATGCATCAATCTGGCAGCATCTTGCAAACCCGTCATTTGAACCACAATGAACTACAAGGGCATTCAGTGCAAGAAACACCACCACTGGCGATTCCTCTTTCCCCACCTGTCCAAGTCAAAAGCTAATCCTACATTAGAAATCATTCATCACTGGATCAGAAAAGCAGCAAGAATTGGGAGCGACCAAAAACAAAACAAAAAATGATATAAGCACCAAAAATACAGAAAGGTGCAAGCACACACATTCATTTCAAAGCCAAATGCAATAAATACAATAAAAATGCTGAAAATACTCAGAAGGCCAAGTTATATTCAGTTAATAATTTGAGCTAATGATTTTTCATCAGAACCTTTCCGCAAAGGCACACTATGCTGCTGTACGAGAATTCTGCCCGAACAGTCTTTGACCCATAGAGCTGTGTGTAAAGCCCTTAGCGCTGTGTGTAAACCCTAGCGCTGTTTAACCCCATAGTGCTGTGTTTAAAGCCCATGGCGCTGTTTAAAGCCCATAGTGCTGTGTTTAAAGCCCATGGTGCTGTGTTTAAAGCCCCTAGTGCTGTGTGTAAAGCCCTTAGTGCTGTGTCTAACCCCATAGTGCTGTGTTTAAAGCCCATAGCGCTGTGTTTAAAGCCCATAGCGCTGTGTTTAAAGCCCATAGTACTGTGTTTACACTGTTTACGCTGTGTTTAAAGCCCATAGTGCTGTGTTTAAAGCCCATAGTACTGTGTTTACACTGTTTACGCTGTGTTTAAAGCCCATAGCGCTGTGTTTAAAGCCCATAGCGCTGTGTTTACACTGTTTACGCTGCGTTTAAAGCCCACAGCGCTGCTGCAAGTAGCGTTATATTTAAACTTCATAGCGCTGTAGCCAACAGCTCTTGGTTGAGATTCCCATGCACTAAGCTGACCACGCTCTGTTTAAACCTTTGCGCGCCAAGGCCATCGCGCTGTAGTGGAATTCCATTCCTAAACTGTGCCTTGTTGATGATGGCAAGATTATGAAATGTCAGAGGATCTGTCATTTCCCCAAAAATGTCCAGACTCTGACCCGTTCTTGTGAACACCATCAAGATGTTGGTCCGTTTGAGTTTGTCAACATTGTTGAGAAGGGACTTGGAGAATCCAGCGCCATTAAATCTGTGACTAAATGAGTAGAGATGAAAACAAAGTTAACGATTCAAGCCGTTTTACATTGTGACTTTGTTGGCACCCTGTATGTGGTGACCTACTGTTTGTCATTCTGCAAACTTGTTTATGCCAAACAAAGAACCTCACTGAGATGTCATTCATTCATTCATTCACCTGTTAAAAGGTACACTGTGTTTAGTTTAGTTTTTAGAGATGCAGCGCAGAAACAGGCCCTTCGGCCCACCGAGCCCACACTGACCAGCGATTCCCGCACATTAACACTATCCTACACGCACTAGGGACAATTTACACATACATCAAGCCAATCAACCTACAAACCTGTACGTCTTTGGAATGTGGGAGGAAACCGAAGATCTCGGAGAAAACCCACGCAGGTGAACGGGGAGAACGTACAAACTCCGTACAGACGGCGCCTGTAGTCCGGATCGAAACTGGGTCTCCGGCGCTGCAAGCGCTGTAAGGCAGCAACTCTACCGCTGCGCCACCATGCTCAAAGTCAATGTTTAAAGTAGAATTTGCATCACTTCTTCAAAAAGAAAAAAAAACACGGGCTGATTTCTAAATAACCTTGATGTGGGGATGAGCCACACCCTTGAAATGCTGCCGCCCTGCTGGTGAAGTTACTCCCTGCTACTGCTGTGTCGTGTTCTATGACTTTGAGGCCTGCTGCAACAAGAATACCTGGCAGACCTGCGTTTCATAACTGGGGTTAATAGAAAGTCCACAAATCTCAGCACTGGTGCAGCATTTTCCACATTCAGTAGTCTGTTGCTGCAACATCTCTCCTGTTTGGTTCAGCTCTCACAATGGCACTGAATACTCAAGGAGCTCTGCATTATCAAAAGGTAACTTTCTCCTGTTACCCAAAAGCAAAACCTCCCATTGCAACACCTGAAGGGCAATAGCTCGAGACTCTCAATTTCACTTCTCTCTTAATGCACTTAATTAAAACAAAGTAACTGGTGTGTAGGAAAAAAAACTGCAGATGTTGGTTTAAAATCGAAGGTAGACACAAAATGCTGGAGTAACTCAGCGGGTCAGGCAGCATCTCTGGAAAGAGACCCTTCTTCAGACTGAAGACCCGAAACGTCGCCCATTCCTTCTCTCCAGACATGCTGCCTGACCCGCTGAGTTGCTCCAGCATGTTGTGCCTACCTACAAAGTAACTGATCATTCTTTCTGAATAACTCTGTGGCATACAAAGCGTGCGGTCTTTGGAAAACAGTTGAGGAACCTTTGATATCCAACATTAGGGAATAATTCAACTTTATTTTTCTCGGCATGTTAAGGGAGGGAAACAGGATTGAAATGCATTTGCCATTTTGATTGGCAAAATATTTAGCGTGTCCCAAAGCATCCACATAACCATGTTCTTACTTGTAAAGTGGTGTACTCTCAGAGTCATAGCGGCATGAAAACTGGCCCCTCAGCCCAACTTACCAATGCAGACCAGGATGCCCCACCTACACTGATCCCACCTGCCCGCATTAGGCCCATATCCCTCTGTATCTTTCCTATCCTCACCCTAACCCATCCAAATGCCTTTAACCCTATGTACCCTGTTCTGGGTAAAAGACTCATTTATCCTCTCTCTTCCCCTCACGATCTTATACACCTCTACAAGATCACCCCTCAGCAAGGAATAAATCCCTAGCCTCCCCAACCTCTCCATATTGCTCAGGTCCTCAAATCCTGGCAACATCCTCGTAAATCTTCTCTGAGCTTTTCCAGTTTAACAGCATCCTTCCTACAGCAGAGTGACCAAAACTGTCCAAATGTGGCCTCACCAACATCTTGTACAACTGTTGATAACATCCAAACTTCAATACTCAATCCTCTTACTGGTGAAGGCCATGTACCAAGTCTTGTTGACTGTCCTATCTACTTGTGACACTACTTTCAAAGAACTATATACCTGCACTCCTAGATCCCTCTACTCTACAACATTCCTCAGGCCTCTGGTTTGACTTGCCAATGGTTTCTTTACTACTACATGTACCAATGTACAAGTGATTCTCTTTTTGCATGCAGATCAGTAAGATTATTGCCGTACATAAATACAATCCAGAGTTAATTCCATGGTGCATAAAAACAGCCCACTGAGTGTGTATTCAAGTGTCGCTAGGTTTTGGTGCCATTTCACAGTTCTAAATGTAGCTGGCAATCAAGGCCAGTTGCAGCCAAAACACAACATCTCGCACTTGTTGCCATTGACCATTCCTCAGCCCACTTGACCAAGATTCTACTTTAATCTTAGATAACCATCTTCACCTTTTACCATACCACCCATTTTAACGTTACTTATTTTAGTAAGCAAATGCCTTTTACATTCTCATCCAAATCTACACCTAATATGCAGCATTTTAGTAATGTATCCTAATTTAGTAATGAAAGTAACAGTTAAGACAGCAACGCCCTCTCCTCTGTATTAAACACTTGACAGGAAATATGATTAAGCTGATTGAAGATATTGATAACATTAAAAATACACGATAAGAATCAAAATGAAAAAACACAAATCTTTCATTTGCTGTTTTTACTGAATGTTTAAATATAACATTAAAAGGCAAGACACTGATGACATGATAATTCTGCAGAAATATTACTAATGTGTTGCACTCAAATATGGATTAACCCTTCACTGTTTATTTGGACCCACATGTTCTGATTAAAATTCTTTAAATTACAGTGGAGTACAGATACTCTAAACATCCAGAAAACTGGGATTGAAATTTTCTTTTAGAGATACAGCGCAGAAACAGGCCCTTCGGCCCACCGGGTCCGCGCCGACCAGCGATCCCCGCACATTAACACTATCCTATACACACTAGGGACAATTTTTACATTTACCAAGCCAATTAACCTACAAACCTGTATGTCTTTGGAGTGTGGGAGGATCTCGGAGAAAACCCACGCAGGTCACGGGGAGAACGTACAAACTCTGTACAGACAGCACCCATAGTCGGGATCGAACCCGGGTCTCCGGTGCTGCATTCGCTGTAAGGCAGCAACTCTACCGCTGCCCATGTAAAACTAAATCCCGCTTGTTTTTACACAATACCCTTTGTTAGTCTGTATTCAGAATAACCCAAACTGCTGGAGGCAATGCATTTGCAGATACGTGTGGCCAGTGCTCCCAACACTGAGCAGCACTGCGATACTTTATCAGCAGGTCCATTGTGTCAATGCTGTGGACAATACAAGAGGGCCAGACCTTCAGGGGAACTTTCCTACTGCTCAGGGGATCTTACACCTCCACCCAATGTCACATCTGTGGATCAGGATTAGAACTCTCATCTTCAATGATCGGAAAGTTAAGAGTGAAATCCTAATCAGGGACTTTTAGCAAAAACCCAAGAGCCCAATGTAACACTGAGATTGTGAAGCACTACCAGAGAAGCTGACTTTCAGACAAGGCATTAACTTTGTCTGAAGATGGACGCAAAATGCTGGAGTAACTCAGCGGGACAGGCAGCATCTCTGGAGAGAAGGAATGGGTGATGTTTCGTGTCGAGACCCTTCTTGTTACCTGTTCCTTCTCTCTAGAGATGCTGCCTGGCCCGCTGAGTTACTCCAGCATTTTGTGTCTATCTTCAGTGTAAACCAGCATCTGCAGTTCCTTCCTACACATAAACTTTGTCTGACCCTGCACAAACTCCGAGATGTGAATAATTCCACAGTTCTGCTTTCAAGTTAAAGATGCAAATTTCCCCTTTTGTGCGGATCATCATTAACCCCTCAAGTAACATTTAAAAGCACATTATCTGGATGGTGTCAGAGTGTAGTTTGAGATTTTGCTCTGCATTCACTAAGTGCAACATTGCCCACATCACAACGGGCAGCACACTTCACTAACCACTTAGCTGTAAACTTCTTCTGATGGTTTTGAACAAAGGTTTCTCATTGTCCCCGTTCACGCTGCACTTGGAAACGTTTAAGCACAAGGCTGGATTTTGTGATTCACCGCTGGACCCAACATTGAGCTCGACCTGTTACTCACAGAGACGTGACATGAGTAACTCAGAAATTGAAGGAGTGGTCACTTTGATCACCGTCTGAGTCTCATTACAGTTACGTCGATGTCACAGTTCAGTCATTTCCCCTTTCACAGTGGATCTGCGTGAGGTTTGTAACCTGTTGTACATTGTTCAGCTCAAGTCTGGACCCGAGACGTCACCCATGCCTTCTCTCCAGAGATGCTGCCTGTCCCGCTGAGTTACTCCAGCACTTTGTGTCTGCCTTGTGTCAGCGTCTGCAGTTCCTTCCCCACACAATTCAATGTCAGACATGACCTTTCTACCGCCTCAATCGTTGCCAGATTCTCAAGTACAATTCATCGTCAGCATTTGGGCTGATAAATCTTTCAACAGAGATGGTGCATAATTCATTAGGTGGGAAACGCTCAGTAAAAGGCAACGATCAACTAACTGGGTGCAGTCCCATTGAACAGAGAAGGCATGGGCTCAGCAGACAAGCACAACGTTCATTCTTCTTACCTTTTTCACTTCTTTTTCTAAATCCATTTCTTTCCAACGAGAGGAGCAGTAAGTAAGTAAGTCAGTCAGTCAGTCAGTAAGTGGCTGCTGCTGCTGTAAAGGAAGAGAGTTGTGGGGGAGGGGTGGTGGTGGTGGTGGTGGTGGTGACACCCCCACTGAGCCAGCCAGCCAGCAGTTACTTTACTCTGTCCACTCCCTGTGCTCCATCAAGCACTTCCGCTACCGTCCGCATTCCGCAACATGAGCAAATCACAAGGCTTGCGGCTTGCTGCTCGCACACACTCCCCACTCACTCCCATACAGACTAACTAACTAACTAACGTCAGGGCAATTGTGCTCCACTAAATACACCACTAAATACACCAGGCAGCCGTGGAGTGCAGCAAGTAGCTCACCCTGAGCACTGAGACAATGAGTGCTTCACTGGTGCAAGTAGCTCACTCTGTGCACTGAGAGTGGTACTCTGCCTCACTGGCTACAAGTAGCTCACCCTGAGCACTGAGAGGAGGGAGGGGGGAGGAGAGGAGGGGGGGAGGAGGGAGGGGGGAGAGGAGGGAGGGAGGGGGGAGAGGAGGGAGGGAGGGGGGAGAGGAGGGAGGGAGGAGGGAGGGAGAGGGGGAGGGAGGGGGGAGAGGGGGGGGGGAGGGGGAGAGAGGGGGGGGGGAGGGGGAGAGAGGGAGGGGGGGAAGAGGGAGGGGGGGAAGAGGGAGGGGAGAAGGGGGAGGCGGGAAGAGGAGGGGCAGGGGGGGTGTTTGGGCCCAGCGGGTCCACATGGTCTAATTAGTCTGACCTTTAACTGCTCGGCGGTGGTGGCTCTGGGGCTCAGCGGTGAAGGAGGTGCCCGTGGCTGAGAGCGGCAGCAGGAGCGGCGATGCTGAGCGGGAGCTGGAGAGCGGAGCAGCGGCCATGATGGAGACGTCCGGGGTTTAGAGCAGGAAGATGAAGCGTCGGCGGTGGCGGTGCGATGGATCAGCGGGGCTCCGGGGCCCTGCAGTGAAGGAGACGCCCGTGGTTTGGAGCAGTGGCAGCGATGATGGCGGGGGCTCTGGGGGGGAGCGGCGGCCGTGGTGGAGAAGCCCGGGGTTTGGAGAGGCGGCAGCGGTGATAGCGGGGGCACCGGAGCAGTGGCAGCGGTGATGGCGGGGGCTCCGGAGCGGCGGCCATGATGGAGACGCCCGGGATTTGGAACGGCGGCGGTGACGCTCCCCCACTTGGTCCGCGGAACCAAACGGGCGTCTGGCGGGAAGTGGGAGCTGAACGAAAATAACGACCTTCCCCCCAACTGCACGCGCAATCACCCGGCGGCCATGTTACGTAAGTGTAGGCGCTGGTTTGCCAGCCATCTTACGTGTGGACCGGCCCCGACTGCACATGCGTTGGTTTTTAAAAACTAAAAAATGTGAATAACTTAAAAAATATTACACCAATTTCAATAAAACTAACATTTTTACCATTAAAGCGACGACGGTGAGTAAGGTGGGCCTAAAATTGTGGCGCTATCTTGTACCGTTTTGGCTGAAGTTCGATCACAAATAAACAAACAAACGAGAGTTTTAGTATATAGATGAGGGAGTGGGGGCTTGGAAAGCAGAAGTCATTAAAGAGACGGGCGGTGTGTGAGGTGTCTTGGACATAGATCGGGAGGGATTGGACATGGGGGGGATAGGATGGAGTCGAGGTATGTGGAAATCAATTCAGTGGGACAGGGGCAGGCAGAAACAATTGGTCTTGCATTGGTGAAAAGCTTTTGTTGCGTGCTATCCAGCCAACAGAAATACAATACATGATTACATTCCAGCCATTTACAGTGTTTAGATACAGATAAGGGAATAGCTTTTAGTGCAAGGTAAAGCCAGCAAAGTCCATTCAAGGATAGCCTGAAGGTCATCAAAGAGGTGGATAGTAGTTCAGCACTACTCTCTGGTTGTGGTAGGATGATTCAGTTGCCTGATAACAGCTGGGAATAAACTGTCAGTAAGCAAGATGAAGGCTGGAAGTTAATCGGGGGAAAAAACACCTACTTTTACTTTTTCGGTGCTTTACGTTATTCATGGAGGAACCATTGTAATGAATAACCGTGATATTGAGGGGGGGGAGGGGGGAGGGGGTGGTGGTGGTGGTGGGGGGGGGGGGGGGGGGTGGTGGTGGTGGGGGGGGGGGGGGGGTGGTTAGGAGAGGCACAGCCACCTCTTCGTATTCGTTTTAAAAAGTTATGATTTAGATGCAGGTCCATACATTTTCTGATAACATTACAGACATGTCAAAAGTGTTTTATTGCCATATGTCCCAGATAGAACAATGAAATTCTTACTTGCAGCAGTACAACAGAATATGTAAACATAGTACTCTGTAAACAATGTAATAAATGAGAAAAAAAATCAGCGTGTGTGTATATATAAATGAACTGTTTTAATACCAATAGAGTTATACTGCACCGAAACAAGCCTTTCAGCCCAACCTGTTCAGGCAAACCACGATGCAAGGAATGTAGGAAAAATAACTGCAGATGCTGGTTTAAATCGAAGGTAGACACAAAATGCTGGAGTAACTCAGGCAGCATCTCTGGAGAGAAGGAATGGGTGACGTTTCGGGTCGAAACCCTTCTTCAGACCAAACCCTTCCACAAACCAAGGTGCAACATCTAAGCTAGTCCCAATCTGTTAAGATCGGCCCCCACAGCTCCTCCACCATTACGCTTAGCATTGGCTCCCCGCAGGGCTGTGTGCTGAGCCCCCTCCTCTATGCTCTTGTACACACACGACTGCACTCCTATCCACCCCTCCAATTCTATCATCAAATTTGCAGACGACACAACTGTGGTCGATCTGATCACTGGAGGGGATGAGTCTGCGTACAGAGACGAGGTCTGTGCTCTGTCCGGATGGTGCGAGGCAAATAATCTAGCACTAAACACTAGCAAGACAAAAGAAATAGTGCTGGACTTCAGGAAACAAAGAGCGGCTTCCACCCCACTTCATATAAATGGGGAGGAAGTGGAGAGGGTCTCCACCTTCAAGTTCCTGGGGACCACCATCTCCCAGGACCTCTCCTGGGCTGCAAATACCAAGGCGGTAGTGAAAAAGTCACAGCAGAGACTGCATTTCCTAAAGATTACTTCGGAAAAACAGACTGAAGGAGAATCTGCTGGTGACCTTCTACCGCTCCACCATCGAGAGCGTACTGGCATACAGCACCACTGTGTGGTATGCTGGCTGCTCGGCTGCAGACCAGAAGGCCCTCCAAAAGGTCATCAGGACAGCAGAGAAAATCATCGGCTGTCCACTACCCTCTCTGAAGAACATCACCAGCTCGCGCTGTCTGAGCAGGGCCAGAGTCATAATCAAGGACAGCACTCACCCGGGACACGAATTGTTTGTTATCCTGCCCTCTGGGAGGCGCTATAGGAGCCTAAGGGCCAGGACAAATCGACTCAAGAACAGTTTCTTTCCCTGGGCCATAAGAACAGTGAACGGAGGAAGCACATGATCGGCTACTATCATTTTCAAAAAAAGAAACTTTATTTAAAAAAAAATTAAGTGTTTAACCCACTCATTATTTATTAGGATTTTAAATCGGTTTTTATATGATACTGGCATTTGTTATGTTGGTTCGTATGTCTGTGCAATTGTCTCTGCACTGTCGCACTGTTATCAGTTGTAGCATTTCTAATTTTGTTGTACCTTGTGTACAATGACAATAAAGGCATATTATTATTCGCCTGCATTTGGCCAATATCACTCTAAACCTCTTCTATCCAGGTACCTGTCCAAATATTGTTATATCACCTGCCTCAACTATCTCCTCTGGTATCTTGTTCTGTATACTCCCCACCCTCTGAGTGAAGAAAGCTGTCAGCTCCATATTAAATATTGCCCCTCTTCCCTTAAACGTATGTCCTCTGGTTTTTGATTTCCTCCTACCCTGGGTTTTCAGACTGTTTTTGTCCAATCCCTTCATGATTTTATTAAGATTACACCTCAGCCTCCTGTGCTCCTTGGAATAGAGTCCTAGTCTGCCCAACCTCTCCAGAAAGTTCAGCCCATCAGTTCTGGCAACATCCTCATAAATCTTTTCTGAACTCGTTTCTTGTTTGAAGCAGATTTAGACTTTAGAGATACAGTGCGGAAACAGGACCTTAGGCCCACCGAGTCTGTGGTGACCAGTGATCATCCCACACACACAAGCAGCATCCTACACACTAAGGACAATTTACACTTATACCAAACCAATTAACCTGCAAACCTGTACGTCTCTGGAGTGTGGGAGGAAACCGGAGCACCCAGAGAAAACCCACGCGATCACAGGGACAACGTACAAACTCCATACAGACAGCACCCGTAGTCAGGATTGAACCTGGGTCTCTGGCGCTGTGAGGCAGCAACTCTACCGTTGCACCACTGTCAGCATGTAATGTACAACTCCGCCCTGCCCACATAAAAAAGTGATCCTCCTTTGTCTTTAGAGGATACTCTGAACCTCCCTCGAGGACAGGAGTGAGAGTTCTGAAGGTGGATCAAGAACAGGGCCCTGTCATTCACCCAAGCAAGAAATCACAAATATCATAATCGCCAAGAAAGATATGATGACTGATGGGACTGTATTATTTAATCCATTCTGTCATTTCCATCAACCGCGGGCCCCAAAACATCAATGTAATAAACCCTTTTACTGACTTCAATGGTTAAATATAGATACAATAGAAAATAGGTGCAGGAGGAGGACATTCGGCCCTTCGATCCAGCACCGCCATTCATTGTGATCATGGCTGATCATCCACAATCAGTAACCTGTGCCTGCCTTCTCCCCATATCCCTTGATTCCATTAGCCCTGATTACCAATCATCAAAATGATTGGATCAGAAGAATCCCAGGACTTTGATTCAATGATACTGATTATTAATAAGGATCTGTGAAGTTGCCAGTAACAGTAACCTAGCAAAAGGTGAAACAGATAAAGTTGCTACATTGCACGATGTTGATGCGTTTTGTCCACATCATACTATGAAGATGTAAGAGAACAAAGCTGAAGAAAGCAGAAACATCCAAAACACAATTTCACTGTCCCATCATATCCTTTGCCTCCATATTGGTCAAAATCCTTTGCTCGAATAACCTCGAATCCACAGCCCTCTTGTGTAGAGAATTCCAAAGATTTGTAACATTCCCAATGAGTGGGGCAGCACAGTAGCACAGGTTGTAAAGCCTCTGCCGCACAGCGCCAGAGACCCGGGTTCAATCTTGACCTTGGGTGCTGTCTGTGTGGAGCTTGCACGTTCTCCCTATGATCAAGTGGGTTTCCTCCAGTAGCTCCGGTTTCCTCCCACATCCTAAAGACTTGTGGATTTGTAGGTTAATTGGCCTCCATAAAATGTCCCTACTGTGCAGGGAGAGGATGAGTAAGTGGGTGACATAGAACGAGTGTGAATGGCTGATCAATGGTCAGCGTGGACTCAGTGGCCGAAAGGCCTGTTTCCATAATGTAACTCTAAAACTAAAGCAAAAAATAAAACTTTCTTCTATTCAGTCCTAAATTATTAACCTAATTTGGGACAAGCTTGAGAAGAAACAGTTTGTCAGTAATTAGCATTAAAAAAAAAAGGTTTTTTAGAGATAGAGCTCAGAAATAGAGCCTTCAGCCCACCGAGTCCACACCGACCAGCGATCCCCACACATTAACACTATCCTACACACACTAGGGACCATTTACATTTATACCAAGCCAATTAACCTACAAACCTGTACATCTTTGGAGCATGGGAGGAAACCAAAGATCAGACTTAAGACAGGTCTCAACCTGAAACGTCACCCATTCCTTCTCTCCAGAGATGCTGCCGATCCCGCTGAGTTTGATCAACGCTGAATCACCAGCAAACCAGAGTACATATTCTGTAGGAAAAAAAACTGCAGATGCTGGTTTAAATCAAAGGTAGACACAAAATGCTGTAGTAACTCAGCGGGTCAGGCAGCATCTCAGGAGAGAAGGAATGGGCGACGTTTCGGGTCGAGACCCTTCTTCAGACTGATGAAGGGACTCGACCTGAAACGTCACCTATTCCTTCTCTCCCGAGATGCTGCCTGGCCCGCTGAGTTACTCCAGCATGTTGTGTCTACCAGAGTATAGTCTGTTCATTTCAATTCAGTTCCAGTTTCCGTTCAGTTTATTGTCGTATGTACTGAGGTACAGTGAAAAGCTTTTGTTGCGTGCTAACCAGTCAGAGGAAAGACAATGCATGATTACAATCGAGCCATTTACAGTGTATAGATACATGATAAGGGAATAACGTTCAGTGCAAGGTAAAGGCAATAAAGCCGGATCATAGATAGTTCCTTTACCAAAGCCATTAAAATTGTAAATAGCTGAGACCTAACATTGTGTTTATCAGTCTGATAAACTGTCATCAGTTTGAAGAAGGTCTCGACCCAAAACGTCACCCATTCCTTCTCTCCCGAGATGCTGCCCGACCTGCTGAGTTACTCCAGCACTTTGTGAATAAATACCTTTGATTTGTACCAGCATCTGCAGTTATTTTCTTATACTAATTGTGTTTATTACATTCTGTCATCTGAGCAAAAGATTAACTTGGTAAATATGTGGAATGGTAACTATAGAATGTGGACTTCGACCTTTCAGTGCATGGATAAACAAATGAATATTTCCTACAATCAGAGCTTGTGAATGATATTTCACTGATGTATTTTATGCACAGACGTATTTCCATCCATCCCTCTGTAGCCCCACTCACAGTGTGACTGTTCAGGTAAACAATAATAAAAACAGACCCATATATTTACCCATACCCCCAGCTAAAGCTGAAAGCATTCGTTTCTGTGGAGGTATGTTCTATTCCAATGGCCTCACACTTATTACTGCCACAAGCTTGTGTAGGAAGGAACTGCAGCTGCTGGTTTAAATCGAAGGTAGACACAAGATGCTGGAGTAACTCAGTTGGATGGACAGCATCTCTGGAGAGAAGGAATGCCTCCTGTGATTCCACTGCTACAAGCTTGCTACATTTTTGGAATTTTGATCCTCCAGCTCAGATTTCAGTCTCTCTTGAATTACTGTGAAAGATTCTGGGACTCGAGTTACAGGCAGAAACTAAAATCTGCTAGCCTGTGGTCAGAACAATGAAAAAGTGGACAAGCGAGGGCATTGAAAACCTACAGTCCTGCTTTGACTGCACTGATTGGAATGTGTTCAGGGAAGCAACCACAAGCCTCGATGAGTTACACAGACACTGTGACATCCTATGTCAGCTTTTGTGAGGACAGTTGCATTCCCACAAAGACCCGGATCTGGTTCAACAACGACAAGCCCTGGTTCACAGCAGAACTCAGACAGCTCCGCCAGTCTAAAGATGAGGCCTACAGGAGCGGGGATACAGACCTCTACAGGCAGGCCAAGTACGACACTACCCTGATTGGACTGATCCAGGATGGGGAGGAATCTGCCTACAGACAGGTAGACAGGTAGACAGTATCACAGCTGGCATCCTGGTGCCATCGCAACAACCTGGAGCTCAATGCTCTTAAGACGGCGGAACTGATTATAGACTTTAGGAGAGCTCGCCCTCCCCTCCCCCCACTCACCATCTACAACACCACAGTCACATCTGTGGAGTCATTTAAGTTCCTTGGAACCATCATCTCCAGGGACCTTAAATGAGAGGCCACCATCGACTCCACAGTCAAAAAGGCCCAACAGAGGATGTACTTCCTGAGAAAACACAATCTGCCACAGGCAATGATGGTCCAGTTTTATACTGCCATCATGGGGTGTGTCCTCACCTTCTCCATCATGGTCTGGTTTGGCTCAGCCACCAAGGCCGCAACGGATCGTTCGCACAGCCGAGAAGGTTGTTGGCTGCAAC
The DNA here is from genome assembly GCF_053455715.1 of Rhinoraja longicauda. Lineage (NCBI taxonomy): Eukaryota > Metazoa > Chordata > Chondrichthyes > Rajiformes > Arhynchobatidae > Rhinoraja > Rhinoraja longicauda. The sequence goes on from NC_135972.1 coordinate 39,410,458, forward strand.
CTTCCCCCCATTGACGAACTGTACACTGCAAGGGCCAGGAAGCGAGCGGGCAAGATCATCTCTGACCCCTCTCACTCTGGCCACAAACTCTTTGAAGCACTTCCCACTGGAAGGCGACTCCGGACTGCCAAAGCAGCCACAGCCAGACATAAAAACGGCTTTTTCCCCATTAGCAGTAGCTCTACTCAACAGCCAAAAGTCTGTAGCCTCCTTTTGCTCTGGTATTTTATTTCATTCTTCACATGTTTAAATTATAATGTTTTAATGTGGATAAATGTGAAGTTATCCACTTTGGTGGAAAGAACAGGAAGGCAGACTATTATCTGAATGGTGTCAAGTTAGGAAATGGGGAAGTACAACGAGATCTGGGTGTCCTTGTTCATCAGTCACTTAAAGTTAGCATGCAGGTACAGCAGGCAGTGAAGAAAGCTAGAGGAGTTGAGTATCGGAGCAAAGAGGTCCTTCTGCAGTTGTACAGGGCCCTAGTGAGACCACACCTGGAGTACTGTGTACCGTTATGGTCTCCAAATTTGAGGAGGGATATTCTTGCTATTGAGGGCGTGCAGCATAGGTTTACTAGGTTAATTCCCGGAATGGCAGGACTGTCATATGTTGAAAGACTGGAGCGACTAGGCTTGTATATGCTGGAATTTAGGATGAGAGGGGATCTTATTGAAACATATAAGATTATTAAGGGATTGGACACATTAGAAGCAGGAAACATGTTCCCAATGTTGGGCGAGTCCAGAACCAGGGACCACAGTTTAAGAATAAGGGGTGGGCCATTTAGAACAGAGATGAGGAAAAACTTTTTCAGTCAGAGAGTTGTAAATCTATGGATTTCTCTGCCTCAGAAGGCAGTGGAGGCCAATTCCCTGGATGGTTTCAAGAGAGAGGTACATAGAGCTCTTAAAGATAGTGGAGTCAGGGGGTATGGGGAGAAGGCAGGAACGGGGTACTGATTGTGAATGATCAGCCATGATCACATTGAATGGTGGTGCTGGCTCGAAGGGCCAAATGGCCTACTCCTGCACCTATTGTCTATTGTCTATTGTCCATTTTTAATTATTTACTGTATATCGTGTTGTTACTTGCAAGCAAAGCACCAAGGCAAATTCCTTGTATGTATATGTAGGCTAATAAAATTTATTCAATTTACAAGCAATTCTGTAGAAAATAGAGCAAAAAAATTCCCTTTAATTTGAAAGCTGAAGGCATTTGCAAGAGAAAACCCCCCCAGAAAAATCCCTTTCGGTAAAATAAAATACATACCTACACATTAACTGCAAAGATGAAACCTAGGTGTTGCTTGTGTAGGAAGGAACTGCAGATGCTGATTGAAACCAAAGATAGATACAAAAAGTTGGAGTAACTCAGCGGGTCAGGCAGCATCTTGGAGAGAAGGAATGTAATCTGCAAAGTCTGATGAGAAGCACCACTTTCAATGCAGCGTTTAAAAAAACAGGACACTTTATCACAATTTAAGGCAAAGTATATTTGTTACAGAGTCATCTATATACTAGAACGCTCATTTGTGACTGAACTTCAGCCAAAACAGTGCATGATAGCTCGACAATTTTAGGCCCACCTTACTCACCATTGTCACTTTAGTGATAATGCAAGTAGTTTTATTGAAATTGGTGTTATATTTTTAAAGTTATTCATATTTTAAAGTTTAAAAGGAGGGGAGGGGGAGGGGAGGAGAGGGGAGAGGAGGGAGGGGGGAAGGGGGGAGTGGGGGAGAGGGGAGGGGGGAGGGGGGAGGACAGGGTGCTGCACCAATGCAAGAGAGGTTTGGGCCCACTTTGTCGAGTTGAGTTATATAACTGCACAGCAGGCCATTCAGCCCCACTCACCCATGCCAGCATCTATGTCTATCCGAGCTAGTTTCATTTGCCCATATTTGGTCCATATCCCTCCAAACCTTTCCTGTCCAAGTAGGTGTCAAGAATCTTGAGTGTTTAATTGTTAATTGCATCAGGAACAGAACAATGAGCTTCGTACCTGTAGCAGCTTTATAGATAGATGAATGCAACACAACAATTAAATAAACAATAAATAATTATGCAGTAAATTATCTGTTATACGAGGTAACAAGGCCATACTAGTGCAATACCTATATATTACAACCTTTGAAAATTCCATAACAGTTCGTGGCTGAGGTAGGATTATGGTCAAGGTTGTGCAGTATCGTTCAACGGCCAGATGATTGATGTGAAGAAGTGTTTCACAAGTTCACAAGTTATAGGAGCCGAATTAGGCCATTCAGCCCATCGAGTCATACTCAGCCATTCAATCATGGCTGATCTCTGCCTCCTAATCCCATTTCCCTGCCTTCTCCCCATAACTCTTGACACCGGTTCTAATCAAGAACTTGTCTATCTCTGCCTTAAGAATATCCACTGACTTGGGCTTTTCTTGAACCTGGAAATAAATGGTTCTCAGGCTCCTTCCTGTACCTTCTTCCTGATGATGGCGAGTTGAGAACATGGTTAGAGTGTTGTGGGTCTTTGATGATATGAGCCACATCCTTGAGGCAACACTACCTGCGATGGTGGGGAGGACAACACACTTTCTGCAGCCTCCTTTGTTCTTAGGCGTTTGTTACCAAACGAAACCATGATGCAATCAGTTAGTATGGTCTCTATCATACTCACGCTCATACTTCATTAGCCAAGTATGTTTTGCAACATGCGAGGAATTTGTTTTGCCATACAGTCATACCAATAAAAAGCAACAAAACACACCAAATACATCTTAACATGAACATCCCCCACAGTGACTCCTCCACATTCCTCACTGTGATGGAAGGCGAGAAAAATGTTCAATCTTCGTCCCTTCTTTGTTCTCCTGTGGTCGGGGGCCTCGAGCCTTCCGTTGACGGGACGATCTTGGCTCCTGTAGCCGGCGGTCGGGCCCTCCGTGTCGGGGCGATCAAGCTCCCGCATCGGGGGAGAATCTCAGCTCCCCCGCACTGGGCGATCAGACCCTGGGTCAGGGCTGGTCGAACCTTCTGCGACTTTGGAGCTTCCCGACATCAGCCTCTACCCGAGACTGCGAGCTCCTCGATGTTGAAATCTGCAGGCCGTGGTTGGAGCGTCGATCCCAGGCAAGGGATCACAGGCTCCAATGGTAAGTCGCCGGCCCCGCGGTGGGGCTCAAAGTCAGTCCCGAGCAAGGCCGCCAGCTCCATGATGTTGGGCCGCAGAGCGACCGGAGATACGGTCCGGAAAACAATCGCATCTCCGGCATGGTAAGAGATTGAAAAAAGGTTTCCCCCAACGCCCCCCCCCCCCCCCCACATAAAACAAACCAGAGAACATTTACACATACTTTTCAAACACACGAAAAATAACAAGAAAAGACAGACAGACTGTTGGCGAGGCTGCCACCGCTGCCAGCGCCACCCGGTGGAATCATGCATGTGAGATGTCTGGTAGAGTAACTGGTGACATGATGATCTCCTCAAACGACTAAGGAAGTACAGACATTGATGAGCTTTCTTTGTAATTGTATCTTTATCGTGAGCCTAGGACTGATCTTCAGAGATGTGCATTGCCAGGAACGTGGGCGACTGAATCGGCCCGCCAACACCTACTGGATCTTCTAGTTGTTCATCATTTTAAATCCCTGCCCATTTCCACACTGACCTTTCTGTCCTGGGCCTCCACCATTGCCAGAGTGAGGCCACACACAAACTGGAGGAACAGCAGCTCATATTCCGCTTGGGTAGCTTACAACAATGGTATGAACATTGAATTCTCCAATTTTTAATAGCCTCTCACAACCCCTCTCTCCCCCCCTTTCTCCTAACCCTAACCCTAACCCTTTCTCCATCTAGCCCTCCCCCTTTTCCCTCCCCTGTGCCCCACCTGAACTCCCACCTATTTCTCCCCTCCGTTCACCCCCCCCAACAATTTCCTCCCTCTGGCTTCACAATCTGTAAGTCTTCAAACCTGTTTCACACCTTCCTTCCTGTCATACCTCTGGCCTTTGTTCCAACCATCTGCTTATCAACCAACCTCCCACCCCCACCCCCACCCCCCCCCCTCGCCCATGTCAACCTATCACCTGCCACACTCTGCCCTGCATCTTCCCTATTCCAGCTTTCTCCCCCACCCCCCAGTCAGTCTGAAGAAAGATCCTGACCCGAAATGTCACGTATCCATGTTCTCCAGGGATGCTCCCTGAGCTGCCGAGTTACTCCTTCATTTTGTGTTTCCCTCCCACTGATGAAGACAGGTTCATGGACCCTCAGCTTTTCCTTCATGTTGTCAACAATTAGCTCCTCACTCTTGCTCATGTGAATGGCAAGATTGTTGTTCTGGCACTACTAAATCCAGATTATTGATCCCCCTTCTGTACTTTGACTCATTAAAATCTCTTTTAAATGTTGTAATTGTATACACCTCCACAGCACTGTCTGCTAGCTGGTTTCATATATCAGTACCCTTGGGTCTCTCAGTTCTATAACACTCCCAGGGTACCACCATTGACTGTGGAAGTCCTGCCCTGGGTCAAATTACCAAAATGCAATGGCTTGAACTTTTTCAGTTAAATTCCACCTGCCATTCCTTGGTCCACTTCACCAATTCATCCAGATCCTGTTACAATCTTAAATAATTTTCTTCACTGTCCATTGCCCCACCAATTTCTTGTCATCTGCAAACTTAAGGGCCTGTCCCACTTAGGTGATGTTAAGGCGACTGCCGGTGACTAGGCTGTCGCCGACAGTTCGCTGGGGTGTCGTGGTCATGATCGTGAGGAGTCTTCCAAGAATCGTAGTGGATCTCGGCGCGTTGCTGAGAAATCAACCGGAGTGAAATTTCTCGGTGATAGCTGGCTTGTCGCCAGGTATCGTTGCTTATTGGGGGCGCTGTCACATGCTGTCCCCAGGTTTGCTAGTTTCTCAGATGCATTTAGAAGCACATAATATTAAAATAAGTAAAGTCATTTCAAGATACCATAAAATACTTGTGTTTAACCAATTTATTTACCGTCAGGACATTTGACAAGTAGATTGGAGGCGATAGTTTAACGGTCAGGTAAGCGTGGGAATTTTCGCGATGTTTATGGCCATCAGCGACCACATTTAAAGTGGGCTCCCAACCCAGATATGCAACCCAGAAACCAGATATGCATCTCCCGTACATTTTCAAAGAATGCCCACACACTTTTCACAAAAATCCATTTAACCACTTTTAAAATTAAATTTCTTAATACTGCTATTAGTAAACTGGAAGTCAATCCAGTTTATGCCTTGTTACAGTTATGCTTGGTTTTCAAGTAACCCGGGCAAGATGTTATATTTCAAAACTCTCAAGTACTTACCGACTTGTCAGTGATTTCAGCAAAAATTAGGACGCCGGAGAAGCATTGACAGCGTGGGAATTTTGCGATGTTTCCGAAGACGGTGTAATCTCGACCTGACTCGCCATTGTCGTGGTCATTGTCGTCGGGTAAAAGAAAAGTTCGGCGATCTGTTACGACTTTGACAGTCGCCTAAAAAAATCGCCTAAGTGGGACGGGCCCTTTACTAACCATGTTAACAACATTGTTGTCTAATTTTCTAAACAACAATAGAGCAGGCACTGGTACACCACTGGTCACAGGCATCCAATGAGAATAACAACCCACCACTACCACCTTCTGACACCATTCATCAAGCCAATTTTGTATCTACTTGGCTAGCTTTCCCTTGATCTAACCTTCTAGACAAGCCTACCAGGTGGAACCTTGCCCCTCTGCCCTCATCAATCCTCTTTGTCACTTTTAGTTTAGTTTAGAGATACAGCTCAGAAATAGGCCCTTCGGCCCACTGAGTCTGCATTGGCCAGCCAACCCCACGCATTAACACTTTCCTACACTAGAGACAATTTTTACATTTATACTGTTCCAATTAACCTACAAACTTGCACGTCTTTGGAATGTGGGAGGAAACTGAAGTTCTTGGAGAAAACGCTTGCAGGTCACGGGGAGAACATACAAACTCTGTACAGACAAGCACCTGTAGCCAGGATCGAACCCAGGTCACTGGTGCTGCAAGCGCTGTCAGGCAGCAACTCTACCGCTGTGCCCTTCAAAAAATCCAATCAAATTGATGATACACTATTTCCCACACACAAAACCATAGTGACTAACTCTTTTCATTCAAAGGTATTTATTCACAAAATGCTGGAGTAACTCAGCAGGTCAGGCAGCATCTAAGGAGAGAAGGAATGGGCGACGTTTTGGGTCGCGCAGCGGTAGAGTTGCTGCTTTACAGCGAATGCAGCGCCGGAGACTCAGGTTCGATCCTGACTACGGGTGCTGCACTGTAAGGAGTTTGTACGTTCTCCCCGTGACCTGCGTGGGTTTTCTCCGAGAGCTTCGGTTTCCTCCCACACTCCAAAGACGTACAGGTATGTAGGTTAATTGGCTGGGTAAATGTGAAAATTGTCCCTAGTGGGTGTAGGATAGTGTTAATGTGCGGGGATCACTGGGCGGCACGGACTTGGAGGGCCGAAAAGGCCTGTTTCCGGCTGTATATATATGATATGATGATATGAGACCCTTCTTCAGACAGAAGGGTCTCGACCCGAAAAGTCGCCCATTCCTTCTCTCCCAAGATGCTGCCTGACCTGCTGAGTTACTCCAGCATTTTGTGAATAAATACCTTCGATTTGTACCAGCATCTGCAGTTATTTTCTTACACAACTCTTTTCATTCAATACCTTTCTAAATACTGCTAGATCCTGCCCTCAGTATCCCCTCGGGTAATCTTTCCGCCTTTGATGTTAGGCTCAGTTCCCTGGCTTTCCCTTTTTAAATAAAGGTACAACGTTAGGCGGCATGGTGGCATAGCGGTAGAGTTGCTGCCTTACAGCACTTGCAGCGCCAGAGACCCGGGTTCCATCCCGACTATGGGTGCTGACTGTACGGTGTTTGTATGTTCTACCCGTGAGATTTCTCCGCGATCTTTGGTTCCCTCTCACACTCCAAAGACATACATGTTTGTACGTTAATTGGCTTGCTATAAATGTAAATTGTCCCTAGTGCATGTAGGATAATGTTAATGTGTGGGGATCACTGGTTGGTGTGGACTTGGTGGGCTGTATCTCTAAACTAAAATAAAATGAGCCACCCTCCAGTCTTTTCTTACCTCACCTGTGGATAAACTTGATGCAAGTATCTTTGCGTGGACTCCAGACCCTTCTTCCCCAGCTTCCCACAGTGTGATCAACAACACTTCTAAGTAGAGAGATACTTTTAAATCTTAACTTCATGGTCGATCATCAAATCATAACAACTTTTCTGATGGTGGTGCCAACTTTTATTTTGATAGCAGCACAAATAGGTTCCAGGCATTTCACCAACCAATTTAACTCCTTCCACTTGGCTATCCCAGTCAACGTATCATTCTTCCTTCCTCTCTGTCTGTAAGGACCAGATACCAAAGCATTGGAATAAAGCCAACCTCTCTCTGTACACTGTCTCTAAGTTTTGTTGTTTTAGTTTAGAGATACAGCACGGAAACAGGCCCAGAAAATCCGCACTGACCAGCGATCCTTGCACATTAACGCAAGCCGACACACACTAGGGACAATTTACACTCATACCAAGTACACAAACCCAAACCAATTAAGCTACAAACCTGTACGTCTTTGGAGTGTGGGAGGAAACCGAAGATCTCGGAGAAAACCCACGCGGTCACGGGGTGAATGTATAAACTTTGTACAGACAGCGCCAGTAGTCAGGATGGAACCTGGGTCCCTGGAGCTGCAAGTGCTGTAAGGCAGCAACTCTACCGCTGCGCCACCGTGCCACCCACAGAAATAAGATAATATAAATAAGTTACTCCATGCTTTATGAAATTTATTTGAGAAATATACTATCTGGACTCTGAAAAATCAATGGTTCAGTGGTTTAATGTCCCCTCTGGAGAGGATTTTTCATAGAATAAAGTTAATCTCTGAGTTATTCATTATAATAAATATATACATGTTATTAAATGAAATTTGAATTTTACTTTGCAAAATATATGCGCAAGGGTAATCTGAATCATTTTTTCCATATCTTAAATGTTCTATTTACTCACTGCCATAGCAAGGAAGTTAAAGGGTCTCTACTCGAAACGTCAGCCATTCCTTCCCTCCAGAGATGCTGACTGTCCCGCTGAGTTACTCCAGCTTTGTGAGTCTATCTTCATCTTAAATTAACACTTAATGGTTATGTAAACCAAGCATTTAAGAATGCAATGTGCCTAGTTGCTCACGAGCAATACCATTTTAGGCAAAATAAATGATCAGTTCTTCAGAAAACAATTACATTTACTTTCATTACAACAAGAGTATTCAAAGTTTGTAAAATATATTCCAGTGTAAATAATATATAGAACTTTCTCTCCTATCCTAGAATCATTTAAGTGCCATCAAATTAATTCAAACCGGCAGCTTTCTGGTGCTGAGTGGTGCTCAGGGATGATGAACATGCCTTTTGTCCTTGCCAATTATAGTTCATTGATCCAACACTCCTCTGGCATCTACTTCACTGCGTGTAAAAAAACAACCTCATGTGCTCACTTTCACGCAAGACCCCAGCTTACCCCATTACCACCTCTTTGTCTCAGTTTTTCCCTGTTCATTTTTGTAATGTTTATAATCCACTGATTATATACATAGAAACATAGAAAATAGGCGCAGGAGGAGGCCATTCGGCCCTTCATGCCAGCACCACCATTCATTGTAATCATGGCTGATCATCTACAATCAGTAACCTGTGCCTGCCTTCTCCCCATATCCCTTGATTCCACTAGTCCCTAGAGCTCTATCTAACTCTCTTTTAAATTCATCCAGTGATTTGGCCTCCACTGCCTTCTGTGGCAGAGAATTCCACAAATTCACAACTCTCTGGGTGAAAAGGTTTCTTCTCACCTCAGTTTTAAATGGCCTCCCCTTTATTCTTAGACTGTGTCCCCTGGTTCTGGACTCCCCCAACATTGGGGACATTTTCCTGTATTTATAAAGCTATACGTTTCTAAATTTGTGTATTGTCTGCTTCCTTTTACAAACTCCTTGTAATAGAAATAATTTCTGTTTGTGGTTTGAGTTACGAGAAGGAAAGATAATCCTGAAAACTCCCCTGGAACTGAATAATTTGCAGGCTTTTTTCAGAGTTACTGTCAAATAAGAAAATTTAATGCCATTTGTCTTAATTCCATTAATTGATTCTTGCATTTACGAATTAATGAACTACAGGAATTTTGGGTGGATTTCACGAGGTTTCCCAACTGCTGTCAACATTTTAGTGTAAGGTCAAGGAATTGTTATATGTACCGACAATGGAACAATTAAATTGTTATTTGCAGCAGCTTATCTGGCCCATAAATGCAAAACACAGATAAAAATATAATAATGAAAATAAATTCAAGAAACGAATAACCGTAACACTAGGCAGGCATAAAGGTGTAAAAACCGAAGTCTATAGACAATAGACAATAGGTGCAGGAGTAGGCCATTCGGCCCTTCGAGCCAGCCAATCAATGTGATCATGGCTGATCATTCTCAATCAGTACCCCGTTCCTGCCTTCTCCCCATACCCCCTGACTCCGCTATCATTAAGAGCTCTATCTAACTTTCTCTTGAATGCATTCAGAGAATTGGCCTCCACTGCCTTCTGAGGCAGAGAATTCCACAGATTTACAGGTCATAGAAGTTCATAGTGGGTGAGATTCATATTATGTGGTGTTTAAGGGCTGGAGAGTTGCCTTCAAGAAGCTGTTCTTGAACTTGGCTTCCTACAGTGTCCTTGGATATATCTTATCAGATTTATCTATTTTCAAACATCTTAGGACATTCAGCACCTCTTTGGGTGTAATATGGACTGTCCTCAAGACATCTCCATTCACTTTGCCAAGTTCCCAAGTCTTCATGTCTTTCTCTGCAGTAAAAACAGAGGACAAATATTCATCAAGGACCTTGCCCATCTGTTGCTGATCCACATATAGATAGCGACTTTGATTCTAAAGGGCCTATTCTCGCTCCTGTTACTCTTTCCCCTTAACATACTTACAAAATCCCTTTGGATTCTCCTGAATCTTATCTGCAACCATTGCAGCTTTGTGCATTGTCCCAACATATTAATTCCTCTCATTCCCATTAACTATATGGGCACTGATAGGACAATTCCAACTAGATGATCATCCCCCTTTTATTTCTCAGCTCCACCGAAAAGCTGGAGTAACTCAGCCGGTTAAGCAGCATCTCTGGAGAAAAGAATAGGTGACATTTCGGGTTGAGAAAATTCTCAAGTCTGAAGAAGGGCCTTGAAACGTCCCAAGTCTCAAAACGTCCCTATTCCTTTCCTCCAGAAATGCGGCCATAGTTTCCCCAGCTTTTTGTGTCTAACTGCCGTGATATTCTCCATAACCAATGAAGCAACTTCCCCCTCCTCTTTTGCCCCCAATCTCTATATCACCTGTAGAATCTGTACCCTGGAACTTTAAACTGCCAGTCCCATCCCTCCTTTGGTAAGGTTTCAATAATGGCTATAACATCCTAGTCTAGTGTGCCTATCCATCTGTTGGTGGATCCGTCTTACCTGTCAGGCATCTGGCATTGACATAAATGTAATTTAATCCAACCATCTTCCCATGATCCCTGTGTGCTCCTGCTTATCCTGTGGACTGAACCTACTGTCACTGACTTCCAGCCTCCCACCTGCCCCACTCCTGCTCTGCATCCCGTCCCCTGCCAGTCTAGTTTAAAACCTGCCGAGTAGCACCAGGAAACCATCCCACCAGGATATTCATCCTCCTCCCGTTCCGGTACAACTGTACCTCTTGTGCAGGTCATTTCTGCCGAAGGGTGCCAACTATCTCACTCCCAAATACGGGACAAGGTGACGTCACTGCCCCGCACCCTATTCCTTCTCTCTAGAGATGCTGCCTGTCCCGCTGAGTTACTCCAGCTTTTTGTGTTGGTCCCATCCTGGACTCACGCTTGTTTCACACAGAATCTCCGGTCTGTCTCCCTCACGAGTTTCCTATCAGTTTCATCCTGTCTGACTTCACCCTTCCTGTGCCTCAGAGCCAGGGCTGGTGCCACAGACCAGACTGCTACTGCTCAATGGAGAGGTTGAGTAGGCTGGGTCTCTATTCCTTGGAGCACACGAGGATGAGGGGTGATCTTATAGAGGTATAGAAATTCATGAGAGGAATAGATCGGGTGGATGCACAGAGTCTCTTGCCCAGAGTAGTGGAATAGACAATAGACAATAGACAATAGGTGCAGGAGTAGGCCATTCAGCCCTTCGAGCCAGCACCGCCATTCAATGCGATCATGGCTGATCACTCTCAATCAGTACCCCGTTCCTGCCTTCTCCCCATACCCCCTCACTCCGCTATCCTTAAGAGCTCTATCCAGCTCTCTCTTGAAAGCATCCAATGAACTGGCCTCCACTGCCTTCTGAGGCAGAGAATTCCACACCTTCACCACTCTCTGACTGAAAAAGTTCTTCCTCATCTCCGTTCTAAATGGCCTACCCCTTATTCTTAAACTGTGGCCCCTGGTTCTGGACTCCCCCAACATTGGGAACATGTTTCCTGCCTCTAATGTGTCCAATCCCCTAATTATCTTATATGTTTCAATAAGATCCCCCCTCATCCTTCTAAATTCCAGTGTATACAAGCCCAATCGCTCCAGCCTTTCAACATACGACAGTCCCGCCATTCCGGGAATTAACTTAGTGAACCTACGCTGCACGCCCTCCATAGCAAGAATATCCTTCCTCAAATTTGGAGACCAAAACTGCACACAGTACTCCAGGTGTGGTCTCACCAGGGCCCGGTACAACTGTAGAAGGACCTCTTTGCTCCTATACTCAACTCCTCTTGTTACGAAGGCCAACATTCCATTGGCTTTCTTCACTGCCTGCTGTACCTGCATGCTTCCTTTCATTGACTGATGCACTAGGACACCCAGATCTCGTTGAACTCCCCCTCCTCCTAACTTGACACCATTCAGATAATAATCTGCCTTTCTATTCTTACTTCCAAAGTGAATAACCTCACACTTATCTACATTAAACTGCATCTGCCATGTATCCGCCCACTCACACAACCTGTCCAAGTCACCCTGCAGCCTTATTGCATCTTCCTCACAATTCACACTACCCCCCAGCTTAGTGTCATCTGCAAATTTGCTAATGGTACTTTTAATCCCTTCGTCTAAGTCATTAATGTATATCGTAAATAGCTGGGGTCCCAGCACCGAACCTTGCGGTACCCCACTGGTCACTGCCTGCCATTCCGAAAGGGACCCATTTATCCCCACTCTTTGCTTTCTGTCTGTCAACCAATTTTCTATCCATGTCAGTACCCTACCCCCAATACCATGTGCCCTAATTTTGCCCACTAATCTCCTAATTGGGACCTTGTCGAAGGCTTTCTGAAAGTCGAGGTACACCACATCCACTGACTCTCCTCTGTCAATTTTCCTAGTTACATCCTCAAAAAATTCCAGTAGATTTGTCAAGCATGATTTCCCCTTCGTAAATCCATGCTGACTCGGAATGATCCCGTTACTGCTTTCCAAATGCTCAGCAATTTCGTCTTTTATAATTGACTCCAGCATCTTCCCCACCACTGATGTCAGACTAACTGGTCTATAGTTACCCGTTTTCTCTCTCCCTCCTTTCTTAAAAAGTGGGATAACATTTGCTATCCTCCAATCCACAGGAACTGATCCTGAATCTATAGAACATTGAAAAATGATCTCCAATGCTTCCACTATTTCTAGAGCCACCTCCTTAAGTACCCTGGGATGCAGACCATCAGGCCCTGGGGATTTATCAGCCTTCAGTCCCATCAGTCTACCCAAAACCATTTCCTGCCTAATGTGGATTTCCTTCAGTTCCTCCATCACCCTAGGTTCTCCGGCCCCTAGAACATTTGGGAGATTGTGTGTATCTTCCTCAGTGAAGACAGATCCAAAGTAACGGTTTAACTCGTCTGCCATTTCTTTGTTCCCCATAATAAATTCCCCTGCTTCTGTCTTCAAGGGACCCACATTTGCCTTGACTATTTTTTTCCTCTTCACGTACCTAAAAAAACTTTTGCTATCCTCCTTTATATTATTGGCTAGTTTACCCTCGTACCTCATCTTTTCTCCCCGTATTGCCTTTTTAGTTAACTTTTGTTGCTCTTTAAAAGAGTCCCAATCCTCTGTCTTCCCACTCTTCTTTGCTGTGTTATACTTCCTCTCCTTAATTTTTATGCTGTCCCTGACTTCCCTTGTCAGCCACAGGTGTCTCTTACTCCCCTTAGAGTCTTTCCACCTCTTTGGAATAAATTGATCCTGCAACCTCTGCATTATTCCCAGGAATACCTGCCATTGCTGTTCTACCGTCTTCCCTGCTAGGGCCTCCTTCCAGTCAATTTTGGCCAGCTCCTGCCTCATGCCTCTGTAATCCCCTTTGCTATACTGTAATACCGACACTTCCGATTTTCCCTTCTGCCTTTCCATTTGCAGAGTAAAACTTATCATGTTGTGATCACTGCCTCCTAATGGCTCTTTTACCTCTAGTCCCCTTATCAGATCAGGATCATTACACAACACTAAATCCAGAATTGCCTTCTCCCTGGTAGGCTCCAGTACAAGCTGTTCTAAGAATCCATCTCGAAGGCACTCTACAAACTCTCTTTCCTGGGGTCCATTTCCAACCTGATTTTCCCAGTCTACCTGCATGTTGAAATCTCCCATAACCACCGTAGCATTACATTTTTGACACGCCAATTTTATCTCCTGATTCAACTTGCACCCTATGTCGAGGCTACTGTTTGGGGGCCCATTAGGGTCTTTTTACCCTTACAATTTCTCATTTCTATCCATACTGATTCAACATCTCCTGATTCTATGTCACCCCTTGCAAGGGAATGAATATCATTTCTTACCATCAGAGCAACCCCACCCCCTCTGCCCACCTGTCTGTCTTTTCTATACATTGTGTACCCCTGAATATTCAGTTCCCAGCCCTGGTCCTCTTGTAGCCATGTCTCAGTGATCCCTACAACATCATACTTGCCCATGACTAACTGAGCCTCAAGCTCATCCACTTTATTTTTTATACTACGCGCATTTAAGTACAACACTTTAACTTCTGTATTTACCTCCCCTCTCACATCGGTCACAATTGGCCCTGCCCTTAATTTCTTTTCCCCTCTAGAACTTCTGTTCCCATTCTTCCGAGAGTCTTTTGCAATATCTCCTGTATTCCCTTTTACCTCATCTTCATATTCACAATTTGTTAACCCCTCCCCCCCACTACTTAGTTTAAAGCCACAGGTGTCACACTAGCAAACCTGCCTGCCAGAATGTTTGTCCCCCTGCTGTTAAGATGTAACCCGTCCCTTTTGTACAAGTCACCCCTAGCCCAGAAGAGATCCCAGTGGTCCAGAAATCTAAATCCCTGCTCTCTGCACCAGCCCCTCAGCCATAAATTCATACCCTCTATCTCTCTGTTCCTGGCCTCACCAGCACGAGGTACCGGTAGCAGTCCAGAGATAACCACCTTCGACGTCCTACTTCTCAGTGTTTTTCCCAACTCTCTAAACTCCCGCTGTAGCACCTCCTTCCTCTTCCGCCCGACGTCATTCGTGCCCACATGCACAACGACTTCAGGTTGATCGCCTTCCCTCACTAGGATTTTCTGAAGCCGGTCCGTGATGTGTTGAACCCTGGCACCAGGGAGGCAACAGACCATCCTCAAGTCCCTCCTGCTGCCACAGAATCTTCTGTCCGTCCCTCGGACGATGGAGTCACCGACCACTACGGCTCTTCCTGACTTCGGTCTCCCCTGTCGAGTATCCTTGCCAATCAAGAACCAGAGGACATAGGTTCAAGGTGAAGGGGAAAAGATTTATTTGGATTCTGAGGGGTAACTTTTTCGCACAAAGGGTGGTGGGTGTAAGGAACAAGCTGCCAGAGGAGGTAGTTGAGGCTGGGACTATCCCAATGTTTAAGAAACAGTTAGACAGGTGCATGGATAGGACAGGTTTGGAGGGATATGGACCAAACGCAGGTGGGACTAATGTAGCTGGGACATGTTGGCCTGTGTGGGCGAATTGGGCCGAAGGACCTGTTTCCACACTGTATCACTCGATGACTCTCTGACTCTAACTGTATCTAAAGGATGTATTGTTTTCAAGGGGAATAGCCACAGGGGATTCTTGCACTCTGAACCCCATTCCTTGTGGAAATAACCACTTCACGGTACCCATTTTCTTTATAGTGCTCAGTCTGAGGTCGTACAGGTACAGATCCATTTCCCTCATGTGGTAGTCAGGAGTTGCGGTTGGATGCATTTCCTCAGGAGCAGGGACACTGGTAGTTTCCCTGACTTCCCACATCCTGCAGTGTGAGCAGACCACTGCCCAGTCTGCCATCCCCACTGCACTAAGACCAAAGAAGAGTTACGGAGAACAAGGGACCTAACCTTAACCTGCCCTCACCCTCTACTCCGCAAGCTCACTGAAGCCTCTCGAGCCAAAGCCTCAACACTTACCCACAAACACAGCACTTCACCTCAACAAACACAGAAGCAAAATGCTGGAGTAACTCAGCAGGACAGTCAGCATCTCTGGAGAGAAGGAATGGGTGAAAAATTTCAGCTTGAGACCCTTCTTCTGGGTCATCACCCATTCCTTCTCTCCAGAGATGTTGCCTGTCCTGCTGAGTTATTCCAGCATTTTGTTTCTATCTTCAGTGTAAACCACTGCAGTTCCTTCCCACACACCACCTCAACAGACAGCCTCTGCTCACATGGCCTCTCCCAAATGGCTGGTCCATTAGGGTCTACATTCCTTTTATACACCATGTATCTTACATACAACATGTCTTGCATATATTCCCCACTCAGAATTCTCTCCAGTAACTTTCCCACCACAGATGTTAGGCTTGCTGGTTGTGACAGTGCCCTTTCCCTTGGATGGTGCTCTGATCCCTATTCACTGGGCCAAACCCAAGATGATCAGCGCTCCCATGTGGTGAAGACTGGGTTGCTTGTAAGAAACTCTAGACCCCTAGTGCCTCTACTGAGGCTAAGGCTGTGGCTGGGACAAGCCTGAGATGCCAGATCCTCTTCCTGTCCACAGACAACGAGGGACTGTGCCCACACACACACACATGAACGCACGCACACACGCACGCACGCACACACACACACACACGCACACGCACACACGCGCAAGAAACCTGAGACCATCAGCGCCTCCTCTTAAGACAAGGGTGAACTGCAGCGAGAAGCCTCAGATCGCCACGCCTCCTTCTTCAAAAACCAGAACTGAGCTGCTGGGACAAGCCCGAGATGGCCGAGGTCACCCCACATAGAAGGTCAGCGCCCCCATGTGGCCCTGGACTTTCTTACCATTGTAAATAAAATATATCGTGTGGGTTCAGCCCACAGTAAGAGTCGGTGTGGTCACTGCCGAGCCCAGCGTCTTCCCCAACAACATGTAGATACATAGATACATAGAAACAGAGACACATGGACACATAGACACATGGACACATAGACACATGGACACATGGACACATAGACACATGGACACATAGACACATGGACACATAGACACATGGACACATAGACACATGGACACATAGACACATGGACACATGGACACATGGACACATAGACACATGGACACATGGACACATGGACACATGGACACATGGACACATAGACACATGGACATATAGACACATGGACACATGGACACATAGACACATGGACACATAGACACATGGACACATAGACACATAGACACATGGACACATAGACACATGGACACATGGACACATAGAAACATGGACACATAGACACATGGACACATAGACACATGGACACATAGACACATGGACACATGGACACATAGACACATGGACACATGGACACATAGACACATAGACACATGGACACATGGACACATAGACACATGGACACATGGACACATAGACACATGGACACATAGACACATGGACACATAGACACATGGACACGTAGACACATGGACACATAGACACATGGATACATAGACACATGGACACATAGACACATGGACACATAGACACATGGACACATAGACACATGGACACGTAGACACATGGACACATAGACACATGGACACATGGACACATGGACACGTAGATACATAGACACAAAACTACAAACTACAAACTGGAAAACTGCACTCTTTGCTCCGATACTCAACTCCTCTCGTTATGAAGGCCAACATGCCTTTAGCTTTCTTCACTGCCTGTTGTACCTGCATGCTTACTTTCAGTGACTTATGTACAGCTCTCATTGTACTTCCCCTTTTCCTAACCTAACAACATTCAGATAGTAATCAGCCTTCCTGTTCTTGCCACCAAAGTGAATAACCTCACATTTATCCACATTATACTGCATCTGCCTTGCATCTGCCCACTCACACAACCTGTCCAAGTCACCCTGCAACCTCATAGCATCCTCCTCACAGTTCATACTGCCACTCAGCTTTGTGTCATCAGCAAATTTGCTAATGTTACTTTAATTCCTTCTTCTAAATAATTAATGTATATAGTAAATAGCTGCGGTCCCAGCACCGAGCCTTGCGGTACCCCACTAGTCACTGCCTGCCATTCTGAAAGGGACCCGTTAATCCCTACTCTTTGTTTCCTGTCTGCCAACCAATTTTCTATCCATGTCAGCACCCTACCCCCAATACCATGTGCTCTAATTTTGCCCACTAATCTCCTCTGTGGGACCTTATCAAAGGCTTTCTGAAAGTCAAGGTACACCACATCCACTGGCTCTCCCTTGCCCATTTAACTTGTTACATCCTCAAAAAATTCCAGAAGATTAGTCAAGCATGATTTCCCCTTCATAAATCCATGCTGACTTGGACCAATCTTGCTACTGCCATCCAAATGCACTGCTATTACATCTTTGATAATTGATTCCAGCATCTTTTCTACCACTGATGTCAGGCTAACTGGTCTATAATTCCCTGCTTTCTCTCTCCCTCCTTTCTTAAAAAGTGGGATAACATTAGCTACCCTCCAATCCACAGGAACTGATCCAGAATCTATAGAACATTGGAAAATGATCACCAATGCGTCCACGATTTCTAGAGCCCCTCCTTGAGTACCCTGGGATGCAGACCATCAGGCCCTGGGGATTTATCAGCCTTCAGACCCGTCAGTCCACTAAACACCATTTTCTGACTAACATGAATTTCCTTCAGTTCCTCCATCACCCTAGGTCCTCTGTCCCCTAATACATCTGGGAGATTGTTTGTGTCTTCCTTAGTGAAGACAGAAGCAAAGTGTCTGTCCAACTCATCTGCCATTTCCTTGTTCCCCATAATAAATTCACCTGCTTCTGTCTTCAAGGGACCCACATTTGTCTTAACTATTTTTTTTCCCCTTCACATACCTAAAGAAGCTTTTACTGTCCTCCTTTATATTCTTGGTGAGCTTACCTTCAGTATAATGGTGTATGTTCCTTGGCTTTTCCTTCTTAAATAGTTGCACAACATTAGCCACCTTCTAGTCTTCGGCCACCTTGTCCGTGTCCAACAACGTTTCATGCTGGGACCGCAGCTATTTACAATGTACCTCAATGACTTGGATGAAGGGATTAAAGTACCATTAGCAAATTTGCAGATGATACAAAGCTGGGTGGCAGTGTGAACTGTGAGGAAGATGCTATGAGGTTGCAGGGTGACTTGGACAGGTTGTGTGAGTGGGCGGATGCATGGCAGATGCAGTTTAATGTGGATAAGTGTGAGGTTATCCACTTTGGTGGTAAGAATAGGAAGGCAGAGTATTATCTGAATGGTGTCAAGTTAGGAAAAGGGGATGTACAATGAGATCTGGGTGTCCTAGTGCATCAGTCACTGAAAGGAAGCATGCAGGTACAGCAGGCAGTGAAGAAAGCTCATGGAATGTTGGCCTTCATTTATCTCATTATGTTTTACACTAATGATTTGGTTTTTTGCACAGTCGTATTTCTTTTAGAAATTATGTGTACAATTTATGTATAACTAGACCAAGTGGACCCATTGGGCCCAAACCTCTCCTGCATTGGTGCAGCACCCTCTCCTCCCCCACTCTCCCCTCCCCTCTCCCCCCCCAACTCCCCCCTCCCACCCCACTCTCCCCTCCCCTCTTCCCCCTCCATCCCTCCCTTCCTCCCCCTCCCTCCACTCCCCCCTCCCCCCTCCCTCCCCCCTCCCCTCCCCTCCCCTCTCCCCTCCCCCCTTCCTCCACCCCCTCCCTCCAGCCCCCCTCCCCTCCTCCCTCCCCTCCCCTCCCCCTCCCCCTTCCCCTCTCCCCACTCCACCCCCCTTAACCCCCGTTATTCCCCTTCCCTCCACCCCCTCTCCACCCCCCTCTCTTCCCCCTTCCCCTCTCCTCCCCTCCCCCCCTTCCCCTCCCCCCTTCCCACCCCCTCTCAATCCCACTCAACCCCCCCTTATCCCCCCTCCCTCCTCCCCCCTCCTCCCCTCCCTCCCTCCCTCCCTCCCTTCCTCCCTCCCCCTTTGCCTGAGTCTGTGTGCCTGTGAGGTTGCTGCCGGCAAGATTTTTCATTGTGCCTGTACCTCAGTGTACCTGTACCTAGGGTTGCTAACTTCTTCATTCCCAAATACGGGACTTAGCGAGTTGCAAAACAGTAAATGTGGATGTCAAGAATAAAACATTCCATAATCCTATAAATGTTGATATATTTTGATTACCTTTTGAGCACACTGGAAATATCGTAATTAATCATTAGAAATGCTGTAAATGTGGATGTCAAGAATAAAACATTCCATAATCCTATAAATGTTGATATATTTTGATTATATCCATTGGTGGAGCGGGAGCACGCGGCCGCTGGCTGGGTGAGGTCACGTGGGGCGCGGGGCGGTGACGTCACCCTCTGTCTCTTCTTTGGGAGTGAGGAAGTTGGCAACCCTACTAATACGGGACAAGGGTGGCAGCCCAATTTAGCCCAAAATACAGGATGTCCCAGCTAATACGGGACAGTTGGCAACCCTACATATCATATATATACAGCCGGAAACAGGCCTTTTCGGCCCACCAAGTCCGTGCCGCCCAGTGATCCCCGCACATTAACACTATCCTACACCCACTAGGGACAATTTTTTTAAACATTTACCCAGCCAATTAACCTACATACCTGTACGTCTTTGGACGTACCTCACATGACAATAAACCTGACTTTGACTTCATTTGATTTAATTTAGTGCTAGCTTGATTTTGCAAAAATTCTTGAGTGGCTTTTGGCTGGAAATACTAAATAGGACCTCTGGTGTCAACATCAGGCATTACAAATGGACTATTTCTGAATCTGAATCTGAATCTGAATTACCTTTATTGTCATTCAAAATGAATTGAATGAAAATCATTTGCCACGCAGCCACAACAGTACAGAGTAACGGACACAAGACACACAATTTTAACACAAACATCCATCACAGTGACTCCTCCAGACACCCCCTCACTGTGATGGAAGGCAAAAAAAATCTTCTCTCTTCCCCCATGCTTCTCCCACTAAACACTCTTGACACTTGACTTGTGATTTTTAGTTTAAAACAGCATTTCTAATGATTAATTACGATATTTCCAGTGTGCTCAAAAGGTAATCAAAATATATCAACATTTATAGGATTATGGAATGTTTTATTCTTGACATCCACATTTACTGTTTTGCAACTCGCTAAGTTAATTTCACTTCCAGCATTCTCTGTTTATATTAGATTGTTTGAATTATATTGGTTGGTGAATAAAAATTAACCATGGCAGTGAGAAACCTCTCCTGCTTTGCAAATAGTGCTATAAGTTGTTTTCGTTCAGAGAAATGTAGAAGGATTGACATCTATGAACCGGAAAGATGTATGCCTGTGGAAACCATGAAATGTAGAAACCATGGTGCAAGCCACTGGATGCAGTTAACATCTTATCGGGCAGCACGGTGTTGCAGCGGTGGAGTTGCTGCCTTACAGCACCAGACACCCAGGTTCGATTCTGACTACGGGTGCTGTCTGAATGGAATTTATACCTTCTCTCCGTTTACTCCGGGAGTTCCAGTTTCCTCCCACACTCCAAAGGTTTGTAGGTTAATTGGCTTGGTAAAATTATAATTTGCCCCTGGTGTGTGTGGGATAGTGTTAGTGCATGGAGATCGCTGGTCGGCAGGGACTTGGTGGGCCGAAGGGCCTGCTTCACTAAAACTAAAAACAAAATCGTCCGACAACTGGATAACTAAATAATGTCTTAGCCTTTCATACACTATTTCCATATGCTAAGAAGAATGGCAGAAACATTTATATTTTACAGGGACTTAATTTTATTCGTGTTCCTTGCTGACAAACTCGGCCAATTGCCACCTTGATATAAAAACTGTCACTCTCACTTCACTGACAGACCTCAGTTTTTTAAAATATTTGGATCAAGGCATTAAAGAGTTTTGGCAGAACACAATCTAAGCATAGAAACGTGGTTTAGTTAGGAGATACAGCCCGGAAACGGGACGCTCGGCCCACCAAGTCTGTGCCAGCCCGCAATCCCCGCACACTAACACTATCCTACACACACTCGGGGCTATTTACAATTATACCCAAACCAATTAACCTGCAAACCTGTCGGTCTTTGGAGTGTGGAAGGAAACTGGTGATCCTGGAGAAAACCCAGGCAGGTCACGGGGAGAACGTACAAACTCCGTACAGACAAGCACCCGTAGACAGGATCGAACCCGGGTCTCTGGCGCTGTAGGGCTCCACCACCATGTGGCACGTTATTAATGAGTAGGTGTCATTTTCACTGGTATTAGTTTTGTTGATTTGCTGCCAGCTGTAAAAGGGAAAACGGCAATAAATAATCAGAGAGGATTTGTCCTGTCCTTATCAACAAGAGAGTTGGGATATCACTGTTCTAACTGTATAGAAAAAAACTGGTTATCGACATATCTAATTCTGGATTACAGGCTTTAACATTGCTTTAACAGAACACTGTCAGAGTGCAGTGCCTTTACAATATCCAAAGTTGTCAGGTTTCATTAAAATATCCAAAATGTTTATATACTTCTTAATGTCATGTTAAGGGAATAGAATTGGTTGCAAACTGGATTCTGGGATAGTGAGGATCTCAGTATATTAGGTAACTTATTCTTTTTAAAAATGAACAGCCTTTTCTTTATACTTCCTCCTTATCAATTTTTTATCACATTGAAAGTCGACCAAGATTCTACTTACGATGGTTTTGCAAAATCCATTTGTTTACCGATGGTGGAACAGCATGCAGGAGTATCACAGCTGAAGTAACAGGCCAAGAGGGCCAGTGGCACAAGCTCATGTGAACATGAGTTTTAAAAATCCAGTCCATGAATATGGAATATGGAATGCAAACCTAACCATCAGTAATGATGATCGTGAAACTACTGGATTATGGAAAAATGCACATGTTTCTTTTATGTTCTTTGGGGAAGAAAATCTTAACCCGGTCGGCCCCACATGAGATCCTGACCCACAGAAATATGAGTAATAATCATTTGCCTTCTGAAACCCTACAGCAAATCACTCAATTTGAGGTGATTTGGTAAATGTTGGCCTTGCCTTCAATGGTATCAGTCCATGAATAATATAAAATTCTTTGTTTTGCGCTCTGTCTCTTTCAAAGTGTCACAAAATTGGTTCCACATCTTCCTGATAATACTTTAACTGCTAATTTGGCCTAGAAAAACTTTGGGTTCCTTAGAGCGATGCAGTGTGGAAACAGGCCCTTTGGCCTAATTTGCCCACACCGACCAACATATCCCAGCTACACTGGTCCCACCTGCCCGCGTTTAGCCCATAATCCTCCAAAACGGTCCTATCCATGTACCTGTCTAACTGTTTCCTAAATGTTGGGATAATCCCTGCCTCAACTACCTCCTCTGGGAGCTTATTCCATACACCCACCAGCCTTTGTGTGAAAAAGTTACCCCTCATATTCCTATTACATCTTTTCCACTTCACCTTGAACCTATGTCCACTGGTCCTCGATTCACCTACTCCGGGCTGATTTGTACTGATCCTTGTACTGATTTATTCTTGTACAGTCTTCTTGCCCTTTTAATTTGTTTCTTTCAGTTCTGTGCAGCCTTAAAATTCAGCTTGATTCACCTTTCATAGAATTATAGAAGACTGATGACGCAGAAAAAGCCCCATCACCTGCTTACATTATCCTGTACAGTATATAAAAAGAGCAAACTGATCTCAGCTGTCTGCAGGTCATGTACGTTCAAGTATTGTTCCAATATTTTTTTAATGTGATGAGAGTTTCTTCCTCTGTCAGCCTTTCAGGTGATGGATTTCAAAGCCGATATCAGGGCTTCTGCAATGTCAGCTAAAGTCTAAAGTCCGAAACGTCACCCATTCCTTCTCTCCAGAGATGCTGTCTGTCCCGCTGAATCACTTAAATGTTGGGATAGTCCTTGCTTCAACTATCTCCTCTGGCAGCTTGTTCCATACACCCACCACCCTTTGTGTGAAAAAGTTACCCCTCATATTAGACATTTTGTGTCTACCTTCTGCAATGATAATTGTGTACTGCATCCATGTCAGAGAGAGACAAAGGACCATGAGACTTTCACTTGTGTAATATGGAGCCACTGAGCTGCCGGCCTAGTTATTGAAGACAGGTTTGCCCTTCTAGAAGTGCGCCCATTCCTTTGTTCTCGGAGTTGGTCATGCCTCATTCAGGGCAATGAGAACACTATCAATGACCAAATAACATAATCTATTCCTTCTCTCCAGAGATGCTGCCTGTCCCGCTGAGTTACTCCAGCATTTTGTGTCTGTCTTTGGCATAAGCCAGCATCTGCAGTTACTTCCAACACATTATCAAAGCATCTGAGTTCCCAGGCTATGAAGCAACGATCAGTTCTGTCACTATTGGGAATGTCCATATGAAGTGGAACTTTCCTCTGCATAACCTCTTGCTATTAATTTCCACACAACAGAACCTGCGCTCCAGTCATCGCGGAGTCCCTTTCCTTTGGATCAAGACAGCCATATCTTTAAGCCCATGTTGTAATTAGCGTGCAATGGCAATCACATGTTAAAGGAAGTCCCAGCCCATGAACATTATCTGTGCACTTCCCTCAGAAGGGAAGTTGCTGATGACATTGAGCAGCATGGAGAAATGCCAAACAGTTACGTAGACATCAGCCAGCACACCTCTACCTTGCCATGAGAAACTGCTATTTGGTCCTTAACTACATAACCTGAATCGATCAGAATGATCCTGCAGCAAATAGAATGAGCCATTGGATGGAACCAAAGAGAAACGGCAACATTGTGAAATCAGAACAGTTTGAAAATGATGTTTGCATGAAATAGGGAGATAACAAAATAAGACCAGAGAAATACTGGAACTGTTTAGCTCTTTCCAAGTGTGAAAATAGTGTAGTTTTTCATTGTTATGTAGTTCATGTTCCAAAGTACAAGACACTAAACACACAACCTAAAGTGTACCATCTGAATTGTGACTTGTGTTAGTGGTTTATGAGTTAGATCTTGTAAATCTTTCTTGGGTAAATATAGCTTGAAGAAATGTCTTCTCCAGATTTCAACAGGTTTACTCTTCACTGGTAGTTAATTGCTTATTTAGCTATGCAAATTAAAGCCCAGACTTCATTGATAGAGTTAGTTCTAAATGTTTTAAAAATATATTAAACATAGAACATTCTGGAGGGGGAGGGTGAGCAGCCAGTTGTCGTGGTGCACATTGGCACCAACGATATAGATAAAAAACGGGATGAGGTCCTACAAGGTGAATTTAGGGAGCTCGGAGATAAACTAAAAAGTAGGACCTCAAAGGTAATAATCTCTGGATTACTACCAGTGCCACGTGCTAGACAGAGTAGAAATAGGAGGATATTTCAGATGAATACGTGGCTTGAAAAATGGTGCAAGGGAGAGGGATTTGAATTTCTGGGACATTGGAACCAGTTCTGGGGGAGGTGGGACCGTTACAAGCAGGACGGTCTGCACCTGAGCTGGAATGGAACCAATGTCCTTGGGGGAGTGTTTGCTAGTGCTGTCGGGGAGGATTTAAACTAATATGGCAGGGGGATGGGAACAAGAGCAGAGAGACAGAGGGGTGCAAAATGAGGGTAGAAACAATAGGTAGCAAGGTGAAAAGTAAAAGTGGCAGGCAGACAAATCCAGGGCAACAATCAAAAAGGGCCACTTTTCAACATAATTGTTTAAGGGGTAAGAGTGTTGTAAAAACAAGCCTGAAGGCTTTGTGTCTCAATGCAAGGAGTATACGTAATAAGGTGGATGAATTAAATGTGGAGATATTTATTAATGATTATGATATAGTTGGGATTACGGAGACATGGCTCCAGGGTGACCAAGGCTGGGAGCTCAACATCCAGGGATATTCTATATT
Organism: Rhinoraja longicauda; assembly: GCF_053455715.1. NCBI lineage: Eukaryota > Metazoa > Chordata > Chondrichthyes > Rajiformes > Arhynchobatidae > Rhinoraja > Rhinoraja longicauda. The sequence goes on from NC_135972.1 coordinate 39,435,915, forward strand.
CAGGCGGGATAGACAGAAAGGAAAAGGAGGTGGGGTAGCGTTGCTGGTTAGAGAGGAGATTAACACAGTGGAAAGGAAGGACATTAGCTCGGAAGATGTGGAATCGATATGGGTAGAGCTGCGAAACACTAAGGGGCAGAAAACGCTAGTGGGAGTTGTGTACAGGCCACCTAACAGCAGTAGTGAGGTTGGGGATGGCATCAAACAGGAAATTAGAAATGCGTGCACTAAAGGTGCAGCAGTTATAATGGGTGACTTCAATCTACATATAGATTGGGTGAACCAAATTGGCAGGGGTGCTGAGGAAGAGGATTTCTTGGAATGTATACGGGATAGTTTTCTAAACCAACATGTCGAGGAACCAACGAGAGAGCAGGCCATTCTAGACTGGGTATTGAGTAATGAGGAAGGGTTAGTTAGCAGTCTTGTTGTGCGAGGCCCCTTGGGCAAAAGTGACCATAATATGGTGGAGTTCTTCATTAGGATGGAGAGTGAAAAAGTCAATTCAGAAACAAGTGTTCTGAACTTAAAGAAAGATAACTTTGAGGGTATGAGACGTGAATTGTCCAAGATAGACTGGCAATTTATACTTAAAGGGTTGACGGTGGACAAACAATGGAAGGCATTTAAAGATTGCATGGATGAACTATAAAAATTGTTCATCCCAGTTTGGCAAAAGAACAAACCAGGAAAGGTAGTGCATCCGTGGCTAACAAGGGAAATCAAGGATAGTATTAAAACAAAAGATGAAGCATATAAATTAGCCAGAAAAAGTATCATACCAGAGGACTGGGAGAAATTCAGAGTCCGGCAGAGGAGGACAAAGGGCTTAATTAGGAAAGGGAAAATAGATTATGAGAGAAAACTGGCAGGGAACATAAAAACTGGCTGCAAAAGCTTTTATAGATATGTGAAGAGAAAAAGACTAGTTAAGACAAATGTAGGACCCTTGCAGTCGGAAACAGGTGAATTGATCATAGGGAACAAGGAGATGGCAGACCAATTGAACAACTACTTTGGTTCTGTCTTCACTAAGGAAGACATAAACAATCTGCCGGAAATAGCAGGGGACCGGGAGTCTAACGAGGTGGAGGAACTGAGGGAAATCAAGGTTAGTCGGGAAGTATTGTTAGGTAAATTAAATGGATTAAAGGCCGATAAATCCCCAGGGCCAGATAGGCTGCATCCCAGAGTGCTTAAGGAAGTAGCCTCAGAAATAGTGGATGCATTAGTGATAATTTTTCAAAACTCTTTAGATTCTGGAGTAGTTCCTGAGGACAGGAGGGTAGCTAATGTAACCCCACTTTTTAAAAAGGGAGGGAGAGAGAAAACGGGGAATTATAGACCAGTTAGCCTAACATCGGTAATGGGGAAAATGCTAGAGTCAGTTATTAAAGATGTGATAGCATCACATTTGGAAAGTGGTGAAATCATCAGACAAAGTCAGCATGGATTTATGAAAGGCAAATCATGCCTGACGAATCATAGAATTTTTCGAGGATGTAACTAGTAGAGTGGATAAGGGAGAACCAGTCGATGTGTTATATCTGGACTTTCAGAAGGCCTTCGACAAGGTCCCACATAGGAGATTGGGGTACAAACTTAAAGCACACGGTATTGGGGGTTCAGTGTTGAGGTGGATAGAGAATTGGTTGGCGGACAGGAAGCAAAGAGTAGGAATAAACGGGTCCTTTTCGGAATGGCAGGCAATGACTAGTGGGGTACCGCAAGGCTCAGTGCTGGGACCCCTGTTATTTACAATATATATCAATGATTTGGACGAGGGAATTGAATGCAACATCTCTAAGTTTGCGGATGACACGAAGCTGGGTGGCAGTGTTAGCTGCGAGGAGGATGCTAGGAGGCTGCAGAGTGACTTGGATAGATTAGGCGAGTGGGCAAATGCATGGCAGATGCAATATAATGTGGATAAATGTGAGGTTATCCACTTTGGCGGCAAGAACAGGAAAGCAGAGTATTACCTGAATGGTGGCCAATTAGGAAAAGGGGAGATGCAACGTGACTTGGGTGTCATGGTGCACCAGTCATTGAAAGCAAGCGTGCAGGTGCAGCAGGCAGTGAAGAAAGCGAATGGTATGTTAGCATTCATAGCAAGAGGATTTGAGTATAGGAGCAGGGAGGTTCTGCCGCAGTTGTACAGGGCCTTGGTGAGACCGCACCTGGAGTATTGTGTACAGTTTTGGTCTCCTAATCTGAGGAAAGACATTCTAGCCTTAGAGGGAGTACAGAGAAGGTTCACCAGATTGATCCCTGGGATGGCAGGACTTTCATATGAAGAAAGACTGGATAGACTAGGCTTGTACTCGCTGGAATTTAGAAGGCTGAGGGGGGATCTTATAGAAACATATAAAATTCTTAAGGGGTTGGAGAGGCTAGATGCGGGAAGATTGTTCCCGATGTTGGGGAAGTCCTGAACTAGGGGTCACAGCTTAAGGATAAGGGGGAAGTCTTTTAGGACTGAGATGAGAAAACATTTCTTCACACAGAGAGTGGTGAGTCTGTGGAATTCTCTGCCACAGAAGGTAGTTGAGGCCAGATCATTGGCTATATTTAAGAGGGAGTTAGATGTGGCCCTTGTGGCTAAAGGGATCAGGGGGTATGGAGAGAAGGCAGGTACAGGTTACTGAGCTGGATGATCAGCCATGATCATATTGAATGGCGGTGCAGGCTCGAAGGGCCGAATGGCCTACTCCTGCACCTATTTTCTATGTTTCTATGTTTCTATTAAACAAATTTAACAGTATTAAGACACTTATTTTTATACTGAGGATGAAGGAACCTTGTCAAATATCAGTCAAATCTGCTGGAGATTTTGATAGTTTTATCATGGATAGGCAACGTTTCAAGTCAAACTCATTTCAGACCTGAAATGTTACCTATCCATGTTCTCCCGAGATGCTGCCTGACCTGCTGTTACATTGTGTATTTTTTTTGTAAACCAGCCGCATCTACAGTTTCTTGTTCCAACAGTGTGAGGATAAATTCCATATGCCGCTCATCACACTGTTTAGACAATAGACAATAGACAATAGGTGCAGGAGTAGGCCATTCGGCCCTTCTAGCCAGCACCACCATTCAATGTGATCACGGCTGATCATTCCCGTTTGGGGTTATGTTTAATTCCACGTCATTGTGTGGCTGTAGTTAGTCAGATGACCAGATGACTGCTCAATTTCCAAACATTATTAAACACGTGATAGGGCTTTACTGTATTATTTAGTGTTCCGATACATTTTTCATTGTCATTTTGCAATATATTTTTATCTATGAAATTGTCCAAGTTGGAACAAAAAAAACTTCTAAGAATATCATTAAAAAAATTCCCATGACAATGTGATTATGGGTTTCATTGGGAAAACCATTATTGAGTATAATTTAGATTTGATTGTTCCATCTGATAAACTCCAATAGTTATGGAAATATTAACATCTTGCTTTTCAAAAATATTCTCTTAAAAGGCTCATACCAAATGCTTTTAGGCTGTAGGAAATAGGAAACTCCATTGATTTAGGAAAGAGGAAGTATAATTGTAGAAGTACATTTACAGTATGTGTCAGTCTGACACAGTCCACAGTGTTGACTGGAAATCGGACTGGATATCTCAGTGAAGGTCACAATTACAGCACTCAGAGTGGAAGCACATCAGAAATTGATATTCAGGTAGGATGCATTTCCTTTCCCTAAATAGTGTATTTCATTCATATCGAATGTTGCTCAGCCATCACTACTGTAGCATACGTGTGAGTTGTTTAAACAAAATATAACTGTTGTAAAATTATAATTAGAGTAATAGAATCATAAATTGATTCAGTGTGGAAACAGTCCCTTCGGCCCAACTCACCCACACCGGCCAACAATGTCTCAGCTACCCTAGTCCCACTTGCCTGCGCTTGGAACATAACCCTCCAAACCTGTCCTATCCAAGTACCTGTCCAATTGTTTCTTAAACGATGGGATAGTGCCTGCCTCAACTACCTCTTCTGGCAGCTTGTTCAATGCACCCACCACCCTTTGTGTGAAAAAGTTACCCCTCGGATTCCTATTAAATCCTTTCCCCTTCACCTTGAACCTATGTCCTCTGGTCCTCAATTCCCCTACTCTGGGTAAAAGACTGTGCATCTACCCGATCTATTCCTCTCATGATTTTGTATACCTCTATAAGATCTCCCCTCATCCTCCTACGCTCCATGGAATAGAGACCCAGCCTACTCAACCTCTCCCTATAGCTCACACCCTCTAGTCCTGGCAACATCCTCGTAAATCTTCTCTGAACCTTTTCAAGCTTGAAATTTAAGAAATGTATTATACAATAAAAATAGTTATGTAGACACAAAATGTTGGAGTAACTCAGCGGGACAGGCAGCATCTCTGGAGAGAAGGAATGGGTGACGATTTGGGTCGAGACCCTTCTTCAGACCTTGACCCAAAAAGTTGCCCATTCCTTCTCTCCAGAGATGCTGTCTGTCCCGCTGAGTTACTCCAGCATTTTGTGTCTACCTTCAATTTATACCAGCACCTGCTGCTCTTTCCTACAAAAATAGTTATGTGATACATTGGGATTTTCAAAAGGCTCTCAATAGTTTATACACCAAAGCAACATCACCAAACTTGAACAGGTGATAAACAACTGAATGGATAATACTGTACACCGGCCATCATTCAGCTAAGACGCATTTGGCATTGAAGAATAACGACCCAGGCAGGCATACATTGGGAAGTGGTGTTCCATGGGGAATGAGTGCGAGCATATTTTATTCACAATTTAAAGTACCAATTTGGGTTTGGAAATCAGAATTATAATTTCAATACTTGCAGGTAATGCCAAATTGGAAGAAATAATTTGTACAAGGAAGAATATAGCAAAATACAGTAAGGCATTATCAAACGAGAGCATGGGCTTCCAATTCTCAAAATAATCTTAGTTTATATGAAGTGTCGTCTACCAGTGGTCTACCATCTATTCAGCATGGTCTACTATCTTACATTCTTATATATGGTATGATTGTGCCTAATATATAGCAGATTGTCATTGAACTGTGTGCAAGAAAATAATTTCACTGTGCTCAGGTGCATGTGAAAATAAAGTGCCACTGCAGTGCAGCATTTTGTTGGGACTAATAACATTGGGTGGCAGTGGTGTAGCGGTAGAGCTGATGCCTCACACCACCAGAGACCCAGGTTCAATCCTGACTACGGGTGGTGTCAGTGTGGAGTTTATATGTTCTCCCCGTGACCGATTGGGTTTTCTCCAGGTGCTCTGGTTTCTTCCCACATTCCAAAGACACGGATGTTTGTAGGTTAATTGGCTGCTGTAAATTGCCCCTGGTGTGTAGGATGTGAAAATGGTGTAACATAGAACTAGTGAGCGGGTGGGTGATCAATGGCTGGAGTGGACTGGGTGGACTCAAGCACCTCTAAAAATTAAAACTAAACTTTAAGAATTGAGATTACATGTTGCTTGGAAGATTAACTTGGACCCCTGTTGCTTGGACCCCTGTTGCTTGGACCTCCTGTTGCTTGGACCTCCTGTTGCTTGGACCTCCTGTTGCTTGGACCTCCTGTTGCTTGGACCTCCTGTTGCTTGGACCTCCTGTTGCTTGGACCTCCTGTTGCTTGGACCTCCTGTTGCTTGGACCTCCTGTTGCTTGGACCTCCTGTTGCTTGGACCTCCTGTTGCTTGGACCTCCTGTTGCTTGGACCTCCTGTTGCTTGGACCTCCTGTTGCTTGGACCTCCTGTTGCTTGGACCTCCTGTTGCTTGGACCCATTAAATGGGATAGAGTTTCAATTGAATTGAGAGACACAGATACACAAATTACTAAACAGGCAGCACATGTTAACAAGTTCATTACTAAAGCAATTAAGCATTGGGGTTCATTTTTAAAAGGATAGAATTGTGAAGTGGGGAAGTTATGTGAAACCTGTGGAACTTTCATTTACATGGAGTAATATTCAAAGTTGTACAGGATTGTAGAGGGCTGAGGAAACAATTGCTGAATAGTTAGTTGAACAGGAAAAATATATGGGCGGCACGGTAGCGCAGCGGTAGAGTTGCTGCTTTACAGCGAATGCAGCGCCGGAGACTCAGGTTCGATCCTGACTACGGGCGCTGCACTGTAAGGAGTTTGTACGTTCTCCCCGTGACCTGCGTGGGTTTTCTCCGAGATCTTCGGTTTCCTCCCACACTCCAAAGACGTACAGGTATGTAGGTTAATTGCTGGGTAAATGTAAAAATTGTAAAAATTGTCCCTAGTGGGTGTAGGATAGTGTTAATGTATGGGGATCACTGGGCGGCACGGACTTGGAGGGCCGAAAAGGCCTGTTTCCGGCTGTATATATATGATATGATATGATATGATAATGACCATAGAATGCTGAACTGCTGAGAATAATTTTCTTGAAAAAGGGAAGTCTGAGGGGTGATCTGATGAAGGTACAAGATAATAAAAAATGATTGATGAAGATATTTCAACTTTGTTTTTCCAAATCCGTACGACATAGACACAAGGTCATCACCAATAAATCCACCAGGAAATATATCATGGGGATAGTTAGTCACTAAATTAAGTTTGGAAATATGAAATGGGGTTTAAAATCAGATAAAGTTGAGACAATTAGTTTTGAGAATCAATACATGAGGGATGAAGGAATGTGTTAATAGGGTTATGTGCAAAAATGGTGGAGGCTTGAAAATACATTAGGTGACTGCAATTTCTGTGTTAAAGGTATGCCTGTGTAACGTGATATAAATTATTGTATATTAATGAAATATAACATAACTTGAGGTAAAATGTAGAAACAAGGAACTGCAGATGCTGTTTTATACTAAAGATAGATACAAAGTGCTGGAGTAACTCAACGGGTCAGGCAGCATCTCTGGAGTAAAAGGTAACATAGTTTGAGTTATTCAGAGCCAATAACATTGCCTTTTTGGATTTTTGCTTGAGTAAATATTCACAACAGATCTGATTTCTTGTCATTGTAATTTTCTTTCATTTGAATTGATAGTATAGCTGGTGATTGAGAAAGGTTTCATTTGCACTGGAGATTTGGGGGGAAATTAGTGGTTGCCAGATTCCACATGGAACTAAGACACAAGGAACTGCAGGTGCTGCTTTACAAAGTAGAAACAAAGTGCTAGAGTAACTCGGCAGTTCAGGCAGCATCTCTAGAGAACATGGATATGTGACATGTCCGCTTGGGACCTGTCCACACTGATAGTGGTGCCGGTGGGGGAGGGGGGGGGGGGGGTGGAGAGGGGAGGGGCGGGAGGGAAGAAAGCTGGAAGAGAGGAGGTGCAAAGCAAAACCTGACAAGTGACAGGAGAATACAGGTGAGGAGGGTGAGTTTGTGACAGACAGATGTCTGGACAAAAGCCAGAGATTAAATGACAAAAGGTGTGAGACTAGGATAGAGAGAGGGAAAAGGAGAGAGAGTCCATGTGGGGCACAGGGAAGAGGGAGGGGAAGAAAAATGGAATGAAATCATTCCTTTCTGTTTAAATATTGAAAGAATGAGGGTCTGGGAATGTTTTCTATCTGGTAAGATTGAATCCAATATTACACTTCAAGTGTGACATTATTCAGGGCTAAATGTAAATTTCACAGCACCTGTAAAATAAACGGCTCAAATATCATAACGAGTGATATTACTGTCATGCAGCCACGGTGTCGCAGCGGTAGAGTTGCTGCCTTACAGTGAATACAGCGATGGAGACCCGGTTTCGATCCTGACTGTGGGTGCTGTCTGCACACAACTACAAAAAAAGTTAACATAAACATCCACCACAGCAGCCTCCCCACATTCCTCACTCTGATGGACGGCAATAAAGTCCAATCTTCTTCCTCCTTATTCTACCGCAGTCGGGACGATCGGGGCGGTTGAAGTTCCTGCGGCTTGGAGCTCCCAAAGTTGGTCTCTAACCAGGGACCGCAAGCTCCACGATGTTAAAGTCCGCAGGCTCCCACGGTTGGAGCTCAGAGGTCAATCCCTAGCAAGTCGATCGCGAGCTCCGTGATGGTGAGTTAGTCCGGTGGCTCCCGTGGCTGGAGCTCCCGAAGTCGGTCTCCAGCAGAGGCCACCAGCTCCTCCAGCTCCAGCTCATGTCAGTTACCTCAGATTCTAGCCAATGCTACTCACATTGTTGAGAGGTGACTTGGACAGAGCACCGAGGAGTCAATGTTCTCCATGGCTGGCACTTGTTAAGGCGAACGTGAACTGTTTAAAGCTAGTCTGCAGCTCTTAAAGGGGAGGTGTCGGCACTCATTCTAACAATGTATCTGCACTGGAAAATGGTGAAGAAGTGTACAATGTGGCAAAGAGTGAACTCTGAGTTTGGAGGAAACGAGCTCCAAGTTTTTGTAGTAGTCAGAAGAGATGAAAAATAGGAGAGGTATCCTGAATCCACAAGAAGTCAGGGGACTATGGCACATGGGACCAAGTGGCTGTGGTAGTCAATGTCAAGAGTTAAGTCCTGAGGTCTTAAATGCTGCATGTAATTCAGTGACATCATCGAGAGTTCAAGGTTGGTCAGTCTGAAGAAGTCTTTCCTGGCCTGAAACATCATCTATGGTTGTCCTCCAGAGATGCTACCTGACCCCTTGACTTACTCCAGCATTTTGTGTTCCACACGAGATTCCAGCATCTGAAATGATAAATAAAAATGGCCTTGCCTTTGCTTGGACCGTTCTGTGAATAGTGTCGTTAGGTTTGGGAATCAGTGTTGAGGCGTAATGACCATAGACCAGCTGCCAACATTTGACGGCACGTTGCATTGATATGAGCTTTCATTGTACACCAATGCTATGATGAATACTTGGTATTTCCATTCAATTATGTTGTTGTTCTACATTTGATTTTTGGTTCATAAATATCTCAAACTTAAAAGTTTACCTTGGTATTTTGTTGTCATCTTGATTTTATGCCTTTCAATTTCTCCAATCACTTCCAGGCATATAACGTGTTGACACCTAGAACTTAAGCTTAAACTTGCAATTCGTTCTATCTCCAAGGTTACTCAAAATATTTTCAAATGCTATAATTTCAATATTTTCAAATGCATTCAAGAGAGAGCTAGATAGAGATCTTAAGGATAGCGGAGTCAGGGGGTATGGGGAGAAGGCAGGAACGGGGTACTGATTGAGAATGATCAGCCGTGATCACATTGAATGGTTGTGCTGGCTCAAAGGGCCGAATGGCCTCCTCCTACACCTATTGTCTATTGTCTATTGTCTATAATTTACCAATTGTCTTAATAACCTCAGAAACCACCACCACCACCACCCTTCTCACTCCCCACCCACCTCCACAAAATATTTCTCGTAAAGGCTGTGTTCATGTTTTACTGGAACACAAGAGTCTGAAGGGAGATTTTATCGAGATTTATTTTAGTTTATTATTGTCACATTGTCACAGGTACAATGTTTATTGCATGCTATCCAGTCTATATGTGGTTACAATCAAACTGTCCATATGGGTAGAGTCTTTTTTCCCAAGGTGGTAACATTAACTATTGGAAGGCGGTCACGGTGGCGCAGCGGTAGAGTTGCTGCCTTACAGCGAATGCAGTGCTGGAGACCCGGGTTCGATCCTGACTACGGGTGCCGTCTGTACGGAGTTTGTACGTTCTCCTCGTGATCTGCGTGGGTTTTCTCCAAGATCTTGGATTTCCTCCCACACTCCAAAGACGTACAGGTTTGTAGGTTAATTGGCTTGGTGTAATTGTAAATTGTCCCTAGTGTGTGTAGGATAGTGTTAATGTGCGGGGATCGCTGGCCGGCACAGACCCGGTGGGCCGAAGGGTCTGTGCGAAAACGCTGTATCTCTAAACTAAAGATGTGGGTTTAAAGTTATAGGGGGAAAGTTTAAAGAGATGCAGAAGTATGGAACACTCTGCCACGTGAAGCAGATATGACTGCAATGTTTCAGAGATTTTTGTCTAGGACGGACAGGAAAGGCATAGAGAGGATCCAGGCCTAAGGCAGGCAGATGGGTTTACTGTAGCAACGCGTCAGGTGGGCATGGATGAGGTGCACCAATGGAATCCATTTCTTTACTGTACGCTTTGTAAGATTCTCTGAAAACCTGGGTGTGTAGACATTTCTTCTCTCAGAGGCTAGTGTGTCTCTGCCCCAGAGCATTTGATGGCGACTGGACCATTTGATGTATTTAAGCTAGATATAGATAAATATTTGAAAGATTGATGAAATGAGGGTCATGAGTAACTGGCATAGCAGAAACGCTGAAGCCAACATGGACAATATTTAATGGTGGGCAAGGCATAAGGACCCAGTGAACACTCTTTAGGTTTTGAGAATATATGAAAGTTTGCATATGACGTAGAATACCCTGAATTTAGTGGTGAGCAACATATCAGAGTGAATTCTTAATCAACTGGTTAGTTTAGTTTAGCTTATTATCATTACCGAGGTACAGTGAAAAGCTTTTATTGCGTGCTAACCAGCCAGTGGTAAGACAATACATGATTACAATCGAGCCATTCGCAGTGTACAGATACATAATAAAGGAATAACGTTTAGTGCAAGGTAAAGCCAGTAAAGACCGATCAAGGATAGTCCTAGGGTCCCCGATGAGGTAGATAGTAGTTCAGCACTGCTCTCTGGTTGCGGTAGGATGTTTCAGTTACCTGACAACAGCTGGGAAGAAACTGTCCCTGAATCTGGAGGTGTGCGTTTTCACACTTCTGTACCTTTTGCCCGATGGGAGAGGGGAGAAGAGGGAGTGGCCAGGGTGCGACTGGTCCTTGATTATGCTGCTGGCCTTGCCGAGGCAGCGTGAGGTGTAAATTAAGTCAATGGAAGGGAGATTGGTTTGTGTGATGGTCTGGGATGCATTCACAATTCGCTGTGATTTCTTGCGTTAGGAAACAGCTTGCAATAGTTCAGTGGTTTAAATGTGGAAAATATTGCAAGGTGATGTTTTGGAATTACTGTTTGCGTGATGATTGCCTTTGAATTCTTCACTACCTACTCGAGGAAGATCAGATGTTTATGGATTAGGAGAGGGTTTAAAATTCAGATAAAGACTAGAACTCCTCCTCTGAGATCCACTTTCAGATAAATGCCTTTACAGTGGAGCCAGTATCACTGAATCCAGATGGCGTGGTGTTGACTGCCATTAACAATACCAGTCATGTAGAGGGGAGCTCAAGAAACCCGCCTCGAGCACCTTCACATTTCAGTGCTCTATCTGGTGGGAAGCATGGTGTGTAATTGCAGAAGAAATGGATGGGGAGGAACAGCAGATGCTGGTTTAAACCAAAGATAGACACAAGAGCTGGAGTAACTCAGCGGGTCAGACAGCATCCCTGGAGAGAAGGAACAGGTGGCGTTTCTTCAGTCTTAAGAAGGGTGTCGACCCGAAACGTCACCTAATCCTTTTCTCCCGAGATGTTGTCTGACCCGCTGAGTTACTCCAGCTTGCTGTGTCTATCTTCAGAATAGATGCTATGTGATCCAAGTTCTAATCTGATTTTTACTCAACTCTATTCATACTTGCAATCTGTCATTTTCATAACCTTTTCATCATGCTCATTTTTTCTTCTATAAAGATATTCTTTTTCAATCGCTGAACGAGGAGTTGATATGTATAAAACTGCGGAAGGTCTGTGAAATATCCTTGCAAGATGTATTATGTCGCTGGGAATCAGTGAGAGGCAATCATGACAGAATCAGGCTTTGGCTAGGCTGTTAAAAAACAATGACCAAAAGTGATAAATATATTTACTGGAATACTGAAAATGTAACAACCTCTGTTAAGCAAGGTACAATGTATATCTAAATAATAGTTTGGTTATTCTGGATGCTTTTTGATATTTATTGTCTACTAGAGTGTAAGATACACAGGTGGGAAGAAACAGAAAATTAAAAAGGCAAATATTTAAAAAGCAGCATTTGTGCAGACCAGTTTTCATTCAGCAATCAGCATTTAATACCGTTGAGTACTCTTGATAAATAGCTAATTTGGTTGAAGTACAATCTGTCTGAATAAATAGACCAAACATTGTTCAAGTGCATAAGTATAACGACTGTTTACAATGAAAATCATTTACCTAAAAGTGGAACTTGACTTGTCCAGGTACAGGTTTTAATAGGGTTAATTAAAATAAAGAACACTTTATTGAATTGTTCAGTCTGAAGAAGGGTCTCGACCCGAAACGTCACCCATTCCCTTCTCTCCCGAGATGCTGCCTGTCCTGCTGAGTTACTCCAGCATTTTGTGAATAAATACCTTTCGATTTGTACCAGCATCTGCAGTTATTTTCTTATACTACTTTATTGAATAGAGTACCCATTAAAGGCATGGCATGGCAAGAGTTTCCCATGGAAATTTCACTTCCTCTTTCAAAGTGTCAATGCAATGTGAAAATAAAATAGATGCTTTCAATTTGTGGGTTTTTTTGCGTGTGACTTAATCATAAACAGAATTGTTATTTAAGAGTATATCAGAGTTTAACTTGTATTTAAGAGTTGTTTTCTGGAAGCTGAGATGGTGCTTCTCCTTGGCTCGTGAAATATATGTCACTTTCACATTCAGGACCACGGGGAAAAATAAAAAATCTTCAATATGGGACATTTATTGATCTAATGCGGGGCAGAAACACATGAGTGTGTGACTCATTCTCACATTTCATCCAAATGACAGGAAAAGACACATCCACTTACATAACCGTACAGCTGTGTTGATTTATTTGTCTCCAGCCTGGGAAAAACCTTTAAAAATGTGCAATGTCATGTCAACACGAGCAAGTCACAAGGACAGAATCCCCCTCGTTCTCACCTTCCACCCCATCAGCCAGCGTATCCAACAAATCATCCTCCAACATTTCCGTCACCTACAACGGGACCCCACTACCGGCCACATCTTCCCATCCCCTCCCCTCCGTAACTCCCTGGTCCACTTGTCCCTTCCTACCCAAACCACCCCATCCCCGGGCACTTTCCCCTGCAACCGCAGGAGATGCAACACCTGTCCCTTTACCTCCCCCCTCAACTCCACCCAAGGACCCAAACAGTCTTTCTAGGTGAGACAGAGGTTCACTTGCACCTCCTCCAACCTCATCTATTGTATCCACTGCTCTAGATGTCAACTTCTTTACATCGGTGAAACCAAACGCAGGCTCGGTGATCGTTTCGCTCAACACCTTCACTCAGTCCGCCTTAACCAACCCGATCTCCCGGTGGCTGAGCACTTCAACTCCCCCTCCCACTCCCAGTCTGACCTTTCTGTCATGGGCCTCCTCCAGTGCCATAGTGAGGTCCACCGGAAATTGGAGGAACAGCACCTCATATTTCGCTTGGGCAGCTTGCAGCCCAGCGGTATGAACATCGACTTCTCCAACTTTAGATAGTTCCTCTGTCCCTCTCTTCCCCTCCCCCTTCCCAGTTCTCCCTCTATTTTCCTGTCTCCACTTATATCCTTCCTTTGTCTCGCCCCCCTGACATCAGTCTAAAGAAGGGTCTCGACCCGAAACGTCACCCATTCCTTCTCTCCTGAGATGCTGCCTGATCTTCTGAGTTACTCCAGTATTTTGTGAAATAAATACCTTCGATTTGTACCAGCATCTGCAGTTATTTTCTTACTCAAATGAGAGGGAAGTAATTTTCAAATATTCCATTATCCTTCCATATTGGCTAAGAATACAAGATTTATAGGCACAAATAATAACACCAATTCACCCAAACCAACTGGAGAAATAATGTTGGAACAAGTTAGATATATGTCTGAAATAGGGTCTCGACCCGAAACATCACCCATTCCTTCTCTCCACAGATGCTGCCTGAGGTACTCCAGCATTTTGTGTCCATCTTAGATATATTAGGAATGAAACCTAAATGAAAGAAGTAGTTTTGGGTATTGTGCACAAAGTTACGTGGTCTTTGCTGAAATTATACCAAGGATGAGACTAGAATTATAAATAAAAATGTCCTTGCCTTTGCTCAGAGCTTTCTGTGAATAGTGTTGTTAGGTTTGAGGAATAATGAGCATAGACCAGCTGCCTTCATTTGATGGCACATTGCGTTGATATGAGCTTTTATTGTTCACCAATGCTATGATGAATAGATGGTATTGTAGCGACCATAGAGAGTGGTCCTAGTCGTCGAACCCTCAAATTAGCCAGCAAGGTCACGTGTGGGTGCGACCATAGGGATTGGTCCAGAGAGCGATGTCGCTGATTGGACAGCATTGTCATGTGTGCTTTTGGCACCCGAAAAGAGTCAGTTGGGAGACGTCTTCGAAGAGGACAGTTAGTTTTAATGGTTGTCTGTAATCTTGTTAAGAAAACTTTGTAATCGAATATTGCTGTCGCAATAAACTTCTTCAACAAAGAACAAGTTTCCAGCCTCGCCATATTGGTGACCCCGACATGATCTGGGCGATCACCGACCATGAATGGACACGACGCCCCATTGTTGGCTGCTGCGCCTGGCTAAGCGCGGTTAGCGTTCACCTTCCGTCGTTTTGGACACATCAACCACAATCTTGGTTTGTCCACACCAAAGCCCAGTTTCAATTAAACATCTCGGCAGATGCGACAAAATACTACTACCTCGTCAGCGCTCTATCGCCGGAGATGACCACACGCGTGATGCGGTTCATCGTAAACCCTCCCGCGGAAGACAAGTACGAGGCCATGAAGGCACTGTTACTACGAACCTTCGGGTTCAATAGGCATATCCGAGCATTTCCCAGGCCCACCACAGTGAAAGGGCTGCAGGAGTTCGTAGGCATGGTTAACTTCTACCATAGGTTCGTCCCGGCAGCTGCGCGGGTCATGCGCCCGCTCTTCCAGTGCCTTGCGGTAAACCTGTAGAGTTGATATGGTCCCCGGCCGCGGAGTCGGCTTTTGCAGCAGCTAAGGCAGCTTTGGCAGACGCCACCATGTTGGTCCACCCAAGCGCCTCCGACCCCACGGCCCTGACGGTTGATGCGTCCGACGTGGCGGTGGGTGGGGTTTTGGAGCAGCAGGTCGGTGGCCTTTGGCAGCCCTTGGCGTTTTTCAGCCGGCAACTTAGTTCGGCTGAGCTGAAGTATAGCGCCTTTGACCGAAAGCTTCTGGCCCTCTATTTAGCTGTTCGTCATTTCAGGTATTTCCTTGAAGGCCGCCCATTTGTGGCCTTTACGGACCATAAACCATTAACTTTTGCTTTTTCCAAATTGTCCGACCCATGGTCGGCCCGCCAGCAGCGGCACCTGACTGCCATCTCCGAGTTTACCACCGATGTCCGTCATGTCGCGGGTAAGCTTAATGCCGTTGCTGACGCCCTGTCTCGGCCTGCTTTTTCCCCCATTTCGGCGGTGGACTGCGAGGTGGATCCCCAGGAGCTTGCGGAGGCACAGCTTCTGGCGGATACCGCCTCGGCATACCAGTCCACCACTTCGGGGTTGAAGTTGGCTCAGTTAGCCTGCGGGTCGGAAGGCACAAAAGTCTGGTGTGATGTTTCCCTTCCCCGTCCTAGGCCGGTAGTGCCGCCCTCCCTTCAGTGCCGGGTTTTCGATGCCATTCACGGGCTGGCGCACCCGTCCATCCGCTCCACCTCTGCGTTAGTAGCCGCTCGGTTTGTGTGGCATGGTCTTCGTAAACAGGTAGCTTTTTGGGCCCGTTCCTGCGTTCCCTGCCAGACCGCTAAAGTCCAGCGCCATGTCCAGCCCCCGGTATAGTAGTTTGAGGTCCCAGCAGTCCGTTTTTTCCACATTCACGTGGATTTAGTCGGGCCCTTGCCTTCCTCCCGGGGCTACACCCATCTCCTCACGGTGGTGGATCGGTTCACCCGGTGGCCAGAGGCTTTCCCATTGTCAGATACCTCTGCTGCCTCTTGTGCCAGGACTTTGGCCCTCAATTGGGTAGCACGTTTCGGGGTTCCGGCTGTGATTACCACCGACAGGGGGCTGCAGTTCACTTCGTCCCTCTGGACCACGCTAGCAGAGCTGTACGGTTCCAGGTTACAACACACTACTGCATACCACCCCCAGGCAAATGGGCTTGTGGAGAGGTTCCACCGTCAACTCAAGGCGGCCCTCAGTGCGAGGCTAGAAGGCCCGAACTGGGTAGACCAACTCCCCTGGGTCCTTCTGGGCATCCGGACTGCTCCTAAACAGGATCTCGGTGCTTCGTCCGCGGAGCTAGTATATGGCTCGCCACTTCGAGTACCCAGGGATTTGCTTCCGGACCCCTCCGACCAGCTGCCTCCAGTCCCGTCAGTCTTAGCATCGCTCCGGGCACGTGTGGGTTCCCTGGCCCCAGTTCCGACTTCACGTCATGGGTGTTCCATGGTACACGAACCACCTGCCCTGAAGGACTGTGAGTTTGTGTTTCTGCGTAGGGATGCCCATCGTTCCCCGTTGCAGAGGGTCTATGAAGGGCCGTTCCGGGTTTTGCGTAAGGGGACGGTCACCTTCACCTTAGACGTGGGCGGCAGGAGTGAGCTCGTCTCGGTGTCCAGGCTCAAACCTGCTCACTTGGATCCGGACCGCCCAGTCCTGGTTGGCCAACCACCTCGGAGAGGCCGGCCTCCGGCAGTTCCGATCAGTCCAGGACCCCCCGCTCCGGCAGTTCCACCAAGTCCGGAATCCCCTGCTCCTATGGTTCAGGCTGCCCCTCTCCTTACTCGTTCTGTTCGCGAAATCCGGCTCCCTGCTAGGTTCCGTACCTTGGGTTCTGGGGGGGTTCATGTAGCGACCATAGAGAGTGGTCCTAGTCGTCGAATCCTCAGATTGGCCAGCAAGGTCACGTGTGGGTGCGATCGTAGGGATTTGTCCAGAGAGCGACATCGCTGATTGGACAGCGTTGTCATGTGCGCTTTTGGTGCCCGAAAAGAGTCAGTTGGGAGACGTCTTCGAAGAGGACAGTTAGTTTTAATGGTTGTCTGTAATCTTGTTAAGAAAACTTTGTAATCGAATATTGCTGTCGCAATAAACTTCTTCAACAAAGAACAAGTTTCCAGCCTCGCCATAGTATTTTCATTCAATTATTTTGTTGTTCTATATTTGACTCATATCTCAGTTTACCTTTGGTATTTTGTTGTCACCTTGATTTCATGCCTTTCGATTTCTTTGATCATTTTTTTTGATCATTTTCCAGAGATATATCATATTGACAACTAGAACAAACTTAAATAAAAAACTGCAGTTGCAGGGAATCTGAAATAAATGCAACGTTCAGTAACTGCTCAACAGATTATGACACATCGATTGCGCAGCGGTTGAGTTGCTGCCTTACAGCGCCAGAGACCCGGGTTCGATCCCGACTACGGGCGCTGTCTGTACGGAGTTTGTACGTTCTCCCCAGTGACCTGCGTGGGTTTTCTCCGAGATCTTCGCTTTCCTCCCACACTCCAAAGACGTGCAGGTTTGCGGGTTAATTGGCTTGGTGTAAATGTAAAACTGTCTCTGGTGTGTGTCGGAAAGTGTTAATGTGTGGGGATCGCTGGTCAGTGCGGACTCGGTGGGCTGAATGGCCTGTTTCCGCCCTGTATCTCTAAAACTAAAACTATAACTAAAACATCTGTGGAACATAAAAGATAAAACAGGAGAGCTCAGGATCAGGCTATTTGGCCACAATGCCTGTGCCAAACGTGACGCTAAGATAAACTAATCTCATTTGCCTACATGTAATCCATACCCCTCCATGATCCTTTGCGGGAGCCATTGGGAATTCTGTTTTTCTGGCACTCAGCCTTTCTGCTCTAGACCTCTGTTCCGTGAATCAATTTGCCTATCTTCCCAAGTTTCAAATCTCTTCCCTCCCCACCCACCTCCTACATTTCCATGTATTGCATCAATGTTTGTACAGTTATACCTATGTGAAAAATCCTTTACAAGCATGTTATTGATTTGCCCGGCTGGACCGGGCGTCGCTCCAAGAGGCCGAGCGCGTGGATCGACCTACAGCAGCGGCGGAGGACACCATGGCCACGCTTGACCAGGCCGACCCTGCAACAACACCTCGACAACAGACCTGCATGGTCACGATCAGGTCACGATCCCTGCACTAACAACAACTGGGACTTGAAAATGGTGCCAAACTGGCGACTCTGTGTACAGTCTCAGCGTACTACTGCTGTACACTTGTATTGCATCTGAGATGCTTATCTGTGTATCTAAATGCTTATGTCCAGTGATACCTGTACTGAACTATCTACAAAAAAGAATTTCACTGCACCTCGGTACATGGTGCAAATAAAGTACCATATCACACCAATAAAGTACCATACCACACCAATAAAGTACCATACCACACCAATAAAGTACCATACCACACCAATAAAGTACCATACCACACCAATAAAGTACCATACCACACCAATAAAGTACCATAGCACACCAATAAAGTACCATACCACACCAATCTAGTGCTGCACAGTTTGCTTGGTGCCAACATGAGACAAAAGGACAGATTTGCCAATGGTTATCTAAAATCCCCAAGTAATGCTGCCTGATAATCTGGCCATTAGTCATAGTGATTAATGGTGCAATATTCACTCTATTTTAGTTTTGGCAGTGTGAGACGTGGAGCAGGTAGCAGTATTTAAGTTGAATGCGATTGGATCCGTTACAGAAACAAATGCTTGCTCATTCCTGTTTTAGTGTTGACCACAAATCATTCACAAGACCGATGAAAGGAAATCCTTTTAGGTGACTTTGCACATGCCTCTTAAAAACAAAAATAGTTTGGTCAGGTGTCAATGGTAAAAAAACCACATCCCCATGATAGCATGTGGATTTATTATGTCACTCCACTCGTCCTACTTCCGTTTCTTTTGAAAGATAAACAACGGACACTGAAAAGCCAAGAATCACTCAGACGTGATATGAAAGATGTTGTCAAGCTGAAAAGGGTATGGAGAAGATTTACGAGGATGTTGCCAGGACTGGAGGGTGTGAGTTATAGAGAGAGGTTGGGTCGGCTGGGACTTTATATTCCTTGGAGCGCAGGAGGATGAGGGGTGATCTTATAGAGGTGTATGAAATCATGAGAGGAATAAATCGGGTAGAGTCTCTTGCATAGAGTAGGTGAATCGAGGGCCAGAGAACAAAGGATCAAGGTGAAGGGGAAAAGATTTAATAGGAATCCGAGGGGTAACTTTTTCACATCAAGGATGGTGGTGGGTGTATGGAACAAGCTGCCAGAGGAGGTAGTTGAGGCTGGGATTATCCCATCGTTTAAGAGACAGTTAGACAGGTACATGGATAGGACAGAGTTGGAAGGATATGGACCAAACGCGGGCAGGTGGGACTAGTGTAGCTGGGACATATTGGCCAGTGTGGGCGTTGGGCTGAAGGGCCTGTTTCCACGCTGAATTACTTTATTTCCTAGTGTAGGATAAAGACAGAACATAGAATATGTCTTCATCAGCCTTGATGACAATCTAACTAATCCCACCTGCTTGTATCTGGTCTTTATCCCTCTATTCCCTCCCTACTTGTTTCTGTACCTATAATAATGCATCTGAAATGTTGCTGCTGGATCTCCTTCTATCCAGCAGCATGTTACAAGCACCTACCCAATGGATAGGACAGGTTTGGAGGGATATGGACCAAACGCAGGCAGGTGGAACTAATGTAGCGGGGACATGTTGGCCGGTGTGGGCAAGTTGGGCAGAAGGGCCTGTTTCACACTGTAACACTCTATGACTCTATGACTCTAAGGGCCTTAAGGAATATGAAGGTCAGGAGAAAGAACTTACACCAAGAGTTAGGAGAACTAAACCAGGACATGAAATGACCTTGACAAGTAGGTTTAACGAGCATCCCAAAACATTTTACTCATATATTGTGAACCAGAGAATTTACTGGCTTTATCTTGCACTAAAGGTTATTCTCTTATCATGCATCTATCCACTGTGAATGGCTCAATTGGAATCATATATTGTCTTTCTGCTGGGAGACACAAAATGCTGGAGTAACTCAGCGGGTCAGGCAGCATCTCAGGAGAGAAGGAATGGGTGACGTTTCGGTTCGAGACACCTCCTCAGTCTGAAGAAGGGTCTCGACCTGAAACGTCACCCATTCCTTCTCCTGAGATGTTGCCTGACCCGCTGAGTTACTCCAGCATTTTGTGTCTACCTTCGATTTAAACCAGCAATTGCTGGGTTTTTTCCTATTGTTTTTCTGCTGACTGGTTAGCATGCAACAAAAGCTTTTTTAACCCTTCCTTCTCCACCACCCTTTCACCAACCAATACCATTGTCGCATTGCTCTAATATGCGAGCACAAAGCACATAAATGAGACAAACAACATGCAAAACTTCCAAACACAGAATGTATGTTTCTAACATTGAACGTCATACATTGCAGTCAAAACTCAATGGGAATGATACCTCTCAACCCAGTAGATAGATGCCTGCAACCTGCTGAATCTACTCCAAGGATGTTATTCCCTTATCAGGTATCTGTACACTGTGAATGGCTCGATTGTAATCATGTATTGTCTTTCTGCTGACTGGTTGGCATGCAACAAATGCTTTTTTAACCCTTCCTTCCCCATCACCCTTTCACCAACCAACAACATTGTCGCATTGCTATAATATGCTTAATTGGCTTCTGTAAATTACCCCTAGTGTGTAGGTTAGAACTAATGGCACGGTGGCACAGTGGTAGAGTTGTTGCCTTACAGCGCCAAAGACCCGGATTCAATCCTGACTACAGGTGCTGTCTGTGCGGAGTTTGTACGTTCTCCCCGTGACTTGCATGGGTTTTCTCCGAGATTTTCAGTTTCCTCCCACATTCCAAAGCAAGAGATTCTGTGCATCTACCCTACCTATTCCTCTCATGATTTTATACACAACATATCAACAAGTGTATAACCTGAAGTAAAGACGATGAGAAATCATTCGTTTTGGCTGTTGAAGGGAATTGCTTTAGACCATTAGAATCCAAAACAATAGTTTGAAAATCTACATTTTAGAAGATGTTATTGAAGTATTAATCTGCATTCAGCAAAGGTGCCATGGTATTGGGGGTAGAGTGTTGACATGGATAGAGAATTGGTTGGCAGACAGGAAGCAAAGAGTAGGAGTAAATGGGTCCTTTTCAGAATGGCAGGCAGTGGCGAGTGGAGTACCGCAAGGCTCGGTGCTGGGGCCACAACTGTTCACCATATACATTAATGATTTGGAGGAAGGAATTAAAAGTAACACTAGCAAGTTTGCAGATGACACAAAGCTCCGTATTTACTGAGGAGAAAGACAATAGGACGGAGGATCTTGGGGCAGTCACTGGAAGTGTCTTGAGAGCAGTCAGTGTTACCATCGAAGAAGTACTGAAGGTACTGTCGTGTTTGAAGGTAGACAAATCTTCAGGGCCTGATCAGATATATCCGAGGACATTGCCGGAAACTAGAGTAGAAATTGCGAGAGCCCTGGTTGAAATTTATGAATCGTCCTTAAATACAGGAGAGGTGCCGGAAGACTGGAGGGTGGCAAATATTGTGCCTCTTTTCAAGAAGGGCTGCAGGGAAAATGCTGGGAACTATAGGCTTCGCATCTGTAGTTGGAAAGTTACTAGAGAGTATTCTGTGTGATAGGATATACAGGCATTTGGATGGGCAAGGGCTGATTAGGGACAGTCAGCATGGTTTTGTACGTGGGAGGTCGTGTCTCACAAATCTGATTGATTTTTTTGAAGACGTGACCAAAAAGGTCGATGTGGGCAGAGCTGTAGATGTTGTGTACATGGACTTCAGTAAGGCGTTCGACAAGGTTCTGCATGGTCGGCTGCTCTGGAAGGTTAGATCGCATGGGATCCAAGGAGAGATAGCTGAATGGAGAGCAAATTGGCTCCATGGAAGGAAGCAGAGGGTGATGGTGGAAGGTTGCTTCTCAGACTGGAGGCCTGTGACTAGTGGTGTGACTCAGGGTTCAGTGATGGGCACATTACTGTTTGTCATCTACATCAATGATTTGGGTAGAACATACAGGACAAGCTTGCTGATGATACAAAAGGTAGTGGTTTTGCAGATAGTGAAGATGGTTGTGAACGATTGCAGCAGGATCTGGATCAATTGGCCAGGTGGGCAGAGGAATGGTTGATGGAATTTAATACAGAGAAGTGTGAGGTGTTACATTTTTGAACAAGGGCAGGACCTACACAGTAAATGGTAGGCCTCTGGGGAGTGTTGTAGAGCTGAGGGATCTAGGAGTACAGGTGCATGGTTCCTTGAAGGTCGAGTCATAGGTAAATGAGGTGGTCAAAAAGGCTTTTGGCACTTTGGCCTTCATCAGAGTATTGAGTTTTGAAGTTGGGAGGTCATGTTGCAGTTATATAAGACGTTGGTGAGACCGCATTTAAAATATTGTATTCAGTTCTGGGCACCATGTTATAGGAAAGATACTGTCAAGCTTGAAAGGGTTTACGAGGATGTTGCCAGGACCAGAGGGTGTGAGCTATAGGAGATGTTCTGTTGGCTGCATCTCTATACAGAGATATACAAAATCATGAGAGGAATAGATCGGGTAGATGCACAGAGTCTCTTGCCCAGAGTGGGGGAATTGAGGACCAGAGGACATAGGTTCAAGGTGAAGGGGAAAAGATTTAATAGGAATTAGAGGGGTAACTTATTCACACAAAGGGGGGGGGGGGGGTGTATGGAACAAGCTGCCAGAGGAGGTAGTTGAGGCAGGGACTATCCCATTGTTTAAGAAACAGGTAGACAGATACATGGATAGGATAGGAGTGATTGGAGGGATATGGACGAAACGCAGTAGATGGAACTAGTGTAGCTGGGACATGTCGGCCAGTGTGGGCGAGTTGGGCCGAAGGACCTGTTTCCACACTGTTTCACTCTATGATTCTATGACTCTAAAATGCTGGAGTAACTCAGCAGGACAGGCAGCATCTCTGGAGAGAGGGAATGGGTAACATTTTGGGTCGAGACCCTTCTTCAGATGTTCTTGTCCTGTGGTTCTTGTCAATAGACAATAGACAATAGGTGCAGGAGGAGGCCATTCAGCCCTTTGAGCCAGCACCGCCATTCAATGTGATCATGGCTGATCATTCTCAATCAGTACCCCGTTCCTGCCTTCTCCCCATACCTCCTGACTCCGCTATCCTTAAGAGCTCTATCTAGCTCTCTCTTGAATGCATTCGGAGAATTGGCCTCCACTGCCTTGTGAGGCGGAGAATTCCACAGATTTACAACTCTCTGACTGAAAAAGTTTTTCCTCTTCTCAGTTCTAAATGGCCTACCCTTTATTCTTAAACTGTGGCCCCTTGTTCTGGACTCCCCCAACATTGGGAACATCTTTCCTGCCTCTAACGTGTCCAACCCCTTAATAATCTTATACATTTCGATAAGATCCCCTCTAATCCTTCTAAATTCCAGTGTATACAAGCCTAGTCGCTCCAGTCTTTCAACATATGACAATCCCGCCATTCTGGGAATTAACCTAGTAAACCTATGCTGCATGCCCTCAATAGCAAGAATATCCTTCCTCAAATTTGGAGACCAAAACTGCACACAGTACTCCAGGTGCGGTCTCACTAGGGCCCTGTACAACTGCAGAAGGACCTCTTTGCTCCTATACTCAACTCCCCTTGTTATGAAGGCCAACATTCCATTGGCTTTCTTCACTGCCTGCTGTACCAGCATGCTTCCTTTCACTGACTGATGCACTAGGGACCCAGATCTCGTTGTACGTCCCCTTTTCCTAATTTGACACCATTCAGATAATACTCTGCCTTCCTATTCTTACCACCAAAGTGGATAACCTCACACTTATCCACATTAAACTGCATCTGCCATGCATCCGCCCACTCACACAACCTGTCCAAGTCACCCTGCAACCTCATAGCATCTTCCTCACAGTTCACACTATCACCCAACTTTGTATCATCTGCAAATTTACTAATGGTACTTTGTAAATGACCTTCATCCAAGTCATTAATGTAAATTGTAAATAGCTGCAGTCCCAGCACCGAGCCTTGCGGTACCCCACTAGTTATTGCCTGCCATTCTGAAAGAGACCCATTTATCCCCACTCTTTGCTTTCTGTCTGTCAACCAATTTTCTATCCATGTCAGTACCCTACCTTTTTCCCCTACCCCCTCCACACCTCTTTTTCATTCTGGCTACTTCCCCTCTACCCCTTCCGTCCATATGAAAGGTCCTGATCCTAAATGCTGGTTGTGCGTTTGTCTCCACAGGTGTTGTTACCTGTTGAATTCCACAAGCTCTCTTTCTCCCCACAGCTGCAGTCTCTTGTGCTTGTTATCTGTGTAAAGACTTAATTGTAATTTGTTTTATTGCATTCATGTTTAAATTTAAATACTCTGATTAAATTCTATCATGCTGCCATCAGGCAGAGTCAGATCCCAAATTGACTTAAATATCTCCCTTCCATCCTATAAAACAAATGCAGCATGCAAAGCTGTAATTCAAAGCTACTGTTATATTAATTACTTCACACAACCCTGTAGCTCTGGAAGCTTAGTTTAACTTAATTAGGAAATTAAAGCTTGGGATGTAATTAACAGTGATTAGACACTTCACATAATTATGCAGTGGCAAAACAAACAAAAAAGCAACTTTGATAATGTTAAAAGGAGTTGTTTTTTGACGGGAATCTAGGGAGATAATTTTTGATTCAATTGACAGGTACATAGATAGGACAGGTTTGGAGGGATATGGACCAAGTGCAAGTAAGTGGGGCTAGTGTAGCTGGGAAATGTTGGCCAGTGTGGGCAAGTTGGGCCGAAGGGCCTGTTTCCACACTATATCACTCTATGACTATGACTCTAATAGGTTATTTTAAAATGGAGGAAGTACATTATACAAACACTGATTTTTTTAAATTTCCAGTGATTTTGTTTGTGTTTATTTGCTGGGATTCTTGTGGAACTTTTGCTAAAGTTGATTAATGAATTATAATAGACACAAAATGCTGGAGTAACTCAGTGGGTCAGGCAGCATCTCTGGAGAGAAGGAATGGGTCTTGTGTCAGGTCGAGACCCTTCTTCAGACAGATCTCGATGTGAAACGTCACCCATTCCTTCTCTCCAGAGATGCTGCCTGTCCCGCTGAGTTACTCCACCATTTTGTGTCTATCTTCCGTTTAAACCCGCATCTGCAGTTCCTTCCTACACAAGGGATCATAATAATCAGTTCTGTTTCTTGAAGAAGTAATAGTGGCCAAGCCATAAGAGATTTTTAAATTTCCTGGTATCCTTAAAACTAGCCAGAAATACATTTTAACCTTTCATTCAAAAGATTGATATGCCTAGTAATAAAGTTCTCTCTGACTACTGATTCTTCAGCAGATTGTTGACTATGTCATTATCACAGCTTAAACTTACCAATGTAAACCAGACCGATGTGTGCCTCTGCTGTAGTTGAGCTTATACTTGATCAGAGACTAGTGTTGCTAACTTTATAACTCCCAAATCCGGGACAAGATGACATCACCGCCCGCGCCCCGCGTGACCTCACCCAGCCAGCGGCCACGTGTCCCGCTCCACCAATGGCGGCTGCCCGGGCCAGGAGGGGGTTGCTATGCAACCTCCGTTAGGCGAACGCACTTGGCCCCGCTCCCCAAACACACTCCGTTAGCCTACACCTTCTCCGGGCCTACTGCGGCCCCCGGGCCTAATACGGGACAAGGGCGGTTCCGTACGAGACAAACAAATTTAGCCCAAAATACGTAATGTCCCGGCTAATACGGGACAGTTGGCAACCCCATCAGATTTCTGCCTCATGGTTGCCCACGTTGGAATCCATCCCCACTGTGAGCAGAAAGGTAGCACAAAGTGCTGGAGGAACTCAGCGGGTCAGGCAGCATCTGATGATCGGTGCCGTTTTGTTTAGGTGTCTCTCCTCAGACCACTGTGAGCAGGGCTGATTTATCTTTTGCTCTTGGAGGGGGGTTGCAGATCTGGCTTGAGAAAAAATATTTGCATTGAGAACATTTGTTGCAAATTCATCCGAAGTGCAGCTATTCCTTTCAGTTGATTCACAGTTCCTTAACTTCTGTCATCTCTCTCAAACGTATGCACTGATTGAAAAGCTACAAACTGCAAATGCTGCAAATGTGGGGAGAAAATGCAGAACATGCTAGAGATACACAATCAATCTGGAAGTGTCTGTGTCGAGAGAAACAAAATTAATGATTCAGGTCAGTGAGCAGTTACATTTAGGGATTTTTTTCTCATCAGCAGATTCATTCATTCATTCATTCATTCATTCATTCATGCTTTCCTCAAGAGGGTTCCATTTCTTTTATCCAGTTGCAATCCAGCACCACCTATAGGTTATATAATATAAGAAAATAACTGCAGATGCTGGTACAAATCGATTTATTCACAAAATGCTGGAGTAACTCAGCAGGTCAGGCAGCATCTCGGGAGAGAAGGAATGGGTGACGTTTCGGGTCGAGACCCTTCTTCAGACAACCACCTATAGGTTGTTGTGGCATTGGAAGGCAGATATGTCCTCAATTAGTCTGAGCCCCAATCAAAAGAATTCTTACAGGTTTCCCCTGCCTCTCAGTCTGAAGAAGGGCATCAACCCGAAACATCACCTATTCCTTTTCTCCAGAGATGCTGTCTGACCCGCTGGGTTACTCCAGCAGTTTGTGTCTACCTCCGGTTTGAACCAGCATCTGCAGTTTGTCCCGACACAAAATAATTATTACACAGCATATCAGAAAATATGAAGTGATAATTTCATTCAACTTTTTACATTTTCTAGGAAGCAAACTAAAGTTTGGAATATAAACATGGGATGGAGGTGGAAGCTGAAATATCGTAACCAAACCAGCATGAAATATGTTTGGTGTTAAAGGTCAATTGAATTTTTTTTCAAGGCATAATTTTAGTTTAATTTAGTTTATTGTCACTGGTACTGAGGTACAGTGAAAAGCATTTGTTGTGTGCTAACCAGTCAGCGGAAAGATTATACATGATTACAATCGAGTCATCCACAGTGTACATCCACATCCACAGTCTGAAGAAGGGTCTCGACCCTAAAAGTCACCCATTCCTTATGGTATGGGTACCTGATGGAATCTGCTTGGAGGTTGTATTCCAGGGGTATGGGGAGAAGGCAGGAACGGGGTACTGATTGAGAGTGATCAGCCATGATCGCATTGAATGGCGGTGCTGGCTCGAAGGGCTGAATGGCCTACTCCTGCACCTATTGTCTATTGTCTCCTGAGATGCTGCCTGACCTGTTGAGTTACTCCAGCATTTTGTGAAATAAATACTTTTGATTTGTACCAACATCTACAGTTATTTTCTTACACATCCACAGTGTACAGATACATGTTAAAGAGAATAACGTTGAGTGAAAGATAAAGTCCAGTAAAGTCTGATTAAAGATAGTCTGAGGATCTCCAATGAGGTAGATAGTAGCTCAGGACTGCTGTCTAGTTGTGGTAGGGTGGTTCAGTTGCCTGATAACACCGGTCCCTGAATCTGGAGGTGTGCATTTTCACACTTCTGTACCTCTTGCCTGATGGGAGAGGGGAGAAGAGGGAGTGGCCAGGGTGTGACTGATCCTTGATTATGCTGCTGGCCTTGCCGAGGCAGCGTGAGGTACAAGTGGAGTCAATGGAAGGGAGGTTGGTTTGTGTGATGGTCTGGGCTGCGTCCTAATTTCTTGTGGTCTTGGGTGGAGTTGTTCCCAAAACAAGCCGTGATGCACCCTGACACAATGCTTTTTACAATTCATTTGTGGAAGTTGGTGAGAGTTGTTGGGAACATGCCAAACATCCAGAGCCTTCTAAGGAAGTAGAGGCGTTGGTGTGCTTTCTTGGCCATTGCTTTGATGTGGGTGGTCCAGGACAAGTTATTGATGATATTTACTCCAAGGAACTTGAACCTTTCAACCACCTCTACTTTGGCACCATCAACACATGGTACATGCACTGTTTCACTTCCTGAAGCCAATCACAACCTCCTTTGTCTTGCGAGAAAGGTTGCAGTCTTGACACCAGGTCACGAGGTCCTCAATCTCCTTCCAGTACTCCATCTCATCATTATTTGATATCCGGCCTATAATAGTGGTGTCGTCTGTAAATTTGTAAATTGAATTGGATGTGTACCTGGTTGCATAGTAGTGGGTGTACAAGGAGTAAAGACAGGGGCTGAGACGCATCCTTGTGGGACAGCAGTGTTGAGCATTATCATAGAGAATGATTTGTCCCCTACCTTCAATGATTGGGGTCTATGATCTTGAGGATCGAGTTACTGAGATGAGTGCTGACACCAAGTTCCATGGGTTTGGTGATGAGCTTGGATGGGATAATGATCTTAAAAGCAGAGCTGTAGTCTATGAATAGAATCCTGCCGTAGGTAGACACACAATGCTGGAGTAACTCGGCGGGTCAGGCAGCATCATCGGATAGAAAGAATGGGTGACGTTTAGGGACGAGACCCTTCTTCAGACACTCAATCAGGAGAGAGGGAGTTACAGAGATAAGGAAGTGTAAGAGATCAAAAGAGATGTAGATCAAAGAAAATGTAGAATAGACCATTGTTAGCTGGGAGAAGATGACAACAAAGCAATCAGTGATACAATGTGTAGATGGGCTATTGCATGCTAGCCAATCGTAGTGTTTGTTAGTAGTGATGTAGATGGGCTATTGCATGCTAGCCAATTGTAGTGTTTGTTAGTAGTAGCCCCGCCCATTATGTGCTGTATATATTAAGAACTTGCCTGCGTCAGTCAGTAGGTGCAGCAGCTCGGAGCTGGAATGTACTGCACCTCCTGTGATGTAAGTGTTGCATTAAAAGCCATGTGTTGTATTACAGCATTGGTATGATCACTACATTACATGGTGTCAGAAGTGGGATGATCACTACATTACACAATGTAATCAGGGGGACAGTCAGGCTGGTCGGAGAACTGGGAAGGGGGAGGGATGGAGAGAGAGAGAGAGAGGGAAAACAAGGGTTACTTGAAGTTCGAGGATAATGTTCATACCGCTGGGGTGTAAGCTGCCCAAGCGAAATATGAGGTGCTGTTCCTCCAATTTGCACTGGGCCTCATGGAGGAGGCCCATGACAGAAAGGTCAGTGTGGGAGTGGGAGGGGAAGTTAAAGTATTTAGCAACCGGGGGATCAGATAGGTTTAGGCAGACTGAGCAGAGGTGATTGCTGAGCCTGCGTTTGGTCTCGCAATCAAAACCTAGATCTCCCGAATGGACAATGGTCTATTCTACATTTTCCTTGATCCTCATCTCTTTTGATCTCTTACAATTCCTTATCTCTGCAACTCCCTCTCCCCTGACGCTCAGTTTGAAGAAGGGTCTCGACCTGATATGTCACCCATTCCTTCTGTCCAGAAATGCTGCCTGACCCACTGAGTTACTCCAGCATTTTGTGTCCATCTTCCGTGTAAACCAGCATCTGCAGTTCCTTCCTCCACATTTAGTCTGCCGCAGGTGTCTCTTATCCAGGTGTTCCAAGGAGGAGTGTAGGGCCAGGGAGATGGCTTCAGCTGTTGTGGACCTGTTGTGTCAGTAGGTGAACTTGGTGGACTAGATTTAATGCTTTCCATTATTGGCTTCTCAAAGCATTTCATGATGGTGGATGTCAAGGCCACGTGACAGTGGTCATTAAAGCATGAGACGTTGCTTTTCTTCGGCACTGGGATGATAGTGGTCTTCTTGAAGCAGGTGGGCAGCTCAGAACGGAGTAGGGTGAGGTTAAAGGTGCCCGTGAATATTCCTGGTAGTTGCTCTACACAGCTTCTCAGGAAGCGGCCAGTTGCTTTCTGTGAGTTCACCTTCATGGAAGGAATAGTTTTGCAACCAGATTTCTGTGCCAGACAGATTGTTCACCATTAACTACCTCTTACAGCACAGTTACAAATTTAGTTTCACCATTCAACAAGACCACATTTTCATTGGTTAGCATCATGCACCATTGGTCAGCACCAAAGCTGAAGTCCATTTCAAATCACAGTGTTGGTCGTCCAAAATGCAACATTGTAACCTGTGGCGGAATGGAGTATTATTGATAGGAGTCTCTCGATCTCTGTACGTTTCATTGTACATGTGAAAACACGAGGAGTTACTGTCAGTTTTAAAGAGTACTGATCAATAAACAATAGACAATAGGTGCAGGAGGAGGCCATTCGGCCCTTCAAGCCAGCACCACCATTCAATGTGATCATGGCTGATCATTCTCAATCAGTACCCCATTCCTGCCTTCTCCCCATAACCCTTGACTCTACTATCGAGCTCTATCTAGCTCACTCTTGAATGCATTCAGAGAACTGGCCTCCACTGCCTTCTGAGGCAGAGAATCCACAGATTTACAACTCTCTGACTGGAAAAGATTTTCCTCATCTCCGTTCTAAATGGCCTATCCCTTATTCTTAAACTGTGGCCCATGGGTCTGGACTCCCCCAACATTGGGAACATGTTTCCTGCCTCTAACGTGTCCAACCCCTTAATAATCTTATACGTTTCGATAAGATCCCCTCTCATTCTTCTAAATTCCAGTGTATACAAGCCTAGTCGCGCCGGTCTTTCAACATATGACAGTCCCGCCATTCCGGGAATTAACCTAGTAAACCCACGCTGCACGCCCTCAATAGCAAGAATATCCTTCCTCAAATTTAGAGACCAAAACTGCGCACTGTACTCCAGGTGCAGTCTCACCAGGGTCCTGTACAACTGCAGAAGGACCTCTTTGCTCCTATACTCAACTCCTCTTGTTAGGAAGGCCAACATTCCATTGGCTTTCTTCACTGCCTGCTGTACCTGCATGCTTCCTTTCAGTGACTGATGCACTAGGGACCCAGATCTCGTTGTACATCCCCTTTTCCTAACTTGACACCATTCAGATAATAATCTGCCTTCCTATTCATACCACCAAAGTGGATAGCCTCACACTTATAAACATTAAACTGCATCTGCCATGCATCCGCCCACTCACACAACCTGTCCAAGTCACCCTGCAACCTCATAGCATCTTCCTCACAGTTCACACTGCCACCTTGTCGTCAACAGAATAATTATTTTGCACCCGTTACTTCTGCAGAAAATTCCTATTGTGAGCTCTTCCTTATTTCTATGTTTGTTCCTCTTCTTCTCTTCCATGTGGCTTAACTGTCGTTTTGCAGGTCTCTAGTTTTCATTTTCATAAACCCTGTGTGTGTGTGCCGTGTGATATAGACAATAGACAATAGGTGCAGGAGTAGGCCATTCGGCCCTTCGAGCCAGCACCGCCATTCAATGTGATCATGGCTGATCATTCTCAATCAGTACCCCGTTCCTGCTTTCTCCCCATACCCCCTGACTCCGCTATCCTTAAGAGCTCTCTCTTGAATGTATTCAGAGAATTGGCCTCCACTGCCCTCTGAGGCAGAGAATTCCACAGATTCACAACTCTCTGACTAAATATATATCTTTATTCTGGAGAGGTACGAAATGCTGGAGTAACTCAGCGGGGCAGGCAGCATCTCTGGATGGAAGGAATTGGTGAGGTTCCGGGTCGAGACACTTCTTCAGACTGAGAGTCCGAGGAGACTTTATTCTGCATTCTTTATTCTGAGTTTTAGAATTGCCCATGCCAGTCCCAAAGTTGCTGATGACTCGGGTCTCTTTGTTGCCAAGTGTTAATACCATCTTCTGTAGCTCTGAAGTTGGGGAATGAAGCTTACTCATGCTGAAAATAATGAACACTGGAACGGTTGAGTAGGCTGGGTCTCTATTCTTTGGAGTGCAGGAGGATGAGGAGTGGTCTTATAGAGGTCTACAAAATCATGAGAGGAATAAATTGTGTAGATGCACCAAATCTCTTGCCCAAAGTTTAGGGGAATCGAAGACCAGAGGACATAGGTTCAAGGTGAGGGGGAAAAGATTTAATAGGAATAAGAGGGGTAACTTTTAAAGCTGCCAGAGGAGGTAGTTGAGTCTGGGACTATCCCAACATTTAAGAAACAGTTAGACAGGTACATGGACAGCACAAGTTTGGAGGGATATGGACCAAAGTCAGGCAGGTGGGACTAGTGTAGCTGGGACATGTTGGCCGTTGTGGGCAAGTTGGGCTGAAAGGCCTGTTTCCACACTGTATCACTATCACTCTATAAAGTAGATCTACTCAAGTTTCTAAGACAATTTCTCTTCTGCCTTTGATCATTAATAGGGCCCGGATGCAATTGAGCTGCAGACTTTATTTGGCCTTGTCTTCAGAAGAGAAAGGTAGCTCTAGCCTGGGAGACACAAGATGCTGGAGTAACTCAGCGGGTCAGGCAGCATCTCTGGAGAGAAGGAATGAGTGGCGTTTTGGGTCGAGACCCTTTTTCCAGAGATGCTGCCTGACCCGCTGAGTTACTCCAGCATTTTGCTGGTCTACCTTCGATTTAAACCAGCATCTGCAGTTCTTTCCTAAACATCCAGCCTGGGAGAAATGGAACTGTCATCCTGACTCACAAAGTCATGCAACATGGAAACAGGCCCTTCGGCCCAACTTGCCCACACTGGCCAACATGTTCCAACGTTAGGCATTTGACAGGTGTCTGTTTCTTCTCAAGAAGCAAAGATCAATAGGGCAGTGAGTAAAAGCAAATGAGAAGTCATTTAATTGACTTATATTTGCATTTCGTGGCCTTCTCTTCTCCACCACAAATAGTTCTGTAGGTTTTCACACCAGCGAGTCTCATGTGGTTCTGTTCAAACACTGGGGCCATTGTTATGTATTTAGGGGAAACCTTTATTGAATTTAAGGGAATAAGGGAATATTGGAGCATAGAGTCTTGCCATAATTTGCCTCTGACCACACTTCTCCTCTTCAGTGCTTTCACTCTGCACTGTCTGATGCAGCTACACACAACATGGTACAGGGATAGGAAAGGCTTAGAGAGATATAAGCTGATAGGAAAGTAGGGCCAGCTCAGATAGGCACCTTGGTTTGTGTGGACAAGTGGGCCAAAGATCCTGTTTCCGTGCTATATAACTCTGACTTTTTGACTTTGTGAACAATGGAACTGCATAATTGGTGGGTTTGTGGATGACTGTGGAGGTTAATATGAGATAAATATAGTGCACCCCAAATCATTTAATAGCTATTTTCACTGGGGCGGTACTGTCCTTGTGTCAAGCCTCCACACTGACATGATTATGTAACACAACTTCCCTTACTTCTATCATGTTAGCAGGCATTTGTGCCTGTCATTGGCCATAGTTTCTCAGTGAGCCAATATTTTGTGGCAGTGGTTCAGATTGGTTTTCAGTGTGTTCATATACCCATTTTATTGCTTCTCGTGCTTTCTTCTTCTAAGCACCAGTTCTCCTTTAGTCACGTCTTCAGGCAACCCAATCTAGCCATATCTTCAGCCAACAGAGCTGAAAATTGATTACTATATTGGTGCTGTTGACAAATTATCTTTGGGCCTATATTCGTAGGAGTTTAGAAGAATGAGGGGGGACCTCATTGAAACATAGTAACATTGGAATGTTAATATTGGAACTGAGACATTGAATTTCACTACAGAATAGTGAAAGGCTTGGATAGAGTGGATGTGGAGAGGATGTTTCCACTAGTGGGAAAGTCTAGTGGAAACTAGAGGTCATAGCCTCAGAATTAAAGGACGTTCCTTTAGGAAGGAGATGAGAAGAAATTTCTTCAGTCAGAGGATGGTGAATCTGTGGAATTCTTTGCCACTGAAGGTTGAAGAGGCCAAGTCAGTGGATATTTTTAAGGCAGAGATAGATCGATTCTTGATTAGTACGGGTGTCAGAGGTTATGGGGAGAAGGCAGAAGAATGGGGTTAGGAGGGAGAGATAGATCAGCCATGATTCAATATGGAGTAGACTTGATGGGCCGAATGGTGTAATTCTACTCCTATCTCATGATCTTATGGTCTTATAGTCCTCTGTTAGTTGTAATCGTATTCTTGTACCTAAGTAAAATGCAAACATGCCATGATGTAAAATGAACAAGTATTGACTGCGCATTCTGCAGTGTGTACATTGGAGCGTGGCACAATGGCACAGCATGTGGTGTGCTGTCTGTATCCACCTGTGCTCACCTGAAAGTGCTTTGATTTCATCCTCAACCCACACGTCAGTAGGTTCATTGGTCACTGCTAATTTCCCCCAGTGTGTTCGTGAGGGGTAGAATGTTGGAGAGTTGATGCGAATGTGGAGAGGAAAAAATAGAATGACTTTTGTGTAAGATTAGTGTAGATGGATACTTGATGGTCAGCTAAGACACAGTGGACTGTGCTGTAGGAATAGCTTCTCCTTCACTGTCTTATATACCTTCCACTCTGGAATGGATCAAAGGTTTATAGGAATATGAGGCAAATGGAGGAAAATGGGACTAGCTTAGATGGCATAGACGAACTGGGTCAAAGGGCCAATTGTAGATGATCAGCCATGATCACAATGAATGTCGGTGCTGGCTCGAAGGGCCAAATGGCCTCCCCCTGCACCTATTTTCTATGTTTCTATGTTTCTATGTTTCTTAAGGGCCTGTTTCCATGCGGTGTAACTCTATGCCTTTACTTACTGGCAGCTTGAAGCTATGTTATTCCAAATGCACTGAGATATTGACCAAAGGCCATACTTGCTCTCACCACACAAACACTTACTGCCTTATTGATCCCTGCTGCATTAAGGAGGACCAGCCACCTTGCAACACCCACCTGATGTTAATATTGGAACTGAGACATTGAATTTCATTAGATTTATTTGGCTTCAAGTTCAGTTGTGGTCAAAATGGCAATATACCAAAACTGGGAAATTTAGATGTGGTTAGATTAGTCCCGACCTAAATATAACATTGGGCTGGGGCTTCTTTCAAAAATTCCCTTTACTAACCTTTCTTGGTTAATTTTCCCTTAGTATATTTCCATCAACTAAAACACAACCAAAAACCCACTGGTGGGAGGTCATGGACCAACTTTATCAGTGACCTTTGTTCACTGTCACAAGGTCATGGTGATTCAACGGCTCCTTTGATTACAAATCGGTTACCAACAGCCTGCCACAGAACATTGACATTGTGCAGTCTTGTCTTGGCATGCCACAGCTAATAAGGTTTTAAGCGCGCTGTCCACGGGCACCCTGGAGGACTTCCGGGACCACTGGGAACCGTGGGGGACTGGATGTATCCTGGATGGGGATTGTAATATAATTGTATAATTGTTTCAATTGGTATATTTGTTTGTATAGTATTCTGGTGGTGGGTTCTGTTTTGGTTTTATTATATTGTATATATTATTTTAATATTTGAATAAATATTTATGATTAAAAACTTTTTAAAAAAAAAAGCTTTTAAGAGATAGGAGTAGAATTAGGCCAATTCGGACCATCAAGTCTACTCAGCCATTCAATCCTGGCCAATCTATCTCTCTCTCCTTACCCCATTCTCCTGCCTTCTCCCCATAACCTCTGACACACATACTAATTAGGAATATATGGACAAGTATCAAGAAGTGACCACCCCATCAAAAAAAAAGCATAACAACTTTTGTCTGATTTCAAAAGCACCATTACAGACCCTTATACAGACAACATTCTGGGGTTAAAAACTGAACTAAATCAAAAACAACAATAAATTTGCTGCAAATACAGGGTGTAGAGCAATTCTCGACCCAAAGATTAGCATAATTACTCACCTAAAGAGCCGCTGGACTATCTGAGCGGCTCGTGTTCGCCATGTTGCAGTATCCTGAGAAACAACTTGAGTTTGTGCAGCTACAACAAGATGAAACTTTACACCATTGAAGGCAAAGCAGTCTGGTTGATTGGTGTTCCTACCATTGAACCCAATGTATACTCTGACATTATCATTAGGACTGCAAAAGGCACTATCTTGCCATGCTGACTTCAACAGCACCTCTTAGCCTTGGATAAAGAGAACCAAGCATCAACATGGCAGGACCACCATCTTTGCCCAATGCCAGATGGACATCTCCATTTACAACGATGAAGCGTCATCGATGTATGTCCAATTAATGGGGAGCTCTGGCCACTCCCTCTTCTTCCCTCTCCCATCGGGCAAAAGAGATAGAAGTGTGAAAACGCACCCCCCCAGATTCAGGGACAGTTTCTTCCCGGCTGTTACCATGCAGCTGAATCATCGTACCACAACCAGAGAGCAGCGCTGAACTACTAACTACTTCCTTCATGACCCTTGGACTATCCTGGATCGGACTTTGCTGGCTTTACCTTGCACAAAACGTTATTCCCTTATCAGGTATCTATCTCTACACTGTAAATGGCTCATTAGTAATCATGTATTGTGTTCCCGCCGACCGGATAGCACGCAACAAAAGCTTTTCACTGCACCTTAGTACACATGACAATAAACTAAACTGAACTGAACTGAACTGGAGGCACTGTTTCCATTTCAAGTGAAGAGATTAATCAGAAGTTGAACATAGACAATGGGGGCGAGGTCATACGAGCCAAATAACTCCATCATTTAATTCTTGATGATTTCACCTGAAATCATTGTTCAGGGGAAGCTGGGACAAATACTGTTTTGAGGTTGAGATCTCACCAACAGCAATAGTGCTTTACATGTCACCTATGCAACTACACAGTGAAATTCCTTTTGCATAAATTACACATGTGGGTGCTGCCATTTTTGGTGCCATCATTCAAAGTTCATAGTCCCTTCGGCCCCGTGCGCTCGATGTACTGGAGCGGTCCCCGTGAACCAACGTCCCTCTCCCCTCCCCGCCCGGCCATCTTTGTGTCCCGGGGCACCTCCTGCAGCTGACCCAAAGGTGCTGGAGGCATCACCGTGGTTCACCTCCTCCCGGCCCTCGCTCCTCGCGCCCGACATCTCCAGCTCCCTCCTGGGTGACTCCCATGAGCCTTTGGGCAGGTTCCCGGCCACACTGAACGACGAGCCTTCAGGCAGGTTCCCAGCCGGGCACCTCGGGGAGATGACCGCCTTGAGAAGGCCGTCTTTACCAGAACCTGCAAGATCGTGCTGTGGGACAAGGAAGCTAACCGTGGGAAGCAAGCACTAACTGCAGATTTACCAGCACTCACGCTCTGTATGGAAATTACAGAGCTGAGCTGGTAAAACTGGCAAGTGAAATTGCCTCCACATCAAGGATAAGAAAGAATAATAATGACAAATATTTAGTTTCAACATGCCACTGTTTATTTGCTGTTACTTGCTTTGCATTTATCAGAACAATCCCAATCATATTAAATATCCAGCAGACTCACACTTGTTCATCCAGTTCTCTGATCAAACAGTTACTGGGCTGGGCTGGGCTGGGCTGGGGCTGGTCTGGGCTGGGCTAGGCTGGGGCTGGGGCTGGTCTGGGCTGGGGCTGGTCTGGGCTGGGCTGGGCTGGGCTGGGCTGGGTGAGGATCTTGGATGGTAATCCTGGTTTTCTGGAGAGTCTCCGATTTCTTCTCCAGTGCGTGGAAGCATATTTGAAGCTTTATTGTAAGGGCACTTACCTTGTCTCTAAAGCTGCCCAAGGTAGCACAGTTGTGCAGCTGGTAGAGCTGCTGCCTCACAGCGTCAGAGACCCGAGATCAATCCTGATGGCTGCTGTCTGTGTGGAGTTTGCGTGTTCTCCCTTTGACATGTGGGTTTCCTCCAAATTTGTAGGTTAATTGGCCTCTATAAACTTGTCCAGAATATGTAGGGAGTGGATGGGAAAGCGGGATAACACAGGATTTGTGTGAACGGGATGGTTGATGTGGACCCATTGGCCTGAAAGGCCTGTTTCCGTGTTGTATCTCAAAAACTAAAAACAAAACAAAACACAGCCTTAACCTTTTGGTGAATATTAAGGACTGGGAAGCTCAGTGGGACCATAGTTAAAACTGTAACAACATTAATTGGGGGCTCATATTTCTATTATAATATTTAAATAATTATTTCGCTTCAGGGTGCGATTTTGTTTCCCATCCCTGTTTCGTCTCCAATAAACACAGAAGTCAGGTCTGAGATTTATATTTAACCTTCAGCCACTTCTCTTTTAAGTATTCAGATGCTTGGATGAATGATCTAAAGAATCTCACAAAGGCAATTGCAAAATTAGTTAGATAGAGCTCTAGTGGCTAGCGGAATCAAGGGATGGGGAGAAGGCAGGCACAGGTTACTGATTGTGGATGATCAGCCATGATCACAATAAATGGCAGTGCTGGCTCGAAGGGCCAAATGACCTCCTCCTGCACCTATTTTCTATGTTTCTATGTTTCTAAATATGTCTCGATGGTAAACTAAAATGATCGCGATGCATTATAATTCTAAGATATGATCATGTTGGTGGCTCTAAGCAATGCATTGCAGGCTGCCTCAGGGAGCACCTGATCACAAGGTTTTTGAGGTAATCTCCTGTACAAAGAACAATCTCTTCCTGTATTGCTCCTCACTGAGGTTTAGGTCTCTCAGCCTGGACCTGTGGACTCAGCAAGGCAAGAGCTTATCATTTCCAGGATGATTAATCCATTTCAAAGTTCCTAATTTCAAAGAGTTACACGTTTAGGGGTTGGAGTTGTAGAGACAGAGTGATAGGGTGTGGACACAGGCCCTACAGCCCAACTTGCCCACACCGGCCAACATGTCCCAGCTACACTAGCCCCACCTGCATGCCCTCGATTCCCCTACTCTGGGCAAGAGACTCTATGCATCTACCCGATCTATTCCTCTCATGATTTTATACACCTCTATAAAATCTCCCCTCATCCTCCTGCGCTCCAAGGAATAA
The DNA here is from genome assembly GCF_053455715.1 of Rhinoraja longicauda. Lineage (NCBI taxonomy): Eukaryota > Metazoa > Chordata > Chondrichthyes > Rajiformes > Arhynchobatidae > Rhinoraja > Rhinoraja longicauda. The sequence continues at coordinate 39,474,591 of NC_135972.1, forward strand.
AGACCCAGCCTACTCAACCTCTCCCTATAGCTCACACCCTCTAGTCCTGGCAACATACTTGTAAATCTTCTCTGAACCCTTTCAAGCTTGACAATATCTTTCCTATAACATGGTGCCCTAAATTGAACACAGTTCATGATGTGTATAGGAACTTCTTGCAGAGGACGATGAATCTCTGGAATCCTCCATCGCAGAGGGGTCTGGAGGCAAGATCATTGAAAGTATTTAAAGTGGTTGTAGGTACATTTACAAAAGATCAGGAAATTGGGGGTGAAGGGCTGCTGACATCGAAGATGAATTGAGTATGGAGCAGATCGGCCATGATAAGGCTGAATCGTGGAGCAAGCTTGGTTGGCCAGAAGGCCTGCTCCTGCTTCGATTTTTTTCTCAGAAAAAAACTGCAGATGCTGGTCTAAATCGAAGTAGTCACAAAATGCTGGAGTAACTCAGCGGGTCAGGCAGCATCTCGGGAGAGAAGGAATGGGTGACGTTTCGGGTCCTGACCCTTCGAAGAAGTTTGCGGATGACACAAAGCTGGTTGGCAGTGTAAACTGTGAAGAGGATGTTAGGAGGTAGCAGGGTGACCTGGACAGGTTGAGTGAGTGGGCGGATGCGTGGCAGATGCAGTATAATATAGATAAATGTGAGGTTATCCACTTTGGTGGCAAAAACAAGGAGGCAGATTATTATCTCAATGGTGTCAGGTTAGGTAAGGGGGAAGTGCAGCGAGACCTGGGTGTCCTTGTACACCAGTCACTGAAAGTTGGCGTGCAGGTACAACAGGCAGTGAAGAAAGCTAATGGCATGTTGGCCTTCATAACAAGAGGATTTCAGTATAGGAGTAAATAGGTTCTTCTGCAGTTGCCCTGGTAAGACCACATCTGGAGTATTGTGTACAGTTTTGGTCTCCTAATTTGAGGAAGGACATCCTTGTAATTGAGGCAGTGCAGTGCAGGTTCACGAGATTGATCCCTGGGATGGCGGGACTGTCATATGAGGAAGGATTGAAAAGACTAGGCTTGTATTCACTGGAGTTTTGAAGGATGAGAGACGATCTTATAGAGACATATAAAATTATAAAAGAACTGGACAAGCTAGATGCAGGAAAAATGTTCCCAATGTTGGGGGAGTCCAGATCCTAGAAGTCTTAGAATAAAGGGGAGGCCATTTAAAACTGAGGTGAGAAGAAACGTTATCACCCTGAGAGTTGTGAATTTGTGGAATTCTCTCCCACAGAGGGCAGTGGAGGGCAAATCACTGGATGGATTTAAAAGATAGTTAGATAGAGCTCTAGGTGCTAGTGGAATCAAGGGATATGGGGAGAAGGCAGGCACGGGTTACTGATTGTGGATGATCAGCCATGATCACAATGAATGGCGGTGCTGGCTCGAAGGGCCGAATGGCCTCCTCCTGCACCTATTTTCTATGTTTCTATGTCTGGTGGAAATTCCATATGGCTGTGTTAACCCAAATGGCAATAGGTGGAATGCCGTGAGCTACCGGGCACTGGTTCCACATATTGTTTGCACAAACTCCATTCCTGCCTAAAAGTAGCATTAAAATGTGCTTATTATTCCAGTCAAAATTCTGTTGAATTTTTGGTAATGAAGGCCTGCACGGTGGCGCAGCGGTAGAGTTGCTGCTTTACAGCGCTTGTAGCACCCAAGGCGATTCCGACTACGGATGCTGTCCGTACGGAGTTTGTACCTTCTTCCCGTGACCTGCGCGTGTTTTCTACGATATCTTCGGTTTTCTCCCACCCTCCAGAGACGTACAGGTTTGTAGGTTAATTGGCTGGTAAATTGTATCTTGTCCCCAGTGTGTGTGTGCAGGATAGTGTTAATGTGTGGGGATCGCTGGTCGGTGCACACTCGCCTGTTTCTGCGCTGTATCTCTAAACATTTGTAATTCATTATTCAAGTAATAGGAGCGATTTGAATTTAAATATACATGTGATAAATAAATTCATCTACACACCTCCATCGCATTCTTGATATTTAAATAAATAAACTTCACTTCTAAGGGGAAGACTTTATGTTGACCTGCTATTTTTTGATTCATAGGTTATTGTACTTGTGTAGAAGCAGGAGCCTATAGCTTTGACAGAAGCAATTTGAAAATAGAAGCAGGAGCCTATAGCTTTGACAGAAGCAATTTGAAAATTTTGATTCTATCAGTTTCCATTTTTCATATCAGCTTTTTTTTTCCAAACAAGCCTCATCACCTGCAGTTGCACAGTAAAGTCTTCTCTGGCCATTATAGGGAATTGAACTTAATAAATAATGAACATCTGGCCATTAAGATCTTAAGGACCAGAAGAGATAAAATAATCAGTGCTGAAAAGAGCAAATCAGTAGGTGTTTAGAGTTTAAACGGGTGCTTGAGTCTGCTGCACTGTTGCAAGATTTATGTCTCTGAAGAAAAATACTGCTTAGTATTTTCACTACTGTGTGACCAAAATAAGGGCTGCAAATTAGTTCATGCTCGCTGAAGCTACGTAGCCCCATGCAGAGAGCTGTCTTTGGCAACGTTTTAATGAGCAGAGAAGGTCACAAATGTGTGACACCATTTTGCAGAGATCCCTTGAGGAAGGATGCACATGTCCTGTGGAAGCAGAGTAACAGCAGAGTAATACCCTCTGCCACAAAGCAGCAGTCTGAACCTGCCGATGGCACAAAGGGCCTGTATTACCAAAAGACAGTTCTTTTCATGCCGTTTCTCATCATTTATTACTGCAGTCAGTCCACATAAGGTGTGTGCTGGGTTAAAAGTGAGGCAGGACAACATGTTCTACACTTCACTGAAAACTCTTGCAATTTGTTTCAGCCCGAAATACAAATCAAAAGGGTCAGCCAGACATACATTCAATACAATATTTGTAATTTAAAATGCTCACGCCTACTGAAGAGAAGTCAAATGAACTTTGTAGAAACAAATGAAAGTTTATCTGAAGTACCAACTGCAGTTAACTTCTATTTTTTGTGGTATATGGCAAATACCACAAAACCAGATATTTTGAAGGTGAAATTCTCCATGTTCCCAAAATGGTTTTTTTTTGCTCCCTTCCCTGGTCCATGCTAGCATGACGAGCAGGTCAGGTTACCTCAAGTGCAGCAAGTTGTGTCGGTGTGTTCAGCATCGATAGCTGCAGGGGCACCTTGAATACAAAGCTCATGAAGTGTGAGCCCTGCAACAATGGTGTTTTGTGGAACCAGCAGAAGCTTTATTTAATCTTCTCAAATTAGTTCAGTGAACGTTATTTTAAGCAGCTTGAGGTGTCACTTTAAAGACATTCGAGACCTGGTACAACTCAGAGATTGCACAATGCATCGTATTTATATTGTACGTATCTGAGTTTTGCACTGAGATGCTATAACTAGCATAAGATCCAGATTATTTGAATAAAATCAGGAAGCAAAGTGGTACACACATCAGTTTGCATTGATAGTAGAGTATGGTCAAAGTACAGATGGTTGAAAGCTTCAAGTCCTTAGGAATAAATATCACCAGTGATTTGTCCTGGACCTGCCACATCAAAGCAATGGCCAAGGAAGCACACTAACATCTCTACTTCCTTAGAAGGCTTAGGAAGTTCAGCATGTCCCCAACATCTCTCACCTACCTCTACAGATGCGCTGTAGAAAGCAATTTATCAGGATGCATCCAAGATCTAATTCTGCAAGAAATTGCAGAGAGTTATGGATGTAGCCCAGACCATCACGCAAACCCACCTCCCTTCTAATGATGCCACTTACACTTCATGCAGCCTCGCCAAGGCCAGCAGCATCATCAAGGATGAGTCTCACCCCGGTTCCCTCCCCTTTCCCATCAGGCAAGACACACAGAACTTTGAAAACTCATATTTCCAAATTCCAGACAGTTTCTCCCCAGCTGTTATCAGGCAACTGAACCATCTTTTCACCAAATAGAGGGCGGTCCTGACCTCCTGCCAAGACTTTACTTTAGGGCTACAGCGTGGAAACAGGCCCTTCAGCCCACTGAGTCTTTGTGGACCAGGCGATTACCCTGGACATTGGCCAAAGTGTGTGGGACAGTACTCATTTTGTCAGGGGGCTCAGGAATGGAGAGGACTCAAATGCAGGCACACCAAGACAATTCCAGGAGAAAACCAAAATCCAAACGCGCACGTAACCGACTGAATACAGAACTGATTAGTTGGCAGGGAGTGGATGTAGATAGCAGACATGGAACCCTTGACTGATGAGAGGAGCAGTGAATGCAGGTGTAACTCATGACAAGATCAGGGGAGCAATGTGGAGAACGTCTCAATTGTCTGGAGGCGTGGCAGGTGTGACAGGAGTGACAGGAGCGACAGGTGTGACAGGAGCCTCCCTCCCACGGACCCCTCCTGGTGTCCTCCTAGGCTGATGAAAACCACAGATGAGGGAAGGGTCCAGGATGTCACGGAGCACGTCATTGACCAGAGCCTGGCAGACAGCCAGGGCGTTGTTCAGGCTGAAGGGCACTATGAGGTACTCGTAATGCCCACTGGGTGTGTTGAAGGCTGCCTTCCACTCATCTCCTTCCTTGATGCAAACCAAATGGCAGGCATTGTGCAGATCCAGCTTGGTGAACATGGTGACATGCTGCCGGTAGTTGAAGACGGAGGAGATGAGTGGCAAAGGGTAACTATTCTTGACACTGATGTCATTCAGTGATAGACAATCCAAGGGGAAGGCTGCCATCCTTCTTACTCACAAAGAAAACCCCGCCCCGGCAGGAGAGGAGGATGGATGGATTATACCAGCTGTCAGAGGCTCCGAAATGTATCTGTCCATGACGCTGGTCTCTGGAGCAGAGACCGAGTACAGACGACCGTTGGGTGGAGACATACTGGGTAATAGATCAATGGCACAATCATAAGGACGGGGAGGAGGTGAAGAGGTGGCTCGGGACTTGCATAAAACCTCTTTCAGGTCGTGATACTCGGATGGTACCTTGGACAGGTCAGGATCGTCACTAGGAGCAACAGACACAGAGTGAGTGGAAGACAAGCGGAGTGAAGACAAATAACGTGCAATGTTGCCCCCAATTGGAGATCTTGCCAGTGGACCAGTTAACAGTGGGGTTGTGAGTTGTCAGCCAAGGCTGACCCACAACGACAGGGACACGCGGTGAGTTTAGTAACAGGGACCGAATGCTTTCCCGGTGGTTACCATTAACACAAAGCTCTAGGGGGAGAGTAGTGAGTGAGGTCATACCAATGGTTGTACCATCTAGTGCACTGGCTGGGTGAGGCTCTAACACCCTGACTGTGGGAATCTGGAATCTCCGAGCTAGAGTGATATCAATGAAGCTATCATCACCCCTGAGTCAAGGAGAGCATCGAGTTTCAACAACTTGTCTCCAATGAGTACAGTGACAGGAGTGAGTCTAGTGGAGGGAAATAAACTTTTCTCCCCCATAATCCCTCTCTAACTGGGGAGCGTTGGCTTTCACTGGGCAGGCAGCGATGAAATGCCTGGGACCTCCACTGTAGAGACAACTCTTCCCCTGTATGTCTCAGGCGCTCGGCCTCGCTCAGCCTAGTGTGGCCGATCTGTAGAGCCTCCCCCTCCACTGGATCAGGGCCGGGATGTGAGGGGTCTGGAACAGTGGAACAGGCTCACTACAGCGAGAGGAGTGTGAGGGGTTAGGTGTGTGAAGGGTTAGGGTTAGGTGACTGGTAGAGAGTTGTTGATAGCTAGGCTCACTCTCACTGTCAGTGCCTGTTATCTAACCGGATGGTTACATGAATCAGCGAGTCCAGATTAGAGGGGAGGTCACGAGAGGCCAACTCATCCTTCAGGTTCTTGTTGAGGCCATGGATGAAGATACTGAGCAGAGCAGTATCACACCAACCTCTCTCTATAACCGTGGTCCGAATGTCAATGGTGTAACAAGAGCCAGGTGCCACAGTTTATGAATAAGGGAACCCATTTAGGACAGAGATGAAGAAGAACTTTTTCACTCAGAGAGTTGTGAATCTGTGGAATTCTCTGCCTCAGAAGGCAGTGGAGGCCAATTCTCTGAATGCATTCAAGAGAGAGCTGGATAGAGCTCTTAAGGATAGCGGAGTCAAGGTATATGGGGAGAAGGCAGGAACGGGGTACTGATTGAGAATGATCAGCCATGATCACATTGAATGGTGGTGCTGGCATGAAGGGCCGAATGGCCTCCTCCTGCACCTATTGTCTATTGTCTATTGTAATCAGCAACAGAGTGTGCCCCCTGGCCGAGATGCAGCATCCTCTGGGCTGCTTCTCTTCCGACTAAAATCCTTCCCAGCTCAGCCGAGAAACAGGCAAAGTCCTGTCAGAAGTCTAGCTGTCTATCCCAGGCCGCTGTACCCCAGGCTGAAGCACGTCCTGCCACAGGGAGATGGCACAGGCAACCTTGGAGCGTTCTGCACTGATGCAGGACGGTTGTAGCTCAAAAACCGAGGAGCACTGGGACAAAAAGGACCTGCAGGTAGTTGGATCGCCATGGTACATCTCCGGGGTGGGAAGAACTGGTCCCTTAATGGACCGGATGAGGCTAGGAGTGGACAGAGGCAGAGAGGCAGCAGCGGAGGATCGGGAGGATCTGGCGGTGGTGCGGTGTACCAGGAGCTGGTTGACATTGGCTGTTAACTGCTGGACAGTATTACTATTCGACCAGTAAGTTGGTCTATTCGAGCCACATGGGCGCTGAGAATGGAGCCTTGGTGTTGAATTGTCTTGCATAAACAAGTATATAAATCCTTAATCTCAGGATTGGGGGTGCCCCAACTCTGGTCGGGCTGACCAGCATTTCTTGCCAAGTCCATACTGGCCGACTAATCTGTCAGGGGGCTCAGGAATGGAGAGGACTTGATGGCAGGCTCAACGATACAAGTCCAGGAGAAAATCCAGTAGCAAACGTAACCGACCAAATACAGAACTGATTCGTCGGCAGGGAGTGAATGTAGATAGCAGGCATATAACCCTTGACTGATGAGGGGAACAGAGTGAAAGCAGGTGTAACTCATGACTAGATCAGGGGGGGATGTGGAGAGAGTCTCAATTGTCTGGAGGCGTGGCAGGTGTGACAAATTTACAATTTATACAAGCCAATTAACACCTGCCCAACTTTGGAGTGTGGAAGGAAATGGGAGCACCCGGAGAAAACAGGTAGGATGTATAAAATCTGTACAGACAGCACCTGTAGTCAGGATTGAACCTGAGTCTCTGGAACTGTAAGGCAGCAACTCCACTGCTGTGCCAATGTGCTGTCTACTTCATTGGAGATTTTCAATTGTACTTTACTAGACTTTATCTTGCACTGAATATTATAGCCTGTATCTGTGCACTGTGGACGGGTTGATTGCAATCAAGTATAGTCATTTTGCTGACTGGATGGCATGTTAAAAAAAAAGCTTTTCAATGTACCTTGACATACATGCCAATAATAAATGAAGCTAAACAAAACTGAACTAAATGAAAGTAAAGTAAAGCAAACTTAATTAAACTAAACGTTTGCCTAATTAAGCCTAGTGTGTCCAGTTCTGGGCACGATAATACAGTGTGAGGTGTTGCATTTTGGGACGTTGAACAAGGGCAGAACCTACACAGTAAATGGCAGGCCTCTGGGTAGTGTTGTAGAGCAGAGGGATCTAGGAGTGCAGGTGCATGGTTCCTTGAAGGTCGAGTCACAGGTACATAAGGTGGTCAAAAAGGCTTTTGGCACTTTGGCCTTCATCAGTCAGAGTATAGAAGTTGGGAGGTCATGTTGCAGTTGTATGAGATGTTAGTGAGACCGAATTTAGAATATTGTGTTCAGTTCTGGGCATCATGTTATCTGAAAGATATTGTCAAGCAAGAAAGGGTTCAGAAAAGATTTACGAGGATGTTGCCAGGACTAGAGGGTGTGAGCTATAGGGAGAGGTTGAGTAGGCTGGGCCTCAGTTCCTTGGAGCACAGGAGCACAAGGGGAGATCTTCCAGAGGTGTACAGTTCATGAGAGGAATAGATCGGCTGGATGCACTGAGTCTCTTGCCCAGAGTAGGGGAATCGAGGGCATAGGTTCCACTGAGTCTCTTGCCCAGAGTAGGGGAATCGAGGGCATAGGTTCCACTGAGTCTCTTGCCCAGAGTAGGGGAATCGAGGGCATAGGTTCCACTGAGTCTCTTGCCCAGAGTAGGGGAATCGAGGGCATAGGTTCCACTGAGTCTCTTGCCCAGAGTAGGGGAATCGAGGGCATAGGTTCCACTGAGTCTCTTGCCCAGAGTAGGGGAATCGAGGGCATAGGTTCCACTGAGTCTCTTGCCCAGAGTAGGGGAATCGAGGGCATAGGTTCAAGGTGAAGGGGAAAAGATTTAATTGGAATCCGAGGGGTAACTTTTTCTGCACAAAGGGTGGTGGTTGTATGGAACAAGCTGCCAGAGGAGGTAGTTGAGGCTGGGATTATCCCATCGTTTAAGAAACAGTTAGACAGGTACATGGATAGGACATGTTTGGAGGGATATGGACCAAGCGCAGGCAAGTGGGACTGGTGTAGCTGGGACATTGTTGGGCGGTGTGGGCGTTGGGCAGAAGGGCCTGTTCCCACACTGTATCACTCTGACTCTATGACTCTAAGCCACACAGCTTGCCCCTTTAATGCCTTTGTTAACTTTTACATCAGGAAGGCATGGATACTGTGTTCATCAGATTAAAAGCAGTCTGTCGAGGGTTGAATGTCTTCTCAGATTTACAGTAAATGAATTGTATAAATGGAAATACTCTTTCATTCCTGCTTTATAACCAAACAAACGCATGAATGTGGGGTCAAATGCTTTGAAATGGACATATGTTGTGTCAAGAATGAATTTATCACATACAGTCCATTACTTCTCTGTGAAAATAACTCATTTCTGATTCAACTATCACTTGGTTATACTTTGTGCTAACATAGTTATAATTGCACCATATTTAAGCAGATCATGTAAAAATTCAGCAAAGAAATGAATTTTCTTGGAAAATCATAATTGTTTTTTATACTTCAGTGAAGTCTTTTGTATTTCAGGTTTTACTTACAACTTTTGTTTTGGAAAATGTGGTATGGACCTATATTGTTCCTAAACAAAATGATATTTTACAACACTGCGTGTGAATTTATGCATTGTTAATTGGAATGGATACTGATAAAACTGAGCCTGATATTGAGGGGAAAGAATGACTGTCAATGTCCAGGTATTCAGGAACTGTTAGGAATATGTGTGGCACGGTGGTGCAGAGGAAGAGCTGCTGCCTTATAGTGCTTGCAGTGCCAGAGGCCCGGGTTCGATCCTGGTTGCTGTCGGTACGGAGTTTCTATGTTCTCCCTGTGACCGTGTGGGTTTCCTCTGCGAACCTTGGTTTCCTCCCGCACTCCAAAGACGTACTGGTTTGTAAGTTAATTGGGTTGGTATCTATGTAAAAATTGTCGCTAGTGTTGGATGGTGTTAATGAGCAAGAACTCATTGGAAGAGCTTTGGTATTTTTGCTGTCTGACTTTGCGGCAGATTGAGTTGGTGACAACGTCCTACGTGGGAAAGGGTAAGAAAGGATTGGAGGCCAACTGTGGGGCGAGGTGACAACTTAGACCAGAGCACTGAGGGCGCAGGGAGAGTTTGGGTGGAGAAGAAACAATTATGATGCACGATGCATGATGCACGATGCACGATGCATGATGCATGATGCATGGGAAATTGATTCATCATAAAAGGTGGTGTTCAAATCAACATGTTGGAGAGTTGTGATCACAGGAGAAATTAAAGCTCCCCCAATCTTTTGAATGAATGAAGACTTTATTGTCACATGGGACAAGTCACAGTCAAATTCTTTGTTTTGCATACACAAGGTATGCAAAGAGTTACAAAGTATCTCACGCCAGGTCCTCCTTTATTCTCCCACCCCTCCGCACTCCCCCTCCTTCTGGGCAGTCCCCCTACGCTGGCCCTCCTTTGCTCCCCCCCCCCCTCCCTCCCTCACGGTGGTTCCCCCTCACCAGCACTTTAACTTTGAGGGGTTAGTTTAAGAAAACTCACTAATTTTTATTGTGATAATTGAACTCTGATTTACTGACAGTCTTCATTTTCAATTAAAGTACTCTTTCATTTTTATTCTACTAAGCTTCCACAGGGCAAAGATCGAAATGCAGTCACCAACTGGATATTGGATGCCTGAACACCAAGAGAGATGGAAGAACACGAGGCAACGGTGGACCAATTCCCAATGCATTCAGCAGCACCTTCCAGTCTTGCCCACCACTCATGGATTCCAGGGCCTCTTCCCACAAGAGACATGGAAATCAGCTCAACAACCAATGCATGTTTTTAAGGTAATTGGGCATAATTTGGGCATAACAAATCTTTTGTTTGTTTGTTTGTTTTAATGTCTTGTTCGCTTTGTAAAGCGTCTTTGAGTATCTTGAAAAGCGCTATATAAAATAAATGTATTATTATTATTATTATAAATGTGAAACTGAGTTTCTCTTGATGTTTTATTTTTGATACAATATTTGTAAAATAACAAGTCTGAAAAAGGGTCTCGATCCGAAACGTCAGCCATTCCTTCTCTCCAGAGATGCTGCCTGACTCGCTGAGTTACTCCAGCATTTTGTGCTTACCTTCCTGTAAGATAAATCATCCACCTCTGCTTCCTAATTCTGAAGGCAATTAATGATAACAGTGATAAATAAAGACTAAATGCTTGCTTACAATCTACCAGAAGTTTTATTAACATTTGAAATCACTTACAGTGGATTCATTTTATTTCTGTGAACTTCTTTATGAACTCCGTCTGCTGAATAATTTGTTGTTTCTTTAGGCTGACCGTGATTGGATGGTATCGACACATACTCTAATGCTGAAACATGTCTTTGTATCAAGAAATTTACTCTAAAGTCCACAGGCGTCTCTTATAGAGAGACTTCTTCAGATGTCACTGTAGATAGAAGTAACTCGTAAGACCCCATCCAAAGTTCTGGGGGCACAAGTGTGGACATTTCACGGGCACAGGAAGTTCAGAATTGATTGGAGAAAGAGCCATCTGCCCTATTCAAAGAGCTTTGTGTAGGTAAGGGGTTTAGCATATTCCATGTGACTGCAAATATTACCTTTTTCTATTTGAGACATTGAGATGGGGCATGTGATGTACGAGGCAGCCTGAGACCATCTGATGACTGGTTTCACCCTTGACAACCCTGGGTTTATTTACTTTAATTCAGTGCTGTATTAATCAGCAACTCCACTGTCACAACTGCCAGATTGGTCAAGGCTGAACTAGATGTTTAAAGGATAATTATTATTCCAATGTTCCTATGCAACCAGTCGTCAGAGTTTAAACCCCGGCATAAAACTTGGGTATTATTCTGAAGAATCTGCACTAGATTTCTTCAAGATCTAGTGTATCTTTTTGCTGGGGTGGTGGGCAGAACTGAAGATGATATTCAGACCTGTTCCTGCATGAGCAGGGTCTTGGAAGCAGTTCTGATTGCAGCCCAAGAAGGGAAATTACTAGATTCTAATTTGATAGAGATTATTGCAAGAAAGATGCAGGTACAAATGTGAGAATAGGTTGCATCGTAGCCTGGTAGAGGATCAGTTTTGCCCAAGATCGCAATAAATTGCAGAGTTGTTGATATAGTCCAGTCCATCACACAGGCCACTGACTACTTCTCCACTTTGTGCTGCCTGGGAGAAGCAGCCAAACATGATCACATTCTCACATTTGTACCTGATAAACATGTGAGAATTCTACATTCTTTGGTAGAAAAACTATAGAAGACATACCCAAAGTAGAGTTTGGGTTGTGTAGCTGTGAATGGGACCTCCAATCCATGATGTATTGGTAACCAATGAAAGAACTCGTGAACTAAGCCCACGTGAGGATTTTTTAAGACTGCCAATTAATTAATTGGGACTATATGCATGTGGATTTGTTGCGTAACAGTTTTGTGAGAAGAGAAAAGTATAGTTATACACCCCTGCCTCATAAAGCCCTAGTTGGACCACGTCTGAATAATATGTTCAGTTCTGCTCACCAATCTGCAAAAAGATACACTGGATTATGAAGAAATCTAGTGCAGTTTCTTCCAAATTAAATCTTAGTACTGGGTTATTATGCCTGTGTTTAAACTCTGAGGACTGGTTGCACAGGTCAGATTTGTACATCATTAAAAATTGTACATTTGGGAGTGATTTAATTAATATATTTAAGATGATTAAATAAATTGAAGTGGTAGATAGTTGGAAATACTTTCATCTTTGCAGTTTGGACCAAACGTTTTTAAATGTAAAATTAGATACTGGGTGTTTGGAGGAAATACTTGGAGTGATAGAGTGACACAGTGTGGAAACAGTCTCTTTCGGCCCAACTTGCCCACAGCGGCCATCATGGCCCAGCTGCACTCGTCCCATCTGCATGCATTTGGCCCATATTCCCCTTCTTCGTTCAAGGGGTATTGTAAAGATGGACCTCAAAAAACTGTCTATGCTTTATTTACGATTACAAATCAAAACTATGTTTAGATGGAGTTTAGTTAGGCAAGGCTATTTGGAGATATGGAAAATAATGGATGAAGTGCTAAATAAAGTTATGATACAGTACGTAATATTTGCGATCGAGCTGAATATCAGAGTTGGTTTGAGGGGCTGACATGTCTGCCCAAGTCCTTTTACATTCCGATGGAAAATGGAGGAGCAGAAGTTTGAGTCACAACAAAGGTTCACTTGAAACGTCAAAGTATTTCGCTATATTCTGTTTTACTTGTGCCAAATTTGTAAAGAATGTCTTAACTTGTCTGACAGTTGCTTTCACAGTTGGCTAAACATATTATCTCCGTGTTGTAAATGCTGTGCGGCTAATATTCTCACACTGAAGGCATCAGTGGAGTACGGCTGCAGTTCATGGCAATGCACATTGGAGAATAATGTCCTCGAGTGCAACAAAACGCAACCCTTGCATGGAGCTAACAGTTCTATATGTGCTTGCATTTTTAAATTATTTTCATCAGTCACGGGAGACAGATATTAAGGCAGGAGTCAGATATATCAAAATAGAAATCAGCCAAAAATCACTTAATTATTTTGGGAACTAGCAAGTAGTGGAGAAATTATTGCTGGGTGTCAGTGGGAAACTGCTCTGCATATCTGTTCAATTCACTAAGGGATGCTTAAGTGACTCTTACAAACTTCTATAGGTATACCATAGAAAGCATACTGTAAGGTTTGGGATCAGAGTTGCATCATAGCTTGGTTGAGGATCAGTTCTGCCCAAGATCGCAATAAATTGCAAAGTTGTGGATATAGTCCAGTCCATCACACAGACCAGACACCCCGCCACTGACCACATCTTCACGTCATGCTGCCTGTGAGAAGCAGCCAACATGATCAAAATCTTGTCCAACCCCGGACATGTATTCTTCTCCCTGCTCCCACCAGGCAGAAGATGCAGAAGCTTGAACGCAAGTATCACAAGACTCAGGACCAGCCTCTTCTGCTTGTTATCAGGCTCTTGAGCAGTCATTCCATAAGCTAGGGTTCTGTCCAATTCACCTCCACCCCATTGCGGACATTGGACTTTGTTTCTGAAACTGGTGCACCACATTGCTGAGAATTCTTTTTAGGAGACCCAACACCTGCCTTCAGACGACATCAGAAGTACATCTGCCGCCTTGTTTGTTCAGATGCGGTTGGGGGGTGTCCCTTGTAAACCAATTAAGCAGATATTTGGCCTCATTCATATGCCGTAATTTCATGTGATTTTATATTTAACGGCTTGATTGTAATCCTGTATTATCTTTCTGCTGACTGGATAGCACTCGACAAAAGCCTTTCCCTGTACCTTGGTGCACGTGACAATAAACTAAACTCAATTAAACTAAACTAATTAGGTCGTAATACCTAATCAAGGTCCCAATTGGATATGGTTTGCTCTGAGTGCAGTAAACCGAATGCTGATCTCTAAATGGATAAACCAATAATCCTAAAAGGTCATTAACCCAAAAATATAGGTGAGAGGGGGAGTTACCTAAAAGTGGATAATTCAATGTTTATACCATTTGGGTTGTAAGCTACCCAAGTGGAATATGAAGTGCTGTTCCCCCAGTGTGCATGTAGTCCCACTCTGGCAATGGAGGAGGTACAGGACAGAAAGATTGGTATGGGAATGAGAAGGGCAGTTAAAATGGGAGATTCAACAGGCATAGGCGGACTGAGCGTAATGTTCGGCAAAATGGTCACCAATTCTATGCTCTGTCTTACTGATATATAAAAGGCTATATAGGGAAAGCTAAATGCAATAAATGAGTTGAGAGGAGGTATGTTGAATTAATAAGAATCCTTTCTATTTTAGATCCTTTTCCGAGAGGACAAAATTCACAAAATACCAATATTTGTATGGGTATGTAAAAATACCAGCAATTAACAATATTAATATTAATTACTTGACTAATAAAGTGGTGATGCCAACTGCTTCAATTTAATTTCCCATTTATACTGCTACCATCAAGATTGTTGTGCATTGATTCCTAGTTCCATCCGCTCTGGCATGCAGTTTGTGCTGTACCTATACATTGCTACGCCTTGGTCTAAAATGTGTTAATTTAGTCTTCCTTCATTTAAACTTTATTTGTGACTCATTTTACCAGTCTTCTAAACAGACCCCTTGAGGACTTATTATTCCAACAGCTTTGACATGGACAACAGATAATTTGAGAGCTCAAAACAACAGTTGAAAATAACTGTTTTTAGCTGTATTCAGTAATGGATTGTTGGAGGTGTGCCAATGTCAAAATCAATGAAAGACCATTCTAGATAACGTGAAAAGGTACTGAAAAGGTTAAGATATGGTCTAATTGCAGGGTAACATGGCGGTACATGATGTGTGCTGTAATCTGACCATTTTCATCGTGCAGAGAGGATTACCTGGGCTTGTTAGCATTCCTAAATGTCAGAATGTTAAAAGCACATTGTTTCTGGGATCACTGAACCTTGCCATTGCTTAGTCATCATCAAACAATAAATCATACCATTTTCTTCATCTGCATGTCATTTAATGTTGCAGGAATCGAGACTTGAAAGCTGAGCCTTTTGGCGACATTAGAAGGATTTCCAATTCTGATCCACTCTGATATTTAACTTGATTTATTGTAATTCAGAACTTATTCTCCTTTCTTCATCAGGGCAGTAATGTATCATGACTGCTTAGAACATTTTGTTTCAAGTCAATGAGAATTTTAACCAATTTGGTAGTGTTACTATTAATTTATTCTTAATAGTTTGGTTACGAAGCCAAAATTACACCTGGATTATAATGAAGATTGTCCATTAACTTAATGATTTGGTCAAACAAAATGTTTTTCAAGAAGTTTGTTAATGTTAGCAATTAAAACAAAAGCTATGAAGTAAAAATATTTATACATTTAAAACAGTTTTTGAATAAATTTAATGATAGGTGCAGGTGGCAAAAATCCAGTTGAAACATAATGCCTTATTCATCATAGTCAATTTAACCAAACAAATATTGATGTTTGATACAAGTTTGTTCATATATTTATATATAAATTTCCTAATAGTTTCCTAATAGATATATATAAAACAGTTAGGAAATTTCTAATTGAGGGGATTTTCTCAAGTTTAATTTTTATATATATTATTGTTATCATCATATCATATCATCATATACATACAGCCGGAAACAGGCCTTTTCGGCCCTCCAAGTCCGTGCCGCCCAGCGATCCCCGCACATTAACACTATCCTACACCCACTAGGGACAATTTTTACATTTACCCAGCCAATTAACCTACATACCTGTACGTCTTTGGAGTGTGGGAGGAAACCGAAGATCTCGGAGTAAACCCACGCAGGTCACGGGGAGAACGTACAAACTCCTTACAGTGCAGCACCCGTAGTCAGGATCGAACCTGAGTCTCCGGCGCTGCATTCGCTGTAAAGCAGCAACTCTACCGCTGCGCTACCGTGCCGCCCTCTACACTATTTATTATTAAACTGCACAACAAGCATTCTGTGAAATTGCTCATGTTTATTTTATATTTATTTAGATATTGATATATTATAAACAATTAGGAAGTTACTAATTGAGGGAAATTTCTCATTATTTAATTTTGTATATACACCGATCAGCTAAAACATTATGACCACTAACAGATGAAGTGAATAACATTGATTATCTTGTTACAATGACACCTGTCAAGGGGTGGGATAAATTAAGCAGCAAGTGAACAGTCAGTTCTTGAAGTTGATGTGTTGGATGCAGGAGAAATGGGCAGGAGTAAAGACCTGAGCGACTTTGACAAGGGCCAAATTGTTATAGTCAGACGACTAGGTCAGAGCATCTCTGAAACGGCAAGGCTTGTGGGGTGCTCCCGGTCAGCAGTGGTGAGTATCTACCGACAGTGATCCGAGGAGGGACAAACCACAAACCGGCGACAGGGTGTTGGGCGCCCAAGGCTCATCGATGCATGAGGGCAATGAAGGCTATCCCGTCTGGTCCGAACCGACAGAAGGTCGACTGTGGCACAAGTCACGGAAAATTTTAATGGTGGTCACGGGAGGAATGTACCACAATACACAGTGCATCGCACCCTGCTGCGTATGGGGCTGCACACGGAGGACCAACAGCATATTAGGCAGGTGTTTTGACTCATCAGGTCATAATGTTTTGGCTGATCGGTGTATATATGTAGATATTTATAAACCATAAACAGTAATTTCTCAGAATGCTTGTTGAGAAGCAGTTTATCTTTTATCTTGCGAAGATGTGCAGTTATAACAGAATTGGCTGTCATTGATGCACTCTTGTAAGCCAGTTGCCCATTAGCATTAGTTTTATTATTGTCATGTGAAAATCTTTGTTTTGCATGCTATCCAATCAGATCAGATAATACTATACATCAATACAATCAAGTCAAACTCAAGCATAATAGATAAAGCAAAGGGGAAGATACAGAGTGCAGAATATAGTTCAGGCAGCATCTCTGGAAAACATGGATAGATTATGTTTCAGGTCGGGACCCTTCTTTAAGCTTCCTCTCAATTGTCTGAAGAAGAGTCCCGACCTGAAACGTCACCCATATATGTTTTCCAGTGATGCTGCCTGACCCGCTGATTTACTCCAGCATTTGTGTCTTTTTACGTCATTTCTTAACATTGGGTTTGTCCCATTTAAAGCAGTGCCCTAAAGAAGCATCTAGATGCCTCTGTAAATGACCCGTGACTGGAAGCAGATAGAAAGATGCCTAAAATGCTAAAAGAACATTTTTTGTGCTGAAGACTTGGGTGGTTTTCAACAGCAGTCAGAGATTCAGTAGATGAAAGCCATTGCAAAGTATGAATCGACTTTTCACCTCTTGGATTTGGGAGCTGGGAGACAAGTCAAGGCAGGGACATGTCAAAACCATGTTAATGATTTTCATATTCAGGTCTAAAAAAAAGTTGATCATATGCTTGCAATGATTTTAGTACCATATATGAATGCTCACTTGATCAAAATAATCAACTTTACATTTACAATGAATAATGAGTCATAAATAATCAACATTATATTTACAATGAGTCATGAATTATCAACATTATATTTACAAAAAATGCAAAATAAGGATGGAAAATCAAATAATAATCAATTAAGATGAGAGAGGCAAAGTTTGGAGGAGATGTGTGGAAAGGTTTTTCACACGCAGGTTGGTGAGTGCCAGGAACGAGCTGCCAAGGGTAGCGGTCGAAGCACACATGATAGTAGCATTTGAGAATCTTTTGGATAGGCAGGTCTTGGCATTATGTTTGGCACAGACATTGTGGGCCGAAGGGCTACTCCCATGCTTTAATTTTCTATGTTCCATGTTCTCCATGTTCTATAGTATAAAAGTTAAAAATGACCATGGGAATTTTTCAGTTAAAAAGTCTCCGTTATTACAGGATATACAGAACTGAGCTCTTCTAATGTTTGATTTTAACTGAATTCCCTGTTATTCCAACAAGAAGCACAAACACTAGCTTTGCTGCTTGTATTTTACTGGTGTTTCAATTCTCCAAATATATTGTGACTTCTGACAGTATTCATCTGAGACAAATTTCTAAATCAGAATTAGTCTTTGTAGCAGGTACTTGCACAAATGCCTCCTCTTCAAGTCTGCAGTTCATTACCAATGTTTTAATCCTATTACTGCCAATTGAGTGAAGTCTGAACTCCTTTTCAGTTATGTTAAGTAAAATTTAAGTCATAATTACAATCAAAGGGAAATACAGAACCTTGTTAATACCAGTACTTATCTCTCGGCACTTTATTAACTCCTCTTAGTTAAAAGAAAGATTATCCCCTTGGATTTGCAGGGCGAATAGATCTTATGGGACAAAGCACTGTAAATCTCAATGTCCTTTTGTGACTGTTACTATTTAGATTTGTGGCAGTGAAATAGAAATAACTAGCCTGAAATTATGCATAAACGATATAAAAAATGAACCGGAACACATGAAAAATGGGTATGCTAACAACCAAGGTAAGGGGAGAAAGCATAAGTCGACAGTCATTCTATGAGGTTCTGGTCCACCAGTACAGCAAGATCAGTATAGGAGCAGGAAGGAGAGTTAAAATGGTTGGCCACTGGGAGATCCAGCATGCCTTGGTGGACAGAATGCTTCTTTTGCATTTGGTCTCACTGACATAAAGGAGAGCACATTGGGAGCACCGAATACGGTAGAAGAGGTTTGAAGCGGGACCCATGATCCTCTGACTTACCTGGAGGGATTGCTGAGTTCTGCAGATGGAGGAGGTCTTAAGATCACAAGGTCATAAATGATAGCAGAATTAGGCCATCAAGTCTACTCCGCCATTCAATCATGGCTGATCTGTCTCTCCCTCCTAACCCCATTCCCCTGCCTTCTCCCCATAACCCCTGACACCCGTACTAATCAAGAATCTATCTAACACTGCCTCAAAATTATCCCTTGACTTGGCCTCCACAGCCTTCTGTGGCGACGAATTTCACAGATTCACCACCCTCTGACTAAAGAAATTCCTCCTCATCTCCTTCCAAAAGGACCGTCCTTTAATTCTGAGGCTGTGACCTCTAGTCCTAGACTCTCCCACTAGTGGCAACATCCTCTCCACATCCACTCCACCAGGTCATCCACTATTTGGTGAGTGAATGTGGTAGATGAGGACACATGATCCCCTGAGTTTCCTGGAGAGACTGAGTTCCCTGGAGTGTTGAGAATTTGGTTCAGATGTTGTATCTCCTGTGGTTGCAGGGGAGGGGGAAGGTTGGGGTGAAGGGATGAGTGAACCAAGGAGTTTGCTGCAGCGAGTGGTCTCTACAGAAAGCAGAAGTGGGATGAGGATGGGAAGATGTGACTGGCGGTGGAGCCATGTTAAAGACTGTAAATGTCAAGTATGACATGCTGAATGTAGAGGCTGGTGGTGAATGGAGAGACCTAGGAAACTTTATCCTTCAGGGAAATTTTCCCAGAGTCAGGTAGGCTAAAGAAAAAATATTTTCAAAAAGATAAAATCTAACAATTGCCTGCTTCAAAAGATAATAAGGAAAGGAACATATGGAGGAGCTGTGAAAGATAGACTGGGCAATCATTTCACTCAGCCCACGTGAACCAACCTGATCTCCCGGTTGCTGGGCACTTTAATTCTCCTTCCCATTCCCACACAGACCTTTCTGTCCTCGGTCTCCTCCATTGTCAGAGTGAGGCTAAATGCAAATTGGAGGAACAGCATCTCTTATTTCGCTTGGGCAGCTTACAGCCCAGTAGCATGAATGTGCGGCACGGTGGCGCAGCGGTAGAGTTGCTGCCTTACAGCGAATGCAGCGCCGGAGACTCTGGTTCGATCCTGACTATGGGTGCCGTCTGTACGGAGTTTGTACGTTCTCCCCGTGACCTGCGTGGGTTTTCTCCGAGATCTTCGGTTTCCTCCCACACTCCAAAGACGTAAAGGTATGTAGGTTAATTGACTGGGTAAATGTAAAAATTGTCCCTAGTGTGTGTAGGATAGTGTTAATGTGCGGGGATCGCTGGGCGGCGCGGACTCGGTGGGCCGAAGGGCCTGTTTCCGCACTGTATCTCTAAATCTAAAAAAATCTAAAAATATTGATTTCGCTCACTTCAGGTAGCCCCAGCATTCCCTCTCTCTCGATCCCTCCCCCACCCAAGTCACACTAGCTTCTCATTTTCACCCAACAAACAACTTACAATGGCCTGTTTCCATTATCCTCGTTACTTTTCTGCATATCTTTCATTCATTGTTCTTTATCTCTCCACATCACCATCTATATCTTTAATTTCTCTTATCCCTAACCAGTCTGAAGAAGGGTCTTGACCCAAAATGTCACCCATTCCTTTTCTCCAGAGACGCTGCCTGTCCCGCTGAGTTACGCTAGCTTTCTGTGTCTAACTTCGGTTTAAACTAACATCTGCAGTTCCTTCCTATACATACAGCTATTTTTGGTCTTCGGTGTTTTCATCACGCAAAGAAAACAAGTGAGGACTATAGTACAGGGAAAGTATTGACAATGTTTAATATTAAATAGATTATGTTAACAGAAGTAGAATCACTGGTTGTTAAGATAAAAATGTGCTTGTCATTGGTTACACTGGTGAACGAGGCCAAAAAACCTCTACACCTCAACTAGCATTTGACAGTAATATGTCAAAGGCAGGTTAAAACATTACCACTAATAGTTGTATTAGTGTATTGCCTGAAGTGGAGGGCAGACACTCTCCTGGTGAAAGGAGCTCTCCAGCTTTTTTGAGATTTTGTTGAATAGCTTCAATCAGCTTGGCGGAAAGGGGGTAGAAATATTGATAGGCTCTGTAGTAATGTGTGTACAATTGCATTGATATAATTAGTAGCTGTGTGATGCTATGTGGCTGAATTCAGGGAGGTTGAAGGACAAAATTCTGCCTCCACATTTATTTTATCTTACAAAATAATAAAAAATAATCTAAAAGCATCAGTGCGCAGCATCTCAATGAAATTGGCCACTACCATCACAAAAGAAACTGGCGCGGGGACATGGATAGGACAGGTTTGGAGAGACATGGGCCAAATGTGGGCAACTGGGTTAACATAGATGGGCTATGTTGGCCCGTGTGGGCGAGTTGGCCAGAAGGGCCTGTTTCCACGCTGTACCACTCAATGACAGGGAGTTGGCAGCTTGTTTTTAACTATGCCTGATTGTGTTTACAATGTCATTGGCACAGGATAAGGCACTTACCAGTCTGTTGTTTGCAAAGCTATTCTGTCCTGGAAACATGCTGACAATTTTTTATTCTAAATTTCCCATTCACCATCAATGTATGTTCCATCTACATTTCTATGGTACTTCCTAGCTTTGTAAACAATAGTACATTCATATACTTCCAATGTCAAAGTCCACTTTGGGAGGGGACCATATGACCATGATTGTATCACAATGAAGGTCCACTCTCACTGAGACCTTGTCTTGGGACCCAGTAATTATTACACAATCAAAGGCTTTTGATCACTCAGCCACTTTTTATTATTGTGCTTTCCTGCTGGTTTAGTTTGGATGAATTTCCTGACATACACTGACTGGATAACTCCATAGGCATGTGCTGTTTTGTATTAAAATTATGCCACTTGCCATCTTTTATTCTCTACATTTTTTTAACAGAATTTGTTCGGAGCAGAGCTCAGTGTGACAAGCAAACCCTTTAATAAGACTGATCAAAAAGGGAAAAAATGATTAAGGTTATAATGCAGAAATTCTAATTACACAAATTACCCAGAAAAAGCTTTCTAAGCTTTGCTTTGTGCCACTTACTGCATTATTTGGTTTGATTGTCCTTAAAAGTCATAGTTTCATCAGTTCTTTGTTGGGCCACAAGATGGAGCCTATATCCGATGATTTGTTCATTTTGAATTGAAGAGAGAGAATTTTAGTCTGTGATCATAATCAATAATTTACTGTAAAAAATAGGAATGAATTTCTAATTTGAGGAAGGGAGTCCTTGCTATTGAGGCAGTGCAGCATAGGTTCACGATGTTAATCCCTGGGATGGCGGGACTGTCATGAGGAAAGATTGGAAAGACTGGGTTTGTATTTGCTGGAGTTTAGAAGGATGAGAGGGGATCTTATAGAGACGTATAAAATTATGAAAGGATTGGACAAGCTAGATGCAGGAAAAATGTTCTCAATGTTGGGGGAGTCCAGAACCAGGGGCCGCAGTCTAAGAATAAAGGGGAGGCCATTTAAAACTGAGGTGAGAAGAAACCTTTTTACCCAGAGAGCTGTGAATTTGTGGAATTCTCTGCCACAGAAGGCAGTCGAGGTCAATTCACTGGATGAATTTAAAAGAGAGTTAGATAGAGCTCTAGGGGTTAGTGGAATCAAGGGATATGGGGAGAAGGCAGGCACGGGTTATTGATTGTAGATGATCAGCCATAATCACAATGAATGTTGGTGCTGGCTCAAAGGGCCAAATGCCTCCTCCTGCATCTATTTTCTATGTTTCTAAGAAAGTTTAGTTCCTGGAGGTAATCGGTTTTGATGGCAACTATTGTCATGAAATGAGAGCAACATTAACTGGGTAGCAAGACCAGAATGGTGTAGGCATTACTAATATGATATGCAGAGGGCTGCCACTTACACTAATGTAACCTGAGCGAATATCGTATGAAAGAATTCTTTATGTGAGTATGTGCTACAAGTTGTATCAAAGTTTGGATATAAAAGTTCTCATTTACTTGCACTGCACAATGTTTTCTGCTTCGGTGGCAAATCGTGTTTAATCATGACACTTGCCCTTGCCAACTATCAGTGATAGTAAGACTAATGTAATAAAAACTAGTACCCCTCCATTTGAGGTGAGCTGCTGGTGAACAATGCATCCATATCCTGATTAAACTCTTCGAAGCACATACTGGAGAGTGGACATATTTTCATAGCAAGCCCTAAATGAAATAATCCCAATATTACACACTATTCTGGGCAACTAATTAGGGGCCTGTCCCACTTAGGTGTTTTTTTTAGGCGATTGCCGGCGACTGTCACAGTCGTAGCAGTTCGCCGTAAAACAGACGACTGGACCTCCCCACGACAATGCCTACGACAAGCTACAACAACCTACCACCTAGTCGATGTCATGCTACGGCAAGCTACCGACAACCGGCGACCCAGTCGTCGTGACTTAGGACGTCCACCTACGACCGCACCTACGACCAGGCAGACAACAACCTACGACAACTGAAGTCAACCTATGTCTACCCGCGACAAGTTACGACCGTGTCGGCGACAACTGAGGACAATTCACGTCATTTTGGTCTCCGGTTTTGATGCCGGTACCTGTCGCCGGTTGACGTAGGTAGTCGCCAATGGAATTCACCAAAGTCAGCACCGGCAACAACCTACGTCACCTGGCGACAACCTGGCGACAACCTATGTCACCTGGAGACAACCTGGCGACAACCTATGACAGCGCCTACATCAGGAGACGCCAAGCTACGATCATTGGCGTCAAACCAACCGTCGCCAAAAATGTTTAAACATTTCAAAATCCAGCGGTAACCAGAAAAACGCTACAACTCTTTGGAGACGACTCACGACTGTACAAGCGACACCCCACGGTATCGCATCACAAAACCACAGTGGCGACAGCCTAGTCGCCTGTAGTCGCCTAAAAAATCGCCTAAGTGGGACAGGGGTAAACCCCTGTCACACTTCCTTTCCACAGTGTTTAGTGTAACTTGGATAAGGTGAATACTGTCAGCATTTAATTTTGGAACTCGGCACTCCAGGTAATACCTTTACAGTTGTATTTATCTAGTGGCGATGAAAGTCTTATCGTCTCCGAAGCCTCTTCATTGCTATTTCAAGGGATGATCCAGAAATTTCAAATCATTTTGTGTTCGATAGACACAAAATGCTGGATTAACTCTGCGGGACAGGTAGCATCTCTGGATAGAAGGAATGGGTGACGTTTTGGGCCGAGACCCTTCTTCAGACTGAGTTACTCAAGCATGTTGTGTCTATCTTCGGTGTTAACCAACATCTGCAGATCCTTAATGCACTAAAAAATAAAGTGTTGGCAATACTCAGCATGTCTGGCACCGTAAATGTTTCAGACCAACAACCCTTCATCAGAAATTTCTAGAGAACTTTGCATTTCCTGTAAATCTCAACAATTTTACTGTTCTTTTTGACAACGTCTTCATCCCGACTCTGAGGCAAAGTAAATGCTTCCATGTAGGTGGATTAACAGGATTACCGGGGGAATGGTTGATGAAGGACAAGTTACCGGGAAAGGTAAAGGAGCAGTTGTGAGAGGATCTCAGGAGGATGTACCCACCCAGTGTGTTCAGGAAGTGTTTCTTTTACTTCACCCTGAGCAGCAGTGTACAGTGTACTCTTGCTCAGTGTACTCAGTGTACACTTCAAGAAGCAAGCTCTCACTGAAATGTTCCATCTATTGTATCAACAACTGCAACTCCAGACCAATACCAAAGTGGTGCAGCGGTAGAGTTGCGGCCGTACAGCCCCTGCACCGCCAGAGACCCGGGTTCCATCCTGACTACGGGTGCTGTCTGTGCGGAGTTTGTTCCTTCTCCCCGTGACCTGCGTGGGTTTTCACCGAGAACTTCGGGTTTCCTCCCACAGTCCAGGAGCTGTAAGGCAGCAACTCTCCTGCTGCACCACCCTGCGTTCTATTTTCTAATGAAATTGCTGAGATGGAATACGAGATCTGAATTGGTGCTTGTTGTTTGAATGTGAGGTGAATCTATGAAGAATATTCAGAAAATTTTGATGTCATTGATAGCGGTTGTACAAGATCATTGAATATTGTGAAATCCTGCATCTAACTCCTCGGAACCCGAATCCTGCACTCGGCCTTTAGTGCCATGTTGGAAAGGTGTGAAGCTGCCATACTGTCTGAAATGATGGCTTTCTTCACAATTAGCCAGGTCTGTTGTTTCAGTGCACCTTCTCAGGGCACAGGCTGGCCATAATTGGTGTGGACTAGCTCCAAATCGTACATGACATTGTACAAATTGTACAAATCATTCATGACATTGGTCCCCTGTTACAGCTTGTAGCTAATGAAACTTACAGTTGTAGAAATGCTGCCTGACCCGCTGCCTTACTCCAGCACTTGTGTTCCTGGCAAGATTCCAGCATTTGCTTGTGGCACTGCAGTTCCTTGTGTCGAGAAGTTTCTAGGATCTTCTGAGTCTGGCTGTCTTTGCATCCTTGAATTTTCAACACTCTTTCACGGGCAACATGCCACTGGTCTTAAACTGTGGACTTCCTTCATAGATATCTCCATCTTTCTAATTCTGTCTCTTACCCAAGAAGTACATTAAAATCTTGGTTTTGCCAAAGCTTTAGATCATTTGATGTCATATTTTTACTTAACCTATTTATGAAAATTTCCCTTTGGTTGTTGTTGGGATGTCTTAAAGGTAAATTGAAGGTATTTTGGGACATTAGTCAGGAAGGCAAGGAAGCACACCTATTAGATGTGCAAAATGCACACCCATTAGATAAATAAACTTGACTTGTGAAGATGGATCGAGTCATTACTACAAAAGTAATGATTAATCTCACTGGTCAGAGTAAGCTGTGCCATTTTGATTAGTTCAACTGTTTCTGATAATGTTTAGCTTAATTGGACTGTAGGTTGCCCCTAGTGTTGAAAAAGTGGGTGAGAAAGTCAGATAACATTGAAGTGTAAATGTCAGTGCAAAGGTGGCCGGCGAGGACTCAGTGGGCTGAAGGGCCTGCTCCAAGCTGTATCTCTAAACAAAACTAAACTGTAGCAGTTCCTGAATCTGCAGCCACTCGACATTCTCTCAAATTTGGTTAAACCATTTGAACCTGCCCCTGACACCTCATCTATTGTATCCTCTGTTGCAGGTGTGGACTCGTATGTAGGTGAGACCAAGCTTGGCGATTGCTTGCTGAACACCTCCGCTCAGTCTGCCTAAACCTACATGATCTCCCGGTTGCAAAACGCTTTAACTTCCCCACCCATTCCCATATGGACCTTTCTATCCTGGGCCTCTTCCATTGTCGGAGTGAGTGAGGCCCAGTGCAAATTGGAGGAACAGCACCTCTTATTTCACTTGGGCAGCTTATACCCCAGCAATTTGAATATTGATTTCTCTAAATTCAAGTAACCCTTACTTTCCTTCTCTCCATCCCTTCCCCATCCTAGTTCTCTGACTCGATTCATATTCCTCCTGATTAAATATTACTAATTGTATGCCTCATTGTCACCTTCCCCTCAACTAACAATGAACTATTTTACATTTCCTTAGCATCGTCTGCTTTGATCTGTTGTTTTCACACCTTACTTTTCCACATCTCTAGACGCCTTCTCCCCTGACTCTCTGAAGAAGGGTCTCGACCGAAACGTCACCCATTCCTTCTCTCCAGAAGTGCTGCCTGTCCCGCTGAGTTACTCCAGCATTTTGTGTCTGTCTTTGGTGTAAACCAGTATTTGCAGTGCCCTCCTACACATTGAAGTGACTGGACTTGGGTAAATTGGCAGCAACTGTTAATAAAATGTGTAACACTTAGCAAATCAATGAAATTAATAACAGGTGCTTAAACAAAGACTTCCTCCTGTGCCAACTGTTGCAGAATAACCATTTGTTCAGACATTATTTGCAGTGTTGCTTTGAATGCCTTGGACTTTTCAATTTATCACAACACTGTAGATATGCAGAACATAATGTCTTTGAAACTGAGAATGAAAACTTAGAAATACTATTAACACAAGCATGGGGAGGTAAACATTTTGACATAAAGTCAACGTCAAAATGGTATTCGACACGTAAAGCTATTTTTGTCAAGAATGTACTGAATTCTAAGCATGGGATTTTATATTTGTGTAAGTTAATGGACGTTTTAAGTTTCCCGGTAATATTATTTATGCATACCAGGTTTTGCTCATCACACCACTTCACAGTTTCTTCATTTATCTTGTCCAATGTGCTCTACATATCTGACTACTTCATTTACTTGGAAATTTGATTTAAGAAGTCATTGGGCTTATCCATGGATAACGGATTAGAAAACAAGTGCTTCAGTTCCTTTCCAATATCTATCGTACAACAATCGTCTAAAACCTTCTAAATTGCTCAACCTTTGTCTCCACGGATGCTGCTTGACCTGCTGAATTTTTCCATCATTCAATTGTTTGATCTGCATCTCTTTTGTCTTCCAATACCTGCAACAACATTTGGAGCCATTATTACCAGTTTCATCTCTGATTTCTCTTTCTCTTTCTTGTCAGAACTTTATAAAGTGTTTCTCTGTGACCATTATATTGGCTGGAGTGTGTTAGTTCTACCATCTGGTGATAGTAATTGGGGGGGGGAGAAGAATGTATAGATCACGAGGCATGCATGGGTTTTAGTGTTCCAGCTCATTCACAGATGCACCACAAAGATGTGTTGATGGTTTTAGGCTGGCAATTTTAATTCTGACTGTTGTACCTTTCAGCTGACAACTGTACATCTCCACTTGACTGATAAAACCAGGTGCAAAGAGTTGAGGGAGGAAGTCAGGGTGGGGAAGAGGAGGACATTTAGGGTGGGCAAGAGGCTGGAATTTAGAAGGATGAGAGGAAATCTTATCGAAACGTATAAGATTATTAAGGGGTTGGATACGTTAGAGGCAGGAAACATGTTCCCAATGTTGGGGGAGTCCAGAACAAGGGGCCACAGTATAAGAATAAGGGGTAGGCCATTTAGAACTGAGATGAGGAAAAACTTTTTCAGTCAGAGAGTTGTGAATCTGTGGAATTCTCTGCCTCAGAAGGCAGTGGAGGCCAATTCTCTGAATGCATTCAAGAGAGAGCGGTCAGGGGGTATGGGGAGAAGGCAGGAACGGGGTACTGATTGAGAATGATCAGCCATGATCGCATTGAATGGCCGAAGGGCCGAATGGCCTCCTCCTGCACCTATTGTCTATTGTCTATTGACATGGCCAAACCTAAAAGTGGTGATGGAGTAATAAATTCCTCAATAGCTCTGCCCTTTCTTCAGAAGGAAAGGTCCAGAGTGGCACGGTGGCGTAGCGGAAGAGGTCCAGGGGCACGGCACGATGGCTGCCTCGCCAACGGTCGGTCTTCGTCTTTTTCCTTCGTTGTGTTTTTAGTTTGTTGTAAAATGTATGTCTTAATTTATCTTTAGTTTTGTATTTGTTTTTGGGGGGGGGGAACTTTTTCAATCTGTTTCCTCGACAGAGATGCGACATTTTCCGTGTGGTGTCTCTGTCTGCACTGCGGCCTAACATCGTGGAGTTGGTGGCCACTTGTTTGGGACTTCTCGAGCTCCAAACCCGCAGAGCCTGTGGACTTTAATATCTTGGAGCGGGTGATCCCTTTGCCAGGGGTCGGCCTTTGGTGCTCCAACCCGCGGGAGCTGCGGACTTTGACGTCGTGGAGCTCGCCGTCCCTGGTTTGGGACTGACTTCGGGAACTTCAAGCCACAGGAGTTTCGACCGTCCCGATGCGGTAGCTTAGACGCCCCGACAACCACGGGAGGAAAGAAGATAAGACTTTATCGCCGTCCATCACAGTGGGGAATGTGGAGGAGCCGCTGTGGTGGATGTTCATGTTAATTCCTCGTGTGTTGTAAAACATACTTGGCTAATAAATTACGATTATGATTATGATTCCAGTGCCAGAGACCTGGGTTGGAATCTTCCCAGTTCTCCGACCAGTCTGACTGTCCTCCATTACATTTTATCTTGTTGCTTTGTTGTTACCTTCTCCTAGCTAACAATGATCTATTCTACATTCTCCTTGATCTCTATCTCCTTTGTCTCGATTTCACACCTTACACTTCCTTATATCTCTCTCCCCTGACATAAGTCTGAAGAAGGGTCTCGATCCAAAACGTCACGCATTCCTTCTATCAGAGGTGCTGCCTGTCCCACTCAGTTACTCCAGCATTTTGTGTCTATCTTCAGATTGTAGGTTAATTGGCTTTGTGTAAATGTAAAAAATGTCCCAAGTGTGTGTAGGATCATGTGAATGTGCAGGAATCAGCTTGTTGGTGCAGACTTGGTGGGCCGAAGGGCATGTTTCCATGCTCTATATCTAAACTAAATTTAACTAGAGGTTGAGGTAAATAGCATCTAAATGCCCCTCCCCCTTCCTTTACATATTGTACCTTGGTTGTATTTATAGAAACATAGAAAATAGGTGCAGGAGGAGGCCATTCAGCCCTTCGAGCCAGCACCGCCATTCATTGTGATCATGGCTGATCATCCACAAACAATACCCAGTGCCTGCCTTCTCCCCATATCCCTTGATTCCACTAGCCCCTGGAGCTTTATCTAACTCTCTCTTAAATCTCTTAAATCCATCCAGTGATTTGGCCTCCACTTCACAACTCTCTGGGTGAAAAAGTTCCTTCTGACCTCAGTTTTAAATGGCCTCCCCTTTATTTTAAGACTGTGGCCCCTGGTTCTGGACTCCCCCAACATTGGGAACATTTTTCCTGCATCTAGCTTGCCCAGTCCTTTTATGATTTTATATGTTTCTATAAGATCCCCTCCCATCCTTCTAAACTCCAGTGAATACAAGCCTAGTCTTTTCTATCTTTCCTCATATGACAGTCCCGCCATCCCAGGGATCAATCTCGTGAACCTACGCTGCACTGCCTCAATTACAAGGATGTCCTTCCTCAAATTAGGAGACCAAAACTGTACACAATACTCCAGATGTGGTCTTACCAGGGCCCTATACAACTGCAGAAGAACCTCTTTACTCCTTTACTGAAATCCTCTCGTTATGAAGGCCAACATGCCATTAGCTTTCTTCACTGCCTGCTGTACCTGCACGCCAACTTTCAGTGACTGGTGTACAAGGACACCCAGGTCTCGCTGCACTTCCCCCTTACCTAACCTGACACCATTGAGATAATTATATATGGTATTATCTAATCTAATTGGATCGCATGCAAAACAAAGCTTTTCAATGTAATAATATTAAACCTAAACCACAAATCAATGTATTCAGAGGGAAGCTGAATACACATCTGATGGAGAAGGTAATAGAACGATGTGTTAATGGGATTGGCTGAAGAAAGGCAGGCAAAGATTCCTGTGGGTGTAAATACCAACAAGGACCTGTTTTTGCACTGACACAATTCCTCTAATTCATTGACTGCAAAAGGGCAGCATAATGGCATAACTCAGAGCTGCCCCCACAGTGGCACGGCTGGTAGAGCTGCCACCTCACAGCGGCACAGCTGGTAGAGCTGCCCCCTCAGTGGCACGGCTGATAGAGCTGCCACCACACAGTGGCACGGCTGGTAGAGCTGCCACCTCACAGCGGCACAGCTGGTAGAGCTGCCACCACACAGTGGCACAGCTGGTAGAGCTGCCCCCACACAGTGGCACGGCTGGTAGAGCTGCCACCTCACAGCGGCACAGCTGGTAGAGCTGCCCCCACACAGTGGCACGGCTGATAGAGCTGCCACTGCACAGTAGCACGGCTGGTAGAGCTGCCACCACACAGTGGCACAGCTGGTAGAGCTGCCACCTCACAGCGGCACAGCTGGTAGAGCTGCCACCACACAGTGGCACAGCTGGTAGAGCTGCCACCTCACAGCGGCACAGCTGGTAGAGCTGCCACCACACAGTGGCACGGCTCATACTGCCCCCTCAGTGGTACGGCTGGTAGAGCTGGCACCGCACAGTGGCACGGCTGGTAGAGCCACTGCACAGTGGCACGGGTGATACCGCCACCACACAGTGGCATGGCTGGTAGAGCTGCCCCCTCAGTGGCACGGCTGGTAGAGCTGCCACCGCACAGTGGCATGGCTGGTAGAGCTGCCACCGCACAGTGGCACGGGTGGTAGAGCTGCCCCCTCAGTGGCACAGCTGGTAGGTTTCTACCCTGGGGGGTTTCCGGGACTGCTGGGCACGGCGGGGGGTGGAATGCATCCTTGACATGGAGTGTAAGATAGTTGTTTAAATTTGTAAAATTTAGGAATATCTGTGTAGATAATTGTGTGATTTTGTATCGTGGTGGTGGGTTTGTTTGGTATTGTTTTGTATTGTATATATTACTGCAATAATTGATTACATTTATTTTTGTTAAAAAAAATGTGCAGAAAGTGGGATAACATAACTAGTGTGAAGGGGTGATTGATGGTCAGCATAGGCTCGGTGGGCCAAAGGGCCTGTTTCCATGCTCTGTCTCAAACCTAAACTAAACCAGACAATTCAAATGAAGGTGTGCTACTACAGATTTAGCAGGAGTCAGTTTGTGGAAGGCATGCAGGACAAATGAGTCCACTCAGCAGCCAATGTAAAGGTCATTGTATTTTCTTCAGCATTGCATTTTGTGGTTAATCTGGTACATTTTGTTTAAGGCTGAACTGCAAAGTGTGCAATCACAGCAAAAGTTAGATGCTTCCTCTTTCAATCAGTGTCAGTCATTCTGTGTAAGTGAGGGAACATAACCCATGAACACCCTCCAGGGTTGCACAACACTGAGTGGTACTAACTCAGCTCTCTCACTTACCAGATCGTAATCCAGCAAGGATTCTACTGGGTAAGGGACAACACTTTTTCTTAAAAAAAGAAAGCTTAAAGGGGTTTCTTTTTGGCTAGTTTGTTCAAAATGGCATGAAGGCCCTCATTTTGTAAACTGAGATTTCGGTGTGAATTGAAAGCTGGTGTCCGTCCGATTAAATTAAAAGGACGAGTAACAGTGAAACTGCAATGGTTTAACTGTTTGTGGGGGGTTGAGTGGTCTAGGTGGTAACCATTCGTTGTCTCTGAGTCAGAAGGATGTGGGTTTAATCCTCACTCCAGGGTGGAAATCTAGACACTTACTCCAGTGCAGCACTGAGGGATCGAGACCCTGCCTTGCAGATAACACACTGGCCTTGAAATTCCACAGTACAAACTTGCATGATTCTACTTGATCGGAAGATCAGCTGTCACAGTTTAAGCATGTAACTTTAATGCAATGAATGTGCACAGTGGTTTGTGGTGTACTATATGTCATGATGTCAGTTGGTGAATAATGCAAAATTGACAATACTTTTAGCAGTACTTAAATGGTACCAACTCAGACTATGGTATTGCGCCAATCTTCCGTGCACATTCCAAACTTCTGCCCGTCAAAGTCACCTCCTACCCTCCCTTCCATCAGTACCTCCAGAATCATTGAATCCTGACCCTGTTCCCCATGATCTCTGATTTTCTCATCCAGACTATCCCCCCCCCCTCCACCAGTTATTCTCGTCACCAATCATCTGCTTATTTTTATATTTGAGATGCAGCATGGAAACAGGCTCTTCAGCCCACTGAGGTTGATCACACATTCATCAGTTCCATATTATACCACTTTTGCATCCTCCACACATCGGGGGCAATTTACAGAAGCCAATTAACCTACAAACCTGCACGTCTTTGGAATGTTGGAGGAACCGAGAACCTGAGGGCATAGGTTTAAGGTGAAGGGGGGAAGATTTTAAAGGAATCTGAGGGGTAACTTTTTCACGCAAAGGATGGTGTGCGTATGGAACCAGCTGCCGTGACGGTAGTTGAGGCTGGGATTATCCCAACGTTTAAGAAGCAATTAGACAGGTACATGGATGGGACAGGTTTAGAGGGAAATGAGCCAAACGCCTGCAAGTGGGACATACATGGGCTATGTTGGCAGGTGTGGCCAAGTTGGTCCAAGGGGTTCAGTGTTTCCACACTGAATTATGAATCTATGAAACCGGAGCACCCAGAGAAAACCCATACAGTCACAGGGAGAACTTACAAACTCCACACAGACAGCACCCATAGTTAGGATCAAACCGAGGTCTCTGGCACTGAGGCAACAGCTCTACTGCAGCATCACTGATCACACTTGCCTCCTTCATTGTTTTACAACACCAATGTATTTTTTCCTTGTGACATTTCCCCACTTCTACTTGTCCATTTTAAAATAAACCAATTCTCTCTCCAACTAATTCTCTGCTTGTGTTTCCTGACCTTTAACCCCTTTCCTTCTATGCCGTATTGTTGGAAACAAAGGTTTACCATGTGGTGTGAACAAGGATGTGTGTAAGGTCCAGGACCAGAGATGACCAAGCATTGCGCACAGTAGAACCGTGGCTTTGAAGCAAACTGGCATGACTTTCCCCATGAATCGAGCACTACCTCTACATGTATAATTTCCAAACCATTAACCCAGAACTCTTCCTGTTCAGATGAAGGCTGTTACACTTGCTGGCTGTTTTGTTAGAAAGCAAAGCTCTGCTCTAATTTTGCTATCTGTCAAAGTCTGTCAAGAACTTTTTCTGGAGTGGTGTCTCCACACTGCATCATCCAATGTCTAATCTCCATTCAGGCCTCTCTGCACTATAGTTGACAGATGCTTACACCCGTAACAGGTAACTGTGACATGTGGGAAGTCAGTAACTATGGAGGGTCCATAATTCAGTAATTATGGAGGGTTTAAAGCTTGGTCCAGCAGTATCTGAAAACAAGCTTTCCCTGAAGTTTTAAAAGTAAAAAAATGCAAGTTAGGTTTATGCAACTTTGCCTTCATTTAGGTGTTTAATCTGTTCAATTTTATTCACTTTTGAAGTATTTCTGTTTAGTAAAGATTACCCTTCAAATGTTGATGACAAATGTATAAGGATGATGAGGGATAACAATTAAAACTCAAACTATACCCAAGTCTTACACAGAATTAGTTTGCTCCCAAGACAAAAGCTTTTTTTTCACCCAGAAAAGAAGGGCTCCTTCGAACACCTCTATCTGGACATTTCCTCCCAGTTTTATACATTAAGAAGTCAAAATAGGAGAACACCGTTTGATCACATTATCCTTTCCCTACTCCACATATCGAAAAGATAAAAGCTGATGTTATCACGTTTTTGCACTAAGGCCCTTAATTGCACTAACCTCATGAGACACTAATTCTCTTAGTGCCCAAATAATTATGTCCCCCCATCTTGAATGTACACTATGATTGAATCTTCACAGACCTATATCCTAGAGATATTCATAGTTTCAACATCTTTTGGATGAACAGGTTTCTTTTTATCTCTGTCCTAAATGGTCAACAGCTTATTTTGAGATTATGACACTCATTCCCAAGCCAGTGGGAGATGTCAATTCCATATACACCCTGTCAAGCCACGAGAGCCTTTTGTATGTTCCAATGAGCACAAATATTGTGTATGTTCTAATGCATCTCTGCTAAACTGGCAGAGCCACCACCCCAGGAATCACTCTGGTGAACCTTTGCTGCACTCCCCTTTTTGCAAGTATATCATTCATAGGTGGGGATATTTACCTATACACAATATTCCAGATGCAGTCTTGTCAGAGTACGAGAGACTTGCTACAAGCCTTCTCCACTCTTGTAATTCAATCCTCAATGAAGACCACCATATGGAGCCTTCCTAATTGCTTGCTGTACCTTCAATTTAATGGTCAATGATTTGTGTACAAGGGCGCCCCATTTTGCTCTGAATATTATCTCCTTTCAATCTCTTATTATCTTAAATTGGAAATGTACATAATCTTAAATTGGAATTTCATAAAACTTTACTGGGTCTAATTCCTCAAACTGTCTCCCTGCGTAAGTAACATTAATGCTGGGACTCCAACGGTTCACCATCACCTTAGTATTAATTATGGATTGGCTATACATTGTCCCATTGGCAATGTGAGAAATGTGTAAGAAGGAACTGCAGACGCTGGTATACACTGAAGACAGACGCAAAATGCTGGGGTAACTCAGTGGGATAGGCAGCATCTCCGGATAGAAGGAATGGGTGACGTTTTGGGTCGAGACCCTCCTTCAGACTGAGAGCCAGGGGACAAAGAAATAAGGAATGGTAAGGTGTGAAAATGAGGCATCAAAGGAGATGGGTTTCAAGAAAAATGTAGAATAGATCATTGTTGGCTAGGAGAAGGTGACAACGAAGCATACAGAGATAAAATTTAATCAGGGGGACAGTCAGACTGGTCAGAGAACTAGGAAAGGGGAGGGATGGAGAAAGAGGCAGAACATCAGAAATGTTCATATCCAAGAGATAAATATCATTTTTTAATATTTCAGAATTTCTGGGTTTGAATAGCAGAAATCAAATTCTTTATTTTGGGAACAAAAGAGTTAATTTTGTAGATAAGGATAATTGAGTACATCAGTACAGAATGCTTGCATTGAATGTGGCAATGCAAGCAAGCAAAGTAAAAGCTGTGCAGTGGTCGCCTTGACTGAGAATGTCGTGCGGAGCGAGAGTGGACGAGGGCCATCACTTGCCTGATGGGGCCAAAGGACTGTACTGCTGACATAAATCTGATGGGCAGCTCTCCAAGCTCCTTCCTCTCCATGCTGTCACTAGAACTTTAAAGAGAACATTAAAAAGAACCAGGGATGGTGCACAGAAAACACCAAGAATCAGATTAATTGGCATAGCTCTAGATGGTCGGGCACAGCTGGGGAAAGTGTCTGTCTTGGATGAATCCCTACCAAGTATGAGTGTCCATGCAATTAGCTGTTCGAACTCTAACCCTTGCAGAATAATTAATGAATAACAGAAGGGATCAGGACAAAGACACAAACTGATTTGGTGAGTCCGAGCAAGTAATACATCAAAGAATGTTGATAATTGGCCCTGTGGCTTTCATTCTTTGCCCTATTTCTTTCAATTCATTGACTCAAAATAATGGGTTCATGTTCATTATCAACAGGTTTAAGGACTAAGATTCCAACACTCCAACAAAGCTCTGATTGTGGCTAAGTAGTAGGTGTAGACCTGTGTGCACATGCTTGAAAGGCAAGCTGGCCGCTTAATAGCGGGCTTCAAACACTTTGCAAGTTCGACTGCAAAAGTTTCAAATCTCTTCTTAGCCAAGATTTCCTAAATTTAATGATGTTGGAGTACAGCTGGTATGGGCAGGTAGGTTGTTGTTTAGAGAACTGGTTTGCATTTTAACAAAGCACTGTGGACCAATCCTTCACAATTTATAACAGTCTCCAATGGTAACTATGCACTAATTTAGCACGCTATCTATTGCCATGTGAATGCATTGTTTGTATCCTCATTAATTACTTAATAGAGGGATATCCAGAATGTCAGCAGAGCTCAGATTTTGAGTGGGTCTCAGCATTTTATCTTTCTGCTGTTCTTGCACAAAATGCCGTGTGTGATGGAGAACAGTTTAGCGACTTCTCATTTTGCAAAGGCTCTTGTGGATTTGTGGTAAGGAGAGATTATCTCAGTTGAATGTGAATATGAAAACTGGGACAAGTTGCAATTCTCGAACAAACATTAATACCGAAAAGTAACTTAAGTTGGTGCCATTATCAAGGGACAGATACAAAATGCAAACCCATGTGGTTTCCCCTTTAATAATGGCTAAACCTCTTTCTTTTAACAATATATGTACCAGCTTGAAAAGTAATATCAAAATAAAAAAACTACAAGTCATTGCAGATTTTTATCGAGTGTCACAAATTAATTAATTTTGGACTTTTTAACTGTCAAGGATGAAAGAAGGAATCCTGCACATTGGGACGAGCTCTGGAAATGCTGGGTATCAGTCACTGTACAGTCTCTCAGAACTTTCATCCCCAGTTTCCCATACTTTTAAATATTCAGCTGGAAGAACTAACTTGCATTATTATGTTACATATTTCACAAATTTGTATCCTTTCCAGTTATTGGAGTATATTTGTAAATGTATGTTAGAAAGAAAATATTATAACATTGTTAGAAATAATAACGCATCTAAAAAGTTTAATGCTTGCAAAAGTGCTCTAATTGAAATTCAAGCTATATAAATTATGATCTCCAATAACATAGCATTACTGTAGAAAGCTGATAGATTTCATAATTAAGATTATTTAATAATTGCAGTTGTATGTATGCTTGATTATCTATAATGTTAGCTTTTTTCCATTTGAACAATTTCTAATACCATTTTTGTCTTTATTTGTTTGTATTTATTTTACTGGGGTATAATGCATTGGTATTTACGGTGGCTGTGGATTTTGGTGCCTAGTTTCTCTATGAAGATGCCTAATTAGAGTTGTACCTTTCAGCAGAACTCTCAGAATGTGTTTAGTTTGGACAGTGTTGGAGAACCACGATGGTTCAGAAGTGTGATGGGTACTTTCTGTCAAAGCCTGGGGTTCTTTGAGCATTATATTATTATGTCTCACTCAATACTGCAAAGATAGCAAATAAAATTGTGACAAAGACAAGCTTTTGGAATGGGTGTCCACAAGGGCAGACAGTGGCACAGCGGTAGAGTTGCTGCCTCACAGCGCCAGAGACCCGGATTTGATCCTGGCTATGGGTGCTGCCTAAACGGAGTTTGCACGTTTTCCCCGTGACCTGCGTGGGTTTTCTCCGAGATCTTCGGTTTCTTCCCACACTCCAAAGACGTACAGGTTTGTAGGTTAATTGACTTGGTATAAATGTAAAGACGTGTAGGATGGTGTCAGTGTGCGGGAATCGCTGGTCGGTGCGACTGGGTGGCTGAGGGGGCTGTTTCCACGCGGTATCTTTAAACTAAGTGTATTTGATGAATAAGCAAGGATCTAGAAATGTTTCTGCCAGGCTTGTGCCTGTCAAGATGGCAGCTGCCTTTTACTTTTATGCCGAGTATCTCCAATGGACTCCGCTTTGGAGGGAGTCATTTAATCTTGGAGGCCAATGAGGTTCTCTGTCATGAGAGAAAGCTTATCTCTGGAAAGAGAGTGGCTCTAGATTTTGTTATGTGACAACTAACATAAGATCCAAGGTGCAGACTACACCCACATTTTCTTTCTAATCTTTACCTGATTTTGTGTGAATAAGGCTCTGCAGTCTTACAGTGGCGGAGATGGCAGGTGACCTTGCAGACAAAACTGGAAGTACTCTTGAAAAAAGAGTTCAGATCCATCCTTTCACCATGAGTGTCTCCCAGTTGTCTGACCAAATGGCCACATGAAACTCACTGGCAGTGAGGTACTGAGAGCTTTCAGCAGATTCTTCCTCTTCAGAGCTACTTTCACCCCCCTGAAGTGGTACCTTAAATATCCTTGTAACCTGTTGAAGGACAAGTTGTCAGAGTACAATGACCTCCTGTCTGGATCTTTCTATTAAGAGCCACAACAGGCGTCATATGAATCTTTGAAATGCTTCATAAAGCAATATGAGTTGTAAAGGAGATGGAGGCAGGTTTTTTTACACAGGGTTATTGGTGCCTTGAACACGATGCTAGGGCTGGTGGTGGAGGTAAATACAGTAATGTTTAAGAGGCTTTTAAATGGGCACATGAATATGCAGGTAATGAAAGGACATGGAGCACGTGCAGGCTGATAATTTAGTTTTAATTTAGCATCATGTTCAACACAAACATTATGGGCTGAGGGGCCTGTTGCTGTTCTATATTCCATTTCCAATGTAGCCACATTGAGGCTACAGGTGCTGGAATCTGGAGCAAAAAGATAAGCTGCTGGAGTGACAAAATGATTAGGCAGTATCAGTGGAGGGAATTGGATGGTTAATATTTTAAATCAAGACCCTGACTCAAGACGGAGGGCATCGGGAGAGGGGATGGGCAGTATAAAGGGGAGCAGGGCTGGTTGAGACTGGGCCTGGAAGGTGGTAGTGTAGCAAAGAATGGTCGGCAGATGGAGCCAGGTAGTGCAGGGGGAGGGGTGGAGTTGGGAGAGACAGAGGCAAGGATGATAGGTGGCATAAAAAGGTAGATGTGGGAAGGTGGGTGTGAACGTGCTGAAGGGTGATATTGTGGAGCAATTACTGGACTCGGGATAAGTAAGGAAAGTGATGTGTACCAAGATAAAGGAGAGATGATGGGGAAGGTAAACTGTGTGGGTGACAGGTGAATGGGACCAGATGGGTCATAGTTGGTTAGAGGGGAATATAGAAAACCAGGAGTGGGGAGGGGGTCCAAGTAGATTAGAGGTAGAGAGAAAGAAATGAACACATGGGGTAAGGGTTACCTGAAGTTGGCAAAGGCAATGTTTATACCATTGGGCTGTAGAACACCACTGTGGAATATGAGGCCACACTTCTTGAGTAACTCAGTGGGACAAGCAGCATCTCTGGAGAGAAGGAATTTGGGTCGAGACCCTTCTTCAGACCTGGGTATTCTGGCTGGGTAGTTTATAACCCAATAGCAGTCCTCTCCCACGCTCGTACTCCTACCTCCATCAATGTCAACTGATCACCAACCAACCCATGACTTACCCCTGGCCCTCTCTCACCCTCGAGTCATAGCCCTACCTCCACCAATTTCAACTGATCACCAGCCAGCCCATGACTTACCCCTGGGCCTCTCCTATTTATACTGGTTTTCCTCCTCCTTTGCTTTTGGTCCAGAATCTGGGTCTCAAACGGAAACTTTGTCCGTTGCTTACCCTCAGCAGATACCACTTGACCTATTCCTCTAACAGCTTGATTTTTGTTCCATAAATTCCACCACTGCCCGGGAAAGGGTTAAACCTATATTAAGTGCAGAATTTGAAAAGCCAACTTAATTATCTTAATCACTAACTTCAACAAAGTTTACTTTTTTCTTCCATAATTCCACTCCAGCAAATGGACCTTCAAGAGGTCAGTACATCTCCAGTAATGGTGTATTGGACCATTATTGATTTAATCTGCATTAAGTCTTCTGTCTGAGTAGTTTCCAGCTGTGATGAAAGAATGGTGCCACATTAAATTAGTTGATGTTAGTGCTGATTGCCAAAACATTCTTTCACTCCACACTTATCAGTGTAGGGTTGTTAGTATTTACTTGATTGGACACATACAAAGGTCTGTGCTTCAAAGCATCTTGCACCAGGAGAATATCATTCTCACATCTAACGTGCCTGAGTATTTGGTGTGATCTTCTGCTGACGCAGGCCACAAGAAATCTTCCATGCCTTTGAAGCAACCGCGTCAGTGTAGCATATCTTGGTGTTGATATGAAATGCTCTCATTGCAATTACAGTCAATAGGAATAATATTAAACGAGATCATACACTTTTAATATAAATTACTCAGCACGGTAAGAATGGTTGAGAAGAACCCTCCCCCAAAATATTAATATTTAATATCATTTTCTGTGTGTTAAGCAATCCAAATAAAAACCATTTGACAAATTGTTTGTAAGCATAGGCACTTAACATGAAGTGTAAAATGATAAGGTTATTATAAACATGTTAAGGATTTAAATCTTCTTTTGTGATAGAAGATATAAATATTTAACATGCTTAGGAAAGGTCCCTTGCCGCTGCAAGTAAGCATTTCTTTGTTCCCTTTCGGTACATATATGACAATAAAACACTCTTGACTTGATTTGCTCAAAGTTTATTTTTTAATTTCTAGCTACTTCCCTCCCGAGTCATAACAATCGGCACAATGACATAATGTTGCTGATTGCACAAGGGTCAGACTAATGATTTCAGCACTTTTAACAAGCAAAAAGCTCCATCATCCCTGATAGTGCACTCTGTAAATAAGTAGTTTGGGAGAATGTATCTTCCTCTTCACTTTTTAATTGGTTCAGTGACCGTGATTACAATAAGAATAATCACAGGCATTCAAGGGTTTAAAAGCTAAAGGCCTTCGTCCGGCCCCATTGCAGTTGTCTACAGTGATTTCAGGTAGGAATTTTCAGTGAAGTGAACTCTTGCCTTCAGTCAGCACAGTGTTTTCTATCTTGTTATGAAATGGTATGAATGGAGTGTGTATAATTCTGGTGTGTTTTTGGTTGCTGTTGTGCTCAAGGTTTTTTGTATACATTCCCTGGTGGGTTAGTGAAGAGGTTAGATGTACTTATGTTAGTGTTTGGCAAGAAGGGGTTGGGTTTATACCCGGGCTAGCATTAAGTTTGCTCAATGCTATACTGGTTCCTGTACTGCACAAAATAGTATTGTTCACCAGTTATTTATGTCATCTTACTCATCGTATTTCTGGAGCAGGTCTCCCTGGAGGAGTAACTGGAACAAAGCAGTGTTGCCAAACTAATATTTGTGCTTATTATTCATTAAATCTCTTGATTTCCAGCTTTGGCAAAAATACATTCAACAAAGTTTATTTCTCATACATAGAGCAGGAGGAAATTGATGTCCGAAGTTAATTTGAAAATATAACTTCTGTATTCTCCACCTTTAGTTCATGACTGAGGGACAGACCATATGTTTCTGCTCTTCTTTTCCCTAATTACATATGATTATATCAATTTCTGTTTCATTTTTAGCTTGCAATTTGTTAGCTAAGCAAGGGAAATGACTGCAATGAAATCGCACACATCCTCGTTAGGTCTATTCTCTTTATTTGACCCAAGAGCCGACATGTTGTTGGGTCACTCATTTCATTGCATCCTTGTTGGTTAGTGTAAAGTTCTATCAGGTCACACTTGATTTAATTTTACAATTAATATCACAATCATGTTTGCAAGCACTTACTGAATTCCACTTTAAATTTAGTTATCCTCACATAATTGGCCATGTTAATGAAGGGACAACGGCATTCTTTAATTAGTAAGGCGAAGCAGAAATTAGATAGATGAGCCTTTCAAACTTTAATCTTATTTATAAATTCCTATTCCTGTAATTATAAATAACTCCACTGTACAAGTAGTTTATCTTGATACATTGTTAATTAAATATTACTGAAGTATTAGAGTTTCAATTGCATTAAGCAGGGTTTGCTTTTATTTGTGATCTAAAAAAATGACTAAGTAATTGGAAGATGACATGATTCAAGAGTGAAGAGATTTTTATTGTCATATATATATATATATATGTACTGGAACGGAGCAATGAAATTCTTACACGCAGCAGGAGCACAACAGGTTTGTGCTCACAGTACACACAATATACATAATATAATAAACAAACAAAAGTTAAAAAAGTATAATGCAAAACAAAGTCCTAAGTGCAACCCAGGAAGTTTGTAGTTTGGAGTTTGCAGTGTTCAAGAGCCTGATGGTTGTTGGGAAGAAGCTGTTCCTGAACCTAGAAGTTAGTTTTCAGACTCCTGTACCTTCTTCCTGATGGCAGGAGTGAAGGGCAAGGGTGGCAAGGGTGGTGTGGGTCGGTGATGATGCTGGCTGCCTTTTTGAGACAGCACCTCCTATAGACCCCTATGATTCTGGGAAGTCAGTACGTGTGATGGACCAGGCAGTGTTCTCCATCTTTCATAACCTCCTCCACTCCTGGGCATTTGAGTTGCTAACCAGACCATCCACTGAACCAAGCTCCCGGCCATACACTTGTGGAAGTCCAAGGTAGTATTCGTTGACATACCCAATCTTCTCAATCTTCTTTGAAAGTAGAGGCATTGATGGGCTTTCCTTGTGATTCATCAATATGCTGAGTCCAGGACAGATCCTCAGGGACATGTATAACCAAGAACTTGAAGTTGTTGACTCTCTCCGCCACTGATGGAGACTGGTGTGTGGATCCTCGGCCTTCCTCTTCTAAAATCCACAACTAGTCCCTTGGTTTTACTGATGTTGTTGTTCTGACTCCATTCTATCAGATGATCAATCTCTCTCTCTCTTATATGCTGACTCATCATTACCTGTAATTTGTCCAACAACGGTGGTGTCGACAGTGAATTTAAAGATGTACTTGGAACTTTACCTGGCTACACAGTCATGGGTATAGAGTGAGTAGAGCAGCGGGCTGAACACATAGCCCTGAGGTGTTCCCATGCTGCTGCTTAGCGAGAAGGAAGTGTTTTTGCCAATTTGTACCGATTAGGTCATGTTGATGAGGAAGTTGGGGAGACAGTTGCAAAGGTATGTACCTTGTTCCCTAAGCTCGGTAATCAGTTTGCAGGGGATGATGGTGTCAAACACCGAGCTGTAGTCGATGAACAGCAGCCTGAAATATGTGTTATTATTGTTCACATGGTCAACTCCAGAATGGAGAGCCAGCGAGATTGCATCCCCCATTGTTCTATCGTGTGGATAGGCAAATTGTACTGGGTCCAGTTTCTTGCTGAGGAAGAATTTTGCTGACATGATTTTTAATAGATCAATTATTTGCTGCAAAATAGACAAAAAGCTGGAGTAACTCAGCGGGTCAGACGGCATCACTGCAGAAAAGGAATAGGTGACATTTTGGGTCGAGACCCTTCTTCGGATTGAGAGTCGGGGAAAAGTGAAATGAGAGATATAGACGATGATGTAGACAGATATAGAACAAATGAATGAAAGATGTGCAAAAAAAGTAATGATGACTAGGTTGTCTACATGGCTACACAAGTTGGAAATCTGGTGGTATTTAGGTTGTAGTCCAATTTATTTACGTCTGTCCAGTGAGTGGTTAGTCTCTACTCATCTAAATGCATGTGTTACTTTGTTCTAATTACTTAGATTACGGCCACCCAAATTTCATTTATTTTACTAAAGCAATTAAACTTTAGCCTTGTTCTGTGCACTCAGTATTTCTGCTGAAAGACAATATATTATCTTTTCAAGACGGTGAGAGAGCAAGTTTAATTGACATGTTTTCACTTACTGTGGAGTATGGAGTATCTGTTGACCTTGTTATTTAAGCTTTCACATTCCTTTCTTTGTGCTTCAATGCCGCAAAGAAAATCTTTTTTTCGTCAAAGAATAGACATGAACTATTACGACATCTGATCCCAGCTCCGTCTTTTTTATAACAGATCTTATGATTGGAGTGCTTCAGATACATTAGGTATCAGTCAACAGCCAGCATCAAATGTTCATCTTTTCAAATATGTACAAGGCAGACTGTCTGGAGCTTGCATTCTCATGGTGATTATACAAGGGGACCCAATGTTTTGCAGATACTACCGTAACGGGTGAAACATAAAGATAGAAAATAGGTGCAGGAGGAGGCCATTCGGCCCTTCGAGCCAGCACCGCCATTCATTGCGATCATGGCTGATCATCCACAATCAGTAACTCCTGTCTGCCTTCTCCCCGTATCATATAACCATATAACCATATAACAATTACAGCACGGAAACAGGCCAGTTTGGCCCTTCTAGTCCATGCCGAACACTTTCTCCGACCTAGTCCCATCTACCTGCTCTCAGACCATAACCCTCCAATCCCTTCCCATCCATATACCTATCTAATTTACTCTTAAATAATAAAATCGAGCCTGCCTCCACCACTTCCACACAGCC
This sequence comes from Rhinoraja longicauda, assembly GCF_053455715.1. Lineage (NCBI taxonomy): Eukaryota > Metazoa > Chordata > Chondrichthyes > Rajiformes > Arhynchobatidae > Rhinoraja > Rhinoraja longicauda. Next base: position 39,518,718 of record NC_135972.1, read on the forward strand.
ACCACCCTCTGAGTAAAAAAGTTACCTCTCATGTTACCCCTAAACTTTTGTCCCTTAATTCTGAAGTTATGTCCCCTTGTTTGAATCTTCCCCACTCTCAAAGGGAAAAGCTTACCCACGTCAACTCTGTCCGTCCCTCTTAAAATTTAAAAAACCTCTATCAAGTCCCCCCTTAACCTTCTGCGCTCCAAAGAATAAAGACCCAACCTGTTCAATCTCTCTCTGTAGCTTAAGTGCTGAAACCCAGGCAACATTCTAGTAAATCTCCTCTGTACTCTCTCTATTTTGTTGACATCCTTCCTATAATTTGGCGACCAGAACTGCACACCATATTCCAGATTCGGCTTCACCAATGTCTTGTACAATTTTAACATTACGTCCCAACTTCTATATTCGATGCTCTGATTTATAAAGGCAAGCATACCAAACGCCTTCTTCACCACCCTATCCACACTAGCCCCTAGAGCTCTATCTAACTCTCTTTTAAATTTATCCAGTGATTTGGCCTCCACTGCCCTCTGTGGCAGAGAATTCCACAAATTCATAACTCTCTGGGTGAAAAAGTTCCTTCTCACCTCACAAGAGTCTCCTCTTTATTCTAAGACTGTGGCCCCAGGTTCTTGTCCCCCCTAACATTGGGAACATTTTTCCTGCATCTAGCTTGTCCAGTCCTTTTATAATTTTATACATTTCTATAAGATCCCCTCTCATCCTTCTAAACTCCAGTAAACACAAGCCTAGTCTTTTCAATCTTTCCTCATGACAGTCCCGCCATCCCAGGGATCAATCTCGTGAACCTACGCTGCACTGCCTCAATTACAAGGATGTCCTTCCTCAAATTAGGAGACCAAAACTGTACACCCTCAAAAATCATCAGTAAACTTCAATACATTCAAAACTCCGCTGCCCGTCTACTCACCCACTCCCCGATCCGTGACCATATCACCCCTGTCCTTTACAAGTTCCACTGGCTCCCCATCCCCCAGAGAATCCAGTACAAAATCCTCCTCATGACCTACAAAGCCCTCCATAATCTGGCCCCATCCTACCTGACTGACCTCCTCCACAGGCACACTCCCACCTGCACCCTCCGTTCTGCTGCTGCTAACCTCCTGTCCCCCCCCATCCGGACTAAACTCGGATCCTGGGGGGACAGGGCTTTCTCCATCGCTGCTCCCACCCTCTGGAACTCACTACCCCAAACCGTCAGAGACTCCTCCTCACTCACCACATTCAAAACATCACTGAAGTCTCACCTGTTCAGCACTGCCTTCAACCACTGACCGTCACCTCACCTTCTGTCTCCTTTTTCTGTTTGTTTACTTATTTATCTATTTATTTTCTTCTCTATGTTCTAGAAATCCCTGTAAAGCGTCTTTGAGTGTTTGAAAAACGCTATATAAATATAATGCATTATTATTATTATTATTACACAATACTCCAGATGTGGTCTTACCAGGGTGGGGTTGCCAAATGTCCCGTATAAGCTGGGCCATCCCGTACTTTGGGTTAAATTAGTTTGTCCCCTTACCCGTGTTAGTAGGTTGCCAACTTCCTCACTCCCAAATAAGGGACAAAGGGTGGCGTCACTGCCCCACGTGACCTCACCCAACCAGCACCCACGTTGCTCACCCAATGCGGCGCCATTGGTGGAGCGGGAGCACGTGGACGCTGGCTGGGTGAGGTCACATGGGGCGTAGGGTGGCGACGTCACCTTGTCCCGTATTTGGGAGTGAGGAAGTTGGCAACCCTATTAACAGGGACACTTTGTTTGCTTGCATTTTTGTTTTAAGGCTTGCAGTAAAGAATTGCAGTTCACTGATCATGATATATTTGCATCGATCTATTTGGGTTATAAGTTTGCTATCTCCAGTTGAATGGGGCCAATTGGTTTCTTGAGCAGGCTTGGCTTAGCAATTGGCTTTTGTGGGAATTAATTAACTATACTACATCTACTTCTTGGATAGTATCTTCTCGGTACATTTAAAAAAATGTTCCTTGGTAGAGTTGAGCTGATATTTGCATTTTCAATATATATTTTAGACCATAAGACATAGGAGCAGAACTAGGCCATTCGCCTCTTCGAGTCTACTCTGTCATTCAGTCAGAGTAGGGAAATCGGTTTTTCCCTCAACTCCAATCATCTGCCTTCTCCCCGTAACTTTTGACACCCTTGCTAATCAAGAATCTATCAATCTCTGGCTTAAAAATACCCAATGTTTTGGCCTCCACAGCCGTCTGTGACATGAATTCCACAGATTCAACACTCTCTGAAAAAATTCCCCCTCATCTCCATTTTAAAGGCACATCTTTTCATTCTGAGGTTGTGCCCTCTGGTTCTAGACTTTCCACATTACTGGGAACATCTTTTCCACGTCAACTCTGTCTCAGCCTTTCATTAACTGGTAGGTTTCAATGAGCCCCCCCCCCCCCCCCCCATCCTAAATTCCAGTGAATACAGGTCGAGCTTTCAAACATTCCCCATGTGTTAACCCAAACATCCCTGGGATCATTCTCATAAACCACCTCTGATCCTCTCAAGCCAGCACCTCCTTTCTCAGATGTGGGGTCCAAAATTGCTCACAATATTCCAAATGTGGCTTCACAGGCATCTGATAAAGCCTCAGAATTACATTCTTGCTTTTATATTCTAGTCCCCTTACCGCTGACTGAACCTGCAAATGACAAAGGGCCTCGACCCGAAACGTCACCCATTCCTTCGCTCCAGAGATGCTGCCTGTTCCAGCATTTTGTGTCTATCTTCAGTTTAAACCAGCATCTGCCATTCCTTCCTACTCACTGCAAGTGAAACTTTTGGGAGTCTCACATCAGTACTCCCAAGTCCCTTATTCTGAAATTATTCCAAAAAAGAGACCCGAAGTGTCACCTATCCATTTTCTCCACAGATGCTGCCTGACCCACTGAGTCACTCCAGCACTTTGTGTCTTTAATTGTCAAATAACATTTGCCTCACAGAATGTGTGCAATAACTGGAAATTAGCATTGAATGGAATTTCCATTGCTAATTTCCTACCGTCTATGTTCTGGGTGTTACCATTAACCAGGAACTGAAAGTGGACCAACTCAATGACTTGCATCTTTAGGCTCTAACAGTTGGAGGAAGAGTAACACTCCTGTTGCCAAGCAGAAAAGATAATGATAAAAGGTACTGCCAGATATTGTTGGGCTTGCTGGAAGAGACTGGTGTTCAGTGTGTGGAACATAATCATAATCAGAATAATCATAATCATACTTTATTAGCCAAGTATGTTTTACAACATACGAGGAATTTAATTTGCCATACAGTCATACCAATAAAAAGCAACAGAACACACAAAATCCATTTTAACATAAACATCCACCCCAGAGACTCCTCCACATTCCTCTCTGTGATGGAAGGTGATAAAAAAGTTAAATCTCTTCCCTTCTTTGTTCCCTCACGGTCGGGGGTCTCGAGCCTTCCGTTGACGGGACGATCTTGGCCCCCGTAACCTGCAGTCGAGCCCTCCATGTCGGGGCGATCAAGCTCCCACATCAGGGGGATCTCAGCTCCCTCGCGCCGGGTGATCTGACCCCAGGTTTGGGCTAGTCGAATCTTCTGTGACTCTGGAGCTTCCCGACATCGGTCTCTAGCCTAGACTGTGAGCTCCTCGATGTTGAAGTCCACAGGCCGCTGTTGGAGCATGAATTTTGAGATACAACATGAAAACAGTCCCATTCACACTCTAGTTCCATGTGATCCCACTTTCACATCCACTCCCAACACACTCGGGGCAACTTAGAGTCCAATTAACCTACAAATCCGCACAATGGGATCTTGGAGGACACTGCTGCCGAGGGAAGGAACAATGGAGGACCCGGCGTTGGGGGGACCGCCGAGAGGGAGGGGATAGGACAATAGAGGACCCATTGGTGACTGCTGTGGGAGGGGCTAGAACAATGGACAATGGAGGGTGGTGTGGTGACTGCCGTGAGGGAGGAAGAACAAAGGTAGACCTGGTGCGGGATAATTTGTAACGTTGTAAGTGCCCTTTATGTGGCGACTATTTGCATACCTTGGGTATGCAAGCAAAGAACTTCACTGTGACTTGTCACATGACAATGTCTAAAGTAAAGTAACAAGTAAAGAAACTGGAGCACTCAGAGGAAAGCCACGCGGTCACTGGGAGAACACTGAGGTTAGGATTGAACTCTAGTGATATAAGGCAGCAGCTCCACCAGCTACGACACTGCTCACCTGTGTAAAATTAAATTGAAATTTAAAAAAATTACATTTAAGGGAAATGGAATATTGGCTCTGAGGACAGCTGGAATATATAGTTACAGAAAAACACAGCACAGAAATAGGCCTGAAGCCCATTGATTTGAGCTGACCATCAAACACCTATTTACGCTGATACCAAGTGAATTCCTTTTTTATTCTTCCCATCTTCCCATCAACTACTGCCAACTTCTACCACTCACCTGCGCACTGAGGGCAATTTTGCCGTGACCAATTAACCTCCCAAATTGTACGTCTTTGGATGTGGGAGTACCCACTGCAAACTGCTCACAGGCATCACCAAAGGTCAGGATCGAACCCGGGTCGCTGGACCTGTGAGGTCCACTGGAGCTGTGAGGTAGCAGCTGCACTGGCTGCACTGGCTGCACTGGCTGCACTGGCTGCACTGCTCTGCAAGATTCATTTTGATTTTTTTTACCCTGCATTCAATTTCTTGGATGTGTAGGAAGGAACTACAGATGCTGGTTTAAACTGAAGATAGACACAAAAAGCTGGAATAACTCAGCAGGAAGGGTCTCTAACTGAAATGTCACCTATTCCTTTTCTCCAGAGAAGCTGTCTGACCCGCTGAGATTGTGTCTATCTTCCTTTTCTTGGATGTATGTAAAACAGAAAATATAGATATACCAGTCGTTGATTATTTTGTGAATGTAGATTAAACACCAAACCAATTGCAAAAAAATAGAGGGGATTCTTAAGTGTCTTAAGTTGGTGCTTCTGAAGAAATGAAAGACAACAATGTCAGTCGTTTAATAGCATTCTGTAGGATGTGGGTTCCAGATATTCGTGTACAAACTTCTAGGCTGACAATTGGTGCAATTCTGACTGAATGCTGCTTGCTGATAGGTGCTATCTTTATAATGACACTTGAGTGAAGATGCTGACTATGTCTTCAAAGAGGTGTTACAGATCCTGTGATATTACTTTAAAGAAAACAAAGGAATTACATTCAGTAGATTGACACAAAAAGCTGGAGTAACTCAGCTGGACAGGCAGTATCTCTGAAGAGAAGGAATAGGTGATGAGTCAGGGAGTGCCAGTTTTTGTGTCTATCTGCGGTTTAAACCAGCATCTGCAGTTCCTTCCTACACAATTACATTCTGTATCCTGACTAATTGTTTATTGCTCATTCGACATCATTTGGCCAGATTATGGTACCGTACTGATTATGAGAGTTGGCTCTGATACACATTCACGTTAAATATCTGGCAACATAACTCCTCCAGAACATCTTACCCCACAAACAGAAACATCAAAGCATTTCTCACGCACTTACAATGACAGCAATCAACTGAAAATAATATAAATAATTTAAGAAATTCCAAATATACAAGAGATAAATAGATGTTTTATCCTGTCTGTCTGTACACTGAAATTAGTTCATTGGCTCACAGCAATATTTGAAAACCAAAATCTTTAGTTTAAAGTTTGCCAACTTGACTGTGTAATAATTCCATCAGAATTTTAGAAAAAATCTTGCATTATGGTTAACTCTTGTTTGCCGGTGTGTGTAGTAGATGAATCGACCTTATTTGTAAACCATACACTACTGTGAGGTATTTCAAATCATAATTTCCACATCAGTTATTCCAGATCAATTATTTGCAGGGGCAAAATGTTGCTTGATTACAGACTGATTGCTAATATTTAAAAAAAAAAGAAAATGTAACCAGCAGCTGCTACAGATGGAGAGAATTATTAAGGATGGCTGTTGAATGACAAAGTTTATTGTTAATTTTGTCATCTTTCTTAAAGAGTCACGTGCCACTTTTCATGACAAATTGTAACAATAGAATGGCAAAATTAGCAAACGCCAGAAAAAAGCATATTCTTGGCAGGTGGAATATGCAAACAAAGCATACAAAAGATTGTTGTGCTACTGCACAGGTTTCAGAAATACAAGGACGAGATTATCTCCAAGCAATTTCCCAATTAGAAAATTGGATTAAAATGAATACAACTTACTCAAAGGGAAACATCCTTTTACTTTGAATATTGAGTAAATTAGATCTTTGAAAGGGTCGCACTGAAGGTCAACTCTGAAGGATGTTGCAACAGCAATAAAGTGTGGTATTGAACTTAAACTGTAGCAGTGATATCTCAAGCCAATAGGCTCTTGTCTAAATTCAAATGAAAATGAGATCTACAGAACTTTCATAGAATATTATTAAATCTTATCACTGAGCTTCAAATCCTGCTGTATAATGAGCACAAAAATAATTCAAAGGACAGTGCCAGTATTTAGAACATATCAACCGTGGAAAATTAGCTCAGCAGATTGAACAATTACTGTTTTAAAATAGAACTCTGGACAAATCTTTTGGACAGTATGAAGAATTTAAATGTGTCTAAGTTAAAGAAGTTGGGGCAGGAATTTGGCAGCACAGATCTCGGGCACAAAGGTAGTAAAGCAGCTGACCCATAGTACGAGACGATACGAGTGTTAGTTGGGCAGGTTTCTGGTGCCTATTAAATTCCTACAAATGGTAGGTCTTTTTAATAAAGTTAATGTGAGACCCGTCTCTCGACCTGAAACCTCACCCATTTCTTCTCTCCTGAGATGCTGCCTGACCCGCTGAGTTACTCCAGCATTTTGTGTCTATCTTCGATTTAAACCAGCATCTGAAGTGTTTTTCCTCTAGCATATCCTTTTGGCAAAAGGGCGCTAAATGGGGTACTGCTGATTTGGGAAGAGGGCTGCTGGCACAAGGTTATACGTATTATACGCGTGTTTTATTGGCTGATGTTCAGTGAAATGAATCAGACAGTTAGTTGCTCCATATGGCAATATTGACTTCTGCAAAGAAGACCCAGGACAGGTGTTTCAATACCACCACTGGAAACATGCGAGCTGACCTGCCTTATATATGACTGAACTACATTGGGTCAGGTAGGCTGTATATTCTGATAACCCACTTTGTTCTACGTGTAGGAAAGAACTGCAGATGCTGGTTTAAATCGAAGGTAGACACAAAATGCTGGAGTAACTCAGCGGGTCAGGCAGCATCTCTGGAGAGAAGGAATGGGTGACGTTTCGGGTTGAGACCCTTCTTCTGACTGACCCGCTGAGTTACTCCAGCATTTTGTGTCTACCCACTTTGCTCTAAGTTGGCTCTCGTTGAGGGACGCTGAGAATGTCAGACCAAGACACAAGAAGCTGCAGGTGCGAGAATCTTCAGCAAAACACAAAGTGCTGGAGGATCTCAGCAGGGCAGGGGTCAGGCAGCATGTGGGGAAAGAGAGACGGCTAGACAATCAGAGTTGATATTCAGGTCCATAATCTTTCATCTGAAATGGGAACAGCTATAACTTAGGAGTTGGTCTTGGCATCAAGTTCGGCACATTGTAGGCCGTAGAGCCTGTTTCAGTGTCGAACCGTTCCATGTTCTAATTTCAGTAAACAAATTAAAAGTTACAGAGAAACAGGAAATGGCCAGAGAGAATAAAGGAGAAAGGTGCACGATTGAGTCAAGACAATGAGAGGCTGAATGACATGCATGCTGGTTGGCTGATAGAAGATGGGAAGCACTAGTAAATGAGAAAATGCATATCTGGAGGAGGCAGTAAATGAAGATAATGAATGAAACATTAAATGGGAAGAGGAGTGAGAAATAGCAGCTGAATTGTGGAAATATGAAATACAAAGCTGAAATTCCAGATTAAATGAAATTATTAAATTCATGGCAAATACAGAAGTTGAGGAGGGAGCAGTCTTTGCAAGAGACAGGGTGGGAGAGTGTAGATCAGATAACTGGGAGTCTGTAGGTTTACAGCAGATGTCAGTCGATAGATGTTCTCGTTCTTGAATAAACCTTGCTGTCATAGATGGATTCCTCACCACTTCATTAAATTCCACGCCTCTTGAACTTTAATGTTTCCACCATTAATCTGTTGTGGGGCATCACCAACCAGCCTTGTAAATACAATGATTACAAAAACATATCAAAGGGCTGGTATGGGAGCCTGCTCGTCTGATCACTCAAGCAGTCTTCAGGGCATCGAAGGCACAATTATTGCCTCTCCCGGCTGGACTGGCATGTTCTGTTGTGCTGCAGCAAGTAAGAATTTCATTGTTCTATCTGGGACACATGACAATAAAAGGACAGTATGGTGGTGTAATGGTAGAGTTGCTGCCTTACAGCGAAAGCAGTGCCAGAGACTCAGGTTCGATCCCGACTACGGTTGCTGTCTGTACGGAGTTTGTACGTTCTCCCCGTGACCTGCGTGGGTTTTCTCCGAGATCTTCGGTTTCCTCCCACACTCCAAAGACGTACAGGTTTGTAGGTTAATTGGCTTGGTAAATGTAAAAATTGTCCCTAGTGTGTGTAGGATAGTGTTAATGTGCGGGGATCACTGGGCGGCGCGGACCCGGTGGGCCGAAGGGCCTGTTTCCACGCTGTATCTCTAAACTAAACTCTTGACTCTTGACCTATCAATGTCCTCCAGAGATGCTGCCTAACGCACTGAGTTACTCCAGCACTTTTTTTTGTAAACCAGCATCTGTAGTTCCTTATGTCTCAAAACATAGACAATGAAGGTAACTGGACTTAGCAGTTGACCTGTGTGATCACAGACAGCCCATTTCAACAAGACAGTCATTACACGCTGCCTTATGGAAAATGAGTCCGCTCTGTTAATGAGTTCTCTCTACAGCAAGGATTTCTATGAGGAAAACAGAGAGAAGGTGGAGAAGCTGAGGCATTGCACCAAACAACAGGGTGATGATAGAAGATAAAGCAAAATGGGAGGTAATGGCTGTGGATGAGATGCTGTTCATGCTACATGGAGTGGGCCAATCCAGTTCCAAGGGCAGTAGCCAGAGATCGGAGTAACTATGAACTAAAGATAGAAGATAAAGCAAAAGCACTGTGCTCAGGGCTGCCACAATGAAACTTTTAATACATTGAAATAACTTAGTCATTGAGTCATACAGTGATACAGTGTGGAAACAGGCCCTTAGGCCCAACTTCCCCACACCGGCCAACGTGTCCCAGGTAAATGAGTCCCACTTGCCCGCGTTTGGTACATATCCCTCCAAACTTGTCCAATCCATGTACCTGTCTAATTGTTTCTTAAATGTTGGGATAGTCCCAGCCTCAACTACCTCCACTGACGGCTTATTCCATACATGATGAATTGCATGAATTCATAAAATATTAGAATGATGTTTGAGTGGGGACACTTTAAACAAAGCATAGTTTAATTGTGACGTTCTCCTTGCTTTACTGAGAAGTATCATATCATATCATATCATATATATACAGCCGGAAACAGGCCTTTTCGGCCCACCAAGTCCGTGCCGCCCAGCGATCCCCGTACATTAACACTATCCTACACCCACTAGGGACAATTTTTACATTTACCCAGCCAATTAACCTACATGCCTGTACGTCTTTGGAGACGTACAGGTAGAAATTAAGATAATTATTTGTAGGCCATGGATTTTGATCAAGTAAATGATGAAGAAATGGAGACTCCGTTCCTAAGAATCGGAGTCCCCCAAGGCTCGGTACTGGCCCCCATGCTCTTCAACCTCTATATCAGCGATCTGCCACACACGACCTCGCGCCAGTATGGATACGCAGATGACTTGGGCCTACTGCACTGGACAGGAGCTGGTCAAATGTTGAGGATGTGCTCTCGGCGGATATGGAACTTGTCGCGGGCTACGTTAAAACCTGGAGACTAAAACTGAGTGTGGCAAAAACCACTACAACAGCCTTTCACCTGAACAACAAGGAAGCTCAATGCCAGCTAACCATCACCCTCAATGGGTCACCCCTACCCTAAAGCCCATTTCCTACATACCTCGGGGTGAAACTAGATCGTCAGCTGACCTACAAGCAACACCTTGAAGCTCTCCGTGCTAAAGTCTCGGCACAGAACAACCTCCTGCGTTGCTTGGCCGGATCGTCATGTGGCGCCAGGACATCTACTCTCCGAACCAGTGCTCTTGCACTCGTGTACAGCGCCGCTGAGTACGCCGCCCCAGCATGGTGCCGCAGCGCTCATACTAGCAAGCTAGATGCCACCCTCAACGACACCATGTGGATCATCACTGGCTGCCTACGCCCTACTCCGACGGATCTCCTGCTGGTGCTCGCAGGTATCGCACCCGCCAAGCTTCGCAGAGCGTTCTTCACTCATAGGCTGGTGTGCAAGGCCCCATCGGACGCCAAACATCCTCTGCACCACCTCGCCCAGGATTCACAGCAACTGGGACTTCAACGCCTGTCATCTCGTCGCCCTTTCTCCCGTCATGCAGCGACCCTCTGTGGCTCCGGTTTCAACATACTAGGAGCATGGAGAACCAGCTGGGAACAGACATTGCCACCACCTCAATTCACTGTCGCACCGAACACCACAGCCCCACCCGGCTCGGACATGCCCCGCAAAGAGTGGGTCGCCCTGAACCGGCTCCCCACAGAGGTCGGCCGGTTCAACGCCAACATGCATCATTGGGGGTTGCGTCCATCAGCAGCCTGCATGTGTGGAGCAGACCAGCAAACAGCGCAGCACGGCATGTCCGACTGCATTGTCCTCCGTCCCCCTGGTGGAGGGGTAGACCTCACGGCCCTTGACAACAGCACATTGCACTGGCTACAGCGCCTGGAGGGCGGCACATAACTTCTGCTGCCTCAAACGCAAGAAGAAGAAGTAAATAAACAATGGGTAACACATTAGTGACATAATGTGTGTAAAATATGTGGGGGAACTATGCCAATATCATGATGAATTGTGACAGGAGGTGCCGAGTCCAATTTTCCAATGGAAAGGGACTTCACCATGAAATGGGTGCCAACACTTCTAAGCATATGGAAAATCAATTATTTGTGCAAATTCTGAATAAAATCAGATGCAAGTTGGTCCATTTTCTAGGTATTGTCCTCCTCTTAGTCCTTCTGGCACCATGTGATAATAAAAGTGTCATGGGCTACAGTGCATTTGGTCCGGAGAATGTATCTTTACAATCTAACTAGAAATTAGATTTGTAATTTAGTTTAGTTTGGAGATACAGTGTGGAAATAGGCCCTTCAGCCCACCGAGCCAGCGCTGACCAGTAATTACCCATACACTAGTTCTATCCTACACACAGGGGATAATTTACAGAAGCCAGTCTCCCTACAAACCTGCACGTCTTTGGAATGTGGGAGGAAAATTTTCTCACAGTTGCTATCATATTTCCTTAGAGCTGAGAAAGAGACCATTCATAGAGTCATAGAGTGCTATAGCATGGAAACAGGCTGTTCGGCCCAACTTGCCCACACTGGCCAACATCTCCCAGCTAGACTGGTCCCACATGCCTGCAGTCCGAAGCAATCTGATCAGTCCCATTCTCTCACATTTCCTCATCTATCCCACATGCCCATTCATCTTTCTGTTCCACCCTGCATCACTCCCATTTCCCCCACCATTAATCAACGTTATGGAGGTATGTACAATGGCTGATCTTACACTACAGCAGGTCAGGCAGCATCTCAGGAGAGAAGGAATGGGTGGTGTTTCAGAAGGGTCTTCAGACTGAAGGGTCTCGACCCGAAACGTCACCCATTCCTTCTCTCCTGAGATGTTGCCTGACCTGCTGAGTTACTCCAGCATTTTGTGAAATAAATACCTTCGATTTGTACCAGCATCTGCAGTTATTTTCTTATACTACCAGCAAGTAGTTAGGCTGTAGAAGGAAAGCAGAGCACCTAGAGGACACCTACATATGGTCTGATGTATAAACAGGAAGAATGCACCCAAGGTCGAGACTGATGGAACTGAGCTGTAAACTTGGTAGGATTGTCTATCGGTTAACTCGTCTTGCTTAGCGTACATGTCTTAAATCCTGAAGTTTGTGTGGCACGGTGGCGCAGCAGTGGAGCTACTGCCTTACAGCACCAGAGACCCGGGTTTAATCCTGACTTTGGGAGCTGTCTGTACGGAGTTTGTACGTTCTCCCCGTGACTACGTGGGTTTTCTCCGAGATATTCCGTTTCCTCCCACACTCCAAAGACGTACTGGTTTGTAGGTTAATTAACCTGATGTAAATGTAAAATTGTCCCTAGTGCGTAGGATAATGTTAATGTGCAGGGAACACCTTTAGCTGTGGACTTTTAGCTGTGGACAGAAAGGTCTGTTTTCGCGCTGTATCTCAACTAAACTAAACTAAAAACTATTGTAAATAAATGATCACTTTAATTATTTTTAGTGAGATATTTTGTCCACATCAAAGAACACAGAACGCTGTTTGACCACACGCCTAAACTACAGGCTATAGGAAGCTGGTGTAAGCCAAGATAAGCTTTGAGCAGGAAAAAGGGGATATGTGCATGAACAAACTTTCAGCTCCTGGTTTCAAAGGAAGTGGCAATGACAAAGTATAAAAGAGGGAGCAGAAAAGTCATTATGCAGTCGATACATGTAACCATGCAGCTGTTTAGGTTAGAGATACAGCACGGAAAAGGGCCCTTTAGCCCACCGAGCCCGCACCAACCAGCAATCCCCACACACTAACACTATCCTACACACACCAGGGACAACTTACAATTTTACCAAGCCAATTAACCTACAAACCTGTACATCTTTGGAGTGTGAGAGGAAACTGGAACACCCGGAGAAAACCCACGCAGGTCACAGGGAGAATGTATACATTCCGTGCAGACAGCACCCGTGTTCATGATTGAACCCTGGGTCTCTGGCCCTGTCAGGCAGCAACTCAACCGCAATGTCACCGTGCCACCTGATATGATCGTGTTTTGGCATTTCACATGGAAAATCTGATTACCTAAAAGAACCGTGTTATTTCTTTCTCTTGCTTTATTGTTGTTAGAAAGGAAAGAATTTGAGGCATTATTCTATCTTTCTCTAACTGGAATTTACACTGAACTATCCCAACACTTTCATATAGTGTCTGAAGAAGGGTCTCGACCCGTTCCTTCTCTCCAGGGATGCTGCCTGACCCGCTGAGTTACACCAGCTTTTTGTGTCTATCTTCGTTTTAAACCAGCATCTGCAGTTCCTTCTCACACTTTCATATAGGTCTTAGTATTGGTTTGGATGTGTAGGATCTCCTGAAGCATCAGTTAGCATGAAACAATGCTGGGTTATAGTCATACGGCATGGAATACACCAACTCATCCATGCCCCATCTAACCTAGTCCCAGTTTCCCTCGACACCTCTCCTATCTACAGTATGTACTGGTCCAAGTGTCTTTTAAATGCTGTTATAGTACCTGCCTCAACTACCTCCTCTGGCAGCTTGTTCCATATACCTAGCACCCTTTGAGTGAAATGTTAGCCCCTCAGGTTCCCATTAAATCTTTTCCCTCTCTGCTTATTCTATGTGCTCTGGTTTCTACTTCCCTTACACTGGGTAAAGACTGTGCATTCACCCGACCTATTCCCCTCATGAAGGAATCACAAAATGCAGGAGTAACTCAGCGGGTCAAGCAGTATCTCTGGAGAGAAGGAATGGGTGAAGTCAGTCTGAAGAAGGGTCTCGACCCAAAACGTCACCCATTCCTTCTCTCCAGAGAGGCTGCCTGACCCGCTGTTACTCTAGCATTTTGTGATACCTTCCATTTGTACCTGCATCTGCAGTTATTTTCCTACACATATTCCCCTCACGATCACCCTTCAGCCTCCTAAACTTCAAGGAATAAAGTCCAAGCCTGTAGCTCAGGCCCTTGATTCTTGCCAACATCTTTGTAAATTTTCTCTGCACTGACAGATTGCATAATCTGCCGGAGTGTATCAGTGACTTCATTTGCAGATTCAGTTTCACTTACAATCTTAAAAAGTTAGAACCCTACCATGTCTAGGAGCTGCAGCTGATTTCTCCTTTGATGGGGTAGGTTAACAGTATTCATGGACATTGTGACCCTGAGATCCTGTTCCTGTGCTGTGTTGTTTTATGTTGTCAGGTATTCTATGGGGGAAAAAAGCTTCTGACTCAATAGCTTTCTCAAAAGACCAGTCTGTCCTGGGCCTCTTCCACTATCAGAGTGAGGCCAAAAGCAAATTGGAGGAACAGCACCTCATATTTCACTTGGGCAGCTTACACCCCAGCAGTGTGAATATTGATTTCTCTAACTTCAAGTAACCCTTGTTTTCCCTCTCTCTCCCTGTCCATCTCCCACCCTAGTTCTCCGACTAGTTTCACTGTCCTGATTAATTTTACTGTTTGTCTGCCTTGTTGTCACCTTTCCCTCAACCATCAATGAACCATTCTACATTTCCTTGAGCATCGTCTGCTTTGATCTGTTGTTTTCACACCTTACCCTTCGGTATCTCTGGTTTCCCTCTCGCTGGACTCCCAGTCTGAAGAAGGGTCTTGACCCGAAACGTCACCCATTCCTTCTCTCCAGAGATGCTGCCTGACCCGCTGAGTTACTCCAGCATTTTGTGTCTATCTTTGAGAAAAAAACAATGATGGTTTAATTTGGTCATAAATTTGCTGAGTCATTTTTAGTTTTATACACATAACTTTAGCTAAAGGTTATTGTGGTTTAATCATTTGCACTTCAGGGAGTGTAGATGAATAATATTTGAATATTGATACTGCTATGAAATGAGAAGGGGGTTAGTTTTGGTAGTTACCTCAATGTGGAGAATTCAATGCTCATCGTGTTGGATTGTCAGTTACCGAAGTGGAAAAAGAGAAGCTGCATTAGTTTGAATGTGGCCTGACTCTGGCAAAGGAGGAGGTCAGGACAGAAAGGGAAGGAAGTTAAAATGCTTAGCAACTGGGAGATGCAGCAGGCCTTGGCAGACCGAATGCAAGTGTTCGGCAAAATAGTGTTCTTGCCGATGTAAAGGAGGCCACATCGGGAACACTGGACACAGTAGATTCGGTTTGAGGAGGTTATAAGATGGGAAGATGTGACTGGTGGTGGGATCACATTGGAGATGATGGAAATGTTGGAGAAAGATGTGCTGGATGTGGAGGTTGGTGGGCTGAAAGGTTAGGATCAGCGGACCTCTACCCTTGCACCTCTGAGGGGGAAAGGGAGTGAGAGCAGAACCAAGGGACACAGAGGAAATGCAGGCGAGGGAATAATCTGTGTCAGGAGGGGGGAAACCACATTTATCAAGGAAAGAGGACATCTTGGATGTCCCAGAATTGAAACCTCGTCTTGGGAACAGATGCGGCAGAGACCGAAAAATTGAGAGTAGGGAATTTTGTGTTTGTGCGAGGCAAGGTGGAAGGAGGTGTGGTCTAGATAACTCTGGGTGCCAGGAGGTTTGTAGTAGATGTCAGTCGATAGTCTGTCCCCTGTGATGGAGGCCAAGGGATCAAGAGAGGGGCGAGAGGTGTCAGTGGAGAGAGAGTTGGGGGATGGTGCCAGTGTATGTTTGGAACAGGGGCTTTTTGACGTAACCAACAAAAAGGCAGGCATAGCTGGGGCCCCTATGAGTGTCCATGGCTGTATCTTTAACCTGAAGAAAGTGGGAAGAGTCCAAAGAGTTGTCAAGGGCGAGGGCAAGTTCTGCCAGGTGGAGGGAAAGTTATGTGTTCCCTTGCTCCCAATGTTTCTGGTGTTCACGATGTAGCCTGCTCTACATCGACGAGACCAAGCATAGACATGTCAACCATTTCACCGAACACTTATGTGCTCGGTCCATTAACGCCTACTGAATCTCGAGTTGCTGACCATTTTAACTCCTCATCCCATTCCCAAACTGGCCTTTCTATCTTGGGCCTCCTCCATTGCCAAAGTTATGCCACACACAAACTGGATGGACCCCATAGTCCACTCGGGTATCTTACAACCCAACGGTATGAAAATTCAATTCTGTAATTTTAGGTAATCACCAAAACCACCCCCCACCCCCCCCCCCCCCCCACCCCCACACTTCCTCCTCCCATTCTCTTTCTTTTCCCCCTCTCTCTCCTATGCGCCAACTGGTCTTGCACTTATTTCTCCTGTTCCCCCCCACTTATAGACAATAGGTGCAGGAGGAGGCCATTTGGCCCTTCGAGCCAGTACCCCGTACCCCATTCCTGCCTTCTCCACATACCCCCTGACTCCGCTATCCTTAAGAGCTCTATCTAGTTCTCTCTTGAATGCATTCAGAAAATTGGTCTCCACTGCCTCCACTTTGACCAACATGCCTTCCTCTTGCATCATAATTCCCAATTTTTCATTCCTTTTGCCTGTCTTTTAATCTCTGGCCTTTGTCCAACCATCTGCCAATCAACCCTGAGCTGTATCCACCTATTATTTACCAGTCATTGTCCTGCCGCCTCTCTTCCCCCTCACCCCTCAATCAGTCTGAAGAATGGCCCTGACCCGAAAGGTCACCTATTTATATTTCCCAGAGATGCTGCCTGACTCACTGAGTTACTTTAGCACTTTGTGCCTTTTAGTAAACCAGCATCTGTAGTTCCTTGTTTCTAAATAACATTGTGGACCATGCCACAATTCGCTAAGATCTTTGCATTATATGTTTCTAAGAAAATGGAGCAAGCAAAATAGTTCTGTTTTGATTCAACAGATCAAGATTGGAGTTTTATCTTTGTAGGCAGGCCAAATAATTACTGGAAATGAAAAGATTTTAAACCTATTTGTACTAATCTCAGTGGTTTAAATAACAGCCTGGAATTTAAAATGTTGAAAATATTTTGAACTAACGGTAGGCTGCTCTAAGTAAATTATTAACAATAGTGAATGCATAAATTAGGATTTAAAGTTAAATTCGAACTTTATTGAAATTGGAATATTCTGAATCTGAGGTCTAAAACATCTGAAACACACACAAATGCCACATAGATTAACCAGAATGTCAGAACAAATGAGCAGCTTCTTGAGAAAGTGCAGGAATTCCTTTAATTGATTTTGCTAGATTATCATCTAATTAGGGGGCATTATTCAATCACCTTCATTAGAGCAATAAAGAATTTAATCAATTATCTCCTTAAGATTATTAGACACCGCCGTGAGATCAATTGATTTGTTAGGCAATGAACCACCAGGGAAATCAATGGTAAGCATTGTTCAGTTTCAGTCTAGTTTATTGTCATGTGTATCGAGGTACAGTGAAAAGCTTTTGTTGCGTGTTAACCAGTCAGCGGAAAGGCAATTTATGATTACAATCGAGCTGTTTGCAGTGTATAGATACATGATAAGGGAATAACGTTTAGTACAAGGTAAAGCCAGTAAAGTTCGATCAAAGATAGTCCAAGGGTCACCAATGAAGTGGATAGTAGTTCAGCACTGCTCTCTGGTTGTGGTAGGATGATTCAGTTGCCTAATAACAGCTGGGAAGAAACCATCCCAGAATCTGGAGGTGTGCGTTTTCACACTTCTATACCTTTTGCCCGATGGGAGAGGGGAGAAGAGGGAGTGGCCAGGGTGCGACTTGTCCTTGATTATGCTGCTGGCCTTGCCGAGGCAGCGTGAGGTGTACATTGGTGAGGGCTACAGTATGAGATGTACATTCGCATTGTATGCAAATGGGTAATCTTCTGCATTACTGCCAAAGAAGCGAACACACAATCTACCCATTCAGAAATCTACAGATAGTAAATCCATCATATAATATATACATTACATTAATCCAATGAATCTGGAATCAAGGTTGATTCACTCAATTGCAACCATGAATATCCTCCAAAATGGACAGCAGGATGAGCAGAACACATAAGAATCTGTGGAAAGCAATAATTTCTTCAATCATCATTGAGGCACATGGTTGTACAGCAGGGAATCAGCACATTCAGTCCGACATGTCCATGCCACGTTTTGCACACCTACATTAATTCCATTTGCTCACATGGTTTGCATCCTTCTATGCATAGAAACATAGATGCAGGAGGAGGCCATTTGGCCCTTCGAACCAGCGCCGCCATTCATTGTGATCATGGCTGATCATCTACAATCAGTAACCCGTGCCTGCCTTCTCCCCATATCCCTTGATTCCACTAGCCCCTAGAGCTCTATCTAACTCTCTTTTAAATTCATCCGGTGAATTGGCCTCCACTGCCTTCTGTGGCAGAGAATTCCACAAATTCACAACTCTCTGGGTGAAAAAATGTTTTTCTCACCTCAGTTTTAAATGGCCTCCCCTTTATTCTTAGACTGTGGCCCCTGGTTCTGGACTCCCCCAACATTGGGAACATTGCCTATTTAAGTGCCTATCCAAATGTCTCTTAAACATTTTAAATATTTTTGATTCCACCAGCTCGTCTGGCAGTGAGTTCCTTATATTAACCACTCTACAGGGGGTATGGGGAGAAGGCAGGAACGGGGTACTGATTGAGAATGATCAGCCACGATCACATTGAATGGTGGTGCTGTCTCGAAGGGCCGAATGGCCTCCTCCTGCACCTATTGTCTATTGTCTATTGTCTAAAACACTTGTCCTTCAAATATTCTTCAATTTAGTTTAGAGATACAGCTTGGAGACAGGTCTTTCAGCCCATGGAGTCTATGATGCCCATCCATTATGTGTGTTACTAGTTCTATGTTATTCCATTTTCACCTCCTAAACATTAGGCACAATTTACAGAAGCCAGTTAACCTACAAACCTTTGGGAATGTGGGAGCACCCGGAGAAAACCCACGCAGTCACAGACAGAACATGCAAACTCCACACATACAGCACCCGAGATCAGAATCAAACCAGGGTCTCTGACGTGATGAGGCAGCAGCTCTACCGTGTACCACCTTATTAAACATCTTCATCTAACTGTAATCCTATGCCCACATTGTTTTGATACTCCTACCATGGGGAAATGATTCTGACTTTCTCCCCTACCTTTGCCTCTCATCATTTTGTATAACTCTTTTAGGTCACCTCTCAGCCTCCATCACTCATGGGAAAACAAGCCCAGTCTACCTAATCCCTCGCCTTAACTAAAGACCTTCAGTGGAGGCAACATCCTGGAGAACCCTGCGTTCTCTCCAGGATAACCACATCCTTTTTAGTCTGATAGTCAGAACTGCACATAACACTCCAAGTGTGGTCTAACTAGTGTTTTGTAAAGTTGCAATGTAATATCCCAACTTTTGCCAACTCACTTTTGTACAGACCATGCTGCGAATATGTCACAAAGGAATGTGCCAACAGACATTTCATTTGTCTGTAAATAACTCTCAAGTAGCCTCCCAGAACATGCACAGCGATCATTGCAAGTCCTGGCTCATGATTATTTTAAGCCTTGACTCATCATACTGCTTGAAGACAATATTGTTCAGATTTACTTGCAAGTTCTACATGTCTACTTTGAGGTACCAGTATGAAAGTAAGAGAGAATGAACAAAAACAAACGATTAGGTCTTTTTGAGATTATCAATCAGAATACTCAGCTTCAGACGGGGGCTTTAAATAGTGTGAGTTTGGTATGTGGGGAATCAGACATTTCTTTGTTCAACCACATTTATTTCATGCATTATAAAATGTGTTCAAAATTAAATTACAACTTAGGCAGGAAATCATAAACTAAATATTAGTAACTCTGACCAAATGGACCGCAAATAAAAAAATGCACTGTTTGATGTACATTCCATCTTCAAAGAAGGAAGTGTTCCAGTCATGAATGGAGTCCTGCCCTCTGAGAACAGGTCCTCAAATCTTGACCAGGCCTACAGGTGATATAGCGGCAACTTAGTCCTTCCCAATAATGCCCTAAGTCCTAAGTGACAAAAGAGTGCGGTAAGATACTAAGTTCTTACCAAATTACACGATGGGAGATATACTAGTCTGTTTGTATTACTACTTCAATAAACGACTAACTAAACTGAAACATCGTGAAGATCTCTCTGTTGTTGTTTTGCATCAAGAAATATCGCCCCACTCCTTCGTCACATGGTAGCTTAAGGACTTTATTAGGAAATACTAAGTTGCTGCTATATTATAAGAACTAAGTATCTTACCATCATCCTTCGTCACATGGTAAGCTTAGGACTTTATTGGGAAGGACTAAGTTGCCGCTATATTGTAAGAACATCTCTCAGCCGGAGTGAATAGATCAAGAGCTATCCTTGGCGAGTAAAGATAAAATAAACTGGTCTCTTAGAGTCATTTAAAGTTATAACTGGCTCTAGGAGTGGGACTGGAGCTTGTGAAGCTAATGACGGAACAAGGATTGTTTTATTGCAAAAGCTTTGCACTCGGAACAGACTGATAAGAGTCACTATCTGACTACGGAGATTGCAAACTTCGAAAGCCAGTGTACAGCATTAAGCTTCATTGGTAAATCTGTTTTTCAGAAGTTGCATTGGAAAGCTACAACTGGAAAACTTAGGAATGCTCAGAACAAAGAAGTGACCTTGAGCGTGGCTAGTTATCAGTTTTATTTTGAATTCCATTGAAGATACTACTTTACATCTACACGTCTTAAAGGGATAGCCAGCAGTTAAATCTGATGTTCTAAGTCTAAGTCTAAATCTAAGTCTGTGGTTAAATCTGATGTTCAGTCACAAGGTGGCGATATCGGAAAAGAGCCAAAGGTGGAAAAAACGACGATCAAACTCACATCCAAAGGCTATGAATTTCTCTTTGAGAAGTATGAGAAGAAAAAGAAAAGAAGATATAAACAAGCTGGCAGGTTAATGGAATACACGAAACAGCTCATGAAATCAAGTGAAAATGTAGATGAGGTGCAATTCAACGATTCAATTTAACCATCTCAATGATGAAATCAATGAAGAATATGAAGCATTGAAACAGTTATCACTACCTGGAGATGAACTTGAAAGGCAAGATCAATGGGTGCACTGAATAAGGGGCACTTTCACTGCTTCTCTCATCGAGTTAGGGTGTGCGGTCTAAAAAGGAAAGACCGACCTTTTAGGAGTGATCTCCACATGTTGGGTTGATGGAAGTCAGGAATCTTCTTCCATGCAGCAATTGATGAAGGCAAATATTGTCCATTTTAAAATCTGTGATAGATTATTGTTACCCAAAGGCATCTTTCTCGCAGATACATAAAATAGTCAAAGTATTTGAATTAACTACAAAGATAATTTATTGAATGGAAGAAATGCTTACAGCGAGGACAAAATCCTTGCGATGGTTAATTCAAATTAAGCAGACCATTCTGTGCATTTCTACGCTGATGTATTTAGTTGAGTTCAGTTTAGAGGAGCCCACCGTGCCTGAACCGACCAGCGATCCCCACACATTAAAACTACCCTACACACACTAGGGACAATTTACACTTACGCCAAGCCAATTAGCTTGCAAACCTGTACGTCTTTGGAGTGTGGGAGGAAACCGAAGATCTCAGAGAAACCTCACGCAGGTCATGGCGGGAATATACAAATTCCGTACAGACGGCACCTGTAGTCGGGTTCGAACCTGGGTCTTTGGTGCTGCAGGTGTTGTAAGGCAGCAACTCTACCACTGTGCCACCATAGCATCTGTACAACACACAGAGCAGCAACACATATGCCACATTTCGTAAGGAGCTACTCACTTGTTGTTACACGAGCCAAATGCCACCTTACATTAAGGTACATTGGTAAGTGTATAAAGTTAAACTGCAGAGTAATTATGACATTGGATGGTGGAGTATTGAGTGGAGTTGGCAGTCGAGGAGGGAAGCAGGCCATTGTGCTTTTACTTTTCATAAATAAATATCGGAAAGATGAAAGCCAAGCTGACAACTTGCGGTACACCTTTTTACAATATCATGTAAAATTTATTCTGCAAAAAGTTAGACAATGAATACTTTATTCTCTTATCTTTTTTAATAGGACACATGTTGGGTAAGGCACAGAGGATATGATCCTAATATGAGTAAAAGAGATTAGTGTAGAGAAGAGAAGAGAGAAGGCAGGTACAGGCTACTGAGCTGGATGATGAGCCATGATCATATTGAATGGCGGTGCAGGCTCGAAGGGCCGAATGGCCTACTCCTGCACCTATTTTCTATGTTTCTATGTTTCTATGTGTAGATGGACAACAAGATCGGGATGGTCTTGGTGGGCCAAAGGACCTATTTCCATGCTATAGGATTCTATATGGAACTCTATGATTAAGAATTTGTGTATTATTTTAATAGCAAAAGGAAAGAATGAGTGATCATTTATTTTTCGGAGTTGTGGCAATAAAGCCTTTGAGTTCATTCTTTAATATTTTAAAAATGTTGACTGCAAATGAAACCACTGGAAATCAATGAAAACAATAGCTATTTTAATTAAAGCATAGAATTGGGATAAAAATGGCCATGAATGCTTTATGGGTGGATTGATTCCAACAATAATGAGGCATGAAAGTACTGTACTATGTAAAGCTATTCATGCCACTAATCTCATCTTGGAATTGCATGCAGAAAAATACATTTTTGGATAAAGATGATATCGTCTAAGAATCATCAGACAGCTAACATTAATTTTTGAGGATTTAACGAATCAAGCAATCTAGCCATAATATACAAATGGACAAGTTACAGATATTTTATGTCAAATACTGAATACACTGAAGTTTTGATTTGAGAATATGCACAACTAACAATGTAAAAACCATCGAATGTGACTGGAACACTTTGAATTGAATGGAATACTTTAATGTCAAATGTGACAAGTGACACTGAGATTCTTTGCTTGCATTCCCAAGGCATGCAAATAGTTGCCACATAGAGGGTGCTGACAAACTTATAAAGTATCTCGCATCAGGTCTCTCCTTTGTTCTTCCTTTCCCCCTCCCCCTTCTCCCCACTCACGACGGCCAATAGACAATAGGTGCAGGAGTAGGCCATTCGGTCCTTCGAGCCAGCACCGCCATTCAATGTGATCATCGCTGATCATTCACAATCAATACCCAGTTCCTGCCCTCTCCCCATGACTCCGCCCACACCAACTCTTTCTTTGCTCTCCTTTGCCCCCCCTCCCCCTCCCTCCCGATGGTCCATGCACATTGGGTCCTCCTTTGTGATAAATATATTTTGTCAAAATGGAATTTAAATGATAACTCATTAAATGATAACCCATAAACCCACTGACTTCATACATTTCACCACCAATTTCCATCCATCCAGGGACCCAAACAGTCTTTCCAGGTGAGACAGAGGTTCACCTGCACCTCCTCCAACCTCATCTATAGTATCCGCTGTTCCAGATGTCAACTTCTCTATATCTGCGAAACCAGACGCAGGCTCGGCGATCGTTTCGCTCAACACCTTCGCTCAGTCCGCCCTAACCAACCTGATCTCCCGGTGGCTCAGCACTTCAACTCCCCCTCCCACTCCCAGTCTGACCTTTCTGTCATGGGCCTCCTCCAGTGCCATATTGAGGCCCACCAAAAATTGGAGGAACAGCACCTCATATTTCGCTTGGGCAGCTTGCAGCCCAGCAGTAGATAGTTCCTCTTTAGATAGTTCCAACTTTAGATAGTTCCTCTGTCCCTCTCTTCCCCTCCCCCTTCCCAGTTCTCCCACTGTCTTCCTGTCTCCACCTATATCCTTCCTTTGTCCCGCCCCCCTGACATCAGTCTGAAGAAGGGTCTCGACCCGAAATGTCACCCATTCCCTCTCTCCTAGATGCTGCCTGATCTGCTGAGTTACTCCAGCATTTTGTGATACCCATAATTTTGTTGTCTTCTCATAACAACAAATACTGCCATGCATTCCAAAATTGTTTGAAATGTCTCTTTCCAGATGCGCTTCACCCATTCCATTAGGCGGAAACCACTTTACACTTAATATTTGATTCAGGTCACTCACCTTTATTGTGATATCTTATTTGTTCACGATGAAAAGCCATTCAGGAAGAAATAAAAGTGACGATGAGGCAGCGATGGATAATAGAATCCAACACATTAAGTAGATATCGTTCCAGTATCGATGTCCAGCATAATGTAAATGGAGGTGGATAATTTCACATTTTCTGTCACTGACTCTGTCCTGAGGATATTTTGACTCATAATTCAGGTCTGTTCAACACACTGGTGTCTGATCTGCCGTTCAGATAAGATCATGTAATGCCATCTCAGTCAAGTGGAGCCTGCAGTTCAAGCTTGAACAGCAACTCCATGGTGCTTCACAGCCGACCACAGTCAACATTCAGTGTCAGTCATGGCACAGAAAACGATGAAAATGCTGAACAATTCATTCCTGGCTTATCGTGGTGGCACTGACGCTGTTTGGAGCACTGCTGCACTGATAATGACTAAAATTAGTTTATCAGACTGCAGTTTGATCGTGCATTCTTCTGCTTTGACTGACATTATTAGAAGCTGCCCTTTGCAAAGAGGATCTCACAGCACTTTAGGTGTGATCTGATTTTATATATGTGTCGATGGCCCTGTTTAATTATGGCTTCAGACTTAATACAGATTTATGTTAAACAACAAATAATCCTTGCAAATACAATGCTGGGTGATCAACTCTCTAATTAAGAAAAAAGGCAATTACTCACAACTTTATAATCAAAGTAATGCACCAAAAAATGAAGACGTAGCAAAAGGCATAGACTTTAGCTCCAGTGCCTGCTCCTTCATTCAGTGAGATCATCACTGAAACTTCTTGCTCAGCATGGCATTCCAGCTTTGGCATGTTGGTGTCTGAAGAAGGGTCCCAACCCGAAACATTGCCCATTCCTTCTCTGCAGAGATGATGCCTGACCCGCTGAGTTACTCCAGTATTTTGTGTCCTTCTTTGACATTTTATCCCTTGATTCAATAAAATCTTTCATAATCCTCCGTCTACGCCGCATCTGCGCCCAGGATGAGGTGTTTCACACTAGGGCATCTGAGATGTCCTCATTCTTTAAGAAACGGGGCTTCCCCTCTGCCATTATCGATGAGGCTCTCACTAGGGCCTCCTCTATATCCCGCAGCTCCGCTCTTGCTCCCCCTCCCCCCATTCATAACAAGGACAGAATCCCCCTCGTCCTCACCTTCCACCCCATCAGCCAGCGTATCCAACAAATTATCCTCCAACATTTTTCGTCACCTCCAACGGGATCCCACTACTGGCCATATCTTCCCATCCCCTCCCCTTTCTGCTTTCCGCAGAGACCAAGGACCCAAGCAGTCTTTCCAGGTGAGACAGAGGTTCACCTGCACCTCCTCCAACCTCATCTATTGTATCCGCCGTTCCAGATGTCAACTTCTCTACATCGGCGAGATCAAACGCAGGCTCGGTGATCGTTTCGCTCAAAACCTTTGCTCAGTCCGCCTAAACCAACCAGATCTCCCGGTGGCTGAGCACTTCAACTCCCCCTCCCACTCCCAGTCTGACCTTTCTGTCATGGGCCTCCTCCAGTGTCATAGTGAGGCCCACAGCAAGTTGGAGGAACAGCACCTCATATTTCGCTTGGGCAGCTTACAGCCCAGCGGTATGAACATTGACTTCTCTAACTTTAGATAGCTCCTCTGTCCCTCTCTTCCCCTCCCCCTTCCCAGTTCTCCCACTGTCTTCCTGTCTCCACTTATATCCTTCCTTTGTCCCCCTCCCCTGACATCAGTCTGAAGAAGGGTCTCGACCCGAAACGTCACCCATTCCTTCTCTCCAGAGATGCTGCCTGACCCGCTGAGTTACTCCAGCATTTTGTGAAATCTTTCATAAGTTCATAAGGTCATAAATGATGGGAATAGAATTCGGCCATTCGGCCCATCAAGTCTACTCCATCATTCAATCATGGCTAATCTATCTCTCCCTTCTAACCCCATTCTCCTGCTTTCTCCTCATAACCTCTGACACCTGTACTAATCAAGAAACTATCCTTGTCTTAAAAATATCCACTGACTTGGCCTCCACAGCCTTCTGTGGCAAATAATTCCACAGATTCACCACAGATTCACTTCAATCTAAGTCAGTCTTTATCTTGAAAGAAGTGGGGTCTCGAGCCGAGAAGTCATCCATTCCTTCTCTCCAGAGATGCAGCCTGTCCTGCTGAGTTACTCCAGCATTTTGTGTCTATCTTGAATATCTGTGATGGAGGCTCCAAACTGCTCATGAGTAGTTTGGAGAAATGGTGAGGACATTTCCATTCATCTCCATCCTGAAGGCCAGTACTGTTACTTTGAGACTGTTTCCCCTGGTTCTGGAAACCCCAGCCAGGGAAGATATCAGCTCAGCATCTATGGTGCCATGTCCTCTAAGAGTTATATTTGATATAATATATATCCACGTCCCTCCACAGATGGCGACTGCCAAGCTGAATTCCTCCCACTCCTCGCACTTGTTTTCCCCTCAAGATTCTAACATCTGCAGTCTCTAATGCTCTCTTAGAATTATGTGAATTTCAAAGACTTAACCGAGACTTAATTGGGTATAAGAAGTTGTAGGTGCTGAAATCTTGAGTAAAGAAACAAAAGCCTGGAGATACTAAATGGGTCAATCGGCATATCATATCATATATATACAGCCGGAAACAGGCCTTTTCGGCCCTCCAAGTCCGTGCCGCCCAGTGATCCCCATACATTAACACTATCCTACACCCACTAGGGACAATTTTTACATTTACCCAGCCAATTAACCTACATACCTGTACGTCTTTGGAGTGTGGGAGGAAACCGAAGATCTCGGAGAAAACCCACGCAGGTCACGGGGAGAACGTACAAACTCCTTACAGTGCAGCACCCGTAGTCAGGATCGAACCTGAGTCTCCGGCGCTGCATTCGCTGTAAAGCAGCAACTCTACCGCTGCGCTACCGTGCCGCCCTATGGCATCTATGGAGGGAGTGGACAGACATCCAGGGGTGGGGATACACCTTCCCTTTACTTCTATCCCTCTGCTCTACAGCTCTTTCCAGAGCTCTACCATTCACTGTGTAGGTTCTGCCCATCTTAGTGCTCCCAAAATGCAACCCCTTCCCATTTCTCTGTAAGTGGACACAACAAGTCCAAGAGAAGTGGACACAAGGAATTGTAGATGCTGGAATCTTGAGCATGAAAACAAAATGCTGGAGTAACTTAGAACTTCACAAAATGCTGGAGTAACTCAGGCAGCATCTCTGGAGAACATGGATAGGTGACATTTTGGGTTGGAACTCCTCTTCAAGTCCCTCTTGAAGAAGGGTTCCACCCAGGGGCGCAGTGCTGCCAGGGGTCACTGGAGCTCCGCTCCGGCACCTCTGTAAAAAAAAAGCCAAAATAAACAGCGAGGAATAGACTAGCAGGGAATTTAGCAACGGCCGCTCTGGCACCAGTGACAGCTCTGGCACCTAAACATTAGCACTGCCAATTACCCTACAAATCTGCATGTCTTTGGAATGTGGGAGGAAATCGAGCACCCAGTGGAAACCCATGTGGTCATATGGAACCAGAGGAGGTAGTAGAGGCAGGTACTTGGATAGGAAGGGTTCAGATGGGAGATGGGCCAAACATGGGCAGATAGGACTAGTTTAGGTGGAACAATTAGGTCAGGATGGGCAAGCTGAGATGAAGGGCTTGTTTCCGTGCTGAGTGACTCTATGACTCTAAGGCTCTTTTGCACACTCTCATGCAGCTGAAACTGTTCACGTTATTTGGAAGCAAGTTCACGTTTTCTTTGTTGTGAATCAAAATGACGTGGGGCCGTTTGCAATAATGTGGTGTTACATGGTTTACTATCTTTTAGTAAAGGTCATAACAGCTCCATCATCTGGTGGTGTTGGTGGGAGCTGTCCGCTGACTCAGATCTCTGTTGCTCAGGATGAGGACAGTGACCTATGGGGAAGCAGAGGAAGGAGGAGCACCTCTCCTCTTGTGTTCTGTCACTTGTGTTGCAATCAGTTGCAACGGCGTCATTTTTAAATGAGACTAGACCAAGTGGACCCGTTGGGCCCAAACCTCTCCTGCATTGGTGCAACACCCTCTCCTCCCCCCCTCCCTTCCCCCCCTCCCCCTCCCTCCCCCCTCCCCCTCCCCCTTCCTTCCCCCCTCCCCTTCCCCTCCCCCCTCCCCCTCCCTCACTTCTTCTTCCCCCTTCCTCCTCACCTCCCCTCCCCTTCTCCCTCCCCTTCTCCTCCCTCCCCTTCCTCTCCCTCCCTCCCTCCCTCCCTCCCTCCCTCCCTCCCTCCCTCCCTCCCTCCCTCCCTCCCTCCCTCCCTCCCTCCCTCCCTCCCTCCCTCCCTCCCTCCCTCCCTCCCTCCCTCCCTCCCTCCCTCCCTCCCTCCCTCCCTCCCTCCCTCCCTCCCTCCCTCCCTCCCTCCCTCCCTCCCTCCCTCCCTCCCTCCCTCCCTCCCTCCCTCCCTCCCTCCCTCCCTCCCTCCCTCCCTCCCTCCCTCCCTCCCTCCCTCCCTCCCTCCCTCCCTCCCTCCCTCCCTCCCTCCCTCTCTCCCTCTCTCCCTCCCTCTCTCCCTCTCTCCCTCTCTCCCCCCCTCCCCCCTCTCTTCCCCCCTCCCCCTTCCCCTCCCCATCCCTCCTTCCCCCCTCCCTCATAGTGGAGCGCATGTGTCAGCGTTTGATTTTAATGGTCAAAATGAATGCGGCTAGAATCTTTGAATGAGATGTCATGATAAAGTACTTAGAAATTCAACAAATTCCGACACCTATTTTTAAAAAAATCACCAAAATCAACTTTATTCATAAACAATACATTCCTATGAAAGATGGATAACTGCATGCCAAAATCGTTTTTTTTAAACGGGTACTTCAAACGAATGCAAAATATACCTAGAAATGTCACTGGATGGACCTTGCTGTGGGTTTGTTCACGTGTGAGTTGTGCTTGTGACACCTCCACATAAGTGTAGGTTTTCATTGGTTGTCTTGCTTGCCGTGGTCCCTGTCGTAGTGGATGTTCTAGGTAGCGAAGACTGAGTCGCCGGTTGTCGTCAGCTTGCCGTCGTCTATGTGGTAGGTTGTCTTAGCTTGTCGCGGGCATTGTCGTGGACATCGTCGTATGGTTAATTTTTTTCGCCGATCTGCTACGACTTTGACAGTCGCCGGCAGTCACCTAAAAATATCGCCTAAGTGGGACAGGCCCTTTAGATATAGCTCTTAGGGATAACAGAATTAAGGGATATGGGGAGAAAGCAGGAATGGAGTACTGATTTTGGATGATCAGCCATGATCACAGTGAATGGTGGTGCTGGCTCAAATGGCCTACTCCTGCACCTATATTCTATGTTTCTATGCAACACTGGTTCCAACCTCAAACGTTGACTAACCATGTTCTCCTGTTCTCCATGTCTCCTGACTTGTTGCGTTACTCCAGCAATTTGTGTATAAGGGAAGAGCAAAAGGTAGCACCAACACATGTTGTTCTTCAATCATGCTAAAGCATTTTACTCCCTTAATATGGAGGGATCATGGAAGAACATTCTCAGGTTTGATACCACAGCATTTAAGTTTGCTCATGAGAGCGTGTGAGCCATAATCCCAATCAACAAGTCCACAATGGAGTCAATCTCAGTCAAACAAGGCTGTGTCATTGTCCTGACATTTTTCTCAATCATTCTTGCTGCATAGGACCACAAGACATTGGAGTAGAATTAGGCCATTCATGCCATCGTGTCTACTCTGCCATTCAATCATGGCTGCTCTATTTTTCCCTCTCAACCCCATTCTCCTGCATTCTCCCTGTAACCTTTGGATACCTTGCATTCCCTGCAGAACTGGTGGAAGGAGTGCATGGCCACACCACAAACTATCCACCTGCCCACCCTGCCACCTGTCAGCCCCATTAGGCACGTGCCTTATCTGTGTAAGAGCCTGTGGTTCCCAAATGATCTTCATCTCTCACTCCAAAACCACAAAACTAGATTGGAAGCAAATCGACCTCACTACTGAGAATGGCCAAAGATGAAGATCAAGCAAGGGCCCTTTGAATACATTGCATTCTTTGTAAGATACGACTATTAGTATCTGCTATTTTTGTTCAGATGTGTTACATCTGGTGTTCTTTGGCAACAGTACTTTGAACATTTGCATCATTTTGTGCCCGGGGCATGTTGGATCATCGAGCACATTACAAACGTTTTTTTATATATGAGGACTGCTATTTTTAGTTGCGAAAAGGCATAAGTTATGCAGTTTATTATAATGTTCCATGGCATTAAACATTTTGTGTTCTATATTATTTTGCAACTAATCCAGTTTTAGACTCTGGATGGTAATTGCAGGCAAATGTCAAGAGGTTAGTTTTCCGATGAGAAGTTAGGTCAATCTCCAATGAATAGATTCTTCTCTTCTATGTCAACTGTGGAACTTTCAACTATATTTACATTTGACAAGAACTTAGTTATTTAAAGAAGCCCATGGAGACTGAAAATAGGAGATTTTGTCATTGACACCTGCAAGTGGATAAGTTTATGGGTCTCATATCATATCATATCATATATATACAGCCGGAAACAGGCCTTTTCGGCCCTCCAAGTCCGTGCCACCCAGCGATCCCCGCACATTAACACTATCCTACACCCACTAGGGACAATTTTTACATTTACCCAGCCAATTAACCTACATACCTGTACGTCTTTGGAGTGTGGGAGGAAACCGAAGATCTCGGAGAAAACTCACGCAGGTCACGGGGAGAACGTACAAACTCCTTACAGTGCAGCACCCGTAGTCAGGATCGAACCTGAGTCTCCGGCGCTGCATTCGCTGTAAAGCAGCAACTCTACCGCTGCGCCACCGTGCCGCCCACAGTTGTGATGCTTTTGCATTAATAAAAGATTTACACAAGGGTTTTGGATCATTTAATTTACAATTCCATTGGTATAGTGAATGGTACAAATTATATTTAAAAGCTGCAAAGTGTAATTTTCTGAAAAAACATGGATATGAGATGTGTAGGAAAGAACTGCAGATGCTGGTAAAAACCGAAGATAGACACAAAAAGCTAGAGTAACTCAACGGGTCAGACAGCATCTCTGGAGAAAAGAAATAGGTGATGTTTCAGGTCGAGACCCTTCTTCAGACTTCTGACCCTTCTGAAGAAGGGTCTCAACCCACAACGTCACCTTATACAAGGATCTTATAGAAACATATAAAATTCTTAAGAGATTGGACAGGCTAGGTGTAGGAAAAATGTTCGCGAGGTTGGGGGAGTCCAGAACCACGGGTCACAGTTTAAGAAAAAGGGGTAGGCCATTTAAGACCGAGATGAGGAAAAACATTTTCACCCAAAGAGTTGTGAATCTGTGGAATTCTCTGCCACAGAAGGCAGTGGAGACCAATTCACTGGATGTTTTCAAGCAAGAGCTACTGTAGATTTAGAAAAAGCAGGAACAGGGTACTACTTTTGGATAGACACAGAAAGCTGGAGTAACTCAGCGGGACAGGCAGCACTCAGAGATGCTGCCTGTCCCGCTGAGTTACTCCAGCTTTCTGTGTCTATCTTTGGTTTAAACCAGCGTCTGCAGTTCCTTCTTACTGATTTTGGATGATCAGCCATGATAATATTGAATGGCGGTGCTGGCTCGT
This sequence comes from Rhinoraja longicauda, assembly GCF_053455715.1. Classification (NCBI taxonomy): domain Eukaryota; kingdom Metazoa; phylum Chordata; class Chondrichthyes; order Rajiformes; family Arhynchobatidae; genus Rhinoraja; species Rhinoraja longicauda. The sequence goes on from NC_135972.1 coordinate 39,550,286, forward strand.
AGGGCCGAATGGCCTACTCCTGCACAAATTTTCAATTGTTGCTATGTTTTGTATGTTTTGATTCCTTTTCTCCAGAGATGCTGTCTGACCCACTGAGTTACTCCAGCTTTTTGTGTCCATCTATGGAGATGAGATAATATGCTTAAGAGTGAATGTTATGACTGATTGCTAAAATGAAGGTCTGGGTATAATCGCATTGCTCTGTCTCATGCTTGTCTCATGAAATTATTCTTGAGATTATTAAAGGATAACAATTCCAAGAGAGGCTGTCACGTGCTATCACACGAGGCTGTAGTGGATAGTGTAATGGCATGGAACAAAATGGCACCATGTCAACACAATCGCGTTGGCACACAACTTTAACTGAACACAGAACTAGATATATTTCTGGGTGTCCTGAACAAGTAACTTATTACAATAATATCACAATAATACTTTATTAGCCAAGTATGTTTTGCAACATACGAGGAACTTCATTTGCCATACATTCATAACAATAAAAAGCTCCAGGGCACACAAAATACATTTTAACATGAACATCCACCACAGTGACTCCTCTACATTCCTCACTGTGATGGAAGGCGAAAAACAGTTCAATCTCTCCCTTCTTTGTCCTCCAGCGGTCGGGGGCCTCGAACCTTCCGTTGACGGGATGATCTTGACTCCCGGAGCCAGGGCCTTCCTCGTCGGGGCGATCAAGCTCCTGCATCTGCAGGCGAACTATTCAGCTCCCCCACGCCGGCGATCTACCCCAGGTCAGGGCCAGTCGAACCTCGTGCAGCTTGGAGCTCACAACTGGTCTCAACCCGAGACTGCGAGCTCCAGCAACTTGCCAGCAATGTCAGTCATGCCATGTGGAGGGTGAGGAAGAGATGGAATTCCAGACTTGGGGTTGTTGAAAGGTTTATTGGCCTGACGAGGGCAAGTTAAATAATAGAGGGAAGATAGACACAAAATGCTGGAGTAACTCAGCGGGATAAGCAGCATCTCTGGAGAAAAGGGATGGGTGACATTTTGGGTCGAGGCCCTTCTTCAGACTGAGCAAATAATACTGGGGTTACTTTCCTTTCTCTTCCTTCAACTCCCTCAGTGCCAGTACATGCTTCTCATACCACAAGGTCCTCTTGCATTGCTAACTCTTCATAATCTACTGCCCTTGACAACCGTGTGCAGTATTCTCCAATACAGCTTTCCATGTGCCCTAACAGCATGTACCTGCACCACCTTCTTCCAGTATGTAGGCTGACTGATTGCGGATACCTATTTTCTTTAGAGATACAGTGCGGAAACAGGCCCTTTCGACCCACCGTGTCCGTGCCGACCAGCGATCCCCGCATATTAACACTATCCTATACCCATTAGGGACAATTTTTACATTTACCAAGCTAATTTACCTACAAACCTGTACGTCTTTGGAGTGTGGGAGGAAACCGAAGATCTCGGAGAAAACCCACGCAGATCACGGGGAGAATGTACAAACTCCCTACAGACAGCACCTGTAGTCGGGATGGAACCCGGGTCTCTGGCGCTGCATTGGCTGTAAGGCAGCAACTCTACCACTGCGCCACCGTGCCGCCCAGTACCATTTCTCAGCAACTCTTTGTCACATGAGGCACATTCACATCTGCTATACTTATCATTAGTTAGTCTCCTTGTAAAATTGATATGCAGTTCCCATAAGAATCGGGCCATTGTCAAAATGTCACAGACCGTGGGAAGAGAACATAGAAGCCTGAGGAAAACATTCTGCTCCTCTCTTGGCCAATGGTGACATTGGAGCCAACTGCCTTCCCAATATCTCTCCTGTGGTTTTCGCGTGAAGATTAGCATTAACCAGATTCTTCATCCACTCTATTCTGAGTCCATTCTTATTTATCTATCTCTGCTCCTGAAGAACAAGAACTTTTTCAAAGTAGGCAGACCTTCAGGAGATTTTAGAAACATAGAAACATAGAAAATAGGTGCAGGAGTAGGCCATTCGGCCCTTCGAGCCTGCACCACCATTCAATATGATCATGGCTGATCAGTGGAGAAGATGAAATGTGTAGGAAAGAATTGCAGATGCTGGTTTAACCGAAGATAGACATACACCTACGTGATCTCCTGGTTGCTAAACACTTTAACTCCCCCTCCCATTCCCACACTGAGCTTTCTGTCCTGGGCCTCCTCCACTGTCAGAATGAGGCCAAATGCAAATTGGAGGAACAGCACCTCATATTTCGCTTGGGCAGCTTTCTACCCAGCGGTATGATATTGATTTCTCTAACCAAGTAACCCTTGCTTTTCCTCTCTCTCTCTCCCTCCCCCACCCTAGTTCTTCGACTAGTTTTACTGTCCTGATTAATTTTACTGTTTGTATGCCTTGTTATCACTTTCCCACTGAACCATTCCCATTGTCGGCTTTGATCAGTCATTTTCACACCTTACCCTTCCATATCTCTAGTTTCCCACTCCCCTGACTCTCAGCCTGAAGAAGGGACTTGACCTTTTTAGGTGAGTTTATTGTCATGTTACCGAGATACAGTGAAAAGCTGTTGTTGCATGCTAACCAGTCAGAGGAAAGACAATGCATGATTACAATCGAACCATCCACAGTGTACAGCTGTTGGAATGGAGATTTCAAAGCGTGGAACGATTGTAATGAGTGTGTGCAGATCTACGACCAGCACACAAAGAGTCGTCTGGCTTGGGCGCCATCTTGGAAGTGACAGGTTTCTACCTGGGTATTTCTTCACTGATCCATTCCTTCTGATTCCTTCATATATTCTTGACTTGACTTGGTATACATATAATTTCACCTGGGGTTAACAGCGCATGGGAGATAACAGCGACCACGAGATCAACTCATCAAAAAGCCAGTTCTACAAGTGGGGCCAGGGCATCCTCCAGAAACTAACCAGATAGTGGATCTTGGAGGACCAGGAAATAGCTTCAAGCAGCTGCTCACTGCCATAAATAAGCTGCCAGAGCCCAGTTGCCCTAGGTCCCAACATGTTATCATGGAGCAGGAAGAAACTGCAGATGCTTGTTTAAACCAAAGATAGATGCAAAAAGGGTCTGAAGAAGGGCCTTGACCCAGAACGTCACCTATTCCTTGTCTCCAGAGATGCTGTCTGACCCGCTGAGTTTCTCTATCTTTTTATCCAGCTGAGTTTCTCCAGCTTTGTCTATCTCATGTAATGATGGAGGTTAAGCCATACTTGCCTCACAAGCAGCTGCAGCTGGGTACAGAACATCATGGGAAAGAGAAATAGGTTGTTAAGAATACAGTGGAAGCTATGTTGGAAAGAAATAGATTTTCCAGTGTTCATTGTGAAGAAATAAAATGCTTGCTGATGTTGCACTTGATTTGCAAAGATTCACACTCCACAGGGAAAACTATCTGCCTGCACTGCTTTCAGTTACACTATTTTGCTGCCATTTCTAGCGAAGTCATAGCAAGGTAGATAAATCACTGTGGAAATTCATTCCTATATTCCTCCCTTTACATTAAAATTAAATCCCAATTAGATCTCAGTTCTTCTGTGATCCGTGTTCTTTCAGCCGTTGTGAGCAGGAACCCTGTATACCCTTTAAGAGTGGAGCAGAGTTTCAAGCCTCAAGTCCTCCTAATCTAAATATTCCCTTATCTGTCCTATCCACACTTCCTCCAGGTCTTCAGAACCCTTTCCCCAGGGCGGAAATGCCAAAGACTAGAGAGCATAACTTTCAGGTAAGAGGGGCAAAATGTAAAGGAATTTAGCGGTCACGTTTTTTTTTACACAGAGTACAGTTTTATGTTCTATCCCAATGGTTTCAGATTGAGGGGGAAACCTTCACCTGCTTATGGCCAGTTTGGGTTCTGGAACTCCTGTGAAGATAGTCGTGGTTGAGAAAAAATCCGAAATTCTATGATTTCAACTGTTAACCTGTATCCTTTCACGTTTTGAAGATAGGAGATGGATGTAGTTGCTTTTACTGCACCAGAATATCCCAAATTCATTAGCGATAGAGTTGCTGCCTTACAGCACCCAAGATTCAGGTTCGATCCTGACTATGGGTGCTCTCTGTACAGAGTTTAGAAGTTCTATCTGTGACCGCATGGGTTTCCCCCAGGTGCCCCGGTTTCCTCCCACATTCCCAATATGTGCAGGTTTGTAGGTTAATTGGCTTCTGTAAATTGTGTCTGGTCTGTAGGATGGGACTAAAGTATGGTTGATTGCTGGTAGGCACGCACTCAATGGGCATGTTTCCAAACGTTATCTCTAAACTAAACTAAAAGCCAATGAAAAGCTTTTGAAGTGTAACATAAACTGGGCAACTATTTTTGCAGAGAAACTTCCTGCAGAAAAACAATGTAAGAATGATAAGACCTGTATTCCAGGGAAAAGTAGGGAGGCAGTACTCCACTAATCCTCTTTGAAATAGGACCATTTTTTACCCAAGAACTCATGGGGCCTCAGTTAACCATTCTATCAGAGGGCAGCAGAAGTGACATTGGTGGACAGGTTGTTAGGTTTTTGGGTGGAATAATCCTGCAACATTTTGAATGACTCAAGGTGAGTGCGGCGAATTAAGATACAACTACTTGAATTAAGAGATATTTGGATCAAAATTACAATAGCTGGAGATAGACACAAAATGCTGGAGTAACTCAGCGGGACAGGTAGCACCTCTGGAGAGAAGGAACAGGTGACTTTTCGGGTCGAGACCCTTCTTCAGACTGAGAGTCAGGGGAGGGGGTCTAGAGACATGGAAGGGTAAGGTGTGAAAACGACAGATCAAAGCAGACGATGATAAGGAAATGTAGAATGGCTCATTGTGAGCTGAGGGGAAGGTGACAATGAAGCAAACAGACAGTAATATTAATCAGGAGGACGGTGAAACTGGTCAGAGAGCTGGGGCGAGGGAGGGATGGAGGGAGAGGGGAAGCAAGGATTACTTGAAGTTAGAGACTTCAATATTCATACTGCTGGATAGTAAGCTGCCTAAGTGAAATATGAGGTGCTGTTCCTCCAATTTGCAACCGGGAGATCACATCAGCGTAGCCGGACTGAGCGGAGGTGTTCAGCAAAATGATCACCGAGCCTGCGCTTGGTCTCGCTGATAAAGAGGAAAGTAGATGAGGTTGGAGGAGGTGCAAGTGAACCTCTGCCTCACCTGAAAGGACTGTCGGGGTCCCTGGACGGAGTCGAGGGAGGAGGTAAAGGGACAGGTGTTGCATCTCCTGCGGTTGCAGGGGAAAGTACCAGGGGAGGGGGTGGTGTGGGTGGGAAGGGGTGAGTTAACCAGGGAGTTGCGCAGGCAATGGTCTCTGCGGAAAGGGGTGGAGTGGGAAGATGTGACTGGTGGTGGTGGCGAAAATGTCAGAGGATTATTTGCTGTATACAACGGATGATGGGGTGAAAGGATAGGACCAGGGGGACTCTGTCCCTGTTATGACTAGGAGGAGGGGGAGCAAGAATGGAGCTGTGGGATACTGAGGAGTCCCATGTGAGAGCCTCATCTATGCTGGAAGTGGGGAACCCCCGTTCCCTAAAGATTGAGGATATTTTGGGTGTATCTACCTTCCCCTGCAACCGCAGAAGATGAAACACCTGTCCCTATAACTTTGATCTTCTGTAATAGTGAACTGGAGTTCCTTGGACAATGTCTACAATCTATCAAACATGCACTCCATATGCTGTGCATTGCCTTGAGTAGAAAGATTTAAATTCAAAACATAGATTTCCAAGATAGACACAAAATGCTGGAGTAACTCAGCAGGTCAGGCAGCATCTCGGGAGAGAAGAAATGGGTGATGTTTCGGGTCGAGACCTTTCTTCAGACTGATGTCAGGGGAAGGGGCGGGACAAAGATAGAATGTAGTCGGAGACAGGAAGACTAGTGGGAGAACTGGGAAGGGGGAGGGGATGGAGAGAGAGAGGGAAAGCAAGGACTATCTGAAGTTAGAGAAGTTCATACTGCTGGGGTGTAAACTACCCAAGCGAAATATGAGGTGCTGTTCCTCCAATTTGCGCTGGGCCTCACTCTGACAATGGAGGAGGCCCAGGACAGAAAGGTCAGATTGGGAGTGGGAGGGGGAGTTGAAGTGCTGATCCACCGGGTGATCAGGTTGGTTAAGGCGGACTGAGTGAAGGTGTTGAGCGAAACGATCACCGATGGTCTCGCTTGGTCTCGCCGATGTAGTGAGGTTGACACCTGGAAAAGTGGATACAGTAGATTAGAAGTTAATCTACTGTATCCACTTTCCAGGAATATAGATTTCCAAGAAGCAGTTCATTTTTAAGTAAATATTTTTGGTACCTAATATTAGTTGTTAGTTTGTACCCTTCTCATTTATTATTTAAGCATTGAATTAGTTAAATAAACATTAGAAGAGCTCAGCTGAGGCAGTTAAAAGGACGCGTAAATTATGTTTTTCTGAAAACAGAAAGTAGACTTAATATTCCAAAGTTTGAATTTAAGAGGCTTTGCCATGACAAACAACCATTCTAAACATTACACTCTCGTCTTTCCAAAGACACATGTTGCCATCATAATAACCACCTATTTTTATCCTGCCGGACCCTGACGTGAGAGGATGCTGGCGTTGTTTATTCGCCACTTCTCCGTTAGGATAGTTTGTCTGTTTGTTTTTATGTTATGATTGTTTATGTAAAGCGCTTTGAGCTTCTGGAAAGGCGCTATATAAAATAAATGCTTATTATTATTATTATAACCACGTTTTTATTAACTGTGCACTTGACATCTCTAATGCTTACTTGATCATCCTTCCACCTTCCAACTTCTATAAGATTTAGCTGACTGCAAGCTCTGCCACCATATCCTAAACAGTACAAACGACTCCACATCTATCACCTCTCTGGATGCTCACCTACATGAGCAACCAACCCATCAGCACTTTAAGTAGACACAAAATTGCTGGAGTAACTCAGCAGGGAAGGCAGCATCTCTGGATAGAAGGAACTCCATCAGCACTTTACATCCTTCTGCTCAAATCTCTCCCTGGCCTTGTTCTTTCCCTGAATCCTGTGATATTCTCAAACACTACAATCATTGGGGTAACTTGTATTCCTCCAACTCTGGAAACTCCATTAGTGACCATATGTAATGTCTGTACACTCGAACATGTTGCTGCTTACAAAGTCAAGAGGTCGAGTTGCCAATAGTATGTTTTGTACAGAAGGCACTGCAATAATCTCAACTAAGTGTGTGCATGATATTCTGTGTGGGTAGTTCTTTGATAGATGTCGCACAGGCCGGTTGGGTCATTTTATCTGTTGCATTAATCTATGTTTGTGCAATATTCTACTTCCTTGACCAGGAAGAAATGTGAAGGGGAAGGTAGATAATGTTGTGAATAAGGATGAGAGCAGGAAATTCAGGGGGTATGGGGAGAGTCAGGGGGTATGGGGAGAAGGCAGGAACGGGGTACTGATTGAGAAAGATCAGCCATGATCACATTGAATGGCGGTGCTGGCTCGAAGGGCCGAATGGCCTTCTCCTGAACCTATTGTCTATTGTCTATTGTCTATTGAAAGGCCACAGGTTGGATGGGGTTGGGGTGGAGGGCAATGTGTCATGTTCACACACTTCTCTATTTATAGGTTTATAAGTTATAGGAACCTTATGAACTTATAATTAGATCATTCGGCCCATCAAGTCTACTTTTAGTTTAGTTTAGTTTAGAGATACTGCACGGAAACAGGCCCTTCGGCCCATGGGACCCGTGCCGACCAGTAATCCCTGCACACTAACACTATCCTACACACATTAGGGACAATTTACTTTTATACCTGGCCAATTAACCTACAAACATGTACGTCTTTGGAGTGTGGGAGGAAACCGGAGATCCCGGGGAAAACTCATGCAGGTCACGGGGAGAATGTACAAACTCCATACAGACACTACCCATGGTCAGGAGTGAACCCGGGTCTCTGGCTCCGAAAGGCAGCAGCTGCACCACTCTGCTGCCCATTCAGTCATGGCTGATCAATTTCTCCCTCTCAACCCCATTTTCCTGCCTTCCATAACCCCTGACACCCGTACTAATCAAATCTGAGATTACAGCTTGGGAGGTTAATGCAATCAAGCCAGGAACATGAAAGTACTATGACGTTTAAATTTGGGGAACTATAAATTAGATTACATTTTGAACAATTTGTGCATTAAGACCATGCAGCCAGGTCTAGTTGATGAGAGTAACTTGAAATTAGAACAGTTAAAGAGTACTTTTGTTCTGTTTTCATAAGGAAGACACAAACAATCTCTCAGAAATACTAGGGGACCGAGGTTCTAGTGAATGAATGAATGAATGAATGAATGAATGAATGAACAAGTTTATTGGCCAAGTATGTGCATATACAAGGAATGTGCCTTGGTGCTCCGCTCACAAATGACGACACAAACATACAGTTAACAATTAAGAATAAAGCATAAACATATCAAAACAATAAGGATACACCATTACGGTCTAAACATGTGGGTGAAATAAACCAGAGCAAAAAAGAGACTACAGATTTTGGTAATTGAGTAGAACTGTCACTCGTGGAAAAAAGCTGTGGGAGGGAGGAACATTAGTCAGGAAATGCTGTTAGGTAAACTGTTGGGGCTGAAGGCAGATAAATCACCAGGGCCTGATGGTCTGCATCCCAGAGTACTCAAGGATGTGGCCCTAGAAATCGTGGATGCATTGGAATTCAGATTATTATCTGAATGGTGTCAGATGGGAAAAAGGGGAGGTGCATCGAGACCTTGGTGTATTTGTACATCAGTCACTGAAAGTAAGCAGGCAGGTACAGCAGGCAGTGAAGAAAGCTAATGGCATGTTGGCCTTCATTGCGAGAGGATTTGAGTTTAGGAGCAAGGAGGTCCTATTGCAGTTGTACAGGGCCCTGGTGAGACCGCACCTGGAATATTGTGTGCAATTTTGGTCTCCAAATTTGAGGAAGAACATTATTGCTATTAAGGGAGTGCAGAGTAGGTTCACCAGGTTAATTCCCGGGATGGCGGGACTGACATATGAGGAAAAGTGGTCGACTGGGCTTGTATTCAGTGGAATTTAGAAGAATGAGAGGGGATCTTATCGAAACATTTAAAATTCTTAGAGGATTGGATAGGCTAGATGCAGGAAAAATGTTCCCGATGTTGGTGGGGAGTCCAGAACCAAGGGTCACAGTTTAAGAATAAGGGGTAGGCTATTTAGGACTGAGATGAGGAAAAACATTTTCACCCAGAGAGTTGTGAATCTGTGGAATTCTTTGTCACAAAAGGCAGTGGAGGCCAATTCACTGGATGTTTTCAAAAGAGCTCTTAAGGCTAATGGAATCAAGGGATATGGGGAAAAAGCAGGAACGGACTACTGATTTTAGATGATCAGCCATGATCATATTGAATGGTGGTGCTGGCTCAAAGGGTCAAATGGCATACTCCTGCACCTATTTTTCTATGTTTCTTCTATGTTTCTATGCAATGACGAGACTGGTGTGGAGGTGTAATTGGGTGTTCCCAGTATGTACATCTGTGGAATCTGTGGAATTCTCTGCCTCAGGAGGCAGTGGAGGCCAATTCTCTGAATGCATTCAAGAGAGAGCTGGATAGAGCTCTTAAGGATAGCGGAGTCAGAGGGTATGGGGAGAAGGCAGGAACGGGGTACTGATTGAGAATGATCAGCCATGATCACATTGAATGGCGGTGCTGGCTCGAGGGGCCGAATGGCCTCCTCCTGCACCTATTGTCTATTGTCTATTGTCTATTGTCTACATGGAGGTTAACCACATGATGCTTATTATAAAGAGTGGTAAACCACCAGTTCATTGACTAAGTCTTCTACTGGGTTTGCACTTCGACGGTTGATAGAAATACTCTCTCAAAAAATCAGTCTGAAGTAGCCTCTCGACCCGAAATGCCACCCATTCCTTCCGAGATGATGCCTGTCCCGCTGAGTTACTCCAGCATTTTGTGTCTATCTTTCACAAAAATAATTCAGTTGTTAATAGAGGAATATTTTTGCTGGGTTCTAAGAGAGAACTACATCGTAACATTTGATCAACAGAACCACCCTGAAAAATAGCACCCTCCCTCCATTCATCTCACTTTCAGGCAGCTGTGGGTCAGATTAGCATCTTGCTGAGTCAGGAGTGCAAGGATGTCTGAGCTGTTGCCTCAATGCGCAATGAAGGAATGATGCACTGTCAGGGAATAGATTTTTAAATGAGATTTTAAGCAAGATTCTAACTGATCTTTCTGGCCAACGTTTCTGAGGCCATCATGTAATTCTGAAGTAAAGTTTGAGATATTGATTCCTTAACTACAATAAAACAGATTATTTGGCTGCTTTGCTGAGACCAAAATTGATTGCTGCAATTCCTATTGAACAACTGCTGTTCAAAAATAACCTTATTAGGTCCAGAGCTCTTCAGGGACTTCTGAGACAATGAAACTTCGTGCAGAAGTGCATATCTGACCAACATTTAACATCAGTCTGAAGAAGGGTCTCGACCCATTCCTTCTCTCCATAGATGCTGCCTGCCTTGCTGAGTTACTCCAGCATTTTGTGTCGACCACCTAACACTTAACATCATTTCCAATGAAAGGTCTTCAATCTAAAACATTGTTTCTTTTCAGAATTGCTTCCTGACCTGCTGAGTCTGCTGTTATTACTCTTTATTTTTCTCTTTTGCACACTCGTCTTGTATCCTCTCAGTCTGTCTTTCCTACGTAATTGCTGACTACACTCCCTCACCATTCAGGCTTCCTGGCACTCTCGAATCAGAGATGTTTCCCTGAATTTTCAGATGAATATTTTAGTGACTGCCTTTGACCCTTAGATGAAAGAAGACAGAAAAGAGAATTGATAAAAGTGCAAAGAGTCTGGGTTAGAGTTGCCCAAAAATTGGGCTTGCAGAAACCTTTGCAGTTTGTGGATCAAAGTCAGTACCAGCTTTATTAGTGCCTGAGATAGGTTATTATACAAAGGTGGTGAGCATAGGCAGTGATGACAAAAAACATACAACACTGATTGGCATCAAGTAGAACATTTTAACACATGAAAGCAAGACTTAAGAAAGGATAGAGGCCTGCTTCTTCGTCAGTTAATGGGTTACACTTTATCAGGTCACTGCCCGTTATAATCTGCCCTTATCCTTATCCCTGCCATGATCTCCTCATCCCCACTGTCATTAACCTGTCACCTTCACCTGTTGGCTGACTACCCCCCACCAATCATCCATTTGAAAAACCCACCCACCCCCAAACATCGTCAATCCGAGGATCTCCATTTCCACGAGGATTGTTTTACATCGACCTTCATCTGGCAGCCAGCTTAATCAGCAACATTTTTTGCCCGATCAACCTCCATCATCTACCTGGTCACATCTGTTGTCTACATCTACATCTACATCTACTTGAAACCCCAATGCACCACACTACACTATACCATGCTCTCTAAACCAATCCTCCAAACACATCCTCAACAATGGCCACAAACAGAAAGCCAAGGAGGGAGGTGTTGCGTACTGTAGCATCAGTAAAACCATCCACAAGATGCTGTGGGCCAAATACAAATTGCTTGGGTACCCTGTTCTTAGTGCTGGAAGGGTCAGGATTAAAGGTATTTGACAAAATAAACCAAAGGAGACATGCTCACGCTGTAAGGAGTTGTGATTTGGAATGCAATCAGAGGAGTAAAAGCAAGTTTAATGAAGGTTGAGAAAAAGTAATAGGATGCAGATTTGAAGGGAGAAAACAAGGCAGGAAGGAGCTGAGAATATTAATGGTTAAATTGTTCAATGGGCTTAGTTTAGTTTAGAGATACATAGAAACATAGAAAATAGATGCAGGTGTAGGCCATTCGGCCCTTCGAGCCTGCACCGCCATTCAATATGATCATGGCTGATCATCCAACTCAGTATCCCATACCTGCCTTCTCTCCATACCTCCTGATCCCTTTAGACACAAGGGCCACATCTAACTCCCTCTTAAATATAGACAATTAACTGGCCTCAACTACCTTCTGTGGCATAGAATTCCACAGATTCACCACTCTCTGTGTGAAAAAAAACGTTCTCATCTCGGTCCTAAAAGACTTCCCCCTTATCCTTAAACTGTGACCCCTTGTTCTGGACTTCCCCAACATCGGGAACAATCTTCCTGTCCAACCCCTTAAGAATTTTGTAAGTTTCTATAAGTTCCCCCCTCAATCTTCTAAATTCCAGCGAGTACAAGCCGAGTCTATCCAATCTTTCTTCATATGAAAGTCCTGCCATCCCAGGAATCAATCTGGTGAACCTTCTCTGTACTCCCTCAGCGCGGAACAAGCCCTTCGGCCCACCATGTCCACGCCGACCAGCGATCCCCGCACACGTACACTATCCTACACACACTAGGGACAATTTACAATTATACCAAGCCAAATAACCTACAAATCTGCACGTCTTTGGAATGTGGCAAGAAACCTGAGATCCTGGAGGAAATCCCACACAGGTCACGGGAGAACGTACAAACTCTGTACAGACAAGCACCCATAGTCAGGATCGGACTTGGGTCTCCGGCGCTGTAAGGCAGCAACTCTACCGCTGTGTCACTGTACTGAATGACCTATTTCTGTGCTGCTAAGATGCTATGATTTGGGTTTTACTCTACCACTCAAATAATAATAATAATAATAATATTCATTTATTGTCATTGCAACGAGTACAACGAAATTAAAAAATAGCCAATCCTGACGGTGCGTACAAACATATATGCAATAAATGCAAAAACAAATAAATACATAAATACAATTAAATACAATTATATTAAGTACAAGATTTTTTAACGGTGTTGCCTAGTGCAAAGGTAGTGTTCAGTTCTCGTATGGCCCTGGGGTAAAAACTGTTCTTAAGTCTGTTTGTTCGGGATTTGATCGACCTGAAACGTCGACCAGAGGGCAGATGAACAAACAGACGGTGGCCGGGGTGGGATGGATCTTTTATTATTTTGCCTGCTCTACTGAGGCAGCGTAGTCTGAACAGGTGCTCCAGGGAGGGCAGTGAGCAGCCGATGATCTTCTGGGCCGTCGTGATGACCCTCTGAAGGGCCTTCCTGTCCTTTTCTGAGCAGCTGGCATACCATGTGGTTATACAGTATGCCAGCACACTCTCGATGGAGCAGCGATAGAAGGACAACATGAGCTTCTCCTGCAGGTTGGTTTTCCTGAGGATCCTCAGGAAGTGGAGTCTCTGCTGTGCCTTCTTTACTGTGGTGATGGTGTTGGTAGACCAGGTAAGATCCTCTGCGATGTGCGTACCCAGGAACCTGAAAGCTGGTACCCTTTCCACACAGACCCCATTGGAAGTACTTTATCTACTGAAACATCGCAATTTTAATGGAGCATCTTCTCAATCCACATTTGGAGGAAAGTATTCCTTCTGATGAAGGTGGCCACTCAGTTTTGGTAGAATCTATTGCGATTGATCTTGCACTTTTTGAAATAAACACCAGAACTAAACACAAATTTAATCTTCTCGGGGGCAATCTTATCTGGAACAATAAAATTAATAATTATTAAAGGAAAAAAATCTTCTTACTTTCATTTGATTCTAATTTTTAAAGATGATCTTCAAAACACTAATACTGTACATTTCAGAAAACCTAGTCACTTCAGAATGTGTTTTACAAGTTTTGAAATATGCACACAAGAAGCAGGAAATTGTAATTAGACATAATACTTTTAGGGAACACTGTAAGTGCATCTGTGTGTACACTTCAGACGGCTTTATAAAAATGACCTTGGCATGTGCGATTTTTACACTCTGATGCAAAAGGTTTGCCCAGTTCTGAAAAAAGAAAGACATAAATTGTTAAACAATTAATCTCATAAATTCAGAAGAGCATCTTTTATTAATCCTGCAGAAAAAATATTCTTCAACATTTACATGGTATAAAAATCACACATCAACCCTTGTGTAGTATTCTGGTAGGAATAATAAAAAGTGTGCCCTGAGGCTGGTTATAATGTAACAGCTAATGTAAGGAGCAAATTGAAAACGCACAATGTTATATTTTTGTTTACAGTAGGACTATAGTCGTACTGTTTATGCTGATCAAAGTCTTGCATTCTGTATGTAAATATAAGCAATACAATGAGCTATAGAAATAAGTAATAAAAATGACGAGCATGTTTTGAAAGAGGAAGAACAAACAGTATATTATTCATGGAGACCCTGGAGGAAAATGTGGCAGTAGACAGTTGGGTAAATGGTTGCTGCTCAGTTACGAGGCAGAGGGGTACTTTCCCGGTGGCACTCATGATAAATAGACTATGCAGAATTATTGTCGTGATCAAACTGAAGGAAAGTGACGTCTTTCTAAATAAGTAGCTCTCTGAAGTAGTTGTCACACTCATAATGGAAGAATGGACCAGTCTGCGCCAATTAGATCCCTTAGCATTCCTTGTGAGTTTATAAAGTCTTCTGCTTGGCTCTGGCGGTAGCAGTGTTCTGAAGTCTGACTGCAGAAAGATCACTCTGGAGGGAGCTGAGGAGTTGTTGTCCTCACAAACTGCAAGTGAACCACGTTCTTCTGTGAATCAGAAAATGCCACATATATCAGAATATGCGTATTACAAGGTGAGAATTAGATACATGTTGCTGAATGTTTACAGCTGATTATATCAATGATCTGCTAAGTCCAAATATTTTAATGCTTTAGCAAGCCGACTCATGAATTCCTCCCAAGCCTCGTCCTCCCTCCCGCCCCACCATCATCATCTCTACTCTTCAGCAATGTACTCATTTCCAATGCCACCATGGTGCCATAGAGCGTACTGTGTTTATTTCAGTGCCTCTTCTAGTCTGCAGCTCTGTTGTAGACTGGCAAGTGTGTCTAATTTACAACTGAGTTGCAGTCTAGTAAATGACCTCAACTGGATTCACAGGGTTATTACTATTAATACCCCTCTTGCTTAGAGATAAATCGCTCAATGTTTCAGGATAGTGTTTCCTTGTGAAAATAGAGGTTATTATGTTTCCCAAGTTTAAATATATAAGTATAACAATAATTTAACAGATCTTATTTTAGACTGAAAATTGTAGACTTCAGATCTTTTCATAAAGAATGTTACAATGCAACAATTAACACAACTTTAAATTTGTTTAAAAAAAAAGCTTCTGAAATATAGACGCATCTCTTAAAAGAGAATCAGATATCATTCAGGGAGTTGTATTTTTGGACACATTCATGACTGTGGTAATGTACTCAAAACTGATTTTGGACATTCCAATAGATCAAAACAAAAGCAAAAGAGTTGATTTTGGTAATATAATTATGACTGAATGATTTTGTTATGATTTCCTTATATTTCAGTTTCATCTTTGTTATTTCAAATCCAACACCAATGTAATAAACGCTTTCGAGAATGTGTAGCTTTAATGGTTCTATTGTGTAGAGCATCTGAGGACAAAAGTAATGTGCTGCTACTGTGCATGCCCGCTCTATAAACAAGATTTTCAAAGTTTGTCACGTTATTTTCAACAGGTCCAGACACACCTAGAAAACTCATCAAAGTACCATATCCACCAGGCACAGAGGCAGCAGGTGAAACAGTACCTGGCACTGGGCACCAAGTTTTCCAATCAGAGCCTTTCCATTTCTCACTCACACCTGGGAGAGACTATTGGAGCACCTCCTGTTATGAGAAATGGTCGTCTCCCCTCTAGCAATGAAACCAATATGCCCGACAGTCCAATCACACTGCTGTCTCTGGGAACCAACCAAGAAAATGAGGTGATTTTTCCTTTAATATATTTGAATGCTTTTCTTTACAAATAATTTTGCTACGGTAGAAAGGAAGATTGTTAGAGGCTTCATTGTATTTATTTTACTTTATGTTATTGTTTGCCAATGACAAGATTGCATGCAAGGCTTCATTGCAGACAATTAACGGCTTTTTCCAGATCACACATCAGCTCATAAGGTCATCCAACATAATAACAGTCTCCGACTACATTCTGTCTCCGACTACATTCTATCTTTGTCCCGCCCACTCCCCTGATATCAGTCTGAAGAAGGGTCTCGACCCGAAACATCACCCATTCCTTCTCTCCAGAGATACTGCCTGACCCATTGAGTTACTCCAGCATTATGTGTCTACCTTCGATTTATACCAGCATCTGCAGTTCTTTCCGACATATAGTAACAGACCCAACTTGTCCATGACGACCAAGCTAGTCCTACTTAGCCACGTTTGGCTTATATCCCTCTAAACTATCCTACCCTGTCCATTACCGACCAAGATGCCCCATCTAAACTGGCTCCACTCTCCCACAATTTTCAATGTGGTCTCAATGATGCTCACAGAAGGCTCACAGTATGAGAAACTCAAGTCTTGACAGAAAGGACTTTTTAATGTATACAAGAGAGAGTTAGATATAGCTCTTAGGGCTAACAGAATCAAGGGATATGGGGAGAAAGCAGGAATGGGGGTACTGATTTTGGATGATCAGCCATGATCATGTTGAATGGTGGTGCTGGTTCGAATGGCCTACTCCTGCACCTATTTTCTATGTTTCTATGTTAATCATAATTTAATGACATTTTCTATTGACCTCATTGGATTCTTTAAACTTTGAGAAATTTTGGGGGCTACTTGAAAGTCATCCAACTCCATCCATGTAGCATGTACGTGAACTACTATGTCAAGGAAGGAACTGCATATGCTGGTTTACACTGAAGATAGACACAAAATACTGGAGTAACTCAGCGGGACAGGGGGCATCTCTGGAGAGAAGGAACGGGACCCATTCATTCTCTCCAGAGATGCTGCCTGTCCTGCTGAGTTACTCCAGCATTTTGTGTCTAACCGTCTAAGTACTATGTCAAAAATGATTCCTTTAGTTCTACTCCAATCTCAAATAAAAATAGCCAATCCATTTTCCTGAAGCCAAAAAGCCTTGAAATCGTAATAAACTTGTTAAGGTACACCTCCCAACATTCATAAGCTGACAAGTTTCCATTTTCATGACCTGCAATTGGCAGATGAGCAACTTTTACAAATATGAGCTTAAGAAAGAAGAGCCATGGTAATCACTCACATTTAGGGATTTTTGATACACTTGTGAATACCATTTTGCTTTAAGTCTATGAAATTTTAACTCTGCAGGACAAAAATAAATGTTTGTTAAAATTCTGACCTCCAAATTAATTTCCTTAAATTAACTTGAAACCAATGATAAATAGCGAAACAAGAACTGGGAAAAAATATTTATGAACATAGTTTTAAAATAGTTTTATAACTTTGTTTTAACCTTCCCTGTTTGCATCCTCTCCCGTTTAGAGGGCAAGTTGGAAACTGTCCATAAATGCTGCCCCAGCGGCATTGCTCAGCTGCTTGTGAGGATGGGTTTGAGGAGACTTGTCCCTCTATCTCACTGTGTTCACTTTCCTTGTGGTAACGCCTTCCCAATCAAAACCATTTCTTGGCTTTCATTGCGTTGTCCACATTGTTGACCTTTAATCATGAATTAAGATTACTTTCAGTTTTTGCTCCTCTGACAGGAAATTAGAAGTTTTAAAGGTCATTTTATAATGTTCTTTCCAATTTTTGGATTTCTCTATATCTTAAAATGTTTCATAACAGGTGCCAACTTCTCTACATCGGCGAGACCAAGCGCAGGCTCAGCGATCGTTTCGCTGAATACCTTCGCTCAGTCCGTCTTAACCTACCTGATCTCCCGGTGGCTCAATACTTCAACTCCCCCTCCCATTCCCAGTCTGACCTTTCTGTCCTGGGCCTCTTCCGTTGTCAGAGTGAGGCCCAGTGCAAATTGGAGGAACAGCACCTCATAATTCACTTGGGTAGTTTACACCCCAGCAGTATGAACATTGACTTCCCCAACTTCAGATAGTCCCTGCTTTCCCTTTCTTTCTCCTCCCCCTTCCCAGTTCTCCCACTAGTCTTAATGTCTCCGACTACTTTCTATCTTTGTCCCACCCCCTCGCTTGACATCGGTCTGAAGAAGGGTCTCAACCC
Source organism: Rhinoraja longicauda (assembly GCF_053455715.1). Classification (NCBI taxonomy): domain Eukaryota; kingdom Metazoa; phylum Chordata; class Chondrichthyes; order Rajiformes; family Arhynchobatidae; genus Rhinoraja; species Rhinoraja longicauda. The sequence goes on from NC_135972.1 coordinate 39,568,278, forward strand.
GAAACGTCACCCATTCCTTCTCTCCTGAGATGCTGCCTGACCTGCTGAGTTACTCTAGCATTTTGTGTCTACCTTTGATTTTAACCAGCATTTGCTGTTTCTTTCTTGTGATAGCTGTTCATAATCTTGCTACTTGGAACAAATGTGAGGATGGCTAAAGAGAAGCACTCTCATGCAGTCATCTCTGCAGGGAATTGTATCATTTCTGTTCACCTCTTCCCTGAAAGAATGGTTACGATAGGGAACACACAGCAGAAAATTATTTGCACAAACTCATATGTAACCCTTGCATTCCCTGTCTCTCCATCCCTCCTCCACCTAAGTCGTACCAGCTTCAGTCGTCTTGAGTCTCATTGTCTGTACTTGTTCTCACCTAGGTCACAGCTAACAAAGGCCTGTTTCCTTTATCATCGTTACTTTTTTGCATCTCTTTCATTCATTTGTCCTATATCTCTCTACACCACCATCTCTATCTCTCCTTTTTCCCTTTCCCCTGACTCTCAGTCTGAAGAAGGTTCTCGACCCAAAATATCACCTATTCCTTTTTGCCAGAGATGCTGAGTTACTCCAGCTTTTTGTGTCGCTCTTCAGTTTAAACCAACATCTGTAGTTCCTTCCTACACGGCTTATATTTTGTGTTATGTTAATGTAAGGCCTCAAAATCCAGAATTCCCAAATCACTCTGTCCTTGCACTGGAAGCCAAGCACACAAATCCTGTAAATCTGACATGATGTTTATCATACTGAGCTGAGGAAATGTGGAAGAAATGCAAGCCATCAGTAATAGAAATACTGAGAGTCATTAGTTAAACACCAGGGTATGTACAATACTTGTGTAAGTGACAAATAGCGGTGAATTATGAAGCCTCACATTTATCATCTGTAAATATAAAATGACTATCTGTAAATATGGAAATGAAGTTAATTGAGAAATCATTGAAGAGGGGAACATTGGTGACCAATTCTCTTTGACTTGTGGACCAAAGACATAAATGCAACATAGAAACTGCCTGCCTTCTCCCCATATTCCTTGATTCCACTAGCCCCTAGAGCTCTACCTAACTCTCTTTTAAATTCGTCCAGTGAATTGGCCTCCACTGCCCTCTGTGGCAGAGAATTCCACAAATTCACAACTCTCTGGGTGAAAAAGTTTTTTCTCATATCAGTTTTAAATGGCCTCCCCTTTATTCTTAGACTCTCTTAGACCAGCCCCTGGTTCTGGATTCATTCAACATTGGGAACATTTTTCCTGCATCTAGCTTGTCCAGTCCTTCTATAATTTTATACGTTTTTATAAGATCCCCTCTCATCCTTCTAAATTGCAGTGAATACAAGCCCACTGGAATTGTCAACCCATCTTGTTAATTTGTATATGATATAGTTGATTTGTATTGCTCTGCAAAGCTTTAACAGAGTTGTGGGTTATTGCCTTGGCAAATAGCTAAGTTTTAAGTGAAAGCCATCAATTTGATTAGTTTTCATTAGTTATCCATATAAATACATTTCACTCAAGGTCCCTGACGTATTGGAGCTTCCAGCCCATCTTCTTTTATTGTCACTTAACGTGACGTTGAGAGCACCATAGCCTGATTGTCACTTTAACCTGCACATCACGTTGATTTTTAGATGGATGATGTTATCGATGATATAATCAGTTTGGAATCAAGTTGCTTTAATGAAGATTCCCCCAGCTGTATGGAGCCATCATCTCTAATGCACAACACAGTGAGTACTGAGGAAGTGTGAAGAGGCAACTTTAGTGACCGAAAGGCACGCAGGGTGGTATGTGGGAACGATTAACATCGCAGCATGGTGCTGGGATAAAGTAAAATACAATGACACTGAGCCTGTTTCTGAAAGCAGGAGCTTAAAATAGTTTGCTGAAGTGTCCATTCATAAGGTCACAAGGTCATAAGGGTCCATCAAGCCTACTCCGCCATTCAATCATGGCTGATCTATCTCTCCCTCCTAACCCCATTCTCCTGCCTTCTCCTTTGACACCTGTACTAATCAAGAATACATCTATCTCTGCCTTAAAAATATCCACTGACTTGGCCTCCACAGCCTTCTGCGGCAAAGAATCCCACAGATTCACCACCCTCTAAGTAAAGAAATTTCTCCTCATCTTCTTTCTAAAAGAACGTCCTTTAATTCTGAGGCTCTGACTTCTACCCCTAGACTCTCCCACTAGTGGAAATATCCTCTCCACATCCACTATCCTCTCCACATTCCACCTAGTTCCACCCCATCTCCCTCTCCCCACCACTCATGTATTTCATCATCCCATTATATGCCGTGAATGATCAGGACCAGGAGCAACGAGAAAGTCAGGGTCAACTTGCTAAATCTATGACGTGCCAAGAAATTTAGTTTAGTTTACAGATACAGAGTGGAAATAGGCCCTTTGGCCCACCGAGTCCGCACCGACCAGCGATCCCCACACACTAACATTATCCTACACAGACTAGGGACAATTTACAATTGTTCCAAGCCAATTACCCTACAAACCTGTACACCTTTGGAGTATGGGAGGAAACCGGAGCAGCCGGAGAAAACCCACACAGTCACGGGGAGAACGTACAAACTCCGTACATACGAGCGCCCTTAGCCAGGATCAAACCCGGGTCTCCGGTGCTGTAAGGCAGCAGCTCTACTGCTACGCCACCGTACCACCCCCACTTCAGCAAGTTTGGTTTGTCTACTGACTGAATAAGGGCCCAGACAGGGAACTTGACACTATATAAATGTTGGTATTGATTTTTATGGCTTTTGACGGATAAAGCAGTGAAAAAATATTTCTGTTGTACTCCAATGGTGTCATACAAGTTTTCCCTGGTGCTATTAGAATGCAATTTCCATGTATGCACTTCAATAATGTAACGGAGCACCTGAGAGCTAAGGCTAAGAGTGTAATGCAACCTGCTGATCTGACCTGTGCTTATTTATATTGTGCTTTAAAGGCACTGGATTAAACCTTTACATGCCCCCCCAGTTTGTGGTGCACACCCCAGCTCGGAATGTCATAGTCATCGAGTCACAGCATAACGCAGGCCCTACAAGACCAACTAATCCATTACCACCAAGATTCCCAGCTAAACCATACCCATTCAATCATGTTTAGCCCATATCTGCCAAACCTTTCCTATCCTGTACCTGTCCAAATGTCTATTAAATGTTGTTATTGTACCTGCCTCAACTACTTCCTCATGCAGCTTACTCCATATATAGGGGTTGCCAACTATCTCACTCCCAAATAAGGGACAAGGTGCCCCACGTGACCACACCCAGCCAGGGGCCACGTGCTCCCACTCCACCAACGGCGGCCGCCCGGGCCGGGAGGCGGGTTGCTACGCAACTTCTGTAAGGCGGTGCCCGGGCCTCCGGACCTACACTGTCCAGATCCACACTGTCTGGACCTACACTGTCCGAACCTACACTGTCCGGACCTACAGCGTCCAGGCCTACAGCGTCTGGGCCTACAGTGCCCCCTGGGCCTAATACGGGACAAGGGCGGTCCCGTACGGGACAAACGAATTTAGCCCAAAATACGGATGTCACGGCTAATACGGGACAGTTGGCAACCCCATCCATATACCATCACCTTCTGCCTGAAGAAGCTGGAACGTAGAACAGTACAGCACTGGAACCGGCACTTTGGCCCACAGCTGAACATGATGCGAAGTCAAACTGATCTCATCTGCATGTACATGATCCTGATCACCTATATTCCCTACACTTCTATGTGCCTTCCAACACTGGAAATGCGTTCCAGCTCCCCCACCCCCCACCCCCCACCCCCCACCCCGTACATCTCCATGAAACTTTCCCCCTCTCACCTTATAGCTATTCCCTCAAATGTTGGACATTTCCACCCTGGGAATAGACTCTAACTGTCTACTCTATCTTTGCCGATGTCTACTCTATTTATGCCAAGTTGTCTCTCAGAGCTTAGAGTTGTGGTCGCTGGTCCCAATGACCTCATTCTGTGATACCACAGACCACAGGTTGGAAGAAGGGACTCCACTCGAAACATCACCTTTGGGTTACAAATGCTGATCCAACTGTGGATCGAAAGTATGCTTGATCAAAAAACAATGGTATTTTCCATGAACTGTGAGGCTTCGATCTGAGTGCTTCCACTTTTTGCGATAATCAACTTGCTTTTCAACACTTTCTTTCATTCATTGTTTTAGCAAAAGAGCCAATGAAAAAAAACAGACAGGAGAGAAAGCGGCCTTGCCTCTTTCCAAATGTTATCAGGGACCTTTCCATTGCCCACCCCTTCATTAAAATGTACAATTGATATTTCTTAGGTAGACACAAAATGCTGGAGTAACTCAGCGGGTCAGGCAGCATCTCTGGAGAGAAGGAATGGGTGACGTTTCGGGTCAAGGCCCTTCTTCAGATTGATGTCAGGAGAGGGGGCGGGACAAAAATAGAATGTAGTAGGAGACAGGAAGACTAGTGGGAGAACTAGGAAGGGGAAGGGGAAAGAGAGGGACAGAGGAGCTATCTGAATCTTGATATCAGTCTGAAGAAGGGTCTCGACCCAAAACGTCACCCATTCCTTCTCTCCAGGGATGCTGCCTGACCCGCTGAGTTACTCCTGCATTTTGTGTCTACCTTCGATTTAAACTAGCATCTGCAGTTTTCTTTCCTACACATTGATATTTCTTATATGATTTGGCCCGTTGAACATTCGGCCCAGGGACCCTGTACCTTCTCTCAGAGCAATCCCAACAATATGTTTGCAGTTGACACCAGGATTATGTTACACAAAGTGCTGGAGTAGCTCAGCGGGTCAGGCAGTATCTCTGGAGAACATGGATAGGTGACGTTTCACAGAGTGCTGGGAGTAGCTCAACAGGTCAGGCAGTATCTCTGGAGAACATGGATAGGTAACGTTTCGGGTCGAGAGCTGGAGTCGCTGACTGTGAGGAAGGCTGTCAAGGTTTACAGTGGGATATTGATCAGCCATAGAAATGGGCGGGGAAATGCAGATGGAGTTTAATCCACGCAAGTGTGAGGTTTAGTTTTGTTTAGGGATACAGCGCGGAAACACTTCGGCCCACCGGGTCCACGCTGACCAGCGATCCCCGCACACTAACACTAACCCACACCCACTAGGGACATTTTTTGCATTTACCAAGCCAATTAACCTACAAACCTGTATGTCTTTGGAGTGTGGGAGGAAACCGAATATCTCGGAGAAAACTCACGCAGGTCGCGGGGAGAACATACAAACTCCGTACAGACAGCACCAATAGTCGGGATCGAACCCGGGTCTCCGGCGCTGCATTCGCTGTAAGGCAGTAACTCTACTGCTGCGCCACCGTGACCACCATGATGCACTTTGGGAGGTCAAATGTAAGGAGAAAATGTATAATTGATGGCATGACCCTCAATACCATTGATGTACAGACGGATCTTGGGGTCCAAGTCCATAGTTCTCTGAAAGTGGCAACGATACGATACGATACGATGCGATGCGATACGATACGATGCGATACGATACGATACGATACGATATGATGCGATACGATACGATACGATACGATATGATATGATACGATGCGATACGATAGAACGTTTTTTATCCCAGGAGGGAAATGAATTTGCCAACAGTCATAAAACCACAAAATACATGAAACATGAAACATTAAATTAAAGTGACGAGTGGTGAGGCTTTGGGGATGTGCAAAGATTGAGGAATTGGGGGGGGGGGGAGGGTAGGAGGGGGAGGGGAGTCAGTCTCAGTCTACCCTATGACAGAAGGGGGAGGAGTTGTACAGTTTGATAGCCCCAGGGAAGAAGGATCTCCTGTGGCGTTCTGTGCTGCATCTTGGTGGGACCAGTCTGTTGCTGAAGGTGCTCCTCAGGTTGACCAGTGTGTCATGGAGGGGGTGAGCTGTATTGTCCAGGATGCTCCGCAGTTTGAGGAGCATCCTCCCCTCCAAGACCACCCCCCGTGAATCCAACTCCCCCCCCCAAGGGCGGATCCAGCCTTCCTGATATGTGAGGAGTGCGCTTAAGGATTATATAAGGAGTACACTTAAGAGGGAAATCAGGAGGGCAAAAAAGAGGACGAGATAGCTTAGGCATCGAGGTAAAGGAGAATCCTAAGAGATTATATGATATCAAGAGGAAGGGGATGACGAGGGAGAGAATGGGTTCTCTTAAGGATCAATGCGATCATCTTTGTGTGGAGCCGCAGGAGATGGGCAAGGTGTTACATAAATATTTCTCATCTGTATTTACCATGAAAAAGGCCATGGGGACTAAAGAATGAAGGGGAATGAATAGTGATGGATTAGAACATATCCATATTCCATAAGAGAAGATGTTGGTGGTCTTAGGCATATTAAGATGGATAAATGCCCAGGGCCAGATCGAGTGAATCCTCAGTCATGGTGGGACTCAAGGAACGCTTTGCTGGGTGACTGGTAGAGATATTTGCATCGCCCTTAACCATGCGTGAGGCACTGGAAGGCTGGAGGGTGGCAAATGCTTTGTCTTTATTTCAGAAAGGCTACATAGGCAAACTAGGAACTATCGGCTACTGAGCTTAACATCAGTGGTAGGAAAGTTACTGGAGGAAATTATGAGGGACAACATTTGGAAAGACAAGGATTGATATTGGATATGGGCTTGTGCATGCAAAATCATATCTCATGACTTTAATTCAGTTTTTTGAAGAAGTAACAAAGAGGATTGATGAGGGGAGGGCGGTAGTTATGGTGTACATGGATGTTAGCAAAGCAAAGAGTGGCACAGTGGCACAGCAGTAGAGTTGCTGCCTTCCAATATCAGAGACCCAGGCTCAATCCTGACTACAGGTACTGTCTGTACAGAGTTTGTACGTTCTCTCCGTGACTTGCATGGGTTTTCTCCCAAATCTCTGGTTTCCTCCCACACTCCAAAGATGTACAGGTTCATTGGCTAATTGGCTCGGTAACATTGTAAATTGGCTGTGGAAAGTGTTAGTATGTGGGGATCACGGGTAGGCACAGACTCAGTGGGCTGAAGGGCCTGTTTCCACACCGTATCTCTAAGCTAAACAAAACTTTTGGCAATGTACTCCATTATAAGGTTGTCTGGAAGGTAAAGTCACATGCGATCCAAGGTATACTAGCCACTTGGGTACATAATAAGTTTAGTGGAAGCAGTCTGCGTGTGACAATAGAAGATTGTTATTCCAATTGGAGGTCTGTGCTGCAGGGAAGGGTGCTGGAACATTGTTGTTGCCATCTACATGAACAATTTCCATGACAATGGTTAGCAAGTTTAATTATTCCAATATTGGTGGTGAAGTGGACAGTGAAGAAGATTGTCCAAGGTTACTGCAGGATCAAGGGTATAGGCCAAGGAACAGCAGATGGAAATTAATTTGGACTAAGTGTGAGGCGTTGCATTGTTATTAATAAAATAGGGCAGGACTTACACAATAAATGTTAGGGCCTCAGAGAGTGTAGTAGAACAGAGACTTAAGTGCACGTGCACATAGCTCCCTGAAGGTGCCAACACAGGATGTTGAAGAAGGCATTTGGCAACTTTTGTTTTCATAAGTCAACCTATTGAGTTCAGGAGTTGGGACGTCATGTTACAGCAGCACAAGTTATTGGTGAGACCACACTTGGAGTATTGTGTGCAGTTTTACTCGCCAAGAAATAGAAAGGATGTCATTAAGCTGGAAAGTGTGTAGAGAGGATTCATAAGGGTACTGCCAGGACTGGATTGCTCGGGTTATAAGGAGAGGCTGGATAGGCAGGGAGTTTTTTCCTTGGGGCATAGGAGGTTGAGCATTGGCGCTATGTTAATTTCATGGGAGGTGAGCAGTAGGTGAACACACAGTTGTTCTCCCCGAGGTAGAGGATTCTAATTCTGGAAGGCACAAGCTAAAGGTGAGAGAGGAAAGATATAAAAGGGACTTGAGAGGCAACTTTTAACACATAGCAGATAGTGTTGTATGTAGAATGAGGTGTCAAAGGGAGCTGTGGAGGTTGGTACAATTACAGTGTTTAGAAGGCATTTAAGTAAGTATATGGATAGGAAGGATTTCAAGGAATTTGGAGCAAACTCATGTTTATTGGGACTGTTTAGCTCAACATCTTGGCTGGCATTAATGAGTTGGGCTGAATGGCCCGTTTGCATGCTGTACAACTCTATGACTGCACCTTTCAGGTGACTGCTGAAGCCTATTTGGAAATCACAGATAAACTGTCTGACATTTGAGGCTAGTGGGTAGTTTGTGAGGTGCCATTTGCACAGGGCTTCTTTCTTCTTCTGCAGCAGAGACGAGATTCTCAATAGAATCCTGAACAACCTCTACTGAGAGTGGTGATGGGCCAGGGATTTACAGGAGTCAGCGAGGACATTGCAACATTTCAAGCAGATTCTGAGATTTTGGGTTGGGCTCACTGATCAATAGTTGGGCTCACTGATCAATAGTTCCCAGGCTTTTTCTTGCAGTCCTACTTAAATAGAGGTACAACATTAGCCACCCCCTAATCATCCATCACCTTTCCCTTGTCTAACAATGATTCCCATACCTCAGCCAGGGCTCCTGAATTTCACCTCTAGCTTCCCGCAGTGTTAGTGTGTCAGAAAGAACTGCAGATATTGGTTTACACCAAAGATAGACACAAAAAGCTGGAGTAACTCAGTGGGTCAGGCAGTCTCTCTGGGGAGAAGGAGTAGGTGATGTTTTGGGTTGAGACCTTTCTTCAACCTGAGAGTCAGGGGACATGGACACACAGAGGTATGAAAAGGTACATAGAACAAAGAATGAACGATGTCCAAAAAATAAATGATGATCAAGGGAAGGTGGAGCCCACAATGGTCCATTGTTGGCTGTGGGGAAGGTGATAACAAGTGATGCAAACAGTGAAACCCAGCAGGACGGCAGTGAATCTAATAGAACGACTATGGTGAGCGAGGGAAGGAGAGAGAGTGGATACCTGGGTTACTTGAAGTTAGAGAAATCAATATTCATACCCCTGGGCAGTAAGCTGCCCAAGGGAAATATGAGATGCTGTTCCTCCAATTTGCGTTTGGCCTCACTCTGACAGTGGAGGAGGCCTAGGACAGAGAGGTCAGTTTGGGAATGGGGAGGGGGAGTTAAAGTGTTTGGCAACCAGAAGATTGCATAGGCCAGGGTAGACTGTGAAGGTGTTCAGCAAAACTATCGCCCAGTCTGCGTTTGGTCTCCCTGATGTATAGGAGTCCACACCTTGAACAACGGATACAGTAGATGAGGTTGGAGGAGGTGCAAGTGAACCTCTGACTCACCTGAAAGGACTGTTGGGGTCCTTGGACAGAGTCGAGGGAGGAGGTATAGGGACAGGTGTTGCATCACCTGCGGTTGCAGGGGAAGGTACCTTGGAGAGGGTGGCTTGGGTGGGAAAGGATGAGTGGACCAGGGAGATGCGGAGTGAACGGTCTTTCTACTCTATCTCATCTACCACAAACCATGATTTTATACACCTCTCTAAGATTACATATCTTGAGCAATCTGACCCTATAGCTCAGATCCTCTAGTACTGGAAACATCCTTGGCATTCTTGCCAGCACAAAGGGATCTTTCATATTGCAGGGTGAACAAAACAGAAACAATCCTCCAAAGGTTACCTCACAGACATCTTGCACAACTGTAACATAACATCCCCCATAGAGTCAGAGAAGAAACAGGCCCTTTGGCCAACTTGCCTATGCCAACCAAGATGTCCCTTATATAGTAGTCCCACTTGCTCCTGTATGGGCCATATCCCTCTAAACCTTTCCTTTTCTAATTAAACTCCATTAGCCATTCCTCAGCTCATTTGACCAGCTGATCAAGATCCCACTGAAATTCCCACTTACATTGTGAAAGTGCAAGGAAATTAGGTTTAGGTTTTGTACCCCTTTCATGCCTGAAAAGCAACAATGATCTATTTCTTAACTCAATCTATTGTTTTCACATTGAATGATAGTTTCAAATTATATCATCAAACTTGCCACTTACAAACTAGTATTGTTCCAAGGAAAATCAAATGATTATTATAAGTAAATATTAAAGAATCACTACAGCAAAACATAAACACAAATTCATCTTAAACTGTCTTATTATGAATTTACTAAAATAAATACATAAATTCACACTTGATTATTTATGGATCGATGCCCTTTATTTATTGTTGCACTGGAATCAGATTGGATTGATTACTATTGATAAATTATCCGTGGGTATTGTGAACAGACTATTTCAGGCAAAATTACCCTTTTGTGCAGCTTGGAAGGAATATGTTTTTAGCAAAATGGGAATTAATGATAGAAATAGTTTGGCAATCATATTGTTGGCCATGGCAAGTTCAAAGAAGCAAATTCTCCAATATGGTAATTCTTCTATTCATCGGACAGTGAAGCACAGATGTATTGATTCTTAACTGCTGTTGAAATAGTTACTTGTACGCCAGTAAATATTAACAATTGCATTGCTTGACCTGATATCAAAGAGCTGTGCAGCCGGCAGGAGAAGGTTTGCCAATTACACTCCACATCAGATTAGTGTTAAAGTCCAAGAAGTCAGAGACCATTTGTTTTTATGAACTGATATTCAGCACATGTACTTTAGTAGCTGAGCACATCGCAGTTCTGAGAGAGGAGGGAAGTAAAATGAAGGAGAAAAGTAAAACTATCACTGTCGCGGAGTTTATTGAATCACAGAAAATAAACCTGGTAAGAGTGGAGTTTATTTTTAATGAATAGATTACACTTGGAATAGTGACTAAGTTGTGCGTAGATACTTTATTGGGAAATGTATGTAAAATTAAAAGTTTCTCTTTCGAGATAAGGGTAGCATAGGGCTACTGCAGTGTCAGCATCCCAGCACGGATTACAGAAGTCTAAAATGGTGCATCAAAAGTAAAATAGTCGCAACATTGTAGTAGCTTTGCTCATTAAGTTAACTCCAAGAATTGGGTATACTTGGAAATGTTAATTTTTTATTATTTCACCTTTTAAATTTAATGCAAGAGGATTTTTTTTTAAATGCTGGAATATCTTGTTATTATATTACAGAAGCTACAAAGGACATGTGGCTATGACTGGACAAGGAAGGATTATTTTCAAATGTCCAGGCGTTGTAATAAATAGAGGTTGTGTACTAACATTAATGAAGTGGACGGTGTGTAAAAATAGACACATTTTTAATTAACAGGGCGAAAAGTTGCGATTCTTTTAAATGTAACTTCAAGTTTTCTGTCCGTGTCCTGTGAGGTCATTCAACTTGCACCGTTTATCACCAGATTATAAAGTAACCAAAGAACAAATAAAATGATAATGACAGATCTTTTATGTTGTAATTATGGATACTGTTTATATTTATGAATTTTGTTCACTGGTTATAAATAATAATAGTAGGAGGTCATAAAATCTAAACTTCATTAGATCCAACAACATTCTACAAAACAATTCAAACAAAAGCATGTTCAAAGAAACTAAAAATACTAAAAATAATGAATATTAATTGATCGAACCTCCATTTTAGGCAGGTAATAAAGAGACACATTTAAAGGTCTTCCTTCATTATCTTGCTTGTATGTTGGTTATTTGGCCAACAACTTTGCCTTTGTCTGAAGAAGGGTCTCGATCCGAAACGTCACCCATTCCTTCTCTCCAGAGATGCTGCCTGTCCCACTGAGTTACTCCAGCATTTTGCGTCTATCTTCGGTTTAAACCAGCATCTGCAGTTCCTTCTTACAACGTTACCTTTTCTTTTCTACTAGGATCAGCTACCTACAACAAGGCATTATTCAAAGGACAGCATCATCTTTTAAAATTCTATTAGGCAATTTACTGCATTTCAACAGATTGAATAGTGCATATCTTTTCTAATGATTCTTTTTAGTGACTGTATTAGTTTACAGAGAACTGTTACAGAGAATGGTGAGGCCGCATTTGAAGTGCTGCATGGAGTTCTGGTGGCCCCATTATAGGAAGGATGGGGAAGCTTTGGGAAGGGTGCAGAGGAGGTTTACCAGAATGATATCAGAAATAGGGGTTTTGACTACGGGGAGAGGTTTAACATACTTGGATTGTTTTCCCTGGAACACTTGAAGTTGAGGGGAGTCCTGATAGGCGTATAGAAAATTATGAGAGGTGGTAGATAGAGGAGACTGTCAGAAACTTCTTCGCAAGATGGAAATATCAAATACTTGTGGGCGTAGCTTTAAGGTGAGAGGAGCAATGTTTGAAGGAGATGTGGAGGGTCGCCTTTTGTTTACATAGAAGGTGGTGAAAGGCTGGGACGTGCTGCTGAGGGTCGTGGTTGAGCAGATATGCTAGTGACATTTAAGAGACCTTTGGATAGGCACATGGATATGCAGGGAATAGAGGGATATGGGTTACATGTAGGTAGATAAGTGATGATCTTAGCATCATGTTTGGCATAGGCATTGTTGGCCAAAGGGTCTGTCCCTTTGTTACTTATGGCAATTGACCAGGACTAGGACATCCCCATTATGCCATGCATGTGCATTTTTGTTTCCAGTTTAATTTTGACTCAAATGTTTTGTGCTGTTCTATGTTCGAGAATAACTGTTCAATAACAAAGCCCAAAGTGCTGGAGGAACTCAACGGTTCAGGCAGCATCCGTGGAGGGAATAGGACGGCAACATCTTATGTAAGGCGTGTTTTTCAGGCTCGCTGTAGTAGGGGCGAGAAAGAAGAGAAATAGAAGTGGGGCCAGTTTTCCAGCTTTCTCCCCCCTACTTCAATCAGTCTGAAGAAGGGTCCCACCCTGAAAAGTCCCTCCACAGATAGATGCTGCTTGACCCACTGAGTTCCTCCAGCACTGTGTTTTGCTCAAGATTCCAGCATCTGCAGTTCCTTGTGTATCTTTAACTGTTTTTTGTTTGATTTTAAAGTTATTTCTCAGCAATAATTCTCTTTCAAGAAGATTCTTTGAAATGATGAATCATTTCTTGCAATTCCTCAATGTGGAAATAATGGTCAGGTATTGCAAAATAGCAGAAAAGAGCTTCATGAGTTAAATATAAACACAAGACATTATAAATCAAAACATTTGAGTCCAAATTAAACTAGAAACATAAATGCACATGCATGGCACAATTGGAAGAACAGCCGGGATATCCTAGTCCTGGTCAATTGCTATAAGTAACAACGAATATCTTGCAAGACTTCACAACATCCTGCAGTGTCCTTCCATAAATGCAACGTCGTCCTTTGGTCAGTGTTACAGCAAAGAAATACTTTTAAAGGAACCAAATTTCATAGCCTGTTTTTGTGCAATCTGTTCTCGCTATTCTTTAGTGCTGACTTCATCACTTTTCAGTTAAAGGCTGTGGTTTTAAGCCATCTAAAGATCTGAACACATACTCCAGTCAAAACTGAGGCTGCGCTGCACTGTACAAATACTGCCATTTCAGAAGAGACACACCCTGAACCTTTTTCTCGTTTATTATATTATTTACAGTGTATTATTTACAGTGTATTATGTTGCATATTCTGTTGTGTTGCTGTAAGTAAGAATTTCATTATTCTATTTGTGGCATATGACAATAAAACACTCTTGAATCTTGAGATTTGACTATACATTTGAGCCCTTGGAGGACCTAAAGGCATCACCCGAAGATAAGCAAGGAGGATTACTCAAATCCTAGCTAATGATCATTACTCAATCAGCATCACTAAAACAGATTGTGCTGGACCTGGCTAGGAAAGGCTAGCTACATCACTAATTGCCAGTATTTACCCCAGCTACCTCCCTCTACCCCTAACATGAGCCGGAAGTTCAGGAATCCTGCATAAATGCGGAAGTCCCTAACTTGCTGAGCTCGGCTGCCAGTTTCCTGGCTGCACTCTGAACTTGGACTCAAGAGGTGGAACATGGATTTGTTGCAATTCCCCAGAACCTACAATGAACCTGTGCAGATTAGACCTTGGACAGGAAGAGTGAGTCCTTTCCTTTCCATTTTAATGGAGAGGAACAACTGTAAGGAGTGTGGTTAAATATAAAGAATCCTGTGTTTGTTTGTATTAATTGGTCTCCGCTTCGAGATTGTGCCCAAACAACTTGCTCTTAGTTATTAATACCTGGTGCTGGGGCAGCAGCCCCATTGAAATGGAAGAACTAATTACAAGCAGATTAAGTACATTTGTAAAGAATTAAGTGCTTTTTATCTTATTATTAGAGTTTCTTGTGTTGATTTTACCATGCATTCGATTTTGGTGACAGATTTGGGGTGTATGAAGGGAATTTGGTGCCGATCAAGGACATTCTGAGGTTTACAGCCTGTCACTGATATTGTGACCTCCCCTACCTTGTACAAAGGGGCACTGGATTTCTTTAGTGAGCTGAGAGCTGGCCCTTTCAGTCAGAGATTCCAGTAGGGACTGCATTGTATACCAAGGCTAGGGCAATGGTGATCTTGATAAAACATTGGAAGAGACTGAAAGATTTCCCCTATCCCATCAATATTGACTTTGCATGCCAATCACAGCAGATTGAAATAAACCCATTCACATGTAATAAATTGCTTGGTCAAAATCTCCCTGTACATCTGTAACTGACTCGTTAAAATCATTTCCAAATAATAATGAATTAAGATCAGCTGCTTTGCCGGCTTTACCTTGCACTAAACGTTATTCCTTTATCATGTATCTGTACACTGTAAATGGCTCGATTGTAACCATGTATTGTCTTTCTGCTGACTGAATAACACGCATCAAAAGCTTTTCACTATACCTCAGTACATGTGACAATAAAGTAAACTGGACTGGACTGAGTTTAGGAGTCAACAGCTTAGCAATGAATATTAGCCAAACCACAGGTGGGCAACCACGATGTAAAAAGATTTGGGTGCAGTGATGCATATATATATATATATATTTGAACTTGATGGCGGGAGTGAAGCTGAGGTAATAATAGACCATTAGGCCTTCCCAATTTAATGTGCAGATGCAGCACAACGCTTCACTATTCACCTTGCCTGCAACATGTCTCATCTTTGTTGGATAGTTTGATGTTCATAGACCCATCATGCTCATTGATTGGTTGATATCTGAGAACAAGGTTTACTTTATAAATTGCAGTTGGGGGTGGGGGGGGGACATGCATTTTTAATAGTTTCAACTGTGTCATTTAAAGATGTGATTGGCTTCCATCAAAGTAAATGGAGCTTCACTTGGTTTTTAAAAGAACGTGGCAAATATTATTGAGTGGGTAATAATTTTGAACTAATTCAGCATACGATGGTAGGTTATATTCATTGCTAATTACGATTGAGTGCTTCTTAATTTGAAGAAAATCCCGGATGTTCTCTACACCCAATTCTGATGCATGGGTACAAATGTGTTCAGCAGGGTGCTTAAACTTTCAATCAGCAATTTCCTGGTGCTTTGGTAAATGGTTTTCCACCTCTCGTTATTTTCTCTTCTGTTTGACCAGTTGCCATTGTCCAGCAGTATCTTGGATGTCTATGGTGGTGATGAGGGTATGAATACAACTGAAATTGGGCTCACTCCCAGTTCCTGTTCTACCAACCTTCCAGTAAAAAGGGGAATCACAGTTACTCACTCTAGAAGTAAGTATTTAGTAAATCAGTACATTACAAATCCTTGAGATTGATGAGGTTCCAGCTAGAAAACATCTGAAACAAAATATGCATATTTATTAAAAAACCCGCGTGTTATGATTGTGTTCTGAGAAGAAACGCATCAAATGTTGATGTCAGTGGAAGTAATTGTGTTGGCATAGTTGAGTAAATTAAATTAGTTACACCATTTCAGAAGCGGTATAGTACCTACAAAATCGATGCATTTCAAATTCATTTTTGCTGTGTAAGAAAGCATACTTCCTGCTTACTGACAATAATGAACATTTGTTCTCTTTTCCACTGTGGTATAAATCCATTTGACACAATGAGATCATATCTGTAAAATAAACCCTATTTAGTTCTCTTTTGTGGGCTGCAATATTGATGTAAAAGCTATTAAGCATGGTTTGATAACTTAAAAGAGCTATTCTTAATCTCGCCCTCTAGGGCAATTGTGCATCATGACAATTGGTCTTCTAACATTTTACAAAAAAATACCAACCATTCTCAATGTTTAAAGTTATCTTTAAATAACTGGACAACTGGCAGAGATCGATCCCTTCAGATATGTTTTTGAATAGGGCAGTATAAATATTTCCCCTGGGAATTGTTCTTGGCCTGAGCAACAATATGTAGCAGTTATTCTGTCTTCATCTTTGTCTTCACTGTTCCTTTACTGATATTCTTAACTTTAGTATTTCCATCAACTTGAATTTAAGCTTCTTTTTATTGTGAAAGCTGACTCTACAAACTATCTTGAACAGCTTTTGTTTCCTTATGAATTTCCTACGCTATATTTCAAATACAGCATGGAAACAGGCCCTTTGGCCCAACTTACCCGTGCCAACCAAGATGCCCCATCTACACCAGCCCCACTTGACCACATTTGGCCCATATCCTTCTAAACCTTTCCTATCCATGTCTCTGCCGAAATCTGTCACATTCACCCTATCTATTCCCTTCATGACTTTATACACCACGATAAGATCAACCCTCACCCTCCAGTGTTCCAATGAATGAAATCATGGCCTGCCCAACTCAGGCCCTCAGGCCCTCGAGTCCTGGCAACATCCTTGTAAATCTTCTCTGCACTTTCTCCAGCTTAATGACATCCTTCCTAACACAGAATGACAAAACACAATACTTCAAATACAGCCTCACCAGTGTCTTGTATAAATGTTACAAAATATCCTTTTATACTCAATATTCTGACTGATAAAGGCTAATGTACTGAACACCTTCTTGACCGCCCTATACCTGTGACACCACTTTCAAAGAACTATGTACCTACACTCTTAGATCCATCTGCTCTATAACACTTCCCAGGGTCCTGCCATTCACTGTGAAGGTTCTGCCTTGGTTTGACTTCCCACCACCTTGCACTTATCTGCATTAAACTCCATTAACCAATCCTCCCCCCTTGTCCCCAACATCAAGATCCTGCTGTGTTTTTTGATAACCATCTAACCTTCCAGAGCAGTCTAACATGCAAATCCATGTCAAATGCCTCGCTGAAGCCCATTTCAACAAAGTCAATGGCTTTGCCCTCATCAAACCTTTAGTCTACTCCAATGTTATCAGAGAAAAAATAAATAGACAATAGACAATAGACAATAGGTGCAGGAGTAGGCCATTCAGCCCTTCGAGCCAGCACCGCCATTCAATGCGATCATGGCTGATCACTCTCAATCAGTACCCCGTTCCTGCCTTCTCCCCATACCCCCTCACTCCGCTATCCTTAAGAGCTCTATCCAGCTCTCTCTTGAAAGCATCCAACGAACTGGCCTCCACTGCCTTCTGAGGCAGAGAATTCCACACCTTCACCACTCTCTGACTGAAAAAGTTCTTCCTCATCCCCGTTCTAAACAGCTATAATGTAATGCTTTGTGGCCTGTGTTCCTCTTGCATTAAAAACGTTTAGTGTTCTTGCCTACAATTGTTTTTATGTTACTCTTCTATTTGCCCTCCCATCTTTAAAGCTTCAGTTATGTCGGCATGTGATTTGGAAAGTCACTAAACATCCACTTGCTGTCATCTTGCTCTGTAGTCTTCAGAGTTTTCCATACCTGAAATGATTGGAACTTTTGTTAGGAGCACAATGTCAGTATTGGTGGAAATAACATGACATACAGAATTAAAATTAATGTAGGACATAGAGATTGACCTGTAACTGGGAATGGTCTCGTCCTGTTTGCATCTCAAGTAAAACCTTGTCTTCCATTCAGCAGTCCTGATTTTATCCTCACCCACAATGCCCTGAGCTCCTTTTCTCTCGAACCATCTTTGTTTCTTTTTTCTGTGGAAACTTGCATTGAAATATATATTTTTCTTTCTGGTTCAATCTGCAATGACACCAGCAAGCTATTCTCTTTTTCCCTTTCCATAACCTGTCAGTGTGAAATTGCACTTGTGTGTTATGTCTTGTTCTTTCCAAGCTGAAGATATTTTTACCTGTGCACTTTTCACGTAACCACTTGGGTTTACATTCTCCTTATGGCTAGTTTCTTTTATCTCCTGTATGTTTGTTCTGTTGTACCATGTACATGATATCTTCGCCTCCTCTTTATCTTATGCAGCATGGTGGTGCAGTTGGTAGACCTGCTGCCTCACAGTGCAAGAGATCAGGGTTCTGTCTGTATGGAGTTTACACATTCGACCGGTGACCATGTGGGTTTGCTCTTGGTGCCCCGGTTTCCTCCCATATCCCAAAGACATGTGGATTTAGGTCAATTAGCCTCCGCAAATTGCCCCTAGTGTTTCGAAAGTGGATGAGAAAGTGAGATAACATAGAACTGGTGTGAATCTGTGATCGAAGGGGCTGTTTCCATGATGTATCTCGAAAATATAACTTTTATTTGTGAAATATATAGGAGCACAGAGTAACATGCACTGTTGGAGCATAGTTCAGATTTGGCCAATTCTGGGAAATGGCAGGCAATAGAAATCTCATCCATTTTTCCTTTTTCTTCCAAGCTCTCAAAGTACTTCAGAAAAAAAAGTTTAATCAATTATAAAACAAAAATATTTCTATTGCATTCCATTGATTGCTCATGAAAAGGTCATTTGTTTATTTTTACGGCTACTTTTAGTAACCAAGAATGGTAACTTCTGTCTAACATTTTAATTGGCATCATGCTCTATTAAAGTTTAATGAATTTAGGAAGCTGGGTGATTGCCTCCCTTCAAATGTTAAATCAACACAGTAGTCTTTCAGATTTGTTTTATTCAGAACACTGCCTCATTCTGAAAAGTCACAATTGCCCTCTTGAGGGAAACGTTTTGCTGGTTAACTAGATTAAGATTGGATGCTGTGGCCTTGGATCCAAATATCTCCTGATAACCTTGTAGTGTAGGAATGAGTGAAAGTTAGTGAATTTTAGTGATGGCAGTAATGGTAGCATTAAATAATTGCACCATATAGATTCTTCTTGCAGCAATATATATATATATATATATATGGCTAAGTACGCAGAGGATGGCAGGCCTGATAATCATGATCTGTATTACATTTAAAATAGAACTCGTGGTCACTCAAAACTAACCAACTTCTCATTGACTGCTGCAGATGCTGAAACACATGCACTAGTTAAAGAAAGGCAAAAGAAAGATAATCACAACTTGAGTAAGTGTGGCCGCTGTCGGTCTGCTTAAAACATTTGGTTTTGCTTGAATCATTTTGCCTGAAATCAATGAATGCCATTAGTCACATCCGTACAACTAATTCTCAACAGTTGAACGAAGACGAAGGTTCAACATCAATTATCGGATTAAAGAGCTCGGTACCTTAATTCCAAAGTCAAATGATCCGTAAGTATTGATACCATTTACAAAAATCCTGTTTTAAAACTTGGCCGCATTTCTTAGGAAGGAGATAAATTGAACCTCTTGGGGCAAAAGTTATCAGGGATAACTGGCGAGGGAGATTAAATCCTGTATTGAGATAGGTAATCAGCCATGATCAAATTGACTGCAGGATTGGACTCAACTGGCTGAGTACCTACCAACTGCTTCTATTTCTATGCACAGTAAAAAATTATACAACTATTGCAAAACTTTATTAAATGATTAGATCTCATTTCTTAACATACTGCTTCACGTTGTGGGTTTGTAATTCCATCTCAATTCATAAATATGTTGCTGATTCCAACTCTATAAATTACTGATGCGGGTATAAACCGGGTGCCACTAGTGCAATGGTTACTGAAGGGACTGTATTGTGCACTATCCTGGTTCGTTTCCGATCTATTCTTCACACTGACTCAATGACCATACTGCTCCTTGTGCTCTTCATACTTTGAAGTCATTCCGAAAACAAAATGCTGCAGATGCCTCTTGCACTCAGTCAAGAAGAATTTGCAGAAATAAATGGGTGACGCTTCAGGACAATGATGCTTCATGGGGAATGATAAACGTTAGAGAGAAACTGATTCAGAAGCAGAGAAAGAGGAACTGGAATAGGAAACTAAAGGGAAGGCCTGCTATCATTCAGAAAGTAAGCCACATTGAGAGTAATGAAAAGCCAAAAAATACTGAAAGTGGGAGTAGCGGAATAATGACCTGAAATTGGTTCCATTGCAAAGAGTGAACAGTAACATTGAGGATTGTAACCATTAGTTGAGAAAGTTTCCTGACCTTCTGTAAATGTCAGATTAGAGGACATTGTTACATTAGATGGCTGTCCCCAGATCCTACAGAATATTGTAATGCAAGATACACTACGTTAATCTTGTTTTCATTTTAATGCTACTGTTCAATAACTTAATTTTAATATTAATTTGATTGCATTTTTCCTTTTTTCTGATAAAATTCTGCCAAGGCAGACTTTTATTTAAAGATGACCTTTTACTCTGCAGTGACGTGCGTTGGAACAAAGGTACCATTTTGAAAGCAAGTGTGGAGTACATCAAGTGGCTTCAGAAGGAGCAGCATCGCCTCCGAGAATTAGAAAACAGGCAAAAGAAACTGGAGCAAGCGAACCGGAGACTGCTTCTGCGGATTCAGGTTTGCAAAGAGCCCGGAGTACATGTCCAAACACTTAGATTGGAAAGGAGCATAGACAGTCTGTTGTGCAAATTTGAGTTAGAAGTGTATTTCATAGAAAATAAACAATCATTAGGTAGAAAATAAACAATCATTAAACAAACTTTAGATAGTTCCTCTGTCCCTCTCTTCCCCTCCTCCTTCCCAGATCTCCCTCTATCTTCCTGTCTCCACCTGTATCCTTCCTTTGTCCCGCCCCCCCTGACATCAGTCTGAAGAAGGGTCTCGACCCGAAATGTCACCCATTCCTTCTCTCCCGAGATGCTGCCTGACCTGCTGAGTTACTCCAGCATTTTGTGAATAAATACCTTCGATTTGTACCAGCATCTGCAGTTATTTTCTTATATTATAATCATTCTTGATTAGTATGGGTGTTAGAGGTTATGGGGAGAAGGTAGGAGAATGGGAATAGGAGGGAGAGATAGATCAGCCATGGCGGAGTAGACTTATATCATATCATATATATACAGCTGGAAACAGGCCTTTTCGGCCCTCCAAGTCCGTGCCGCCCAGCGATCCCCGTACATTAACACTATCCTACACCCACTAGGGACAATTTTTACATTTACCCAGCCAATTAACCTACATACCTGTACGTCTTTGGAGTGTGGGAGGAAACCGAAGATCTCGGAGAAAACCCACGCAGGTCACGGGGAGAACGTACAAACTCCTTACAGTGCAGCACCCGTAGTCAGGATCGAACCTGAGTCTCCGGCGCTGCATTCGCTGTAAAGCAGCAACTCTACCGCTGCGCTACCGTGCCGCTGAATGGGCCGAATGGCCTTATTCTACTCCTATTTCTTATGACAGCACTGGAACAGGCTTTCGGCCCACAATGCCTGTTCCGAACATAATGCCAAGACCATTTCTTATCTTCCTGCAAATTGTCCACATTCTCCCCCTGTCCATGTGTCTATCTGAAAGTCTCTCCAATGCTGTTACCACTCCCCCTGGCAACACGCCCCAGGCACTTGTCACCTTCTGTGTAAAAACTTGTCCCGCACATCTCCTTTAAACTTTGCCCCTCTAACCTTAAAGCTGTGGACTAGAGCATTTGATATTTCCATCCTGGGGGGAATGAGTTCTGACTGTTTACCCCTTGTATACTTTTCATTCTTTTATAAACAATCAGTTCCATTCACCCACTGTTTCCGCAGTACAACAATTTAAATGTGGATTGATTACATATCAAATGATATGGTGTGGAGCTGCATCAGAATTGTTGGATTTGTTTTATTTGAATGTCTGGAAACAATTTGTTCAGAATTGTGTTTTGTGCTTTTGTGTGTTTGTAGGCAGGTAAAAGACTATAGTGAGTCATTTGCCACAGAATAAAGTTGGGTCTCATGGGATCCAGAGCAAGTTTGTCAACTGGACCCTAAATTGACTTCACAATAAGAGACACAAGTTGATTGTAGAGAATTGCTTTTGTAATTGGATGCCTATGACCAGTTTGTTCCACAGGGATCATTGCTGTCATATGTGTGAATGACTTGGATATGTATGTAGGAGGCAAGATCAGTAAATTCATGGGTAACACAAAGATTGGTGGAACTGTCAGCAATAAGGAGGGTCTTCTTAGGCTGCAGAGACATCTATGTGTTCCTGAAATTAGTTGGAAATTTGCAGATGGGGTTTAATCCAGACTAATGTTTTGTTTAGTGATTTAGCGCGGAAACAGGCCCTTTGGCCCATCGGGTCCACGCCAACTAGTGATTAGTTGTGGTCACTAACATTATTCCCCGCACACTAGGGACAAGTTATAAATTTACCAAGCCAATTATCCTACAAACCTGGATGTCTATGGGGTGTGGGAGAAAACTGGAGATACTGGAGAAAACCCATGGAGAGAACGTACAAACAGCACACAGACAGCACCTGTAGTCAGGATTGAACCCGGGTCTTTGTCGCTGTAAGACAGCAATTCTACCGGTGCTCCAACGTGCTGCCACGGCACCCTAACTTGTGGTGACACATTATTGGGAGGCGAGGACATAAACCATGAATGGCAGGGCTTTAGCAGGTATGGAAGGATGTGTGCAAGGCCATGGATTCTGGCCTTCCATCACAGTGAGGAGGTGACTGGAGGAGACTCACTGTGATGGATGTTTCTTCTTGTTTGGTGTTGGTTTATGATTGTGGTACTTATTGCTTATTTTTATTGCTCTTATTGTTGGACTGTGGGTAATCTTTCATTTCACTGCACATTTATGTGTATGTGACATATAAACTTGACTATTGACTATGCAGATAGATAATCTGGTTCAGAAGGATTTTAAGATGTGGCCTTTATTGGCCTGGGCACTGAATATGGGAGTGAGCAGATTATGCTCCAACTTTATACAATTTTCATCAGTCCCCAGTTGGTGTATTGCAGACAGCTCTGGTGACTGGTAGAGGAGGAATGTGAGAGTGGTGGTGAAGGTGAAAGGAGATTCGCCAGGATGTTACTGGGGTGGAGCAGTTCAGTTATAGGGAGAGGCTGGAAAAGCAAGGTCTCTTCTCTTGCAAGTGCAGACGGATAAGAGGGGACATGGTTGAATTGTGTAGAATTATGAGGGGAGCAGATAAGATAGATTGCAAGAAGAATTTCCCCATGTCAAACATAGATAAAAGTAGAGCACATAGGTTTATGGTAAGGGGAAGAATTTTTAGATTTTTTTAGATTTAGAGATACAGCGTGGAAACAGGCCCTTCGGCCCACCGAGTCCGCGCCGCCCAGCGATCCCCGCACATTAACACTATCCTACACACACTAGGGGCAATTTTTACATTTACCCAGTCAATTAACCTACATACCTGTACGTCTTTGGAGTGTGGGAGGAAACCGAAGATCTCGGAGAAAACCCACGCAGGTCACGGGGAGAACGTACAAACTCCTTGCAGACGGCGCCCATAGTCAGGATCGAACCTGAGTCTCCGGCGCTGCATTCGCTGTAAGGCAGCAACTCTACCGCTGCGCCACCGTGCTGCCCAAGAGCTTTTGAAGAGATTTGAGTGGGACCTCTTTTACCTGCAGAGCACTGCCAAGGGAGAGGTGGAGGCTGGGTTGCTGACAGAATCTAAGTGTTCAGACAAGTACTTAAGTTGCTTGGGAATAGAAGGTTATGGGCCAAGTGCTAGGCGATGGAATTATTATGGAAGTGTGCCAACTGGTTGATGTGGATGAGTTGGGCCAAATAGCATGTTTTGATACTGTACAATTCTATTGACATTAAAGGCTAGTTATTCTCTGTTAACGCACTCGTACTGTATTGAGTATTTCCAGCATCTGTAGTGAATACTCAGCTTTTGAACTGTTCCCGTGAATTTATGTGGCCCACTTATTTTTCTAGGTGATAGTGGCTGCAACACCTCACTGAAACTCAAAAGATAGACACAAAATGTTGGAATAACTCAGCAGGACAGGCAGCATCTCTGGAGAGAAGGGATGGGTGACATTTCAGGCCGAGACCCTTCTTCAGACTGAGAGTCAGGGGAGGGGGGAATGAGAGATATGGAAGGGTAAGGTGTGAAAACAACAGGTCAATGCAGACTATGAACAAGGGAAAAATGTAGAATGGCTCATTGTTGGCTGAGGGGAAGGTGAGGCATACAAACAGTAAAATGAAGTGGGAGGACAGTGAGAGAATAGGCTGGGGGAGGAACGGGGAGAGAGAGGGAAAGCCAGGGTGACTGGAAGTTGGGAAATCAATATGAATACAGCTGGGTTGTAAGCTGCCCAAGCAAAATATGAGTTGTTGTTCCTCCAATTTGTTTTTGGCCTCAGTCTGACAGTGGAGGAGGCCCAGGACAGAAAGGTCAGTGTGGCAATGGGAGGGGGTGTTGAAGTGTTTAGCAACCGGGAGATCACGTAGGCCTATTAAACTCGAGATGCTGGAGTAACTTAGTGGGTGAGGCCGCACCTGTGGAGGGAACCTTTTTGGTTGGAACAGTTCTTCAGACCCCACTTTAATTGTGGGTCGTGATGGTCATAAGGTCATAATTAGGCCATTCGGCCCATCAGGTCTACTCCGCCATTCAATCATGTCTAATCTATCTTTCCCTCCTAACCCCAATGCCATTCAATTTCAAGGAGACTGGGCGTTGCTCAGCACTAAAACGTGCAATGCGACTAGACTTGCTGAATACTGAAAACGTTCAGTGGGTCACTCAGCATCTGTAGAAAGGGACAGAGGCACAACAATTCTTCTTCCAATCTGACATCCCTTGATCTTGCCTTGAACATAGAGCAATCCAGCATAGCAACATCCCCACTGCCCTATCCAGGCCTACAATGTCCATGCCAACCATCAGGTTCATTTTAAACTACTCCCATCTGCCTGGCATGGTCTATATCCTTCCATCCCCTGTCTGTTCATGCATCTACCTAAATGCCCCTATCATATACACTTTCACCACTTCCCCGGCTGTGCATTCCAGGCACCTACCACTCTTAAAACCAAACAAACCCACTTGCATTGCTCATCTCCTTTAAATGCTCCCCACTGACCTTAAAGCTATGTCTAGAATTTGAAATGTAAGAAAATAACTGCAGATGCTGGTACAAATCGAAGGTATTTATTCACAAAATGCTGGAGTAACTCAGCAGGTCAGGCAGCATCTCAGGAGAGAAGGAATGGGCGACGTTTCGGGTCGAGACCCTTCTTCAGTCACCCATTCCTTCTATCCCGAGATGCTGCCTGACCTGCTGAGTTACTCCAGCATTTTGTGAATAAATACCTTCGATTTGTACCAGCATCTGCAGTTATTTTCTTATACTAAGTGTAAAGACTATGCATGATTACAATCATGTTCACAGTTTACAGATACACGATGAAGGGAATAATATTCAGTGCAAGATAAAGCCCAGTAAAGTCTGATTAAAGATAGTGTGAGTGTCCACAATGAGGTAGATAGTAGCTGAGGACCACTCTCTAGTTATAAGGTCATAAGTGACAGGAGTAGAATTAAGCCCTTCGGCCCATCAAGCCTACTCTGCCATTCAATCATGGCTGATCTATCACTCCCTCCTAACCCCATTCACCAGCCTTCTCCCCATAACCTCTGACACCTGTACAAATCAAAATTCTATCTACCTCTGCCTTAAAAATATCCACTGACGTCCTCTATAGCCTTCTGTGGCAGAATTCCACAGATTCACCACCCTCTGACTAAAGAGATTTCTCTGCATCTCCTTCCTAAAAGAACGTCCTTTAATTCTGAGGCTATGACCTCTAGTCCTAGACTCTCCCACTAGTGGAAACATCCTCTCCACATCCACTCTATCTAAGCCTTTCACTATTCTGTATGTTTCAATGAGGTCCCCCTCATTCTTCTAAACTCCAGCGAGTACAGGCCCAGTGCCGACAAACGCTCATCATATGTTAACCCACTGTGTCTGGGGATCATTCTTGTAAACCTCCTCTGGACCCTCTCCAGAGTCAGCACATCCTTCCTCAGATATAGTGCCCAATATTGCTCACAATACTCCAAATGCGGCCTGACCAGCGCCTTATAGAGACTCAGCATTACATCCCTGTTTTTGTATACAAGCCCTCTTGAAATAAATGTTCGCATTACATTTCCCTTCCTTATTACCGATTCAACTTGCAGATTAACATTTTGGGAATCCTGCACCAGTACTCCCAAGTCCCTTTGCACCTCCGATTCCTGGATTCTCTCTCCATTTAGAAAATAGTCTACGCCTTTATTCCTTCTACAAAAATGCATGACTCCACATTTTGCTACACTATATTCCATCTGCCACTTCTCTGCCCACTCTCCCAACCTGTCCAAGTCCTTCTGCAGAGTCCCTGCTTTCTCTACACTACTGGGCCCTCCACCTATTTTTGTATCATTCGCAAACTTGGTCACAAAGCCTTCAATCCTCTCATCCAAATCATTAATATACAACGTGAAGAGTAGCGGCCCCAGCACCGAGCCCTGCGGAACTCCACTAGTCACTGGCAGCCACCAAGAGAAAACCTCTTTATTGCCACTCTTTGCCTTCTGCCATCCAGCCAACCTGTTATCCATTCTAGTGTCTTGACATCGTGGGCTCTCATCTTCCTCAGCAGCCTCACGTGTGGCACCTTATCGAAGGTTTTGTGAAAATCTAAGTAAACAACATCAACTGACTCTCCTTTGTCTGTCCTGCTATTTACTTCTTCAAAGAATTCCAGCAGATTTGTCAAGCAAGACCTCCCCTTCACAAAGCCATACTGACTTTGGCCTATTTTATCATGAACTTCAAAGTACTCCGGCACACATCATCCTTTATAATCTATGTACCTTATTTGCGACTGAACTTCAGCCAAAACAGTACACAATAGTGCAACAATTTTAGGCCCACCTTACTCACCATTGTCACTTTATTAATAATGCAAGTAGTGTTATTGAAATCGGTCTTATATTTTTAAAGTTATTCAAATTTTAAATTTTAAAAGAAGAGGAGGGAGGGAGGGAGGAGGGAGGGGGAATGGGGCAGTGGGGGAGATGGGAGAGGGGAGGGGGGGTTGATGAGAGAGGGGATTGGGGGAGGACAGGGTGCTGCACCAATGCAGGAGAGGTTTGGGCCCAACTTGGTCTAGTGGACTCTAAAACCTTACCAACCAACAAAGTCAGACTCTTCTCCTTTGCTCCCTTCTTGCGCAGCGGGGTAATATTGGCAATTTTCCAATCATCTGGGACCTCTCCTGTCTCTAGTGGTTCTTGAAATATCACTGTCAATGCCTCCACAATCTCTTTCAGAACCCTAGGGTGCAGTCCAACCGGTCGGTCCAGGTGATGTGTCCACCTTCAGCCCTTTCAGCTTCCCAAGCACCTTCTCCTTAGTAATAGCCACACCATGAACTTCCACCCCTGACTCTCTTGAATTTCAGGCACGTTGCTGATGTTCTCCACTGTGAAGACTGATGCAAAAAAGTTGTTCAACTCCTCAGCATTTCTTTATTCCCCATTATCACTTCTCCTGCATCATTCTCCAGCAGTCCAACGTCCACTCTTGCCTCTTTCTTGCTCTTTATATAACTGAACAAACCTTTGCTTTCCTAGACAATAGACAATAGACAATAGACAATAGGTGCAGGAGTAGGCCATTCAGCCCTTCGAGCCAGCACCGCCATTCAATGCGATCATGGCTGATCACTCTCAATCAGTACCCCGTTCCTGCCTTCTCCCCATACCCCCTCACTCCGCTATCCTTAAGAGCTCTATCCAGCTCTCTCTTGAAAGCATCCAACGAACTGGCCTCCACTGCCCTCTGAGGCAGAGAATTCCACACCTTCACCACTCTCTGACTGAAAAAGTTCTTCCTCATCTCCGTTCTAAATGGCCTACCCCTTATTCTCAAACTGTGGCCCCTTGTTCTGGACTCCCCCAACATTGGGAACATGTTATCTGCCTCTAATGTGTCCAATCCCCTAATTATCTTATATGTTTCAATAAGATCCCCCCTCATCCTTCTAAATTCCAGTGTATACAAGCCCAATCGCTCCAGCCTTTCAACATACGACAGTCCCGCCATTCCGGGAATTCCTCTTTTATATTATAGGCTAGCTTACCTGCATATTTCATCTTTTTCTCTCCCATTGTCTTTTTAGTTACTTTCTATTGTTCTTTAAAAGCTTCCCAATCCTCTGGCTTCCCATTAATCTTTGCAATGTTATACGCTTCTCTTTTATTTTTATACTGTCCTTGACTTCCCTTGTCAGCCACGGTCTCCTCATTCTCCCCCTAGAATCTATCTTCCTCTTTGGAATGAAAAGATCCTGCATCTTCCGAATTATTCCCAGAAATTCCTGCCATTGCTGTTCCACTGACACCCCTGCTAGG
This sequence comes from Rhinoraja longicauda, assembly GCF_053455715.1. NCBI lineage: Eukaryota > Metazoa > Chordata > Chondrichthyes > Rajiformes > Arhynchobatidae > Rhinoraja > Rhinoraja longicauda. The sequence continues at coordinate 39,596,726 of NC_135972.1, forward strand.
GTCCCTTTCCAGTCAATGTTGGCCAGCTCCTCCCTCATGCCTCTGTAGTCTCCTTTGCCCAGCTGCAATACCGACACATCCAATTTCACTTTCTCCCTCTCAAATTGCAGATTAAGATTTATCATGTTGTGGTCGCTGCCTCCTAATGGTTCCTTTACCTTGACTTCCCTTATCAAATCTGGTTCATTACATAACACTAAGTCCAGAATTGCCTTTTCCCTGGTAGGCTCCACTACAAGCTGCTTTAAGAATCCATCTTGGAGGCTCTCTACAAATTCCCTTTCTTGTGGTTCAGTACCCACTTGATTTTCCCAGTCTACCTGCATATTGAAATCTCCCATGACCACCGTAGCATTGCCTTTTTTACATGCCAGATTGCCTTTCACTACTACCTCCTGCACTCGCTTACTATGTTCACTACTACCTCCTGCACTCACTTACTATGTTCACTACTACCTCTTGCACTCACTCTAATGTCTATGTTCACTACTACCTCCTGCACTCACTTACCATGTTCACTACTACCTCCTGCACTCACTCTAATGTCTATGTTCACTACTACCTCCTGCACTCACTTACCATGTTCACTACTACCTCCTGCACTCACTCTAATGTCTATGTTGACTACTACCTCCTGCACTCACTTACTATGTTCACTACTACCTCCTGCACTCACTCTAATGCCCTTATTTTTCCTGAAGTTTCGGTACCCCACTGAAGATTTGCTTTTATACTTTATATCCCTTTCTTGCATGTAAAAAAACAAGCATGGTTTTTGTTTCAATGCAGTGAAAACATTCCGAATCATATCTCAGCAAAAATATTATCAACAGAGGTTAATTTTTTTACACTGTTCGTTGAGCTTATAGGACTTGGTATTACAATCCCTACTGTAATCGGCACCTTCTTAATCTCTTGAGTGGGGGTAGGGGTAAATACTTCATTTTTACACTACAGCATTGCGTTTAACTTCGCACTTAATTTGAAATTATTATTTTTCGGCCACAAAAAGTCCATTTCAACCGTTTGCCTGAAATCTGTTGCTGGTCTTCAATTTTTTGCAGTGTTTCTGACCCACACCCTTTATTTCCCATACCAAAACCTTAAATGCATTTTCTTAAATGGCCATTTCATGGTGAACAGAATTGTCTTGTGGTTCCACCTGTTATGGGACACCTGACTTGTGGAAATCCATCTTTACCACATTCTCCTCTAAATCTTTTAAAAAAAAAATCAAGATGGGAAAATTACAGTCATGCAAATATCCACTGGAGTTATGAAATATGGGGAGCAGTTAGTTAACTCATAGGACAACTATTTTTCAAAAACCTCTGTTCACGTGTAACCTACCTGCAGTAATCAAGCAAACTGGAAAACTTCCAGTATCTCGAGGAGTCCACCTGTGGGACACGTGTTCCACTGCAGCTCCTGACCGACTTTCAGTAGAGATTTTTAAGGCAGAGTTGGGCAAATTCTTGATTAGAACGAGTGTCAAGGGTTATGGGGGGAAGGCAGGAAAATGGGATTAAAAGGCAGAGATCAGCCATGATTGAATGGCTGGGTGGACTCGATGGACCGAATGGCCTGATTCTACTCCTATACCTTGTGAACTTGTGACTGCATGAGGAATTGGAGCTGCAGCTGAACAACTCTGGATTGTCTGGGAGAATGAGAGTGTCGTAGATGGGGGTTAAAGCCGAGGTACAGGAAGAAAGTAGATTAGGACCACCAGGAACAGAAATAGGCAGAGAGTGTAGGAATCCCCGTTGGTTATTCTCTGCAAACAAGTATAAGGGTCTCGACCCGAAACGTCACCCATACCTTCTCTCCAGAGATGCTGCCTGTCCCGCTGAGTTACTCCAGCATTTTGTGTGTATGCCATTTAGAATACTGTTGTGTGAGAGGAGAACAACAGTAGTTGGTCCTGTGGTATCGGGCCTGACTCTGAGGGGTGACTTTATTCAGGTGTATAAAATCATGAGGGGAGTAGATGGACAGGGTTTCTGCCCAGAGTAGGGGAATCAAGAACTAGAGGGCTTAGATTCAAGATGAGATGGGCAAGATTTGATGGGAACCTGAGGGGCAACTTTTTCGTACAGATGATGCTGTTGCTGAAGTAGTTGGGGTAGGTATAATGACTAAATTTCAAATAAAAATTGGACAGACAAATGGATATGAAAGGTGTAGATGGTCATGGGTAAGGTGTGGGGAAATGGGCTTGGATGGGACATCGACATTAGCATTGATGAGTGGGCCAAAGAGCCTGTTTCTGTGCTATCTAACTCCACGATTCTAGGCTGGTAATGAATGATCAGCCAACCAGGCAGCATTTGTGGAGAGAAAATCAGATACCATTTCAATGCTGCGATCTTTTTTATCATAACTGCAGAAAAAATAGATACAAATCCAAGTTGCATTGAAAGGCTGAGGGCTGCAGAGAACAAAAGTTATTTGATAGGTAGCAGAAACTAAATGATGTTAGGCTTGGATAGAATGGATGTGGAGAGGATGTTTCCACTAATGGGAGAGTCTAGGACTAGAGGTCACAGCCTCAGAATTAAAGGATGTTCTTGTAGGAAGGAGATGAGGAGGAATTTCTTTAGTCAGATCTGTGGAATCCTTCGCCATAGAAGGCTGTGGAGGCCGTCAATTGATATTTTTAAGACAGAGATAGATAGATTCTTGATTAGTACAGGTGTCAGAGGTTATGAGGAGAAGGCAGGAGAATGGGGCTGAGAGGTGAAGATGGATCAGCCATGATTGAATGGTAGAGCAGACTTGATGGACCGAATGGCCTAATTCTGTTCCCGTCACTAATGACCTAATGACCTTATGATATGTGGGTGATAGAAAATGGGGGATGCATGCTGAAATGATAGAACAGAGAAAAAACATTGGAAGTGTGAGACATTGTGTTGTAAGTTTTGAATTTTGTCTTGGTGTTGTTATCATCTGCGCAATGCTAAATGTGAAGTGTAACTTTTGGAACTCCAGGTTCTGAGGTCTTGCACATTCCTGAATTTGTTTGCTCCACCATTGAGCAGTCATTGTTTGACCATCAGCCCCCAAGCTGCCTCCTCCCGAAACTGTGTTGCCTCTCCACTGTTCCTGCCTGCTATAGGATGCGATTAAAACCCACTTCCTTTTGAGTCAACTTTGAGTCATCAGTCCAAATGTCTGAAAACATTTCTGTGAATTGGCCTTGTCTTCCATATTGAAGCCAAGAACTGCTGATGCTGGAAATCTGAACCATAAAGTAAAAGCTGGCAATACTCGGCAGAACGGCTGGCATTTGTAGTGGGGTTGATAATATTTCAGATTGACCCTCCTGTTAGAATTGATGAGAACATTTAGTGACTTGAAATATTGATCATGTTCTCTCCCCATGGATGCCAACAGACCATCTGAGCATTTTCAGCACCTGGAAGCGGTTTCCTCCCAAATCCCACACTTGTGGGTCGGTAGATAGACTGGACGCTGTAAACTACTGTGAGTTGTAGAATCTGGGAGATCTTGGTGGAAATGTGGGGAAAATTAAATGGGTTTAGTGTAAATGGACGGTTGATGGTTGGCATGAACTATTAGGCATGTTTTGGACTCCGATTCAAAACAAGTTTTCTAGAGCTGGAATTATATTTTAGTTCTCCTTCACCACCTTTGAAGTTGCAATTAGTTTTATGTAAAAGAGAAGTTTAGTTCAGCATGGAAACAGGCCCTTCAGCCCACTGAGTCAGCACTGACCACTACCCTCACACATTAACACACACTACGGACAAATTACAATTATACCAAGCCAATTAGCCTACAAATCTGTACGTCTTTAGAGTGTGGGAGGAAATGGGAGATCCTGGAGAAAACCCACGCAGGTCACGGGGTGAACGTACAAACTCCATACAGACAGCACCCGTAGTCAGGATCGAACCCGGATTCCTGGCGCTATAAGGCAGCAACTCTACCATTGTGCCACTGCGCTGCTGATTTAACCACCCAGAACTGTCCATGGATTTGTCTTTTTTAGGAGATTTGAGAGAGGGAGTTGTAATTTGTTCCTGTCCCACAGTTTCAGCCCAACAAACTATCCAGAAAGGTGCTTGTACTAATGCAATCTAGTCCATGTTATCAGGACGATCAAATGTTAGATGATGTCTTCCTATATTAACCACGACAAATAAAATTATTTGCATATTTAAACATGGATTGTGGTGGTTTTCTTTTGCAAATTTGGTCCAACAGAATTTCTTGTTAACATTTCAGGAGCTGGAAATGCAGGCTCGAGCTCATGGACTGCCCGCCATGTCTTCAGGTCTTAGTCCTATGGAGCTGGCTGCCCACCTCGTCAAGCATGAATCCTACCGAGGGGAAAATGGTCCCGATTATCTGCAGCAACCAACTTTGCCTCAGATGTTGAGTGAACCCAATGAAGGGTCCTATAACTATTTGGATCCTTTATCTCATTTCACAGACTTGTCCTTCAGTGCTTCTTTAAAACAAGAGAATCGGCTCGACGAAACACTAATGGACAACACCATCTCGTTGTGCGCAAATCATTTGTCGGCAACATCGCCCAGCGCATCTAAAGGGAGCAGTAGGAGGAGCAGCTTTAGCTCAGATGATGATGAATTATGATCTATGCAGTGATCCAGTAAGGGACTGTGATTGTCTTATTTCTCAAGAAAAATGATTAAAACACAGTTGATTTGCTTAGCCACTGATTTCCTGCGAGCCATTTGCACATTGGTATTCCACATCTTTACTCTTAAAGGTCAAAACTCCTTCCTCATCCATGTTCATTTTACTCTGGTGCTGCTAATCCTTCAGGAGAAAAGCTGGAGTTCACAATAACCAAGTTAAAATTGTATATTTTCAGAAGTGATATAACATTTTGTATGAAGAATTAACCTGGAATGTAAATCTTCCAACTCTTCCTTCTTTTATTCTCAAATGGCCAATTGATTCATTTACTGAGCACTAGGTGGGAGAATTATATTTGCCTGTTACTTTAAAAATGTAATTTTGTATAAGGGTAATGATTAGTTGGAAATTGTTGGAGGCAGCACCAAAATCTGTCAAAACTAAGTCTGACAAATACACACTAAACTATATGTGTAGGAAAGAAAACTATGGATGCTGGTTTAAATCGAAGGTAGACACAATATGCTGGAGCGGGTCAGGCAGCATCCCTGGAGAGAAGGAATGGGCGACGTTTCAGGTCGAGACCCTTCTTCAAACTATATGTGTAGTTGTTCTGCCCCATTGGAATTGTTGCAGATGCAATGTGGTTTATTGAAGGATCGAACAGAAATGTATTTCAGAAAATACCAAAATTATTTAATGTGTCTGCCAAGAATTTTAAGTCACAAATGTTTTTTCTCCTTGGTCAAACTGTAGGCATGTGCTTTGAGGGAAATATTTTTTCAGGTTTGTTAAATCTTGCTTAATGAGGTGTGCAGCAGAACAGTGAACAACTGCTTCCCATTGTTTTGTTATTTAAAAACGTAAATTGAGCAAAAGGGAGATTTTTTTTTTCATTTGAGAAATACCCAGTTAATGCCAAAATAACCACATTCTTAGGGTAATTAATCCACAGCTTCGGAGAATTAGTTGTATTGTGCACACACAAACACCAATGTTTAGAGTATAATTAGTATGTACATTAGTTTGTGAGAATTGTAATGCATCAAGCTAATGCAAAAAATAGAAACACACTTCAGGGTTTTATTAGGTTGGATAGGGAGTGGGGCAAAGAAATAGTGGAACAAATCAATTAAAGACAAATACCTATAGTTATGTTTATATTAAGTAGAAGTGTATTAGTGTGCTACTTCTCCATTTTTGTAATAAAAAAGTTAATAGGTTCTCAAATTTAATTTCTACATATTGGAGTTTACCAATATTTGTATATGCTATTTCAACATCTCAATGCAAGGCATTTTCTTCACACAAATCAGATGATGGAACTGTCCTCTCTTGTTAATGGAGTACGAGTATCAGAAATTTGTTGCATTAAAAAAAGAGGTAAAACAGAAGTCCTTCAAACGTTTGCCTCCAAGTCTTTCTTTATGAGTAAGGGAATCCTAAAAATAAGGCAGTGTGCTACAAGATATTGAGAATGGTGTGGTCAGACGGAGAAGAGTTCCAAGAAGAGTTTTCAGAGGAAGCAAGCAGAGAAAGAAAGGAAACTGGGGAAATTTCAAAGCTGAAGTCCATGCTGAAAATATGTGTAAAGACAGAAGAAAGCCAGACATGGAGAAATGTTAACTTCAAAATGTGTTCTCAGGCTGGATGAAATTATAAACATGGGACATAGTGAGATTTTGAAGGGACTTTGACTGGAAAGGGAATTTTATATAGACTGGTGACAGAACTACATTTGGCTGGCAAAAATGGAAGACGTGGTAGTGAACAGGACTTGATGCAGATTAGAATGTGCTTAACTAAGATGGAATTAACTCTTAATTGTTGCTGATGGCCTTGTTTCCACAGTCGAATAAGGTTTTGGATCTGCTGAAATGCTGTTTTTTAGGAACCTGCAACTTGTCTCAAATTAATGGGATATAATGGTGGGGTGAGGTGGGGGAGGGAACTTATGTCACGCCCTTTTTGATCGCTTGCATTATAGATTAGATCTTAACATGGGAACTGTAAGCAGCAATATGTCTTTTGGCTCTTTGCATCTTATCCCTTGAATCTCCCTCTTTATTGTCTGTTACGGCTGATTCTATATTCTTGTGTCTTTCCCCACCCCCTAATATTCCTTAATTTTTCTTGGTATATTATCTATTATTCTCAGTCTTGAATACACTCAACATTCACAGTCTGGGTGGAATATTCCAAACATTCATAACAATATGAATGAAAACGTTTCTACTTTTTATTCTGGTCCAAAATTGCTGATAACGTTTTCAGAGCCAAATGTTCTCTACATCCCTTGTTTTGGAAGGACATCCTTCAAATATCCAGACATTTTTGAAAGTAATGAGCATTGACTGTGTATGAATCATTAATATTTACAGTAAGGATTGGAAAAAGTTGATTTCATGATTCATTTTGTTGTCATTTGACAATGTTATTTCACATATTTTTCTAATGAAATTTAATTTTCAATGGGAGAGAATATTTTGTCGTCATTCCTTTCTGTATAAATGGGTTTACAATTGTTGCAATGTACCGATCTGTTGACGAATTTTGAAAATGAAGGAAGAGATGAAGATTTTTTGGCAGTTTTTAATGTGTAGGGCAAATATGTAGGGAAAGGGTTTTGGGTCTTAAGCATTGACAATCATTCATATTTTTGATTTGTAGGCCTATATCCAAGACTACAAACTATTTACTGAAATGTCATTGTATTTCGAATTTTGTATGAAATAACACTTTGTAAGATTTGTACATATTAATCTTTTGTGAAGAGATTTGTAACAGAATTTTTGTGTGAAACATTATGTACAGTGTTTGTTTATGTGACCACTGTCTCTGAACTATTCCTGCAGCTAGTAAATTCCTCAAAATTAGCATCAAACTTGTGATCTACTTTTTTTTTGCTTGCAGTATTCAGACTACTGTCATGTGATTTTCTCCCAAAATAGAAATACCATTAGTTGCTCATTTGATTTGTTCTTACTGCTAACAGTAATACAAACACCAACGTTATTTACAAAGGAAAGCCAAATTATGGCATTTTTAGCCTCCTGATATAATCTTAAAGATCCTAAATATAACTTACTGATTTCCCTTTTAAGAGATTATTTATTGTTTGTTTTAAATAACTTTGTTCCTCAAAGGCTGTGGACTTGTGTAATGCCTGGAAGTTAATCAATGAGCAGTTTCTTGATCATAGTATTGCAACACTCTTTTGACCCTGTTCTATTTGTGAACTTCGTAAGATAAAACAGGTGGTCATTTCTTTGAGTTGTGAGGACATTGGTAGAGACGCAAGTAAGAAAAATGTTGAGGTCTTTTTTTAATTTGGAGTCAATTAAAATGTACATATGATGTGGGATAATTTATTCTATCCTCTATTGAAATGTGGCCACAAGAAAGAGAAAGTGATGTATTCAGGAAGGATTAACAATAGACAACCAAAAAACAGCATGTGGCACATGGGTTTATTCAGATTGCAGAAAACTCAATGGGCTGCTGAATTTACACTGGTGGTGATCAAATGATTCAAAACTTGATTATACTTAAACTCAAGATAACAGCTTATTTTTTCCCAATTTCATTTTAAGTAAGTCACATGCATGGTTTCAAACAAAAGAATCAAATTGAATCAAGTCGAAGTTGGAGGAGACGGTGTAGATTTCAAAGTGTTTGTTGCTGTGGAGCAATAATAGGGTGACACGGTGGTGCAGCGGTAGAGTTGTTGCTTTACAACTAATGCAGCGCCGGAGACTCAGGTTCGATCCCGACTACGGGCGCCGTCTGTACGGAGTTTGTACGTTCTCCCCGTGACCTGCGTGGGTTTTCTCCGAGATCTTCGGTTTCCTCCCACACTCCAAAGACGTACAGGTACGTAGGTTAATTGGCTTGGTAAATGTAAAAAATAAATAAATAAATTGTCCGTAGTGGGTATAGGATAGTGTTAATGTACGGGGATCGCTGGGCGGCGCAGACCCGGTGGGCCGAAGGGCCTGTTTCTGCGCTGTATCTCTAAAAATCTAAAAAAATAATGCAAGATGGAATATTATAATTGTGAAAGGGCCAAGTGGAACTTTGCATCCTGACAAGCCCTGTGAAATGGTAACCAATGTACTCAAAGGACTGGAAAAGGAAGTCAGCAAAATGGAGTAAATGATATGATTTTTGAGTACGGGTTCATGGACATCATTTAATGAGAACAATAAACTAATATTTTGTTTGCAGGGAATATGTTGATGGCTATGAATTGTTATCGGGCTACCATTACTGAAATGACAATGAATGGACCAACCTGTGAATGCTGCCACGAAGAAAGAACTTGAGATGTCACGGTGTAAATTCTGTATTATTTAGGATTATTATTCAAGTGCGCAAGCATCAAATAAAACTACAAATTGAGAAAATATTTCATAATTATCTATCTCTTGAGTCAATGGATAGCAAAATTTAATTTATAATTTAGTGCCAACAACAAGTTTCTGGATATGGGCTGCTTGAGATTGTCAAGTACTTGGTGACTCACTTGGGAACAGTTGGTCATCTGAGCTAATTCTCTTTGAAGTGAAATAATCCAAATTGATGTTCCAAAAGCTGCTGAGAACAGAGAACCACATGCCCAACATTTCTCTGACATTTCTCTCCCCTTTCTTGATTTATTTGTCTCCATCACGGGGAGGAGACGATGAACTCCCTATGAACTCACTGACTCCCACCCTGTCAAAGATGTCATCTCCTACTGTCACTTCCTCTGCCTCTGCTGCATCTGTCCTCCTCATAACCTACAAAGCCCTCCCTCCATAACCTGGCCCCATCCTACCTGACCGACCTCCTCCACAGGCACACTCTCACCTGCACCCTCCGCTCTGCCGCTGCCAATCTCCTATCCCCCCACATCCGGACTAAACTCAGATCCTGGGGGGACAGGGCTTTCTCCATCGCTGCTCCCACCCTATGGAACTCACTACCCCAAACCGTTAGAGACTCCCCCACACTCACCACATTCAAAACATCGCTGAAGTCTCACCTGTTCAGTACTGCCTTCAACCACTGAAGGTCACCTCACCTACTGTCTCCTTTCTCTGTTCATTTATTTATTTACTTATTTATCTATTTATTAATTTCCCTATGTTCTCAAAATCTCTGTAAAGCGTCTTTGAGTATATGAAAAGCGCTATATAAATAAAATGTATTATTATTATTATTATTATTAAAATAAGGCTTTCCATCCCATGTCCTCTTTCTTTAGTAAACATGGTTTTCCACTCCTACTGTTTGTTTAGTTTAGCTTAGAGATACAGCGCGGAAACAGGCCCTTCGGCCCACCGAGTCCGCACCGACCAGCGATCCCCGCACATTAACACTATCCTACACACACTAGGGACATTTAAAAAAAACCATTTATACCAACCCAATTAACAGACAAACCCGTACGTCTTTGGAATGTGGGAGGAAACCGAAGATCTCGGAGAAAACCCACGCAGGTCAAGTGGATCCTCTATCTGTGCCTTCTGTGTCCTGTAGATCAGTTCTTACTCCCACCCCGCCCACCAGATGAAACAAGGATAGGCTTACCTAGGTCCTTGCCCCACCAATCTCTACATCCAACACATCATTCATCAATATTTTGTGTCACCTTCAATGTGATCCAACATCAGTCACATCTTCACAACCTCTTTGCTTTGCACAGACTGCTCACTCCACAACTCAATGGTTCACTCATCCCGTCCCACCCCTTCCACAGGTACTATTCCCTGTAACTGCAGGAGATGTAACTAGATGTCCCTACACCTCCTCCCTTACATCCATCCAGGGATTCCAGCACTCCTTCCAGGCGACACGGAGATTCAAGGGCACTTCTTTAACCTCATCTATTGCATCCTGCACTCCCAATGTGGCCTCCTATACATTGGTGAGAACAAGCACAGATTTGGCAGCTGCTTCTCGGCTTGCTAGATCTCCCGGTTGCTAACTATTTTAACTGCCCTTTCCATTCTTGTACTGACCTTTCTGTTCTGGGCCAACACCTTTGCCAGAGTGAGGCTACTCACAAACTGGAGGAACAGCAACTGCTTGGGTAGCCTACAACCCAACAGTATGAAGATTGAAATCTCCAATGTTTGATATATAACCCTCTCTCCTTTCCCCCCTGTCTTCTCTGTGCCTCACCTGAATGTACACCCATTTCTCCCTTTGCCTTCCCCGCTGTCCTCCTCCACATATATTCCTTCCTCTGGTTTCATATTTCACACCTCTCACACTCGTGTAGGAAGGAACTGCAGATGCTGGTTTAAATCGAAGATAGACACAAAATGCTGGAGTAACTCCGCGGCACAAGCAACATCTCTGGAGAGAAGGAATGGGTGAAGTTTTGGGTCGAGACCCTTCTGAAACGCCACCCATTCCTTCTCTCCAGAGATGCTGCCTGTCCCGCTGAGTTACTCCAGCATTTTGTGTCTATCTAATCTTTTGTCTTTTTGTCTCTTGCCTTAGTCCAACCATCTGTCAATCAAAAACCCTGCCTCGTCTGTATCCACCTATCACTTGCCAGACTTTGTTCCACCCCACCTCTCTTCCAGTTTTCTCCCCTCCATGCCGCAATCAGTCTGAAAAAGGGGCCCAATACAAAATGCCGCCCATCCATGTTTTCTGGAGATGTTGCTTGACCCTCTGAGTTACTCCAACATTTTGTGTCTATTTTGGCAAATCTGCAATCTGTAGTTCCTTGTGTCTACACCCAAAATTATTATGGGTGATTCTTCTGTACACAAATCCCTAATTATTGATAAACAGGCAAATATGCTTGATATACCAAATGACAAACAGGTCTGGTCCTTTATTTCAAACACAATGAACACATGGTGATATTGTGTCCATGCCAAGAAGCAGCATAGCGTGGAGGCAAGCTAAGTCTGAAGAATGGTCTTAACCCAAAACATCACCTATTCCTCTTCTCCCAGAGATGCTGTCTCACCCGCTGAGTTACTCCAGATTTTTGTGTCTAACTTTGGTTTAAACCAGCATCTGCAGTTCCTTCCTACACAAGCTAATTTATAAATCCAATTGTCTTAGTAGACAGCCTGTTTGTTTACAAAGCTGTCCTTTCCATTTAAAATTGATTACTGCTTTCAATGTAGACGTGAACAGATACACTGATGATTGGTTCTTGATTTGAATTGATGGCTGCCAATACAATGTGATCTTTTATACCTTGAATAATCCCCAACAGATCCAATTGTTATTGATGTCTAAATGTTGAGTTTGTCTGTAGATTCTTTTGGTGTTAATGTTTATTATGGTAGATAAGGCATCCTTTGCTGGTCTGGAGAAGGGTCTCGACCCGAAACGTCACCTATTCCTTTTCTCCAGAGATGCTTCCTGACCCATTGAGTTACTCCATCCTTTTGTGCCTATCCTTTGCTGTGGTACAGGATAAGACTGTCACAACAATGTTTCAAAATGTAAGTTTTGCTCGGTTTATAATTGAAGGGTTCTTACATTGTTGGACTGATAGCAGGAGATGGAACAAAAATCATATGATGCATCACTTCAAAATCAATTCTTATTATCTGGCCATTGCTAGCAAGGCTCGTGTTCATTGTCCAGGCCCATCAGGTCAACTTGAGAAGGTGGTGTTGAATGGCTACCTAACAATACTGCAGTCTGAATAACAAACATATTCCCTCAAAGCTGCTCACCAGAAGTTTGGAAGATGCTCCAGACATAATAAAGGCATAGCAATGTTTTGTCTAAGTCAAGGTTCGGGGTGACTTGGAAGGAAACTTTGTGGTATAACTGATATCTCTAACACTATAAATGCATGGTTACATGTTCAATCTTATAGGAACATATAGGAAATACATGAAGTAGCATTTTTCTACATTGAAGATTAGTTATTCATTCCATTTCCATTCTCACTTGCATGTTTTTTTAATCTTTATGCTATATGTTTGCTATTCCATGATTCCACTGCTCCCTCCCAATTTTTTGTTTCATTATGATTTGCGGAGATTAAACAATCATTTTTGCAAAATATCAACAAACTACTTCATACGCGATCATGTCTTGCAGACACATCGATTTAATCGGAATCGGAACTGTTACTTGAGACTGTCTGTTTGGTCCCATTGCTTGTATTGCCATTTTCATCAGGCTAAAGTTTGACTTTTCTATTCATAAAGACTTTCCAAAAAGCATTGCGTCAGTGTCTCGTGAAATTTGCAGATACAGTCAAAAATGCAGATTAAATTATTTCAAAGACTAATCTTGCATTACCTGAGGTGATTTTTCAAATGAATGGTTTAATAAGGAAGTTTAATGATGATATCATGCACAATTTAACTGCAAGAAAAATATTACTGGGTGCCTTTGCAGTAATTATTTTCAGCCATACACCCATCGCTTTTTGTTTGCATTTTCTTAATTTCCTGGGCTGTTTATTAAAAAGGAGAGCAAAGGAAAAAGCATATGAAATTTGTCTATTACTTCTAAGCGAAGCTAACTATTACACAAAACAACTTTTATACATTTTGCCCATTGGTTTCACATGAATGAAATGCCAAGTAATGGGCAATATATCACTTTAGGCAGTTGTAAATGGTATTAATCACATCAACCAGCCTGAAATATTACAGATTCCGATATGCCACTTATCACTGGAAGCAAAAATGGGATTGCTTAAATCCACACCTCAGTGGAACTGAAGATAGTACTGATCCACACAAAAATGTGGTGTAACATGTTAGAAGTAAAATTAGATGGAAATTAGAGACTGAAATTAAAGAGCTGGCAGGGGTTGAGTTGTTCTCTTTTAATTAAATAAGTTATTCTACTTATAAATGTTTCTTCCAAACTATATCAATTGCAATCATATATCAATTGGGGCACAGTGGCACAGTGGTAGAGTTGAGTTCGAGACTAGGGTTTGATCCCGACTACGGGTGCTGTCTGTACGGACTTTGTACGAACGTATGACCTGCGTGCGTTTTCTCCCATGACCTGCATGCGTTTTCTCCAAGATCTTCGGTTTCCTCCCATAGACCAAAGACTATTGTAAATTGTCCCTCGTGTGTGTAGAGTAGTGTTAATGTGTGGGGATCGCTGGTTAGTGCGGACTCGGTGGGCCGAAGTTCCTGTTTCCGGACTGTATCTCTAAACTTTGTGGAATTCTCTGCCTCAGAAGGCAGTGGAGGCCAATTCTCTGAATGCATTCAAGGAAGAGCTAGATAGAGCTCTTAAGGATAGCGGAGTCAGGGGGTATGGGGAGAAGGCAGGAACGGAGTACTGATTGAGAATGATCAGTCATGATCACATTGAATGGCGGTGCTGGCTCGAAGAGCCGAATGGCCTACTCCTGCACCTATTGTCTATTGTCCATTGTCTATTGTCTAAACTAATAAACCAGGAGGCAAGTAGCAATTCTGTGAAAATTTGACAAATGCCACAGAATTTATCCAGGTGAAAAAAAGAAATAGAATGTCATGGAAAATTGTCCAGAAACAAGTCACAAGACGCAAATACTTTGACTTGAAAGTAATGACTTGCATTTCTTTAGCCCCTTGCAAATCCATTTGAGAATTTTCCAAAGTGTCTTACAGCTGTTGAAGTACCTTCTGCAGAGTTGGCACGCTGTGGCAACATGCATTGCAGGCTCTGTTTTGAGCAACAGCTGTAACTGGTCACACAATCTCTTCTTGCTTCTGTTGATTGTGCAACAGCTTAAAGTGAGGGAGCTGTGGCACTACAGCCACAGTTGACCCTTACACTTTGCACATCTGCTCCTGAAATATTGCCATCTATTTCACAAGAAAGAAAGATAAATCTTAGACTGAACCATCTGGTAAGAGAGAAGCATGTGTTTTTAGAAGCGATTCACAGTGAATGCAAGTAGTTCATATTCTCAACCAAGTGCCAATTATTACTAGGAACTGCAGATGCTGGTTTAAATCGAAGGTAAACACAAAATGCTGGAGTAACTCAGCGGGACAGGCAGCATCTCAGGAGAGAAGGAATGGGTGACGTTTCGGGTCGAGACCCTTCTTCAGACATTCAGCCAATTATTACTAAGTCAGTGAGTCACAAAAGTAACGTTTTGTGTCCTTGCCTTTCAACTGACTGGAGCTGTATTATACATCTCACTGTGCAAGCTGTAGTACAATACAGTACAGAGCTTTATTGTCATTCGGTACCGAGATACCGAGCGAAATTACATTTCCAGCAGTCACAGAACACAACAAAAAAGAAAAGAACACAAGACACACGACCCCAACACAAACATCCATCACAGTGACTCCAAACACCCCCTCACTGTAATGGAAGGCAACAAAACTTCCACTCTCTACCCCCATGTCCACGGACAGACAGCTCGACCCCAACCGAGGCGACCGACCCGCACAGCCCCCGCAAGGGGATGGAAGTCCCCGCGGCCGAGCAGCACCGAGCGCTGAAACGTCCCGCGGCCGTACCGGGCGATGGAAAGCCCCGCGGCCGAGCCATACCGGGCGATGGAAGGCCCCGCGGCCGAGCCGCGCCGGGCGATGTTAGGTCCCGCGGCCGAGCTGCACCGGGCGCTGCCAAGTCCCGCGGCCGAGCCGCGCCGGCGATGTTAAGTCCAGCGGCCGAGCCGCGACGGGCGATGGAAGGCCCCGCAGCCGAGCTGCACCGAGCGCTGAACCGTCCCGTGGCCGAGCCGTGCCGGGCGATGGAAGGCCCCGCGGCCGAGCCGCACTGAGCGCTAAAACGTCCCGCGGCCGTACCGGGCGATGGAAGGCCCCGCGGCCGAGCCGCACCGGCGATGTTAAGTCCAGCGGCCGAGTCGCGCCGGGCGATGGAAGGCCCCGCAGGCAACGGAAGGCCCCGCGGCCGAGCCACGCCCCGAGGAAGAGACCTAAAAAAAGAAAGGTTTCCCCCACCCCACCCCACCACCCCCCACCCCCCACACATACACAGCCAAAAACAAAAACAAAAACCATCCCAACACCAACACGCAAACAAAAAAGAAAAAAAGACAAACAGACTGCCAGCGAGCTGCAGCCGTTAGGCGCCGCCACACGTGACCAAACTACACCTCACTGTGCAAGCTGTAGTACACCTCACTGTGCAAGCTGTACTATACATATCGCTAGATGTAGCAATTCCTTGCTATTATTAGCACATACTTCGAACAAAGACGTTTCTTATTTCCACTAGTGAGATCATTTGATCCAGATCAATCACACACATTTCTGTGGTTAAAGCTATCCAGGACCTGCACAACAGTTGTAAGTGACTTATTTCCTGCCATTTTGTAGTGGTAATGCACAGAAAGGAAGGAGAAGGCAACATGCAGAGTAGATAAAATCCATGAGCTTACATGCAAAATGTTCAAGGAATTCACATACAATACAATGTGCAGATCCATTACACTTATTGGTAAATGTTCAACTGTTGTCAGCACCACCTTCAAAATATTCTGCTGTTGCTTGACTCTGTTACTCCAACAGTACCTCTGAAACCTCCACCAAGGCACCCCCACCAGCAAGTAACCCCCTCCGGGGTTAATTTCTCACCGCCAGGCCCCAAGTGGTCAGGATGGGGGAACACACATCCAGCCCCCTCACCCTGAACACAGGATCCCCCAGGGTTGCGTCCTTAGCCCCCTACTGTACTCCCTGTACACACATGACTGTGTGGCCAGGTTCAGCTCAAACTCCATCATCAAGTTTGCTGATGACACTGTGGTGGTGGGCCGGATCTCCAACAACGATGAGAAGGCCTACCGGGAGGAGGTGGCTGATCTGGCACTGGTGTCAGGACAACAGCCTCCTCTTGAATATCACAAAAACTAAGGAGCTGATTGTGGACTTTAGAAGGGCTCAACATCCGAGGACGTACACGCCATTGGAAATAAATGGGTCTACTGTGGATAGGGTGAGCAGCTTTAAATACCTGGGAGTCAACACCACAGAGGATCTGACATGGACAACACACATTGCCGCACTGGTGAGCAAGGCAAGGCAGTGCTTTTACCACCTTAGACAGCTGATGAAATTCAGAGTCTCTCTGAGGATCCTTCATTGTTTCTACTCTGGGGCTGTAGAAAGCATCTTGTCTGGGAACATCACAATCTGGTTTGGGAACAGCTCTGCCCAGGACAGGAAGGCTCTGCGGAGAGTAGTGCGTTCAGCTGAACGCACCATGGGAACTACACTCGCCCCCCTGCAGGACCTATACATCAGGAGGTGCAGATCCAGAGCCAGCAACATTATGAGGGACCCCTACCACCCCAGCAATGGACTGTTCCAGCTGCTACGGTCAGGCAAACGCCTCTGCTGTCACGCTGTGAAAACAGAGAGGATGAGCCGGAGTTTCTTCCCACAGGCCATCAGGACTTTTAACTCTCACATCACCAGGGACTAATTTAATTTACGGTATTAATTTATTTTTTGTGTTAAATTTTTTTTTCTATTCTGTTTTGTAGTTTAGCACAATCTGCAGGCATTGCCACTTTCATTTCACTGCACATCTTGTATATGTATGTGACAAATAAACGTGACTTGACTTGACTTGATCTGTCCTCACCTTGATGCAATCATTAAGAAAGCCCTTCAATACCTCGTCTTCCTTAGAAGATTGAAAAGATTCAGTCTGTCGACAAATACTCTCTCGACCTTCTCCAGGTGTATGGTAGAGAGCACATCTCCTGTTGCATCACCGTCTGGTTTGGCAACTCAAACACCCAGGAACGAAGGAGATTATAAAAAGTGGTGAACACCGCCCAATCCATCACGGGCAATGACCTCCCCACCATCGGGGGGATTTATAGGAGACCTCCATCAAAAAAGCAGCCAGCATCATCAAGGACTTACACCACGCTGGCCATGATCTCATTTCACTCCTGCCATCGAGAAAAAGGTACAGGAGCTTGAAAACTATTACGTTCAGGTTCAGGAACAGCTTCTTTTCAACAACCACAAACACCAACTAAAATCTGCAGTTCCTTGACCACGCACCTGATCCAGAAGATTAAGATGCATGGGATTAATGTGTAGGAAGGAACTGCAGATGCTGGTTTAAACTGAAGATAGACACAATGTGCTGGAGTAATACTGACTTGGTCACATGGATTTGGAACTGACTTACTGATAGAAGACAGAGGGTTCTGGTGGAAGGACCATTCAGGATGGAGGTCTGTGATCAGTGGATTTCCGCAGGGATAAATATAAATAACTTGGACGTAAACATAGATGGGTTGGTTCGTAGGTTTGCAGGTGGTACCAAGATTGCTAGGGTGGCAGACTGTGAGGAAGGCTGTCAAGTTGTACAGCTCCAGAAACAGTGGTGCAGTGTAGAGTTGCTGCCTTACAGTGGCAGGGATCTAAGTTCAATACTGACTACGGGGACTGTCTGTACGGAACTTGTACGTTCTTCCTGTGACCGGGTGCTCCAGTTTCCTCTCCCACTCCAGAGATGTGCAGTTTTGTAAGTTAGTTGGCTTCTGTAAACTGTCCCTAGTGTATAGGATAGAACTAGTGTATGGGTGATCATTGGTTGGCACAGACTCGGTTGGCCAAAGAGCCTGCTTCCACGCTGTATCTCTAAATTAAACTAAACTAAAGGGACGAAGAAATGGCAGATGGAATTTAATCCGAGCGAGTGTGAGGTGTTGCAACTTGGGAAGTCTAATAGAAGGGGGAAAGTCACAATTAATGGCATGATCCTTAACACTGTAGAGGGACCTTGGAGTCTCAGTCCATAACTCCCTGAAAGTGGCAACACAGGTAGAGAGAGTGACAAAGAAGGCATGTGCTATGCTTGCTTTCATAGATTGGAGCAGTGAGTACTAGAGTCAGGAAGACAAGATGCATCTTTATAGGACTTTGTTTGGGCGACATTTGCAGTGTTATGTGCAGTTCTGGTCATCCCACTGCAGGAAGGATGTGGAGGCTTTTGAAAGGGTGCAGAGAAAGTTTATCAGAATGATACCTGGATTAGGGGTTATTAGCTTAAGGGAGCGGTTAGACAGATTTAGATTTTTCCTCTGGAATGCTGGGGGTTGCAGGGAGACCTGATAGAGGTATATATAATTATGAGAGGCATAGATAGTATAGACAGGCAGAATCTCTCTCTCAATTTGAGATCAAATACTAGGGGGCACAGGTTTAAGGTGAGTGGGGCAAAGTTTAAAGGAGATGTGCGTGGCAAGTTATTTACATTGAGGATGGTAAGTCCCTGGAACCTGCTTCTGGGGTTGGTGGTTATAGCAGATGCGTTGTAGCAGATGCTATAACAGACATTGTGGGCCGAAGGGCCTGTTCTTGTGCTGTACTGTTCTATGTCCTGGAGTACTGTGTGCAGTTTTGGTCTCCAAATTTGAGGAAGGATATTCCTGCTATTGAGGGCATGCAACGTAGGTTTACTAGGTTAATTCCTTGAATGGCGGGACTGTCATATGCTGAAAGACTGGAGCGACTAGGCTTGTATACACTGGAATTTAGAAGGATGAGAGGAGATCTTATCGAAACGTATAAGATTATTAAGGGGTTGGCCACGTTAGAGGCAGGAAACATGTTCCCAATGTTGGGGGAGTCCAGAACAAGGGGGCCACTGTTTAAGAATAAGGGGTAGGCTATTTAGAACTGAGATGAGGAAAAACTTTTTCAGTCAGACAGTTGTGAATCTGTGGAATTCTCTGCCTCAGAAGGCAGTGGAGGCCAATTCTCTGAATGCATTCAAGAGAGAGCTAGATAGAGCTCTTAAGGATAGCGGAGTCAGGGGGTATGGGGAGAAGGCAGGAACAGGGTACTGATTGAGAATGATCAGCCATGATCACATTGAATGGCGGTGCTGGCTCAAAGGGCCGAATGGCCTCCTCCTGCACCTATTGTCTATTGTCTATTGTCTATTGTCTATGTCCTATGAAAGTTAATTGTATCTATCAGCAATTAAATAACCAATTAGTGTCCTACAATTCCACAGATGATTTTTTGTTACATCAAAGCTTCCAGCAAGTGTTATTAATGTTCAAAAGAAAACTTGTTTATGGTTTACAGCTTCATGTTATGCTATGTTGCTTCACAAACATTACATTTGTTGAAATGAGCAGGAGCAGCCAAATTGCAGACATCAAAGTCTAGCATTGATGAGACAAATGAGGTATTGGCTTGTACTGTTGGATTTGGTGAGTAATTAAAATGTGAATCTTTGCAGTCAGGAACTGACAGAAAAATGATTCGAAATGTTGTATAATGTAGACAAAGTATAACCTGTAAAACGCACACCAGCAATGTCCAATGATCTAATGTGAACACCTTCCTATCATCTGAAACAGCCCATAATGTCATTTCACACCGTTTCATTAAAAAAACCCTTACTATGCAGAAGTTGCAAAGTGAAAGTGGTTGCGGATGCACTCATCAAGGATAATTAATGGACATGATTATTAAAGTTCATTAATTGTCTGAACATGAATTTCTTGGAAAAAAGTACTCATTCATTATCTTTTAAAATGTCTATAGGCAAAACATAATTAGAAATCTGCAGTTTAATTTGTTTCTTTATTTTTGCAATTTAAAACTCCTGTTATTAGCTTAATGAGATGTTCTTTGGAACATGTTAAACATGGCATGAAACAGATCCTCAGGTGTTTTTCTTTTCCTCCTTTCTGGTGCCGATCACACACTCAGCAACAGTGAAAGCAGTGGCATCTTTGTCATTGCCTTTAAAATGAGACTTCATTTAAATGTCATTACCTTGTTATTGTAATCGCTCTCTTTCAATTACTGATACTGCAAGAAGATTGTGATGATCGGCTAATGGCGATATAAACCTTGGTCAGTTCTCAAGATTTGGGTCAATTAATCCATTTGTCTATCTGCATAAAAAATATGAAATCATAAAAACATACAGAGAGAACTAGTGTGTGATATATACTACTTTTGCTAATGTTATGATTGAACTGAGGACAAGTCTGAGTATCGCCCACTATCCACTCAAACAAATTCCTTTTTTTTCAGTGATTGTACAAGCAAAACAATCCATTAAGAATATACAGTCGTGGCTGCCACTGAAAGCCACTGTGATGTCTAGTTTAGTTTAGAGATACAGCACGGAAAGAGGCCCTTCGGCCCATCGAGTCCGTGCCGACCAGCGATCCCTGCACACTACCACTATCCTACACACACTAGGAACAATTTACAATGATACCAAGCCAATTAACCTCCAAACCTGTACGTCCACAGAGTGTGGGAGGAAACCGGCAATCCCAGAGAAAACCCACGCAGGTCAGGGGAGAATGTACAAAGTCCATACAGACAGCACCTGTAATCAGAATCAAACCTGAATCTCTGGCGCTGTAAGGCAGCAACTCTACCGCTGTGCCCATTTGCACTTTTGTTAAAGTCACACAAGGATATCCTCGGTGCTCCCAATAATTCAATGTCCATTTTGAAGTGAATCCAAATTAGTTAAGGTCAATAGTCATCATCAGATTTCCATCTTTTACCATGTTTACCAAATAATATTTCATTAATTCATGAGTGGGTGCCATACAGGAAGGGAAATCTGATGATGACAGGCACAGAGCAGAAATAAAACCCATTTTATTTTAATCTCACAGAAATTGTTCTCTCACTATTTTATATCAATTTTTCAGGCTTAGTGGATGATTGGCTAGGCCAGCATTTATTGGCATTTCTTAATCACTTTGAGAATACAGTGGTAATTCACATACCCAAACTGCTCCAATCTTTCTGGTGCAGGAGTTCGCTCAGTGCTATTGCGAAGGCCTTTCCAGGATAGAGACCCAGCGGGGATGAGGAACCAGAGATAGATTTATGAGTCGGGATTGTTGTGCTATTTGGAGAGGAAGATGCATGTGGTGGTATTCACAGGTAGACACAAAATGCTGGAGTAACTCAGCGGGTCAGGCAGCATCTCTGGAGAGAAGGAATGGGTGACATTTCAGGTCGAGACCCTTCAAGGGTCTTGAGCCGAAACGTCACCCATTCCTTCTCTCCAGAGATGCTGCCTGACCCGCTGAGTTACTCCAGCATTTTGTGTCAACCTTTGATTTTAACCAGCATCTGCAGTTTTTTTCCTACCCTGGTAGTATTCACAGTGACTTGTAGTGCTGTTCATGGATTTGAGATAGGAAGCTAATGTAGCTGAAGAGAATAACAGCAGGGTATTTTGTGATGGGGTGGTTTGGATATCTTGTGTGGTGCCATTCACCTGTAACTCTCTATATTACTCCAGATCATTTCAGAAAAAGCTCGCAATGATGAACATTCAGGGTATTATGCTTCGGGTCCTCACTCTCTCTGTGTTTCTTTTTACACTATCCAAAATCATTCCTATGACAATTTAATGGACACAACCACCCATTTGGCTTGTACGGTTCGTACTTGTTTTCAAGCTTCTTAATGGTGAAGCTGCACTCAAGCCACAAGTGGAGAATATTTCGTCATGGTCAAAGTCTCTCTGCGGATGGTCATTGCCCATTGCCTGGCACATGAGTGGCATGAATGTTCACTGCCATTTATCAGTCTGTGCTTGAACCCTGGCTAAATTGTGCTCCATACAGGCCTGCACTGCTACATTTTTAGAGGACTTGATAGCAGAAGACCTGAGCGCTGGAGTAGGGCCATAGGGAAGGAGGGACTCTGTAAGATATGCTGCTCCCAAGCCCAAAGCTGGGGCCCAAATCTGCTCACAATGTCTGCTCAGCGCTTGTAGCTCTACACCATTGCCCAGCTGGAGAGGGGTGGGGAGAGAAGGCATAGAGAAACATCCCATTCCCACCAGACAGAGGTTCCCTGTAGCTCTGCAACAGCTGGCAAATACATGCCGTCATTCATCCCATCAATCTTTGATGTAAGTAGGATGTTTCTATAATTCGGCTGTTTGTAATCAGGGAATGATCTGTAACTATCAATGCTACTCCAAATAATATCAGAAAAAACTCACAATTATGATCATTCAGGATATTATGCCTCGGGTCCTTGCAAGTTTCTTTTTACTCACAGTCCTGAATCATTCCTATGACAATCTGATGGATGCAACCACCCCATTAGTTTGTACGGTTTGCCTGCCCATTTGTCCATTGTAACAATGCATGATGTCAAGCCATTACCACACCGAAAATCATCCAGGAGAGACGAAACATTTGTTTATCAGCAGTCTCGAACTTGATAACAAATATTTTACCTGAAGTTTACAATTAGCTGGGTTAAATTGGAATTTTAGTCGATACCGATCCAAGCTTGTTGCTGGAGCATTACTAAAAGCATAAAAATCTGGAGATAGTCAACAGGTCCCAGGCAGCATCTGTGGACAGAACAGACATATGAAACATTACATGCCACCTGATCTACTGGGATCCTCAATGTCAGATTTCCATGATTTGCAGAATTTTGATTTTCATTTACTGTTGACGGATTGATACTTTATTATCACATGTCACATGTCACGGTAAAAGTCTTTGTTTTGCATGCCATGCACAAAGTATGCAAAAAGTCACCATGTGTAGGTTACAACATGCCGACAGTTACAAGAGTATTCACTTTGCTCAGTCCGCCTTAACCAACCTGATCTCCTGGTGGCTGAGCACTTCAACTCCCCCTCCCACTCCCAGTCTGACCTTTCTGTCATGGGCCTCCTCCAGTGCCATAGTGAGGCCCACCGGAAATTGGAGGAACAGCACCTCATATTTTGTTTGGGCAGCTTGTAGCCCAGCGGTATGAACATTGACTTCTCCAACTTTAGATAGTTCCTCTGTCCCTCTCTTCCCCTCCTCCTTCCCAGATCTCCCTCTGTCTTCCTGTCCCCACCTATATCCTTCCTTTGTCCCGCCCCCTGACATCAGTCTGAAGAAGGGTCTCGATCCGAAACGTCACCCATTCCTTCTCTCCTGAGATGCTGCCTGACCTGCTGAGTTACTCCAGCATCTTGTGATACCTTTTTGTGGTGCCAGCATTTGCAGTTATTTTCCTAGAGTATTTAATATAGTCCTCATTGTCCCTATGCTCCCCCTCCTCTCCACGCTGTTCTCAGTGCCCCTCCACGCTGGGCCCCTCTGCTCACACCACCCACCCTCCTCCCACATTGGGTCCCTCTTTGTTCTCGACGGCTCTCCCCATACTGGGTCCATCCTTGTTCTGGGTACCTCCCCTACCCTGGGTCCCTCTTTGTTCTCGGCATCCCCCCATCCTCCCCCACACTGGGTCACTCATTGGCTCGACGGCTCTCCCCACATGGGTCCATCTCTGTTCTCGCTGCCCCATCAAGTCTCTTTGTTTTCGGCGGTGCGTCTGGTCTTTGATGGTAATATAACTGAGCGTCTAGGGTGGTGGTTAACATCTCTTTTTTGGAGATCGCCAATGCCTGGCACTAGCCTTGTACAAAAGATGTCTGCGATTTATCAGCCTTTGCCTGAATGTTATTTAGATCTTGCTGTAAACAAGGAAGAATTATTTGTTTTAAGAGGGATTGTATATGGAATTGGACTTTGTGCAAACAACAGCAAGCATTCCATCTTCTGACCTTTTACTACAAGGCCGATCATTGTGGTAGCTGAATACGTTTAGGCCAAGGACACTATCCTAAAGAACCACTGCAGAAATGCTTGGTGGTTGGGATGAGTGACCTTCTCAAAACTCCCCTTTATCATTCCTTGTCCAAGGTATGACTATTCAATGTCGTGTTTTTCCTATGATGCCCATTATCAGGGCTCCTAGATGCACATCCAGTGAACTGCTGCTGTGGATGTCTAGGGCAGTTATTCTCATCTCGTTTTTGGAGTTCAGCTCTTTGATCTCCGCATGAACAAAAGCTGTGATGAGATTTGGAACGACGTGGCCCTGGTGAAACCTGTGCAAGTGCCATCTGAAAGTCTTGTTGTTGCCACCTCCCATTGCATTCCTCAGCATTGAAAGATTTAGATTTAGATTTAGAGATACAGCGCAGAAACAGGCCCTTCGGCCCACCGGGTCCGCGCCGCCCAGCGATCCCCGCACATTAAAACTATCCTACACCCACTAGGGACAATTTTTACATTTGCCCAGCCAATTAACCTACAAACCTGTACGTCTTTGGAGTGTGGGAGGAAACCAAAGATCTCGGAGAAAACCCACGCAGGTCACGGGGAGAACGTACAAACTCCGTACAGTACAGTACCCGTAGTCAGGATCGAACCTGATTCTCCGGCGCTGCATTCGCTGTAAGGCAGCAACTCTACCGCTGCGCCACCGTGCCGCCCAGGTGGGTGGCTGTTTGATCCATAATTAGATCAATGGATTTGATTTGGCTTTTGTGATCAACACCTTGCCAATCTTCCCCAGAATTAGGTCGTAGAAACAAGGAGCTGCAGATATTGGTTTACACATGAGGATACGAAGAGGTAACTCAATGGGTCCAGCAGCATTTCTGAAGAACATGGACACAGAGTGCTGGAGTAACTCAGCGGGTCAGGTAGCATCTCTGGAGAACTTGGACAGGTGGTGTTTCACTGAGTGCTGGAATAACTCAGTGGGTCAGGCAGCATCTCTGGAGAACATGGATAGGTGACGTTTCACAGAGTGCTGGAGTTACTCAGTGGGTCAGGCAGCATCTCTGGAGAACATGGATAGGTGACGTTTCACGCAATGCTGGAGTAACTCAGTGGGTCAGGCAGCATCTCTGGAGAACATGGACACGTGTTTTTTTTGTGTAGGAAAAAAACTGCAGATGCTGGTTTAAATCGAAGGTAGACACAAAATGCTGGAGTAACTCAGCGGATCAGGCAGCATCTCTGGAGATAAGGAATGGGTGACGTTTCAGGTCGAGACCCTTCTTCAGACTTGCAGTCTGGCTGGAGGTCAGTGACTAATGAAGTTCTGCAGGGAACTGTGCTTGATTGTGATACATACTAAGCACTTGGATGTAAATGTAGATGTGTTTATTGGTAAGTTTGCAGACGACACCAAAGGTGGTGTAGTTTCCCCCTGGCTGACCATGGGTGATGCATCCTGGGTGTTGGCTGCTTGCTCCAAACCTCGGCTGTTGATGTGTGGTCGGATGCAAGCCTGGGCGATGTCGTATGAAGGATAGGCTGTTGCCCATGCAGCACGTCCCCCCTCTCCACGTCACTGATCGATCCAAAGGAACAGCAGGGCCGTTACAGTTTGGCACCAGCGTCATCACAGGAGCTGCCAGAACTAGGTTGTAGACAACGACCAACTGCCTCAGGGACTCCGACTCTGGATTATTCTTGAGGTTTACTCCTGGAGCCTTTTCTATGACTGGGAGGTTTTAGATGAATGAATGAATGAATGAATGAATGAATGAATGAATGAATGAATAAATGAATGAATGAATGAATGAATGAATGAATAAGTTTATTGGCCAAGTATGTGCATATACAAGGAATGTGCCTTGGTGCTCCGCTCACAAATGACAACACAAACATACAGTTAACAATTAAGAATGAAGCATAAACCTATCAAAACAATAAGGATACAACATTACGGTCTAAACATGTGGGTGAAAATAAACCGAAGCAAAAAAGAGGCTACAGACTTTGGTTATTGAGTAGAACGATCACTCGTGGAACAAAGCTGTTTTTATGTCTGGCTGTGGCTGCTTTGACAGTCTGGAGTCATCTTCCAGAGGGAAGTGCTTTGTGACCAGGGTGAGAGGGGTCAGAGATGATCTTGCCCGTTTGCTTCAGATCAGAGTGTTCCCTCTCCTAGATGGACTACCTTCCCAGGCTGACGAGCTTCATCTGCCCGAGACTCGTGGGGGTGGGAGCGTCTACCTTCCCAACTATAGCATCTGCCCACTGCAGCCTTCATCCACCTTCCCAGCCACTGTGACGCTCCACTAAAGTCAGCCATCATCCTCCGCCTGTTCCACCGTTGAGGTCTTGGTTGGATTGCTCTTTGTCAGGGACCTCCCCCTCGACCTTACCGCCATGGGTGACCCTACCAGGAGCGTAGCTCCAGACGGCATCGCTCTCAGGATCTCAGGACCACACAAGCTTCTCCACCATGACAAGGTGACAATCCACAGAGAAGTCTGTTAAAGGATAGAGCAGGATATGGAGCAACTACAGAAATGAATGGAAAAATGGCAAATAGAGTTTAATCCTGGCAAGTGTGAGATGCTGGGAGGTTGAATGTAAGGAGAAATATGTAGTTAATGGCAAAACGTTTAACGGCATTGAAGTGCAGCGGAACCTCGGGGCTGTTCGTAGCTCTTGGAAAGTGGCACAATTAGTAGATGGAGTGTAAAGAAGGCATATGTATGCTTGTTTTCTTTGATTGTGGGTACTGAGTAGGAGATGCAGACGAGGTATCCAAGAATGCTGCTTGGATTAGACGATCTCAGCGAAAATATCTTCAGGGGGCTTCAGGGTTCGGTTGCCTCGATCGCCTCGACTCTGCAGTTTTGACTGCCCGACCACAGGTGAAGAAGCAAGAAGAGATAAGAGTTTCTTTATTGCCTTCCATCACAGTGTGGAGGTGCCTGAAGGAGGGTCACTGTGATGGGTGTTTGTGTTGAATTATGTAGTTGTGTGTATTTGTTGCTTTTTTAGTGTTGTGACTGCATGGTAACTACATTTAATTCAAACTTGTTTTGAATGACAAATAAAGAAATTCAATTCAATTCAGTAAGAGTTTGAAAAATACTTGGATTGATTTCACAGCTCATCTAAACTTTGTCCTTCTCACTTTAAAGTTGTGCCCTCTAGTATTTGGTATTTCTATCTTGGGGAAAAAGGTTTTGACTGTCTATCCTATCTATGCCTCTCATAATTTTATACACGTCTTTCAGGTCTTTCCTCAACCTTTCCAGAGGAAATACCCGAGTCTTCTCAGCCTCTCATTGTGACTCATGCCCCACAATCCAGGTGTCATTCTGGTACATGCGCTGCACCCTTTCCAAATCCTCCACACCCTTTCTGTTTTGTGCAGACAGAACTGCGTACAAAACTCCGAATGCGGCCTAACCAAACTCCTATCAAGCTGCATTACGACTTCCTAATCATGATGCACCAATCAGAAAGGGTTTATGGAGCAAGGCCTTGATCCAGTAGAAAGAGGAGCAAAGGCAATTGGAGCCCAGACATGGCTGAACATTTTGGGTCGAGACCCTTCTTCAGACTGAAGGGTCTCGACCCGAAACGTCACCCATTCCTTCTCTCCTGTGATGCTGCCTGACCTGCTGAGTTACTCCAGCATTTTGTGAATAAATACCTTCGATTTGTACCAGCATCTGCAGTTATTTTCTTACATCCCATAAATACTCTGATCACCAGCAAATTAAACATCGGCAGCATGAATATTGATTTCTCTAACTACAACTTTCCCCCTCTCTCCGTCCCTCCCCCAACCCCAGTTCTCCGACTAGTTTCACCGTCCTCCTGATTAATGTTACTGTTTGCATGCCTCGTTGTCACCTTCCCCTCAGCCAACAATGAGCCATTCTACTTTTCCTTGATCATCGTCTGCTTTGATCTGTGGTTTTCACACCTTACATTCTCTTTGTACCCTTCTATATCTCCAGTTTCCCTCTCCACTGACTCCCAGTCTGAAGAAGTGTCTCAACCCCAAATGTCACCCATTCCTTCTCTCCAGAGATGCTGCCTGTCCTGCTGAGTTACTCCAGCATTTTGTGTCTATCTTCGGTGCATTCTGGAGCTGGAAACCGTTCCAGGGACTAGTAGGTAGCCCAGCTTGGGAGTTGACAAGCACTAACATATTCTTATTCATATATTCTTACATTTTCTTATATTCTTAAGAATTTATATCTTATATTCTTATATAGCATACATATAAAATTCTTAAAGGATTAGACAGGCTAGATGCAGAAAATGTTTTCCCGATGTTGGGGGAGTCCAGAACCAGGGGTCACAGTTTAAGAATACGGGGGAGGCCATTTAGGACTGAGATGAGGAAAACCCTTTTCACCCAGACAGTTGTGAATCTGTGGAATTCTCTGCCACAGAAGGCAGTGGAGGCCAATTCACTGGATGTTTTCAAGAGAGAGTTAGATTTAGCTCTGAGGGGTAAAGGAATTAAAGGCATTGGGGCAAAAGCAGGGGTACTGATTCTGGATGATCAGCCATGGTCATATTGAATGGCAGTGCTGGCTTGAAGGGCAGAATGGCCTACTCCTGCACCTATTTTCTATGTTTCTGTTCCTATTTGCCCCCAAAATAGGATTTTTTGTCCATCTGTACGGAGTTTGTACGTTCTCCCCGTGACCTGCGTGGGTTTTCTCCGAGATCTTCGGTTTCCTTCCACATTCCAAAGACGTATAGGTTAATTGGCTGGGCAAATGTAAAAATTGGCCCTAGTGGCTGTAGGATAGTGTTAATGTGCGGGGATCGCTGGGCGGCGCGGACCCGGTGGGCCGAAGGGCCTGTTTCTGCGCTGTATCTCTAAATTTAAATCTAAATCTAAAACCTTTGTACTGCATTTCTCATCAACATAACACGTGTTCCAGATCCTGATCCAACTTTAACTTTGGACAAGATCCAGGTGCTGATTCTCCAGTGTAGCTCTGGCAGTCAGTCTGTGCCACCATCAGATTCCAGCAATAAAATGAAGTATGGAATGATCCTTTTGAATTTGGTGAAGAATTCGAGCTTCTGTCTGGTAACAATTGTGGCCGAGCTTGTTCTCCTTTGCAGTTTCTATTTCTGTCAGAGATAGTGTAACTACAACAACTTGTGTGAAATATGAAAGCCACAGCGAATCCTGGAAATCGAAATTAAAACTGATAAATGCTGGAAATGAACTATGGTTGGAACAGCTCTGATGATAGGCCATTGACCTCAACAATATATTTGGTTTCCCTCTGTCTATGGAAGCCACGTGACCTCATGGGGAGTTCCAGCTTCTGTCATAACCATTTCCGCACATGCACATTTATCATGTTATCATATCATATCATATATATACAGCCGGAAACAGGCCTTTTCGGCCCACCAAGTCTGTGCCGCCCAGTAATCCCCGTACACTAACACTATCCTACACCCACTAGGGACAATTTTTACATTTACCCAGCCAATTAACCTACATACCTGTACGTCTTTGGAGTGTGGGAGGAAACCGAAGATCTCGGAGAAAACCCACGCAGGTCACGGGGAGAACGTACAAACTCCTTACAGTGCAGCACCCGTAGTCAGGATCGAACCTGAGTCTCCGGCGCTGCATTCGCTGTAAAGCAGCAACTCTACCGCTGCGCTACCGTGCCGCCCTATGTTCCCATGCAGTTTGACTGATTTGACAGTATGGCAGATCTCTCTCAGCAGAAATGAATTTGGTGCCTTTCTTTACTTTTGCATTTGTAGTCCAGGCACATACGCAAATCACAAATTCTTACAGAGCAGAATGAGGCCATCTTTTCCATCATACCTGTGTCAACTCTTTCAAAGAGGTATCTAATTGAAGATAGGGTCTGAAGAAGGGTCGCGACCTGAAATGTCACCCATTCCTTCTCTCCAGAGATGCTGCCTGTCCTGCTGAGTTACTCCAGCTTTTTGTGTCTATCTTTGGTTTCAACCAGCATCTGCAGTTCCTTCCTACACAGGTATCTAATTAGCTTGGCATATCTGATTTAATTTCACCGTAGCTTGTAACTTCATTCATTTCCCTCTTCTTTTAAAGATGACTAATTTAGTTGATTCTACCATCATTACAGGTAACTCATCCTAAATCATTACTTACTAATATCTATTTTTCCTTCAAATTATTTTCTGTTCCTATATTAGTTATCTCAATCCTGCACCCTCTGATCACGGACTGTTCTGTTCTATCTGGCACTATCAATAGATTCTATCTGATTGAAATCGTTCATCTCTATTGCCATTTCCTTACATCACCTCTGCCCCACACCACATCAAGACTGACATGCTTCTTGAGGTATGGTACTCAGTATTGTCCATAATGCTAATGCTGTGACCTAATCTGGTTTAACCATAGTTCCTAGCTTTTGTACGCTTAAAGGGGCTTAAAAGGGCTAAACTGGTCAGTTCACAAGAAAGGGCACAGAATTGCAATGCACAGTTATAGACAATAGACAATATTGGAGTAGGAGTAGGCCATTCGGCCCTTCGCGCCAGCACAGCTATTCACTGTGATCATAGCTGATCATGCACAATCAGTACCCCGTTCCTGCCTTCTCCCCATTTCCCTTGGTTCTGCTATCTTTAAGAGCTCTATCTAACTCTCTCTTGAAAGCATCCAGAGAATTGGCCTCCACTGCCTTCTGAGGCAGAGAATTCCACAGATTCACAACTCTCTGGGTGAAAAAGTTCTTCCTCATCTCCATTCTAAATGGCCTACCCCTTATTCTTAAACTATGGCCCCTGGTTAATCGTTGCTCACGTTTTTCATGCAGATTGCACATCAAACTGGGTTTAAGTTTAGGTTTAGATTATTATTGTCAAATATACCAAAGTACAATGAGAAGCTTTATTTACATATAACATATAACATATAACAACTACAGCATGGAAACAGGCCTGTCCGGCCCTACCAGTCCACGCCGACCATTTTCCCTGACCTAGTCTCATCTACCTGCACTCAGACCATAACCCTCTAATCCCCTCCTATCCATATACCTATCCAATTTACTCTTAAATAATAAAATCGAGCCAGCCTCCACCACTTCCACCGGAAGCCCATTCCATACAGCCACCACCCTCTGAGTAAAGAAGTTCCCCCTCATGTTACCCCTAAACCTTTGTCCCTCAATTCTGAAGCTATGTCCCCTTGTTGGAATCTTCCCCACTCTCAAAGGGAAAAGCCTACCCACGTCAACTCTGTCCGTCCCTCTCAAAATTTTAAAAACCTCTATCAAGTCCCCCCTCAACCTTCTACGCTCCAAAGAATAAAGACCCAACCTGTTCAACCTCTCTCTGTAGCCTAAGTGCTGAAACCCAGGCAACATTCTAGTAAATCTCCTCTGTACCCTCTCCATTTTGTCGACATCCTTCCTATAATTTGGCGACCAGAACTGCACACCATACTCCAGATTCGGCCTCACCAATGCCCTGTACAATTTTAACATTACATCCCAACTTCTATACTCGATGCTTTGATTTATAAAGGCAAGCATACCAAACGCCTTCTTCACCACCCTATCCACATGAGATTCCACCTTCAGGGAACAATGCACAGTTATTCCCAGATCCCTCTGTTCCACTGCATTCCTCAATTCCCTACCATTTACCCTGTACGTCCTATTTTGATTTGTCCTACCAAAATGCAGCACCTCACACTTATCAGCATTAAACTCCATCTGCCATCTTTCAGCCCACCCTTCCAAAAGGCCCAAGTCTCTCTGTAGACTTTGAAAATCTACCTCACTATCAACTACTCCACCTATCTTAGTATCATCTGCATATTTACTAATCCAATTTGCCACACCATCATCCAGATCATTAATGTAAATGACAAACAACAGTGGACCCAACACAGATCCTTGGGGTACTCCACTAGACACTGGCCTCCAACCTGACATACAATTGTCAACCGTTACCCTCTGGTATCTCCCATTCAGCCATTGTTGAATCCATCTTGTAACCTCACTATTAATACCCAACGATTTAACCTTCTTAATCAACCTTCCATGTGGAACCCTGTCAAATGCCTTACATGATTGTTGATTGTTGCCAACATAAATGGCACTGTCTGTCAACTAAGATGGGTAGCTAACGCCACATAAAGCTGGTCTGTCCTCTTTAAAACCATGTGATATCACTCCAAACCAACCCACACAAATGTGTAGGAAGGAACTGCAGATACTGGTTTAAACCGAAGATAGACACAAAAAGCTGGAGTCATTCAGCCGGTCAGTCAGCATCTCTGGGGAGAAGGAATGGGTGACGTTTCGGGTCAAGACCGTTCTTCAGACTCCAGCATTTTGTGTCTATCTTCCGCACAACATAAAGCTGGTCTGAACTCCTTCAAATGGAATGAATATATGAAAAAAAATGCAGATGCTGAAAATTTGAAAGGAAATAGAAAATCTTGGGGAAACTCAGCAGGTCAGGCAGCATCAGTGGAATGAGAAACAGTTAACATTTTGGGTCTTCTAATTCACTGCCATTTCTGTTCAGGAATGGCAACTTCGAAAATGTTCTCTGCTATAGTTCTGACAAAAGATCGCAGATCCAAAATATAGCCTGCTCCTTCTTCCATAGATGCTGCCTGACGTGCTGAGTTTACCAGGATTTTCTGGTTCTTGATCCTTAAGATTTGTCCAACATGGGAAAACAACTGCTTCTTTATTTTCTGGAGGTATGAAAATGTCCTGCTCTAGTGGACCACGAAGCACTACAAAGATGTTGGGAGGATTTAACAGTAGTTAATGTTAGACATTAGTCACTAAGGACATAGGCAGAACATGGTAAGAAGGATCTGGACCTGAAACGTCACCTATCCATTTTCTCCAGAGATGCTGCCTGATCTGCAGAGTTATTCTCACATTTTGTGTCGATCTATGGGCTGCAATGATGCATAGATATCTATAATGCATCCAACTGTGTGCAAATACAAAGAATTTCATTGCACTAGCGAGGTGCAAGTGATAATACAGTATCAACATAAGATCAATGACTTCATTCACACTGTCTAACCATCATGGTTAAGTCACCTTTAAATGTTTAGCAGTGTTGTAGGTGTTATCCATGTTATTTAGTCTGCGTACACATTCAACCACGAGAAGCATATCACCCAAACCCTTCACCCCCCTCTCACCTTCAGGACACTGGCAGCAGAAGCAACAAAACAAAAGGGACTGACACTGTGGTATGACATTTTGTCAACAGAATAATTATGTTCATTTATTCAACTTGGATCCCACTTTGATAACTTCCTACAAAGCCAAGTTGGGAGGCACATTCTACATTTTGATACACTGAGTGGAAGGGCAGGAGGAAGGGAAGCCCAGGTGACCGATCCTGACATTATTGTAGATCATGCCGATGAATATTTGAAATGGGGTGGCATGTAGTTGAAGGCTGATCAATATGCACGATGAAAGAATTATGACATTGGAAAGCCAGAGGCATCAGACTTGCACAGTACCTTACTCAGAGATTGGAACTCACTTTCCAATATGGAAGTGCAGGAAGGAACTGCAGAGGCCGGGATACACACAAAAAGCTGGAGTAACTCAGCGGGACAGGCAGCATGTCTGGATAGAAGGAATGGGTGAGGTTTTGGGCTGAAGAAAGGTCTTGAAGCAAAATGTCACCCATCCCTTCTCTCCAGAGAAGGTGCCTGTCCCGCTGAGTTACTCCAGCATTTTGTGTCTATCTCCAACATGGAAGTAGTGACTAACTCTTCAAGCTTCTTCCTTTCCTTCTTTTTGTTCATGGACCTTGGATCTTGAGGATAACTTGCTTCCTCAGCGGTTTTGTGAGTTGTGATGTGGACAGATGTTGAGACGATGTGCTCTTTGTGCTGCATGTGCAAGGATTGTGTGTGCACCCAATCCTCAGTGTTCTCCTACTCCACCTTGATTTTTTTAGATTTAGATTTAGAGATACAGCGGAAACAGGCCCTTCGGCCCACTGAGTCCGCGCTGCCCAGCGATCCTCGCACATTAACACTATCCTACACACACTAGGGACAATTTTATTTTTTTTAACATTTGCCCAGCCAATTAACCTACATACCTGTAAGCCTTTGGAGCGTGGGAGGAAACCGAAGATCTTGGAGAAAACCCACGCAGGTCACGGGAAGAACGTACAAACTCTGTAGTCAG
This sequence comes from Rhinoraja longicauda, assembly GCF_053455715.1. Taxonomy (NCBI): domain Eukaryota; kingdom Metazoa; phylum Chordata; class Chondrichthyes; order Rajiformes; family Arhynchobatidae; genus Rhinoraja; species Rhinoraja longicauda. The sequence continues at coordinate 39,631,094 of NC_135972.1, forward strand.
AATCGAACCTGAGTCCCCAGCGCTTCATAGGCCAGGGATTCCCAGAAGTCAGTCAGATGTTGACTTATACAAGGAAGGCTTTGTGAGGCAGCAGCCAGGATGTTCTAACCACTCCATAAGGCACAAGTCTGTTCTTTGTCAGGGAGACAGATTATCTAATCTTATTGCACCCATACCATCAATGCCCTTACATTTTCCAGACAACAAATATGGCATTGTGCCTAGTTGTACCCCAGACCTGTTCATGATCACCATTATTCTTACTGCTTCACAATTTAGCACAACATCTAGATCAACATTTTTCTTAGGAAAAAAACCTGCAGATGCTGGTCTAAATCGAAGATGGACACAAAATGCTGGAGTAACTCAGCAGGTTTGGCAGCATCTCTGGAGAGAAGGAATGGGTGATGTTTCAGGTCGAGACCCTTCTTCAGACTGATGTCAGGGACAAAGATAGAATGTAGTCGGAGACACGAAGACTAGCGGGAGAACTGGGAAGGGAGAGGGGATAGAGAGGGGAAACAGGGACTATCTGAAGTTAGATGCTGTGTTGAAACGTGGTCGTAGAGTTCTGGGTTAAGATGTGGTCATAGAGTTCTGGGTTAAAACTTCAGATAGTTCCTGCTTTCCCTCTCTATCCCCTCCCCTTTCCCAGTTCTCCCACTAGTCTTCCTATCTCCGACTACATTTAATCTTTGTCCCGCCCCCTCCCCTGACATCAGTCTGAAGAAGGGTCTCGACCCAAAACGTCACCCATTCCTTCTCTTCAGAGATGCTGCCTGACCCGCTGAGTTACTCCAGCATTTTGTGTCTACCTTCAAAGTTTTTCTTTTAAAGCTTGAATGTGTGGTTCAGTCTTCTCCTGCTAATGACATGTCTTCCAAGTGACATTTCTACTTGCAACCTCACTGCAAGCAATAATCACTGCCGCTGGTTCACTGTGGCATATTCATAGGTGATTGCGTCTGGCATTTGCTCACCAAAGCCTCTCTTTCTCTCTGCCTTCTGAAGAAACCTATCATTTGGGCAGGGGGGAGGGTGGTGCAGTGTATGTTCAAAACTCATGCAATCTTCTTCTTTCGTATATCAACTGCAACAATCAAAAGTGGCAATTGGTGCGTCAGAGTACCGTAGTTGACGCTTGGCTGCAAATGTTGCCAGTTCCGTAGAACTACCCAGGGTGGACGATGAGGACTTAAAGCAGCTCCCACCCCACTCATGCAATTAATGAAAATCTACCAGTCCACGTAAATTTGGGCAACTTTGTTAATCATTTCAGTCAATCAATAGTCAATTTATTTGTCACATACACATAAATGTGCAGTGAAATGAAAAATTACCCGCAGTTCAACAATAAGACCAATAAGAATAATCAATAAAAATGCAATAACACACATTCAATAATCATAAATCAACACCAAACAAAAGAAACATCCATCACAGTGAGTCTCCTCCAGTCACCTCCTCACTGTGATGGAAGGCCAGAGATGTAATTGAATAAAAAATTACAGATTAAAGTAAACTCAATGGTAAAACCATTATCAAAACTGACATTTCTAAATGTTTGCATTTTAGAGTAGGTTAAACATTTGAACTGCGTGCACCTATTTGGGGACTACGTTTATATTTTTACCTTATATTTTCGTTTGGCTGTTGTCAACTCAGGAAATGCTTGAAGCATAAAATCACAGGCTACAATTGCATTAAATTCAATTATTTCCACTGACGTATCTTATATCTGTGTCATGAAGTACTTCAGTATTCTGTTAGCCAGACTGGCCCTCATCATGAGGTTTATGTGGAATCAGTATCTGATTTGAAAATATTTTTCACACTGCTGGTTCATTGTTGGACCACAAACCCAAATTCTAAAACATGTTTCCCAAATTCCATACCCTGGGCAATGAATTTGTCTCAGTTAAACACTGACAAGCAAACTGTTTGTGATCAAGGACTTCTAATTTAGAAGCTGCACATTTTGAAGTATACGTTCCCTTCACACAGTTGAACAACTACTTTCATCAGTAGGTTTTAAACTGTCGAGGTCCCATCTATTTCTTAATTTATTAATGCTACACAGTATGGCTAGACCCAAGTTTACTCATTTTAAAATTAATAGTGTTGAAAGTAAAGTTATCCAAGAATTTTGATCAACAAATACCATGTACAATTCCTTGTAGGCGCAAATCACATTCATACCTGGCACCAACATAGGTGAAAACCAGAGTTGCTGTGTTAATCTACAATTATGGATTCAAATGGGAATGTACAATTAATACTGGGCCTTCATCTCTTGCTTTTATTAGGCCCCGAAGATATCAGAGACAATAGAAGGTATTTATTCACAAAATGCTGGAGTAACTCAGCAGGTCAGGCAGCACCTCAGGAGAGAAGGAATGGGTGACGTTTCGGGTCGAGACCCTTCTTCAGACTGAGACAATAGTATGTTCTCGGCAGCTAGTTTAGGGGTGGTATGCTTTCACAGGTCACATTAAATGACCACAGCTTTATACCATGAGGTGTCTGCATGATAAACATTGGGCAGGACATTCGTGTCCGAGTGCAAATCTGGGCTTTCCACCCAGGAAAGAAGGTACCAGGAGGACAATGAATGAAATATATGATAATCTGGAATATTACTTTTAAGCACATGTTCAGGACAAGTGGGGGTCATGTTTGTACTACTGAGAGACAACCAAAGAATTTTTGTTTGGGATTTGATCAGCATGGTCACAATGGACTTCCTTACTAACAAAATCTTGAGAAATCTCTGAGCAAATGCAGCTGGGAGCGAGAGTTCACAGAGGGGGAATTGTGCTCATGCCAGATGGATGAATTTAGATTAATCAAACATCTCCCAGTGCCTGGGTGAAATGATGAACTTGCTGTTGGCTTATTATTGTCATGTGGACCAAAATATAGTGAAAAGCTCTGTTTGCTATCCACACAAATCATACTACGCATGGAGTTTAGAAGGATGAGAGGGGATCTTATAGAAACATATAAAATTATAAAAGGACTGGACAAGCTAGATACAGGAAAAATGTTCCCAATGTTGGGTGAGTCTAGAACCAGGGGCCACAGTCTTAGAATAAAGGGGAGGCCATTTAAAACTGAGGTGAGAAGGAACTTTTTCACCCAGAGAGTTGTGAATGTGTGGAATTCTCTGCCACAGAGGGCAGTGGAGGCCAAATCACTGGATGGATTTAAGAGAGAGTTGGATAGAGCTCTAGGGGCTAGTGGAATCAAGGGATATGGGGAGAAGGCTGCACTCCCTCAACAGCAAGAATGTCCTTCCTCAAATTTGGAGACCAAAACTGCACACAATACTCTTGGTGTAGTCTCACTAGGGCCCTGTACAACTGCAGAAGGACCTCTTTGCTTCTATACTCGACTCCTCTTGTTATGAAGCCTTCTTCACTGCCTGCTGTACCTGCATGCTTACTTTCAGTGACTGATGAACAAGGACACCCAGATCTCGTTGTATTTCCCCTTTTCCTAACTTAGGCCTGCACTTCATCCTCCAGCACCTAGATCGTTAGGGGACTGATGCAAGAATTCTGTTTGTGGACTTTAGCTCTGCATTGAACACCATTGTGCCAGAGCTACTACACTCCAAACTCTCCCAGTTGACTGTGCCTGAACCCCTCTGTCAATGGATCATCAACTTCCTGACAGACAGGAAGCAGCATGTGAGGCTGGGAAAGCACATCTCAGACCCACAGACCCTCAGCATAGGAGCACCGCAAGGCTGCGTACTCTCCCCTCTCCTTTACTCTCTCTACACCAACGACTGCACCTCCACAGACTCATCTGTCAAGCTTCTCAAGTTTGCGGACGACACTACCCTGATTGGACTGATCCAGGATGGGGAGGAATCTGCCTACAGACAGGAAGTGACACAGCTGGCGTCCTGGTGCCATCGCAACAACCCGGAGCTCAATGCTCTTAAGACAGTGGAATTGATTGTAGACTTTAGGAGAGCTCCCCCTCCCCTCCCCCCACTCACCGTCAACAACACCACAGTCACATCTGTGGATTCATTTAAGTTCCTTGGAACCATCATCTCCAGGGACCTTAAATGGGAGGCCACCATCGACTCCACAGTCAAAAAGGCCCAACAGAGGATGTACTTCCTGCAGCAGCTGAGAAAACACAATCTGCCACAAGCAATGATGGTCCAGTCTTAGACTGCCATCGTAGAGTCTGTCCTCACCTTCTCCATCAAGGTCTGGTTTGGCTCAGCCACCAAGCCCGACATCCGGAGGCTGCATTTATTTATTTTTAATTGTTTACTGTATATTGTGTTGTTACTTGCGAGCAAAGCACCAAGGCACATTCCTTGCATACATGGTTAATAAAATTTATTCATTTCAATTCAATTCAATTTAATCAGGATCTTCCACTGTAGAGATGTTATGTTAAGAAACCTGATAGAAAACCAAAGCCAGCATCTTTACAAAACAGATAATAATGTAGGGAGAAAGGGAAATGTTTCTGTTCAGTCGAGTGGCACCTGTTCAAAACAGTAATGAGCATGTCTACAGATTAACACTGGCTCCCTCTGGTTTCCAAAGACATAGTTTACTCAAAACAAAAACAGCTCCACACTGTGGTCAGTGAAAGTAGAGATCGCAGGCATATCTGCTAAATTGGTTGAAAGGCTTTGCTAGCCAGAGGGCATGAAGGTATTGTTCATGAATGCATGTCCTCACCCTGAACAACTTCTCTTTTGACTTCCCTCACTTACGTCCAAGTTAAACCCCAATCATCTTCCCTCGACTCACACTCTCATCTGCCGAGTGAAACTTGTCCTAACCCTCAACAACTTCTCTTTTGACACCCCTCACTATCCTCAAGTTAAAGCCCAATCAGTTTACCTCTACCCACACTCTCTTCCACCAGGCTGAACGTCCTCACCCTCAACAACTTCTCTTTAGACTCCTCTTACTTTCTGGTCGTTAAAAGGTGTAGTCATGGGCACTCGCATGGGCCCCACCTATGTCTGCCTTTTTGTTAGTCACATCAAACAATCCTTGTTGCAAATATATACTGGCACCATCCCCCAATCTTTCCCTGCTCCATTGACAATGCAACAGGGCCGCCTCCTACACCCATGCAAACTTATTGATTTCATCAACTTTTCACGAACATCCACCCTGCCCTCAAATTCACACGGACTATCTCTGATTCCTCTCTCCCTTTTCTTGATCTCTGCCTCCATAACTGGCGATAGCCTGATGCTTACTACAGACCCATGGACTCGCACAGTTATCTGCACTACACCTCCTCCCACCCTACTGCTTGCAAAGAGGCTATTCCCTACTCTCATTTCTCCATCTCTGCTCTCAAGCCTGCTCTCAAGATGATCTCTTACCTTGCCGGAGATGCGATTGTTTTCCGGATCGTATCTCCGGTCGCTCTGCGGCCTAACATCGTGGAGCTGGCGGCCTTGCTCGAGACTGACTTTGAGCCCCACCACGGGGCCGTGGACTTACCATCGGAGCCTGCGATCTCTTGCCTGGGATCGACGATCGACGCTCTAACCGCGGCCTGTGGATTTCACCATTGAGGAGCTCACAGTCTCGGGTAGAGGCTGATGTCGGGAAGCTCCAAAGTTGCAGACGGTTCGACCAGCCCTGACCCAGGGTCTGATCGCCCGGCGCGGGGGAGCTGAGACTCCCCCCAATGCGGGAGCTTGATCGCCCCGACACGGAGGGCCCGACCGCCAGCTACAGGAGCCAAGATCATCCCGTCAACGGAAGGCTCGAGGCCCCCGACCGTGAGGGAACAAAGAAGGGTTGAACTTTTTTACACCTTCCATCACAGTGAGGAATGTGAAGGAGTCTCTGTGGTGGATGTTCATGTTAAAATGGATTTTATTTGTTTTGTTGCTTTTTCTTGGTAGGACTGTATTGTAAATCAAATTCCTCGAATGTTGCAAAACATACTTGGCTAATAAAGTATGGTTATGATTATGATGTTTATGATTATGAAGATGAGGCTTTCTATTTCCGGGCATTTATTTTATCTTCAGGAAGTTATATTATAGAGCTGTGGAAAACAAACTCTGAACAATATCGTAAAAAGGCACAAAGTGCTGGGGTCACACAACGGGTCAGGCTGCATCTCAAGAGACCATAAATAGGCAAAGTTTCAGGTTGGGACCCTTCTTCAGACTGATTGTGTTGGGGAGGGAGAAGGTTGAGAGAGAACTGGTGACAGGAAAAAGTCTGGCAAGTGATAGGTGGTTAGAGGTGAGGGAGGAGGGAGGGGGGGATTGATTGGCAGATGGTTGGACAAAGCCTGACCCTCTTTCTTTAGTAAATGTAGTCCCCCCCCCGATGCCAGAGATGGATCTCTCACTGTGCCTCCTCTGCATCCTGTAGTTCTGCTTTCGATTCCTCTTCCTCAGACGGAACAAGGATAGAGCTCCTCTGTTTTTTCTCTGTCATCCCACCAGCCTCCGCATCCAACACATCATTCACTGACATTTCTGCCACCATCAATCTGTTCCCACCACCAGTCTTACTATCTCCTCCCTTAACTCCCTCACTAACTCCCCTTCGATCGACATCTTATCTCCTTATTTCATACTTTTTGTCTTTTCATCTCTCTCATTTGTTCAACAATCTGCCAATCAATCCCCCCCTTCCCCCCTCACCTCTATCCACCTATCACTTGCCAGACTTTCACCAGTTCTCTCTCAACCTTCTCCCTCCCTAACACAATCAGTCTGATGAAGGGTCCCAACCTGAAACTTTGTCTATTTATGGTCTCTTTAGATGCAGCCTGACCCGTTGTGTGACCCCAGCACTTTGTGCCTTTTTACGGTATTGTTCAGAGTTTGTTTTCCACAGCTCCATAATATAACTTCCTGAAGATAAAATAATATCAATTATTTTCATCAATAAAACTATCAAAACTTTTACTTGTTTTTTATACACTCATTTCAAATGTTGGAACCAGTTATCTCAAAATATCCCAAACTAAATTTACAACGGTGGATGGTGGATACAGTTACATTTGAAAATAGTTCCAGAATATTGACATTCCCAAAATAATACATTCACAATAGGCAGTTGTTAATCTTGTTCAAGGTGTTAAATAGTAATAACACCTTGCAAAAGGCTGGTAATGAGGAAAAAGGACTTGTTTCCTTTAGTTTAGAGATGCAACATGGAAACAAGCCCTTTGGCCCTCTGATTCCATGCCGACCAGTGATCACCGACACTAGTTCTATCCTACACACTAGGGCCAATTTACAGAAGCCAATTAACCTACAAACCTGCTCGTCTTTGGAATGGAACCAGAGCACCCGGAGAAAACCCACATGGTCAAAGGGAGAAGGTACAAACGCTGTAGAGACAGCATCCATAGTCACGATCCAACCTGCCTCTCTGGCACTGTTAGGCAGCAACTCTACCACTGCACCATTGTGTCATCCCTTGTTATTCTTGTCCTATAATTAATAAAGGATAAGATTTCACAACCTTATTCAAATTTGTCTCAATGCAGGAATTTTGTGTCTACATGCCTTTCTTAAACCTAAATCACTAGCAGTATCACATCAACATTGTGGCATTAGGTCATACTTGACTTCCCCCTTTGTGACGATCAGAACGGGGAGTGGAGCAGCTTCCTCCCATCATTTCAAGGTTACGCTATCCGGGCCAGCCCTGTGGTAGCAACCAACTTGAATGACGTGATAAACCTGGATAACATGTCTACACGTTTAAGGAGTACTGTTCATGGAACTGCTATTGAGGGCGTGCAGCGTAGGTTTACTAGGTTAATTCCCGGAATGGCGGGACTGTCATATGTTGAAAGACTGGAGCGACTAGGTTTGTATACACTGGAATTTAGAAGGATGAGAGGGGATCTTATCGAAACGTATAAGATTATTAAGGGGTTGGACACATTAGAGGCAGGAAACATGTTCCCAATGTTGGGGGAGTCCAGAACCAGGGGCCACAGTTTAAGAATAAGGGGTAGGCCATTTAGAACGGAGATGAGGAAAAACTTTTTTAGTCAGAGAGTTGTGAATCTGTGGAATTCTCTGCCTCAGGGGGCAGTGGAGGCCAATTCTCTGAATACATTCAAGAGAGAGCTAGATAGAGCTCTTAAGGATAGAGGAGTCAGGGGGTATGGGGAGAAAGCAGGAACGGGGTACTGATTGAGAATGATCAGCCATGATCACATTGAATGGCGGTGCTGGCTCGAAGGGCCGAATGGCCTTCTCCTGCACCTATTGTCTATTGTCTATTGTCTATTGTCTATTGAAAGCATTACTTTGGATTAATAGTTGGGGAATCTGAAAGGTTTGGTCCTCACGGCAACCCTCCCTTGAAGCTAACTCTTACCTCTTTGCTGATTTTTACATTCCAAAATAGTTTCAGCAACTACTTGGTGCAGGGAAATGAAATCATTTTTAAGCCCCGTATTGGAATTGAATATCTTAATGAATTATTGTTATTGTTACAGCATCTTATTACTTTAGTTTTTAATTTAGTTTAGAGATGCAGCGTGGAAACAGGCCCTTCGGCCCACTGAGTCCGCACACTTACACTATCCTACACACACTAGGGACAATTTGCATTTACCAAGCCAATTAGCCTACAAACCTGTACATCTTTGGAATATGGGAGTAAACCAAAGATCTCGGAGAAAACCCACACAGGTCACAGGGACAAACTCCGTACAGACAAGCACCCATAGTCAGGATCAAACCCGGGTCTCCGTTGCTGTAAGGCAGTAGCCTCCATACTGCCCAATTCTCTTACATGTCCTTCTCTTACATTAGAGTTTGCTCTGCAAACTGCTATCTACAGAAGTTCTCTGACCACTCTGCCATCGTCGGCCTCATCACAGGCGACGAGGACAGGGCGTACAGAGAACTGATCAAGGAGTTTGTGGACTGGTGCTAGCGGAACCGCCTCCGGATCAACGCGGGGAAAACCAGGGAGATGGTGGTAGATTTCCGCAGGCGCAGCCAAGTCCCCCCGACACCGGTGAACATCCAGGGAATGGACATCGAGAGGGTGGACTCTTATAAGTACCTGGGTGTCCACCTCAACAATAAATTGGACTGGACCGAAAACACCAATGCGCTATACAGAAAGGGCCAGAGCAGACTTTATCTGCTGAGGAGACTCAGGTCCTTTAGAGTGCAGGGGGCACTCATAAGGATCTTCTACAACACGGTGGTTGCATCGGCCATCTTCTATGGAGTGGTCTGCTGGAGCAGCAGCATCTCAGCGGTAGTGGGGAAGAGACTTGACAAGCTAATCAGGAAGGCCAGCTCTGTCCTGGGTTGCCCCCTCGACTCAGTGCAGGTGGTGGGAGAGAGGAGGATGATGGCAAAGCTAAAATCGCTGCTGGACACCGACTCCCACCCCATGCAGGACACTATCACTGCACTGAGTAGCTCCTTCAGTGACAGACTCCTTCACCCCAAGTGTGTGAAGGAGAGATATAGGAGGTCCTTCCTTCCCGCTGCCGTGAGACTGCACAACCAGCACTGCTCCCAGCAGACGAGTCAACAGTAACAGTTAAGGAATACACAGTAAACTGATAACAATTTATTCTTGTCTTTACTTTCATTTATAATGAATGATCTCTTGCTATCCACTTTGCTGCTGTAACACTGTAAATTTGCCCGGTGTGGGACAAATAAAGGAATATATTATTATTATTATTACATATTATGGTTCAAGAGTTCAAAACCACTAAAGGCAGGAGTGAAGTCAAGAGATCGCAAATGTTCTTTGTGGTTTTGTTGTTCAATGGCTGAGAGTCAGTCACTTGCTGTTGCTGGGATGGAGATTTCTCTTTATTTTTTGTGTGTCTGGAACCCATGTGTCTATTTCAAGGCCAATTAGCAGATATACAACCTCTAGGTGCAGGCTATTTGGGAGACATCAATATTCCTCCTTCCTTGGTTCAATCAGGTCCCAACCTAGGTCTGAAGTTTGGTAAACTCCGTAACGTAAGGCACATTTAATCTCTAAAAGGTGCAAGTTGATCGCAGCAGGACTGGGGAGAATTGAAGTCATGCAGCAGTGATGGTGACGAGGTTAAGAAAGGCTTGGATCTTCAAAAATCACCTTCAGGACTTATTTTCATCACTAATCTGTATCACCCCCAAACGTCAACACTCACTACCCCCCTTTCCATCCATGAGGGAGAGGGGCCTGGGATGGAAGGGGCAGGAAAATTATATATATTCCAGTAGAAAGCTATAAACATTGGGAACATTTTTCCTGCATCAAGCTTGTGTAATTTTATAATTTTATAATTCACTGGAGTTTAGATGGATGAGAAGGGATCTTATAGAGACATATAAAATTATAAAAGGACTGGACAAGCTAGATGCAGGAAAAATGTTCCCAATGTTGGGGGAGTCCAGAACCAGGGGCCACGGTCTTAGAATAAAGGGGCCATTTAAAACTGAGGTGAGAAGAACCTTTTTTACCCAGAGAGTTGTGAATTTGTGGAATTCTCTGCCACAGAGGGCAGTGAAGGCCAAATCACTGGATGGATTTAAGAGAGAGTCAGATAGAGCTCTAGGGGCTAGTGGAATCAAGGGATATGGGGAGAAGGCAGGCACGGGTGTGGATTGTGGACGATCAGCCATGATCACAATGAATGGCAGTGCTGGCTCGAAGGGCCGAATGGCCTCCTCCTGCACCTATTTTCTATATTTCTATGATCACAATGAATGGCGGTGCTGGCTCGTATGGCCAAATGGCCTCCTCCTGCACCTATTTTCTATATTTCTATGTTTCTAAATCTTTCAAGGTTCAAAGCTGGAAGGTGTGTACTCTCCAGAATACATCCCAAGGACATACAAGAGAACAATACCTCGGATTTGTTATTTGCCTGGAATATCATGATAGGAATGGAACAAATGGATAGCAATGTTATGGTTGTTCTTGAAGAATAGTTAGAGGCTTGACTAATAATTTAGTTATCTGTGGTCAGGTTGAGCTACCACAGCAAACAACTCGACCTGAAACGTCGGCCATTCCTTCTCTCGTGAGATGCTGCCTGACCTGCTGAGTTACTCCAGCATTTTGTGAATAAATACCTTCGATTTGTACCAGCATCTGCAGTTATCTTCTTACACGAAGTGATAAGTATGATCAGTGAACAATCTGATTCCACTGATTTATTCCTGTTCATGTCAAAAATGTCCTCTGTTATTTAATTATAAACTTTAGATTATATGTAAGGTCGTTTCGTTTTAGTTAAGAGATACAGTGCGGAAATAGGCCCTTCGGCCCACCAAGTCTGCACCGACCAGCACATTAACACTATCCCGCACATTAACACTATCCTATACACACTAGAGATCATTTACACATACAACCAAGCCAATTAACCTACATACCTGTACACCTTTGGAGTGTGGGAGAAAACCGGAGCACCCGGAGAAAACCCAGGCGGTCACGGGGAGAACGTACAAACTCAGGACAGACAGCACCCGTAGTCAAGATCGAACCCATGTCTCTGGCGCTGTAAGGCAGCAACTAAACCGCTGCGCCACAGTTCCGCCCTGGTAGATTTGCTTTAAACAGCAGATCTAAATATTGCCTCATAGGTCAAGATCTTCATCTAGTTTTAGCTGAAGCATTGTTAGTGCTGAGGATTAGATTCATGGATTCAGGAAAATCTTCATGAATCAGATTTAAAAGGTTGCCTTTATAGGAAAATCAATGATAAATACTCACTGCTGAGTCTATTCCCCTGTGACAATCAGCCAACATTGGCAACTTGCCATCAGTCCTTGCCTGCTTACAGAATGAAGGGAGAAGGTTTCTGTAGCTGTCTCTAGTTATGATTGCACAAAATATCAATATAGGGGCACAATGTTTAAACTTCATTCAGCTTTGCTTCTGGATCAAATTTCCTTCCTTACAACACAAATATACAAGCAGATTTATATTTATGTTGTGCACAAAATATGCAATTTCAAACAGATATACACAATTACATTTATTTTTGAGCAAATAAACAACTAGCAACACAGTTGTGATTATCCTACAAATTTGGTCACAATATGTTGCTATAGTTGTTGAAAGCTTTAAATTATGGATCAGTCAACTTCGTAGGAGATCGTATGTGTGTTTTGTTTTGTTCATAGTTCATAGGTTGTAAGAGCAGAACTAGGCCATTTGGCCCATCAAGTCTACTCCGCCATTCTATCATGGCTGATCTATCTCTCCCTCCTAACCCCATTCTCCTGCCTTCTCCACATAACCCCTGACACCCGTACTAATTAAGAATCTACCAATCTCCTTCTTAAAAATATTAATTGACTTGGCTTCCACAGCAATGAATTCCACAGATTCACCATTCTCTGGCTAAAGAAATTCCTCCTCATCTTTCTAAAGGTACGTCCTTTTATTCTGAGGCTGTGGTCTCTGGTCCTAGACTCTCCCACATGGACCACCTTAATTGTGGTACAGTGGTGCCTCCATCCACACCTCGGGTGCTGTCTGTGTGGAGTTTGCACGTTCTCAGTTTCTTGATAGGGGTGAATTTCTGAGTGCATTCTTTCAGTTAGATTTTGGTCATTTTATGCTTTGAGGCATCAAAATTTGAGAATGTTACTGTTAAATTCTGAAAGCATTACTCTGAAGTGCATCATAACGGGGCATTTCTTTACATTTTTCTAGATTAAAGGGTAAAAATAAAAACTGTTGTTGTGGGCGAACCAAGAGGCAAGCAGTAGCACAGTGGTATTTTAGTGTGAGTCTAAACCCCCAGCATTATTCATTATTCATTATTTTGCCCAGAGTAGGAGAATTGAGGACCAGAAGACATGGGTTTAAGCTGAAGAGGTTAAGGTGAGGGGTTTAACATGTTCCCGATGTTGGTCGAGTCAAGAACCAGGGGCCACAGTTTAAGAATAAGGGGTAGGCCATTTAGAATGGAGATGAGGAAGAACTTTTTCACCCAAAGACTTGTGAATCTGTGGAATTCTCTGCCTCAGAAGGCAGTGGAGGCCAATTCTCTGGATGCTTTCAAGAGAGAGTTAGATAAAGCTCTTAAGGATAGCGGAATCAAGGGATATGAGGAGAAGGCAGGAATGGGGTACTGATTGTGAATGATCAGCTATGATCACAGTGAATGGCGGTGCTGGTTCGAGATTCAAGATTCAATTTATTGTCACATGTACCAATTAAGGCACAGTGAAATTTGAGTTACCATATAGCCATACTGAGTGAAAAGCAACAAGACACACAGCCACATAAAATGAAATTTAACATAAACTTCCACCACAGCGGACTCCACGTTCCTCACTGTGATGGGAGGTAATAAAGTTCAATCATCTTCCTCTTTGTTCACCCGCGGTCGGGGCTGTTGAACCATCCGCAGTCGCCGCTGCCGAAGGTCCGATGTCCAAGCCGCCGTGTCTGGATTATTGAATCCCCGCGTTGGGATGGTTGACAAACTCTCCGCGGCATTGGAGCTCTTAAAATTCTGCAAGGCAGAAGGACAAGAAAAATGGGGAAGAAGAAGCCCACGAAGAGGTCTGTGTGGTTGAAGCCCTTGTCCGAAGAGACCCAATGCAGCGCAATGTCAAAATAAATTAAAAGAGTTCATTTTCAATGCAGTGCAATGCTTGTGCTTGTGTTTGTTTTATTGGTCAAAATAAATAAAATTAAAATATTTGAAAGAGATGCCATGAGAAACTACTCTGAAATACAATGACTTCAAACATCAATCTTTGGTCAAAATGTCCAAAATTTACTTTATTCAAACAAACAAAATTCTTATAAAAGGTGAATCAGCATCGGCAACAACCAAAGTCACCTGGCGCCAACCTACGACAGCGCCCACGCCAGGAGACGACAAGCTACGATCATTGGCGTCAAGCCAGCTGTCGCCGAAAATTTTCGAGCAGGGAGAAAATTCCGTGGCGACCAGAAAGAAGCTATGACTTTTTGGCGACTACTCACGACCATGCCCGCGACACCCCGCGACTCACCGCGACACACCGCGACACACCGGCAAACGTGCAGCGACAGCCTAGTCGCCTGTAGTCACCTTAAAAATCACCAAAGAGGGACGGGCCCTTATGCATGCCGACTAAGATGCCCAATCCACATTAATCCTATCTGCCCAGATTTGGTCCATATCCTTTTAAATCTACTTCCATAAGCCCCTATCTCACTTAGGCAATTTTTTAGGTGACTACAGGCGACGAGGCTGTGGCCACACGGTCGCCGGGGTGTCGACTGTACGGTCATGAGTCGTCTCCAAAGAGTCGTAGCGTTTTTCTGGTCGCTGCTGGATTTTATAAAAAGCTTTGGGATTTTCCTTAATTCGACTTGCCAATGACATTTCATGGCCACTTCTAATTACCCACTTGAATTGTTTCCTACTCACTTTATTTTCATCATAGCCCCATCTGATGCCAGCATCTCAAACCTAACATTACGCTTCATTTTATCTTGATCAAGTCTACAACCTCCTTGGTCATCTCTTACCTTGCCTCCTCCTTACTGGAAGATGCTGATCCTGCACGTTGATCAGCCGGCCGTTAAATGACTCCCATATGTCCTCGGTTGCTTTTCCCAATAATAACTGCTCCCAATCTCCCCTCCTTATCTCCTGCCTAATGGAATGTGTCCCACCCCAATTAAATACCTTCCCCCAACATCCTATTCAAAACCATCTTAAAACCGATGGAAGATAAACACAAAATGCTGGAGTAACTCAGCGGAACAGACAGCATCTCTGGAGAGAAGGAATGGGTAACATTTCGGGTCAAGACCCTTCTTCAGACTGAGAGTTCCCCCTCTCCCTCCATCCCTCCCCCTTCCTAGTTCTCCGATTAGTTCTACTGTCCTCCTGATTAAATATTACTGATTGTAAGCTTGGTTGTCGCCTTCCCCTCAGCTAACACCGAACCATTACACATTTCCTTATCATCTGCTTTGATCTGTTGTTATCACATCTTACCGCTAGAGTCCATATCGCTAGTCTCCCTCTCCCCTGACTCTCAGTCTGAAGAAGGATCTCGACTCAAAATGTCACCCATTCCTTCTCTCCAGAAATGCTGCCTGTCCCGCTGAGTTACTCCAGCATTTTGTGTATATCTTCAGTGTAAACCAGCATCTGCAGTTCCTTCCCACACATTAAAACTTATGGAGTTGTGATCACTATTCCAATTTATTCTTCTGTCCAAATACAATGTCCAGTATGGTCCCTCCTCGTCAGTCTATCTACATACTGTTTAAGGAAACCTTCTTGGATGCACCTCACAAATTCTGCCCTGTCTAATCCTCTTGCACTGAGTTAGTCCCAGTCAATATTGGAGAGGTTAAAGTCGCCCACTACAACATCCCTGTGGTTCTTGCATCTACCACAACAAGTCTACATATCTGATCCTCTATCACCCGCTGGCTATTGGGTGGCCTATAATATAATTCCATTGGAGTCATTGTTCTTTCTTATTTTTGCGCTCTCTATAATGCTTCAGTAGACGTACGCTCCAGTCTGACCTCTCTGTGTGAGATTCTCCCTGATTAGCAAGGCAACTCCCCACCTAACCTCCTTCTCTATCTCATCTGAAACATGGAAACCCAGGCACCTTAAGCTGCCAGTCATGTCCCTCTCACAACCACTTCCGTAATGGTCACAACATCATCATTCCCAGCACTGATCCGGGCTCTAAGTTCACCATGTTTACCCACCATAATCCATGCATTGAAGTAAACACACTGCAGCCCTCCATTATACCCATATCCATGATCTCCCCCTGCCTTTCCTTCCTGAGCTGTACATATCATAACCTCACTTTCTCATAACTCCTTCCATTTGCTGACCTGCTGCTCTGGTTCCCACCCCCATTGCCATCCTAGTTTAAACCCTCCCAAGCAGGACTAGCAAACCCATCAGGTAGATCAAGCTTTGTCCTTTCCCTTGTAGAGCCCTTGACGTATGGCTTGAGGGGTCTTTGTCAAATTCCACCTTGCCTACGCCCTTGGCACTATGGCGTCCCAGACTACATTGGGAAAGTTAAAATAATCCCCTACTAGGACAACGCTATTAATCTTGCAGCTGGCTGCAGTCTCCTGGCAAACGGACTAATTTCCTTTGACTATTTGGGAGCCTATCATACACTCCCACAAAGGATCACCCAGCACAGGCTCGGCGATTGTTTCGCTAAACACCTCCGCTCTGTCCGTCTTAACCACCCTGATCCCCCGGTGGCTCAGCACTTCAACTCCCCCTCCCATTCCCAATCTGACCTTTCTGTCCTGGGCCTCCTCTATTGTCAGAATGAGGCCCAGTGCAAATTGGAGGAACAGCACCTCATATCTCGCTTGGGTAATTTATACCCCAGCAGTATCAATCAATTGACTTCTCTAACTTCAGATAGTCCCTGCTTTCCCTCTCTATCACCTCCCCCTTCCCAGTTCTCCCACCAGTCTTCCTGTCTCCAACTAAATCCTATCTTTGTCCCGCCCCCTCCCCTGACATCAGTCTGAAAAAGGGCCTTGACACGAAACGTCACCCATTCCTTCTCTCCAGAGATGCTGCCTGACCCGCTGAGTTACTCCAGCATTCTGTGTCCACCCCCTTTATATTTCTCAACAACACCCATATAGCCTCACTGGAAGAACCACCAATAAATTCATCTTGGACTAAGGTTGTAACATTCTTCTTAATCAATAAATTAATATTAAGGGGAAAAGGGTAATCAACGAGATAATAGGGTAATAGGGTAATCTGTATGTGTCGTGCATAGATAGGCAAGGTCCTTATGAATATTTCTCCTGATATAATGAGGAGACCAGGGAACTTGGGAAAATGAATGGAAATGTCTTGTCGTCAGTCCTTATAATGGTCGAAGAGGTAGTGGATATCCAAAGATGTATCAAGGTAAATAAGATTATTAACTGGGCCTGATTAGATATATTACTGGAAATTGCAGGAGTCCTGGCTAAGATAAATGATTCGTCATGAGACATGGGTGTGGTGCCGGAAGGCTGGAGGGTGGTTAACGTTGCACTTTTATTTAAGAAGGTCTGCAAATATAAACCAAGGAACGATAGACATGTAAGTCTAGCATGGGTGGGAGGAAAGTTACTGAAGAGGATACGAAGGGAGAAGATGTGTCTAGAAACACAAGGGTAGATTAGATGTCAACATGGTTTTGTGCATCCGAGTTTAATTACATTTTTGGACTATGTAACCAAGAATGTTAATGGTACAGGGCTGTAGATATCTCTATGGATTGCAGCAAGACCTTTGGAATGGTTCCGCATTGCGGGCTGCTCTGGAAGCTTAGATTGAGGACACAGAGAAAGCTAGAGGTTGTTTTTCAGACTGGAGCCCTATGATTAGCAATGTGCTTCAAGGATCGGCACAGGGCCTCATGCTGTCATTAATAGGCTATTTAAATGAGAATGTACCAGGCATGATTAGTAAGGTTTGCAGATGACGCTAAAATAGGTGGTATTACAGACACTGAAGATGGTCATAGAGTGATACAGCATGGAAACAGGCCCTTCACCCCCACCTACCCACACTGACCAACATGTCCATCTACACTAGTCCCACCTGCCTGTGCCTAGCCCATATCCATCAAATCCTGCCCATCCATGTATCTGTCTAAAAGTTTCTTAAATGTTGTGATAGTCCCTGCCTCAACTATCTCTTCTGGCAGCTTGTTCCATATACCCACCACCCTTTGTATGAAAAAATGACCCTCAGATTCCTATTAAATCTTTCCCCCCTCACTTTAAACCTATGTCCTCTGGATCTCCTACTCTGGGCATGAGACTCTGTTCATCTACCTGATCTATTCCTCTCATGACTTTATACACTATAAGATCACCCCTCATCTCCAGTGAGTGTTGTAGAGCAGAGGGATACAGGAGTACATACATACTGTAGTTCCCTGAAAGTGGCATTGCATGTAGAAAGGGTGGCGAAACATAGAAACATAGAAAATAGGTGCAGGAGGAGGCCATTTGGCCCTTTGAGCCAGCAAAGCCCTTCATTGTGATCATGGTTGATCATCTACAATCAGTAACCAGTGTCTGCCTTCTCCCCATATCTCTTGATTCCACTAGCCCCTAGAGCTCTATCTGCATTCTGTGGTAGAGAATTCCACAAATTCACAACTCTCTGGGTGAAAAAGTTTCTTCTCACAGTTTTAAATGCCCTCCCATTTATTTTTAGACTCTGTCCCCTGGTTCTGGACTCCCCCAACATTGGGAACATTTTCCTGCATCTAGCTTGTCCAGTCCTTTTATAATTTTATATGTCTCTACAAGATCCCCTCTCATCCTTCTAAACTCCAGTGAATACAAGCCTAGTCTTTCCAATCTTTCCTCATATGACAGTCCCTCCATCCCAGGGATTAATCTCGCGAACCTACGCTGCACTACCTCAATAGCAAGGACGTCCTTCCTCAAATTAGGAGACCAAAGTTGCATATAATACTCCAGATGTGGTCTCACCAGGGTCCTATACAACTGCAGAAGGACCTCTTTGCTCCTATACTCAAATCCTCTCGTTATGAAGGCCAACATGCCATTAGCTTTCTTCACTGCCTGCTGTACCTGCATGCTTACTTTCAATGACTGGTGTACAAGGACACCAAGGTCTCGATGCACTTCCCCTTTACCTAACCTGACACCATTGAGATAATAATCTCCCTCCTTGTTTTTGCCACCAAAGTGGATAACCTCACATTTATCTACATTATACTGCATCTGCCATGCATCTGCCCACTCACTCAACCTATCCAAGTCACCCTGCAACCTCCTAAAATCTTCTTCGCAGTTCACACTGCCACCCAGCTTTGTGTCATCCGCAAACTTGCTAATGTTACTTCTAATTCCATCATCCAAATCATTAATATATATTGTAAATAATTACGGCTCCAACACCGAGCCTTGCGGCACTCCACTCGCCACTGCCTGACATTCTGAAAAGGACTCGTTTACTCCTACACTTTGCTTCCTGTCTGCCAATCAATTCTCTATCCATGTCAATACCCTACCCCCAATACCATGTGCTCTAATTTTGCTCACCAACCGCCCCTGTGGGACCTTATCAAAGGCTTTCCGAAAGTCTAGATACACTACATCCACTGGCTCCCCTTTATCCATTTTACTTGTCACTTCCTTGAAAAATTCCAGAAGATTAGTCAAGCAGGATTTCCCTTTCATAAATCCATGCTGACTTGGACTTATCCTTTAATGCTATCCACATGCGCTGTTATTACCTCTTTAATAATTGACTCCAGCATCTTCCCCACCACCGAAGTCAGGCTAACTGGTCTGTAATTCCCCGTTTTTTTTCTCGCTCCTTTCTTGAAAAGTGGGATAACATTAGCTACCCTCCAATCCACAGGAACTGATCCTAAATCTGGTGAACATTGGAAAATGATCACCAATGCGTCCACGATTTCTAGAGCCACCTCCCTGAGTACCCTGGGATGCAGACCATCAGGCCCTGGGGATTTATCATCCGTCAGTCCCATCAGTCTACCCAATACTATTTATCGCCTAATGCAAATTTCTTTCACTTCCTCTGTCTCCCTAGATCCTCTGTCCTCTAGTACATCTGGGAGATTGTTTGTGTCTTCCTTAGTGAAGACAGATCCGAAGTACCTGTTCAAATCTTCCGCCATTTCCTTGTTACCCATATTAATTTCATCCATTTCTACCTTCAAGGGGCCCACATTTGTCTTTACTAATCTTTTCCTCTTAACATACCTAAAGAAGCTTTTACTGTTCTTCTTTATATTCTTGGCCAGCTTCGCTTCGTACCTCATCTTTTCAGCCCGTATTGCCCTTTTTGCTATCTTCTGAAGTCCTTTGAAAGTTGCCCAATCCTCTGGCTTCCCGCTACTCTTTGCTAGGTTATACATCTTTTCTTTTAGTTTTATTCCATCTCTAACTTCCCTTATCAGCCATGGTTGCCTCTTACTCCTCTTCGAATCTTTCTTCCTCTTTGGAATGAAATGATCCTGCGTCTTCTGGATTATACCCAGAAATTCCTGCCATTGCTGTTCCACCGTCATTCCTGCTAGGATCCTTTTCCAGTCTACCTTGGCCAGCTCCTCTCTCATGCCTTCATAGTCCCCTTTGTTCAACTGCAACACTGACATTCCTGGTTTAACCTTCTGCCTCTCAAATTGCAGATTAAAACCAATCATATTATGGTCACTACCTCCAAGCAGTTCATATATAGTACTTTTAATCCTTTGCTCATCTCAGCTTTCACATCGATTCCTATTACACGTGGCCATTCTCTCCTATTCCTTCGTGAGCTTTCTGGTGAAGAAGGCTTTTGGCATGCTTTACTTCATCTGTCAGGGTATTTAGTATAGAAATTGGAACATTACATTACGGTTTTGATTAGTTTTGAGATAGTGCTTGAAAACAGCCCTCTGAGCATTGGGCACTGAGACTGACCCGCACATCTTTGGGAAGTGGGAGGAAACCGGAGCACTCCCTGGAAATCCATACGGTGACAGGAAGATTGTGCAAACACCACATGCCAGCACCCCAGGTTAGCATTGAACCTGGATCTCTGGCGCTGTGAGGCAGCTGCTCTATCAGCGAGGTCTGTGTGTCAGCCCTGGAGATGATGTAGGTGAGGCTGCATTTGGAGTACTGTGTTCACTTTTGGTTATCCTGCTACAGAAAAGAAGTCACTCAGCTGGAAAGAGCACAGAGAAGATTTTCAAAGATATTGCCATGACTCGAGGGACTGAGCTATAGGGAGAGCTTGGGCCACAAGCACATAAATGGACCGTGCCCAGATCAGGCATTTTGGTATGTAGGGCCAAAGGGCCTGTGATAAAAGGAGACACTGAAATGAAGATCAAAGGACTTCAGATTCTCCCATGACCAGAGGTAATTGTCTAAATTAATTGTGGAGTTTCACTGCCGTAAATATTCCCAGAGCTATGATTCAGAAATGTAACATTGATGTTTAATTTCATACTGTTAAACCTATTAAAATATTAATTCTCAAGCAAATAATGCAGAATTAGATCGATGAAGACAAACAAGGAATTTTGCAAATGTTTTATTCTATCATTTACTGGCTGTGTGAAAGACACAGAGAAAGGAATCTTTAGGTATCCTCTTCTATAATGCATACCTGCTGAGTAGCTGAGTACTGCCAAGCTGAGGTGACTGATAAATGATGTGAAAGCCTTGAAATTACTGCAGTTTTGTAATTGATTATAGATCTGTAGAACTGTACTCTGATTATATCTAGGCACAGAATGGGAAAGTGCAAAATCCTTAATACTCCTCTTAGGATTGCTATACTTAAACCATTAAATTCTCAGCACTTTGCCTTGGGGATGTCTTGTAGACAGTCTATTATTAAGCTGCCCATAGTCAGCCACCTCAAGAGAACTGGAAGATACTTGGTTGACAGCTGATGATTTTTGCTGTGGCAGTGCTTAACTGATCTGCAAGGCCAAAAAAAAAATGTCCAATTCCTTCTTGATATCTTTATACAAGTATTTGCATGGGACTGAAAACATATACTTTTCAGCGCCTGCTTTTGTTCATTGGACAAGAGCATTTACAAAGACATGATAATATTGGACATTCTTAGAACACTTTGCAACCTTAGTTGGAAAATATGACCTTCTAAAGCAGGCTGCAAAGCCGGAATGATATGTAATGCAAAACGGAATCGACAAGCCAGATACACTGAGGATTAGAGCTCAATATATGAAAACATCTAAAGGGTCTGAGCAGTAAAAGCAGACTGTGATTACTGAAACAATCAATTACACAATGCACTTGCTCCTTGTATCACATACTTTACTTTAATTAAGCAGTAATGAACAAGAAGGTCTAAATTAATTGCTAATTAATGCAAGCCGTTAAATTATGTGCCAGAATTAGTTTGGGCACAAGGTGAGACCAGGTGGTCAAACAAATCCCATTGTGCATTCAGCAGCACACTTTATTTGATATTGCTAATTATGGTGTGACAACCACAGAATTCATGACAACTGTACAAGATTGCACTTTGATTGAGATGAGATAGTGATGAACCTCACTGGAATAAATCCAGGGAAATTAATACCTTTTGTTTGTTTTGTTTAAAATTCAATGAAGTGTGAAGTCTGGCATAAATACCAGCAGGCATGTTCAAAGGCAATCTGTAATTTTCACCTTATAAGCATCTGCTCAAAAGTCATATGACAAAGATATAAAAAAGATTGAATATCATATAAACAATTCCTTAAAAATATGTTTTTTTTTTAGGTTTCTGCTTCCCTCCTGAACCCTCATTAGAAATAGTCACATTTTTTGTTTTAAGCATTACACAATTTGTCCACATGTCTAAATTATTTTTAGAGAATAGTCAGTTATCTCTCATTCCATTCTCCCACGAGGAGACTTGCTTTGACAAAATCTGGCTCATGAATTTCTCATCACGATGATCAAACTCTTTTCTGGAAATTGTGCTTGCGTATATATAAATATTGTGCCATGGCAAAATAGTGGTAATGTGGTTTAACAGCAAACCCGCCAGTTATTAGAAATTGCCACCTAACTATTTAAAGTCATATATTAGAAATGTATAAAGTTATCTGCAGCAGTGTGTAACATATATGGTTAAATCTGTGTTAAATACCATCTGTGTAAAAGTCAATTCCAACTATAAATTAATGATTCAGACTTGAACTCATATTAGTAGATCACCTGTCTACAAAGACTACCTGAAGATGGTCCCAGAGGTAGTCATTATAGACAGATTTCTCTGCATAAGTGTTCAGAATTACGAGGTCAGGTGCATTTCAGATAATGGAAATCCTCCTTTGTATTATTTCATTCGTGAACTTGCTGTCAACTTTGTGCAATAATGTCTTTGCATTTTCTATGATTTGAAAATGTTTAACTTTGCGCGATATCCCATATCCCATTTCTGACGCCTCCCAAGATGGATTGTATTTATGATGAGCATATTAGAATGTTCTTGTATATTTGTGAAAGGTTCATTTGTACTTGGTGCAATGTGACCAATTACAGATAAAATGAATAATTTTTTAAGCCAAATTTAATTAATACTGCTGCAAAACAGTACAATTTTCATTCATTTCATTAGTGGCATTAAATTGTATATGATGGCTGGACTGGTCATTCACATTTAACCAGCAAGAACAACCATAACAGCTTGAGATCTACTTGTTCCAGTAGATTTATATTCAGGGAAATGTATTCCCAAAGCCAGAGGCCGTATAATATTTTAGTGGTGTTACTGCTGTAAACTATAGAGATGGAAGACGTGGAACACAATGACATAGAAAATGAAAATACTTCCCTGATTGATATAAGGTTTCTTGAAGCCTACAATGTTACCACACGACACATACCCATCGCCTAAAATGTCAACAGACCTGAATACACCACTCTGTTGAAGTGTTGTGCAAAGACACTTAACATAATGAAGGCTTGCTTTGCTGTAAGGAGCTAAAGGCACGAGTTTGGAAATTCTTTAGCAAAAGGAGATTCAACGAACTCTTGAATAAAGTTGAATCAACTCTTGAATACTATTTTCAGAGGTATAGGTTTTTAAATGTGAATTAGCACGCGACATAATCCATGAGCACATTACTGTTATCAAGCCTAAGGGGGGCACAAGGAATCCAGCTCATCTTGTTTTTGTTTCACTGTGATAACAAGAACATATCGGATTAGCAGCCTCAGTTAATGTGATCCATTCTTTTTTGAAGACATTGATGAGAGAAGGAACAAACATATTATCAGCATTTAGGAAGAATTGGAGTATAACACAAAGTGCTGCAGTAACAGTGTGCCAGGCAGCATTTCTGGAGGACATGAATGGATGGTGTTTTGTGTTGGGCCTTTTATCAGCTCCCCACCCAAACCTCACCTATCCACGTCCTCTAGGGATGCTGCCTGACCCATTGAGTTACTCCAGCATTCTGCATCTCACACAAGATTCCGGCAACTACAGTTCTTCGTGTCTCATGCTAGAATTGGAGTCAGAAAGGAGAAACCGAATTGTAAGACGTGTAGGAAGGCACTACAGATGCTGGTTTACACAGAAGATGACACCAAATGTTGGAGTAACTCAGCAGGACAGGCAGCATCCCTGGAGCGAAGGAATGGGTGACGTTTTGGGTCGAGACCCTTCTTCAGACGTCAGAAGAAGGGCATCGACCCAAAACATCCCCCGTTCCTTCTCTCCAGAGATGCTGCCTGTCCCGTTGAGTTACTCCAGCATTCGTGTCTATCTCCAGATTGTAAGACACTAGATATTGCAGTAGGGAATGCAATTGTTGAGTGAGTATTTGTGATGAGAAATTTAAACAAAGTGATGGAGAACCACTATAATGATAATGGATAACTTGCAATAGTGCCAGAGAAAAAAAAATTGCATGGAAAATAGTTTCTAGAAATGTGATGCCGTGCTATACCCAAGACATGGAATGGGTGGTCGGAGTATATTTCCTTGATACCCGGACTGGCAGTCATTGGCTCATAAACAGCAAATGCACACAACACAGTCCTTTCTGAACGATGAGGTATCCAGGTATTGTGTTAGAAATTGAAAACACGATAACCAATTGCAAAAATGCATGTTATTATTTGCACTTAAATCTTTCTAAGTTGATTCTAAGTTCAGCACTCAAAGTCTTATTTTCCACCATCAAACATCACTCACTAATTTGGCTTTTGTAAAAGCAGAAGTCAATAAATGGCAATTTATAAATAAAATTACATATTATTATACTACAAAGCATTATTAACAAATAAGTGCAATGGAATTAGATGAAAAACATCTGCTAATAGATGGGTCACTTTTTCCTTGATTCATTTAATAGGTGGATACTGTAAGTACCATCCATGAAATAAGTACCATTAATTCTAATAATTGAGTCATGTTTCTGCACTTGAAGACTGATAGGCCAATAAGAGTATTTCTTCTCGGGGACTTGTGCTGTAATTGGATTAATTTCTCATGTAATTCTAAGAATTGCCAGATAACAAAACTTCAGGATGCAAAATAAGGAATATACAAAAATAATATACCTCATTCTGAGAAGGGTCTTGACCCATAACATCACTCATTCTTCCCACAGATGCTGCCTTTCCCAATAAGTTACCCCTGCATTTTGTGTCTGTCTCCAGTGTAAACCAGCTTTTTAACTTTTGATAGATATAAAAATTAATGGAAGCAATGCTCATTCAAGGAGAAATTGTATTGTACAACAGTATGAAATAATGGTAAATGGAAACATTTGAAAAGTATAAAATAATATTTGGAAACCCTATTGTGTGGAATATTGAAGCAGAGTTTAGGCATAATAATTGTCTAATCTATGCTCATGCAATAATTTAATTTGGTTATTTATTTTTTATTATTTACACTCAGATTTACTTTTAGTGTTTTAGAGGATGGGAAGTGGTGTGCCTTGAATCCTTCACCAACATGCAAGGCAGAAGGAATGTTCTGTTCTATCCTTCCTCATGCACAGTTAATTAATTTGCCTGGAAATCAAGGATTTTTCAATTTCTGCTTTTTGTAGAACCAAACGATCTTACAGCATAGAAGCGGGGCATTTGAGCCATTGCACCTTCAGGGACAGAATCAGTCTTCACTTGGAGGATCGAGGGTTAATTAAGGATAGTCAACATGGCTTTGTTAATGGAAGGTCGTGTCTGACTAACGATTGAATTTTTTGAAGGGGTGACCAAGGAGGTAGATGGGGGTAGTGCAGTGGATGTGGTATACATGGATTTCAGTAAGGCTTTTGACAAGGTCCCACACAGGAGACTAGTCAAGAAGGTAAGAGCCCATGGGATCCAGGGCACCTTGGCAAAATGGATTAAAAAACTGGCTTAGTGACAGAAGGCAGAGGGTGATGGTAGAAGGTTGCTTCTGTGACTGGAGGCCGGTGTCCAGTGGGGTGCCGCAGGGATCGGTGTTGGGTCCCTTACTGTTTGTAATCTACATTAATGATCTGGATGTCAACGTACAGGGCATGATCAGCAAGTTTGCAGATGACACAAAGTTAGGGGGGGTGGTGAATAGCGAGGAAGGGATCTGCAAGCTGCAGGAAGATATAGATGAGATAGTCAGATGGGCGGAGCAGTGGCAGATGGAATTTAATCCTGAAAAGTGCGAGGTGATGCACTTTGGTAGGAATAACTTGGAGAGGGAGTACACCATGAATGGAAGGACCCTAGGGAAGACAGGGGTACAGAGGGACCTTGGAGTACAGGTACACAAGTCCTTGAAGGCAGCAGGACAGGTGGACAGGGTGGTCAAAAAGGCATATGGGTTACTGGCCTTCATTAGCCGGGGCATCGAATATAAAAGTAGAGGGGTAATGATGGAATTGTACAGAACACTGGTGAGGCCGCAGCTGGAGTATTGTGTACAGTTCTGGTCACCACATTATAGAAAGGATGTGATAGCTTTGGAGAGGGTGCAGAGGAGATTCACCAGGATGCTGCCAGGGATGAAGGGCCTCGGCTATGAGGAGAGACTGAGCAGACTGGGGTTGTTTTCCCTGGAGCAGAGAAGGCTGAGAGGGGACATGATCGAGGTGTACAAGATCATGAGGGGCATAGATAAGGTAGATGGCGGGGAACTTCTTCCACTGGTGGAAGGTTCAACAACGAGGGGACATAGATACAGGGTAAGGGGAGGGATGTTTCGGGGGGATGTGAGAAATAACTTTTTCACCCAGAGGGTGGTTGGAGTCTGGAACTCACTGCCTGGGGTGGTGGTGGAGGCGGGAACACTCACAACGTTTAAGAGGCATTTGGATGGGCACTTGAAATGCTACAACATTCAGGGCTACGGTCCAAATGCGGGAAAATGGGATTAAAATTAGACTGGTAACGGTTTATTAGTTGGTAACGGGCGGCGCGGACACGATGGGCCGAAGGGCCTCTTTCTGTGCTGTAGGACTCTATGACTCTATGACTCTATCTCCTCTCCACCTGACTGTGTGCTCTTTACAGCACATGGCCTTCCAGATTTTACTTTTTAGAATATTTATCCAATTACCTGTATGGAGTTTGTATGTTTGTAATGTCTGTACAGAGTTTGTACGTTCTCCCCGTGACCTACGTGGGTTTTCTCCGAGATCTTCGGTTTCCTCCCACACTCCAAAGACGTCCAGGTTTGTAGATTAATTGGCTTGGTAAATGTAAAAATTGTCCCTAGTGGGTGTAGGATAGTGTTAATGTGTGGGGATTGCTAGTCGGCTCGGACCCGGTGGACCAAAGGGCCAGTTTCCGTGCTGTGTCTCTAAACTAAACTAAACTAAACTAAACTAAACTAAACTAAACTAAACTAAACTAAACTAAACTAAACTAAACTAAACTAAACTAAACTAAACTAAACTAAACTAAACTAAACTAAACTAAACTAAACTAAACTGCCTTGTCAACCTCATTTGAACAAAATTTACAGAACTTCTTCTTGATGCAATCATTTACAAGCAAAATTAATTTACCTCAATATTTTGTCTTTTCCATTTTATGAAACTTAATAGTCTTATGGGGTATTGGAAGCACAAACAAATGATTTGCTAATATATGTGTGGTTTGTGGCCACATTCTGGCCTTGCCAATGATCATATTAATTTGGATAACTGAGCGTGAGGAAATTGGCACAGGTATTTTTGGGTACAATTTACCTTATCATGTTTAATATTCGCCCCATGTCAGGAACATATCTATTAACATTACTAAGGAGGCAACATAATTTTAGGTTGGATTTCTAAGGCCAACGATCAATTCAGTAAAAATGTGACTTCAAGCTTGGTCAAAATGGTGGCGCTGCCCTAGCAGCTGCGGCTTACCTGCGGTCCGTTTGTCTTTTGTGTTTTTTTGTTGTTTTTTGTCTTAATTGTAGTGTTTTGATGTGATGTAGTGTTTTTTGTGGTTGTGTACTATGTGTGGGGTGGGGACTGTAAAATTGTCTCTTCCGAACGGAGACGCGACCTTTGTTTTCTGGGTCGTGTCTCCGTTCCCGCTGCGGCCTACCGTCGGCCAAACACCTGGAGCTGGCGGTCTCCACCCGGGACCACTTGGGCTCTGGTTCGCAGAGCCTGCGGACCGGACTTACCATCTGCGCAGCTGGCTGCCTTCGGAGGCTGCGGGAGCGGCTGCGACTCGCTTCGGAGACTTCGGCCGTGGGCCGCATGGATGTTGGAAGCTCGCAGCCCCCTGGGTGGGGGCCGACATCGGAAGCTCCGGCAGCAGCAGCGTCTGCACCCGCCCTGAATCGCGGGGCTTGGGTCGGCCCGCCATGGACCTTTCACCGTCCGGCGCAGCCTGGAACGTGGCCTGAAATAGGCCGCGGGATTTTTCTCTGCTCGGCGGGGGCTTCAATGTCGGGAGCCACGACCACCCCGACGTGCAGCGGCAGCGGCAGCGTCTTCGCCCGCACCGGATCGCGGGGCTGGGGTCGGCCCGCTGCGGACCTTTCACCGTCCGGCGCGGCCTGGAACATGGCAACTACAACAGCCTGACCGCGGGAGAAGACGGCAGGGGAAGAGAAAAGACATTCTGGCCTTCCATCACAGTGAGGAGGGAACTGGAGGAGATTCACTGTGGTGGATGTTTCTTTTTTTTTGTTTTGTGTTGGTTGTGGTTGTGTAATTGCTTATTTTATTGCTCTTACTGTTGGACTGTGGGTGACGAAATCTCGTCCAAAAGACGTTTTTTTTGGATGACAATAAAGGTAATTCTGATTCTGATTCTGATTCTGATTCTGATTCTGATTCTGTATGCAGCCAGTCTGGGATTGGGCCAGGTAAAGTTCTTACTCAAGATTCAGGGTGATAAACTACCTAACCATTTCTTAATTGAGTGCCAAACAATTATACAATGTTTGCAAATTATCCAATTAGGCACCTAAGCCTGGTTAGCTCAGTGACAAAGGGCACTTACTCAGTGTCATGAGTAAGAAATCTAGCCCTCCTGGTAGCTTAACATTAGCACGACACATTAATGATAGGCCTCCTCTATTGTCAGAGTGATGCTGCCTGTCCTGCTGAGTTACTCCTGCATTTTGTGTCTATCTATGGTTTAAACCAGCATCTGCAGTTTCTTCCTATACAGTCATTATGGCTACAGTTATAACTATTTACATTTTTCCTCTTCTACATAAAGTTCACAACAAATGGTTTGATCCACCCAATACATACAAATTAAAATTGATAAGCATTATTCTGCAGAACCTGAGTGCAAAATATCATTGTCGTATAAGAATTCTCTGATATCTGAACACCTAATTAGTCAGAAAAGACCAAATATAATGTGTTTTAAGGCTACGAAAAAATACAAAAAAATTAAATGATTTAACACGCTGTTTAAATCTGTACCACCTTTGTAAAGAAGGGCAAATGTGACACCTCTGCCTCAATACCAGTAGGGTCCAATACAATGTGGCCCAGCTTTCTCGTTCAGGAAGTAGCAGCAATATGATGTGCTTGCCACTAGGCGCCTCTCTTGTTACACGCATTTTGTTTGCTTGGATTTTTTATGCTAACTGTGGCACTCAAAAATCAAGCCAGCTGCCTGCTTTCTTCTCTGACTGCCCAGCATTGCGTGTTTCAGTGTCAGTTTAGTTTATTGTCACGTGTACCGAGGTTCCGTGAAAAGGTTTTGTTGCATGCTAACCAGTCAGCAGAAAGACAATACAGGTACATGATTACAATCAATCCATTTATAGAAGGGAATAACATTTAGCGCCAGATAAAGCCAGTAAAGTCCGATCAAGGATAGTCCGCCGGTCACCAATGAGGTCGATAGTAGTTCAGCACTGCTCTCTGGTTGTGGTAGGATGATTCAGTTGCCTGATAACAGCTGGGACGAAACTGGGAAGAAACGTGGAATATGCTTAGATATTGACAAGCAGCTTTTTTTTCAATCCATATTCACCATTTCTGAACAAAAACATTTAAGCCCTGTTTTTTTTTAATGCATGCATTTAACATCTTCTTTATATACCATCTATTTTATTTTATTTCCTAAAATGTTACTTTCACCAAGATTATGGATTCCTCTCCAACAAGACTCAGTTATGCTCCAGGTCTCCTGAATCAATAATTCGTAGCACGTGACACAGTGGCGCAGCTGGTAGAGCTGTTGGCTCACTGCACCAGAGAATCGGGCTCGATTCTGTCTGTGTGGAATTTGAATATTCTTCCAATGTTTGCATGGGTTTCCTCGGGATGCTCCATGTTTCCTCCCACATTCCAAAGACATATGGGTTTGTAGGTCAATAGGCCTCTGCATATTGTTCCTAGTGTGTAGGGAGTAGATGTGAGAGCTGGAGAACATAGAACTAGAGGTGAAAAGGTGAGCAATGGTCGGTGTGGACTCGGTAGGCCGAAGGGTCTGTTTCCATGCTGTATCTCTAACCTAAACTAAATTGTAGCTCCATGGTAGCACTCTCAGCTTTGACTTTTGAGGTTCTAGGTTTATTGCCCCATTCCGACACAACCAGAAAATGGTTATGGAAGGATCTGAAGAAGGGTCCTGACACAAAAAGGTAATCTATCCATGTTCTCCAATGATGTTGCCTAACCCAATGAGTTACTCCAGCACTCTGGGTCCTTTGTGCTGTTTTGTGTAAAGCAGCACCTGCAGTTCTTTGTTTCTACACAAAATGGTTTATGGTGACACTCCTGGTACAGACTGCAGGAATGCTACATGTCAGAGATGCTGCCTTTCTGATGGGACATTATACAGGGGGAGGGAGATGTGACAATTCTCCAATTTTGAAGAATGGGGATCTGTATTCTGGTCAATATTTATCCATGAATTAATTTAATGGTAATGTACAGGGGATAAAAACATATTTTAGATGTAGAACTATATGTGAGGTATATTATGAGTTACTGTTAGTACTTACCTCGGAACATTTTGTTCGATTGGCTTCATTGAAACAGAGTATGTGGGAGGTGGTAGGTGACCAGTGGCAGTCAACCTACAACATCTTCATGAAAGCTGACTGTCATATGAGGAAAGATTGGAAAGACTGGGCTTGTATTCACTGGAATTTAGAAGGATGAGAGGGGATCTTATAGAAACATATAAAATTATAAAAGGACTGGATAAGCTAGATGCAGGAAAAATGTTCCCAATGTTGGGGGAGTTCAGAACCAGGGGCCACAGTCTAAGAATAAAGGGGAGGCCATTTAAAACTGTGGTGAGAAGAAACATTTTCACCCAGAGAGTTGTGAATCTGTGGAATTTTCTGCCACAGAAGGCAGTGGAGGCCAATTCACTGGCCTATGTACCTGTCCAAATATATTTTAAATGTTGTTAAAGTACCTGTCTATTTGGGATAACTGGGTTGTAGAGCTGGTCCCCATTCCATTCCTGCCAGACAAAGAGACATGTTAACGTGCAACCTTAAAACTGAGGTGACAGGAAATAGACCTTAAAAGAACACAGATTTTGAAACTGTATTTCTCTTCTGCCTCTTTGACAGTTTCTTACATCAGATTACTGACAAGTAACAAAACATCATGAAGAATGTATGAAATGCAAGGAAATCAGGCAGCACAATGGCACAGTGGTAGAGTTGCTTCCTTACAACACCAGAGACCTGGGTTCGATCCTGACTACAGGTGCTGTCTGTAAGGAGTTTGTACGTTCTCCCTGTGGGTTTTTTCCAGGTGCTCCAGTTTCTTCCCACACTCCAAAGACGTTCAGGTTGGCCTCTTTAAATTATAAATTGTCCCTAATGTGTAGAGTAGCGCTAATGCTCAGGGTTAGTGCAGACTTGGTGGGCCAAAGGGCCTGTTTCCATGCCAAGTAAAGTCCAAAGGCACTATTTGTTTGCCCATAGTGTTGCTAAAGAGATTGTCACAAAGATTTATAATTATAACTGACCAGTGTAATGGGAAATTTTGAACTGTTCTATTGAAGATCTAATTCCTGCCATCATCAGATTTAGGTACTGGGCCCTTTCTCACTTTTGGTTTTATTTACAAAATTGAAAATTAACTTCGAACACTGAATGTAGTATCCACCATCTCATGGTTCTGCTTTGAAATCTGGACATTCTAGAAGTGGTCTTGACATCATTTGTTGCAATCTAATTACTCTGATGATGAGCTGGTAGATACAAAATGCTGGACGGACGTCTTTGTCCCGCCCCCTCCCCTGACATCAGTCTGAAGAAGGGTCTCGACCTGAAACGTCACCCATTCCTTCTCTCCAGAGCTGCTGCCTGACCCGCTGAGTTGCTCCAGCATTTTGTGTCTACCTTCGATTTAAACCAGCATCTGCAATTTTCTTTCCTACTGATGATGAGCTGTGTTTTTTGTCTTTGGTTCCAGCTCCATCTATGCAATCTAGTGCTTGGAGCATTTACAGCATTATTCCTCTTTGAGTCTTTGGGAACATTGTAAACTTATTAACACACCATAAAAGTGCAAGTGCTTTTGTTCCTTCCTATCTGTCACAAGTGAAGAGATCAGGGGCTCATGCTGTGTACATATGTGCAGTGTTTATTCTTGCAAAAGTCATATTGTGATGTGAAAAATATAATTTTCATTTGAACTATGTGAATCTTAAAGAGAATTAAAACTACCATATATGGATTAGAATGGAGTCCAAACACAATTTAATGTAGTCTGATTTTCACTTTATGATCAACGTGTGAGAGGTGCCATTGTGGTCGTCGGTTCCCTTTGGAACAGTTTTTATTATACAAGAGCTTTTTCTGCACCTGATTATTGCTGCCAAAAGAATCCGCACTGGGTACTACATAAGTAGCTGTTTTTTTAAGGCATGGACTCATCAGAGCTTTTAAGACATCACATTACTGATCAGGCTCTGATTATGAAAGCAAAGAAATGTGGTGTTGCTTTGTTAGTCAAAGCTTTTAAAATCAAAGCAAAGCAAAAAAATATTTTTTA
Organism: Rhinoraja longicauda; assembly: GCF_053455715.1. Lineage (NCBI taxonomy): Eukaryota > Metazoa > Chordata > Chondrichthyes > Rajiformes > Arhynchobatidae > Rhinoraja > Rhinoraja longicauda. Next base: position 39,664,029 of record NC_135972.1, read on the forward strand.
TGTAAATTATAACCAAAACTAAAGTGAATTAAGGAAGATGCATTAAATTATACTATTTTGTTGGATACAAACAATTCCGTTTTGGATTTTTGTGATTTGTATTTGAATGTCGTTTTCACTTTGTCCTAAGGTGCCCAATGGGATACCTGCAAGATATAAGCATTCTTGACCATTTTCATGTTGCTTAAACAATGGAAAATAGCCCCAGTGGTCTCAAATAGCCTCAAATAACAATCTTTGAATAGTGCAATCTAAAAATGTTATGTGTCAGGTATTCCTCAAATGATGTGGTCTTTGTGATGCATCGTATTCTGATGCAGATGGAGCCCCATACTGATGCAAATGTAACTGATGAAGTTAGTTTTCAGTAGAACTTTTGTTTGCCAGAGGTGCAAAATTTAACTAAAAATACAACTTGTTTTTCAGTTTGCATTTTTGCAAAGCAGCAACAAATTCAGAAACAAAGTACTGGCAGCTAACCTGAATAGCATTACAGTATAAATTACAGCTCTGATACTTTATTTGGTAGCAGGTACTTTATGCTCCAATGGAGTTGTTCCCACTATTACTTGTTCAACCCTATTGACATATCCTTGAGATGACCTCCTTGTTCCTGCGATGTCGGTCTTCCTGCCAGGTTTTGACAGGATACCAGCTATATATTCAGACCCATGAGTAAACACTGGCTATAGAGAGTCACCTTGGTTGACAGCCATGTTCAGTACTATCACAGTTAACGTTCCCACCCAGTCCTACTCCCATCTACTAGACTACAAAGAAGATGACAAAACAGACTGTGGGAAATGTGTTGGAAAGTGTAGAAAATATGTGAGGGCCAGAGAAATTCCAATTTTTAAATGTCATGGATAGGAGGTCTGGCTGTGCTTTCTTGAATTGAATTGAATTGAATAAATGTTATTAGCCAAGTATGTACACATACAAGCAATTTGCCTTGGTGCTTTGCTCGCAAGTAACAACACGACATACAATAAATAATTAAGAATAAAACATAAAACTAAAACATTAAGAATAAAACATTATAGTTTAAACATGTGAATGAAATACAACACCAGAGCAAAAGGAGGCTACAGACTTTTGGCTGTTGAGTAGAGCTATTGCTCATGGAAAAAAAACTGTTTTTATGTCTGGCTGTGGCTGCTTTGACAGTCCAGAGTCGCCTTCCAGAGGGAAGTGCTTCAAAAAGTTTGTGGCCAGGGTGAGAGGGGTCAGAGATGATCTTGCCCGCTCGCTTCCTGGCCCTTGCAGTGTACAGGTCATCAATGGGGGGAAGGTTGCAGCCAACAACCTTCTCGGCTGTGCGAACGATCCGTTGCAGCCTCCGGATGTCGTGCTTGGTGGCTGAGCCAAACCAGACCATGATGGAGAAGGTGAGGCCAGACTCTATGATGGCAGTATAAAACTGGACCATCATTGCCTGTGGCAGATTGTGTTTCCTCAGTGTCCGCAGGAAGTACATCCTCTGTTGGGCCTTTTTGACTGTGGAGTCGATGGTGGCCCCCCATTTAAGGTCCCTGGAGATGATGGTTCCAAGGAACTTAAATGACTCCACAGATGTGACTGTGGTGTTGTTGATGGTGAGTGGGGGGAGGGGAGGGGGAGCTCTCCTAAATCTACAATCAATTCCACTGTCTTAAGAGCATTGAGCTCCAGGTTGTTACGATGGCACTAGGACGCCAGCTGTGTCACTTCCTGTCTGTAGGCAGATTCCTCCCCATCCTGGATCAGTCCAATCAGGGTAGTGCCATCCGCAAACTTGAGGAGCTTGACAGAGGAGTCTGTGGAGGTGCAGTCGTTGGTGTAGAGAGAGTAAAGGAGAGGGGAGAGTACGCAGCCTTGCGGTGCTCCTATGCTGAGGGTCTGCGGGTCCGAGATGTGCTTTCCCAGCCTCACCTGCTGCTTCCTGTCTGTCAGGAAGTTGATGATCCACTGACAGAGGGGTTCAGGCACAGTCAGCTGGGAAAGTTTGTAGTGTAGTAGCTCTGGCACAATGGTGTTAAATGCAGAGCTAAAGTCCACAAACATAATCCTGGCATAGGTCCCCTGGCGATCTAGGTGCTGGAGGATGAAGTGCAGGCCTAGGTTGACTGCGTCATCCACTGATCTATTGGCCCGGTATGCAAACTGCAGGGGGTCCAGCAGGGGGTTTGTGATATTTTTCAGCTAGGCCAGCACAAGTCTTGCATTTATCTAATAAATATTTGCTGCCTACTGGGAGTTTAGAGGTCATGCTTTGATGGCATTAACAATTAGTCCCATTGGTTGAAGAAGGATCCCGACCCAAAACATCATCTGTCCATGTCCTCCAGAGAAACTGCCTGACCAGCTGAATTACTCCAGCACTTTGTATTCTACATAATGAGTCTAACCTTTGTTGGCTAAGCACTTCACTGCCTAAATATTTAAGCATACTTAATATTTCTGTGGTTGCACAGTGAGGTTATTGATTCTCAGAGCAATCATTATCTCTTAGAAGGATTACAATCAATTAGATTAAATATGACATGACGTTGTAATACTGAGTGCAGCCACACAGCTGTTTAGTGGGCAGAATGATTAGAGGCAAGGAACTAAATGGTGAAAAGTTATGATTGGTGAATTTTCTCATTTGCTTAATTTAGTTTAGAGATACAGTGTGGAAACAGGCCCTCTGGCTCACCATCGACCAAAATCCCCAGCGACCAAAGATCACCCGTAGACTTGTAATATCCTACACTCTCGGGATAATATAGACAAGCCAATTAACCTACAAACCTGCATGCCTTTGGAATGAGGGAGGAAACCGGAGCACACAGAGAAAATGCACGCGGTCACATGGAGAACGTACAAACTCCGTACAGACAGCACCCGTAGTCAGGATCGAACCCGGGTCTCTGGCATTGCAAGGCAGCAACTCTACCGCTGCGCCACTGTGCCTTCTGAGTATGAGGTTGCCATACCAATGTCTCTCTGAGCTCAGAAGACATTGCTCCGACCTTGAGCTTTCTTGACTGATGTTCCTGGTGTACCTTTATCCTTCGCAAGTTATGACTTTATTGAATATTTCCCAGTTGAAATTCTCTTCCTGTGCAACTGTCAGCACCTGCCACATACTTCACCTGTAAGCAATACAGGTGAGACTCTCACAACATTAGCACCACACTGATGTGTCAAGCAAATCAGCATTGAAGTTTGTGAAGTGAGCAAGCATCACAAAGTTGGATATTGTTTGCATTGAGATCAACAGGTGTGGATTAATACACATTGGGATTCTACATCTCCCGTTGGAGATATCCAAAAGATTTCCGTGTGATTATTTATTAGATATGAAACAGAGAAATTAGGACACACTAGGGCCAATTTACAGAGGACTATCAACCTGCAGACGCACGTGGGCTTGGGATGTGGGAGGAAACTGGAGCACCCAAAGGAAACCCATGTGGTCATAGGGAGAACGTGCAAACCCCACACAGACAGCACCTGAGGTCAGGGCTGAACTTGGGTCTCTTGCACTATGAGGTAGTGGCTCTACCCTCTCCTCTCTATTGCAGGGGTGCAGTGCTGGAGGAGCTCACCTGAGCTCCGCTCCAGCACCTCTGTAAACAAAAGCCAAAATAAACAGCAGGGGATTTTAACTAGCGGGGAATTTAACAGTGACCACTCCGGCACCAGTAACAGCTCCGGCACTTAAAACATTAGCACTGTGACACTGCTCTACTTGACACTATGTCATTGTGCTGCCCAGTTCAAATGCAGAGAACTAATTACTTTCCTTAGTATGTTGCCACCAAAGCTTTCTGGTTTATAATGTATTGCTGGTTCATAATGAATTTCTGGCTAATAATGAAGGAAAATAATAAAGACATTTTATTAGAATTTTCTTCCTCCAGAGTTTGCAAGGGTTTGCCTTCTTGCTTCATTCACAAACTCAGCCAAAGCAACCAATAGCTGCCGATATTTAAAGGACTGTCAGGAAGTAACATATTGCAATTTAATAAAACAGATAGAGTAAATGCACAGAGTATTTTACCTGCAATAGGGGAATTATAAACTGAGGGAAATAGGTTTAATAGGAATCAAAGGGGTAATTTTTTCACACAGAGTGTGGCGGGTATTTGGAACAAGCTGCCAGTGGAGGTAGTTAAAGCAGGCACGATAAAATGTAAAAGGCATTTGGATAGGTTCTTGGATAGGAAAGATATAGAGAGAGATAGGCCAAGTGCGGGCATGTGAGACTAGTGTAGATGAGGCATCTCGGTCGCCATGGACAAGTTGGGCTGAAGGGCCTGTATCTGTGTAGTATGACTCTATGACAGACACAAACTCTGCTGTCAGCTTTGATCATGGATATATTTCAAAAACCGCCCTTCATTCAATAATGCCACTGTATTAAAAATTCCATTATCTTTTCTATTCAATTTCCAATCCACCTACACAAACCCCAGGAACCACTATTGCATTTTGAACTTCAAATAACAAACTTTATTTTTTTACTGATGTTATTCATATTGTGGTATTTCAGGTGCCCAGACATAGCCTTATAAATGTCTTACTCCATCCCCAGAAATATAAGATGCATTCAGCTTTTAGTCATTCAACTGGAAATAATAATTATCAAAACATAATTGATGCCTTTATTCATTTAGCCTGTGTTTTTTCTGCTGCCAACATCAAGCCAAGAGTCAAGAGAGTTTAATTGTCATAGGCACAGGAAGCTGTGCAATTAAATTCTTATTTATTGCAGCATTACAGATACTTTAAATGCAACCGCACAACAAATAAATATACAATAAATGATTGAGTGTTCCAGGTAAACCAACCCATAATGATGAAAGCCAAATACATAATGCAACCTTAATGGTGCAAACTCTATGGTAGATCGGATAAACATAAAATGCCGGAGTAACTCAGCGGGACAGGCAGCATCTCCGGAGAGAAGGAATGGGTGACGTTTCGAAGGAATGGAAAACATCACCCAATCCTTCTCTCCAGAGATGCTGCCTGTCCTGCTGAGTTATCCAGCACTTTTTTATCTATCTTCATTGAAAACCAGCATCTGCAGTTCCTTCCCACACATATTAGCTTGGGTGCTGAGTTAGGGTAACAGGGCCGTTTCTCTCCCTCCTTTTGGAAAATCTGACCACGCTGCCATGTTCCTGGTGCCGGAGTATAAACAACGGATAGTACGGGAAGCGACAGTGACGAGGGACGTAAAGCGGTGGGCTGACCATTCAGAGGCCATGCTGCAAGATGCACTGAGCGAAGTCGACTGCAATATGTTCCAAGCAAGTTCCAGAGACGTCAGTGAGTTTGCGGAAGCGGTTACGGACTTCATTGCAACAATAGCCGATACCATCATCCCCACGGTAAGGGTCAGTATCTTTCCTAACCAAAACCCCTGGGTGGACAGGTCTATTCGCGTGGCCTTGAATGCTCGCACCGCTGCTTACAACTCCGGCCTGGCATCCGGCAATATGGACGACTACAAGGGAGAGTCCTACCGACTGTGAAGGGCGATGAAGGACGCAAAAAGGAGGTACAGGGACAGGATAGAGTCACAGATGGAGCAGCAGGACACCAGGCGCATTTGGCAGGGGCTACGGACAATAACTAGCTACAGGTCCAGCACCCCCTCAACCGGAAGTGCCGGCTCCTCCTTAGCTGATGACCTGAACTCTTTTTACGCACGGTTTGAGACGGGTAACACCACCAGCTCGCCGTCTAAAAACAGCACCGAAGGGGCGCTGGCTAGCGAGGCTGGAGGGGGATCCACCGCCGGGGATGTGCACACATTCTCAGTGTCCGAGCATGATGTGAGGTGGGCTCTGACGCGTGTGAACACGAGGAAAGCTGGAGGCCCAGATGGTATATCTGGGCGAGTACTAAAGTCTTGTGCTACTCAGCTTGCTCCAGTGCTCACCACAATATTTAACCTCTCCTTGGCAAAGTCCGTGGTCCCTGCATGCTTCAAAAGATCCATCATTGTACCGGTGCCAAAGAATGCCTCTCCAGCGTGTTTAAATGACTACCGACCGGTGGCCCTCACCTCGGTTGCCATGAAATGCTTCGAGAGACTAATCAAGAACCACATCTGTGCCCTCCTTCCTCGCAACATGGACCCACTACAGTTCGCATACCTTCCGAAAACAGGTCCACGGATGATACGGTCTCCCAGGTTCTGCACACCGCTCTCTCTCATCTGGACAACCAGGGGGGCTATGTGAGGATGCTGTTCATTGACATTAGTTCAGCTTTCAACACAATAGTCCCCAGCAGACTGGCTGAGAAGCTGCTGGAACTGGGGCTTAGCACCCCTCTGTGTGCCTGGGTCCTGGTCTTTCTCACCGCCAGGCCTCAAGTGGTCAGGATGGGGAACACACATCTAGCTCCCTCACCCTGAACATAGGATCCCCCCAGGGTTGCGTCCTTAGCCCCCTACTGTTCTCCCTGTACACACATGACTGTGGGACCAGGTTCAGCTCAAACTCCATCATCAAGTTTGCTGATGACAATGTGCTGGTGGGCCGGATCTCCGACAACGACGAGAAGGCCTACCGGGAGGAGGTGGCTGATCTGGCACTCTGGTGTCAGGACAATAGCCTCCTCTTGAATGTCACAAAAACTAAGGAGCCGATTGGGGACTTTAGAAGGGCTCAACATCCAAGGACGTACACGCCACTGGAAATAAATGGGTCTACTATGGATAGGGTGAGCAGCTTTAAATACCTGGGAGTCCACATCAAAGAGGATCTGACATGGACAACACATATTGCCGCACTGGTGGGTAAGGCAAAGCAGCGCCTTTACCACCATAGACAGCTGAGGAAATTCAGAGTGTCTCTGAGGATCCTTTATTGCTTCTACTCTGGGGCTGTAGAGAGCATCCTGTCCGGCAACATCACTGTCTGGCTTGGGAACAGCTCTGCCCAGGACGGGAAGGCTCGGTGGAGAGTAGTGCGTTCGGCTGAATGCACCATGGGAACTACACTCGCCCCCCAGCAGGACCTATACATCAGGATGTGCAGATCCAGAGCAAGCAAGATTATGAGGGACCCCTACCACCCCAGCAACGGACTGTTCCAGATGCTACGGTCAGGCAAACGCCTCCGCTGTCACGCTGTGAAAACGGAGAGGATGAGACGGTTTCTTTCCACAGGCCATTAGGACTGTTAACTATTATATCTCCAGGGACTCATTTTTTTTCTGTATTAATTAAAAAATTTATGCAGTAATTGCAATTTTTTTGCACAATCCACAGGCGTTGCCACTTTCATTTCACTGCACATCTTGTATGTGTATGTGACAAATAAAGTTGACTTGACTTGACTTGACTGACTTGAGAATTGTGCAAGGTGGCTCAGGAGCCTGATGGTTGATGTGAAGAAGCTGTTCTTGAAACTAAAGGTAACAGTTCTCAGGCTGCTGTACCTTCTTCCCATTATTCGCAGCGAGATGAGAGTGTGCTTTAGGTCTTTAATGATATTGGCTGCCTTCTTGAGGCAGAGCTTCCTGTAGATCCCTTCAATAATGAGGGTGTCCATACCTGGAATGAACAGGACAATGTCCACCACTTCCAACAACCTCCTTCATTCTTGGTCGTCGAGTTGCTGAACCAGGCCATGGTTCAACCAGTCAGTTGGCTCTCCATCAGACACCTGGGGAAGACTTTGGTGACATGCCAAATCTTCTCAGACTTCTGAATCTCCTCAACATCATTGTATCAGTTTAGTTTATAACATATTCTTCCTGATTCCTTCAACCATCTGTTTGTTACTTCTCATGCTCTGTTCTATTTTCAATAAATCGAATCTAAAAGCAATAAAGTTAGCATTTATTTTGTGTAAATTCCAACCACTGCCATAACCTCAAGACACATTGGATAGAAGAAATATATACTTTTTAAATTTAAAGTTAAAACTGTCTCATGGTTTGCCAAAACATGAATATGATTAGCTAGCTACAGTAATCTTAATCTTCACCAATAAAGGCACATATAAAGCAAGGAATGATATATTACAAAACAGCATTAGTATTAGAAAAAAAGACTATTTATGGAGTCCAATTAGTTTTAATTTAAGTGCCAATAAGGGAAAGGCAGAATGATTTTAGTGACTGGAAGAAGTCGGAAAACAGGTAACTAAATTAGTGGCATAGCGCGATCAAATGGTTTTGATACACCCACGTTTTCAAGAGGTAATTGGTAAGATTCCATACCTCAGACTTTTTCAGAATGTAAAAGCAAATGGAATTAATCACTAGCCAGTTTGCTTTGAATGTAACTTGGCAATAGAAAGCAAAAAGTGATGATGATAAATGGACAAAGATCTGTCTGGGGTGTAGTGACTGGTGGAGTCCTGCAGGGATTTGTCCCTTGCCCTTAGCTGTCTTTGCTGTTCATAAATGATATGTAGAAGGGTGCTTCCAAGAATATTAATTTTCCCTGTTCCATACCTTTTCCGTTCTGAGGATGAGTTCTGCTTAGGCAGTCCGACAGCACAAACTCTTCTGCATTGAAAAATGTTCTGCGCAATTAGAGAATACATTCAACGGTATTGAGAAGCATGGGGTTATCTTCAATAAAGCAGCAAACCTCTATCTCTCTGCTGGTTTTTCTCTCTCATCATGAGGCTCGAACTTGGAACTGAAAAGAGGTAAACATGTAGGCAGATGAAAAGGATGGGAATTTGGGATAGGTGAGGCCAACTGGGGATTATGGTCAAAGAGTGGGATACTTCAAAAGGAGACAGATTTATTTGAATCAAAGTTTTCTTGAGACAGACTAATCTTCCAGATGAGCATTTAATGTTCTGCAGTAAGTTAGACCAGTGATTGTTTGCTGTACTTGTTGGGGGGGATTAATGTGATTTGTTTTAAAATAATCCCAAATATTTTCACGTACAGATGTCAGATGAACTAGTAGTACTCATTCTCTTCTTTTTGCCACTGACCAATTGTACTGCGAGATTGGTATTGCAGGCTTCACCCTTTTAGAAAATTTCTATCCTGCGAATGAGAAAATAATTAATTCTTAGTGATTTCCCTCCACCCTCCATCTAGACAGCATTCTGTGGCATGTCAAATTTATTTTACTGTCTTTCTCTATTGAATGCTGCTAAAGATTCCCATTTGAGAATATGCAGAGCACTAAGTTAAGTAGTTATGAAGATTAGGAGGCATTTTGAGTTTAAAGAAAATTCCTATAAAAGTTACAACTTTAGAATTCTGGATAACAGGATTATTTTAAAATTGCTCAGGTCTTGTATTTTGGCCAACAGCATTCTTCAATCTCCAGTTTGCTGGGAACTAAAACTTCAAAGGTGGCATTTGTTTAAACAGCAGACCAAGTTTAGTTTCGTTTCGTTTAGTTCAGAGGTACAGCATAAGCTCTTCGGTCCACGCTGACCATCAAGTGCTCTGGTGCTGTGAGGCAGCAGCACTGTGCCATTCTAGAATTGATGGATACTGTAGAGATTACATGGAAAAAAGAAACCATAAAGTAATATTTTACATCAAAGCAACTGAAAACCAAGGAATAATGGGTAAGATCCTTGCTGCATCATAGCACCAGAGACCTAGGTTTGATTCTGGTTATGGGTGCTGTCTGTACAGAGTTTCCACCTTCTCCCTTTGACCTCGTGGGTTTTCTCTGAGTGCTGTATCTTGAGATAAAACTAAACTAAACTAAACTTCCCAGAGTAATTCAGCAGGAAATATATAAACTGTTAAAGATTGTCACTCTTTCCATTGCATTACTTGCAGTGATTTATTTTGACCAGATCAGGTATCATTTCTACTTAGAACACCTTATTTTACCGACAACATGAAATAATTTGAGAAAGATTCTCACGCATAAGGGTCAAACTGTCAAGTAGCCCATTGCTCAATGAAAACATCAGAAATGTTGTTCAGTCATTGAGTGGTGAGTAAATCCTTGCTATGTGTGCAGCAGTGTAATGGATTACTGCAAACGCTTAGCCATAAGCCAAGAGCATGAGTTTAGCCTTAGCTTCAGGGGGCATCAGTTTTATTAGGTTAGAAACATAGAAAGATAGAAACATAGAAAATAGGTGCAGGAAGAGGCCATTTGGCCCTTCGAGCCAGCACCACCATTCATTGTGATCATGGCCGATCATCCACAATCAGTAACCTGTGCCTGCCTTCTCCCAATATCCCTTGATTCCGCTAGCCTCTAGAGCTCTATCTAACTCTCTTTTAAATTCATCCAGTGATTTGGCTTCCACTGCCTTCTGTGGCAGAGAATTCCACAAATTCACAACTCTCTGGGTGAAAAAGTTTCTTCTCACCTCAGTTTTAAATTGCCTCCCCTTTATTCTTAGACTGTGACCCCTGGTTCTGGACTTCCCCAACATTGGGAATATTTTTCCTGCATCTAGCTTATCCAGTCCTTTTATAATTTTATACGTCTCTATTAGATCCCCTCTCATCCTTCTAAACTCCAGTGAATACAAGCCCAGTCTTTCCTCATATGACAGTCCCGCCATCCACGATTTCTAGACCATTGGGCCCTGGGGATTTATCAGCCTTCAGTCCCATCAGTCTACCCAATACTATTTTTCGCCAAATGCAAATTTGTTTCTGTTCCTCTGTCTCCCTTGATCCTCTGACCACTAGTACATCTGGAAGATTGTTGTGTCTTCCTCAGTGAAGACAGATCCAAAGTACCTGTTCAACTCTTCTGCCATTTCCTTGTTCCCCATAATAATTTTACCTGTTTCCGCCTTCAAGGGACCCACATTTGTCTTTACTAATCTTTTTCTCTCAATATACCTAAAGAGGCTTTTACTATTCCTCTTTATATTCTTGGCCAGCATACCCTCGTACTTCATCTTTTCAGCCCGTATTGCTCTTTTTGAAGGTATTCTGTTGTCCTTTGAATGTTTCCCAATCCTCTGGCTTCCTGCTACTCTTTGCTGTGTTATACACCTTTTCTTTTAGTTTTATTCCATCCCTAACTTCCCTTGTCAGCCACGGTTGCCCCTTACTCCCCTTAGAATCTTTCTTCCTCTTTAGAATGAAATGATCCTGCGTATTCCGGATTATGCCCAGAAATTCCTGCCATTGCTGTTCCACTGTCATTCCTGCTAGGATCCTTTTCCAGTCTACCTTGGCCAGCTCCTCTCTCATGCCTTCACAGTCCCCTTTGTTCAACTGCAACACTGACCCTTCTGATTTAACCTTCTCCTTCTCAAATTGCAGATTAAAACTTATCATATTATGATCACTACGTCCAATTGGTTCCTTTACCTCTAGTTCTCTTATCAAATCTGGTTCATTGGACAACACTAAATCCAGAATTGCTTTCTCTCTGGTAGGCTTCAGTACAAGCTGCTCTAAGAATCCATCTCAGAGGCACTCTACAAACTCCCTTTCTTGGGGTCCAGATCCAACCTGATTTTCCCAGTCTACCTGTATATTGAAATCCCCCATAACTACAGTGGCATTACCTTTGTTACGTGCCAATTTTTACTCCTGCTGCAACTTGCACTGTATATCGAGGCTACTGTTTGGGGGCCTGTAGATAACTCCCATTAGTGTCCTCTTACCTTTACAATTCCTCAACTCTATCCACAGTGACTCCACATTGTCAGTCCCTATGTCACCCCGATCGAATTCCATCCCTCACTAACAGAGCTACCCCATCTCCTCTGCCCACCTGCCTGTCCTTTCTATAGGACGCATAACCCTGAATATTCAGTTCCCAGGCCTGATCCTCCTGCAGCCACGTCTCTGTAATCCCCACTATGTCATATCTACCGATCTCTAACTGAGCCTCAAGCTCATCCACTTTACTTCTTATACTTTGCGCATTCATTTGTAATGCTTTTAATCCATTCCTCACCTCACCTTTCACATCGATTCCTATTTCACTTTGCCATCTTCTCCTATCCTTTTGTGTGCTTTCTGTCCCGTTAATCCGGGTGCTAAGCTGCTCTTGACAGGAAAACAACAGTGATGAACACGTATGCGGGTCTGATGCAGAGATGATCATGGTTTTTGTCACTAGACTTATGTGTGTTGAGCATGGAACGCTTTGTTTCTTGAGGTAACACAGTTCACAATGACAGGTGGTTTAGATGCAGGCAGTAGCCTTGCAACCACACTGCACAATGATCTCTGGCCGAGTAAAAAGAGACAATAACAACTCTATGTTGCTGCTGGTGAACTAATTGAGGAAAGAGATACTAATTTTCACAACTCAGACCACCCTAAATCCTCCATGAAAATGGGATAACATAGCACCAGTATGGAACAGGCCCTTCTGCCCGCCGAGTACACAAAGACCACAATCACCCATTCACACCAGGTCTATGTTATCCCACCTTCTCGTCCACTCCCTGCACTGTACGGACAATGTACAGAGGGCCAATTAACCTACAAACACGCTCATCCTTGGAATGTGGGAGGACACCAGAGTAGTCAGAGGAAACCCACGCGGTCACAGGGAGAACTTGCAAACTCCACACAGACAGCACCCGAGGTCAGGATCGAACCCAGGATGCGTGGACACAGTGAGTCAAATGGCCTGTTTCCATGCAGTATCTTTCAAACAATTCGATTGCCACTCAGCAAGTCAGGCAGCATATGTGGAGAGAGATGTTGAAATAGCATCATAGATCCATGACCAATCATCTCATTCTGAAACATTAACGTTTTCTCCCCCATAGAGGCTGCCTAACTTGCTGAGTAGTTTCAAGATTTTCTTTTTTAATTTCAGATTTCCAGCATCTGTGGTATTTTGCTCTTCAATCAGGGGAATGTTGTCCATTTTCCTTTAATAGATAGCATGGTAATCTTAATAATGCTACAGGGTGCAGCCAAATAAAAGATACCTGACATAGATTGGTGAAATAAAATCATAAAAACTGCAGAAATCTAAAACAAAAGCAGAAAGTGCTGAAAGTAGCAAGTCAGATTGCACAGGTCAGAAGAGATGTAGAGCCAATGATTCTGGTCAGCCATCTTTCATCACAGACTTAGTTTAGTTTAGTTTAGAGATTTTACATTTACCAAGTCAAAGCAGTCAAAGCAGCCACAGCCAGACATAAAAACAGCTTTTTCCACGAGTGAAACAGGCCCTTCGGCCCACCAGGTCCGCGCCGACCAGCGATCCCCACACATTAACACTATCCTACACACACTAGGGACAACTTTTACATTTACCAAGCCAATTTTACATTTACCAAGTCAAAGCAGCCACAGCCAGACATAAAAACAGCTTTTTCCACGAGTGATAATTCTACTCAATAACCAAAGTCTGTAGTCTCTTTTTTGCTCTGGTTTATTTCCCCCCACATGTTTAGACCGTAATGTTGTGCCCTTATTGTTTTGATGTGTTAATGCTTTATTCTTAATTGTTAACTGTATGTTCGTGTTGTCATTTGTGAGCGGAGCACCAAGGCACATTCCTTGTATATGCACATACTTGGCCAATAAACTTAATCATTCATTCATTCCAATTAACCGAAGATCTCGAAGAAAACCCAAGCAGGTCACAGGGAGAACGTACAAACTCCGTACAGACAGCACCCGCAGTCGGGATCGAACCCGGGTCTCTGGCGCTGCATTCGCTGCAAGGCAGCAACTCTACCGCTGCGCCACCGTGCCACCTTTAATGCAGCCTGACCTGCTGAGTATTCCCAGCGCTTTTAGTTTAGTTTTTGCTTTAGATTTCATTAAGCTGGGAAGAGTGCAGAGAACAAGGATGTTGCCAGGACTTGATGGGCTGAGCTATAAAGAGATGTTAGGCAGGCTAGGACTGTATTCCATGGAGTGTAGGAGATTGAGGGATGATCACATAGAGCTGTATAAAATCATGAGGCGAATAGACAGGGTTAGTGCACAGTCTTTTGCCCAGGGTAGGGGAATTATAAAACAGAGGACATAAGTTTAAGGTGAGAGGAACAAGATTTAATATAAACCTAATGGGTAACATTTTCACTCAGAGGGTTGTGGATATATGGATTGAGCTGCCAGAGGAGGTAATTAAGGCAGGTACCATAAGAACATTTAAAAGGCAGATACATGGATAGGAAGGGTTTAGAGAGACATGGGCCAAATGTAGGCAAACGTCACGCTTAGATGGTCGACGTGGGCAAGTTGGGCCAAAGGCTCGATCCCTTGCTGTATGACTCGATCACTCTATTTCCATCATCTACAGTTTTTTAAATGATTTTCAATAGATTAGTCTTTGTCTGGATTGATCCTGAGGCTGGGTAGTTCAGGAAAACAGCATCTTTGATGTCAGTTGCCAGGGCAGTTCAGACATGGGGTTGGGGCTAGTTAACATTAACAGGTCACAGGGCTTAAGTCAACAGCCTTAGTTCTTTGGAGCTGGAGTAGGGTGTATAATTCCAGGAACTTGTGTTGTCAGAGATGAAGGGGGACTATAAGTTACACTAGAGGTAACAGTGTGAATGCAAATAGTAAACCCAAATCAAGCTTTCACCACAATGACTGGATAGATGAACATGGATGAATGCCAAACATACACACAAAATGCTGGAGAAACTCAGCAGGACAGGCAGCATCTCTGGAGAGAAGGAATGGATAACCTTTCGGGTTGAGACCCTACTTCAGACTTCATGCACTGTCGCATTAGATCTCCTGAAGATTTCTGAAGAGGTTCGAAGAAGGGTCTCAACGCGAAACGTCACCCATTCCTTTTCTCCAGAGATGCTGCCTGTCTCGCTGAATTACTCCAGCATTTTATGACTATCTTCAGTATAAACCAGCATCTGCAGTTCCTTCCTAGAACTGCCATCTCAACTCACCATGTTTATAACATACATCCACTCTGAGCATTAGAACTTCAACCGCGGACGTGAAAGAAATTATGGTTGGCTTGTTTGTCTGACCAACAATGTACCTTTGTCTAACTAGTAAAATATTAGATTTCTCAATGAAAGATAGGCGGTGCTGTGAAATGGCACCATTCATTGCTTTCCATAACTGTGCATGTTCCTGGTCGAGGTGCAGCAAATTCACCCATCAGTAGTTCCTTTATACCATACTTTTGGAAATAACTTTACTAGTGCATAGAAATAAGTGGAATTTGAAATGATAACATCAATTTCAGTTCCTTCCATTTCTTACAGGTGAAATAGTGTTCCATTGACTATACAATAGTAAGTCATTGCTTTGTAGTTTTTGAGATGGTAATAACTCCTTCCTTTTTCTCATGCTCTTGTGCTATTCTTCACTATTCATACATTGACTTCAGAAACGATGACTTCTTCCTCCGGCACTTCTTAAAACAGGCCCTCCAAAGCTATATTGTTCAGTATTCCAGCATGCCATTGTTGCCCCCTTGGTAACAGAACAGCTTTAAAGTGGCTGTCAGTGCTTTAAAAGCTGCTGCTGCAAGGGAATTTCAATGACTGCGATGATGCACAAAGCAGCTGACTTTTACGGGGCATGTACAAGATCAGTTAAAATGAGTTGTTTCACATCAGCTTGAAGGCAAAGTAGATTTTTCAGAAAGTAGCTCCCATATTGCCATCGATACAAAATAGCATCCGAGTTCCATGACTAACTTCTTCTTGATTGTGCAGGAAGAAGCTGCAGAAGCTGGCTTAACACCGAAGGTAGACACAAAATACTGGAGTAACTCAGCAGGTCAGGGAGCATCTCTGGAGAGAAGGAATGGGTGACGTTTTGGGTCGAGACCCTTCTTCAGACTGATGTCAGGGGAGGGGGTGGGATGGAGATAGAATGTAGTCGGAGACAGGAAGACTGGTGGGAGAACTGGGAAGTGGGAGGGGATGGAGAGAGAGGGAAAGCAAGGGCTATTTGAAGTTAGAGAAGTCAATGTTTATACTGTAAGCTACCCAAGCAAAATATGAGATGCTGTTCCTCCAATTTGCACTGGGCCTCACTCTGACAATGGAGGAGGCCCAGGACATAAAGGTCAGATTGGGAATGGGAGGGGGAGTTAATGTTCTGAGCAACCGGGAGATCAGGTAGGTTAAGACGGACTGAGTGGAGGTGTTCAGTAAAACGATCACTGAGCCTGCGCTTGGTCTCGCCGATGTACAGAAGATATTGTAGATGATGGACATACATTAAAAACATAAAATGCTGGAAATATTTAAACAGCTATATCCTCTTCTGTGTGTATCCTCATGTGGGCTTGGGGTTTGCTGGAGTTCTGGTAATGTTCACTCATTGTAAAAACTGTAGAACTTGGTCAACTTCTAACAGCATGACCTCTCTCCTTGTAGTGTCGGCATTGTGTATATGATTTATCTATCTGACAATATTAGTATTTTCTGACCACACGATGTATTCGTATAACTACATAAAGACACACCACACTGCTTTGCCTCTTTGAAGAAAATGTGTGGAGAAGTGTTTACAGTTACGCTCATCATTATGACTATTACAACTTCAGTACTCACCAGTGACACTTGAATCTGAATTGATAAATGCAAGGAATTTGCCTTGGTGCTTTGCTCGCAAGTAACAACATGACATACAGTAAACAATTAAGAATAAAACATTATAATTGACACGTCCTGACGTTTATCAACCAGGTCCCAACTATTGGTTAAATAACACCCTGCTGCCTTGTGTGTAAGGCTTAGGAGAGCCAAAGGCACTGGAGTTGGAGTCCCTAGAGACAGTCGGCTGATCCCTCGTGTGTCCGCCTTCTGGCAACTCCTGCAACCGAGTAGCCCGAGATGTAGCAGCCACGCCGTACCTCTGGAATCAGCCTGTCAGGTGGAGAGGGGAATGCAGATGCTGGGCAAGTTTGTATTCCCATTCACCTGCCCAGGCTCAGCAGCCAAATCAAATGGAGAGGACACTTCATCTTTGCTGGGCACAGTGAGATGTAACCACAGATGAACAATCCCCCTCTCCAAGCAGGACAACGCCAAGCTGCACCATCATCTCCCGCAGGTGGACGGATGCCAGTACAGTACAATTTATACATGTGAAGAATGAAATAAAATACCAGAGCAAAAGGAGGCTACAGACTGCTCGTGGAAAAAAAGCTGTTTTTATGTCTGGCTGTGGCTGCTTTGACAGTCCAGAGTCGCCTTCCAGAGGGAAGTGCTTCAAATAGCTTGTGGCCAGGGTGAGAGGGGTCAGAGATGATCTCAGAGATCATCTACAAGTATGTCTCTTATTATGATGATCCCACATGAAGATGTTTCTGATATAAACTAAATAACCTTTGAGATTACTTTGTGATCTGATTGCTTGGCCACTGGTCAGAGGACTCTAATTTTTGCACTCAGTCAGTTATTTTCCTTTGGCATAAAATGTTGCTTACTGCTTGATTTGCTGCCTTGTATTCTCCACTTCACGAAAGAGTCTTCTGAAGTCTGCTAGAGTAAAACCAGTAGTATTGTGCAGAGTTATGCTTACGCAATGAGAGGTGAACACTTAAAGTTTCTTTTAGCTTTTGTACAGATTTATCTGCTGGCCCATTGGACAGGATAATGTAATCAATAGATGTTTGGTGCTATTGCAGCGCATAGAATGCCAATGTGATAAAGTCATACAGCATGGAAACAGGCCCTTCAGCCCAACTCACCCATGGAAACAGGCCCTTCAGCCCAACTCACTCATGGAAACAGGCCCTTCAGCCCAACTCACCCATGGAAACAGGCCCTTCAGCCCAACTCACTCATGGAAACAGGCCCTTCAGCCCAACTCACCCATGCCGATGAAATGCCCCATCTACACTTGGTCCACCTGCCTCATTTGACCCATATCCCTCTAATCCTTTCCAATCCATGTACCTATCCAAATGTCTTTTAAATGCTGTTATCATGCCTGCCTTGACTACCTCCTCTGTCAGCTCATTTTATGCACCCACCATCCACTGTTCGAAAAGGTTACCCGTCAGGTCCCTGTTAAACCTATCCCGTCTTAGTTTAAACTTATGTCCTCTGTTTTTGCTACTCAGGGTAAAAGTGTGCATTGGCCCTATCTATTGCCCTCAAGATCTTATACACCTCTGTAAGATCATCCTTAATCCTGCTGCACTCCAAGGAATATAGTCCTGGCCTGCCCAATCTCTCTACTTCACCCTCTCTTCCTGGCAGCATAAATCTTCTCTCCATGCATTCCAGCTTAGCAATACCCTTACTATAGAGGGGTAACCAAAACTGAACACAATACTCCAAATATGGCCTCACCATCGCCTTGTACAACATTCCAACTTCTATGCTCAATACCCTGACTGATGAAAGCCAATGTACCAAAGCCATTTTTACCACCCTGTCTACCTATTATGAAACTTTGAGGGAACTATGTACCTGCCTCCTTGAGCCCTCTGCCGTAGAACAGGGTCCTGCCATTTACTGTGAAGGTCACGGCCTGGTTTGACTTGGCAAAATCCAAAACAGATCTGCATTAAACTTCATTAGCCATTCCTCAACCCACTTGTGCAACTGACCAAGATCCTGCTTTAATTTTTGATAACCATCTTCACTATCTACAGTACTATCTACTTTAGTGTCATCTACAAACTTACTAATCATGCCTTTTATTCTCATCTGTAATTGTTGATATCGACCACAAACAGCAATGAGCACACCACCATGAGATACCTGAGGCCCACCACTAGACACAAGTCTCCAGTTCCTTCCATGAAACCATTTCTCCAGCCAGTTATCTCTCCCTGGATCCCAAGTGATCTAACCATGAGTCTACCATGTGGAGCCTTACCAAATGCCTTGCTGAAATCCGCATAGACACCATCTATGGCTTTGCCCTTATCAATCTTTTTGGTTACAATGCTTGACTGAATATTAAGAGATTTATGGTCCATTGTCAGGCAATAATTCTGCTAGTCCTCTAAGCATGGCAAAGGTTTAAATTCGTAGATGCCAGTGAAGATAGAGATCATGAATTACAGCAGGATCTTAATCAGGTGGGCAATTGGAATGAAGAATTGCTAATGGAGTTTAATCCAGATTGATCTGAGGTGTTGATTTTGGAAAGTCAAACAATGGCGGCACGGTGGCGCAGCGGTAGAGTTGCTGCCTTACATCGAATGCAGCGCCGGAGACTCAGGTTCGATCCTGACTACGGGCGCCGTCTGAACGGAGTTTGTACTTTCTCCCCGTGACCTGCGTGGGTTTTCGCCGAGATCTTCGGTTTCCTCCCACACTCCAAAGACGTATAGGTATGTAGGTTAATTGGCTGGGTTAATTAAATGTAAAAATTGTCCCCAGTTTGTGTAGGATAGTGTTAATGTGCGGGGATCGCTGGGCGGCGCGGACCCGGTGGGCCGAAGGGCCTGTTTCCGCACTGTATCTCTAAATCTAAAAAAAAATCTAAAGGACCTAGAAACATAGAAACATATAACATAGAAACATCGACCTTCACAATGAATGGTAGGGCCTTGGAGAGTATTTTAGAGCAGAGGGATCTAGGAGCACAGGTATATTGTTCCATGTAAGTGGTATCACAGGTACATAGGGTGGTGAAGAAGGCTTTACGCCATCAGTCAGAGAATTGAGTGTAGAAGTTAAGACATATTGTGATGGTTGTGCGAGAAGTTAATGAGGCCACACTTGGAGTACAGTGTCACCCTGCAATATGAATATTGGTCACCCTGCTCTGGGAAAGATGCTATGAAGCTGGAAAAGATGCAGAAAAGATTGATGAGGATGTCACCACGATGCGAGGGCCTAAGGTATAGAGAGTGGGTAGGATGGCTTAGACTTTACTCCTTGGACCAGAGGAGTGATTTTATGGAGGTACATAACATCATGAGGAGAATAGACAGGGTGAATGTGCAGAGTCTTTATCCCAATGCACGGAAAATCAGGAACCATAGGGAAAGGTTTAATAGTAACCTGAGGGGCAGCTTTTTCACACATAGGGTCATGGTTATATGGAACGAGCTGCCAGAAAAAATAGTTGAGGCAGTACAATACCAGCATTTAAAAGACATTTGGGCAGGTGCATGGATTGGATCTGTTTAGCAGGATATGGATTAAATGGAACTAGCTTCGATGGTGCATCTTGTTTGGCAAGGAGGAGTTGGGTTAATGGGCCAATTTCCACGCTGTATCACCCCATGACTATGAATTCATCAATGGGGCTTCCTTCTGTCATACAAATATCCATAAACTTTACCTTTATTAATTTTGAGTGTGGGCAAAGAGCACAATGCCTCCCTTTGACAAAAGAAATAGCATGGACTCGTTGGAATGGTTGAATCAGCCATTTTATTTGAAAGAACAATGTCTTAAGTGGTATTGCTCTGCATGGCTGTCAAACTGTGCACATGGATCCAACTTCCTCCTTCTCTTTATCAAGACAGGGTCAATGGACAAAACATCTGGAAATGGACTTCATGCTAATAATTCCAGTGGGATTAACATGCAACTCTTTTACAATAAAATAATAAGAACACCTAGGATGACTACTCAAATGTCCCAATAGGTCTCTTTGGTCTGTAGGGTAGCACAGTGATGAGCAGGTGGAGCTGTGCCTCATGACTCCAACACGGGATCAATCCAGACCTCTGGGCCCATCTGCTCGGAGTTTGCAAATACTTCTCGTGGTTTTCATTTGTGTGTTCCTGCTTATTCCCACATTGCAAAGGTTTATTGTAGGTTAATAGGGAAGTTACCCCAGATTAGGTGGAAGAATTAATGGCAAGTTGACTGACATGTGAGAAAGAATAGTTTGGAGGGGTATATAAGGGAGGATAGGATTGATTGTAAAGGTCTGAGAGCTGGAATTGACCCAAATGAGCCAAGTGTTGTAAGAAAAAATCTGCAATATTACGTTTATCCAGGATCATCATCCAACAAGCAGAGACATGTGGCACGGTGGTGCAGTGGTCGAGTTGCTGCCTGACAGTGCTTGCAGTGCCGGAGACACGGGTTTGATCCCAACTACGGGTGCTGTCTGTGCGGAGTTTGTACGTTCTCGCTGTGACCTGCGTGGGTTTTCTCCGAGATCTTCGGATTCCTCGCACACTCCAAAGACGTACAGGTTTGTAGGCTTGGTACAAGTGTAAATTGTCCCCAGTGTGTGTAGGTTAACATTAATGTGCAGCGATCACTGGCGAGTGTGGACTCGGTGGGCCGAAGGGCTTGTTTCCGCGCTGTATCTCTAAAACAAGTGCGGCGTTTTTGTCAATGATTTTGCAGATATATTCCTGCAAAGGAAAATAAAGGATAGTCAGATCGAGTGCTCCTAAACAAGACATATTGAGGATAGAATAAGATAAATAAGGGAGGCTTGTATCAAATGTAAAGAGTTTCACAGAGCAGGAAACCTGCAAGAATACGGACGGCAGGAATGAAATTAGAAAGTAAATTAGGAAAGCAAAGAAACAGCATGTAAAAATACTGGCAAGTAAAATCAATTTTATAAGCACAAAAACAGTAAGTGAGTGTGTCAGTGGTCCAAGTACAAACCGAAATATCATTTGTGTGTGGAGTTACAGGATCTATGTATGGCTCTTAATGAATACATTTGAAATACCACAAAAAAAGGGATGATGCTGATATTGTATTTAAGGTAAACCTGTGCAAAATATTGGACAGCCTAAACACGATAAAAGATGAAATACTAAGTCATAGAGTCATAGAGTCATAGAGTCCTACAGCACAGAAAGAGGCCCTTCGGCCCATCGTGTCCGCGCCGCCCGTTACCAAACACAGTCTAATTTTAATCCCATTTTCCCGCATTTGGACCATAGCCCTGAATGTTGTAGCATTTCAAGTGCCCATCCAAATGCCTCTTAAACGTTGTGAGTGTTCCCGCCTCCACCACCACCCCAGGCAGTGAGTTCCAGACTCCAACCACCCTCTGGGTGAAAAAGTTATTTCTCACATCCCCCCGAAACCTCCCTCCCCTTACCCTGTATCTATGTCCCCTCGTTGTTGAACCTTCCACCAGTGGAAGAAGTTCCCCGCCATCTACCTTATCTATGCCCCTCATGATCTTGTACACCTCGATCATGTCCCCTCTCAGCCTTCTCTGCTCCAGGGAAAACAACCCCAGTCTGCTCAGTCTCTCCTCATAGCCGAGGCCCTCCTAAGGGATTTAACATCTTTGAAAATGGATAAATGACCTGCCCCACGCGATATATATCCGAGACTGTTAAATGAGCCAAGGAACAAATTATAAAGACACTGGATACAGTTCAGCAATCCTCACTGGCTACAGGAGGGCTTCAGGTTGCCTGCAGGTACTGCACCATTGTACTGAAGGTAGACACAACATTCTGGAGTAACTCAGCGGGACAGGCAGCATCTCTGGAGAGAAGTCTTAAGAAATGTCCCGACCCAAAATGTCATCATTTCCTTCTCTCCAGAGATGCTGCCTGCCCCGCTGAGCTACTCCAGCATTTTGTGTCTACCTTCGGTGTAAACCAGCATCCAATATTAACGATTTAGACGAGGGAATTAAATGTAACATCACCAAGTTTGTGGATGACACTAAGCTGGGTGGTAGTGTGAGCTGCGAGGAGGATGCTATGAGGCTGCAGGGTGACTTGGATAGGTTGGGTGAGTGGGCAGATGCATGGCAGATGCAGTATAACGTGGATAAATGTGAGGTTATCCACTTTGGTGGCAAGAACAAGAAGGCAGATTATTATCTGAATGGTGTCAGATTAGGAAAAGGGGAGGTGCAACGAGACCTGGGTGTGCTTGTACATTGCAAGAGGATTTGAGTTTCGGACCAAGGAGGTCCTACTGCAGTTGTACAGGGCCCTGGTGAAAACGCACCTGGAGTATTGTGTGCAATTTTGGTCTCCTAATTTGAGGAAGGATATTATTGTTATTGAGGGAGTGCAGCGTAGGTTCACCAGGTTAATTCCCGGGATGGTGGGACTGACATATGATGAAAGAATAGATAGATTGGGCTTGTATTCACTGGCATTTTGAAGGTTGGGAGGGAGTCGTATAGAAACATAAAATTCTTAAAGGATTGGACATGCTCGATGAAGGAAAAATGTTCCCGATGTTGGGGGAGTCCAGAACCAGGGGTCACAATTTAAGAATAAGGCATAGGCCATTTAGGACTGAAACATAGAAACATAGAAAATAGGTGCAGGAGGAGGCCATTCGGCCCTTCGAGGCAGCACCACCATTCCTTGTGATCATGGCTGATCGTCCCCAATCAATACCCCTTGCCTGCCTTCTCCCCATATCCTGTGATTCCACTAGCCCCTAGAGCTGTATCTAACGCTCTCTTAAATCCATCCAGTGATTTGGCTTCCACTGCCCTCTGTGGCAGAGAATTCCACAAATTCACAACTCTCTGGGTGAAAAAGTTTTTTCCCACCTCAGTTTTAAATGGCCTCCCCTTTATTCTAAGACTGTGGCCCCTGGTTCTGGACTCGCCCAACATTGGGAACATTTTTCCTGCATCTAGCTTGTCCAGTCCTTTTATAATTTTATATGTTTCTATAAGATCCCCACTCATCCTTCTAAACTCCAGTGAATACAAGCCTAGTCTTTTCAATCTTTCCTCATATGTCAGTCCCGCCATCCCAGAGATCAATCTCGTGAACCTACGATGCACTGCCTCAATTACAAGGAGGTCCTTCCTCAAATTAGGAGACCAAACTGTACTCCATACTCCAGATGTGGTCTTACCAGGGCCCTATACAACTGCAGAAGAACCTCTTTACCCTATACTGAAATCCACTTGTTATGAAGGCCAACATTCCATTAGCTTTCTTCACTGCCTGCTGTACCTGCACGCCAACTTTCAGTGACTGGTGTACAAGGACATCCAGGTCTCGCTGCACCTCCCCCTTACCTAACCTAACTCCATTGAGATAATAATCTGTCTGCTTGTTTCTGCCGCCAAAGTGGATAACCTCACATTTATAATAATAATAATAATAATAATGTATTTTATTTATATAGCGCTTTTCATATACTCAAAGACGCTTTACAGAGATTTAGAGAACATAGGGAAATGAATAAATAGATAAATAAGTAAATAAATAAACGAACAGAGAAAGGAGACAGAAGGTGAGGTGACCTTCAGTGGTTGAAGGCAGTACTGAACAGGTGAGACTTCAGCGATGTTTTGAATGTGGTGAGTGTGGAGGAGTCTCTAACGTTTTGGGGTAGTGAGTTCCATAGGGTGGGAGCAGCGATGGAGAAAGCCCTGTCCCCCCAGGATCTGAGTTTGGTCCGGATGTGGGGGGATAGGAGATTGGCAGCAGCAGAGTGGAGGGTGCATGTGGGAGTGTGCCTGTGGAGGAGGTCGGTCAGGTAGGATGGGGCCAGGTTATGGAGGGCTTTGTAGGTTATGAGGAGGATTTTGTACTGGTTTCTCTGGGGGATGGGGAGCCAGTGGAGTTTATAAAGGATGGGGGTGATATAGTCACGGATCGGGGTGTAGGTGAGTAGACGGGCAGCGGAGTTTTGAATGTATTGAAGTTTACTGATGATTTTTGAGGGTGCGCCATAGAGGAGGCTGTTGCTGTAGTCCAGACGGGAGGTGATGAAGGCGTGGATGAGGGTTTCTGCAGCTGTGGAGGAGAGGGATGGACGGAGACGGGCAATGTTTTTGAGGTGGAAGAAGGCTGTCTTTGTGATGTGTTTGATGTGTTTGTCGAAGGAGAGGGTTTGATGAAAGATGATTCCAATATCTATATTATACTGCATCTGCCACGCATCTGCCCACTCACTCAATCGGTCTAGGTCACCCTGCAACCTCCTAACATCCTCTTCACAGTTTACACTGCCACTCAGGAATATATATGGTAAACAGTTGCGGCCCCAACACCGAGCCTTGCGGCACTCCACTCGCCACTGCCTGCTATTCTGAAAAGGACCCATTTACTCCTACTCTTTGCTCCCTGCCGGCCAACCAATTTTCTATCCATGTCAACACACTACCCCCAATACCATGTGCTCTAATTTTAATCACCAATCTCCCATGCGGGACCTTATCAAAGGCTTTCTGAAAGTCTAGATACACTACATCCATTGGCTCCCCTTCATCCATTTTACTTGTTGCGTCCTCAAAAAATTCCAGAAGATTAGTCAAGCATGATTTCCCTTTCATAAATCCATGCTGCCTTGGACTTATCCTTTTACTGCTATCCAAATGCACCGTTACTACCTCTTTAATAATTGACTCCAGCATCTTCACCACCACCGATGTCAGGCTAACTGGTCTGTAATTCCCCGTTTTCTCTCTCGCTCCTTTCTTGAAAAGTGGGATAACATTAGCTATCCTCCAATCCACAGGAACTGATCCCGAATCTACTGAACATTGGAAAATTATCACCAATGCGTGCACTATTTCTAGAGCCAGCTCCCTGAGGACCCCGTGATACAGACCATCAGGCCCAGGGGATTTATCATCCTTCAGTCCCATTAGTCTACCCAATACTATTTCTCGCCTAATGAAAATTTATTTCAGTTCCTCTACTCTGAGATAAGGAAAAACCTTTTCACCCAGACAGTTGTGAATATGTGGAATTCTCTGCCACAGAAAGCAGTGGAGGCCAATTCACTGGATGCTTTCATGAGAGAGTTCGAGCTAAAGGAATCTTAGGGCTAAAAGAATCAAAGGATATGGAAAAAAGCAGGAACGAGGTACTGATTTTGGATGATCAGCCATGGTCATATTGAAGGGCCGAATGGTCTACCCCTGCACCTACTCTGCAGTTCAAAACTGTTTATTTTAAAACTTGAGGAAGACGTAATTCCAGTACAAACCACGTCGTCTCTTGAAAGGAGGTGGCTGTGGTGAACCAGGCTGAAGAATGGTCCTGACAGGAAACATTGTCTACCCATGTTTTCCAGGGATGCTGTCTGACCCTCTGAGTTACTCCAACATTTTGTGTCTTTCCTTGGCTGAGGGGAGACTTAATTCAGGTGTATAAAACAGAAACAGTAAATGGGAAAAACCTGCTTCCATTAGCAAGGATGCCAAAAGGCAGAAGGCATAAAATGTTTACCAAAAATCAAACACATCAAACAATTAAATTAAATGTTAATTATGTGCTGCCTCACGGCTTCTCTTCACCATTTAAATCAATGGAATAGCTACCTGTGGTGCGGGTTATTTGAATCGATTCACCTGCACCTCTTTCAACCTCATCTATTGTATCCGCTGTTCCAGATGCCAACTTCTCTACATCGGCGAGACCAAACGCAGGCTCGGCGATCGTTTCGTCAACACCTTCGATCAGTCCACCTTAACCAACCTGATCTCCCGGTGGCTCAGCACTTCAACTCCCCCTCCCACTCCCAGTTTGACCTTTCTGTCATGGGCCTCCTCCATTGTCATAGTGAAGCCCAGCGCAAATTGGAGGAACAGCACCTCATATTTCGCTTGGGCAGTTTACACCCCAGCGGCATGAACATTGACTTCTCCCACTTCAGGTAGTTTCTCTGTCCCTCTCTTTCTCCTCCCCTTCCCAGTTTTCCCATTGTCTTCCTGCCTCCAACTACATCCTATCTTTGTCCCACCCTCCCCCTGACATCAGTCTGAAGAGGGTCTCGACCTGCAATGTCACCCATTCCTTCTCTCCTGAGATGCTGCCTGACCCGCTGAGTTACTCCAGCATTTTGTGTCTCCCTCCAATTCAGGGAATCACTTCAATTTGGCGATATTTCTCTGAATTACTTGAAGCGCTAACTGTTGGAATATAGTTAGCAAAAAATGATGGATCTTTGGGATTTTGTGTAAATAACAAGATGCATGATTCATCATGATAGGAATTCTTCCCAATGTCAAATCATGTAGTTTAGTTTAGTTTAATCTAGAGATACAATGCGGAACCAGGCCTTTTGGCTCACCGAGTCCACATTGACTGGCGATCCGCGCACACTTACACTATCCTACACACATACACGGGACAATTTACCAAGCCAATTAACCTACAAACCTTTACGTCTTTGGAGTGTGGGAAACAGTCTAGGTAAGGGTCTGAAGAAGGTCGAAACGTCACCCATTCCTTCTCTCCAGAGATGCTGCTTGTCCCGCTGAGTTACTCCAGCTTTTTGTGTCTATCTTCGGTTTAAACCAGCATCTGCAGTTCCTTCCTGCACAAACAGTCAAGGTAATGCAGTTGTGTCGACTGCTACATTGTCTCCCCATCCTTTCTTTAATGAGAAATTTGAATTTAGTCCACGGGAAGGGAATATGTTGAGAAATATCTAAGTTGCTTTATTAAATATCCTTTAAAGCATAATTGTAGTATTCATTCTTTCTCTGTTGTCTGTAGCTGCAGACATATAATGAGAAAGCCTGATCCTTAAAGGCATAATGTGCTATAACTACTAATGTTTCAAATAGCTAAACTAAAGGATTTGCTTTTCGATATACTGCACCCAAAATATGGTTTTATGTGCTGTACAGTGCTACAAAACATTTTATTTTTATAGCTGACTAGGGAGGAAAAAATAAAGTTTTAGTGCTAATAAAGGCCATTGACATATTTACTTGTTGTTCCACCCTTTAAAAGGATGATAGCCGTATAATTGGTAATGTTATAGAGCAACCCTTCTACTTAAATGCAGTCATCTCTGCTAATCCTTCACCCAAAGCAAATTAGTTTTATGTAGATAATCATGTAAATTAGTTATATTAACAACGGGCAAAAAAGTGACAAAGCGCTAGGAAGAAACCCATTATATGTTGAGATTAGTGGGAATTACTTCTTGAAAGTGAATACAGATTCATAATATATTTTTTAAACTTTATAATTTCTACGGTTTTTTCATATTGGCTCTCATCCTTTTATAATTCTGCAATTAAAATAATCTTTTTTTTTGCATTTTACTGGCAGATTAAAGTCCTCAAAGACCTTGGATTTTTATGTTAATATCTTGATCCTCTTAGGTAATGAGCCTTTCATGTTCACCTCTACATGATACTTTGGCTCTGCAGTTCAAACCTTCCTGCTTTCAATCTGCCATGGCAGCAGCAGAACTAAATATTGAAGCACATATTATATGTAGATGTGATATTACATAATCACAATTAGCTTACAGGAACACTTGAGAGAGTGGCTGCTCATACTCATTGTTGTTGGGACCTGACTCTGTAATATACTAGCCGGGAGTGGACCCGTTGGGGGTCCAAACCTCTCCTGTGGGCGCGGCAATCCCCGTTGGGTGCAAGCCTTTCCTGCGGGCCCGGCAACCCTCCCCCTTCTGACGATCCATGGACGCATTGCCCGCCGGGGAGTGTCCTTCGAGGCCATGGGCGGGCGAGGGGGGAGAGGAAAGGGGAGAGGGAGCCACTCACCATGGCCCCGGGTGGCCAGCACTGCAGCCAGAGTGAGCCGTGGACCCGTTGGGTGCAAACCTCTCCTGCAGCGGCAGCTCGGCGGCTGCGGCCATCTTCTTTGACCCTCTGCCGCCGCGCTGCACCATGGGAGGAAGGTCAGACGCAGGGCATGCTGGGACGGGTTATCTGTATCAGATCTGATTATCTGTAAGCTAATTGTCTTATTATCTGAAACATTAGTCCACCCGGCAGGGGGAGGGGGGTGCGGATTTATTAAAGTTTATTAAGTTAATTGCTTTTAAAATGTAACAAAACCTGATCAATCGAGACCGCAGGGGAATGGTGAGTAGGCTGGGTGTAAAATTGTTAGGCTATCATGTACCATTTTGGCTGTATTTCAGGAACAAATCTATCCACAAACCACAAACCCACAAACCACAAACCCACAAACCCACAAACCCACAAACCCACAGATATACAAGATAAAAGTTTTAGTATTATGTAGATAAATGGTTGCATTCTCCAAAAAGATGTGCAAGATGATAACATACTTCACGTATAAAGCCCTAAATGGACATTCCCCCCACTACATCAAAAATCTTCTAACCCCCCTCTGTAACTCCAGGTCCCTCAGGTCGGCCGACTTGGGGCTACTCACTATCCCGCGGTCTAGGCTTAAGCTCAGGGGTGACCGCGCTTTTGCGGTTGCAGCTCCTAGACTGTGGAACAGCATCCCTCTCCCCATCAGAACTGCCCCCTCCATCGACTTCTTTAAGTCCAGGCTCAAAACCTATTTCTACTCCTTAGCGTTTGAGGCTCATTGAGGAGGCGCTGTGAACTGTTTGCGTGCTACTGTATGTTTCATTTTTTTCCCTTAGTGCCTAATCAGATGTACAGCACTTTGGTCAACGTGGGTTGTTTTAAAATGTGCTATACAAATAAAATTGACGACTTGACTTGACTTGACTTGACTTTATTCCACTTTTAGCAAGAGTGTTTGAAAGAGAGACAAAAATATCAAGAGCGATACAAATCCTTGCTTTACTTTTCAGCTCATTGTAGTGTTTCCAGCTTTGCATCTATGTCTTGAGGTAATGCTTCTGGAACTGACTATCTCTGCAACCTGTTAACAGAACTGATGGATATCTATTCTGACATCCACCTCCCACTGCAGGGACTAGCACTTGAAACACAGCTTCCAGAGAGACATCAGTATTTTAGGACTTGTTTTGAACTAGACTTCTAGTTTGCCGTATAAGAAATAGCGATGTCAGTAAGGTAAATGCAGGCTTTCTTTAACAATGCATTTCTGATTTAAATTGAGCACTGGATGCCTGCTGGAGATTATGTCCAGAAATTGGAAGAGCTTACTGCTCCTTTGTGGGCCACTCCCAGCAAGCACATTTGAAATGTATAGGAAGGAGCTGGTTTAAATCGAAAATAGACACAAAAAGCTCGGTAGGTCAGACAGCATCTCAGGAGAAAAATAATTTTCTCCTGACGTTTCAGGTCGAGACCCTTCTTCAGACTGGAATTTGATACGGTGGGCATAAGATTGTTAACTGTAGATGGATTTGACATTCACTCCATCCTTCCCCACTGGAACCCGCTCTGTGTTAAGACACACTCTTAGGTTTGAATCAGATCTTTGGACTTTAAATATATTTGATGTTCGGTGAGTCTTTTTCCAGATGGGTGCGAACTAGGGGTGCCAACTATCTCACTCCCAAATACGGGACATGGTGACATCACTGCCCCACGCCCCACGTGACCTCACCCAGCCAGCAGCCACGTGTTCCCGCTCCACCAGCGGCGGTCGCCCGGGCCGGGAGGCGTGTTGCTACGCAACCTCCGTTAGGTGGCGCCATGGCCTCCGGACCTAGACTGTCCGGAGCTAAAATGTCGGAAACCTAGAGTGTCAGGACCTAAACGTTGGGGCTGACAGTATCGGGCCTACAGTGTCAGGGTCTACAGTGTCCGGGCCTACAGTGCCTCCCGGGCCTAATACGGGACAAGGGCAGTCCCGTACGGGACAAACCAATTTAGCCCAAAATACGGGATGTCCCGGCTAATACGGGACAGTTGGCAACCCTAGTGAGAACTCACTTTCTGCTTTCTTTTTAAATCGGTCCCTGGCTAGATTGATGTAATCTCTGCGAGCCATCAGAAAGTCTCAGCAGGTACTGATATTTTAAATAGCTCCCTCATGTTTTTTTAAGAGATTAACCTTGCAGCAATCAATTGTGGCCAGCAGGTATGCTTCACAAATGATTGTGTGACAAATGCAAAGCTGGTCTACTTCACGTGCTCTGATAGTGTTCCAGTCAGTGATCTTCGTAACGGAGCTATTGGCTACTAATTAATGTTGGATGGAACTGGTAGACATGAAACATCGTGGGATGTGCAGGAGCTGAGTGATTTCCCACCACGCTGGCTCCCTATAATGTAGGATTATAGGAAGACAAATTACCGACATTTTCATCCAGTACAAGATATATAAAATCTATCCATTTATTTGTTGTACATTGATTTTGTATAATATTGAGTGTTAATCACTTCATTCCTTTTGATTAATAGATGTGTCAGGGCAGGTGGGTAGGACAGGTTTGGAGGGATATGGACCAAATGCAGGGCAGTGGGACTAGTGTAGCTGGGAAATGTTGGCCGGTGTGGGCAAATTGGGCTGAAGGGCCTGTTTCCACACTGTATCACTCTATGACTGATGCTAAGTTGCATTTTATGTTGCAAGGTCACCATGTGATGTGGCGGCACCTAACGGCAGCGGCTGACTAGCAGTCTGTCCGTCTTTTTTTTGTTGAGTGTCGGTGTTGGGATGATTTTTATATATATTTTTTTGGTGGTGTATGTGTGGGAGGGGGTGGTGGTGTGTGGGGGGTGGGTGTGGGGAACTTTTCTCTTCCTCACGGCGCGGGGTGCGGCTCGGCTGCGGGGCCTAACATCCCCCGGTGCGGCTCGGCCGCTGGACTTACATCGCCCGGTGCAGCTCGGCTGCGGGGCTTAACACCATCCGGTGCAACTCGGCTGCGGGACTTTACTTTACATCGCCCGGTGCAGCTCGGCTGCGGGGCTTAACACCGCCCGGTGCAGCTCGGCTGCGGGGCTTAACACCGCCCGGTGCAGCTCGGCTGCGGGGCTTAACACCGCCCGGTGCAGCTCGGCTGCGGGGCTTAACACCGCCCGGTGCAGCTCGGCTGCGGGGCTTAACACCGCCCGGTGCGGCTCGGCTGCGGGACTTAACACCGCCCGGTGCGGCTCGGCTGCGGGGCTTAACACCGCCCGGTGCAACTCGGCTGCGGGGCTTAACACCGCCCGGTGCAGCTCGGCTGCGGGGCTTAACACCGCCCGGTGCAACTCGGCTGCGGGACTTAACACCGCCCGGTGCGGCTCGGCTGCGGGACTTTTCACCGCTGGTGCGGCTCGGCTGCGGGACTTAACACCGCCCGGTGCGGCTCGGCTGCGGGACTTTTCACCGCTGGTGCGGCTCGGCTGCGGGACTTAGCTGCGCAAGGCTTGGTCGCGGGCCTTTCATCGCCCGGTTCGGCCGCGAGACGTTTCAGCGCCCGGTGCGGGGACTGTGCGGGTCGGTCGGGGACGAGCTGTCTGTCCGTGGGCGTGGGGAAGAGAGGGGAAGTTTTGTTGCCTCCATCACAGTGAGGGGGTGTTTGGAGTCACTGTGATGGACGTTTGTGTTGGGGTCATGTGTCTTGTGTTCTTTTTTTTTTTTTCTATGACTGCTATGTAGTTTCGTTCGGTACTTCGGTACCGAACGACAAATAAAGCTCTGTTATACCTGTTATACCTGTTATTATATCGCCTACATCAAATTCTGTAGCCGTTTTACGAAAACTCTTCAACACATTTTTCATTTAGAGATTATCCAATATACGTTCCCGAACTCAGCGCCATTGTGTAAACCCAGAATACTACACGTAAAAAATCCTCAAAAAACCCCATTAAGAATCACCAATAAAGCTATATACACAAATTAGAAGAACGCCTCCTTATTTTAGGCAAGGTATCCATGACCTCTTTGTAGGCCATTAGTAGATGGAAATGATTTTCAACAACTTTCAGCGATAATTAAATAGTCATAGAGTCACACAGCACAAAGACCCAATGACCAAGATGCCCCATGTCAGCAAGTCTCACTTACCCTCATTTGGCCCATATCTCTCCCAACTTTTCCTATCCAGAAGGCAAGTTTTCTTTATTTTTCCTACTGGATTATTATTATATTCAGATTTGTGCCATGTTCATTGTTGATGTAAGCCATTAATTTTTAGTTTAGTTTAGTGTAGAGATACAGCGCGGAAACGGGCCCTTCACCCACTGAGTCCGCGCCGACCAGCAATCCCCACACATTAACACAAGCCTACACACATTAGGGGAAATTTACACTTGTACCAAATATACAAACCCAGGCCAATTAACCTGCAAACCCAAAGGTATTAACTCAGCAGGTCAGGCAGCATCTCAGGAGAGAAGGAATGGGTGACGTTTCGGGTCGAGACCCTTCTTCAGACCCCTCTTCAACCTGCAAACCCGTATGCCTTAGGAGTGTGGGTGAAAACCGAAGATCTTGGAGAAAACCCACGCGGTCACAGAGAAAACGTTCGAAAACTCCGTACAGACAGCACCCGTAGTCGGAATCGAACCCGGGTCTCTGGCGCTGCATGCGCTGTAAGGCAGCAACTCTACTGCTGCGCCACCGTGCCGCCCATCTACTAATCTACTGATGGAAGACTGTGAGCGCTGGTTGTAAAGCCCATCCAAATAGTGGCACTGGGAATGTAATTGTGGAGGAGCCCATGGAAAGTCCATTAACCCACCTTTCCACTTACATTTTATTAAACTTTGGAATTATTAGGAACACATGAGGTCTGTAACCTGACTTAAATATAAACAAATGAACTATATATACCAAGTTGGATGATGAATTGCAGCTCTGTGTTTTCATCAATTATTCTTTATTACTGAAGTTTAAAACAAACTACCTCGATTTTTCAAAGCTTTTATGTGCACCCTATATAGGCCCATCTTGTTTTGCCAGGTGGAATATCCACAGTGCACAAAGTCTTGATAAAATCCAGCTGCAACTGCCTGATACCAGTTTAGTCTGAAAAATCAGACAGTACAAACAAATATGGCTTGGCTATAGATATTGCCACATCTGCCAGCAATTAGATATGTAGCGAGGAAAAAAGGGGACAGCAGAATAAAACCTATCATGTTTCAGCACTAGCAAATAAACAAGGTTTCAGCATAATTATTCATGAAGTGTATGTGACTCCAGTTCATCTGTACACGGGTCAACTTTGGTTCACTTTTAAAACAATCTGTAATTCTTTGAATAAAAGAAATATCCAGGGAATTGTGCCCAATACTGTGGAAACATAGATAGAAACATTAAAAATAAGTGTAGTAGGAGGCAATTTGGCCCGTCAAGCCAGCACCACCACTCAATATGATCATAGCCGATCATCCAGAATCAGTACCCCGTTCCTGCTTTCTCCCCATATCCCTTGATTCCATTAGGCCTAAGAGCTAAATCTAAATCTAATATACTAATATATCTAATATCAAATGTACTGAGAATGAATTTATTTATTCACAAAATGCTGGAGTAACTCAGCAGGTCAGCCAGCATCTCGGGAGAGAAAGAATGGGTGACGTTTCGGGTCGAGACCCTTCTTCAGACTGCAAAAATACCTTCGATTTGTACCAGCATCTGCAGTTATTTTCTTATACTGAGAATGAAGCTTAGTAAAAGTGTAGGCATAGTGTACTCTCCCCACGTACAAAGCAGTGTATTTAAACCTTCTCCCAACTGACAAAGAGTGCTGTGAGAGGTTCATTGGTTCATTAACGAGGCTCAACTGGAAAACTACATAGTTAACGCGGTACAAACCCTGATGATGTGGATATGGAGACGCAAGAAGCTGCAGCTGCTGGAATCTTGAGCAAAGTGAAGTGGGAACTCCACGGGTCAGGCAGCATCCATGGAGGGAATGGACAGGCACTGTCTCGGGTCGGGATCGTCCTCGCTGGGGGTGGGGGTGGGAAAAGAGAGATGAGGATGGGACGAAGCCTGGTAAGTGATACAGTCCATCTCATCTAGAGGGGTTGCTGGGGCTCCTTGATGGAGGTGGTGTAAGGACAGGTGTTGCATCTCCTGCGGTTGAAGGGTGGAGGGGTTTGGGTGGGAAAAGATAAGTGAACCAAGGAGTTGTGGATGGAGTGGGCTCTGCAGAAAGCAGGAGGGGCCTGCCTACCCTCTCTCTCTCTCTTCTCTGGCCATCCCGGTGCACTCCCATTTCTCCCACTATCTCCCATTTTTTTCCCCTCCTCCGTGGTCCCATATTCCCTTCATCCCCCTTTCCCCTGTCCTCTTTCACCTATTTCCTCTGCCTCTGGCACTACCTTTCTCTCCTCTTCTCTCCGTATGTAACACACTTTTGTCTTCTTTTAACCTTAAGCCTTTGTTTAGTTTAGTTTAGTTTAGAGATACAGCGCGGAAACAGGCCCTTCGGCCCACCGAGTCCGCACCGACCAGCGATCCCCGCACATGATCACTATCCTACACACGATTACATTTATACCAAGCCAATTAACCTACAAACCTGTACGTCTTTGGAGTGTGGGAGGAAACTGGAGCACCCGGAGAAAACCCACGCAGGTCACGGGGATAACGTACAAACTCCATGGAGACAGCACCCGTAGTCAGGATCGAACCCGGGACCTGGGTCTCTGGCGCTGTAAGACAGCACCTCTACCGCTACGCCACCATGCCACCCATGCCACATTTGCCAGTCAAACCTTCGCCCTCTCTCACCTGTATCCACCTATCACTCGACAGGTTTTGTTCATCCCTTAGCTTTCTTTTCAAGCTTTTTAAACCCTATTACAATCAGTTTGAGGAAGGGTTCCAGTTTGAAACGTCCTCTGCCTATACCCTCCACAGATGCTGCCTGCTGAGTCCCACAGCACGTTGGGTTTTGCTCAATTTTGCTTTATGGTTGGGTTTTGAAGATCGAAATGCATCACACGTCAGCTTTATCATTCAAGAGTATCCTGCTTCACGCAAGGTATATTATGTTATAATATTGTGGATATAGATTAAAGTTAGTTAATGGCCTGATCCTTCTGTTATGTCATGTATCAGGACTGGAAACTGAATATTCAGGATTATACGTCCTATAGAAAGGACAAGCAGGTGGGCAGAAAGAACAAGCAGGTGGGGTAGCTCCGTTGGTGAGGGATGGAATTCAGTCCCTTGGCGGCACGGTGGCGCAGCGGTAGAGTTGCTGCCTTACAGCGAATGCAGCGCCGGAGACTCAGGTCCTGACTACGGGCGCCGTCTGTACGGAGTTTGTACGTTCTCCCCGTGACCTGCGTGGGTTTTCTCCGAGATCTTCGGTTTCCTCCCACACTCCAAAGACGTACAGGTATGTAGGTTAATTGGCTGGGCAAATGTAAAAATTGTCCCTAGTGTATGTAGGATAGGGTTAATGTGCGGGGATCGCTGGGCGGCGCGGACCCGGTGGGCCGAAGGGCCTGTTTCTGCGCTGTATCTCTAAATCTAAATCTAAAAATCTAGAGTTGAGGAATTGTAAAGGTAAGAAGTCACTAATGGGAGTTATCTACAGGCCCCCCAAAAGTAGCCCGGATAAAGGGTGTATGTTGCAGCAAGACTTTATACAGGCATGTAACTGTGGTTATGGGGGATTTCAATATGTAGGTAGACTGGGAAACTCTGGTTGGTTCTGGACTCCAAGAAAGGGAGTTATTAGAGTGCCCCCGAGATGAATTCTTAGAGCAGCTTGTACTGGAGCCTACCAGAGAAAAGGCAATTCTGGATTATGAGTTGTCCAATGAACCAGATTAAAAAGGGAACTCAAGGTAAAGGAACCGCTTAGAGGTAGTGACCATAATACGATTATTTTTTATTGCAATTTGAAAGGGAAAAGGTTAAACCAGGAATGTCAGTGTTGCAGTTGAACAAAGGGGGACTATGAAGGCATGAGAGAGGAGCTGGCCAAGGTCGAATGGGGAAGGATCCTAGCAGGAATGACGGTGGAACAGCAATGGCAGGAATTTCTGGGCATAATCCAGCAGATGCAGGATCATTTCATTCCAAAGAGGAAGAAAGATTCTAGGGGGAGTAAGAGGCAACCATGTTCTGACAAGGGAAGTTAGGGATGGAATAAACCTAAAATAAAAGGTGTCTAACATAGCGAAGATTTGCGGGAAGTCAGAGGATTGGGCAACTTTCAAAGGACAACAGAAGGTAACAAAATGGGCAATACAGGCTGAAAAGAGAAGGACAGTAAAAGCTTCTTTAGGTATGTTAAAATAAAAAGATTAGTAAAGACAAGTGTGGGTCCCTTGAAGGCAGAAACGGATAAAATTATTATGGGTAACAAGGAAATGGTGGAAGAGATGAACAGGTACTTCGGATCTGTCTTCACTAAGGAAGACACAAACAATCTCCCAGATGTACTAGAGGACAGAGGATCTAGGGGGGGGGGGGGGTAGAGGAACTGAAAGAAATTTGCATTAGGCAAGAAATAGTATTGGGTAGACTGATGGGACTGAAGGCTGATAAATCCCCTGGGCCTGATGGTCTGCATCCCAGGGTCCTCAGGGAGGTGGTGACTCTAGAAGTCGTGGACGCATTGGTGATCATTTTCCAATGTTCAATAGATTCAGGATCAGTTCCTGTGGATTGGAGGATAGCTAATGTTATCCTTCTTTTCAAGAAAGGAGCGAGAAAGAAAACGGGGAATTATAGACCAGTTAGCCTGATATCGATGGAGGGGAAGATGCTGGAGTCAATTATTAAAGAGGTAATAATGGCGCATTTGGATAGCAGTAAAAGGATTGGTCCAAGTCAGCATGGATTTATGAAGGGGAAATCCTGCTTGAATAATCTTCTGGAATTTATTGAGGATGTGACAAGTAAAATGGATGAAGAAGAGCCAGTGGATGTAGTGTATCTAGACTTTCTGAAAGACTTTGATAAGGTCCCACATGGGAGGTTGGTGAGCAAAATTAGAGCATATGACATTGGGGGTAGGGTATTGACATGGATAGAGAATTGGTTGGCAGACAGGAAGCAAAGAGTAGGAGTAAACGGGTCCTTTTCAGAATGGCAGGCAGTGGTGAGTGGAATGCCGCAAGGCTCGGTGTTGGGGCCGCAACTGTTTACCATATATGTTAATGATTTGGATGATGGAATTAGAAGTAACACTAGCAAGTTTGCAGATGACGCAAAGCTGGGTGGCAGTGTGAACTGCGGAGAGGATGTTAAGAGGTTGCTGGGTGACCTGGACAGGTTGAGTGAGTGGGCAGATGCATGGCAGATGCAGCATATAGATAAATGTGAGGTTATCTACTTTGGTGGCAAAAAAAAGGAGGCAGATTATTATCTCAATGGTGTCAGATTAGGTCCTAGTCACTGAAAGTAAGCGTGCAGGTACAGCAGGCAGTGAAGAAAGCTAATGGCATGTTGGCCTTCATAACGAGAGGATTTGAGTATAGGAGAAAAAAGGGGTCCTTCTGCAGTTGTATAGGGCCGTGGTGAGACCACATGTGGATTATTGTGTGCAGTTTTGGTCTCCTAATTTGAGGAAGGGCGTCCTTGCTATTGAGGCAGTGCTGCATAGGTTCACAAAGCTAATCCCTGGGATGGAGGAACTGTCATATGAGGAAAGATTGGAAAGACTAGGCTTGTATTCACTGGAGTTTAAGGGCCTGTCCCACTTAGGCGATTTTTTAGGCGACTGCCGGCGACTGTCAAAGTCGTAGCATTTCGCCAAAGTTTTCTTTTACCCTTCGACAATGACTACGACAATGCCGAGTCTGGTCGAGATTACACCGTCTTCGGAAACATCGCAAAATTCACACGCTGTCAATGCTTCTCTGGCGTCCTAATTTTCGCTGAAATTACTGATGAGTCTGTAATTACTTGAGAGTTTTGTAATATAACATCTTGCCCGGGTTACTTGAAAACCAAGCTTCACGGTAACAAGGCATAAACTGGATTGACTTCCAGTTTACTAATAGCAGTATTAAGAAATTTAATTTTAAATATGGGTAAATGGATTTTTGTACGGTGTGTGGGCATTCTTTTAAAATGTACGGGAGATGCATATCTGGTTTCTGGGTTGCATGTCTGGGTTGGGAGCCTACTTTAAAAGTAATCGCTGATGGCCATAAACATCGCGAAAATTCACACGCTTACCTGACCATCAAACTGTCGCCTCCAATCTACCTGTCAAATGTCCTGATGGTAAATAAATTGGTTAAACCCAAGTATTTTTATGGTATCTTCAAATGACTTTACATAATTTAATATTATGTGCTTCTAAATGCATCTAAGGCAACCTAGCAAACCTGGGGATAGCATGCGACAGCGCCCGCAATAAGCAACGATACCTGGCGACAAGCCAGCTGTCGCCGAGAAATTTATATCCGGTTGATTTCTCAGCGGCGCGCTGACATCCACTATGATCTTTGGAAGACTCCTCATGATCATGCCCGCAACACCCGGCGAACTGTCTGCAACAGCCTAGTCACCGGCAGTCGCCTTAAAATCGCCTAAGTGGGACAGGCCCTTAAGAAGGATGAGAGGGGATCTTACAGAGACATATAAAATTATAAAAGGACTGGATAAGCTAGATGCAGGAAAAATGTTCCCAATGTTGGGGGAGTCCAGAACCAGGGGCCACAGTCTAAGAATAAAGGAGAGGCCATTTAAAACTGAGGTGAGAAGAAACTTTTTCACCCAGAGAGTTATGAATTTGTGGATTCTCTGCCACACAAGGCAGTGGAGGCCAATTCACTGGATGAATTTAAAAGAGAGTTAGATAGAGCTCTAGGGGCTAGTGGAATCAAGGGATATGGGGAGAAGGCAGGCACAGGTTGCTGATTGTGGAGGATCAGCCATGATTACATTGAATGGTGGTGCTGGCTCGAAGGGCCAAATGGCCTCCTCCTGCACCTATTTTCTATGTTTCTATGTTTCTGTGACAGGTCAACCTGATACATCAGTTGAATAATGAAGAAAGGTGACCCATTCCTTCTCTCCAGAGATGCTGCCTGTCCCATTGAGTTACTCCAGTATTTTGTGTCTAGCATCATTTATTCAAACAAGAATGCTAAATTTGGAAAATATGAAGTTGGCACTTCAAGGTTGGTGTTATTTTATATTAGTACAATTTATTTTACCTATTTGGCACTTCATTTTTTTCTAATATTGCAAGAAATGTTAAACTAGAAATATCATCCATTTTAGGTGTACATGTCCTGTATATCTTCGCCATAATCAGTGGTTTATCATGATTTGAGGCACAAAAAGCACAGTGGGTCTGGCAGCATCTCTGGAAGAAAGGAATAGGTGACGTTTCGAGTTGAGATCATGTGATAGAAGTAGAATTAGGCCACTCGGCCCATCAAGTCCACTCCGCCATTCAATCATGGCTGATCTATCTCTCTCTCCCAACCCCATTCTCCTGCCTTCTCCCCATGACCACTGACACCTGTACAAATCAAAAATAGAAACATAGAAAATAGGTGCAGGAGGAGGCCATTCGGCCCTTCGAGCCAGCACCGCCATTCATTGTGATCATGGCTGATCGTCCCCAATCAATAACCTGTGCCTGCCTTCTCCCCTTATCCCTTGATTCCACTAGCCCCTAGAGCTCTATCTGGAGAATTGGCCTCCACTGCCCTCTGTGGAAGAGAATTCCATGAATTTACAACTCTGGGTGAAAAAGGTTTTTCTCACCTCAGTTTTAAATGTCCTCCCCTTTATTCTAAGACTGTGGGCCCTGGTTCTGGACTTGCCCAACATTGGGAACATTTTTCCTGTATCTAGCTTGTCCAGTCCTTTTATAATTTATATGTTTCTATAAGATCCCCTCTCATCCTTCTGAACTCCAGTGAATCTATCTATTTCTGCATTAAAAATATCCAGTGACCTGACTTCCACAGCCTACTGTGGCAAATAATTCCACAGATTCACCACCCTCTGGCTAAATATATTTCTCCTCATCTTCCTAAAAGAACATCTTTTAATTCTGAAGCTGTGACCTCTAGTCCTAGACTCTCCCACAAGTGGAAACATCCTCTCCACATCCACTCTTTCCAAGCCATCTATCAAGATAGGAGATCCATTTACAGACAGCAGATACTTGCTGCATTGTCCTGCTGCTAAAGTACGGCAGCATGGTTGACAGAGATATGATGGGAAATAGAGGGTGGGTGATGGAAAGTGAGGCTTTGGCCTCTACATGGAGACCACCCAGTTATAGAATGTGACACATGCTGCAAGTAGCACCAAGCTATTGCAAGCAATGGGATTATAGTGAGCATAGGTCACAGAATCTTGCACTGGTGGACACAATGCAGATACTTCAATTTCAATCAGTGTGTTTGATGGTGAAAAGATGTATAAAAAGTGAACATTGGTGCATCAGCCCCCCAGAAAATCATTATCCCGATATGGCCCTTTAATTCACAAATTAATTCAAACTAAAAACCCATTATTTGTCTGAGTATTTCTAACTTACTGCTCTGCTTATTTTACTGAGTGATAAAGATTTTTTAGATTTAGAGATACAGCGCGGAAACAGGCCCTTCGGCCCACCGGGTCCGCGCCGCCCGGCGCACATTAACATTATCCTACACACACTAGGGACAATTTTTACATTTAATTAACCCAGCCAATTAACCTACATACCTGTACGTCTTTGGAGTGTGGGAGGAAACCGAAGATCTCGGAGAAAACCCACGCAGGTCACGGGGAGAACGTACAAACTCCGTACAGACGGCACCCGTAGTCAGGATCGAACCTGAGTCTCCGGCGCTGCATTCGCTGTAAGGCAGCAACTCTACCGCTGCGCCACCGTGCCACAAAGGTTATAGGCTACAACTTCCCAATCCAATTTCAGTCAGGAAGAGTGTAATAAGTCCTCACATTGATAGACACAAAATGCTAGAGTAACTCAGCGGGATTGGCAGCATGTCTTGAGAGAAGGAAAAGGTGACCCTTCAAGAGAAGGGTCTCGACCCGAAATGTCATCTGTTCCTTCTGCCTGTCCCGCTGAGTTACTCCAGCATTTTGTCTATCTTTTTTTTTGTCTACATTTTTTGTCTATCTTTGGTGTAAACCACCATCTGCACTTCCTTCCTCCACATTTCCTCACATTGATATCATGATGTGGATGCATGAAGTCGGGAATAGGATGGCCATATGGAATTCAATAGCACCTGGAATTGCCAGATCCTATTTCCTGAGGTGTGAGTTATTGTTTAGGAAATGGATACAGATTCTGTAACATGCACATTGCACTTTCAATTCACCATTTACATTTACATACACAATTTACAATTTACAATCGATACAAATGAGCCAAATTTCTTGGCAGCCCCATTTAATTCTCAAGATAGACACAAAAAACTGAAGTAACTCAGCGGGTCAGACAGCATCTCTGGAGGAAAGGAATAGGTACCGTTTTGGTTTGAGACTCTTCTTCAGACAGGGGAAAGGAAAATGTGAGATATAGATGGTGATGTAGAGAGATATAGAAAAATGAATTTGAACGATATGCAAAAAAATTAATGATGATAAAGGAAGCAGACCATTGTTAGCTGTGGGCTAGGTGAAAACGAGTTACAGGCAATGAGACTCAACAAGACGACTTTGAAACTAGAACGACAACTTTGGTGTGGGAGGGACCGAGAGAGAGAAGGGATGCAAGGGGCTACTTACAGTTAGAGAAGTCAATATTCATACCATTTTGCCCAAGCAAAATATGAGGTGCTGTTCTTCCAATTTGCATTTGGCCTCACTCTGACAGTGGAGGAGGCCCAGGACAAAAAGGTCAGTGTGGGAATGAGAGAGGGAGTTAATGTATTTGGCAACTGGGAGATCAGGTGGGTCCAAATTCATAAAAATGTGTTGGCATTCACCATCAGCACCTTTCGCAACATCCGTCTTCTGGATGTCAGCTCTTCCACAGATTGGCGCAAAAGGCTTTCAAAAAATGATGCAGACTCAAGAAACTCCAGCAATCAAGCTGGTGGACTTATCCCTTGTCTTTCCTCTCCATATACTCTCAGAAAATAAGCTATCCCAGTCACTGTTTGACCCAAATTACCTGTTTCAATTCTGCTTCACCTACCTTCAATGACTATAAAGATTCCCAAGGGTTTCAGTTCCTGCTGGGAACCCTTTACAACAGTCCTGTCTGTGCAGGAATGCTATTGCAAGTATAATTTGTGCGTCACTTTGGATTTATTCCAATTTGTGATACTAACCATTGATTTTACTCTGAAGTCTGTCCGACCTCAATCTCCGTCTCACATTACATCACCTTTGTCCTCTCACCTCTGCACAACCTCTTGTGTTTCACAACCCTCCTCCGTGACCATATCTACTCTGAACATGCAAATCCAAGTGCCACAAACATGTTCTTTATTCTCATTCAGAAATCTTTTATGGTTTTGAACTCAGTGATTGGACTTAAACATGGAAGAAATTATTTCATTACATTTAACCTGGGATGCCATGTACTTTTTAAAAGATTCTTCATTGATTGGCTTCAATTGCCTGCATCAAAGCGAAGGTCAGAGGTGTTCCAGATTAACCATGTGTATCTGTGATTTGCAAGGCTTTATCGCAGCTGCCATGGCTTCAGCTGTGTAGGGCTTAAATTCCACAATTGTAGTCCAAAAGCTTTCTGCATCTTTCCCCTTCTCCTTCTTTAAGACGTTCCTTTAAACCAACGTTATAGATCATCTTTGTCAGCTCTTGTGAAGCTTAGTTTAGTTTAGTTTAGAGATACAGCGCAGAAACAGGCCCTTCGGCCCACCGAGCCCACACCGATCAGCGATCCCCACGCATTAACACTATCCTACACACACTAGGGACAATTTACACAGACACCAAGCCAATTAACCTATGTACCTGTACGTCTTTGGAGTGTGGGAGGAAACCGAAGATCTCTGAGAAAACCCACGCAGGTCACGGGGAGAACGTACAAACTCCGTAGAGACAGCATCCGTAGTCAGGATCGAACCTGATTCTCTGGCGTTGCAATCGCTGTAAGGCAGCAACTCTACCGCTGTGCCACCGTGGCCAAATTTCAACATTGCTCCTGTGAAAAAGCCATGTCAATGGTTCTGTGTTAATTCAGGTGGCTGATATTTCTGAGCACTCTGCTGTGGCATAGTACAGATTACTGCTACCTGGTAGGCAATAAGTCTCCTTGCCAGGATTGAGGTCTTGATCTCCAAAAACTCTTCTCATTTGACCAAAGCTTGAGTAACTCAGCGGGTTCTGGTTTTGCTTGGACTTGAAGGTCCTGGTGAATCTGCCTTCATTAAACGGTGGCTCCTGGGATGTGAAAGTGGGTTATGTTTTCCAGGATCTTGCCATAAACCTTTGTGAAGACATTTAAATGTCATCAGCAAAAGAACAGGACCTGGACCATTCTAACATGCATTAATCATCAACTGTCATATCGTGCACAATCAACTATGTTGTAATGAGCTTCAAGTACGATGCACTTTGTTACAAATTTTCCAATTCATCTGGATGGCTACTGTGGCTTTTAAAATTCTTTGTGTATTTGGTTTTAGATTTAGAT
The DNA here is from genome assembly GCF_053455715.1 of Rhinoraja longicauda. Classification (NCBI taxonomy): domain Eukaryota; kingdom Metazoa; phylum Chordata; class Chondrichthyes; order Rajiformes; family Arhynchobatidae; genus Rhinoraja; species Rhinoraja longicauda. The sequence goes on from NC_135972.1 coordinate 39,707,912, forward strand.
TTAGAGATACAGCGCGGAAACAGGCCCTTCGGCCCACCGAGTCCGCGCCGCCCAGCGATCCCCGCACATTAACACTATCTATCCTACACACACTAGGGACAATTTTCAAACATTTACCCAGTCAATTAACCTACATACCTGTACGTCTTTGGACGTACTCTGGTGGTACTCTGGCACCGTTCCTCAACTCTTTCTCGCTACATTGCCAACATCATCGGGGCTGCCTCCTACACCTGTGGAGAACTTGCGATTTCATCAACTTTACTATTAACTTCTACCATGTCCTCAAATTCGCTTGGACTATTTATGACATAGAATCGTAGAATCAGAGTGATACAGTGTGGAAACAGGCCCTTTGACCCAACCTGCCCACACCGGCCAACATGTCCCAGCTACACCAGTCTCATCTGCCCGCGTTTGGTTCATATCCCTCCAAACCTGTCCTATCCATGTACCTGTGAAAATGGTTCTTAAATGTTGGGATAGTCCCTGCCTCAACTACCACCTCTGGCAGCTTGTTCCGTACACCCACCACTCTTTGTGTGAAAAAGTTACTCCTCAGATTCCTATTAAATCTTTTCCCCTTCACCTTACACCTATGTCCCAACATCTTCTCCCTCACCTCCATCCAATGACGACAACAGCCCTTTAAGTTCACATCGAGGTTCACATGCACGTCTTCAAACCACATCCACATCTTGAAACTGCATTCATTGACACTGATGTGGCCTCTTTTACATTGGCGAGATCAAGCGGTATGGTGGTGCAGCAGAAAGGCTGCTGCCTCACGGCACCAGAGATCTGGGTTTGATCCTGACTATGGGTGCTGTCTCTCCTCTGACACCCCTTTGTCTCCTTTTCATCTCCAGGCTTTGTCCATCCATCTGCCAACCAAGCCAACCTACCCCATGCCAGGCTTTGTCCATCCATCTGCCAACCAAGGCAACCTACCCCATGCCAGGCTTTGTCCTGCCCCCACCTCTTTTCCAGTTTTTCACCCCTTCTACAATCAGCCTGAAGAAAGGTCCTGACCTGAAATGCAATTTTCCATTCCCTCCACAAACACTGCCTGACCCATGGAGTTCCTCCAGTACTTTGTATTTTGTTCAAGATTCCAGCATTTGTAGCTCCTTGTGTCATAATATTAGTGCAGATGTGGACCATTAAGAATCTTTCAAAGCACTTAATTGTGTTGGAAGTTAAAAGTTATTGGGTGGTGGTTGTTAGTGCAGATCACTGTACTTTCTTGGAGACTGGGTTGATGGAGGCATCCTTGGGAGCAGATGGGGACATATGTAGGGCAGCCCGGTGGCGTAGCGGTAGAGTTGATGCCTTACAGTGCATGCAGCGCCGGAGACCAGGGTCCATCCCGACTACGGGTGCTGTCTGTATGGAGTTTGTACGTTCACCCTGTGACCGTGTGGGTTTTCTCCGAGATCTTCAGTTTCCTCTCGCACTCGAAAGACGTACAGGTTTGTAGGGTAATTGGCGTGGTGTATGTGTACATTGTCCCGGGTGTGTGTAGGGTTGTGTTAATGTGCGGGGATCGCTGGTCGGTGCGGACTCGGTGAGCCGAAGCGTCTGTTTCCACGCTGTATCTCTGAACTATACGACTGTTGAAGTGTAACATTGAAGATGCCAGTGATGACTGAGGCCATTACTTGGCATGTCATTTCAGAATCAGTTCAGGGACTCCATCCGAGTTGGCTTCTATTCCCCGTGAAAGCAGATGTGATTTGTACCACCGAGAGGTGTGGAACAGAACCAACAGAGGATGGGGTGAGGGGAGGTGTAGGCTGGTGGGTAGGAGTATGTACATTGATAGAATTTTGTATGCCAGTTCAAAATGGGCATAGCATGCATTCAATTTATCCCACAGCAATGCACACTGCCAGAGATGATCTGTGATTTCAACATGTAGCCCATTATGGTATTTAGGCCTTGCCACAGTCGCCTGGCATCTGCTTGATTAAATTGAACATCTAATTTGTTCTGTGATTCCCATTAGGTCATAGGAGCAGAATTAGGTCATTCGACCCATCAGGTCTACTCTGTCATTCAATCATGGCTGATCTATCTCCTGCCTTCTTCCCGTAATCCCTGACACCTGTACTAATCAAAATTCTATCTGTCTCTGTCTTGATTTGGTCTCCACAGCCTTCTGTTGCAAAGAATTCTACAGATTCACCACCCTCTGACTAAAAATATTCCTTCTCATTTTCTTCCTAAAGGAATGCCCTTTCATTCTGAGGCTATGACCTCTAATCCTAGTCTCTCCCACTAGTGGAAACATCCTCTCCACATCCACTCTATCCAAGCCTTTCACTATTCGGTACGTTTCAATGAGGTCCCGCCTCATCCTTCTAAACTCCAGTGAGTACAGGCCCAGTGCCGTCAAATGCTCATCATATGTTAACCTACTTATTCCTGGGATCATTCTTGTAAACCTCCTCTGGACCCTCTCCAGAACCAGCACATCCTTCCTCAGATATAGTGCCCAAAATTGCTCACAATACTCCAAATGCGGCCTTACCAGCGCCTTATAGAGACTCGGCATTACATCCCTTGCCAAGCATTAAGAAATTCTCTCTGAGCATCCCAGACATCCTTATGGATTGAGGTTAAGCTTTGTGGTTAGTTCCAACCTTTTCAAATGCAATTTAATGCAAAAAGTTTTCCAATCTGGAGGCAAATATAAAAATTTAGTAAGCACAAATCTTTTTCCATTGGCATATTAACAGTGTAAACTGCCACCTGGAAAATGGCCCCTGGTGCATTTTTCCATGAGAGTTAAATCCTTGCAAGTTTATTTATGAAAAGGAAAAATATATTTATTTCTACATTTCTGAGTGTCAATCCTTGGCAATGTATTCCATCAAAACTACGAAAGCTTTGTTTTACCCACATGGACTTCATAATGAACTTGCCACTTTATTTGTGAAACAGATGCTCTCTGAAATAAACCTGCCAATTTAACTGTGATTACTCAATCATTCCCGTTGTTAGCAGCAACTATTTTTCCTATAGCCCTGGGCAGTTTGCCAGTGGAAATACCATTCAATTTCTTTTTAATTCTCCTCAGTGGCAGCATTCAACAGTTTAAATATGCAAATTTTTACCAAGCAGTGCAAATTTATCCCAAATCCCAATGGCAGACTGAGAGTAGTGGCTTGTTAATTCTGGACATCTGTTAAATCAAACACATGTTTTTTCTACTCTGCGCATGGCTGGAGTTCTGCCCTACTGAGTGTTAGACTCCAGTCTATAATCATTACATATCTAGCTCTAGGAGATGCAGTTAGTCAATGGCCATCAACTATCCATTATCCATTTGGGTCCGTCGTTAGACTCGAGACTTTAGAGATACAGCGCAGATAAAGGCCCTTCGGCCCACCGAGTCAGTGCTGGTCAGACTCCGTACAGTGACGTACAAACTCCGCACAGACAGCACCCGTAGCCAGGATCGAACCAAGGTCTCTGGCGCTGTAAGGCAGCAACTCTACCACTGCACCACTGTGCCGCCATGCTGACACCAGCCAGGGTTCACTGAAAGTCCTCTTGCCTCTCTGAAGGTTTTGGGAGCAACTCTCCTGCACCTCCTTGGTTCCCAGGAATAAGATCATACTTTAGTAGATTACTGAGGGAACGCTGCACTTTAAGGATACTTCCAGCTTCTTTGATAACCCTCTTTAATGACCCTCGGACTATCCTTGATCAGACTTTGCTGGCTTTATCTTGCACTAAACGTTATTTCCTTATCATGTATCTATACACTGTAAATGGATCGATTGAAATCATGTATTGTCTTTCCACTGACTGGATAGCACGCAACAAAAGCTTTTCACTGTACCTCGCTACACGTGACAATAAACTAAACTGAACTATTTAAAAATATTTATGTTAAATATATACAATTTCAGAATCAATGCCTTCCTGAAAACTGGGTCAATAATCAAGCAGTTTATCTGGTCTTCTCTCACGATACATTGAACTGCCACAAATTGTAATTTCTCGGCAGTCTCTTGAGTTGGAACAGCAGCAAGATGTTGGAAGAACTCAGCAGGTCACGCAACATCCATGGAGCCTAAAGGTCTAGGTCAGCATTCTGGGTTGAGACCCTGCTTCAGGAAATAGTGTTGGAATATGGTGCTACACTGCAGAGTAACGATGGATGTAGGTGCTGGTGGGTGGACCAGATGTGAAGGGGATGGTGGATAGATGGAACCAGTGGGGGGAGGGTAGGATGCGGACTGATGGGTGATAGACAGAGTCTGGTGTGGAGAGGAGGGCGAGGGAGGGGATGAGAGTCAAAAACAAAGAGAGAAGAAAACTCGATGGACATGTCTGAAGAAAGGTCCCGATCCGAAACTCCAGTCTGAAGAAGAGCCCTGACCTGAAATGTTGCCTATCCATGTCCTCCAGAGATGTTGTCCAACCTACTGTGTTATTTATTCCAGCACTTTTTTTTTGTTGTGAACCAGCATCTGCAATTCCTTGTGTCTGGATGGACTGATAACATGGGAGAGGTGCACTGGGCTTGCGGGTTACCTGGTCCATTGGGTTGTAAACTACCCAAGCAGTAAACGTGATATTGTTCTTCCAATTTGCACTTGGCTTCTCTGTATCAATGGAGAAAGCCGAGAGCAGACAAGTCTCAGTGTGGGAGTGGGAAGGAGACTTAAAATCAGATGCAACCAAAGGTTCGAGATGTGCATTGGGTACAGAGTGCAGGTTGCCAGTCTACGCTTGGTTTCATCAGTGCAGAGGAGTCACGTTGTGAACATAGTTTAGTTTAGTCTAGAAATGCAATGTGGAAACACAGGAGATAATAGTTTGTGCAATTAGGTTGCCGACTAGCCTGGTGAAATATGAGATGTTGTTCTTCTAGTTTTCATTGGGCCTCACCCTGCCAGTGGAGAAGGTCAGGATAGGACAGGTCAGTATGGGAATGAGAATGAGAGTTGAAATGGCATTCAACCAGAAGCTTGGGATGGCCATGACAGACAACGTGCAGTTGGACTCCTGGTCAAACCAGGAGCACCAAGAGCCGTATACATGGTCGGAAGAGGTGCACACGAACCTTTGCCTCACCTGGAAGAGTTTCTTAGGTCTCTGGATGGTGGTAAAGGAGGAGGAACGTAGGAACGTAGTGGGTGAGAGTGATTCCTGTGGACGATGGAACGGGGTGGGGGAGGGGCAGATGCGACCGGTGGCGGCTTCCTGTTGTGGCTGGCCAAAATGATGAAGAATGTTTTCTTTGGAAGGCTAGTAGGGGGAAGGGTGAGCACTGGGGGAACTCTGTTCCGTTTGAAGGGGGAGGGGTGGGTGAAGAGCAGAAGTCTAGCAAATGGGGGGAAATGTGAGAGAGGGCTCTAGCAACCACAGCTGAAGAAAAGCCACATTCCCTTAAAAAAGGAGAGCATTTCAGATGTCCTGGAATGGAAGGTCTCACGTTGAGAGCAGACGCACAGATACATGAAATATCAACAATTCTTTTCCCCTCCACAGATTCTGCTCCACCTGCTGAGTTCTTCCAGCAGATTGGTTTTTTTTGCCACAGACTGGAGTGTCTATTTCAGTCGTTGTCTGATTGTCACTTAGCCTCAGAAGTTGCAAGAAAATAACTGCAGATGCTGTTACAAAGCAAAGGTATTTATTTCACAAAATGCTGGAGTAACTCAGCAGGTCAGGCAGCATCTCAGGAGAGAAGGAATGGGTGACATTTCGGGTTGAGACCCTTCTTCAGACTGAAGAAGGGTCTCGACCCGAAACGTCACCCATTCCTTCTCTCCTGAGATGCTGCCTAGCCTCAGAAGTTGTTATGTTGGCTGAGGAAAGTAAAATAACATTGTTTTTGCAAGTCCTTCCTGCAAATAAAGGATTTTGGAGAGGCAGTGTTGTGATAATTTTTCCAGTGTCTTGAAACGCCTGCAGTAAATGGTCTAAATCTCAGAAGCAGAAAGAAGAAAAATGAATCTCTGGTGCCTGTGAGCCCATGAGTTTTGGGTCAGATATGAAGACTTGAACCTCAAAGACTCTTTACACAATCAGTTAAAGGCACGGTGATGGGGCATAGAAGGCAGTGTGGAATCTCATCATCAATATCAGACTTCCCCAAGAGTTGGCTGTGAAATATGGCAAGTTATTACATTATCTACATTTTCTCGTTTCTCTTCAATCTAGAATGTGCCATTCAAACCCATCTCCAGCTGCTCTGAAAATGTATGCTTCCATAGTCCTGTATTCCCTATTTCAATTAATTTCGATCTAGCTCATCCTTTAAAGATTCTAACTGCATCCAAATCTACCTTGAAATTCTTAATCTTCATTTTGGCAGCTTGGTCTACAGAAAGGGGAGTAGGAAAAGGCCAAAAAATGACAGGGGATCCTCAACGACACTTTGCATTTTTATTTTATTCTTTAGATTGAAATTACTGTGAAGTATCTGTACACTAACAAGAGGTACATTTGGTCCACACCCGACAGGTTAAACAAGAATTGAAAGTTCTCCACATTGGTTCAATTTTATCAATTTTTCAAATTACCTTGAAGAATGTCCGTAGTTTATTAAAAGTTTCAATTTTCATTATCATGGATGCAGAGCTGACCAACAGCAATAACAAGTAATTCAAGGCACGATGGTATGGAAATAATGTCATGACAGACAAATTTGAAAATAATTCTCTGAACATTTTCCCATTATAACTGCAGTTAACTGCAATCAATATTTATGATAACAAAGACTCACATATCCTATTTTCAAAATGGGTTTTTGTGTGAACGAGGGATCATGAGACAGCATAAGTTAATTATGCAGATGAACAGATACTGTGGAGTGGATTATCAGGTTGAAATTCAATATTGGGGCTGTGATTATATCACCAAGTGATGAGAGTTCTCCTTATACAGCTCATATATGTCAAATGTACCTCAAGATTGAATTACAGCCTTTAACTCCAAACATTGGCTCTGTTGTTTTACATAATGTACACTAACTGCAATTCTGAACTGAAAAAAATTAAATCAATAACTCATTGCATTACACCTACACTGCCAAGTCTACCACAGGCTGGAAGAAGAAGGTTAATAACATTTGGAAGTAGTACTGAAATGATGCTCGTGAAGGAGTACAATAACTGACAGTGACAACCGTGACAATGCATAATAATATCATACTATTTATTCCCAGAACACTTGAATAAGCTGACCTTTATTCTAGTTTACTCACTGATTCTGTGGTAAGTATACAGAATTTTATTATTGCATTAAAAGAAACCCAGTCATGTTTTTTTATTACAGCTTATTGCTCTAATTGAACCTTATCAAAGTGGTATTTGTCCCATTATTCATGTTTGGTCAGGTTATCCTCATTATTTTAGAGATCAAAATTCAAAGAAAAAAATTTGAAAGTTGTACCATAATTAATATACGGTCTTTGTGGATTGAGACATATTTTGGAGTCAATAATATATATTTTCTTAAATTTAACATAGGTTTAGCCCCATTGAGTGAAGATATTTCTCTTCATCCAAATTGCTTTACCCATTTCCCAAGTCTCCTCAGCCAGGGAAAAGCTCTCCTGCACCTTTCCTGTCATGCCTTGTGAGAAATGTATAAGTTTTAGTGTGATTTTCTCTCATTCTCCAAAGCTGTAAAGAACACTGACCTAGTTTACTCAATGTCTTCTCAAAACCATATCTGTCAACCGCTCAGTAAGTCTGATAAATCTTTGTTGCACTTCCATTTTAACAATCAGTCTGAAGAAGAGGTGGGTGACGTTTTGTCCGAGATCCTTCTTCAGACTGATGTCAGGGGAGGGGGCGGGACAAATACTCATCCAGCATTTTGTGTCTACATTCTACATTGTATCTTTGTCCCGCCCCCTCCCCTGACATCAGTCTGAAGAAGGGTCTCGACCCGAAACATCACCCATTCCTTCTCTCCAGAGATGCTGCCTGACCCGCTGAGTTACTCCAGCATTTGTGTCTAACTTCTTTTTAAACCAGCATCTGCAGTTCTTTTGTACACAGTCTGATGAAGGGTCTTGACCCGAAACGTCACCCTTGTCTCCAGAGATACTGCCGCTGAGTTACTCCAGCATTTTGTGTCTATCCCTGGTTTAAACCAGCATCTGCAGTTCCTTTCTACACATAACAATAATGTCCTTTCTTAGATAAAGAGACTGAACTGTTCACAATTCTCCAGTTGACAGAGTCATCGTGTCATAGAATCATACAGCATTGAAACGGGCCCTTCAGCCCAACTTGCCCATGCTGATTAAGATGCCCCATCAATGTTGGATCTGCTGCCTGTGTTTGGCCCATATTCTTCTAAATCTTTCCTCTCCATGTCTGTCTAAATGTCTTTTACATTTTGTTATAAAACCTGCTTCAGCTACCTCCTCTGGTAACACGTTCCATATATTCTCCATGTGAAAAAATTGCCCCTCAGGCTCCTATTAAATCGTTCCCCTCTCACCTGATGTTTCCTAATCAAAGATGATATGGAACATGTAACTTATGACTTAATTAATTTGCCCTGAAAGTATATAGGTATAATTTCATTTCACTTGCACATATACTCTGCCACAGAAAGCAGTGGAGGCCAATTCACTGGATGAATTTAAAAGAGTTAGATAGAGCTCAAGGGGCTAGTGGAATCAAGGGATATGGGGAGAAGGCAGGCACGGGTTACTGATTGTGGATGATCAGCCATGATCACAATGAATGGGGCCAAATGGCCTCCCCCTGCACCTATTTTCTATGTTTCTATACATGACCCTCATAGGTAGACACAAAATGCTGGAGTAACTCAGCGGGACAGGCAGCATCTCTGGAGAGATGGAATGTGTGACGCTTCGGGTCGACTGTTCTTCAGGCCCATTCCTTCTCTCCAGAGATACTGCCTGTCCCGCTGAGTTACTCCAGCATTTTGCGTCTGCCTTTGATTTAAACCTGCATCTGCAGTTCTATCCTATACATAATCTTCATGTTCATTTCATTTTCTGCCTCTTTGATTTCTCTCTTTCCTTTGACATCTCTTAACTCCTAAAAAATGCAAGACTTCCAGGGCAGGGGTGACTTGTATAAAAGGGACGGGTTGCACCTAAACTGGAGGGGCACCAACATCCAAGTGGGCAGGTTTGCTAATGCTACACGGGAGGGTTTAAACTAGATTGGCAGGCGGTGGGATCTCGTGCAGGACAGAGGCACGTGAGAGGCTAGGTTGGTATGGAGGGTGGTGTGGGAAAGGTTAGTGGACAGGATAGGCAGGTGAAAGGCAGAGAGTGAGGAAGGAGGTTGGTTTAAACCGCACGCATTCTAATGTAAGGGGCCTGACGGGTAAGGCAGATGAGCTGAGGGCATGGATAGATACGAGCGACTGGGACGTTGTAGCCATGACTGAAACCTGGTTAAGAGATGGGCAGGACTGGCAGCTCAATGTTCCGGGGTACAGGAGCTTCAGGAGAGACAGGGGTGAGGGACAAAGAGGAGGGGGGGGGGGGGGTTGCATTGTTGGTTAAGGAGGATGTCACATGTGTGTTCAGAGGGACATTATGGACGGTTCGTCTAGTGAGGCTATGTGGGTGGAGCTGAGGAACAAGACAGGGATGGTTACCTTGTTGGGGTGTACTACAGACCCCCGAATAGTCAACGGGAATTAGAAGATCAAATGTGCCGGGAGTTTGCAGACAGGTGCAGGTCAAATAAGGTTGTTGTAGTCGGGGATTTCAACTTTCCCAAACTGGGAAAATCATAGTGTGAAGGGTTTAGATGGGGTGCAATTCCTCAAAAGTGTTCAGGAGAGTTTTCTTGAACAGTATGTGGAGGCCCACACACGTGACAGGGCAACACTGGATCTAGTATTGGGAAATTGGGAAGGGCAAGTTAATGAAGTGTGTGTGGAGGAGCCTTTTGGGGCCAGTGACCACAGTTTGATTAGGTTTCAGATAGTTATGGATAGGGATGGAGAGGGTGCACATGTTAAACTGGGGTAAGGCCAACTTTGAGGGTATGAGAGAAGGTCTCGCTCAAGCAGGTTATTAGAGGGGAAAGGAACATCGGCCAAGTGGGATGTTTTTAAAAGTGTACTGAAGAAAGCTCAGGATGTGTACATCCCTGTTAGAGTGAAGGGCAAAGCAGGCAAACGTAAGGAAGCTTAGCTGAAGAGGGAAATTGGGGCATTGGCCAAAAACAAGAAGGATGCATGGGACAGGTATAGGCAGCTGGGATCAAGTGCATCCCTGGAGGAGTTTCGGGAACTAAGGAGTAAACTAAAAAAGGAAATCAGAAGGGCAAAAAGGGGCCAGGAGATAGCTCTGGTGGGTAGCGTTAAGGACAATCCCAAAAGATTTTATAAATATATAAGGAAGAAAAGGGTAACTAGAGAGAGAGTGGGGCCTCTCAGGAATCAAAGTGGTCACTGTGTGGAGCTACAGGAGATGGGCAAGGTCCTAAATGAGTATTTCTCCTCTGTATTTACCGAGGTGAAAGACAGAGGAAATTGGAGCAGTCACTGGAAGTGTCTTGAGAGCAGTCACGGTTACTGTCAAAGAAGTACTGAAGGTACTGTCGTGTTTGAAGGTAGACAAATCTCCAGGGCCTAATCAGATATATCCGAGGACATTGCGGGAAATTAGAGAAGAAATTGCGGGAGCCCTGGTTGAAATTTACGAGTCGTCCTTAAATAGAGGAGAGGTGCCGGAAGACTGGAGGGTGGCAAATGTTGTGCCTCTATTCAAGAAGGGCTGTAGGGAAAGTGTTGAGAACTACAGGCCAGTGAGCTTAACATCTGTAGTTGGTAAGTTACTGGAGAGTATTCTGAGGGATAGGATATACAGGCATTTGGATGGGCAAGGGCTGATTAGCGATAGTCAGCATGGTTTTGTACGTGGGAGGTCGTGTCTCACAAATCTGATAGATTTTTTTGAAGACGTGACCAAAAAGGTTGATGAGGGCAGAGCTGTATCGTATCATATCATATCATATATATACAGCCGGAAACAGGCCTTTTCGGCCCTCCAAGTCCGTGCCGCCCAGTGATCCCCGTACATTAACACTATCCTACACCCATTAGGGACAATTTTTACATTTACCCAGCCAATTAACCTACATACCTGTACGTCTTTGGAGTATTATGTTGTGTACACGCACCTCAGTAAGGCGTTTGACAAGGTTCCGCATGGTAGGCTGCTCTGGAAGGTTAGATCGCATGGGATCCAAGGAGAGATAGCTGAATGGATAGCAAATTGGCTTCATGGAAGGAAGCAGAGGGTGGTGGTGGAAGGTTGCTTCTCAGACTGGAGGCCTGTGACTAGTGGTGTGCCTCAGGGTTCAGTGCTGGGCCCATTACTGTTTGTCATCTACATCAATGATTTGGATGAGAACATACACGCAAGATTAACAAGTTTGCTGATAATACAAAAGTTAGTGGTTTTGCAGATAGTGAAGATGGTTGTGAACGATTGCAGCAGGATCTGGATCGATTGGCCAGGTGGGCGGAGGAATGGTTGATGGAATTTAATACAGAGAAGTGTGAGGTGTTGGTTTTTGGGAAGTCTAACAAGGGCAGGACACAGTAAAGAGTAGGCCTCTGGGTAGTGTTGTAGAGCAGAGGGATCTAGGAGTACAGGTTCATGGTTCCTTGAAGGTCGAGTCACAGGTAGATAAGGTGGTCAAAAAGGCTTTTGGCACTTTGGCCTTCATCAGTCAGAGTATTGAGTATAGAAGTTGGGAGGTTATGTTTCAGTTGTATAAGACATTGGTGAGACCGCATTTAGAATATTGTGTTCATGATATAGGAATGATTTTGTCAAGCTTGAAAGGGTTCAGAAAAGACTTATGAGGATGTTGCCAGGACTAGAGGGTGTGGGTTCTAGGGTAGGCTGGGTCTCTATTCCATGGAGCACAGGAGGATGAGGGGAAATCTTATAGAAGCTACAAATCTCCATCTACTAACACCCTCCTCCGCCTAGCAGTGCTGGTTCTTACCCTTAACAACTTCTCCTTTGACTCCTCCCACTTCCTCCAAACCAGAGGCGTAGTTACAGGGACTCGCATGGGCCCTAGCTACGCCTGCTTCTTTGTCGGGTAAGTCAAACAATCCCTGTTCCAGACGTACACTGGCCCCATCCCCGAACTCTACCTCCACTACATTGACAACTGTATCAGTGTTACTTCTCGTACCCATGCAGAACTCACTGACTTCATACATTTCACCACCAATTTCCATCCTGCTCTTAAATATACTTGGACCATCTCCGACATCTCCCTACCATTTCTGGATCTCACCATCTCCATCACAGGAGACAGGCTAGTGACTGACATCTACTATAAACCCACTGACTCGCACAGCTATCTGGACTACACTTCTTCCCACCCTGTCTCCTGTAAAAAGTCTATCCCCTACTCCCAATTCCTCCGTCTACGCCGCATCTGCGCCCAGGATGAGGTGTTTCACACTAGGGCATCAGAGATGTCCTCATTCTTCAGGAAACGGGGCTTCCCCTCTTCCATTTTAGATGAGGCTCTCACTAGGGTATCCAACAAATTATCCTCCAACATTTCCGTCACCTACAACGGGACCCCACCACTGGCCACATCTTCCCATCCCCTCCCCTTTCTGCATTCCGCAGAGACCGTTCCCTCCGTAACTCCCTGGTCCATTCGTCCCTTCCTACCCAAACCACCCCATCCCCAGGCACTTTCCCATGCAACCGCAGGAGATACAACACCTGTCCCTTTACCTCCCCCCTCGACTCCATCCAAGGACCCAAACAGTCTTTCCAGGTGAGACAGAGGTTCACCTGCGCCTCCACCAACCTCATCTATAGTATCCGCTGTTCCAGATGTCAACTTCTCTACATCTTCGCTCAGTCCTCCTTAACCAAATTGATCTCCCGGTGGCTCAGCACTTCAACTCCCCCTCCCACTCCCAGTCTAACCTTTCTGTCATGGGCCTCCTCCAGTGCCATAGTGAGGCCCAATGGAAATTGGAGGAACAGCACCTCAAATTTCGCTTGGGCAGCTTGCAGCCCAGCGGTATGAACATTGACTTCTCCAACTTTAGATAGTTCCTCTGTCCCTCTCTTCCCCTCCCCCTTCCCAGTTCTCCCTCTATCTTCCTGTCTCCACCTGTATCCTTTCTTTGTCCCGCCCCCCTGACATCAGTCTGAAGAAGGGTCTCGACCGGAAACGTCACCCATTCCCTCTCTCCTAGATGCTGCCTGACCTGCTGAGTTACTCCAGCATTTTGTGATACCGGAGATCTTATAGAGGTGTACAAAATCATGAGAGGAATAGATTGGGTAGATGCACAGAGTCTTTTGCCCAGTGTAGGGGAATCGAGGACCAGAGGACATAGATTCAAGTTGAAAGGATTTAATAGGAATCCGAGGGGTAACCTTTTCACACAAAGGTGGTGGGTGTGTGGAACAAGCTGCCAGAGGAGGTAGTTGAGGCTGGGACTATCCCATTGTTTAAGAAACAGTTAGACAGGTACATGGATAGGACATGTTTGGAGGGATATGGACCAAGCGCAGACAAGTGGGACAGGTGTAGCTGGTTCATTGTTGGCTGGTGTGGGCGAGTTGGGCCAAAGGGCCTGTTTCCACACTGTATCACTCTGTGACTCTATGACTGTTCAAAATCCCAGTAACAGAAAAGGGAAGCTTTTCTAATGCACATTCATGGTAGAATAGAAGAATAGAATATTCTTCTTGATATGACTCCTGTTTCAGTTATGATGACTTTTATAGATGTAAAGTAGGGATTTTTTTCTCTTGCTTTATCATTCATCAAAATTTATGTTCATCAAAGGTTATAAATTGTTTACATACTTGATCCTTTTATCTTCACATTGCTGAGTTATCACATTCTGTTTAGTATGAGCACGTTGGGCCAGATAACCTTCTGCATGGTTTTACTCTGAGACTCGATGTCCATTTTAAATTGCCAGAGGATTTCAAACATCTTAAATTCCAGGCTTCTCAAAAATGATGCACATTCAAATGATTTATCATTGGTTGCGTAATTTGAAGTTACTTAACAAGCTTACATAATTTAATAACATAAAATGATAGTCATAGGAATAAGAACAATTAGGTTAAATTTCATTCGAACACATTTATGAAGTATTTCTTTGGAACTATACCATGTTTTTACAATAAATGTTTTAATCCTCTCTGTGCTATTAAGAGAGCTAATAAACGTGTGATTATCAGAGAATCACATTTTGCCAAAGAAGTTTATCAAAAAGAAATTATTGCCTTAAATGAGCTGGACTGCAAGATTGAAAATATTCTCCCGTTAACACAATAGTGTATGCCAAAGATTAATAGATATGAATTTCGAAAAGTCTTCATAATATATTCTGTTAATAGAAATGGCATGAATGTAATAAATCCATTATACTCTCATATTAGAGACAAGCAGGCTAATAAATAAAACCCATCTAACAACTGAAGCCAAATGCTTTGTCATTTTTCTCTGCAGACATTACCAATGAAAAGATCTTCACTAAAGCTATCTTATGAGCTTTGTTCAGCCTTACTTAATTTAACCATTTACAACCAAATCAGTTACAAAGTCCATACACAGAAACATTCCTGACTTGTTCCATAAGAATAGTTTATGATTACGTCTGGGCGCAGATTAACCTAGAAATTGGATTACACCCATTTGTTGATGCACTGGACCATGATTGTATTTAGTGCTAATACGATACGATATGGTACGATACAATACAATAGAACTTTATTTATCCCAGGAGGGAAATTGATCTGCCAACAGTCTTAAAAACACAAAATACACAAAACACAAGGTACGTGAAACGTGAAATTATAGTGACGAGTGGAAAGGCCCGGGGGGATGTGCAAAGATTGGGAAGGGGAGTCAGTCTCAGTCTACACGACGACAGAAGGGGAAAGAGTTGTACAGTTCGATAGCCACAGGGAAGAAGGATCTCCTGTCCTGCATCTTGCATCTGTCCTGCATCAATGTCCATAGAAACATAGAAACATACAAAATAGGTGCAGGAGGAGGCCATTTGGCCCTTCGAGCCAGCACCGCCATTCATTTTGATCATGGCTGATCACACACAGATCCCACTCAAAAAATTCACAATATTAATTAAATTCCACTTTGAAACATTGTTAGAGTGGCATGCATTCAGAAATCATTGTAAAATTGAGTTTTATGTAAAATGTTTTAATTGTAAAATGATTTTTGAAAGGACTCTGTCAGGAATATGGTTGTGCGCACCACCCAGCAATTTGATGAGCAACGCTCAGAGAAAGGCATCAGCCTTTAAAGGCACTCTCTGCACCACAGGCAAACAGGGTGCACTTTGGCAACATGGAGTCAGAAAGTCATACAGTGTGGAAACAGGCCCTTCAGCCCAACATGCCCACACCGCCCAACATGTCCCAGCTACATGGATGTTGTTTGATGTTTTTTGTTTTATGTTGGTTTTGTGATTGTGTTTTATTGTTTTTTTTTGTTGTTTTTTAAAAATTGCTTCTTATTGTTGACTGTGGGTAACGGAATCTCGTCCAAAAACATGTTTTTGGATGACAATAAAGGCGATTCTATTCTATGACACGAAGCTGGGGATGCCACGAAGCTGGGGATGCCACGAAGCTGGGGATGCCACGAAGCTGGGGATGCCACGAAGCTGGGGATGCCACGAAGCTGGGGATGCCACGAAGCTGGGGATGCCACGAAGCTGGGGATGCCACGAAGCTGGGGATGCCACGAAGCTGGGGATGCCACGAAGCTGGGGATGCCACGAAGCTGGGGATGCCACGAAGCTGGGGATGCCACGAAGCTGGGGATGCCACGAAGCTGGGGATGCCACGAAGCTGGGGATGCCACGAAGCTGGGGATGCCACGAAGCTGGGGATGCCACGAAGCTGGGGATGCCACGAAGCTGGGGATGCCACGAAGCTGGGGATGCCACGAAGCTGGGGATGCCACGAAGCTGGGGATGCCACGAAGCTGGGGATGCCACGAAGCTGGGGATGCCACGAAGCTGGGGATGCCACGAAGCTGGGGATGCCACGAAGCTGGGGATGCCACGAAGCTGGGGATGCCACGAAGCTGGGGATGCCACGAAGCTGGGGATGCCACGAAGCTGGGGATGCCACGAAGCTGGGGATGCCACGAAGCTGGGGGGGGGGGGGGGGGGGTGTTAGCTGTGAGGAGGATGCTAGGAGGCTGCAAGGTGACTTGGATAGGTTAGGTGAGTGGGCAAATGCATGGCAGATGCAGTATAATGTGGATAACTGTGAGGCTATCCACTTTGGTGGCAAGAACAGGAAAGCAGACTATTATCTGAATGGTGGCCGATTAGGAAAAGCGGAGATGCAACGAGACCTGGGTGTCGTGGTACATCAGTCATTGAAAGTAGGCATGCAGGTGCAGCAGGCAGTGAAGAAAGCGAATGGTATGTTAGCATTGATAGCAAAAGGATTTGAGTATAGGAGCAGGGAGGTTCTACTGCAGTTGTACAGGGCATTGGTGAGATCACACCTGGAGTATTGCGTACAGTTTTGGTCTCCTAATCTGAGGAAAGACATTCTTGCCATAGAGGAAGTACAGAGAAGGTTCACCAGATTGATTCCTGGGATGGCATAACTTTCATATGAAGAAAGATTGGATAGACTCGGCTTGTACTCGCTGGAATTTAGAAGATTGAGGGGGGATCTTATAGAAACTTACAAAATTCTTAAGGGGTTGGACAGGCTAGATGCAGAAAAATTGTTCCCGATGTTGGGGAAGTCCAGAACAAGGGGTCACAGTTTAAGGATAAGGGGGAAGTCTTTTAGGACCTAGATGAGAACGTTTTTTTTCACACAGAGAGTGGTGAATCTGTGGAATTCTCTGCCACAGAAGGTAGTTGAGGCCAGTTCATTGGCTATATTTAAGAGGGAGTTAGATGTGGCCCTTGTGGCTAAAGGGATCAGGGGGTATGGAGAGAAGGCAGGAACGGGATACTGAGTTGGATGATCAGCCATGATCATATTGAATGGCGGTGCAGGCTTGAAGGGCCGAATAGCCTACACCTGCACCTATTTTCTATGTTTCTATGTTTCTATTCTACATTAGTTCCACCTGCCAACGTTTGGTCCATATCCCTCCAAACCTGTCCTATCCATGTACCTGTCTAACTGATTCTTAAATGTTGGGATAGTCTCTGCCTCAACTACCTCCTCTGGCAGCTTGTTCCATACACCCACCACCCTTTGTGTGAAAAAGTTACCCCTCAGATTCCTATTGAATCTTTTCCCCTTCACCTTAAACCTATGTCCTCTGGTCCTCGATTCCCCTATTCTGGGCAAGAGACTCAGTGCATCTACCCGATCTATTCCTCTCATGATTTTGTACACCTCTATAAGATCACCCCTCATCCTTCCACGCTCCAAGGACTAGAGACCCAGCCTACTCAACCTCTCCCTATCGCTCACACCCTCTAGTCCTGGCAAGATAAAAGTCCATGGAGGTGTCACAAGCTGAAGGGAATGAGGAGAAAGCTGCCAAAGTGGGGTGCAAGTCCTGTTCAGTCTCATAAACACCAGGAAGATCTTTGATTGAGAAGGAGGGATGCAGAATACCTACCAGGACCTTCGTATGAGGAAGATACAAGGAACAGCATATGCTAGTTTACTAAAAAAGACACAAAGTGCTGGAGCAACTTAGTGGGTGAAGCAGCATCTCTGGAGAACATGGACAGGTGACGTTTCAAGCCGAGACCCTTCTTCAGACTCAAATATGAAGAGGCAGACAAGAAGTGGCTGTTGTCTCCCCTGTTGGTGTGAAAGGAATGATAATGAGAAAATGTCATGATCTCACAAGGCATGTCATATGTGATTTGCACGAGATTACATTGATAGAATGGAGATCTTCACAAAAAAATATTTTTTGATGTGAGGTGCCATCCAGAAATGCAGAGAACTAAATCTGAATCGAAGATAGATACAAAATGCTGGAGAAACTCAGCGGGACAGGCAGCTTCTCTGAATACAAGGAATGGGTAACATTTCGGGTTGAGACCCTTCTTCAGACTGAGAGTCAGGGGAGAGGGAGACGCAGAGATATGGAAGGGTAAGGTGTGAAAACAAGAGGTGGCACAGCGGTAGAGTTGCTGCCTCACAGCGAATGCAGCGCTGGAGACTCAGGTTCAATCCTGACTACGGGCGCCATCTGTATGGAGTTTGTACGTTCTCCCCGTGACCTGCGTGGGTTTCCTGCGAGATCTTCGGTTTCCTCCCACACTCCAAACACGTACAGGTATGTAGGTTAATTGGCTGGGCAAATGTAAAAAATTGTCCCTAGTGTGTGTAGGATAGTGTTAATGTGTGGGGATCGCTGGGCGGCGCGGACTCGGTGGGCCGAAGGGCCTGTTTCTCTGTTTAGAGACTGTATCTCTAAATCTAATAAACCTAACTTTAAAAAAATCTAAAAGAGAACAAAGCAGATGACGATCAAGGAAGATGTGTGTCTGAAGAAGGGTCCCAACGAAAACATCACCCATCCTTTTTCTCCAAAGATGCTGCCTGACCCGGTGAGTTACTCCAGCACTCTGTATCTATCTTTGGTATAAACCAGCATCTGCAAATCTTTGTTACTGCAGAGAACTTAATGAAGCCATGAAAGTAATTGTAGCAGGGATTCATACAAGCATACTATACGTTCTATTAAATGCAGGTGGACTGCACAGCAGGATTCTCATTAGACTTGTGGCCCCTGGCCTCAGGCTCATTCGGCTTGCATTTGGGTTTGATGCGACCAGCAATGGGACACTGTTAATAATGTCACCACTCTGTTTCCAGGCATGGCCATCTCGGCAGCTGGAGAAAGCATTCTTCTATCATTTGCACAACGTTTAGAACCCCTTGCTTCAGTTCTGAATGTATGCAGTCAAGTATCCCAATGTCAACAAAATGTCATTTTAAATAATGAAATAAAGCAGCAAACGATTTTTTGTTTGAGTCTGAAGAAGGGTCTCAACCCGAAACATCACCCATTCCTTCTCTCCAGAGATGCTGCCTGTCCTTCTCTCCAGAGATGCTGCCTGTCCTTCTCTCCAGAGATGCTGCCTGTCCTTCTCTCCAGAGATGCTGCCTGTCCCGCTGAGTTACTCCAGCATTTTGTGTCTATCTTCGGTGTAAACCAGCATCTGCAGTTCCTTCCAACACAAACTATTTTTCAAGTTCTACTGAGACTGTTCTATTAAAGAGGGCGGAACTTTACAAGTAGAACTGTCCACTCTACAAATAATGGTATCATTTTGTGCGCACCTGATTTTGGGTGGAAATGTCAGGCACAACAATGTGAATACTGCACAAAAGTCCAGTTGAGTCCAGTCTGCATTTGTATTGTGACATTATTTCACTAGGAAATGATCTTCGATGCCATCTGTTGCCATCTGTTCTGGGTAAAGCTAAAGATGTGAATACCCAAAAAACTTGCTGGATCCAATTTCTAAACCACTGAAAGAGGCCCCTCGTTCCACTGAGTTTGCACAGATGAGCACCAGAAACCTGGATTCAGTCCTGACCTTGGGCGTTGTCTGACTGGAGTTTGTGTGCTCTCCCTGTGAATTGCTGTGATCCATTTGGGTGCTCTGGTTTCCTCCCACATCCCAAAGATAGATGGGTTGGTACGTTAACACAAATCTGATAACTTCATCTTTCCAGCCCCCAAAATTCTAGCATTCACTGACAAGCACCAACAGTTTATCAGAGCCAGTTAACCCACCAGCCTGCACAACTTTGTGATGTGGGAAGAAACCAGAGCACACAAAGGAAGCTAGCACAATCACAGGGAGAACACACAAACTCTACTCAGACATCATGCGAGGTCAGGGCTGAACCGATGTTTATAGCTCTATGAAGCATCGGCTCCACCGGCTACCATTACCTTTGTTCATATTTGCAAATGTACATGTTGTGTATTTACAGCGTAGTAATTTGTATCACATGTTTTCAAATACACAGGACATGATGTTAAAATCCAAAGTGCCAACTCTCAACTTGCTCCCAGTGGTGATGGGAGGCTAAAGCACTCACCTATGCTCCTCCGATGTTGAGTAAGGCTGGGCTGACACGTCATTGGGGTTATCAAGTGGGCTCCTACTTTCATCAACGTTTCGCAGGTCACGGGGAGAACGTACAAACTCCATACAGATGGCGCCCGTAGTCAGGATTGAACCTGAGTCTCCAGCGCTGCATTCGCTGTGAGGCAGCAACTCTACCGCTGTGCCACCTCTTGTTTTCACACCTTACCCTTCCATATCTCTGCGTCCACAACGTCTCCAGTAAGCTCAGCGGTGTGTTCTGGCATTCCAGAACCACCCCCTCTGCATCTGCCTAGCCGGCTTATTTGGGAGACCAGATGCGGTCTTTCCTCTTCAGCCAGAGCCACTGGCTACTCCGCTCTGCCACCCCTGGTGTTTCCTTGATGGTCTGGCGTAGGGCTTGTCCACTGATCTCGAGGTCCTTCATCAGTCTTACAGTTGGTGTTGCCATGAAGCTCCGACATCTAACTTCTTTGCACTCCAGCCCCGCTGTTCTGCCTCCGCTGCAAACTCTGTATATCGCAGTTTCTTTCTTTCAAAGGCTTCCTGCATCAGCTCCACCAGCTAACGTTACTTTTGTACATATTTGCAAATTTACATGTTGTGTATTTACAGTTTAGTAATTTTTATCACAGAGTTTAACAGATGTCACTTCATGAAATCCAGGATTATATTCCAGCCCGTTTTTATCTATTCTCTGGGTGCAGGCATCCCTAGCAAGCTCATTCCATCCCCTGATGCATTTGTGAAAGCAGTGGTGACATTTATTCTGGAACTGATACAATTAACATAGAAAATGTATTCTAACAAGTAGCAATATCAATTTATACACAAAATGTTGGAGTAACTCAGCAGGTCAGGCAGCATCTCGGGAGAGAAGGAATGGGTGACGTTTCGGGTCGAGACCAAAGCGCAGGATTGCAAAGATCTTTGCTGAAACTCTTCCCGTTGGATATCTCCATCCACACAGGGTTAGATTGTTTCATCAATTCAATCTCCAAACTGTCAGCCTATTGGATCAGAATTAAATCACTGGTGATTTTGAATTGCTGTTATTGTCTTTAATCGTTGCGGCCTGCTTGACAGGAAACGCTCGATAGGGTGGGTGACTGAGGAGTTGCACACTTGAAGGTCTCGTAGAGGATTCAAAATTCTCTGCAAAAGCCCAAATGCTCTGTTCTGAGCCAGTACATACCACAAGGTATGTGGCAACATCCTTGAATCGTTTTCCCTTTTTTCCTGATAATTATTTTCCATGATAGAATGCAGAATGGAGTGTTTATTTCAGGAGTCTGGAGTTTAGTTTAGAGATACAGCGCGGAAACAGGACCTTCGGCCCACCATGTCCATGCTGACCAGCGATCCCCACACATTAACACTATCCTACACCCACTAGGGACAATTTTTACTTTTACTAAGCCAATTTACTTACATACCTGTACGTCTTTGGACTGTGGGAGGAAACCAAAGATCTCGGAGAAAACCCACGCAGGTCACGGGGAGAACGTATAAACTCCGCACAGACAGCACCCGTAGTCGGGATCGAACCCGGGTCTCCGGCGCTGCATTCGCTGTCAGGCAGCAACTCTACCGCTGCGCCACCGTGCCGCTTGGTTGGGCAGGCGAACAATGTAGTTTATCCATTCAACCTGACCAAGTGTGATGAGGCATCAAAAGTGGGATGTCACATCAGTGGGAGATGGCTAATTTTGGCAGGGCCAACATTTACCTCTAATTCCATTTAAGATGGTGATGATTGATTGATTAATTAATTGAAAGAAATGTGTCGATTAGGGTGGTCTACACATGTGCCTTCTGTCCTTACATAAAAACAGAAAATGTGAGCAGGAGTAGCATTTCGTTTTTTGTGCTTGCTGAACCATTAGATATGATCATGGATGAGTATCCAAATTCAGTACCCTGTTCCACCTACCAGATGCTCGAGATTTTGGATTTGGAAAATGGTGTTAAAAGGGAGATGGACACAAAATGCTGGAGTAACTCAGCGGGTCAGGTAGCTTTTCTGGAGAGAAGGAATGGGTGAGGTTTCGGGTCGAGACCCTTCTTCAGACTGTTGAAGGGACTTTGGCAAGTTTTTCCTCTGCATCTTGTAGATTGTATACATTGGTCTAGGAGTTACATAGAAACAGAAACATAGAAACATAAAAAAATAGGTGCAGGAGTAGGCCATTCGGCCTTTCAAGCCACAACCACCATTCAATATGATCATGGCTGATCATCTAAAATCAATACTCCGTTCCTGCTTTTTCTCCATATCCCTTGATTCCTTTAGCCCTAATAGCTAAATCTAACTCTCTCTTGAAAACATCCAGTGAATTGGCCTCCACTGTCTTCTGTGGCAAAGATTTCCACAGATTCACAACTCTCTGGGTGAAAAGGTTTTTAGAGTTGTAGAGAGAGCGAATGTTTGAGGCAGAAGATGGGATGCAGGTCATAAGATCATAGGTCATAAGGAATAGGAGTAGAATTAGGCCATTCGGCCCATCAAGTCTACTCCACCATTCAATCGTGGCTGATCTATCTCTCCCTCCTACCCCCATTGTCCTGCCTTCTCTCCATAACCTCTGACACCCGTACTAATCAAGAATCTATCTATCTCTGCCTTAAAAGTATCCACTGATTTGGCCTCCACAGCCTTCTGGGGCAAAATGGATGTTCTCAAGCAGGATGTTGTCTCTGGCTGGGTGTCGAGTGTTGAATGTCTTGCGTAAAGTTGAAACTTCAGTCTTCTTCACCAGAAGATGGTGCCAAATTTGCTTTCAGGTCTCTTACTGAAAGGTACTGTTTTGGAATATGCAAGTTATGTCTTTTATATTCATGTGTACAGTATTTGTAGTATTGTCTTAAACACCATAATAAACATACTGGTGAATCAGGATGGCCAGTCGTTCTGTTATCATTGCGATCCCAATATCCCCCAAGTTCAATAATAACTATCAGCGGTGCCTGCACTCAGTGCTCACCCATGTTGTAAGAGGTGTTGGTGTAACGCAGGTCAACACTGGCTTGATTCTGGTAATATTAGAGTCTTGTGTCATTACTCCTGTTTACTACTTGCTGTTATGGATAATATTGCAATTGGCCGCTGCAAGATGCAAGTACATGCAAGACGTGAGCCGCAGATAGAAATGCACGACTCGTCAAAATGACATGGCATAGGTTGATTGTCTTGTTTCCATTAAGGTGCCCTGACATTAATTTGTGCTAATTTTGTGCCGTTTTGATAAACCTGGACTAATAATAGAATGACTATCTATTCCTTGCAGGTGATTTGCCACCCCTTCAGGAACAATAATCATGTTACTAATCAAGTATATGCTATCAAACACCTTATTTGATTATTTGGAGGAGAGCCAATCAAATTAACATTATAATGAAAAAGCAAAGAAGTATGTTATTTCCACGGATTTTTCCCAAGGCCCCTGTCTTGCTTCATCCACAGGCTGCTGCTCATCTGAAAACATAGAGTCATTGACAGCACACATGTTGACAGCACACAGCCACACCTCCACACAACCTCTCCAGCTGAAGGATACAACATGGAAACAGCTACTTCAGCCGTCGTTCACATTGACCATTGATCGCCCACCTGTTCTACTACTTTTGCATCCAGTAGGAGAAATTTACTGAGACTAATTAACTTAGAAATGTGCATGTCTTTGGGATGTGGGAGGAAGCCGGAGTGCCCAGAGGAAACCCACACAATCCCAGAGAGAAGGTCCAAACTCTACACCGTCAGCACCCAAGTTCAGGATGGAACCCGGGTCTTTAGCGCTCTGAGGCAGCAGTTCCACCTGCTGCATCACTGTGCCACCCACTTAGTTGAGCACTCCTGGGTATTGAAGCAGGTGAACTTAAACAGTAGTGCTGTGCATACCCAGGTTTGAAAGGTGCCATCTGTGAGGTAGCTGATGTAACCAATTCTTTCCAAGCTCTTGGCACAGTTTACTCTAATTTATAGTGTGTAGAAGGGCCCTCTGGGCCACCAAGTCCACACTGACCTTTGATCACCCATCAACACTAGTTCTATGTCATCCCACTGCCTACATTCCGAATCGGCCTTGAGCCACTGTCGTCGATGGGAACCGTGCTGGTGAGAGCAAGGAGGGACCGAGAATGAGGTGGAGCAGTGAGAGCAATAGGGGAACCAGGCGCGAATAATGGGAGGGACCTGGCAGGTGTGGAGGGGGTGGAGGTGGGAGAGAACAAGAGGGGAACTGGCTGCGGGCACTGTTCGGTACTTTTCTAACTTTGTCGGCACCAACACGCGGGGACACATGTGTACTGCCTAGGTTGTATGTAAAACAAAGCATTTAATTGTACCTAGGTACCCTGGTACATGTGACAATAAAGTATAATTCATTCATTCATTCATTCATTCATTCATTCATTCATTCATTCATTCATTCATTCATTCATTCATTCATGGATAGGATAGGTTTAGAGGGACATGGGCCAAACCCAGGCAGGTGGGATTAGTGTAGATGGAACATGATGGTTGTTGTGGGAAAGATGGGCCGAAGGACCTGTTTCCACACCGTATGACTATGACTCTTCAACCTCAATATCGTGGTGGAAGTAGTGGGCACATGTAGCAAGCTCCTGCAGCAAATCCCAAAAGGCAGAAAGGGAATATCAGAGTGAAGGTGGAACCAGTCTGATCTCTACCAATGCACCCCATCCTTGTCTCAACCTGAACCAATTGCAATCCTGGTGTCATCGATACTACCACATCATTAATGTCCAGTCCAGTTACATGTTTAATTTTTTATTAATTTTACTGTAAAATAATATGTGGCTTAAAGAGCCAATGAGACAAAGATTAAATGTACAAATAAAGCATAGAACATGAAATCATTCTATCCATGTCAAAGATTAATAAGAAATGTCCACCTCCACTGTTTATCAATGTTCACTCGTGTCATCTATTAACTAAAAAGATGATCAATTATTTCTCTCACCCTCTCTCCATTCCCTTAGACTCTTTTTGACTCATGAAAGGTTAGTTTTGTTTAGAGATACAGCATAGAAACAGGCCCTTCAGCCCACCGAGTCCATGCCAATCATCGACCCCCTGCTCACATTTGTGCTACGTTCTCATTCTCTCCCTACACATCGGGAGCACGATTTTACAGAGGCCAACCAACCTACAAACCCGCATGTCTTTGGGATGTGGGAAGAAAATGGAACACTCAGAAAAAAACCATGCGATCACAAGGAGAACGTACAAACCGCACACAGATAGCACCCGAGGTCAGGATTGAACCTGGGTCTCTGGAGCTGAGAGGCAGCAGCTCTACCAGCTGCACCATTGTGCTAGCTTTGGTTGAAGAATATTAACAGAGCTGGTGATTTATATTTTCGTGGTATGGCTTTTATTTCCACACTTCTAATGGTATTTTGTGCATCTTCAAATAAACAAAAAAAAGAGGCTCAATCGTGTTTTAATGTTTCTTGTTATTAACAAATCACATTAATTTAATGTAAGATAGACACAAAATGCTGGAGTAACTCAGCGGGACAAGCAGCTTCTCTGGAGAGTGACATTTCGGGTCGAGAACCTTCCTCAGACTGAGAGTTAGGAGAGAGGGAGAGATATTGAAGGGTGAGATGTGAAAACGACAGATCAAAGCAGATGCTGATAAGGAAATGTAGAATGGTTCATTGTGAGCTGAGCAGAAGGTGACAAGGAGGCATCCAATCAGTAAAATTAATCAGAAGGACAGTGAAATCAGTCGGAAAGCTAGGGTGGAGGAGGGCTGGAGAGAAAGGGAAAGCAAGGGTTACTTCAGCAAGAGTAATACATTTCAATGCCGGCTTTCATCAAGTCTTTGAAACTTCCTTGTGCTTTTTAAAAACGTTTAACTTTTACGATAGATCTGTTTGCCTTTGGTGACCTTGATTCTGAAAACCAGTAGAAGTGTTTTGTTTTTGCCATATTTATTCCATGTCTATCGGAGCTATGAACCATTAGCGACCAGTCTATGAAGCTGTCAAGTATTCTGCTGCGTCGGTTACGTAAACAGCACATTTGATCCAGCCTCTGGGACGTTTGTAAGAGCAGCCTTGGGTGGACTGTCATCTCGTTTTCTTGCCCTGCTGTGGGCAAATGTTGAATGCCTCCTTGGTGTGTGTGCCTGCCTTATGGCAAGGCCATAATCAGCAACTCATAATGTGGGCAGTCATGGGAACTAATGCATGACATTCCACTTTGTGACACACTTCATTGCTCTTTATAAGTAAACTGATTTTCTGCACCAATGATTTTTGTTGTGGGCCGTATATTTCTGAAACAATTTCAATTTTTTTTTCAATGTTTATCAGATTGGTACATATGACTTTATATTTCAACCAAATATTTATTCATAGATTTTCACGGTGACACACATATGCTCCAAAACTCAGTAACTCAGCAGCAGCAGAGAATTATGCCTGAATCGCACATTGCTCCGATGGGCAATATAGCAGCTTCTTCACGGAATACTGCTGGGGGCATGAGTTAGATATATATAAAAATGTGGTTCCTATGGATAGTAAATCATTATCAAAGATAGGGTAGACACAAAATGCTGGATAGGCAGCATGTCTGGAGAGAAGGAATGGGCGACGTTATCAAAGATAACCAGCACAAGGTATATTGTGGTACATTGGTTATTCTACAAGGTCGGGTAATTCCAGGAAAGGTAATAATCCAGTGAATTGGTAACTGGTTATCAAGAAACACAGGTTCAAATCCCATACAAGCAGCTGGGTAAATGAAATTCAAGTCATGAAATAAAACCGTGTAATTAGTGTCCCAACAGGTGAATTTATAATTATTGTGAAAAACCATCCCGGGGTTCTTTAATGTATTTCACGAAAATCTGCTGTTCTTGCCAGGATGGACCAAGTGTGAGTGTTTCCTTATTCACAAGGAACTGCATTTCCTCGAATCTTGTGTAAAACACAAAGTGCTGGAGGAACTCAATGGGTCGGGCAGCGTCTCTGGTGGACAACACCTCCGGAGGTGACATTTTGTCAGACCCTTAAAGATTACTTCCTCGTTTGAATGCACAGAGGTATGCCAGCAACAAACATGTTCCTGGATTAAATGTAAAATAAAAACTAGTTAGCTGATCTATTTGGGGTGGTAGATCTGACATCTGTACTTGGGATAATTGCAGTCCTTCAGTTGACTTTAGACTGCCCTTCTGCAAAGCGTTTGGATACAATTGAGCAGCTTGCTGGGCCGATCAGCGCAGTATAAATACAGCCTTGCCAAAGGCTCCCTCATCCTGAGACAAATAATCTCATATATATATAGAAGATTGCCTTGCAACCTTCCTTCTACATCCCTTTTCATGTCTGCTTTTTATTCTTATAAATGTTTCAATTATTACCGATTTCAGCACTTTGCAACATTTCAAGAAGTTAGATTTGAACATTTTACCAATTATCTCCCTTCCTTTCATCTCTTTTTCTCGTTCATTCTCAGTTCATTTACCTTTCACTTTCCAGTTCAAATGAAAACTCTGCGCCTGAAATGTTAAATTGTCTTTTCATTTCACAGATATCAATGGGCCTGTTACGTACATTTTCCCTTTACAGTCAGATCAGTTGCCCAAGACTTCAATGTCATGTCAAATGATTAGGCAATTGTCTGAAACATGCTATGGCGAAGGTAAGCAAATTTGAGCTGCACCTTTTGGGACTCATGTGACCAGCATTCGGAGTATAATTGCACACAATGCATCATGTTTGCCTATGTTGACCATATAGCTTGTGAGAAATATCTTGATATCGTGAAATATGTTATATGTGAAATGTGTATATATATATATGCAAGTTTTATGTTTCTCTCAATGTGGTGGGAAGATCTAAGACATCACATTGATTAAATATGGGGTTTAATTGGCCCCTACTCAATTTTTACTCATTTTTAAATTATCTTTTATATTCATTCTATGTTTCTCAAAATTCTCTATTTTTTCATTGTAAAATAACAAAGCTAACTCAATGGATCACGTTAATATAAATGTCTGCCACATGCAATAACAAAAATGAACGCCATATTATATTGTCATGTTTAAAAACTACAAGCTGATTGTATTTTTTATAAACAGTAACAGCCCATATCTCACAACAGACTACTTTCGTAAATCGTTATTTTAAAATAATTTGATAATTTTCGCAATCTGAATCTTCACAGTTTAAAATAAAATCTAAAAGTTAAACGACGGCACGGTGGCGCAGCGGTAGAGTTGCTGCCTTACAGTGCTTACAGCGCCAGACAACCGGGTTCAATCCCGATTACACGTGCTGTCTGTATGGAGTTCTCCTGTGACCGCGTGGGTTTTCTACGAGATCTTCAGTTTCCTCCCACACTCCAAAGATGTACCGGTTTGTAGGTTAATTGGCTTGGTATGAATGTAAAATTGTCCCTAATGTGTGTAGAGAAATCTATACATTTGAAGATAGCTAGATGTGGATGTCAAGTTTGCTGATATTTTACATCGTGTTTTTGTAATTAATAAATTGGGCAGTGCCATGTATGGTAATAAGCAATGTGGACAATAGGTGATATTTTTCTCTTTTTCTTGTTGGTAATTGCAGGATTCTCCCAGATAGAATCCTAAATATTGATATATAATTGTATCTTTGACACCTAGCCCTAATTTCTGACAATGCTCAAATAATTTTCAATAAACCTTCTCCTTCTTTTGTTACTAATAATTGCACAGTTAAATCACATGTACAATGTGTACTCATAGGAAATCAGTAGGAAGGAACTACAGATACTGGTTTACACCAAAAATTCTGAAGAAGGGTCTCAACCCAAAACGTCACCCATTCCTTCTCTCCAGAGATGATGTCTGACCTGCCGAGTTACTCCAGCTTTCTGTGTTTATCGTCAGTTTTAACCAGCATCTGCAGTTCCTTCCTACGCAGTAAGAATAATCAATTTTGTTGTGTACTTCCTACAACTTATGATTTGATACTTTATTTAGAATCGGTGTGATCATCCAATATACCACAGTGAACACTAATAAGTAAAAAGATATACATTTCCAGTAGGTAGACACAAAAAGCTGGAGTAAATCAGCAGAACAGGCAGCATCTCTGGAGAGAAGGAATGGATGATGTTTTGGATCGAGACCCTTCTTCAGACTGGGGATCAGGGAAAAAGGAAACGAGAGAGAAACACAGAGATGTAGAGAGATGTAGAACACATGAATGAAAGATATGAAAACAGTAACGATGATGAACGAAACAGGCCATTGTTAGCTGTTTGCTAGGTGAGAACGAGAAGCTGGTGTGACTTGGGTGGGGGAGAGATGGAGAGAGAGGGAATGCAGGGGTTATTTGACGTTAGAGAAATCAATCTTGATCTCACCATCTCCATCGCAGGAGATAGACTATCGACTGATGTTTATTATAAACCCACTGACTCCCACAAATATCTGGACTATGCTCCTTCTCACCCTACTTCCTGCAAAGACTCTATCCCCCACTCCCAATTCCTCTGTCTACTCCGCATCTGGTTTCATATCAGGTCATCGGAGATGTCCTCATTCTTTAGGGAGTGGTTTCGCCTCTTCCATCATTGATGAGGCTCACCAGTGTCTCCTCGATATGCATCAGCTCCGCCCTTGCTCCTCCCTTGCCCCCTCCCTCCAGTCGCAACAGGCCATTGTTAGCTGTTTGCTAGGTGAGAACGAGAACGAGAACAGAGTCCCCCTAGTCCTCACCTTTCATCCCATCAGACATTGCATACAGCACATAATCCTCCAACATTTTCGCCACCTCCAACGGGATCCCACCACTAGTCGCATCTTCCCATCTCCACCTTCCGCAGAGACTGTTTGCTCCGCAACTCTCTGGTTAACTCATACCTTCCCACCCAAACCACCCCCTCCCCAGGTACCTTCCCCTGCAACCTTCAGAAGATGCAAAGCCTGTCACTTTACCTCCTCCTCCCACGACTGTCCAGGGATCCTGACAGTCCTTTCAGGTTAGGCAGAGGTTCACTGGCACTTCCTACAATCTCATCTACTGTATCCGTTGTTCAATGTGTGGACTCTTATATATTGGCAAACGTAAACTGGCTGATCATTTCGCCTGACACCTTCGCTCAGTCCGCCTGGACCTACCTGATCTCCCTCTTGCCAATTCTCTTTCCCATTCCCACACTGACCTTTCTGTCCTTGGTCTCCTCCATTGTCAGAGTGAGACCAAATGCAAATTGGAGGAGGAGCAGCTCATATTTTGCTTAGGCAGCTTACAGCCCAGTGGTATGAATTCCTTCTCTCCAGAGATGCTGCCTGTCCCGCTGAGTTACTCCAGCATTTTGTGTCTATCTTCGGGTTAAACCAGCATCTGCAGTTCCTTCCTACACATTTCCAGTCATTCGTCATCTACTCTCCGCAACACAAATATTTTCACAGTTTACTAATTTGCTCAGAGTAGGCACAAATATCGAGACTGAAGTGCTGTTGTGTCGTGAATCAAAAAGAATAGATATGTTTCAAAAGCTTTGTACCTGATTGTAATTCTTTTTGCCACACTTTTTTAAATACATCTCCTTCTGCATGCCTCTTTCATGGCAAATAGAATTGATTATGCCTGCATCACACTTGGTACTTACATCTCAATCCTCCCACCACAAGTGGCACCATTGCCATTGAAAGCCTTCCATTCAGCTGCAGGCCCCTCTGTCACGATGAAGAATAAAAGGCATTTTTTTTATTACAGTTTAACATGATTATTAAGTATATAATTTACTTTAGGATTTCCTGCCCCTGGGTTCCTCAAGGTTTCTATAATGAAACAGGAATGAATAACTTAAAAAAATTAGATGCATATATCTTTTAGTTTTACTGTTTATCTGCTGCTCAGCCCATGGCCACTCTCACTTCTGCAAATATATTCTGTTATAATTCTCTTTACTGTGTCTTGAAAATATATTAATGCTATCTACAATAGTATAAACCAACCTATTGCTTCACGGAAAAATTAAAATTTTATCTGAGTGGAGTGCTGCTAAATATTCAGGGAGTGTTTAATCATTTTAATTTATACCCGTCAACGCCTTTCTGTCTCGGCGTAGGGTTCCTTCACATTGCTGTGAACTCCAGTGATAGTTGATATCAACTTAAAAACAATATTTCTAAGCAGATAACTGGAGATGCCGAATGAATATTGGGAGTTAAGAATATTGGGAGAATTAGTCCAAAGAAGGGTACCGATTCAAAACATCACCGAACCATTTCCTCCCGAGATGGTGCCTGACCCATGGAGTTACTCCAGCACTTAATGTTTCAAATAATTATCCACATTCATCACAAGTTCACAAGTTCACAAGTTATAGGAGTAGAATTAGGCCTTTCGGCAGATCTAGTCCACTCTGCCGTTCAATCATGGCTGACCTCTCCCTTCTAATCCCATTTTCCTGCCTTCTCCCCATAACCCTTGACACCCATTGTAATCAAGAATTTGTCTCTCTCTGCCTTAAAAATATCCACTGACTTGGCCTCCACAGCCCTCTGTGGCAATGAGTTTCACAGATTAACTACCCTCTGACTAAAGAAGTTCTTCCTCACCTCCTTCCTAAAAGACCTGTTGTCCCTACCTGATCACACAGAGACCTGACAGCCAATTAATTGCTTTTTCATGGAAAGTCACTATTGTAAGTGAGCATTTCAATCTACACACAGCAAGATCCCAGAAGCAACTACGCAGTCGTACCAGCAATGCAAGGAACTGCAGATGCTGGACTTTTGAGCGAAAACAGAAAGTGCTGGAGTGACCCAGTGGGTCAGGCAGCATCTGTGGATGAAATATGGACAGGTAACAGGTACTCCGTCCATGACACACTGGTCAACCTGAGGAGCACCTTCAGCAACAGACCGGTCCCACCAAGATGCAGCACAGAACGCCACAGGAGATCCCTTTTCCCTGTGGCTATCAAACTGTACAACTCCTCCCCCTTCTGTCATGGGGTAGACTGACCCCCCCCCCCCCCCCCCCAATCTTTGCACATCCCCAGTCCTTTCCACTCGTCACTTTAATTTCATGTCTCATATATCTTGTGTTTTATGACTGTTGGACGATCAATTTCCCTCCTGGGATAAATAAAGTTCTATTGTATCATATTGTATATTTGGGGTTGGGACCTTCAGACTTCAGACAGGGAGGAGAAAACTGGATGGTGGTGGTGGGGCGGGACTGGAGAGTGATAGGTGGATACAGGTGAGGAGGGAGTAACACACCTTTCCACAAATCCTGGTAACGTATGTCAATGCATTTGAGTGTTTAGTTTAGTTTAGGGATACAGTGTGGAAACAGGCCCTTCAGTTCACCGAATCAACACTGACCATCGATTACCCGTACACATGTTCTATGCTATCCCACTTTCCCATCCTACACACTCGGGTCATTGGAACATAGAAACATAGAAAATAGGTGCAGGAGCCTGCACGGCCATTCAATATGAACATAGCTGATCATCCAGCTCAGTATCCTGTACCTGCCTTCTCTCCATACCCCCTGATCCCTTTAGCCACAAGGGCCACATCTAACTCCCTCTTAAATATAGCCAATGAACTGGCCTCAACTACCTTCTGTGGCAGAGAATTCCACAGACTCACCACTCTCTGTGTGAAGAAATGTTTTCTCATCTTGGTCCTAAAAGACTTCCCCCTTATCCTTAAGCTGTGACCCCTGGTTCTGGACTTCCCCAACATCGGGAACAATCTTCCCGCATCTAGCCTCTCCAACCCCTTAAGAATTTTATATGTTTCTATAAGATCCCCCCTCAGTCTTCTAAATTCCAGCGAGTATAAGCCTAGTCTATCCAGTCTTTCTTCATATGAAAGTCCTGCCATCCCAGGGATCAATCTGGTGAACCTTCTCTGTACTCCCTCTAAGGCTAGAATGTCTTTCCTCAGATTAGGAGACGAAAATTGTACACAATACTCCAGGTGCGGTCTCACCAAGGCCCTGTACAACTGCAGCAGAACCTCCCTGCTCCTATACTCAAATCCTCTTGCTATGAATGCTAACAATTTATAGAAGCCAATTAACCTACAAACCTGCATGTCTTTGGAATGTGGGTGGAAACTAGAGCACCCGGCAAAAACCCACATGATCACAGGGAGAACTTACAGAGTGCACACAGACAGCAC
This sequence comes from Rhinoraja longicauda, assembly GCF_053455715.1. Lineage (NCBI taxonomy): Eukaryota > Metazoa > Chordata > Chondrichthyes > Rajiformes > Arhynchobatidae > Rhinoraja > Rhinoraja longicauda. The sequence continues at coordinate 39,741,172 of NC_135972.1, forward strand.
CCGTACTCAGGATGGAACCCGGGTCTCTGGCGCTGTGAGGCAGCAGCCCTATTGCTGTGCCACTGTGCTGCCCTTACAAATTTACCAAGCCAATTAACCTACAGATCTGTACGTCTCTGGAAAGTGAGAGGAAACTGGAGATCCTGGAGAAAACCCACGCAGGTCACGGGGAGAACGTACAAACTCCGTACAGACAGCAGCCGTGGTCAGGATTGAATCCAGGTGTCTGGCGCTGTAAGGCAACAACTCTACCATTGCACTACCACGCGCCCATAGATACTTATCTTTAGAACTTACTTAGAGACATAGAAACATAGACAATAGGTGCAGGAGGAGGCCATTCGGCCCTTCGAGCCAACACCGCCATTCATTGTGATCATGGCTGATCATCTACAATCAGTAACCTGTGCCTGCCTTCTCCCCATATCCCTTGATTCCACTAGCCCCTAGAGATGTATCTAACTCTCTTTTAAATTCATCCAGTGAATTGGCCTCCACTGCCCTCTGTGGCAGAGAATTCCACAAATTCACAACTCTGGGTGAAAACGTTTTTTTTTCACCTCAATTTTAAATGGCCTCCCCTTAATTCTTAGACTGTGTCCCCTGGTTTTGGACTCCCCCAACATTGGGAACATTTTTCCTGCATCTAGCCTGTCCAGTCCTTTTATTATTTGAAACGTCTCTATAAGATCTCCTCTCATCCTTCTAAACAGTGAATACAAGCCCAGTCTTTCCAACCTTTCCTCATATGACAGTCTACATATGATAGTACATATCCTGGAAGGACTAGAGCGGATTTTCATCCATGGTGGAATGTATGTTTCACATTGACTAGACTAAACATCTATAATGCTCTCCTTGCACTATTCTTTAGTGTTTTTGTTTGGCACATTCATTTGCTCTGAAGAGCTTCAGAGTTATTTTCCCTCTAGCCTGACTGATCAAAAGCTTAATGACTGGATCGCTCAGCAATACTAGTTACAGATTCAAATGCACTACGACAATGAAATGCTTTGAAGACACCTCACAGTATGTGACGATACAGTGGGTGAGTGGAGTTCAGGTGGAAGTTCAGATATGATCATTGTTAATGGCAGATCAGACTCAAGGAGCCAAATGGCTTATTTCCTGCACCCATTTCATTTACTCCTTGGTTATTAACTCCCAATATTCTTTCGGTAAGAGCACTTTGTCAATTATATTTGGTACAGATCAATATTTAATTTGGTTGTTATCATCCAAAACAATTAAAGCTTTAATTTGAGATGTTTCGTTCTTTGTTTAGACAGGAGCACTGTCAAGTGTTTTTTTTTATTGCACTTCATTGGAAGAGAATCGGCCACACAGCTTTGTTTGAGGGGCAGAGATAAGGTAGACAGTCAGAGCATTTCCAAGGGTGGAAATGTCCAACACTAGAGGGCATAGGGTAAGATGAGAGGGGGAATGTTTCATGGAGATGGCTCGGGCAAGATTTTTACAAAGAGTAGTGGGTGTCTGGAACATATGAATGATTGAATGATTGAATGAATGAATGAATGAATGAATGAATGAATGAATGAATGAATGAATGAATGGATGAATGGATGAATGAATGAATGAATGAATGAATGAATGAATGGATGAATGGATGAATGAATGAATGAATGAATGAATGAATGAATGGATGAATGAATGAATGAATGAATGAATGAATGAATGAATGAATGAATGGATGAATGAATGCGTTATTGTCACAAGTGACAAGTCACAATGATATTCTTTGTTTTGCGAACACAAGGTATGCAAAGAGTCGCCACATAAAGGGCGCTGACAAAGTTACAAAGTATCCTTTGTTCTCCCCCCCCCCCCCTCCCACCTCACGGCAGATCCCCCACACCAGGTTGTCTAGTTTAGTTTAGTTTAGTTTAGAGATACAGCGCGGAAAAAGGCCCTTCGGCCCACCGAGTCCACAACAACCAGCGATCCCCACACATTAACACTATCTTATACGCATTAACACTATCCTACACACACTGGGGACAATTTATACACCAAGCCCATTAACCGACATACCTGTACGTCTTTGGAGTGTGGGAGAAAACTAAAGATCTTGGAGAATCCACGCAGTCACGGGGAGAACGTACAAACTCCGTACAGACAGCACCAGTAGTTGGGATCGAACCTGGGTCTCCGGCGCAGTAAGGCAGAAACTCTACCGCTGCGTCACCGTGGCCGTTTCTCTGCCAGGGGTGATGGTGGAGATACAACAGTGAAGTTTAAGAGGCTTTTGGATCGGCACACGGTAGTACAGGGAACAGAGGGATATGGACCATGTACAGGCAGATGAGACCAGTTTAATTTTACATCATTTAGCACAAAGATTGGGGGCTGAAGGGCTCGTTTCTGTGTTATACTGTTCTATGTTTATGGATATATTACAATATACAATTTGGTCAATTTCAGACAGCCTCCTGATAAACTCATCAATAGGTTCAAGAATTTTATGTAAACAACCAACCTTTTATATAAAACTCCCAGCATTTTCCAGTTTGATTTTCCTTCTTCCAGTAATATCAGGCTTTATATATCTCCACTATTTGTTTTGACCCCAGATTGACCTTTTGCCATTCTCTGAGATTTACCACTCTAACACCACTTGTGTCATTAATTCTTTCCTTCTCACAAACATTTCCTTTCCTATTTTTGCATCCTCCCCCAACCCATCCCAACCTGTTTTCTCTATATCTTTTGCCATATCTACATACTAAAACTCTTGTTTGTTTGTTTGTTTGTTTGTTTGTTTGTTCCTGAACTACAGCCAAAATGGTACACGATAGTGTGACAGTTTTAGGCCCACCTTACTCACCGTCGTCCCTTTGGTGCTGATGGAAGAAGTTTCATTGAAATCAGTGTTATATTTTTTAAGTTATTCACATTTTAAAGTTTAAATCTATCTCCTAGGGAGGGAGGGGGGAGGGAGGGAGGGAGGGAGGAGGAGGGAAAAGGGGGGTTGAGGGGGATGGAGTGGGGGGAGGGGAAGGGGGATGGGAAAGGGGGGAGGGGAGGAGGAGGGGAAGTAGGGGGAGGGGGAGGGGGGAGGGGGGAGGGGGGAGGGGGGAGGGGGGAGGGGGGAGGAGCGGGTGTTGCACCAATGCAGGGGAGGTTTGGGCCCAACGGGTCCCCTTGGTCTAGTCTTCTCTTAAATGTTTCCAGTTTTGGTGCAAGTTTAAACGCGGGTGATTCTTTGCATATCATTGTACGCAGTGTTGCAGTGCTAATGTTTCAGGTGTCGGAGCTGTCACTGGTGCCAGAGGGGCCGCTGTTAAGTTCCCCACTAGTTAAAATTCCCCGCTGTTTGGGGTTTTTTTTTACAGAGGTGGTGGAGCGGCACTCCGGTGAGCTCCTCCAGCACTGTACCCCTGATTGTACGCAACTTCTATCAGGTCTCTATCAACCTGTGACGCTGCAGGTAAAACATTAAACTGTATCAGTAATAATCAACAACATATAACTCAGTATACCTCGAGAGATTTTTTTCCATATTTTCTTTTAACTGATTTTGTTGGAGAGGTGTAAACTCAGCAGACTGACTCTGCATGTCCTGCAGCGTCACAGGTTGATAGAGACCTGATAGAAGTTGCGTACTCACTTCCAGAAACCTTTCTACAGGGTTGTCTGAAATATCATATTCGTAACTTTGGAGAAAATTATACGAAGAATGTAAGTGCAAGAAAGTGATTATAGACAATAGACAATAGACAATAGACAATAGGTGCAGGAGTAGGCCATTCAGCCCTTCGAGCCAGCACCGCCATTCAATGCGATCATGGCTGATCACTCTCAATCAGTACCCCGTTCCTGCCTTCTCCCCATACCCCCTCACTCCGCTATCCTTAAGAGCTCTATCCAGCTCTCTCTTGAAAGCATCCAACGAACTGGCCTCCACTGCCTTCTGAGGCAGAGAATTCCACACCTTCACCACTCTCTGACTGAAAAAGTTCTTCCTCATCTCCGTTCTAAATGGCCTACCCCTTATTCTTAAACTGTGGCCCCTTGTTCTGGACTCCCCCAACATTGGGAACATGTTTCCTGCCTCTAATGTGTTTAAGGACAATGAACCGATGCAAAAATCAAACTTGAATGAACAATCAGCCAAAAGGAAAGAAAGGAAGCCAAATAACATCTTACATTTTCTGTCACCATTTTGTTTCACCCACTGTTCTGAGGAGTTTATACTGGAAATAAGATGTAAATATATCAACAAATTCATGATGGAAATACTTTTCCAGTAAATAAGTGGACTTATCAACACAATTTGTTATCATTTAGTGGAAGGAAAAGCATGGATTAAAATATTAAATTATAAAATGACAATGAAAGTGAAGTGTGGCTGTGGCTCAGTGAGACCACGGGATTAAATATAACTGGGTATAAAAAATTCAAGAAGGGCATGGAAGTGACTAAGAGAGGAGGTTGGTTAATTAAAGTCAATATCATAGCACCAGACTATAGAATTTAAATAGAGAAATAGTTCAAACAAAATTGTTCAATTCTTGTTAAACGGAGCCATTAAAGTACTGTAAGCAATCAGGCTCATTACAAGGATCATATTAAAGTCTCCTCTAAAAATAAAGGAAAATGATACAAATTAAACAAGTTTGCATTAATGGTCAGTTTCAGGAATTTTTCATTATCCACAAACAGCTGGTGTAAGGAACATGTTTGTGGGAAAGAAATGATAGTCCCTTTGGGCAGACATGCAATACCTTTCTCAATAGTAGACTTTAATTTCACAATGGAGAAACGAGGAACTGCAGATGTTAGTTTACAAAAAAAGATAAATAGTTCCGGAGTTACTTGTGAGATCAGGCAGCATCTCTGGGGAACATGAATGGGTGACACTTCATATTTGGACTCTTACTGAATAAGGGTTCTGACCCAAAATGCCAGATATTCATTTTCTTCACACGGGAGACTGGTTGGAGCTTGCATATGAGGCTAGAGTAGACACAGTGGTATCATGGTTCTGGGTTGAATTCACAAGTGATTTTGTAACCCCACACAAACAGGAAGTATAAGCACAGTGATATTCTGATGTGCATTTCACTCTGACACCTTTGCTCTGCCAGCTCCTTTGCATCCGTCCATACACTTTACGGATATGTCCACCCATCTTGATACACAACTTCACATCCTCTCCTTTCCATCCAACTTCAATATTGTGGAATATTGTGAACCTCTTCAATGAGCTGGGGCGGCACGGTGGCGCAGCGGTAGAGTGCTTACAGCGCTTGCAGTGCCAGAGACCCGGGTTCCATCCCAACTACAGGTGCTGTCTGTACGGAGTTTGTACGTTCTCCCCGTGACTGCGTGGGTTTTCTCTGAGATCTTCGGTTTCCTCCCACACTCCAAAGACATTCAGGTATGTAGGTTAATTGGCTTGGTGTATGTAAATTGTCCCTAGTGTGTATAGGATAGTGTTAATGTGCGGGGATCGCTGGTCGGCGCGGTCCCGGTTGGCCAAAAGGGCCTGTTTCCACGCTGTATTTACTGAGGAACTAGAGGAAGTATTTACATCCTCTACAGGGCAGCACATTGGCCCAGCCAGTCGGGGTGCTCCCTCCAAGCACCAGAGTCTTGGGTTGCTTGACTAATCTTCTGGAATTTTTTGAGGAGGTGACAAGTAAAATGGATGAAGGGGAGCCAGTGGATGTAGTGTATCTAGACTTTCAGAAAGCCTTTGATAAGGTCCCGCATGGGAGATTGGTGAGCAAAATTAGAGCACGTGGTATTGGGGGTAGGGTGTTGACATGGATAGAGAATTCATTGGCAGACAGGAAGCAAAGAGTAGGAGTAAACGGGTCCTTTTCAGAATGGCAGACAGTGGCGAGTGGAGTGCCGCAAGGCTCGGTGTTGGGGCCGCAACTGTTTACCATATATATTAATGATTTGGAAGAGGGAATTAGAAGCAACACTAGCAAGTTTGCGGATGACACAAAGCTGGGTGGCAGTGTGAACTGTGAAGAGGATGTTAGGAGGTTGCAGGGTGACCTGGACAGGTTGAGTGAGTGGGCAGATGCGTGGCAGATGCAGTATAATATAGATAAATGTGAGGTTATCCACTTTGGTGGCAAAAACAAGGAGGCAGATTATTATCTCAATGGTGTTAGGTTAGGTAAGGGGAGGTGCAGCGAGACCTGGGTGTCCTTGTACACCAATCACTGAAAGTTGGCGTGCAGGTACAGCAGGCAGTGAAGAAAGCTAATGGAATGTTGGCCCTCATTACAAGAGGATTTCAGTATAGGAGTAAAGAGGTTCTTCTGCAATTGTATAGGGCCCTTGTAAGACCACATCTGGAATATTGTGTACAGTTTTTGGTCTCCTAATTTCAGGAAGGACATCCTTGTAATTGAGGCAGTGCAGCGCAGGTTCACGAGATTGATCCCCGGGATGGCGGGATTGTTATATGAGGAAAGATTGCAAAGACTAGGCTTGTATTCACTGGAGTTTAGAAGGATGAGAGGGGATCTTATAGGAACATATAAAATTATAAAAGGACTGGACAAGCTAGATGCAGGAAAAATGTTTCCAATGTTGAGCGAGTCCAGAACCAGGGGCCATAGTCTAAGATTAAAGGGGAGGCCATTTAGAACTGAGGTGAGAAGAAACTTTTTCACCCAGAGAGTTGTGAATTTGTGGAATTCTCTGCCACAGAGGGCAGTGGAAGCCAAATCACTGGATTAATTTAAGAGAGAGTCAGATAGAGCTCTAGGGACTAGTGTAATCAAGGGATATGGGGAGAAGGCAGGCACGGGTTATTGATTGGGGACGATCAGCCATGATGTAATGAATGGCAGTGCTGGCTCGAAGGGCCGAATGGCCTCCTCCTGCACCTATTTTTTATGTTTCTATGTTTCTATGTTTCTATGTTTGATCCTGACCTTGGATGTAGTGTGTGTGAAATTTGCACATTCTCCCTTTGACCACGAGTTTCATTCGGGTGCTGTGGCTTCCTCCAACATCCCACAGACATGTGGATATGCAGTTTAATTGGCCTCTGTAGATTTCCCATGGTGTGTGGGGAGCGGATGAGAAAAAGGGATGACATAGAACCCGTATGAACGGATGATCAATGGTTGGTGTGGACTCGATGGGCCAAATGGCCTGCTTCCATGCTGCATCTCCAAACTAAACTCACCCAAACTCATTGACTCACCTGTCGTCTAATCTCAGCAACCAATTCCCTCATGCCCTGCCACCCCATCACTACATGGTACCCACACCCTCCCAACTAGTTCTACTCTCTGCACTAGAAATCCCACTTACTCCTGGTGCGTTTCCCACCGAGCTGGGAAACTAGGCTGACAATCAGATCCATTTTAGGATAAGGAATCATTGATCCTCGGTTTTATGAGTGGAATTTCTCACTCCCTCTCTCAGCTGAAGTAAATCTATTCAGGGCATTACTGGAGCCAATGGAAAGCAAAGCAATATTGAATATTGTGACATGGAAACAAGAGGCAGAAAAAATGGTGCTTTAAACATAGTTAATTTGTTATAAAATCTCTCATAACCATTGATACGTGAGGATAAGTAGTTCAGCACTTCTAAAAATTACCTTTCAATACCAGAGTCAATGACTGCAGTAATTAACAGCATTCAAATTGTAAAGGATATTTGCATTTGATGTGTCTAGGCCAAATTTTGTATCACATGTACTGAACCAATATGAAAGCTTCACGCCAGTTGTTGCATTTTAATAGTGAGCCTACCAAGGAGACACGAAATGCTGGAGAAACACAGCGGGTCAGGCAGCGTCTCTGGAGAGAAGGAATGGGTGACGTTTCGGGTCGAGACCCTTCTTCAGACTGATGTCAGGCTTGGATAAACTACCGGGGAGATATCATCTTCAGGAATCTAGCAGCAGAACGGTGAAACATTTGGTCTTTAGCATTTAACCATACATTTGCCTTAAATGACAGCGAGCACCATTAACGTCCTGTGTCATAAGCCAAGCAAAACATAGATATCGGTGGAATTTAAATGGGAAATAGAGGAAGATAATACAAAGGAGTGGGATAAACCGTTCTCAGTCACGTGTGCGAAATGGGCTATCTTGATTACACTTCTTCCCACCCTGCTTCCTGTAGAGACTCTATCCCCTACTCCCAATTCCTCCTTCTATGCCGCATCTGCGCCCAGGATGAGGTGTTCCATACCAGGTCATTGGAGATGTCCTCATTCTTTAGGGAACGGGGTTCCACTCTTCCATTATAGAAGAGGCTCTCACTAGGGTCTCCTTGATATCCCACAGCTCCGCCCTTGCTCCCCCTCCCCCCAGTTGCAACGCCAGAGTCCCCCTTGTCCTCACCTTCCACCCTATCAGCCGTCGCATACAGCATATAATCCTCCAACATTTTCGTCACCTCCAATGGGATCCCACTAGCCACATCTTCCCATCTCCACCCCTTTCTGCTTTCTGCGGAGACTGTTCCCTCTGTAGCTCCCTGGTCCACTCGTCCCTTCCCACCCAATTCACCCCCTCCCCAGGTACTTTCCCCTGAACCGTAGGAGATGCAACACCTGTTCCTTTACCTCCCCCCTCGACTCCATCCAAGGCCCCCAACAGTCTTTTCAGGTGAGACAGAGGTTCACCTGCACCTCCTCCAATCTCATCTATTGTATCCGCTGTTCCAGGTGTCAACTCCTGCATATCAACATTGTCCTGCACTCATGAAGCACTTCCATTAGTCCATTGCACCAAATTTCAGAGAAATAATATGGTAGAGATGGATTGTATTCTGTAAATTAGTAAATAGGTCAGATTAAATTAGAAACTAACAGCATTTACAGAACAGATAATAAAAACGATAGCCAGGTTTCTGAGGATAAGTTGGGTTTTGCCTATCTTCTACGATTTCATAGATAAGTTAACTGCAGTGGACATGGTTTCTTGCATTTGCAAAGAAACGTTTGTTAAATTACTACATAACAAAAATAATGGAGAAAATAATGACGTGTGTAATTAATTGGAATTGTGGATATCATACTGGAACAATACTTAGAGGGCAGCATACAAAGACGAAGTATCAATGTGTTGAATGGCGTTTCTGTGGGACTGGTCCTCACTACCATTGTTTTCCATTTAAATCAATGACATGAACTCAGAAATTGAGGAAATGTTTGTAAATGAAACTGATTCTGCCAAATACTGGCAATCGTTCGTGTGTTTGTAATGTATGACTGAAGGTGGTAGGATCACCAGAGGAAGAGTAGTTATCATTCAATCTATAAATCTCTAAACACAGTTGATTTTACCAAGAAGATTGCCATCGAGGCGGTACGGTGGCGCAGCGGTAGAGTTGCTGCCTTATAGTGTTTGCAGCGTCGGAGACCCGGGTTCCATCCCGACTACGGGTGCTGTCTGTACAGAGTTTGTACGTTCTCCCCGTGACCGCGTGGGTTTTCTCCGAGATCTTCAGTTTCCTCCCACATTCCAAAGACGTACAGGTTTGTTGGTTAATTGACTTGGTGTAAGTGTAAATTGTCCCTAGTGTGTGTAGGATAGTGTTAATGTGCGGGGATCGCTGGTCAGTGCGGACCCAATGGGTCGAAGGGCCTTTTTCCGCACTGTATCTCTAAACTAAACCAAACTAAACCTAAAATGCTGTCCAACCTGGTTTATAACATTAAACTGAAGATTTGACATCTCATGTGGACAAAAACGATCCCACATCACCATTTACAGAAAAGTGAGGAGGTTTAGTATAGTTTAGTTTAGTTTAGCTTAACTTAAAGATACAACGAGGAAACAGGCCCTTCGGACCACTGATTTTGTGCCGACCAGTGATCCCCACACGCTAATGCTCTCTACGCACACTAGGGACAATTCACTATTATACCAAGCCAAATAACCTACAAACATGTATGTCTTTTTCCATCCTGCACTCAAATTCACTTGGACAATCTCTGACATCTCCCTACCATTTCTTGATCTCACTGTCTCCATCACAGGTGACAGACTATTGACTGACATCTATTACAAAGCCACTGACTCCCATAGCTATCTAGACTACACTTCTTCCCACCCTACCTCCTTTAGAGACTCTATCCCCTACTCCCTATTCCTCCATCTACGCCGCATCTGCGCCCAGGATGAGGTTTTCCATACCAGGTAATCGGAGATGTCCTCATTCTTTAGGGAACGGGGTTCCCCTCTTCGATTATAGAAGAAGCTCTCACTAGGGTCTCCTCGATATCCCACAGCTCCGCTCTTGCTCCCCCTCCCCCCATTTGCAACAACAGTGTCCCCCTTGTCCTCACCTTCCACCCCATCAGCCGTTGCTTACAGCATGTAATCCTCCAAAAAAAAATCGCCACCTCCAAAGGGATCCCACTACTGGCCACATCTTCCCATCTCCTCCCCTTTCTGCTTTCCACAGAGACCGTTCCCTCTGTAACTGCCTGGTTCACTCGTCCCTTCCCACTCACACCACCCCCTCCCCGGGCACTTTCCCTAGGAACCGCAGGATATGCAACACCTGTCCCTTTACCTCCCCCCTCAACTCCATCCAAGGACCCCGACAGTCTTTTCAGGTGAGGCAGAGGTTCACCTGCACCTCCTCTAACCTCAACTACTGTATCCGCTGTTCCAGGTGTCAACTCCTGCATATCAGTGAGACCAAGCGCACGCTCGGAGATCGTTTCGCTGAACACCTCCGCTCAGTCCGCCGTAACCTACCTGATCTCCAGGTTGCTCAGCATTTTAACTCCTCCTCCCATTTCCAATCTGACCTTTCTGTCCTGGGCCTCCTCTATTGCTTACACCCCAGCGGTATGAACATTGATCATTGACTTCTCTAACTTCAGTTAGCCCTTTTCCTCTCTCTCCATTCCCTCCCCTTCCCAGTTCTCCCAACAATCTTACTGTTTCTGACTACATTCTGTCTGTCCCGCCCATTCCCCTGACATCAGTCTGCAGAAGGGTCTCGACCCGAAATGTCACCCATTCCTGCTCTCCAGAGATGCTGCCTGTACCGCTGAGTTACTCCAGCATTTTGTGTCTACCTTCGATTTAAACCAGCATCTGCAGTTCTTTCCTACCCAATTCATTTTACACCTACATTAAAACAGAAGATAGGACCGCTCAAGGATAAAGGAGGACATTTGTGCTTGTGCCTTGTAGGTGAGGTACCAAATAAGTACCTTGTATCACCATGGAGAATGACATGGAGAACAGTGAGATCAGTGTGGGGAATATGCAAAGACAGTTTGAGACTGAGGAGGTACTGGGGCTGGGACTCTTGAAGAACATCAAGATTGATAAATCCCCAGGACAAAGCTGCCTAGTGGCGCAGTGGTGGAGTTGCTGCCTTAAAGCAAATGCAGGAGACCCGGGTTCGATCCTGACTATGGGTGCTGTCTGTACGGAGTTTGTACGTTCTCCCCGTGACCTGCGTGGGTTTTCTCAGAGATCTTCAGTTTCCTCCCACACTCCATAAGACGCACAGGTTTGTAGGTTAATTGCCTTAGTAAATGTAAAAATTGTCCCTAATGTGTGTAGGATAGTGTTAATGTGCGGGGATCGCTGGTCGGCGCGGACCTGGTGGGCAGATGGGCCTGTTTCCGTGCTGTATCTCTAAACTAAACTAAAAAGACATGATGGGATTAATCCCAGATTATCAAGAGAGACAAAAGAGACCAGGTGGGAACGTTGAAGAGGATCATTCAGTTACCTGCAGCCACAGGTGAGGTCCCGGGTGACTTGAGACTAGCTCATGTTGGCCCTTCATTTAAGAAGGGAAGTAGAAAAAATCCAGCAGCTTATAGGCCTATGAGCTTCATGTCAGTGTTAGGGGAAACTATTGGAGAGGACTCTTTGAGAAAGGGTATTCTCCCATTTGGAAGACAATGCATTATTAAGGACTGTCAGCATGGCATTGCACATGGCAGCTCTGGCTTCTCTAACTTGGTCGAGTTTTTTGAGGAAGTGATTGATCAGGGTATGGTGATGGATGTTGTCTACATGGATATTAGAAAGGCATTTGATAAAGTCCCCCATGGTCGTCTGATCCAGAAGATTAAGATACATGTATGGATTCGGGCCTGGCCTACTGATAGAAGACAGAGGGTCATGGTGGAAGGATCTCATTCTGGCTGGATGTCTGTGATCAGTGGCGTTTCCTGCAGGGATCTATGCTGGGACTGCTGCTGTTTATGACATATATAAATGAATTGGATGTAAATGTAGATGGGTTAGTCAGTAGATTTGCAGATGATACCAAGATCGCGGGGCTTGGGTCGGCCCGCTGCGGACCGTCCGGCGCGGCCTGGAACCACAACAGCCTGACCGCGGGAGAAGACGGCAGGGGAAGGGAAAAGACATTGTGGCCTTCCATCACAGTGAGGAGAGGACTGGAGGAGACTCACTGTGATGGATGTTTCTTTTTTTGTGTGTTTTTGGGGTTGTGTAATTTGCCTATTTTAATGCTTTATTGTGTAATCTGCCTATTTTAGTGCTTTTATTGTTGGACTGTGGGTGACTGAATTTCGTCCAAAAAACTTTTTTGGATGACAAATAAAGCTATCTTGAATCTTGAATCTTGAATCTTGATTGCTGGGGTCATTGTGAGGAAGGCTGTCAAACTATACAGTGAGATCTAGATCAGGTACAGCAATGGGCAGAGAAATGGCAAATGAAGTTTAATCTGAGCAAGTATGAGGTGTGGCACTTTGGCAGGTCAAATTTAAGGGGAACATATACAATTCATGGCATGGCTCTCAATAGCATTGATGGACACAAGGATCTTGGGGTCCATGTCCTTAATGCCCTGAAAGTGGCCGCATACGTAGATAGAGTGATATAGATGGAGTAAGGTATGCTTGCATTCATAGGTCTGGGCATTGAGTATAGGTCACAAAGTCATGATGCAACTTTATAGTGCTTCGGTTAGGCCACGTTTGCAGACATTGTGGGCTGAAGGGCCTGTTATTCTGCTGTACTGAACTATGTTCTATGTTCTCGTCTCCCAACATGAGCAGAATGCCTCCCTAAATAATGAGCAAAATACCAAAGCAAGATAACCTGCTCTTAAGATAGACACTGGGGTAACTCAGCGGGACAGGCAGCTGAGTTAACTCAGCGGGACAGGCAGCATCTCTGGATAGAAGGAATGGGTGACGTTTCAGGTCGAGATCTTTCTTCAGACCGATAACCTGCTCTTGGTTTGATTGTGACTGTTATAGCAGCAGTAGGTTGTCCCTTAGATTCCAATTTATGTTGGAAGGGTAGAAACAAGTAGGGCAAGAATCATGCCCCCCTTAGCTGTGTCTCTTGCTAGTATGCTACCATGAACAGTGCATATAGGCATTCCTGATGGTCACTATTTTACCCAGCATTGATCATGGGTTAATTTACATTGGGTGAAATCAATTTTCCATGATTTGAGCTTGAAAACAGGTGCCACCTGATTCATATTCCAGCCTATAGAATGTAGTTATTACAAGTGTAAATAAATCCACAAAGCGAGGGTGCAAAACATCAGAACAGCTGTCAAAAATATCTCCGATTTATTAAAATTTTACCATGAGACGCCGTCACTTATGAAAGTATATAAAGAATCTTCCGTCATTACAAAAATGTAAATTTGAAATCCAGGTCACCAACAAAGGGAAAAAAAAACAGGGCTATTCTATCAGTTAGAATCTATAATAAAAAGAGCTTGCATATAAAAAGCAATTCAGAGAAAGCTTTGAAGGTTTCCTTTCAAAGCAGCTCAACTTTATAGAGCATCAGGGGATTTGTGTTATTAATTGAAGTTAATTTTCTAGGATATCAGTTTTCTGGGCACGTGGGAAAGATTGATAGCCTCTTCAAATCTCAAGAGTGCTGAAAAATGACACTGTTCCATCACTGAGTGCCTTTACTGTTATCATCACAAATCAAATTATAAACATTGGGACAACCTTTGCAAAATCTGGCTTCCTGAGATTTCCATAAGATTAATTAGGCGGCCAATATGAAGGTGGGAAAATAAGGGGGCAATTCATTGCTAAGAGAATGGGAAGTCAGTTCAACAATGGGTAATTAGTGTGGGCAATAGATTCTCAAAGGCACAGAGGACACTGGACCCTGTTTCTCTCTGATGTTTAGCACAGTATTGTGAACCCCACATTTAATTAGTGCACTTTGATGCCCACAGGAGCTTTAAGCTCCTGGGCATGCTAAACGCTGACTGACACCAAGAGCTTCTGCCTTCTTCCAGTCTAATTAGAAACACAATGAGCTGCAAAAAAAAATGTTTCACCCAAAGACTTTCAAGAGATACTGGCTAGAAACAATCATCTATTTTACCGAGTGCTGGCTTTTTAATTTAATATTTTGTACGATATGCCTACTGACATAAACACGTTGATCAATATGTGCCATTTTTCCTAAGTAAACATGCTGATAGAGTAGGTTTATATAAAGAAAGAATGTGATCAAGAGAAAGTGCATTCCCCGGAGAAATCATTTTAAAATTAGTCTCATTATTTGAAATAAATTGACGTGCTATATTTCCAATTTGTTGTAGAAATTATGCTGATGACAAAACTTAGCACAAGGGCATTATGTGGATGATGAACTATAACTATTATAAAAAAAAAGGTTATTAAAATAGGATGGACAGAATTAAAAGATCAAACTCTTTATATGTGAGATATTCACAAGAAAAGTGATAACAATATTTCATGTGAAATTACAAATAAGGTAAAATATTTCTCTAAGGCGACACGGAGGCTCAGCGGTGGAGGTAATGCCTCACAGCGCCAGAGACCCGGGTTCAATCCTGAAATAGGGTGCTGTCTGTACGGAGTTTTTTACGTTCTCCCCGAGATCTGCGTGGGTTTTGCTCCGAGATCTTCGGTTTCCTCCCGCACTTCAAAGACGTACAGGTTTGTAGGTTAAATGGCTTGGTAAAAATGTAAATTGTCCCCAGTGGTGTGTAGGATGATGTTAGTGTGCGGGGATCGCTGGTCGGCGTGGACTCGGTGGGCCGAAGGGCCTGTTTCCACGCTGTATCTCTAAACTAAACTAAACTGATCCCAAAAGTAAAACCTCAAAACATAATGTCATAACTTCAACACCATGCATTGACAAATTTATCCATGGGAAAGTTAGCATTTGATCTGTGCACATGGGCCAGTGCTAAATTACTCAGGCCTTTTGTTCAATTCCCACAATAAAGTAGGGTGGCACACTGGCGTAGCCGTAGAGTTGCTGTCTTACTGCGCCAGAGATCTGGGTTCAATCGTGATTGCAGGTGCTGTCGGAGTTTGCACGTTCGCCCCGTGACCTAAGTGGGCTTTCTCCGGGATCTCCGGTTTCCTCCCACACTCAAAAACGTTTGTCGGATAAATGGCTTGGTATGATTGTAAATTGTCCTCAGTGTGGAAATAGTGTTAATGTGTGTGGATCACTGGTCGGCACGGGCTTAGTGGGCCAAAGGACATCTTTATGCACTGTATCTCTAAACTAAGCTAAACCAAACTAAACTAAACTAAACTAAACTAAACTGAACTAAATGCCATTCCCTGACACATTCTTACAATTTCACAAACTCCTTCTTGATAATCGCTTAACATATGCATCTTAATGGAAAAAAATAGAGGCCAAAGAAAATGGCAAGAGCACCCTGGCACAGCAGTTAACTTAATGCATTAGTATCTAGAAATCTGAACTATTCATTTAGAGATATAACCAAAATCTCCCATCTCAAGTAACTAAACACAAATGGAATTAAGGAAAATCCTATGACTGGTAGTTGCAATTCTGCAGTTACTTTACTTAGAATCTGATGAAGCTAAACATGAAGATTCTAGATGGGGACAATTATAATGGTTAAACTGGAGGAGTTAAGATGATGACAGGTGTCTCTTTTCTCGTCTGCCTCAGCTACATAACAATAAGGATTTCCTCCAGTTTAGGTCCCAGTGAATGTACTTCCACAATATGGAACCTAAATGACAAATACAAGAGCGTGTAAAAAAATTGATGTCGAAGAAATCATTGTTATTAGTGAATAGAGATCAAACAATCATCATAAATATATCTGTTATTCTAACATTTGCCATTTGATGTTTGAGTTTCAAGGCAATTAGGTCATTTCACAAAAAGATACAAAACTATTATGATTTGCAGAACTATATCCTGAGGAAGGTGTTTGTTGTGGGCAAGTCATAACAGTTAGGAAGGGTTTTAGTGTTAGGTATGGCTATGTTATTCTTCTAAATTAACTGTATGAAATGGTCTTGGTATCTGAAGTTATATTTAGGGTAATGTCCAAAACATGTTAATTACAAATTTGCAATTAATATACCCAAAATAGCACAGAGGAAGATCAGTTTACTGCATGTCACATTCGATCATGAGGAATGTGCAGCACAAAATCCCAGTAATCAGCCAAATGTTTAGTATGTCTCCCCTGACTCTTAGTCTAAAGCAGTGGCACAGCAGTAGAGTTGCTGCCTTACAGAGCTGACAGCGCCAGAGACCTGGGTTTGATCCTGACTACAGGTGCTGTCTGTTCGCAGTTTGTACGTTCTCCCCGTGATCTGCGTGGGTTTTCTCCGAGAACTTCGGTTTCCTCCCACGCTCCAAAGACATACAGGTTTGTTGGTTAATTGGCTTGGTATAAATGTACAAAATTGTCCCTAGTGTAGGATAGTGTTAATAGACAATAGACAATAGACAATAGGTGCAGGAGTAGGCCATTCAGCCCTTCGAGCCAGCACCGCCATTCAATGCGATCATGGCTGATCACTCTCAATCAGTACCCCGTTCCTGCCTTCTCCCCATACCCCCTCAATCCGCTATCCTTAAGAGCTCTATCCAGCTCTCTCTTGAAAGCATCCAACGAACTGGCCTCCACTGCCTTCTGAGGCAGAGAATTCCACACCTTCACCACTCTCTGACTGAAAAAGTTCTTCCTCATCTCCGTTCTAAATGACCTACCCCTTATTCTTAAACTGTGGCCCCTTGTTCTGGACTCCCCCAACATTGGGAACATGTTTCCTGCCTCTAATGTGTCCAATCCCCTAATTATCTTATATGTTTCAATAAGATCCCCCTCATCCTTCTAAATTCCAGTGTATACAAGCCCAATCGTTCCAGCCTTTCAACATACGACAGTCCCGCCATTCCGGGAATTAACCTAGTGAACCTACGCTGCACGCCCTCCATAGCAAGAATATCCTTCCTCAAATTTGGAGACCAAAACTGCACACAGTACTCCAGGTGCGGTCTCACCAGGGCCCGGTGCGGGGATCGCTGGTCGGTGTGTACACGATGGGCTGTAGGGCCTGTTTCTGCACTGTACCTCTAAACTAAAAAAAGGGTGTCTTCCTTTTCTCCAGAGATGCTGTCTAACCCACTGAGTTAGTTACTCCAGCTTTTTGTGTCTATCTTTGGTTAGTATGTAAGATCCACACAAATCTTCTCCCACCAGAAGGTCAAGTCTAATACCATACCATACAAATGCACAAAGGCTTGCATTTATATAATGTCTTTCAAGAACTCATAATGTTCTAAAACATTGTATGGTAAATAAATTACTTCAGAACTACTGATGTGATGTGAGAAAAGTACCATCCAAAGACGCATCTAAGTGCCCTTTGAAACCATAATCTTATTTTTTTAGTGATATCATTTGAGAAATCGATATTGGTCAGAATGCTGGGGCTGATCTTCATGGTAGAACAATAGGTGAGTGTTTGCATCCTCCTTAGGGAACCGGTCCATGGAATGGAAGTCAGAATTGCCTTGCATTGATTTATAGAATCAGGTGAAAATCTGAAACCCAGTTTCAACAAAGAAATGCAAATAATTCAAAACTCAAAAATTCAAATCGACGGGCACAGGAACCACATAGATGGGCACAGGAACCACATAGATGGGCACAGGAACCAAATCGACGGGCACAGGAACCAAATAGATGTAAAAAGATGGATCACCAGTTGCATTGACTGCGATCTAAGATGAATGCGTCAGACAGACATTAAGGTGCTGCAGCTTCTAATGAGAAGAACTTTGATATGAAGTCATTTTGGTCAATCTGTTTCATTATTTGGCACAAAATGCAGGCAGCACAGTCTTGCTATATTAATATGATCTGTAAATGATTGCATCATATTTATATTACAAATGCATCCCTCAAAAAGTAGAGACATTAATAAATTAGTGTTATTCCTATCAATAATTAGGGCTGCCTTCTACTTATAAAAAGTCCCCTGGCTATCTCCCAAGGAGCTTGTTTTTCATCTTTTTCATAAAGGAGAGGACAACCAGGATCTTTTAAATTCATGCACATTTGGCTCTGCACATTAAAATTTTCTCTGAGTTGCGAAGCTTTAAATGCTTTAAATGTTATTAATATCCTTTGGGTCTATCACAACTTTATTTTTCGGGAGCCAGAGATGTTTAATGATTTGTCAAAGTATTTCTTGTGCCAAGCTGACACGTTGACTAATCCTGTGACACTTTTATACAGAACTACAATCCTCCGGAGGAGCTCCAGGTACATCTTTCTCTTAAAATCAATGCGTAAGCCTTCGTTAATATAAAACCGAACAAAACAGGAATGACTTTGGTAAAGGGCCTTATGCACCAGCCCATATTTTCAAATTGCATATGTTTTCTGCAACAAAGTCCACCGTAGATTAGAATCCTTCAATAGAAGTGAAAAAGGACCACTATTTATCTTTCCCCGGAGATGAACACAAGGGTTAATTTTCCAAGTTCTCATTGCAGAGGCAACAAACTTTCTCCCTTTTTTTCCATAAACCACCAAATCAGGTTGGCAAGATTTTTCTATCCATAAATATTATTGAATTGAAATTAATGGTTGGGGAATCTTTTACATGTAGTTGACCCACAAAGTTCATTCCCATTCATGGAAGCTCACAGAACAACTTCTGGTGCTTATTGTTATCTAAGGTTAGTCAGACTAAACTCTGTTTGTAGGATATAACAGGTGAGCTATACGTATAAATAAACAATCAGGATATAATGTAAACTATTACCATTATTGTTTAATAAATTATTGCCACAAAATGCATTGTTATTCAGTATCGCTAAATGCATTGTACAGTCACCTGAATATGTTATACTCTGCCTCTGAAATTGTCCTTTGACTTAAATACATGGAACACCACCAAGGGGTGACAATTATATTCCAAATAAATATTTTACATCATATTTACTGACAATTTTTACAGTAATATTAAATAACATCTGAATTTGGTTAATCAATGTCAAAAGAGCACTCCTAACTTTTAATTATTTTGCTCGGTTAACTGGACAGGATAAACCTGAAGTCTGAAGAAGGGTCTCGACCCAAAACATCACCTATGACGTAGGAGAGGTTGAGTAGGCTGGGACTCTATACCTTGGAGCACAGAAGGATGAGGGGAGATTTTATAGAGGTGTATAAAATCATGAGAGGAATAGAACGGGTAGATGCACAGGATCTCTTGCCCAGAGTAGGGGAATCGAGGACCAGAGGACATAGGTTCAAGGTGAAGGGGAAAAGATTTAATAGGAGTCTGAGGGGTAACTTTTTCACACAAAGGGTGGTGGGTGTATGGAACAAGCTGCCAGAGGAGGTAGTTGAGGCTGGGACTATCCCATTGTTTAAGAAAGAGTTAGACAGATACATGGATAGGACAGGTTTAGAGGGATATGGACATAACACGGGCAGGTGGGACTAGTGTAGCTGGGACTTGTTGGGCGATGTGGGCAGGTTCGGCCGAAGGTCCTGTTTCCACACTGTATCACTCTATGACTGATTCTATTCCTTTTCTCCAGTGAAGCTGTCTGACCCTCTGAGTTACTGCAGCTTTTTGTGTCTAATTTGGGTTTAAATTATCGTTTGCAGTTCCTTCCTATACAGGATAAACCAGTTAACCTCGTTTGAATAATCCCTTGGTTTGGAAAGTATCTTAAAGATGATGAAATTTGAAAACTGTGTCAAAAAGCAAAATAGCATGTCAGGTTAGAAATTCTCCAGTAGCTGGATTAGCAGGTGAAATGTGTGGGGTACACCCGGCTAATAAATATTCTGGCTTTGCACCAGTTTGAACAAACTCTATTCTATCTTTTTCAGGGAAGGGTGGATGTTTTACACCCATAATGTATTCAAACAGTAAATAGTTGTGATCCCAGTGCAGATTTAATACATCAGTGAAGTAGAGAATTCTCACAACAATTGATTTTGTTCTCAGATTGGTGTCCATGTTGGAAAAGTTGCTGGTCATATTGTTTTTGACAATAAACTGGACTGGACTGAAAACACCGATGCGCTGTACAGAAAGGGCCAGAGCAGACTTTATCTGCTAAGGAGACTCGGGTCCTTTGGAGTGCAGGGGGCACTCCTAAGGACCTTCTACAACATGGTGGTTGCACCGGCCGTTTTCTAAGGAGTGGTCTGCTGGAGCAGCAGCATCTCAGCGGCGGAAGGGAAGAGACTCGACAAGCTGGTCAGGAAGGCCAGCTCTGTCCTGGGTTGCCCCCTCGACTCAGTGCAGGTGGTGGGAGAGAGGAGGATAATGGCAAAGTTAACATCGCTGCTGGACAACGACTCCCACCCCATGCAGGACACTGTCACTGCACTGAGTAGCTCCTTCAGTGACAGACTCCTTCACCCCAAGTGTGTGAAGGAGAGATATAGGAGGTCCTTCCTTCCCGCTGCTGTGAGACTGCACAACCAGCACTGCTCCCAGCAGACGAGTCAACAATAACAGCTAAGAACACATAGGAAACTGATGACAATTTATGTATCTTTTATTTATAATGAATGATCTCTTGCTATCCACTTTGCTGCTGTAACACTGTAAATTTCCCCGGTGTGGGATGAATAAAGGAATATATTATTATTATTGCAGTAACAGTTTCCTGTTCAGTGACAGGAAACAAAGATTAGGAAAAAATGGGTACCATCTAGGTTCAGAGGCCGTGCTTACTGAAGTGCTGTAAAACTGCACTAAATCCACAATCTCTGTCAAGGATTTGGCCGAGGGGACCAAGTGTAATATTTCCAAGTTGCTGATGATACAATCACAATCACAACAAAACTTTATTAGCCAAGTATTATTTGCAACATACGAGGAACTTCATTTGCCATACAGTCATAACAGTAAAATGCAACAGGACACACAAAATACATTTTAACATGAACATCCACCACAGTGACTCCTCCACATTCCTCACTGTGATGGAAGGCGATCAAGCTCCTTCATCGGGGGGGGGGGGGTCTCAGCTCCCCCGTGCCGGCGATCTACCCCGGGTCGGGACCAGTCGAACCTCGTGCAGTTTGGAGCTCCCGACCGGTCTCAACCCGAGACTGCGAGCTCCTGATGTTAAAGTCCGCAGGCTGCATTGGAGCGTGGATCCCAGGCAAGGGACCGCAGGCTCAGATGATAAGTCCACGCCCCGCGGGGACTCAAGGTCAGTCCCAGGAAAGACCTCCAGCTCCGAATATGCCCCACCATTCAATCTGACCATGGCTGATCTACGCTGGCCTCAAGTACTCCTGTGAACATGGCTGATCTATGGTGGCAAGTACTCTGACCATGGCTGATCTATGCTGGCCTCAAGTCTCCTGTGACCATTCAATCTGACCATGGCTGATCTATGCTGGCCTCAAGTCTCCTGTGACCATGGCTGATCTATGGTGGCCTCAAATACTCTGACCATGGCTGATCTATGCTGGCCTCAAGTCTCCTGTGACCATTCAATCTGACCATGGCTGATCTACGCTGGCCTCAAGTACTCCTGTGACCATGGCTGATCTATGGTGGCAAGTACTCTGACCATGGCTGATCTACGCTGGCCTCAAGTCTCCTGTGACCATGGCTGATCTATGGTGGCAAGTACTCTGACCATGGCTGATCTATGCTGGCCTCAAGTCTCCTGTGACCATTCAATCTGACCATGGCTGATCTATTCTGGCCTTAAGTGGAACTGTGCCAGTTCCCAAAACCCTCAACTCCACGATTTTCAATGTTTTTAAAATCTCAATCTTAAAAATATCAGATAATCTGACCTCCAGCACCCTCAGGGGAAAACAATAGTAGAGGTTCATTACCCGATGAGGCCCCTCCTTGGTATAACTATGTCCTCTTGTTTGAACCTTCTCTGTTAGTAAACATTATCCTGCCAAGCCCTTTCTGTATTTTATACCTTGGAATAAGGTTGCTCCTCATGGAGATTCACAGTGTCATAATATATAGGTAGAGTTGCTGCTTTACAGCGAATGCAGCGCCGGAGACTCAGGTTCGATCCTGACTACGGGTGCTGCACTGTAAGGAGTTTGTACGTTCTCCCCGTGACCTGCGTGGGTTTTCTCCGAGATCTTCGGTTTCCTCCCACACTCCAAAGACGTACAGGTATGTAGGTTAATTGGCTGGGTAAATGTAAAAAATTGTCCCTAGTGGGTGTAGGATAATGTTAATGTACGGGGATCGCTGGGCGGCACGGACTTAGTGGGCCGAAAAGGCCTGTTTCCGGCTGTATATATATGATATGATATGATATGATAAGGGTGCAACGAATGTCCTTGTTTGCCTGAGGTTTGTGAAGTAAACACTGCACGATAATGTCAAACACAACAAGTACAATGGTGAGTGCAAATTTACAGAAAGGTGCAAAGACTACAGTGCAATGTAAAGCAGTGCAAATAACACCAGAGTATGATAATGGAACAGCTGAATGAGGTAGAGTTAAGAGTACATAGAAAATAGAGCACAGAACAAGAACAAATCTGTCAGCCCACAGTGTCTGCCCATCGTTTATCTACCTGCACATAACCATATCCATCCATTCATAACCATATCCATCCATAACCATATCCCTCCATATCCACATCCATCCATAACCATATCCATCCATTCCCATTCTTTTAGGAAGGAGATGAGGAGAAATTTCTTCAGTCAGAAATCTGTGGAATTCTTTGCCACAGAAGGCTGTAGAGGCCATCAGTGGATATTTTTAAGATACGATACAGCAGAACTTTATTTATCCCAGGAGGGAAATACATTCATACAAACACAAAATACGTGAAACATGAAATTAAAGTGATCAGTGGAATGGATTGGGGAACGTGCAAAGATTGGGGGGGGGGGGGGGGAGAGGGGGAGGAGGGGGGAAGGGCAGTCAGCCTCAGTCTACCCCATGACAAATGGGGGAGGAGTTGTACAGTGTGATAGCCACAGGGAAGAAGGATCTCCTGTGGCGTTCTGTGCTGCATCTTGGTGGGACCAGTCTGTTGCTGAAGGTGCTCCTCAGGTTGAGGGGGTGAGCTGTATTGTCCAGGATGCTCCGCAGTTTGAGGAGCATCCTCCCCTCCAAGACCACCGTGAATCCAACTCCGCCCCCAGGACGGAGCCAGCCTTCCTGATGTTTGTTGATCCTATTGGTGTCCGCACTCTTCGCCCTGCTGCCCCGGCACACGGCAGTGAAGAAGATGGCACTGGCCACCACCGATTGGTAGAACATCTGCAGCATCTCACTGCAGATGTTGAAAGAGCGGAGCCTTCTCAAACAGTACAGCCGGCTCTGTCCCTTCTTGTACAGGGCCTCAGCATTCCTGGACCAGTCCAGTTTACTGTCCAAGTGCACTCCAAGGTACTTGTACTCCCTGGTGAACTGCACATCCACACCATCGATGGAGACAGGGGACAGGAATGTTCCTCTCCTCCTAAAGTCCACCATTAACTCCTTCCTAGTGTTGAGCTGCAGGTGATTCAGCCCACACCACTCAACAAAGTCATTGACTACACCTCTGTATTCAGCTTCTCTCCGCCCGCTGATGCAGCCAGAGATGCCTAAGGCAGAGATAGATAGATTCTTGGTTAGTACGGGTGTCAGAGGTTATGGGGGGAAGGCAGGAGAATGGGGTCAGGAGGGAGAGATAGATCAGCCATGATTGAATGGCGGAGTATTGATGGGCCGAATGGCCTAATTCTACTCCTATTCCTGATGACCTTATGATTCCAATCCATATCAGAAGACCTGGTGGACCGCAGCCTACAGGGTGAAGCTACTGAGCCAGTCCCATGGCCAAATGCAAGACCTGGCGAGCCTTGACCTGCAGTGGGAGCTACCGAGCTGTCCCCTGCTCATAGGACCTGGATGCCCAGCTCACTCCTCGAAGACCAGAGACTCGGAGGATGGAGATGGGATGACAGACACGGTCGGCTAGGTAGGAGAGAGTGTAACTGGGATCTGGCCTACCGCACCTTCATCGGCTGCGGGAGATGCCCCCTGGGAACAAAGGTGGATGGGCGAGGAGAGAAGGTTGATTCGCTAATACCCCCTAATCCCAGGCATCATTCTGGTAAACCTCCTCTGCACGCAATACTCCAAACGCGGCCTAACCCAAGCACTGTACAACTTTGGAGCGTGAGAGGAAACTGGAGCACCTGGAGAAAACCCACGTGGTCACAGGGAGAATGTACAAACTCTCTACAGACAGCAGCCCGTAGTCAGGATTGAACGCGGGTCTCTGGAGCTGTAAGGCGGCAACTCTACTGCTGCACCACCGTGATGCCCTGCCTATTTTGCAAGAGTGGCAACTGTATATTTCATTCCCTCTTCCAATTGAAGAAGGCATCTACAACCATCTTCTCAGATAACGTCAGGCATCAAATGTCAGTCTTGCTAACAGCATGTGACACAACTATTTGAAGGAAAACCAGATTTTGCAATAATTTATTACTAACTGGCATTACATTACAGTTATAGCAATTGTAAATCCTTGTTTGCTGTGGCATTTTTGTGTTGGAAGTACGGTGGATTAGTAGATTGTTGTTAAAGGAGATACATTGGAAGTATCCTATATTAATTGTAAAGCTTTTTAATAGTTAACAGGATCCACAGCAGACATCGGGTTTTCAGAAACCTGCTTTATCTGCTGCAGATTGTCAAACATGTAGCGTAAAACTGCTTATGATCCAAAAATCTCCTTGAAATTCTCCACAAAAAAAATAAGTCAGGTCATGGCAAGCACTGCACATTTGGAATACACAATGCCAAACTTCCAACCACACTTTCACAGGCTCAATCCCAATTAGTTCCTACCCCTATAGAGTTCTCTTTTTTATATTTGCTAGTAATGAAGCTAGAGTTCTGTATAAATGTCAATTTAATAGAAAGCTATAGAAATTCCTGAACCTAATATATGGATGATCCCAAACATTCCCTGTAAGATGGTTCATTATATCAATATTTTGCGTCCATACAAAATTATGCAAAATTGCTTTGTGGCTCGCAGGGTTTTACTTATAACACAGCAAAAATAAAAATGAAAATAAGATACACATTTGGTTTTGCTTTTATGTTTTTTAATGATGACTGCGTTAGTGGATTTGATTTCTGTTAATTATAATGAACAACGGCAGAAATGGCAGAAACTTTCTTCCTAAGTTAGACCCTGAATTCTTTATTTGCAATAGCTTTGCTTGTGATATGTATTTTCAAGATAATGTGTAGCATGTATATTTGATATAATTAATGCAATCCCATAAGATTGTCTTACTCGGAGCAGACAAGCCTATAGGGGCAATGGTTGCTGGACAGTAGCAAATTGGCCCTCATGCATGCGCAGTACTTACCATAATTGTGATGGATTTATATGATACTCTATTAGGCTGATGTTACAGTGCAGGGGCTCTCTATTTCTAACACAAATACCACAAGTCACATATAGTAATACAAATAGGGCAGAGAGAAGTAACGAGGTAGAATTGCAAGGAAGGGTGCAGGATAAAGATTAAAAAGAAGAAAGGCACAGAAATTAAGGCAAATCAAATCAAAATGAAATATTAAACATTGCTTCACAATATTCTTCTCATTCAAATTAAATGTTTGTTTCTTTCAATGACTATTTTGTAACCTTTTCATTTTCAGGCTTTCTATTACTGACATTTAATTTTCTCTTCTCTGTAATAGTCTCCTTTCCTTTCTCTGTTGCTCGTCATGCTGATCCTAGAAGTTGCTCTTCACAAAGGTTTGAAGGAGGTTAAGGGTCACCAGGAAGAGCCCATTCACAAATTAAGATGCTGCCATCTTTTACAGGTGATGTGGTGACAAATCGTCCATGATCTAATGCTCCTTTCATTCCATTAGATTGTGTTCCAAGTTAAGAACCTAAACAGGCAATACAGCTGCCACAGACCAAACAATGGATACAAAAGGACACTTATCTATAACCTTAATGCAAGAGGTGTTGAGTAACAATAAGTAAACTTACAAGGAAATAGCTTGATATCGGTAAAATTATCAATTATTCCCCCTACGATCAAATTCAATAGAAATAGTGGCACCCATACGATTGCCATATTGATGACTTTTCTATCAGGTTGGCCACTTAGAATTAGTCTAAAAACTCTGCACTTATGACTAATTGTTGAAACAATGCTGAGAAAACCAGTGAAAATGTTTTCATGTAAACGATAAAATGAAAATAACTCACAATGTAATGCAATAACTTATCTGGAAGAATAATAAAAACATAAAAACAACAATCAACATTAACAAGTTAAAATGTAGTCATTAACAATATCAGGAGAATATTCTTGTTAAAGATGGAACAGGACTTCAGAGCAATGCTGCAGAAAGGCATGCAAGGGGTTCCTGTACATCTCACATCAGCCAAAATGGAGATTCTCCTAGATATTCAGTTTCTTGAAATGATCTTGGTTATGTTAAACTGAAAACACGTTGATGAAATTGCAAATAATGATTGATGTATGGAAAAATATGCAGATGTGAAAGATATTGTTGTTCGTGGCATTATTCAGCATGAGTATCCCGAAGGGCTAAATGATAGAAAGTGAAAAAGCCCCTGACCTTAGCCTGGTGAGAGGCAAAACGGTAATGACTTGTGTTACCAGAAGTGATCACAGGACAGCAGTTCATTTTCTCAGGCTGACTGCAAAGCGCAGCCACAAAACCTACATTCAGTTACAGTTTCTGGAAAATTCAGAGGATTTAGCTTATGTTCTTGGCATCACACCAAGGTTTATGTACAGATGACCATGAAGCTGAAAGAATCTGACCAAGTGTTCTCTTAAACAAAAACATTTCAGTCCACAATGTTTCCTTGAGATTTGTTGTCGCTAAACAGTTTTGAACTGTGCTTGTAAAAGTGAAAAGTATAAACCGGACTGTGTTTTACGAATGGAACAAATGAATCAAAGCTTTTGCCTCATACATGACATGAATAGTCTGACAGATGGAGTTTAGAAACAGTTTTCTTGCAAGGCTAATTTGAGGTGAACTCAGATGTACTGAAGATTTACAAGTACTACAAAGTTATGACTAGAGCAAAGTTCAAAGTGGTAATCCACTGTTCATAATGCAAACAGAACACCACAGCTCATAGATTGATTTTATTTTCTTAGACTGCCTTCAATGTTAATTTTCAGGTCAGACAGTTTGAACATTGTGAGACTGTTTCACTTCAAAGTAATGTGAATGTGTTGAAAGATGTTAACTCTTTCATAACCATTCATCAATTTATGAAGGTGCTTCTTGAATCAAACATATTCTACGATCCCATTACAAAGCAACTTCACCCACCTTTGACATCTACTTCGACAAAATGTGCAGATTGTTTGTTACAGAAACCTTATACCATGGCTGTGAGCTTTATTCTGGTGGCTTCAGAAATAAAACAGTGGACACAGCTCAATGTAACAGGTGAATGTTTAATGAGAAATGAAATTATACTAATGATATTATTATTTTTATATTTTAAACTAATTCCAATTAATTCCATGCATCGTCATTATGGTTGGTTGCAGAGTTATATTGAGAGCACGGGCACATTTTCACCAAAATATATGAGAGTGCAGGTTAGGCTCAGCTTTTTGGGCTGTACAACAATTTGTAAGAAATTATGTAATCCAAAATCAAGTCTTTGTAACCATACCGTGATTGGCAAAATTATTGAGATATCTCTTTTAATTTCAGTTACGAGTTATGGACACGCCTAGAAATAAATATAGTTCCGACAATGTTCAATTCAAAAGTCCGATCTACTTACAAACATTCATTCCTGTGAATGACAAACCTAGTAATTCTCCTTTCCAATCAGTCTTATGAGCTTTTGATACCATTCATTCCAATACTGTGGTGACACGGTAACATAGTGAGTGGTCTTTGTGTACTTCCCTACTTCTAAAATCCAGCTCTCAGAACCAGTTCATTATCCAGGGATGGCCTGTATTGATTTAGTTATAACTAACATCAGGGATGATAAACAGAACTCTGGGCACACAGACTAAATCACAGACTAAATCACAAACATGTTGCAGCTTACTAAGGTGTAAAATCTGAAGTGGTAATGCTTGGCTGAGAAGCTTTTTTTATTTCATATTCACTCGGAATGCTAAGCTGAAGGTTGAGAGGTTAAATAAACCAGATCCTCACCATTCTGCTGACATTAGGCACGTCTTGTCAGCGGACATGGCAAACTTTCAAATTTAGATTTCAAATCTCTTCAGATTATGGACAAGGAATAAACCTATGTACTCAAGGATACTTTGTCTTATTACTTTTTTTTGCTGTCACTTAGCTAATGAATGCAAGAGATGAATAATTTATCCTTTTTTATTAGCTGTATTGTAATGCCAGTCATATGATTTGTGATTCTTAAGTGTTTTAATTCTGGTGTGGGTGAAATATGTATTTTGTCTAATATTCAGTAATATAGTAATAACATTAAACATTATTGCTGTAATATATTTTAAAACATAGATTAAGTAAGTCACTCTGTTATTTACAGTGATAGAACAGTTTGGTTTTAATGTCATTCGCATGGTTTAATGAGCTGATGATGAGGGTGTAAATATAATTCAATGGCAATTCATGTACATTAGCAGGGGGATGCAAAAATTCTAAGTAATTTTCTTGTTATGGCAAGGTTATCCTTCTCAATAATCAAAACATGTATTCTGCTACAACATATCCAGAAACAATATTGGCAATTTACTGTCAGATTCTACTAAAATATGCTTTGAATAACTACGTGGTCTGAAAGGATGCATCCACACACTAACAGTTTATGTGCCCGTTTTAGAATTTTTTAACAATGGAAATGCCTGCTTAAGGTCACCTTTGATCTCCCTTGTCAAAAGAACATCCAAAGTCAGAACGAGAAAGGCCAATCAATTCATTGCATTCTCCGGCTCATAATTGTAGTTTAGTTTAGAGATGCAACGCGGAAACAGGCCCTTCGGCCCACCGAGTCCGCACCGACCAGCGATCCCCACACGTTAACACTACCCTACACACACTAGGGACTATTTACATTTATACCAAGCCAATTACGTCTTTGGAGCGTGGGAGGAAACTGAAGATCTTGGTGAAAACCCACGCAGGTCACGGGGAGAACGTACAAAGTCCATACAGACAGCACCCACAGTCAGGATTGAACCTGGCCTCTGGCGCTGTGAGGCAGCAACTCTACCACCACACCCAGATTCTGGATACATATTTTGTCTTTGTTTTTAGTTGCAAACCGATATCCT
Source organism: Rhinoraja longicauda (assembly GCF_053455715.1). NCBI lineage: Eukaryota > Metazoa > Chordata > Chondrichthyes > Rajiformes > Arhynchobatidae > Rhinoraja > Rhinoraja longicauda. The sequence goes on from NC_135972.1 coordinate 39,770,719, forward strand.
TATACTCCAAAACATTTTAATCGTGGCAGATAAGAAGCATTCCAAGAAGCATTCATGCATTGTCCCAATATCAGTGATTTATATTTTTGTTAGTAATAAAATGCTTATTTAAATTCAGAGCCACGAGTGCCCTATTCACCTGTCATGGTGAAAGAGCTCCAATACTATTCTGAGGAAGAGCAAAAAAGCTGTCTGCATTGTCCAGCCCACTGTGTAGTACTAAGTCAGATCCATTCAAAAAATGGCTGTCGTGTGTACTTTGAAACATCCTGACTACGTGGAAGGTGTTATTAAAGCAAATCTTTTCTTTGTTTTACAGTGCAATCATGTAAATTTATGTGTACATCAGGGCCGAGGAAGGGTTTCATTGTCATATGTCTGAAGAAGCATCACTTATTCTTTCTCTCCAGAGATGCTGTCTGACCCGACGAGTTACTCCAGCTTTTGTGTCTATCTGAGGATGTCAACAACATTCTGGAGTCATCTTCAATCTGAAATTCTTGACCCGAAAAGTTGCCCATCCAAGCCTTGCAGAGATGCTGTCTGGTCCACTGGGTCCACTTTGTGTTTTACTCAAGATTCCAGCATCTGCAGTTAATATAATATAATATGCCTTTATTGTCATTGTACGCAAGGTACAACGAAATTAGAAGTGCTACAGCTGATAACAGTGCGACAGTGCATATCTTTCAAAGACAATTGCACAGACATACGAACCAACACAACAAATACCAGTATCAATAAAAAACCATTTTAAAAAACTAATAAATAATGAATGAGTTTTACACCTAAAATTCTAAAAAATGTTTCTTTTTAAAATGTGCGACGAAAATGAGAGTAGTCAGGTCACGTGCTTATGTTCTTATGGCCCAGGGAAAGAAACTGTTTTTGAGTCGATTTGTCCTGGCCCTTAGGCTCCTGTTGCGCCTCCCAGAGGGCAGGAGAACAAACAATTCATGTCCTGGGTGAGTGCTGTCCTTGATTATATTTCTGGCCCTGTTCAGACAGCGCGAGCTGGTGATGTTCTTCAGAGAAGGTAGTGGACAGCCGATGATTTTCTCTGCTGTCTTGATGACCTTCTGGAGGGCCTTCTGGTCTGCAGCCGAGCAGCCAGCATACCACACTATGGTGCAGTATGCCAGCACGCTCTCAATGGTGGAGCGGTAGAAGGTCACTAACACTACGGTAGAAGTTGTGTGAATCTCCATCATCTAGGTCTAATGTGGGCCATTGTGATTAAACCAGCTCACTATTGCACGTGGTAATCTCCACTCAAGCATCAAATTGACATTGACTGAGTTAAACAGGTGAGCAGAAAATGCTTAACCGACAAGTTGAGATAATGACGGCATTCTTGCAACTCAATATGTAATCGTGACCGCTGTGTCTGTGTCTGTATCTGTGCCGCACTACTTTGTTTGAGGGGTTGTCTTTTAGATAAAAAGACCAAGTGGACCCGTTGGGCCCAAACCTCTCCTGCATTAGTGCAGCACTCTCTCCTCCCCCCCCTCCCCTCTTCCCACCCTCCCCCTCCCCTCTTCCCACCCTCCCCCTCCCCTCTCCCCCTCCCAATTTCCCCCACTCCCCCTCCCTCCCTCCCCCTCCCCTCCCCCTCCCCCCTCCCCTCTCCCCACACCATCCTCCTCAACCCCCCTTATCCTCCCTCCTTCCCCCCTCCATCCCTCCCTCCTTCCCCCCTCCATCCCTCCCTCCTTCCCCCCTCCATCCCTCCCTCCTTCCCCCCTCCATCCCTCCCTCCTTCCCTAGGAGATAGATTTAAGCTTTAAAATGTGAATAACTTTAAAAATATAACACCGATTTCAATGAAACTTCTTCCATTAGCACCAAAGGTGAGTAACGTGGGCCTAAATTGTCGCGCTATCGTGTACCGTTTTGGCTGTAGTTCAGGAACAAACAAACAAACAAACGAGAGCTTTAGTGATAGATATTGAATAGTGCCTTGAGTGTTAGTAATACTCTACATTTTCAATGACAAGCAGGGACAGGGCTAAGGGTTTTCTGATTTCTGGGTAATCTTTGTCTTAAAATGAAACCTAAAAAAAAATGTGATTTACTGATCATCGTCCCATTTGTAGTTTGTAACTTTTCTCTTTTCAAATTGTGTGCAAGGTTTGCCTTTACTTCAAGAGTGATGTCTTTCTAATGTACCTGTGAAGCCTGTGAATTTGTGTTTCAAATTTGAAATGCGGAGTTTATATATATATTACATTTTTTCCATCTCTTTTTCTGCATTTCTTCTGAAGGCATCTTATTATTGTAACAATGCTGTCACTGGGTGACAAGCAAATAAATACCAACTGTGGCTATGTGTGTGTGTGTGTGTGCGTGTGTATGTGTGTATGTGTATAAGTGTGTGTGTGCGTGTGTGTGTGTGTGTTGGTGTGCGTGTATGTTTGTGTGTGTGTGTGTGTATGTGTGTGTGGGTGTGTGTGTGGGTGTCTGTGTGGGTGTGTGTGTTTTCGTGTGAGTGTATGTGCACATGTATGTGTGTGTTAGTGTGAGTGTGTGTGCGCATGTATGTGTGTGTGTGCACGTGTATGTGTGTGTACGTGTGGAAATGTGTGTGTGCGTGTGTATGTGAACGAGTGTGTGTGCGTGTGTGTACATGTGGGTGTGTACGTGTGTATGTGTATGAGTGTGTATGCGCATGTATGTGCGTGTGTGTGTGCGTATGTATGTGTGTGTATGTGTGTGTATGTGTGTGTGTATGAGTGTGTGCACATGTATGTGTGTGCGTGCGTGTGTATGTGTGTGTGCGTGTGTATATGTGTATGTGCATGTGCGTGTGTATATGTGCGTGTGCGTGTGTATGTGCATGAGTGTGTGTGCGCATGTATGTGTGTGTGCATGTGTATGTGTGTGTGTGTGCGTGTATGTGTGTGTGTGTGCGTGTACGTATGTGTGTGTGCATGTGTATGTGGGTGTGTGCGTGTGCAGGTGTATGTGTGTGCATGTGCGTGTGCAGGTGTATGTGTGTGCGCGCGTGTATGTGTGTGAGTGCGTGTATGTGAGAGTCTGTGGGAGAGAATGAAGTGGTACAAAACATTTCTTTAATAGCGGTTATATGGTTGGGAATGGGCAGTGCAGGCATTGTACAATTCCTAATGGTGCAGTGGCCAAATAAGTGCTCATTTGGACCTGGCCTATCATCACACTGATGAGTCAGGAGTCCAGATCCTAGGGTCAAGAGTTTAATTGGCCTCTGCACCAGGAATAAAACAATGAGATTATTACTTACTCAGCAGGTTTATTAACACAATAATATAACAAATCATTATACAACATACATTAATCAAGAACACAATTAATGACCAATAATACATAGATACATAGATACATAGACAATCGGTGCAGGAATAGGCTATTCGGCCCATCCAGCCAGCACCGCCATTCAATGTGACCATGGCTGATCATCCACAAACAGTACACCATTCCTGCCTTCTGCCCATACCCCTAGATTCTGCTAGCCCTAAGAGCTCCATCTAACTCTCTTTTGAATGCATCCAGTGAATCAGCCTCCACTGCCTTCTGAGGCAGAGAATTCCACAAATTCACAACTCTGTGTGAAAAAGCTTTTCCTCATCGCAGTTCTAAATGTCCTACCCCTTATTCTTAAACCTTGGCCCCTTTTTCTGGATTCCCCCAACAACGGGAGCATGTTTCCTGCATCTAGCGTGTCCAATCCGTTAATAGTTTTATTTGTTTCTGTAAGATCCCCTCTCATCCTTCTAAATTCCAGTGAATACAAGCCCAGTTGCTCCATTATTTCATCACATGACAGTCCTACCATCCCGGGAATTAACTTAGTGAACCTACGCTGCACTCTCTCAATAGCAAGAATGTCCTTCCTCAAATTTGGAGACCATAACTGCTCACAATACTCCAGGTGTTGTCTCACCCAGGCCCTGTATAACTGCAAAAGGACATCTTTGCTCCTATACTCAACTCCTCTCGTTATGAAGGCCAACATGCCATTAACTTTCTTCACTGGCTCTTGTACCTGATTGCTTACTTTCAGTGACTGATGTACAAGGATACCCAGGTCTCGTTGTACTTCCCCTTTTCCTAATCTGACACCATTCAGATACTAATCTGCCTTGCTGTTCTTGCCACCAAAGTGGATAACCTCACATTTATCCACATTATACTACATCTGCCATGCATCTGCCCACTCACACAACCTGTCCAAGTCACCCTGCATCCTCATAGCATCCTCCTCACAGTTTACACTGCCACCCAGCTTTGTGTCATCTGCAAATTTGCTAATGTTACTTTTAATTCCTTCATCTAAATCATTCATGTATATTGTAAATAGCTGCGGTCCCAGCACCGAGCCTTGCGGTACCCCATTAGTCACTGCCTGCCATTCTGAAAGGGACCCGTTAATCCCCACTCTTTGTCTCCTGTCTGCCAACCAATTTTCTATCCATGTCAGTACCCTACCCCCAATACCATGGGCTCTAATTTTGCCCACTAATCTCCTGTGTGGGACCTTATCAAAAGCTTTCTGAAAGTCCAGGTACACCACATCCACTGGCTCTCCCTTGTCTATTTTATTTGTTACGTCCTCAAAAAATTCCAGAAGATTAGTCAAGCATGATTTCCCCTTCAAGCAGGTAACCAGAACATAATAGTGAAAAGCAAAATACTCAGAGCAAACAAGTGTGTAGAAAGGAACTGCAGATGTTGGTCTAAATTGAAGGTGGACACAAAATGATGGAGTAACTCAGTGGGACAGACAGCATCTCTGGAAAGAAGAAATGGGTGACGTTTCGGGTTAAGACCCTTCTTCAGACTCGACCCGAAATGTCACCCATTCCTTCTCTCCAGAGATGCTGCCTGTCCGGCATTTTGTGTCTACCAGTGCAAGCAAGAGTTGTGGTTGGGGTTTGTGCAGCATAATTCAAAATGATAATGGTTGCTGGGCTGCTCCGGGGGGTGGCATTTCCTCAGCTCCTGTACCTTCTTCCTGATGGTGCTGTGAGAAGTGAGTGTGGTCAGGGTGTTGTGGGTTTTTGATGATAGTTGCTGCCTTTTGGGGCAGTGCTTCCTGATGGCTGATATTTGCTATGGTTAGTCTACCTGAGGTTGCTCCTCCATGCCACAGAGAGAGGATTCTTTTTGCTGGAGAACTGATAACTCTTATACTCAAGAAGAAATTTCAATGTAAAGTGTAATTCAGAAAATGATAGCCATCAGAATTCCACCTGTAATCTCCCTTCACATTCTACATCGAGGTTGTGGAATTTGCTCATGGGAACAGGAGAATGCGGTTCTTGATTACTGTGTAGGAAGGAACTGCAGATGCTGGTTTAAACCGAAGAAAGACACAAAATGCTGGAGTAACACAGCGGGACAGGCTGATTAGTTATTGTAGTAACTAGAGATCAACAGTGCTAGTTGAGGCTGTGTGCACAGAAGGTAATCAACCAATCTGACACTAGACAGGCTAAATTGCTGTACACAGTTTCTCTTGTTTCAACTTTAAAATGCAATCAAACAAGTGTATTATGTGGAGAAATGTGCAGTGGTGCCAGATGTCCAGGATCATTTAATGATCACACAGTAATATAAACACTGCCTCACTTTCCCCTGACTCAGAACTTAATGGTCTATCATAACCTGTAAAATGACAGCATACCTCATTTATACTTGCACCCACTAAATGAATTTTAAGGTTTCACTGCAGAATAATGGAAAAAATACTGTCGTGCTTCACCTCCCTGTTGTGATTTTTAGTTAAGTTCATTAAATATTTCTATTCCTCTTCTCACTCCAATCCTTATTATTAATTTCTTCTCCACTAAAGCTGAGATGTTAAAACCTCAATGCCAGGTTTTCAAAACATTTGCTTTGGCACAGCCCATTTGTGCTTTATTTGGCACATAATTTGTTTTGTGCTGTAAACCTATTTGTAAAACTGTTATTTCCATAAGCACCAATTTAGAGCAACATTAAAGAGCACAATTTCAAGATTTTGTCATCAATATATGTTGTGCAAAGTGCTAACATCAAATATATGTTGTGCAAAGTGGTAATGTACAGAAAAATGCAAGATTAGAGTGCCAAAATGATCAGACCCCCCCCCCAAAAGCATGCAATAGCTGAATGTTTGAAGCTCTAATTTCCTGTTTTTTTTCCAAGTCTGTGGTGTAATCATGATGCTTGCTGCTAACAATGATAAAAAGATGCCCATAAAGGTCTCGTGACTGGCATGCGTGTGCCCTTTGCTAATGTCACTTGTTCTCAGTCATCCATCTGGTCAAAGGGATCCCTGGAATGCAAAAGTATACGTTTAGTACAGTTTCGTTTAGAGATACAGCATGGCAACAGACCCTTCGGCCTGCCGAGTCCATGCTGGCAAGTAATCCCCGCTCACTAACATTATCCTACACATATTAGGAACAATTTACAATTTTACCAAAGCCAATTAACCTACAAACCTACAAAAGGAATAGTGACCCGAGAAGGGACTCAACCCAAAACGTCATCAATTCTTTTTCTCCAGAGATGTTGTCTAACCCATTGAGTTACTCCAGCTTTCTGTGTCTATCTTTATTAATGGACAAGTTCAATGGGATTTCCTGGCTTGTGCATCACTGGTTAGTGATATTGTCGGTAAAGCAATGACAGATCTAAAAGTCCATGTTTGATCTGTATGTATAATTTTTTTTTGTGAATTATTTTAAAATTACAATAAGGCTATAAGATTTTCTCTAAAAGAAAAGCCCAACTTTTCACGTGAAGCAAAACATTATCGATGCTGTTTAGTTTAGTTTAGTTTAGAGATACAGCGCGGAAACAGGCCCTTCAGCCCACCGAGTGTAGGATAGTGTTAATGTGCGGGGATTGCTAGTCGGTACTAGCAATCCCCGCACATTAACGCTATCCTACACACACTGGGGACAATTTACATTTATACCAAGCCAATTTACCTACATACCTGTACGTCTTTGGAGTGCGGGAGAAAACCTGAGCACCTGGAGAAAACCCACGCGGTCACAGGGAGAACGTCCAAACTCTACAGACTGCAACCATGGTCAGGATTGAACCCGGCTCTCTGGCGCTGTAAGGCAGCAACTCTACCGCTGCGCCACTGTGCCGCCCTATACGTAAGTTGGGGATGTGGGTAATGGTGTGGCTATGTAGTCATCACAGCCTTGGGTCCCTTCAAATGTTACCTTGCTGTGTGTCCACCTATGACATTCTCATCAAGCTATCTGGACAGCCAATCTAGTAAAGAACTATCGTAGACTACAAATCAAGAAGGAGAAAAAAAGAATGTTTTAGAAACTATTTAAAACATCTTCCACATAGCTATATCAGGATTTGACCCGATTCCTCGATTAGGGTCACAATTAAAATATTACAAATAATCTTCAAAATAAATATTTTAAATTTATGAAAATACTTTATAATTTGAGATCTTTAAATGATAATCCATGTGCAAAGAATATCTTTTATATGTCCAGAATGTTTGCCAACTATTTATGACTTTAGAACTCTAATTAATGTTACTTAGATATATAGCAATGTGCCACATTTGCAGGGTATTTCACAGCTGAAATAATAATAATTATTATATAAATAATATTGATAAATAACTTAAGATTTTATCAATTCAACTGATTTTCTTTGACTGTGATGGAGTGGGAAAAATAAAGCCCAGCCTGTGTGGAAAAGACTGAATCTGGACCTTTTCAATGGTGTAAGACACCAGGTGAACCCACACAGGTGAACCAGGTGACAGCAAACTGCTGCGAGAACTCAGTGGGTCAGGCAGCACCTGTGGAGGGAAACAAGACAGAGGTGCTCAAAATGGATGAGCTGAAACCTATCACCCCATTTTACCATTGTTATATCTGTCATATTTATTCCTCAGACTATGAGTAGCTAACCTGAACATTTGCCTTATGTGCAGGAAAAAATACCGCAGATGCTGGTTTAAGTCGAAGATAGACACAAAATGCTGGAGTAACTCAGCGGGTCAGGCAGCATCTCTGGAGAGAAGGAATGGGTGACGTTTCAGGTCGAGACCCTTCTTCAGACTGAACATTTGCCTTACACCACAGTGGCAGCACTGTGGCGCAGCGGTAGAGTTGCTGCCTTACAGCGCCAGAAATCCTGTGACCGCATGGATTTTCTCCGGGTGCTCCGGTTTCCTCCCACACTCCAAAGACATACAGGTGTGTAGGTTAATTGGCTTTGGTTAAATTGTCAATTGTCCCTCGTATGTAGGATAGGGTGAATGCATAGGGTGATCGATGGTCAGCATGGACTCAGCGGGCAGTATCTCTAAAGTCTAAAGCCAAGGGTCCAGCTCTTGGAGATGCAAACGAGGCTCTGACAACGAGAGTATGATCCATTCAATACAATACAATACAATATACAATACAATTGTATATTCAGGAAAGCCACCAGCATTCACAAAGACTCTTCACACCCCTGCTACAGTCTGTTCGAACTTCTACCATCGGGCAGACGATACAAGGCCTTCTACGCCCGCACCTCCAGACTCAGGAACAGCTTCATCCCCAGGGCCATAGCTGCTGTGAACCGGTGCTGCTGAGCCGGATGGTCACATCGCACAGTGATCCGGCACAGATCTACTTGCACTTTATTCTGTTTTAAAACTGTTCTAATTTGTTTCATTGGGTTGTTTAAATTAATATTGACTAGCTAATTAATTTATTGCATCGTATGGGAGGCGCATTCCCAATCTGGTTGTACCTTAGTACAATGACAATAAAGATATATTGTATTATAGACAATAGACAATATTGTATTGTATTGTATTGTATTAGGTGCATATGACCACATGGAAACCATCAATCATAGTTTGAATTCTGGAGAAGAACCTTTCTCAAAATATTGCACCCTAGATAGCTTGCTTAGGAACAGAGATTTTCCTTGTGTGTTCCTCTTGGATTGAATCCAGATTACACTCTTGAGATCCATAGTTTCTGGTTCGAGAGATGGTGATTGTAATGGTTATTGAATCAAACACAGTTGCACTACTTGTTATCTCTTTGTTGTAAATGTCAGAGGCAGCCAGGTGAGCTGATTCTTATTAGAACCACCATCAACACCAAAGATCAAAACCTTTTAGTTAAGCAGGAGGAGCTGAGCATAACATGTCTTCAATGTGCAACTAAAATCAGAAAACATTCAATAAAACGTTTACATATTGCTCAAGGAGAAAATTGCCAGCATTTTAAATCAATGTGGTATGATCATTCAGAATTATGTTTTTATCTGTGCCACAAAAACCTTTGCTTTTATCATTACGCCAGGCACATAATATACAATGTACTGTAATAGAACATCATAAATGAAGCTCAGCGTTTAGGTCACCAGGTCACCAGGTAAGGCATTCTGACTCCGTTATTGAGTGGAAACAGTTAGGTGTATCTCCCTGTCTTCCTCACTGCAAAATATTGGATGAAGGGGTGAAAAACAAAAATAAACAATAAAAATAAATACTTTTAAGAAGGGAATTTGGTGTCCAAGTTCTTAGCTCACTAAAGGATATAACACGTAGAGAGGGTGGTAAAGAAGGCATATGGTATGCTTGCCTTCAATGCTAGCTAGGGGCATTGAGTACAAGAGTCAGGAAGTCATGATGCAGTTCTGTAAGACTTTGGTTCGGCTGCATGTGAAGCATTGCATGCAGGTCTGGTCTCCCAATTACAGGAAAGATGTGGAAACTTTGGAGAGGGTGCAGCAGAGGAATGCCGCCCAGAGGAAGAGGTTGGATAGACTTGGATTGTTTTCACTGGACTGTCGGAGGATGAGGAGAGACTTGTTAGAAGTATATACAATTATGAGAGGCAAAGATTGGGTAGACAGACTGAACCTTTTTTGCAGGGTGAAAAACTCTAGAGGGCATTGCTATAAGGTGAGAGGGGGAACGTTTAACGGGGACAAGGTTTTTATACAAAGGGTGGTGGGGGCCTGGAACGCATTACAGATGGTGGAGACAGGTGTGATAGTAGGTGTTTAAGAGCCTTTTAGTTAGGCACATGGAAATGCATGGAATAGAGGGATATACATCGTGTGCAGGCAGATGTGATCAGTTCAGCTAAGCATCATGTTCAGCACAAACATTGTGGGCTGAATGGCCCATTCCTGTGCTATACTGTTCAATGTTCCATGTTCCATGTTCTATGTTCCATGTTCCATGTTCTATGTTCCATGTTCCATGTTCTATGCTCTATGTTCTATGTTCTATGTTCTATGTTCCATGTTCCATGTTCAATGTTCTATGTTTTAATGGTCTGACAATGATCTGGCACATCAGAGGGAAGAGAAATTCTATTGGCAATTTATGACCCAGATTGCATAGATTGCATGGTAAATTTCTCTTAGCATGAAACAGAAAAATCTAAGTGCTGTGTGTCCTTGCAATGAATTGAACATGTTCGTTCTCAAATTGTCAAAGATTGGCCAAGTGATCAAAATATATCTATGGTGTTCAGTCATGTGTGAAAAGGAATCGATTTCATTTCTCTCTGATCACTCAGTATAATGTATGTCCTTTAAATTCTCCCTCTAATGCTGAAACAAGTCAGGGATGAAACAGTCCAAATGCTCAACTCTTAGTCTAGGAATGAATTTACTGATTTCATTTGATTTCATGTTCTTCTTCTTCTGACATGTGTGGGACTCAGCATTAGATCGTGGCTTACTTTAGATGACTGGGAGAACAGGTATATTCTCAAAACACTGCTGTGCTTTGAGCTTCAGCTCGATTTTCCTCTCTTTGCCTTTTCACCAAAACAAAAGTCATCCTCAGGGGAAGAAACAAAAACATCCAAGTTTTCTTATAGTTGTGTAAAAAAAAAGGAAGGATCAAATAAACCAAATTGAAAAATATACTGTTATACGACTGAACCAAGCTGGAGTGATTTGTTTATCCTGGCCATTTAAACTTGTTCAATACAACGCTGTTTATTTGAAAAGTTGTGGCATCCATAATGTTTAGAACCTTCAAGATGTAAGAGCGCTTTTATACCAAAATAGGTTAAAAAAAGCACGCCAATATTGCATTAACTATATTTTCTAAGTATGGTTGATAGTTTAGTTGTTTGTAGATCCATCAGTTTATCAAAATATTGCTAACATTTAACAGTTACCAGACGTCTGTGATGCTCTAGAACTTATTTAAGGCTAAATTCCTGAGTCCATTCATTGGGGCCCATATAGAGGTATTTGACGCCATTGTGATTATTATTTGTTTGTGTATAATCAATCTAAAGCTATCTAGAAATCAGCTTTTTTTAATGATACTTTATTATCACACATAACATGTCACAGTGAAATTCTTTTTTTTGTGTACCATACACAAAGTATGCAAAGATGGCAAAGTTACAAAGTATTCAATGTAGGCAGAAGATAGACACAAAATACTGGACAGGCAACATCGCTGGAGAAAAGGAATAGGTGACGTTTTGGGTTGAGACCCTTCTTCAGACTTTTCTTTTTCTCCAGAGATGCTGCCTGTCCCGCTGAGTTGCTCCAGCGTTCTGTGTCTGTCTTCAGTTTAAACCAGCATCTGCACATTCAATGGAGGCATTTCGCCTACAGAACTGATTTATTTGGGAAGTAGCAGGTAAGAATCTCGGAGAGAGAAGTTAGTTATTGCTGAGAAAATGGAGTGTATCTTTGCAGTTAATTGATCCTTTCACATGCATGGATCAAATGCTGCCTGTACTCCACTTTCCTGCTTGATCCTGCTTGATCAACCAAATGGCTATTACAATTCTTCCCTATATTTCTTACACTATCACCAGAAATTTTCACTGTGAATTAAATATCTGCTCTCACTGTGTCAATGTCCTCTCAATCTTCAACAAAGTGATGGGAGGTATCAATGACAGTGCCACTAAGCTGCCCCGCTCAACAATATCTAGATTGATAGATTCTTGATTAGTAAGAATGTCAAAGGTTACGGGGAGGAGGCAAGAGAATAGGTTTGAGAGGGAAAAATAGATTAGTCATGATCTACTTACATAGGAGATGTAAGTATACATAGATCTAAGTCTACAAGGTAGAGTAGACTTGATGGGTTGAATGGCCTATGTGTGATGGCATCGTACTGTGGTAACATGCTACAGGTATACTTCAGGTGAGGTGGCAGCAAAAGCCCTCCTTGCTTGTTTTCACTTATTACCTGCCATGCCTTGTCCTGCCCCTCCTCTCTTCTAGCTTTCTCCCCCCCCCTTCTATAATCAGTCTGAAGAAGAGGCCTAACCTGAAACTTAACCTATCCATGTTCTCCACGGATGTTGTCTGACCTGTTGAGTTGTTCCAGCACTTTGTCTCTTTTGTTTTGCAAACCAGCATCTGCAGTTCCTTGTTTCTACTTATCCTTAGAAAACAAGGCAATGTGACTAGCTTAGATGGGGCATCTTGGTTGGTGCATGAGGTGGACCTGTTTCCATCTTGTATGACTCTAATACACTTTGAGTCTGAATATTTGCATACAATTTAATATTTTGATAAATAACATTCAAAGGATCAGTTGACGATGTATTTACTCAGGTAATATTCTGAGAATGGTACTGCAATGTAATGTAAATTAAATCAGTAGGTTGCACATATCGTATTTAAAGGTGGAAAAATATGTGTCCCTATACACAAAACATGGTGGTAACAGGCTCGAACCTGATTTCCCATTTCTTCTACTAAAGATGGTGTCATGGCTGTGATCAGAGTACACAGCAAACCTGGACATTCTCAGGGATGGAAAGAATGCATGCAGCTGTGTTTATTTTACCAGTGCTAAGAATGAGAACTTTATAAAATCGTGTCTGACTTCTAATGGTTGCGATTGATTTACAGGTTTGCTGAAGCAAAACTTTTGTTATGAATAGGTTCCTAGATCATCAGATTTCTTTCTACCTAATGTTATAATTTGGAATATAATAAATAATTCTGTGAATATCAATCTGACTTCTATAAAGTTTGAAAATTAGACTAGCTTCACAGTTCTCTGCTTTCTATCATTGTTAAATAACAACACCACAGTTCAAAGAGAAATCTTTGTTTTCTGTATAAATAGAACTGAGAAGATACGGTAGAACAGTCCAATAGTCTCCATTACTGGACTGACAGAAAGTGTAAATAAAACCCAGCAGAGGTTAGTTGTAAATGATGCCATTGGTGTTTATGTTAAGTATCAATTCCCTAGTTTAACCTTTCAGAGTTCAAGGATGAAACAACAAAATTCTGTTGGTGTATTGCATTACAGAAATGTTTCCAGTTTTATTAGCTTAGCCCCATGGACGATTGTTATGCTTCGAACTTAAATGTACATGTGTGAGTGTTTTCTTTCTATCACTCCGATTAAAGAAAGTGAATTGTTGCCAAAGTTTGTTACTGGTCCCCATAGTTAAATATACCACAGCTGCATGGCATTAGCCTGGTGTCAGTGCATTGTGGAGCCCCCTGTGTGATGTGGAGTCCCCCTGTGTGAAAGATAAAAGTCTCAAAAATGCTTTTTTTCTCCAACTCCTGGACGGATTAAGAACACTTTAGAATTTGTTGACTTTCTTCTTTTTTTACATTCCTAAGGATAATGTGGCTTCAAAGCATGTTAGCCTTGAAATCAGGTGAAATGCTGGTGTTCAGGTTTAGTTTAGTTTAGAGATACAGCGCGGAAACAGGCCCTTTAGCCCACCGAGTCTGCACTGACCAGCGATCCCCGCATATTAACACCACCCTACACACACTAGGGACATTTATACCAAGCCAATTAACCTTAAAACCTGTACGTCTTTGAAGTGTGGGAGGAAACCAAAGATCTCGGAGAAAACCCACGCAGGTCATGGGGAGAACGTACAAACTCCGTACAGACGGCACCAGTGGTCAGGATGGATCCCGGGTCTCTGGCGCTGTAAGGCAGTAGCTCTACCACTGCGCCACCGTGCCACATCTAAGAAAGCAGAATGAATGTAACTAAAAACAAGAGAAGATTATTCTCTGATTTCTCTGACATCAAATGCCTAAAAAGGAAAATTATTATATTCACATGAAGGCCCGATACTAATAAACTCAGCCAGCAACTCACAGCATTGAAACCTTCCAGTTAATGGATTAACCTTTGATTACAGAATGATTATTGATTTGGCAATGGAGCTGTTGGATTAGTACGAGGCAGTTCCTTGAACAGTTCTGATTCTGGAACTGATGTCATTGCTGGGCAGAAGAAGTTCACTGAAGTTGTAATGTGTCTGGGTCGGTTCAATTTGAAGACAGTCATTTCTAGAATGGTAGGCCTGACGTCTGGGCTGATTAACAAGTGACAAGGCTACCATTGAGGGTTACTGACTTCAAGCATTAACTCGCTCCACAGATACTGCTTAACCTGCTGAGCATTTTTAACATCTTCAGTTTTATTTTTTATGATTCATGCCCACATATATGTGAACTGTAAGAACAAACAGCAGCAAATCCAGAAAATAAACCAATGTATTCAAGTATTCTAATCTTTGAATAATCCATTGCCAGGTGTTTGTGCTGGAGAACATAAGAAACTGAGCAAACCTTGAAACAACATCTCAGATCAATGACCTTTCATTAGAATAAGAATCCTAACATCTGAGTTCTGTAGAAATTGATCTGTTTCTCTATCCACAGACGCTGACTGATCTTTAGTTTAGTTTAGTTTAGAGATACAGTGTGGAAAGAGGCCCTTTGGCCCACCGAGTCCGTGCCGACCAGCGATCACACATACACTAGTTCTATCCTACACCAGGGACAATTTAACCTACAAACCTGCATGTCTTTGGAATGTGGGGGGAAACCGAGGCACCTGGGGAAAACCCATGTGGTCACAGGGAGAATGTGCACACTGCAAATATAATCATCCCTCAAAATAAAACTAACCTGACAGCATAAGTGCTTTATTTTCAGGAAGCATAATTTGAACCTCCAACTACAACTTCCAACTCAGAAAGAAGGAATGTGCGGTCATGCTTTACAGATAGAGGAGACGGGCCTGTCAGCTCCTGGAGCCCATGCTGGCCTTGATCACTCATTTACACTTGTTTTCTGTTATCCCACTTTCTCATCCACTCCTTAATTTTAATTTTTACAGAGGCCAATTAATGTATAAACAGCATATCTTTGAGATGTGAGAGGAAACCGTGCATACAGAGGAACCCCATTAGACAGCACCCATGGTTAGGATTGAACCCGAGTCTCTGGCACTGGATGGCAGCAGCACTACCAGCGGCACCACTGTACTGATCTAGTTTGCTTCTTTCTGACTAACAATTTTTACAATCCATTCAAAACTACAATCCATTCACTGAGAGTTAGTGAGAGTTTTGAGTTAAATCCATACTTTGAACAGCAAAGGCAAAATTGCCCTGTTGGAATGTCGAGTCACTGTCTTGGCAGATCAGTGTTCAGCAGCCTGACTTGTCTGCACAGAAGAAGGGTCTCGACCCGAAACTTCGCCCTTTCCTTCTCTCCAGAGATGCCGCCTGAGTTATTCCAGCTTTTTGTGTCTTTTGACTGTACACATCTGCAGGTGCCATATGGAAACATTTATTGCATGTGTTTTCCCCATTTAATCTATACACTCATTTTCATTTCACTCTGTCTGCCGATGTCCATTTCAACATGAATATGTTCGGAGAGTGAATGTTTCCAAAAAGCATGGATTTTACATGATTGCTGTCGACCTGCAGAGGTCAGTGTAGCATCACAGTCTTTCAGCCAGAGAGGCGAGCTGGATTTGTTGTGAATTGTGCATTAATTTGCTGCACCATGTTATAAGCTTAATGTGCATTCAAGCATTTCCAAATGTAGTCATTGTTTTATCACTATTTAATTAATTTTGATCCTATGTTTTTATGTTTCTTCTAATGTTTTGGTCTCGTTACTACATGCCACATATGTCGTGACAATATCCATAAGTTAAATCCATCTAATGCCAAACAGCAGGATTTCTTTTATGGGAGTGTGTCAGCAGACCCAGTCAGGTAACATAGATGTTAGAGTCTTAAACCTCATCACAATCCCACTAATCTCTGACTTAGGTTTCCAGCATGTCGAACTCTCCTCTCCTCCAGCAACTGTTTTTAGGAAGCATTTCCTTGGGGCAGTATGTTATGGTTTTCATTGTTCCGTGTGCCATCTTGAAGCAAGTGTATCTCCTGTACATTAAACACATTAAAAACAGATTTTTAAATACCAGCAATGCACTATGTTTAATATACAGTTTTTATCTTTGCACTCCTTCCAGCTGAAGAAGTAAGGTACAGTTACATACTCTTGAAGTTAAAAACCTTGAAAAGACACGACCGAATATAAGATCATTCATTTACTATTATGGCAATAAGTCAAAAGTGAATCCAGAAAGTAGGCATCTTATAAAAATTCTTAAGGGATTGGACAGGCAAGATCCAGGCAAAATGTTCCCCATGTTGGGGGAGTCCAGAACCAAAGGACACAGTTTAAGAATAAGGGGTAGCCCATTTAGGACTGAGATGAGAAAACACTTTTTCACCCAGACAGTTGTGAATCTGTGGAATTCTTTGCCACAGAAGGCAGTGTAGGCCAATTCACTGGATGTTTTCAAGAGAGAGTTAGATTTAGCTCTTCGGGCTAATGGAATCAAGGGATCTGGGGGGAAAGCAGGAACGGGGTACTGATTTTGGATGATCAGCCATGATCATATTGAATGGCGGTGCTGGCTCGAAGGGCTGAATGGCCAACTCCGCCTATTTTATATGTTTCTATGTCTCTGGAGAGCATCTATGTAAGAATAGATGCTCTCCAGGTATTTAAGCATATTGCAAAGTCTTTTTTTTTTATCATAAAGGAATTTGATTGTTTACGTGCAATTCCCCACATCTTTGAGTTTGATATTGCTAAGTGGCAATGAAACAGTACATACAAAATGATGTTCAGCATGTCCCCAAAATGGACAATAAATAAGCATGGTATCTGTTCCATGAACCTGCAGTCGACAATGCAACATGAATCATTTTGTTCTGTGTGCCTCATTACTGTAGCTATTTGTTCTAGGGCTGGCTCGAAGGGCCAAATGGCCTCCTCCTGCACCTATTTTCTATGTCTATGTCCATACTGGCACCTTGCTCATTTGGGCTTGCTGAACCACAAGGTCCCTTGTGATTGAAAGGTGGCCCGTACTTCCAAAAGGCAATACCTCTGCTTCATGCCGAAACGTCACCTATCCATTCTCTCCAGAGATGTTGCCTTACCCAGTGCGTTACTCCAGCATTTTGTGTCTATCAGTACCTTCCACTCTGCTGGATATTAAAAATGGTGACTTCCAGGGGCAACATCCCCAGTTAGTATCACTGATACTCTACAGGAGAAAGTAACAGGAAAACATACTCCCCTTCCACACAGATGAAAACAGAATATCCTTCTGAATAGCATGGACGATCAGGCACAATGGATAGAGAAACAAACATCACCAGACTGTTCCCCAGAAAGTGAGCTCACATCCCAGCTCCACTCGAGAGAGAGAACATAGATGAGGAATTCCAGGGGCCAGCCTTCGAAGGAAAGATCTTAACTCTTCAGTTGCAATTTTGGGATGCATTGTCTGAGTTTATGGACCAATCTTCCATCTCGACAGGAATGGTGGGGTGTGCAGTGTTTTTACAAACATAATTGAAACACTGCAGTTTTCCGCATAGCATGTGGTCAGTACACGTAAATCACAACAGGGAACCCCTGTTTAAAATCCCTTATCACTAAGGTATAGATTTACGTTGGAGCTCCACCATATTCAGGAACTTATTAAGAGTCAGAGAGTCACGCAGCACAGAAACAGCCCTTCATGAGATCGCCTGTGAGAAAGCATGAACCGCCAATGCCTCCACCCTCCTGGGTTCCTCAGATAGGTTTAGCGTTGAACTGCAATCTCACCTGCCCCGGGAGAGGCACCGAGAGTGTCTCCTTGGATTGACTGCACACCTGCTCCCCAGTCCTTCTCAACCTCTCACTGCCAGGCAGCTAATCGTACCAGAGTTTTGTGAGTGTCTGCGTTGTTACTGCTTGCCTTCAGGCCTTGTCGGCTTAGGTTTCTTGAGGAAACTGGCTGTGAGTTCGCAAGCGCCTCTATCAGAGGCTATGTTGTCTTATTTTGAAATAATTGGGATAATGTCTTGCAAAAGCAAAGGAGATGTTGGAAGAGCTCCTGGTGTCACGTGCTGGTGAGGGTAGGAAGAGGAGGATGGGGCAGATGAACATGTGGGCCACGGGTTGGTGCAGGGGGCAGGTACTCAGATTTTTAAACCATTGAGATCTCTTCTGGTACAGAGGTGACCTGTACAAGAGGACTGGGTTACATCTGAAATGGAGGTGGTCCAATGTCATTGAAAGGTTTGCTTGTGCTACTTGAGAGGCAGCCAGTGTAGTCGGTCAGAAATTGGAAGGAGCGATGGGAAGGTGGAGGTGAGGCCTGGTAAGTCCCAAAAGAAAGACAGGCAGGAGAGAGGTGAATGAATATGATGAAGCAGATGGGCTGAAGTTTGTTTATTTCAAAGCAAGGAGTATTGAGATGAACTTTGAGCCGGCAAGGGTGCTTGGGACATGACTGGCAGCTCCATGTTTCAGGGTTTGCTATTTAAAAATAATAGAGAGGGAAATAAGGCAGAGGAGTTGTGCAGCTCATGAGGGAGACTGGCGGGGCGGCACTCAGACAGGATAGACTGGAGGCTGTGTCCACGGAGGTGATATGGGTATGGGCCTCCCAAAGGTAAGTGGGAGACAGAGAAACAGAGAAGGCTGGAGTAACACAAAATGCTGGAGTAACACAGAAGGCTGGAGTAACACAGAAGGCTGGAGTAAGGCAGAAGGCTGGAGTAACACAGAAGGCTTGAGTAACACAGGAGGCTGGAGTAACACAGAAGGCTGGAGTAACACAGAAGGCTGGAGCAACAAAGAAGGCTGGAGTAACACAGAAGGCTGGAGTAACAAAGAAGGCTGGAGTAACACAGAAGGATGGAGTAACACAGAAGGCTGGAGCAACATAGAAGGCCCAGTAACAACCCAAGGGATAGAATAGGCAACATTTTTAGTTCATAGTCATAGAGTCATACAGCCCAGAAACAGGCCCTTTGGCCCAACTCATCCATGCTGACCAAAATGCTCCAACTACACTAGTCCCATTTGTCTGCATTTGGTCTATATCCCTCTCAAGATTTCCTATCTTCTTCAGAATGGTGAGTTTGTTTGGCGAGGGCTTGGAATGGCCATTCTAACGTTGGGTTGTACAGAGATCCAAAGGTGGAGATGAGCAGGAAGGAACTGCAGATGCTGGTTTACACCGAAGATCTGAAGAGGAGTCTCGACCCGAAACGTCACCCATTCCATCTCCCCAGAGATGCTGCCTGTTACTGAGTTAATCCTGCATTTTGTGTCAGCCCATAGATGGAGAACTTGATGTTGATGCTCAGTAAAGAATATGGGTGCAAGGTAGCAGAAACAGCATCAGCAAAACATTTAGTGCTAAACTGCTGTAGAAGAAACTCTTGACGCTACTTACATTTAGGAAACAATGAGCCAAGATTCCTATTTCTGATTACCACCTAGTGGCGCTGGGAATCATTCAATGCGTTGTAAAAAGATTTTCACCTGCCTACTTCTGCTAACGTAGGTATACATGTTTATACCCAGCAAGGATGAGAAGCAGCGATGCCCTCTGTGGACAACAGGGCTGTCAATTCTCCAGTTCTCAGAGATGAACAAGAAGTATTTGGGGAAGGTAATGGAGGGTTGTCACGGCCATAGATCTGTACTTTAGGATGTCAACATTTTTAGGAAGGTATGATAGATAAAGAAAGAAAATTGGTGGAGAAAATTATGGTTCTGGGCTTTATGTACTCTACATTTGTCAAATTAAAACCTGTAATTTAAAAGTAATTTACCACCACCACCCATGCTCCATTTTGAGATCATTCAGTGCAGTATCTTCACCAACACAAGTTTTTCTCAGGGAAAAAAAATGAACTTTCTTAAAAGTGGTTGTGTAAATGAGGTAAAATATATAACATCTGTAGTTGTTGTTACTTGTGCATTATCATTCTCAGCTGCGGGAATATATGTTAAAATGTAAATTTTCAGAAATATTCAATTCTTTGAAATGCACATTTGATTATATTTGAATCAGGATTTCTCTAAACTGATTTAAAAAAAATAGCCCAGGGCAAACCTAGTGCCACAGGCTGTAAAATTAATCTTTCACCATTTCAATCTACCGTCAGAAATAGAAAAGTTGTGTGATTGTTGTGAATGGTTGCAATTTATTTTTTAAAATACGTGTCAATTTCAAAAATTCTTCATCGGTTAAAATTCTTATTTATTCATCGCTATTAATCATTTTCTCTTATTTCAATATCTAGTAATAGTCGGCAATAACAGTCATTTGTATTTTATACTTGACCCCTGACTTGTCAAAATATCCAGTCTCTGTACAGAAACACTCTCGGACAAAAATGGATGCAAAACCATAACAAGAGGTGAGCAAAGATAAATGTGTCTTCCTGGAAGAGGCAAAGCAAAGAGGTCAGATCACAAAGCAAAGGGATTTCTGGACTATGGAAACTAGCAGCTGAAGACTAGGTCAAGAATGTCGGGTCTGGTAGGAGGGGAGTGCAATAAAAGTTAGAAGTCTTGCAGTGGAATTTTAACCACATTGATTTTTACATGGATTGGAGATTCCCAGCCAGTTGAACATTGGAATGTGTGACCAAAGATGACAAAGACAGTTTTGAGTTGATGGATTACCAAGACTGTGAATACATCTGACATAGCCTGAAACACATCACTGGAAGAAAGATAGAATAACTTTCAGAAAATATGCCATCAGCCTTTCTGATTGTGAATGGACAATATTTTTAGTTTAGTTTAGTGATACAGCACGGCAACGAGTCCATTGATCACCCATTCACACGAGTTTTATGTTATCCCACCGACCATTGATCACCCATTCACACGAGTTCTATGTTATCCCACTGACCATTGATCACCCATTCACACGAGTTCTATGTTATCCCACTGACCATTGATCACCCGTTCACACGAGTTCTATGTTATCCCACCGACCATTGATCACCCATTCACATGAGTTCTATGTTATCCCACCGACCATTGATCACCTGTTCACACGAGTTCTATGTTATCCCACTTCCACACCCACTCACTTGGGTCATTTTTTACAGCAGCCAATTAATTTACAAACTGCAGTTTTTGGGACGTGGGAGGAAACTAGAGCACTTACAGGAAACTTACATGGTCTCGGGGAGAACGTGCAAACTCCACACAAACAACATCCCAGGTCCGGATGGAACCCGGGTGTCCGGTGCTGTGAGGTAGCAGCTCAACCAGCTGAGCCACCGTGTCATCATGTACTGCCCTAGCTGCTGACGGTTTATGTTCAGGTTCCTGGATGTGTATATCTCTGATTATCTGTCTTGGACTCAGCACATTGATGCAATTACAAAGAAAGCCCCTCTACTTCTTTAGGAGATTGAGGAGGTTGGGAAGGTCGATGAATACTCTACAGATATATGATAGAGATTATATTGACTGGTTTCATCACAGCCCGTTCAGGCAACTCGAAACCCAGGAATGAAGGAGGTTACAGAGCATGGTACACACTGCCCCTTCCAGCACAGGCAATCACCTTCCCACCATCGAGGGGATCTATAGGAGGTGCTGCCTCAAATAAGCAGCAATATCATCACACACCCATACCACCCTAGCCACATTACCATCAGCACAAAGGTACAGGAGTCTGAAAGCTGTGACTACGAGCTTCAAGAATAGCTTCTGCCCAGCACCCATCAGCCTCTTCAACCTTTACATGAAGTATGGACAACTATAGTCTGTGCCTTTGGTTGCATTACGGACTTCATTATTTTTGCACTAGTATTATGGTTATTAATTTATTGAGTTTTTAACTATTCTGGTGATCTCTGTGTATTGTCGTTGTGAATCTGTGTGTGTATTGTATTTACAGGACTCTGAAGCTGCTGCAAGTATAAAACAAGTTCCGTTGTCACCACGAATGAGAATTAACCACTCGAGACCTTTGACTCTTGAGCAAGTGTGAATATCAAAATAAATTATGGTGATTTGACCTTGTTGTTTAGTTTAGTTTAGTTTAGTTTAGAGATACAGCGCGGAAACAGGCCCTTCGACCCACCGAGTCCACACCAACCAGCGATCCCCGCACACTAACACTATCCGACACACACTCGAGTCAATTTACAATTTTACCAAGCCAATTAGCTGACAAACCTGTACACCTTTGGAGTGTGGAAGAGCACCTGATGAACAACCACGCAGGTCACGGGGAGAACATACAAACTCCATACAGACCCATGGTCATAGTCAGGATGGAACCCGGGTCTCTGGTGCTGTAAGGCAGCAACTCTACCACTGTTCCGCCCATTAGAGTTCATACAGAAGCTAAGCCCATTAATACACTGCCAGGATGCAACATGTTAGGAAGAAATGAAAGACAAGGATGGATCACTAGGTTCTAGGGTTAAGAGTGTCAGTTTGGATAATCTATTCAATTCAGGGATTCTTTGGCTATGGTTGATAGATACAAGTGAAATCTTATTCAATATAGCAATAGAGAAAATGTTTGAGGAAGAATTTACGTTTGACCATGTCAAAGTCTACTGATGAGAGAAAAGCATTAAGAGAATCATGAGGACTAACGGTGACAAACCACATCACTTGAACTAAGCACAAAGTGCTGGAGTAACATGGCAGATCAGGCTGCATCTATGGAGGAATGAATAGGCGATGTTCAGTTTAGGACCCTTCAAACTGGTCAATCAGACTTGGTCGGTCTGATCCAAAACATCAGTCTGAAGAAGGGTCCAGATCCAAACTTTACCAATCCATTCCCTCCATAGCTGCCCGACTTGTTGATTTACTCCAGCACTTTGTGTTTTCCTCGCGGTTCTAGCACCTGCAGTTCTTGTGCCTCTAAACAACATCACTTGTTACGTTATGGGAGAGTAGAAACCAGGTTGGAAAGATTCAAATGTGGAATTGGGAAAAAGACATCAGATTTTTGATAGGACATGGCAAATTTAAGGATTTTGAAGGGAAACAAGCTCTTGAAGATTAACTCGTAACAGGAATATTTAGTAAATAATAGCACTGCTTCGACAGACAGTTTCTCCTTCGACAAACACATCAAACACATCACAAAGGCAGCCTTCTTCCACCTCAAAAACATTGCCCGTCTCCGTCCATCCCTCTCCTCCACAGCTGCAGAAACCCTCATCCACGCCTTCATCACCTCCCGTCTGGACTACTGCAACAGCCTCCTCTATGGCGCACCCTCAAAAATCATCAATAAACTTCAATACATTCAAAACTCCGCTGCCCGTCTACTCACACACACCTCGATCCGTGACCATATCACCCCCGTCCTTTATAAACTCCACTGGCTCCCCATCCCCCAGAGAATCCAGTACAAAATCCTCCTCATAACCTACAAAGCCCTCCATAACCTTGCCCCATCCTACCTGACCGACCTCCTCCACAGGCACACTCCCACCTGCACCCTCCGCTCTGCTGCTGCCAATCTCTTATCCCCCCACATCCGGACTAAACTCAGATCCTGGGGGGACAGGGCTTTCTCCATCGCTGCTCCCACCCTATGGAACTCACTACCCCAAACCGTTAGAGACTCCCCCACACTCACCACATTCAAAACATCGCTGAAGTCTCACCTGTTCAGTACTGCCTTCAACCACTGAAGGTCACCTCACCTTCTGTCTCCTTTCTCTGTTCATTTATTTATTTACTTATTTATCTATTTATTCATTTCCCCTATGCTCTCAAAATCTCTGTAAAGCGTCTTTGAGTATATGAAAAGCGCTATATAAATAAAATGTATTATTATTATTATTATTACTGCTGAAAATGAAGGGAGGTCAAATCTGAGAATATCACTTGTAATTAAATTAAATTGTAGTTTTGTGGAAATGAGCTCAAGAGAGTGGAAAGTATTGTGGACAAGATAAATTCCCGATTTACTTGAGAAAAGGTGAACGGGAAATTTGGGAAATCTCTGGGCTTAGGACCAGAACAAAGACTAGCTTTAATTATGTGTAGGAAAGAACTACAGACCCACTGAGATATTCCTGCTTCTTGTGTCTATCTTGAGGCATTATTTATGTTTGATGCTGAGAAAGGCCAAAAGGAATAAAAAGAAACAGACAAGTGAATTGGTACTATAAATCTTATTGACAAAGAAATTCAGGAGCTCCTTACTTTTGATGTTGGATTAGAGGAGGCGGGGAGGGTGGGGCATAAAGATATGGATGCTAATGCAGAAAAGAAGCTGCATTTGCTCTCCAATATAATCATTAAATGGTGGATGAATTTGGCACAGGAAACGGGTCTTGATAGTGTATGATGTGATCCAGCTGGATTCAGTGAAAGTCGCTAAACCAATTTGTAAATAGATAAACCTTGGAATTGGAGGAGCAAAGATGAGTTCTGCTTTAGAGGAGTTGGTGAAGGTGGAAAACTAAGATCTCTTTGGATGAAGGGTGTGAGGTGATTGGTCAACAACACCAGAACAGGTTATGGCAAATGGAAAGCTGAAGGTCAAGCAAGATCTTTCTGCCCAAGTTTCATTTTTCAGGTTCCTGGAACTCCAGATGTACACTTCATACCAGTTCTCTTTCACTGTAAACACAGCTAAACATAGAAGCTTCATGTAATTCTGTATAAACTTTGGAATGAAAAACATCAACATTAAATTCCCCCCTCTCCCACTCCCAGCACATCCACATATTCTCTTGTCCCTCCCGTTGGGCTACTCAGAAGCCTTGACATAATTTTCCCACCATCTTACCGCTAATGTTGCTTCAACTCAAGAGCGATGTGCAAATATAGTCACAAGGAACTGCAGATGCTGGTTTATGTTGAAAAAACCCAAAGCATTGGAGTAATTCAACAGGTTAGGAAGGGTCCCGACCTGAAAGGTTGCCTACTCATGTGCTCCAGAGATGCTGGCTGTAGGTGTGTGTGCTGATGCAGGATATAGCTCAGCTCATATTCCTTCCCACAATTCTGCAGATATACTAGGGCATTCTTAAACCCATCTTGTTTCCTCTTTTCTCTGTTCCATGTTCACTGAAAAACAAAAACTCGATCCATATTTCTGCTTGCAGTATCCCCACCGCTTAACATTGTTGTCCAGCTGCCATGTCACCATTTTCAGGTGGGGGGGGGGGGGGGGGGAGCAGATGAAGGATTTGAAGTTAGTTGTCTTCTCATGTTGCTAATTTGCCTGTTTCAATGAGTTGCTATTCACCTCCCAGCAGGGAAACCACCATGTTCAACTGGTGCAAAATTCATCTGCAAAAGCACTTGGCCATTACTCCTTTCAGGGCAAGTAGAGAAGTTGATCAGTCAACAACTAACTTCAGAAAGAAGAACAAAAAAGTGACACCAGCTCTGCTGAATTAACATGCAAACATCACTCCATCTCTGGCATCAGTTAGAGTTGTGAGCTAGTAATAGACACAGACAAATCCACAATATTATTTCATCTTCAACGCAATGAAACAGATATGTAACATGTTTTCTACGACCAGCTGAAATTTGGCAATGGGTTGTCTAAATCTAGTGTGCTAGGTAGAAAAATCTGGATAATTGGATAACATTTCATGCTTGGATCAGAATTTATGCTTGTGTGCATAATTCTGCATACAATGATCAGATAAATCATTGGGTATACAGATGTTTTATGAATGGAAAGGATAAGTACGTGGTACCAACAGAATTTTGAGGAACATAACAGGATTAGCAATGTTATGTGAGTGACAAATGGAATAATTGTCACATTTAGATGGTTAAATCAGTGTGGGAACTCCATGCTGCATAACATGCCACGCTTCAATGGTGCAGCAATATTTCAGACTTTAATCTTCCTTATAATTGCAGCAGGAACAAATTCAGGTAAAGAAAAAATGAATCAGACTTGGATGTATTAAGTCGCACTGATATAAACACAAACACAAAGAATCAGGGGCCACAGTCTAAGAATAAAGAGGAGGCCATTTAAAACTGAGGCGAGAAGAAACTTTTTCACGCAGAGTTGTGAATTTGTAGAATTCTCTGCCACAGAAGGCAGTGGAGGCCAAATCACCGGATGAATTTAAAAGAGAGTTCGATAGAGCTCTAGGGGCTAGTGGAATCAAGGGATATGGGGAGAAGGCAGGCACAGGTTACTGATTGTGGATGATCAGCCATGATCACAATGAATGGTGGTGCTGGCTCGAAGGGCCGAATGGCCTCCTCCTGCACCTATTTTCTATGTTTCGATGTTTCTAATATACAGATGCTGGTTTATACCAAAGATAAACACAAAGTGCTGGAGTAACTCAGCAAGTCAGGCAACATCTCTGGGGAGAAAAGATAAATGACATTTCGGGTTGGGACCTTCTTCCAGTGCGGTTTCACTTTGGAACAAAATGTGTTCATATAACATTGTGCTAACTGCCTCATCCTTCCTTAAATAATCCAATTCATTCATTATTATCCTCTGGATAGACACAAAATGCTAGAGTAACTCAGCGGGACAGGCAACATCGCTGGAGAGAAGGAATGGGAACTTTCTTGAGTCTGAAGAGTAGCTCGACCCGAAACATCACCCATTCCTTCTCTCCAGAGATGCTGCCTGTCCTGCTGAGTTACTCCAGCATTTTGTGTCATCTTTGGTGTAAACCTGCATCTGCAGTTCTTTTCCTACACATTATCTTGTGCAAAATGCAGCAAAATCTAATTGATTTTTAAGAAATCAATTTTGAGGAATCGTTGAATTTAGCACAGTGAGATGTGATGGTTGGATTTGAGTGTCATGTAAACTGCTGCAAGATTGCACTGAAAGTTCCTTTATAAAAGGGATGGGATGAGAGGAAAAGATGCGGGGAGATTAAGTAGTCAGAGACACATGTTTTCCCTGAGGTGTGAATCATTACCTCAATGTGATTCAAAATCTGTTGAGTATGTCTCCAGAAAGCCAGAGCAAAACTGACGTCAACGAGGGGAAACAAAGCAAGTGCCTGGCACAAAGGAAGGTGTTTCTGATCATCAGAAGTCAGCCACTGAACCCAAGGGTAGACATAAGGAAGTGCAGACGCTGGAATCTTGACCAAAAAACAACAAAGTGCTGGATTAACTCAGCAGGTCCGGCAACATCTCTGGAGGACATGGATAAGCTATGTTCTAGGTCAGGACCCTTCTCCAGACTGGATCTTCAGAATGAATCTGAAGAAGGGTCCCGACCCAAACCCATCCACACCACCCTCACAAACAAACCCCACCCAACACCATGTTTAATTTAGTTTCGTTTAGGGATACAGCATGGAAACAGGCCCGCCGAGTCTACACCGACCAACGATCCCCGCACACTAACGCTAACGTACACATACTAGGGACAATTTACAATTATACTAAGCCAATTAACCTACAAACCTGCATGTCTTTAGAGTGTGGGAGGAAAGCGGAGATCTTGGAGAAAACCCAAGCAGGTCACGGGGAGAACGTACAAACTGTACAGACAGCGCCCATGGTCAGGGGCGAACCAGGGTCTCTGGTGCTGTAAGGCAGCAACACTACCACTATGCCACCATGCTGCCCTCCAAACATGCACTTGATAACCTAAAAGGATTTGGTTCTGGTCACAGATCTGTTCTCCAGAGATGCTGCCTGACCCACTGAGTCACTCTAGCACGATGTGTTTTTTTGCATTGAACACAAGGGTATCTTTTAGAGAATTAAGGGTATATCAGAAAAATGCCTCTACCCAAATAACTTCAACTGTCTTAATGCTCATCTATCCATCAAAGGATCAGAAGCTGGTTATTGACCGACAATTCATTCTCTCTCAATTTCCTTTAACTGTGATGCACTGCGATCCAGCTAACAAGACGGTGTACCATCCATCATAAGCAGGGGTTTAGCTGGACCGACGCTTTCATTCTTTCACTCCATTAAAAACGTTTCACTGTCATCTGTAATACACAAATTAAGAATACAGTGGAATACCGTAAATGTTGGACACCTTCAAGGGCAAAGTATTCCAGAGATTCATGGAGACAAACAGCACTACCTTGATGTTGTGCTGTCAATATCATTTTACTGATGTTGCCACATTGCAAGGATAAAAATATATTGTGTAGAAACAAGGAAATCCAGATGCTGGTTTACAAAAAAGACATAAAAGTGCTGGAGCAACTCAATGGGTCAGGTAGCATCCCTGGAGAACATGAAAAGTTGACGTTTCGGGTCAGGCCATCTTGTCTCATATAGTATCTATTTATATTCAAAGTGCAAACTGGTCCTATGCCTGTAAAATTAGTCTTTCTGGCATCTCCCATTATTTGAAAGAGTTGCAATCTTTTAAGACATAATTATGGTGTTTTTATCAGCGATAACAGTTTCCAGAAGAAAAGCAATGCTCAGGAAATCATTCATACACTAGGTTCGTGTTTCCTGTAACTGTAATTACTTGTAATGTAAAGTGAAGTTTAAAGTTGCTATTTTAATGATTGTCACAGAGCATCAACAATCTTAGCATTATGTTAGATCTGGGATCAGAACCAAATCGTTTTAGGTTATCAAATGCATGCTTGGATTAAGCCACCAATCTCAAATGTATAATATTGCTTGGTTTCTGAATTCCCATTATGGATTGCACGGTTTGTTGAACCAGCAAAGTGCCAATCACTTGTAACACTATTTTTAGAATGGTGGGCTGGTGCTCCAGCAAATATTTCATCTTTTCTGAGCTGAGAACAAATCACCTGTTGTACCTGTTTCTACATAAATATTCCAATTGGTGTCACCACTGATGTAAGGACGTATTTGAATGGAGTGCCACTGGTAAAGAACAGGAGGGTTAATATTGCAAAGTTTACAGATACAGCACGAAAACAGGACCTTCGGCCCACTGAGTCCGTGTCGACCAGCGATCCCCGCACATTCACACTACCCTACACACACTCGGGACAATTTTACATCTACACTAAGCCAATTAACGTATGAACCTGTACGTCTTTGGAGTGTGGGAGGAAAGCGAAGTTCTCGGAGGAAACTTATGCAGGTCACGAAAAGAATATACAAACGTCACACAGACAGCACCCGCAGTCAGGATGGAACGCAGGTCTCTGGCGCTGTAAGGCAGCAACTTACTGCCACGCCACCATCCTGCCGCAAAGCGGGCAAATTTACAAGTATATTTTACCAGAAAATAGAAGCATTTTGATAATGCACCAAATTAGGTCAGGACCTAATTTCACTTATTTGAAACAATAATCAGGAAAAATGGATCAAGTAAATGTATTGATTATGTTATTTAAATGATGTTGAAAATAATCATGCAATATGAAATAACTTCCAAACTTATATCCACATCGTAAATGGCAGCATTAGTACAATTGACAATTGACAATTCGATAAAGATTCTGCTCACTCCAAAATATTCTCTTAATAAACTGGCTGCATTGGGTTGGCTGAAAGGAGCACCACTCCAGTGAGAACAACAGGAAGGAGAATCCTGTTGAAGGAGAAGTAGGCAATCTTTCCCCACACATTTTATCCAGGTGGAATAATGGTCCAACTTCCCCACTTAGTTGGAAGACTGCATAAAACATATTAAAGTCATAATTCATGACCAAAATACCCAGGTGATACCAATGGAAACCAGAACATCACAGTTTTACCTTTGGGAGGTGAGAAGATCAGCCCCCTTGAATTCATGAAGGAATCTTAATCAGCAGTTGAGATGACAGTGGGATTTTCCGGCCGGTTTACCAATAAGAGCTAATGGTGGCTAATTAACTGGCAGACTTAATTAATATCTCACCAACATCTAGAAGAAAGTTGAGCTCTGTATTCCTTAAACTCAAGCAGCCCAGAAGCTGCCAGCTGTGAGCTAAATCACAATTGAGGCAGGAGTGGACAGGGGTGTGTAGAATCGACCTGGAAAATACCCTGTGCAAGGAGAGTTTTGGGTGACAACAAGTCAATATTTCGTTCTGAAGTGCTGTATTTGGTGTGTACTATTATTTTGCACCCTGACCCTTGTCTCTGCTTAGTGTTCACCGAGCTTTATTCAGTGGACATTCACAGCTGGATTTCTACTTTAGTGGGCAATTAATGTTGCACTGTTGCTTTGGGTTGTGATCTTAGAGGTAATGTTGTGATCTACATGAATCTGTAAGGTTCTCATTCAAATCAAAGGCTCCTTACAGAGATCATGGTCATCTGAGAGTACAGACATTGTGGCCGTTGTGAAGGCAGGGGTTTTGATTGATCGAAGGATACAGCGTGGAAACAGGCCGTTCGGCCCACTGGCTACATGCTGACCATCGATCACCCATTCACACCAGTTCTATGTTATCCCATTTGCATTCAAATGTGTGTTTAAGATATCTGGGAAATTGTGGGTCTGGACGTTTACAAGGATGTCGTGCATTTTAGGCAGGTACACCAGATGCTGGTGATTCCCTACATGCTAATGAGATACAACTCATCTGTCGTGGGGTAGACTGCGACTGACTCCCCTCTCCCCCCCCCCCCCCCACCCCAATCTTTGCACATTCCCACTCGTCATTTTAATTTTGTGTTTCATGTATTTTGTGTTTTATGACTGTTGGCAGATCAATTCCCTCCTGAGATAAATAAAGTTCTATCGTATCATATCCCAGCTCTATGGGGAGATTCAACCTCTGATCGAGAAGATCAGGTGGAGAAGGATGAGGCTCGCTGGTCATTGCCACCGCCGTCCAGAAACACCAGCAAACAAGGTTGTGCTGTGGGAACCCACCCATGGAAGACAGAACCCGGGACGACCAAACACGACCATGCTGAAGACGTTGATGGAAGACGCATATGTAGAGACAAAAGAGGAGCTTGCCAGCTGTATGGAGGACAGAGATGTGTGGGGCGTCCATCACCGTGCCCGTCGCAAACCAGCACCACTGCGTCGCTAATGTTTTCAATGATTTTAATTAATTAATAAATTAATTAATCAGAAGGTATGCACACCTTGCCTCATCTGTCGTATGTTCCAGGCTGGCCATACAAATCACTGCAGAGTAAGTTGCATCAGAGTCTGTCAGCCTCTTTAAAATACATAAAATGCTATGGGATCAAATTGGACTGTGGAAACAAATTGGCTATCCACTAAGTAAAGCTGCCTGACCTGCTGAGTTACTCCAGCATTTTGTGAATAAGTAAAGTACGATATCCAACAATAAGGACAGAATCCCCCTCATTCTCACCTTCCACCCCACCATCCAGCGGATCCAACAATTCATCATCCAACATCTCCATCACCTACAACGGGACCCCACTACTGGCCATATCTTCCCATCCCCTCCCCTCTCTACTTTCTGCAGAGACCGCTCCCTCCGTAACTCCCTGGTCCACTCATCCCTTCCTACCCAAACCACCCCATCCCC
Source organism: Rhinoraja longicauda (assembly GCF_053455715.1). Lineage (NCBI taxonomy): Eukaryota > Metazoa > Chordata > Chondrichthyes > Rajiformes > Arhynchobatidae > Rhinoraja > Rhinoraja longicauda. The sequence continues at coordinate 39,802,239 of NC_135972.1, forward strand.
AGGCACTTTCCCCTGCAACCGCACGAGATGCAACACCTGTCCCTTTACCTCCCCCATCAACTCCATCCAAGGACCCAAACATTCTTTCCAGGTGCGACAGAGGTTCACCTGCACCTCCTCCAACCTCATCTATTGTATCTGCTGCTCTAGATGTCAACTTCTTTACATCGGCGAAACCAAACGCAGGCTCGGCGATCGTTTCACTCAACACCTTCGCTCAGTCTGCCTTAACCAACCTGATCTCCCGGTGGCTGAGCACTTCAACTCCCTCTCCCACTTCCAGTCTGACCTTTCTGTCATGGGCCTCCTCCAGTGCCATAGTGAGGCCCACCGGAAATTGGAGGAACAGCACCTCATATTTTGCTTGGGCAGCTTGCAGCCCAACGGTATAAACATTGACTTCTCCAACTTTAGATAGTTCCTCTGTCCCTCTCTTCCCCTCCTCCTTCCCAGATCTCCCTCTACCTTCCTGTCTCCACCTATATCCTTCCTTTGTCCCGCCCCCCTTACATCAGTCTGAAGAAGGGTCTCGACCCGAAACGTCACCCATTCCTACTCTCCTGAGATGCTGCCTGACCCGCTGAGTTACTCCAGCATTTTGTGAAATAAATACCTTCGATACATTGGAGGCACTTCCTTACAAGTTAAAATTTTTCCAATTTAACTTTCTATCCACATCTAATCAGGTTTAAATTCTTTCCATCTACATATGTACATCTAAAATTGCTGGATGAATGCATTTTATTACACTTTTATGTACCGTTACTTCAATAAAATAATAAGTAGCAACCAAGCCATTGCCCTCCAGTAAATAACTAGTGTTAATAAATATTAGGGTAATCATATACAAGGTCCTGAACAGATAGTGGAATCAATATTATCCCACTGTTAGCCATGTAAAAAGTCTGTGACCAGAGCCATCAACCTTTACCCCTACATTTGAAAGAAACATCACAGTGAAAAATCACACATGTTTTGTTTGGTTAAATGGGGTTTGACCTTCTGGCTTTTTGCTACTTCAGAACGGTGAAGTGCAAAGCCAAATGGGCCTGGTGGTGTAATAGATGTAGTGAAGTTCATTGTCAATGTGACAATGTGACAGACAAGGAATGAGTCCCAAAGGTGCAGTCTAAGTGCCATGGATAAAGATTCTCTGGGGAAATGTTTCTCATTAGTTCTCAGATACAGTTCAGTAATTCAATAGCCATAGGTTAACATTAGTCAAGAGGCAAAATATGGTGGCTTGTACAGTTTTATTTCAGTCCTTTTTTTTAAAGCTACAGTGTGAAAAACATCCTGAGCATTGATGTGCCTTGGAGCAAACTTGTTCGTTGTTCTACAAAATATGTGCAGGACTCATTAAAATTTGGCGAGGAGCTTAACAAATTTGTGTAATATTCCAATTTATTTTAGGGAAAGCCCTGAACAGTGCATTTAAGAATATGCATGCCAAAAGATAACTACATCTTCTTTCCCCAAAATGATAGATGGCAATCTTCCTGCAGATGACCAAAATCACAATTTCTCACTTGGACACTGATCAGTTGCCAGAGTAATTAATAATAAACAGAGAATACTTTCCATCAGGAACTTAAAGCCAGCATTTTGTCCCACAACTACTGGGACCAAATAATTCATGAACTCCACAGGAATATTATGTGAAAATTCCTCTTCCAATGTAAAATAAATATTGTATTCAATATACATATTTTACAATAGATAATTGCTAACTTGTTATAATTTTACACTGGACTATTTCATATTCCCCAGTATTTTATGCAAAGCCATCTTTCAAGAGGGTCTGAAAATGCTAAAGTGAGCTCTTTTAAAGAGAGGTAACTAATCACAGCCTGGTCAAACAGAAACATTTTCATAATTTGCTGCACAGTGATTTAAATTCCTGGCTTTTAGTTTCTTTGTGAGTGTGAAATGGTTTATTTTTATGCTTTATATTTGCACCTTATTCAGGCAGACTAACAATAGAGTATAGTAAGGAGCCTTTCCTTTGCCAAACAAATGAAAATCAGTACATATCTTTGCAATCAGGAAAATTGTCACATTAAATCATGTTCATCCTTACATTTGCTTTACTTATCGTCACAGATTCTGCAAACTGAAACTGAATCTCTCCTGCATGCAAGCATTAAACGGTGAGCCTCGAAGTTAGTGGAGCTGTGCATTGACCAATAAGCAGGTAGTCCAAGTAATGACATCTAAATAATAAAAATTTAGCTGCACTTTATACACCCATATCTTCAGTACAAATTATGTAATATATACATTAATAATTAAACATGACCAATAGCATTATTTGAGCCTGGTGGACTGTTTTGAAACAGTAACTGAATTCTCTAATGATTCAAGGTCGAGCTAATTTCATTTTAATGAAGAACATGCCTGCTTTGGTATCTTTCATTTTAGTAGAAACACTGAATCTTCATTTTTAATAACATTCAATTTTATTTTTAATACTTGCATAAAATATGTACAGTAGAAGAACATTTTACACACATTTTAAATATTATTATCATACTTGCTAGGAGGTAGCTTAAAATTCAAATAGTGGATTTCCAGCAGACGATAGATAAGCTGCTAGCTCTTTCAGGCTGTCTTGATTCTATTCCACTTCACTGTTGCTCTAGGGCAGCTTGAGACCATTATAGTTCAGACTGCACATCAGCATGGGTTCATTAGTGCTAGTGAATGCATCAACAGCTAATTCACAAAAGAACCTTTACAATCTCCTGCAGCAGTTAACCCGATGATCAGGCTAAAAGTGTCACAATCTGATTGTAAGAGTTTCTCACATACAAGCAATGGCCTTTAAAGACTGTGCAGAGGTTGCCAGATCAACAACCACTTGTCTGGATTGTTTGGCAGGGAACCGAGTGGATTTCCCACGGCCGGGAAAGATGCCATCTTCAGCACGGGAGTGAAAGCTGGCATCAGCACCCGTTCATTTACAGTCCTTGCCACGTTGGAAGACTCAACAAGTTGGGCACAGGTAGACACAAGAAACTGCCTGATAAAGGTAGATACAGTCTGAAGCAAAATGTCACCTATTCCTTTTCTCCAGAAGATAGACACAAAACGCTGGAGTAACTCAGCAGGACAGGCAGCATGTCTGGAGAGAAGGAATAGGTAAAGTTTCGAGACCCCTCTTTAAACTACATTTTCTCCAGAGATGCTGTCTGAACCGCTAGGTCCCAAACAAGGCCCAAGACAGGAACAATATTCAATCTTGACTCCCTATTCTGTGCCATGTTCCTAGATCAATAGCCACATTGAGTTAGGAAGCAACTCGGACTCGAGCAGACTGATAATTTGTCTTCAGCAAAGGGCTTTGCACAATGTCTTCAGCAAAGGGCTTTGCCAATTCTGATGGATCAGCTGTGCACAGCTCCTGTTGATGAGATTCAGTGGGCTACCTGCTGTGGTGCTGTTTAAGCAAAGGTAACATCTTGCCCTCTGCTCTTTACTTTCTTCTTTCATTTGCTTAATTTTCATTCCGCCTTGCCTCTGTTATTTGCCCCTCCACCCCAATTCCCTACCCACCAAGATACTCGAGGAACAACATGGACACTCCATTGAAATCGCGTATACTGAAGTGTAGTACACAAAGGAGCATAACGTCCGCCATTTTAGTAGGCAAAACCCGGCGTTCGCTATGCATCTCGCAGTGTAATCAGTGTTTTGGCGGAACAGTATGTGTGATGATACCATTAAAATGCAGAAAATATCTCATCTATGAACTCACAGATTTTTGTTATTTTTCTTTTTAAATGTTTCTGCAAGTTTCTGCCTACTAAAATGGCGCCATGACATACTACGGTTTTTAGGGTCGCGTGGTCTATCTTGCTCCTCTAGTATCTTTGCTACCCACTTCTATCCTGTTCTCTTCTCTTCCCCTCAATTGCTTAATTCACCCTTCCTTCAAAACCTACCAGCATTGAAAAAGACAGAGAATGTGGTCGCCCTTCTGGAAAAATGGAGGCTGAGCCTAATATTGGTGAATGCTCCAGTTTAAGGATCAGTTGCCACAGCCATTTAGAATTTCTGTAGTAGTAGATATTGCTAACCAATATCACCATAGATATAAAATTATTAATGGTTCATCTAAAATAACACCCTGCCCTTTCAGAGAATCTAGCCGCAATACATTTAATTACAGAGAGAAGCCACCACAATACTGAGATAATTTAATGTCGGGCTGTAATTTTAGTGTTTTCCAATACTTTCATAGACTGAACTAAAAAAACAATACTATTTGCTTTCCTCTCCCTTTTATTGAGTTGAGCCTTAATAAGCCACTCTGTGCACCTATTCTATCCATCTCTGTTTCCTTGTGTTTTGTCAGTAGAAGCTGCTTGATGTTATTGATGGAAACAATTCATTTGGTAGCAGCGAATGTCAGGCAGTGGAGTATCTGAGAGTGGCAGTTTATTATCTCACTTTAAAATCTAAATAACGTGCTTGTTAATTCTATCCCAAATGGCAAATTATATATTTTTCTGCTAGACTTAAAGCACTATTCATTTAAATAGCATTCAGGAATGTGAAAGCCTAATAGTTTTCCCTCAAAATCAATTTTGCCCATATTCTTAACTCTGCTCTCTCTATTCTTATTTCTCATTTGTTGAAATTCACAAATGAAAGAAAATGTGGCTGGAAGAATTCAGTTAGACAGAAAATGGAAATGAATTTGACTGGGCTTGGTGTACAAGGGAGAAGATCATTTCAATTACGTTCAATGATAAACCTCACCCATCCATTTGAAATGAAGAAAGAGCCATGGGGCTGTCTCCTATTAAGAGACTATTTATTCACATTCATTGTATGTTTAGAAAGTAGTTACCAATGTACATGATGTGCAACTTTCAATGAATAGAAAATCGTCCCATGTAGGATGTCACAATACTAAAAGAATTACCCACTCATCTGCACAATAAAAGGGGAGAAAATCCGAGGCAGTTGTAGAATGCAAATGTTTTCTCTAAATGTCACGGCCATATTTATTAATCATTGGGTGCTGATGCTTATCTATGCAATATACATTGATGAGAAGCGGCTGAATCTGAATATTCCTCCAGACGTCGAGGTTTCCCGCTGGAATGAGTGTGATTGAAAGTGAAAGTGCAAAGTCGGCATTCTAAACACATGGGTCAGTGGAGTGCAAAGCCTGAACTGCTCAGATCAGCACCGACAGAGAAAAAATAGTATGAACCCGATGTATTACATGCTAGTTTTCGAAAAAATAAGCCAGCCTCCAATTATCAGATAAAATATAGCTATTAAATATACCTTTATAAATATACTTTCCTGAGGGGAAACTCTCCAGGTACATCAATGGTAGGCTTGTTTAAATCTTTTGTTGCAAAATAGAATGGCTTGGTTTTGGAGGGTCAATTAAATCAGAAAGAATTGTGGGGAGATACAGCATTGAAACCTGCCCCTCGGCCTTCCTTCCATTAAGCACCTGCCCCTGCCCTGCCCCTGCCCCTGCCCTGCCCCTGCCCTGCCCCTGCCCCTGCCCCTGCCCCTCCCCCTCCCCCTGCCCCTGCCCCTGCCCTGCCCCTGCCCCTGCCCCTGCCCCTCGGCCTTCCATTAAGCACCTGCCCCTCCCCCTGCCCCTGCCCCTCCCCCTGCCCCTGCCCCTGCCCCTGCCCCTGCCCCTGCCCCTGCCCCTGCCCCTGCCCCTGCCCCTCCCCCTGCCCCTGCCCCTGCCCCTGCCCCTGCCCCTGCCCCTCCCCCTGCCCCTGCCCCTGCCCCTGCCCCTCCCCCTGCCCCTGCCCTGCCCTGCCCCTGCCCCTGCCCCTCCCCCTGCCCCTCCCCCTGCCCCTGCCCCTGCCCCTGCCCCTGCCCCTGCCCCTGCCCCTGCCCCTGCCCCTGCCCCTCCCCCTCCCCCTGCCCCTGCCCCTCCCCCTGCCCCTCCCCCTCCCCCTGCCCCTGCCCCTGCCCCTGCCCCTGCCCCTGCCCCTGCCCCTGCCCCTGCCCCTGCCCCTGCCCCTGCCCCTGCCCCTCCCCCTGCCCCTGCCCCTGCCCCTAGCCCCTGCCCCTCCCCCTGCCCCTGCCCCTGCCCTGCCCCTAAACCTGCCCCTGCCCCTGCCCTGCCCCTCCCCCTGCCCCTGCCCCTCCCCCTGCCCCTGCCCCTGCCCCTGCCCCTGCCCCTGCCCCTGCCCCTGCCCCTGCCCCTGCCCCTGCCCCTGCCCTCCCCCTGCCCCTCCCCCTGCCCCTGCCCTGCCCCTGCCCCTGCCCCTGCCCCTGCCCCTAGCCCCTGCCCTCCCCCTGCCCCTCCCCCTGCCCCTGCCCTTGCCCCTGCCCCTGCCCCTGCCCTCCCCCTGCCCTCCCCCTGCCCCTCCCCCTGCCCCTGCCCTGCCCCTGCCCCTGCCCCTGCCCCTGCCCCTGCCCCTGCCCCTGCCCCAGCCCCCCTGCCCCTGCCCCTGCCCTGCCCCTCCCCCTGCCCCTCCCCCTGCCCCTCCCCCTCCCCCTGCCCCTCCCCCTGCCCCTGCCCCTGCCCCAGCCCCTGCCCTGCCCCTGCCCCTGCCCCTCCCCCTCCCCCTGCCCCTGCCCCTGCCCCTGCCCCTGCCCTGCCCCTGCCCCTCCCCCTCCCCCTGCCCCTGCCCCAGCCCCCCTGCCCTGCCCCTGCCCCTCCCCCTGCCCCTGCCCCTCCCCCTGCCCCTGCCCCTGCCCCTCCCCCTCCCCCTCCCCCTGCCCCTCCCCCAGCCCCTGCCCCTGCCCTGCCCCTCCCCCTGCCCCTGCCCTGCCCCTCCCCCTCCCCCTGCCCCGCCCCTGCCCTGCCCCTGCCCTGCCCCTGCCCTGCCCCTGCCCCTCCCCCTGCCCTGCCCCTCCCCCTGCCCCTGCCCTGCCCCTGCCCTGCCCTGCCCCTCCCCCTCCCCTGCCCCTGCCCTGCCCCTCCCCCTGCCCTGCCCTGCCCCTCCCCCTCCCCCTGCCCCTGCCCCTGCCCCTGCCCTGCCCCTCCCCCTCCCCCTGCCCCTGCCCCTGCCCCTGCCCCTGCCCTGCCCCTCCCCCTGCCCCTGCCCGGCCCTCCCCCTCCCCCTGCCCCTGCCCCTGCCCCTGCCCCCCTGCCCCTGCCCCTGCCCTGCCCCTCCCCCTGCCCCTGCCCCTGCCCCTGCCCCTGCCCCTGCCCTCCCCCTCCCCCTGCCCCTGCCCCTGCCCCTGCCCCTGCCCCTGCCCCTGCCCCTGCCCCTGCCCTCCCCCTCCCCCTGCCCCTGCCCCTGCCCCTGCCCCTGCCCCTGCCCCTGCCCCAGCCCCCCTGCCCCTGCCCCTCCCCCTGCCCCTGCCCCTCCCCCTGCCCCTAGCCCCTGCCCCTCCCCCTGCCCCTCCCCCTGCCCCTCCCCCTGCCCCTCGGCCTTCCTTCCATTAAGCACCTGCCCCTCCCCCTGCCCCTCCCCCTGCCCCTCGGCCTTCCTTCCATTAAGCACCCATTTTCCACTCCTGCCCTAAATCGTTTTGTCAACAGATCAGAATGGAACTTTGAGAACTTCTTAGGGTATGTGGTTGAATTAGAAACCTAGAAAATAGGTGCAGGAGTAGGCCATTCAGCCCTTCGAGCCAGCACCACCATTCAATATGATCATGGCTGATCACCCACAATCAGTACACCATTCCTGCTTTCTCCCCATATCCCTTGAATTCCATTAGCCCTAAGAGCTAAATCTAACTCTCTTGAAAACATCCAGTGCATTGGCCTCCACTGCCTTCTGTGGCAGAGAATTCCACAGATTCACAACTCTCTGGGTGAAAAAGTTTTTCCTCATCTCAGACCTAAATGGCCTCCCCTTATTCTTAAACTGTGGCTCCTGGTTCTGGACTCCCTCAACTTGGGGAACATTTTTTCCTGCATCTAGCCTGTTCAATCCCTTAAGAATGTTATGTTTCTTGTGTCCTTGTTTTCTAAACTTACTGCTATGCTTTGCAAACAATTACCAGACTAAATTCTGATGAAGAGCTTTCTCTGAAGTTTCCACAGGCAAGAGCTTGCTGAGAGTTTCTTCCTTCAACAGCCCGTGTACCTTGTTCCATGTTAGAGGAATGTAGTTCAGGGGGAAGAATGGGAAATGTAAAGAAAATGGTCCTTTTTGACATTTCTGTACGTTTAATTATTCGTTTAAGTTGATTTGATTATTTTATTTTTAAATTTTATTCAGAAATATGGCAAAGCTTTGACATGCAGCCAGGCTGTGGTTGATGATATGACAGCTGTCAGTCTTCTAGGGGAGTGCTGTGGTCAGTGTTTCTTCAGCACAACCTGCAACACACTGACTGTTATGTTGCTCAGAGCCGAGCCACCATTCTGTGCCTCGCTCGCTGGCTGGCTGGCTACAGGACCTGAAACGTCACCTATTCCTTTCCTCCAGAGATGCTATCTGACCTGCTGAGTTACTCCAGCTTTTTGTGTCTATCTTTGGTTTAAACCAGTGTCTTTTTAGTTTAGTTTAGAGATACAGGCCCTTTCGGCCCACTGGGTCCGCGCCGACCAGTGATCCCCACACATTAACACTATACTATACCCACTAGGGACTATTTTTACTTTTACCAAGCCAATTAACCTACATACCTGTACGTCTTTGGAGTGTGGGAGGAAACCGAAGATCTCGGAGAAAACCCACGCAGGTCACAGGGAGAACGTACAAACTCCGTACAGACGGCGCCCGTAGTCGGGATCGAACCCGGGTCTCTGGCGCTACATTTGCTGCAAGGCAGCAACTCTACCGCTGCGCCACCTTGTGTCTATATCATCACCATGCCAGATGAGGAGAAAGTACACTTGTGGGAATGGAGTGAGCAGTAGTGAGCAGTGAGTGTAAAATCCAGGCTATGATGAGTTGCTCTGTTGATGCAACATCCACCAACTATGACATTAGCAGGTGAAATGCAGAACTGCTGGACTATCCTGGGTCACAACTTCTCTGAGAGTCACAGAGCCATGAAGTCATGGTCATGAACTATTGAAGCAGGCCCTTTGGCCCACGCCTTCTAAACCAGCTGTCAAGTTCTTGTTTACACTAACCTCATTTCTTTTACCATCTCATCCCTATTATTTTATGGAACCTTTAAGGGACATAGAGGACAATTAACTTCCCAACCAACATGTTTCTGTGAGGTAGTGGGAACCAGAGCCCAAGGGGGAATCTCCCACAGTCACGAAGGGGGGGGGGGGGGGGGGTGGGGGGGGGGGGGGACACACATATAAATTCCACACAGACAGCACCAAAGGCCAGAGCTGAATCTGGCTGCCTTTTAAGCAGACTGCACATCACACAACTTTAGAGTTCGATTTAACCGGGAAGTGAATTTAAACCCCACAACAAAATCAGCACTGGAACAGCTTATCTCCATCCCTTCAACATTGTTTGCCCTGACTCTTTAACGTAACTCCAATGAAGACATAAACCTTCTGTTTACATGTATTGCTCATTAAGCTCAGCTTGCAAAGAAAATGTGTTTATCTTCTCTGCTCTCCTCTGGGCCTGACAACATGCATCACAGTCTGATTAACACCATCAGACGCTGTTTTACAACACAGTCAGGATTTCCCCTGCTTGGGGTGAGAGGCTGCTGTCAAGCGTTTTGCCAAGTTTACACTTGCTATTTGTCAAACTCCCGATGGGATTTCCCTGGATCAAGTATGTACAACCTCACCTGTGACATGTGTAGGAAGGAACTGCAGATGCTGCTTTAAACCGAAAATAGACACAAAATGCTGGAGTAACTCAGCGGGACAGGCTGCATCTCTGGAGACGAGGAATGGGTGACGTTTCGACCCCTTGATTTCACTCTCTCTCCATCACCTCCCCATTCCCAGTTCTCCCACCAGTCTTACTGTCTCCGACTACATTCTATCTCTGTCCCACCCCCTCCCCTGACATCAGTCTGAAGAAGGGTCTCGACCCAAAACGTCACCCATTCCTTCTCTCCAGAGATGCTGCTTGACCCGCTGAGTTACTCCAGCATTTTGTGTCATATTCAATGTAGCAGGCTCTTCCGAATTCACCACAATTTCAGAAGAAAATAAAAAATATATATATTTAAACGTCAATTAAAAGATTAAAATATTGAAAAAGATAATTTTCAAATAAATAATTCAATACAAACACTTAGAACTATTTTTAAATAATTAAAAACATTAAAGCAAACTATTAATTCCAGAATATTTTAAATTAATCTTCTACAATGTACAGTGCAGTGTCCCCATGCAATATTACAGTTAAATAATGAAAATGTGTCCCAACAGAATTCACAAGTCACAAGGGCACGGTGGCGCAGCGGTAGAGTTGCTGCCTCACAGCGAATGCAGCGCCGGAGACCCGGGTTCGATCCCGACTACGGGTGCTGTCTGTACAGAGTTTGTACGTTCTCCCCGTGACCTGCGTGGGTTTTCTCCGAGATCTTCGGTTTCCTCCCACACTCCAAAGACGTACAGGTTTGTAGGTTAATTGGCTTGGTAAATGTAAAAATTGTCCCTAGTGGGTGTAGGATAGTGTTAATGTGCGGGGATCGCTCGGCGGCGCTGATCCGGTGGGCAGAAAGGGCCTGTTTCCGCGCTGTATCTCTAAACTAAACTAACCCACCAAATTTAGTTTAGAAATACAGCATGGAAACAGGTCCTTTGGCCCACCGAGCTTATGCCGACCATCAAAAAACCAGTTCACTCTAGTTCTGTTTCGCATTCACTCCCTGTGCACTAGGGGCAGTTTAAAGAGACCAATTAACCTATAAAGCTCATCTTACAAAGCTTTGGGATGTGGGAGGAAGCCAGTGCACCTGCAGGCTCACGGAGAACATGCAAACTCCATTCAGACAGCACCTGAGGTCAGGATCGAATCCAGGTATTTGGTTTACTTTAGTTTAGTTTAGAGATACAGCATGGAAACAGGCCCTTCAGCCCACCGAGTCCGTACCAACCAGCGATCCCCGCACATTAACACTATCCTACACTTGGGACAGTTTTTACATTTATACCAAGCAACCAAGTAACCTGCAAATCTGTACGCCTTTGGACTGTGGGAGGAAACCTGAACACCCGGAGAAAACCCACACAGGTCACGGGGAGAACATACAAACTCCATACAGATAGCACCCTTAGCCAGCATTGAACCCGGGTCTCTGGCGCTGTAAACGCTGTAAGGCTGTGCCACCGTGCTGCCCAGTGTTGTGAAGTGGCAGCTCTACCAGTTGTGCCACCCCACAAACAATTGGAAATACAGTGCATTCAGAAAGTATTCAGACCCCTTCACATTTTCCACATTTTGTTAAGTTGCAGCCTTATTTAAAAGATGGATTAAATTCATTTTTTTAAATCTTCAATCTACACACAATACCCCATAATAAAAAAGCTAAAACAGGTGTTGCAAAGTAATTTAAAAAAACCTGAAATATTACATTCACATAAGTATTCAGACTCTTTACTCAGTACTTTGTTGAGGCATCTTTGGCAGCGATTACAGCCTCAAGTCTTCTTGGGTATGACACTACAAGCTTGGCACACCTGTAATTGGGTAATTTCTCCCATTCTTCTCTGCAGATCCTCTCAAGCTCTGTCAGGTTGGATGGGGAGCGTCAATGCATAGCTATTTTCAGGTCTCTCCAGAGATGTTCGATTGGGTTCAAGTCCGGGCTCTGGCTGGGCCACTCAAGGACATTCACAGACTTGTTATGAAGCCATTCCCGCATTGTCTTGGCTGTGTGCTTAGGGTCGTTGTCCTGTTGGAAGGTGAACCTCCAACCCAGTCTGAGGTCCAGAACATTCTGGAGCAGGTTTTCATCAAGGATCTCTCTGTACTTTGCTCCATTCATCTTTCCCTCGATCCTGACTAGTCTCCCAGTTCCTGCTGATGAAAAACATCTCCACAGCATGATGCTGCTACAACCATGCTTCACCGTAGGCATGGTATTGGCCAGGTGATGAGTGGTGCCGCTTGGCATTCAGGCCAAAGAGTTCAATCTTGGTTTCATCAGACCAGATCATCTTGCTTCTCATGGTCTGAGTCCTTTAGGAGCCTTTTGGCAAACTCCAAGCTGCCTGTCATGTGCCTTTTACTGAGGAGTGGCTTCCATCTGGCCACTCAACCATAAAGGCCTGATTGATGGAGTGCTGCAGATATAGTTGTCCTTCTAGAAGATTCTCCCATCTTTACAGAAGAACTCTGGAGCTCTGTCAGAGTGACCATCGGGTTCTGGATCACCTCCCTGACCAAGGCCCTTCTCCCCCGATTGCTCAGTTTGGCCGGGCGGCCAGCTCTATGAAGAGTCCTGGTGGTTCCAAAGTTCTTCCATTTAACAATGACGGAGGCCACTGTGCTCTTCAGGACCTGCAAATGCTGCAGAAATTGTTTTATACCCTTCCCCAGATCTGTGTCTCGGCACAATCCTGTCTCGGAGGTCTACGGACAATTCCTTCATCTTCATGGCTTGGTTTTTGCTCTGACATGCACTGTCAATGCAATACAATATCCTTTATTGTCATTGTACAAGTACATCGAGATTTTTGAATGTCGCTTCCATATCAATGCTATCAAATATATAAATAAATCCTGGTGAAAATGAAATCAAAACAAGGGGGGGTGGGAAAGGAAAAAAGGGGGGAACAAGGTAAAGTGCAAAAAAAGGTCAGTTGTGCCAGATGACCCTGGGGGCAGAGATAGATCATGGGGGGCTCTCAGCCGGTCCGATTCAGAGCAGCTGTAGCTCTAGGGATGAAGCTGTTCCTTAGTCTGGAGGTGCGGGCGTAGAAGGCCTTGTACCATCTGCCAGATGGAAGTAGTTCAAACAGACGGTGGCATGGGTGTGTGGAGGCCTTGTAGATGCTGGTGGCTTTCCTGAGGCAGCGTGCGTTGTAGATGTCCTCCAGGGCTGGCAGCTGTGTCCCAATGATCCTCTGCGCTCTGCAGACGACCCGCTGAAGAGCTTTCCTGTCCGCTGCCATGCAGCTGAGATACTACACATAGATGCCATACGTCAGTATGCTCCCTGTGGTGCTGCGGTGGAAGGTCGTCAGTAACTGTTGGGGCAGACCGGCCTTTTTCAGCGTTCTCAGTAAAAACTGTCGTTGCTGTGCTTTCTTGACCAGCGCAGGGGTGTTGGTGGACCATGTGAGGTCCTCTGAAATGTGTGTGCCCAGAAACCTGAAGCTGGACACTCTCACCACTCTGTCCCCGTCGATGAGGACTGGAGCATATTCCACATTCTGTGACCTTTGAAGTTGATAATTAGCTCCTTGGTTTTTGATGTGTTTAGGGACAGGTTGTTCTCTGAGCACCAGCTCGCCAGGTTCTGCACCTCCGCTGTGTAGGCTGATTCATCGCCGTTGGAGATCAGCCCGATCACCATTGTGTCATCCGCAAATTTGACGATGGTGTTGGTGGCGAATGCAGGGACACAGTCATGTGTGAAGAGGGAGTAGAGGATGGGGCTCAGTACACAACCCTGTGGTGTGCCGGTACTCTGCGTGGTGGTGGAGGACAGGTGGAGGCCCAGTCTCACTGCCTGAGGGCACTCCGTCAGGAAACTGTGGGAACCTATACAGACAGGTGTGTGCCTTTCCAAATCATGCCCAATCAATTTAATTTACCACTGGTGGACTCCAGGCAAGTTGTAGAAACATCTCAAGGATAATCAATGGAAACAGGATGAACCTTAGCTCAAGTTTGAGTGTCATAGCAAAGGGTCTGAATACTTATGTAAATGTGATGTTTCAGTTATTTATTTTTAATTACTTTGCAAATATTTCTAAACACCTGTTTACGCTTCTTCATTCTGGGCTATTTGGGCTATTGTGTGTAGATTGATGATAAAAAAAAAGAATTTAATCCATTTAAAAATAAGGCTGTAACATAACAAAATATGAATAAAGTGAAGCGGTGTGAATACTTTCAGAATGCACTGTATGTGTAAAGAATGCTCTTTTGGTATTTATATGAGAAAAAAAGCTAAACAAACACCACTGTGAAAGAAGCCCCAAAATGTTGTACATTTTTGTCAAGGGTTCACGTAACAGACAGCATTCTTGAAACGGAACTCCTCTGTTTCGTGCAAGAGTACAGTATTTAGTCTTTTCCTTACAGGAAGCCTTGGCGGTCGATGAAGGCACGGGGGAACCACTGCGATGGGGGGAGAACAACGGAGGACCCAGAGTGGGGGAACCACCGTGATGGGGGGAGAACAACAGAGGACCCAGCATGGGGGACCGCCATGAGGGAGGGAGAACAACGGAGGACCTGGTGCGGGGGAGGTGGAGGAGGTGGAGTGGGGGGGAGAACAAAGCATGAGCCGGCCTACTTTGTAAATTTGTCCGCGCCATATGTGGCCGATATTTGCATACCATGGGTATGCCAGCAAATAATTCCACTGTGCCTTGTCACACGTGACCATAAGGTATTCCAGATTCCAGATGTTGTTTTTCACCCTCTCTCTTGATCTTGGTCTTACCTGGTGCTGCTGTACTGGGCAGAGACCAAAGAGAAACAGTGGAAGACCAAACCAACTCGTGCTCCACTGCTGAGCTCCGTTAGAAGTCAAAGGTGAGGACACTGACAAAGCCTGGCAGCAGACTGCAATGAAAGCAAACCCATTTCACTGGGTTTCTGCTCTGGAGAAGAAGAAGTTTATTCACCTCAGAGTCTCGGTTTACATTCTGAATAGGCCCAGCCCAGCCCAGCACGGTGGCGCAGTGGTAGAGTTGCTGCCTTACAGCGCTTGCAGCGCCAGAGACCCGGGTTTGATCCCAACTATGGTTGCTGTCTGTACGGAGTTTGCATGTTCTCCCCGTGATCGCATGGGTTTCCTCCCACACTCTAAAGACCTACAGGTTTGTAGGTTAATTGGTTGGTATACAGTAAGTGTAAATTGTAAATTGTCCCTAGTGTGTGTAGGATAGTGTTAATGTGCGGGGATCGCTGGTCAGTGTGGACTCGGTGGGCCGAAGGGCCTGTTGCCACACTGTTTTCCTAAACTAAACTAAATTAAAAGCATGTTTACTAAATTTAAAATATTTTAAATGGTTTCCGCTTCAAAATATGTTAATCTGTGTGTATTTATGAATTTCTCTTCTGAACAAAGTTGATGCAAAAAGCTGGGGTAACTCAATGGGTCAGACAGCATCTCTGGAGAAAAGGAATGGGTGAAAAGGTCGGGACCCTTCTTCAGGTTTAGATGGGGAATCTGGCCACATTTTCCAACATCTGGAATAGTCAAGCTGAAAACAGAAAAATAATGGAATGTGATATACAGTGGAAATGCTAACTGTAGGCGTGTGCAGCCCCTGTGTGAGAACTACCACAGGTTGGTGTTTGCTTGGCAACGTTATATTTATGCAAAACTTAAACCTACAAATTGGCAATGGCTTTTGACAGGGCAGCAAACTGCTCCCTGGATATTTTCCTTGTGCTTGCATCCATTGACCGGCAAGCAGATGCAGACAGCTACCTTTATCAGCATCATTTATGGATTATTTGCAGAACTGAAACAAGCACAAGTTTCTCTGAATATGTTGAATTTATGGAGGTATAAAATCCAAACTATGAACTGCTTTGGTTGCACCAGAGACTTTTAGGTTTTGTTTTGCACTGATATTGTTAAATGTATTGAACTTTCTTTTGTTATTTATGAGCGCTGTGTTTACTGACCTCTTATGCTGCTGCAAGAAACAAATGCATTTTTGTTTTCGGTACAAGGGACAAGTAAACGTGCTTGCCTTTCCCTTGATTCTTAATTTTGGTAAAGAGGAGCAGCCAGTCTCTGCAAATGCTCCATTTTGTTCCACAATGTTTGACGGAAAGTAAAGAAACACACTGCAGAGAAAATAAAAGCAAAGGCAAACTAAAGGGAATTAAATGTGACATCTCCAAGTTTGCAGATGACACAAAGCTGGGTGGCAGTGTGAGCTGCGAGGAGGATGCTATGAGGCTGCAGGGTGACTTGGATAGGTTGGGTGAGAGGGCAGATGCATAGCAATTGTTAAAGGATTGGACAGGCTAGATGCAGGAAAAATGTTGCCGATGATGGGGGAGTCTAGAACCAGGGGTCACAGTTTAAGAATAGGGTAGGAGCTGCTTTAAGTCCTCGTCATCCACCCTGGGTAGTTCTACGGAACTGGCAACATTTGCAGCAAAGCGTCACCTACGGTACTCTGAAGCACCAATTGCCACTTTTGATTGTTGTAGTTGACGTACGAAAGAAGAAGTTTAAGAATAAGGGGTTGGCCATTTACGACTGAGATGAGGAAAAAAATTCACGCAGAGAATTGTGAATCTGTGTAATTCTCTGTCACGGAAGGCAGTGGAGGCCAATTCACTGGATGTTTTCAAGAGAGAGCTAGATTTAGCTCTTCGGGCTAACGAAATCAAGGGATATTAAGAGAATCAAGGAGTTAAGAGAAAAAGAATAGCAAAGTCAAATGTGGGTCCCTTGAAGGCAGACACGGGTGAAATTATTATGGGTAACAAGGAAATGACAGAAGAGTTGAACAGGTACTTCGGATCTGTCTTCACTAAGGAAGACACAAACAATCTCCCAGATGCACTGGAGGACAGAGGATCTAGGGAGGTAGAGAAATTGAAAGAAATTTTCATTAGGCGAGAAATAGTATTGGGTAGACTAATGGGACTGAAGGATGATAAATCCACTAGGCCTGATGGACTGCATCCCAGGGTCCTCAGGGAGGTGGCTCTAGAAATAGTGGACGCATTGGTGATCATTTTCCAATGTTCAATAGATTCAGGATCAGTTCCTGTGGATTGGAGGATAGCTAATGTTATCCCACTTTTCAAGAAAGGAGCGAGAGAGAAAAAGGGGAATTACAGACCAGTTAGCCTGACTTCGGTGGTGGGAAAGACGCTGGAGTCAATTATTAAAGAGGTAATAATGGTGCATTTGGATAGCAGTAAAAGAATAATTCCAAGTCAGCATGGATTTATGAAAGGGAAATCATGCTTGACTAATCTTCTGGAAATTTTTGAGGACGTGACAAGTAAAATGGATGAAGGGGAGTCAGTGGATGTAGTGTATCTAGACTTTCAGAAAGCCTTTGATAAGGTCCCGCACGGGAGATTGGTGACTAAAATTAGAGCACATGGTATATCCATGTTGACATGGATAGAAAATTGGTCGGCGGACAGGAAGCAAAGAGTAGGAGTAAACGGGTCCTTTTCAGAATGGCAGGCAGTGGCGAGTGGGGTGCCGCAAGGCTCGGTGTTTACTATATATATATATTAATGATTTGGAAGAGGGAATTAGAAGCAACACTAGCAAGTTTGCTGATGACACAAAGCTGGGTGGCAGTGTAAACTGTGAAGAGGATGTCAGGAGGTTGCAGGGTGACCTAGACAGGTTGAGTGAGTGGGCAGATGCGTGGCAGATGCAGTATAATATAGATAAATGTGAGGTTATCCACTTTGGCGGCAAAAACAAGGAGGCAGATTATTATCTCAATGGTGTTAGGTTAGGTAAGGGGGAGGTGCAGTGAGACCTGGGTGTCCTTGTACTGAAAGTTGTCGCTGAAAGTTGGCGTGCAGGTACAGGAGGCAGTGAAGAAAGCTAATGGAATGTTGGCCTTCATAACGAGAGGATTTCAGTATAGGAGTAAAGAGGTTCTTCTGCAGTTGTATAGGGCCTTCGTAAGACCACTTTTGGAATATTGTGTGCAGTTTTGGTCTCCTAATTAGAGGAAGGACATCGTTGTAATTGAGGCAGGGCAGCATAAGTTCACGAGATTGATCGCTGGGATGGCAGAACTGTCACATGAAGAAAGATTGAAAAGACTAGGCTTGTATTCACTGGAGTTTAGAAGGATGAGAGGGGATCTTATAGAAACATATAAAATTATAAAAGGACTGGACAAGCTTGATGCAGGAAAAATGTTCCCAATGTTGGGCGCGTCCAGAACCAGGGACCACAGTCTTAGAATAAAGGGGAGGCCATTTAAAACTGAGGTGAGAAGAAACTTTTTCACCCAGAGAGTTGTGAATTTGTGGAATTCTCTGCCACAGAGGGCAGTGGAAGCTAAATCACTGGATGGATTTAAGAGTGAGTTAGATAGAGCTCTAGGGGCTAGTGGAATCAAGGGATATGGGGAGAAGGCAGGCATGGGTTATTGGGGACAATCAGCCATGATCACAATGAATGGCTCGAAGGGCTGAATGGCCTCCTCCTGCACCTATTTTCTATGTTTCTATGTTTCTATGATATGGGGAGAAAGCAGGAACGGGGTACTGATTTTGGATGATCGGCCATGATCATATTGAATGGCGGTGCTGGCTCGAAGGGCCAAATGACCTACCCCTGCACCTATTTTCTATGTTTCTATGTTCCTAGGTTTCTAAGTTGCTAACCAATTTGGTGTCTGAAGCAGAGAACTGAAGAGTAGTAAAGATCGGAGAGGGTTGTGTTTACCTGCTAAGCTGGCTAACTGCACTCAGTACAGTGCGAAAATACACTG
Organism: Rhinoraja longicauda; assembly: GCF_053455715.1. NCBI lineage: Eukaryota > Metazoa > Chordata > Chondrichthyes > Rajiformes > Arhynchobatidae > Rhinoraja > Rhinoraja longicauda. Next base: position 39,820,693 of record NC_135972.1, read on the forward strand.
GAGGAGAATGGGAATCAAAAACACAACATTAAAATGTCACAGGTTGATGGCAGGAAAAAAAGATACTGCATATTTAAAACTAACAAGTATAAAAGCTTATTCACTCTAATAATAGCCTGTTAATGTGCATGCACATTATTCTCAAGCATTGTGCAAAGATGTGCTGTACTAATTGAATTAAGTGAGCTCTGATCAGAGCTCGCTCTGTATATTCACATGCTTTCTGAGAAATAAATCAACATAATAAGCTTTTCTTTCCATATCTCATGAAAGTAACTGCACACCGCTGTAGTTTACAGCATTGGTGGGAACTTCTGGAGGTGCTAATGTGCTCTGTAAATGCAAGTACTTTCTTTTCCTTTATTTGCCTGGGTCACATTCGATGATTCCTATTCCTCAGGCTTGGACAGTGTGGATGTGGAGAGGGTGTTTCCACCAGTGGGGGAGTCCAGGACAAGAGGTCGCAGCCTCAGAATTAAAGGACTTTCTTTTAGGAAAGAGATGGGGAGGAATTTCTTTAGTCAGAGAGTGGTGAATCTGTGGAATTCTTTGCCACTTACGGCTGTGGAGGACAAGTCAGTGGATATTTTTAAGGCACAGACAGATAGATTCTTGATTAGTACGGGTGTCAGAGGTTATGGGGAGAAGGCAGGAGAATGGGGTTCGGAGGGAGAGATAGATCAGCCACGATTGAATGGCGGAGTAGACTTGATGGGCTGAATGGCCTAATTCTACTCCTGTTCCTTATGACCTTATTAACTGCATCCCACTTATGATCTTATGATTTCACAGGAACCAATGCAGTTATATATCCATTACACATCACTTCAGAACTGAAAGTTAGGGAGTTGAATTGGGTGCCGGTGGATATTCACTGGGCTGGAGTCACTTTTCATCAGCACATTTATGAGCAGTTTTAAACCTCATAATAGAAGTGAGCGGAGGCAAAAGACAGGTACAGCAGTGGAAAGTCCAAATAGATGTGTGTAGGAAGGAACTGCAGATGCTGGTTTAAGCCAAAGTTAGACACAAAATGCTGGAGTAACTCAGTGGGACAGGCAGCATCTCTGGAGAGAAGGAATAGGTGACGTTTCAGGTCGAGACCCTTTTTCAGACTGATGACAGGGGAGAGGGAGATACATAGATAAGGAAGTGTAAGGTGTGAAACTAGGACAAAGGGAATGGAGATCAAGGAAAATGTAGAATAGCTCATTGTTAGCTGGTAACAAAGCAAACAGGTAAAATGTAGTCAGAGACAGTAAGACTGGTCGGAGAAGTGGGTAGGGAGAGGAATGGAGAGAGAGGGAAAGCGAGGGTTACTTGAAGTTAGAGAAGTCAATGTTCGTACCGCTGGGGTGTAAGCTGCCCAAGCGAAATATGAGTTGCTGTTCCTCCAATTTGTGTTGGGCCTCACTCTGACAATGGAGGAGGCCCAGGACTGAGTTACTCCAGCATTTTGTGTCAAAATAAATGGGTGTCTGATGGATTAAACTCTGCCCATCTACAGGTGTTGAGCCCAAGGATTGTTGACCATTTATGCAGAGCAAGTCCAATAAGCTTAAGAACAACCTAGAGGGGTCATCTTGCGTGGAAATGCATGCAGTCAGTGACCTTGTGCACTGGTGGGCTGCTACCCAAAGCAGCAAACACGAGCCACTGGTCACTGACTGCCAAGGATGTTCCCAGGACTTGAGAGGCCTGTTACAGGGAGAGGTTGGGCAGGCTAGGACTTTATTCCTTGGAGCGCAGGAACCTGAGTGGTGATCTTATAGAGGTGCATTAAATCATGAGTGAAATATATGGGGTGAATGCAGACTTTTACCCACAGTTGTGGAAGCAAGAAGTGAGGACATTGGTTTAATGTGAGAAGGGAAAGATTTAATAGGAACTTGAGGGGCAACCTTTTAATGATAATGAACTGTCAGAGGAGGCAGTTGAGATAGATCTAATGAAAACATTCTAAAGATATTTGGACAGACACACACATAGAAACATAGAAAAATAGGTGCAGGAGTAGGCCATTCAGGCCTTTGAGCCAGCACCGCCATTCAATATGATCATGGCTGATCATCTAAAATCAGTAGCCCGTTCCTGCTTTCTCCCCACATCCCTTGATTCCATTAGCCCAAAGAGCTAAATCTAACTCTCTCTTGAAAACATCCAGTGAATTGGCCTCCACTGCCTTCTATGGCAGAGAATTCCACAGATTCACACCTCTCTGGGAGGATTTTTTTTTTGTTTATTTATTTTTTAAATGCATGTATCTATTTATTTATTTATTTATTTGTTTATTTGTTAATTTATTTTATTTAGCTAGAAAATGTTTTGAGGGATATGGGCCAAATGCAGGCAGGTGGGACTAGTGGAGATGAGCATCTTGGTCTGCATGGGCAAGTTGGGCTGAACGTCCTGTTCCATGCTCCATGACTCTATGATGAAAACTCAGACGTCAATTTTTCAATGTGCACATACAGATGTTTACAGAATAATATAACATCTCTGTGTGCTACATAATTACACCACATTTGTCATGAATATTCAGAAGTCACTGTTTATAGAAGATTGAATGCAATGACTTTAGTTATCCTAATGTGCATTTGGAAGACAATCAACATCACAGGCTGATAATCAGTCATGAGGCAATTGCCAGTGGAATGGTACTTTCTTGTCTCACGTATTTAGGTACAGTGAAATTCCTTTTTTGCATACAATTCAATTAAAAACTTACTCTACAAAAGCACAATCATATTAAAGTACAAGAGTGTGGCAGTACACCACAGTTGCCATGTTTCCAGTGCTATCTTATATCCCTCAGGTGTCAAAGTTCTGAAAGATATTGAGTGTTAACCTGGCCTTAGCAGTGGCTGGGTTGGCGTTGCCAGACTATGCTGCCAGTGGTCAGACTGGTCAGCCTGGCCAGGCTATGCTGCCAGTGTACTCCACCATTCCACGATGCTGAAAACCTTCTTGACCACCCTATCTACCTTTGACTTCACTTTCAGGCAATGATGTACCTGCACTGCTGGGCCTCTGCTCCACATCCCTTCCCAGGGCCCTGCCACTCATTGTGAAGGTCCTGTCCTGCTTTGACTTCCCAAAATGCAACACCTCACACTCATCTGCATTAAACTCCATTAACCCTTCCTCAGCCCACTTGCCCAACTGATCAAGATCCTGCTGTAATTGTTGATAACCATCTGCAAACTTACCAATCATGCCAACCTGTTGATGTAAACAGCAAACAGCAATGGGCCCAGCACTGATCCCCGCGGCACACCACTAGTCACAGGCCTCCAGTTCATTAAACAACCTCCCCCATCACCCTCTGCTTCCTTCCATAAAGACAATTCTATATCCTGTCTGCTAGCTCTCCCTGGATCTCATGCAATCTGACCTTCTGGAGCAGCCTCATTAAATATGTTGCAGAAACCCACATGGACCTCATCAACCTTCCTGGGTACATCTTCAAAAAACAATCAGATTAATTTAAACACGATCTCCCACATACAGAACCATGCTGACTATCCGTAATCAACTCCTGTCTATTCAAATGCATATATATCTTATCCTTCAGAATAATCTCCAGTAACTTGCCTACCACAGGTGCAAGGCTCACAGGTCTATAGTTCCTGGCCTTTTCCTTGCAGCCCTTCTTGAATAGAGCCACAACATTAGCCACACTTCAGCCTTCCAGCACAGCAACCCGTAACTAATGATGATTCAGATATCTCAGCCAGGATGCCTGCAGTTTCTTCTCTAGCTTCCCAGTGTCCTTGGATATGTCTGATCAGACCTGGGAGATTTGCATCACTTCACACACAGGACCTTCAGCACCTCAACCACAATACTGGCTGTCCTCAAGATGCTTTCATGAACTGCCCCAAGTTTCCCAGTCTTCATGTCTTTCTCAACAGTAAAAACAGAGGAGAAATACTCTTTGAGGACTTTGCCCACCTCCTGCAGCTCCACACAAAGATGACCGATTTGGTTTCTGGGGTCCTATTTTCCCTCAGTCACCCTCTCTCCCTTAATGTACAAAAATCTCTTTGGATTTCCCTTAATGTTCGCTACCGGAGCTATCTCCCACTCCCTCTCTTCCCTCCTGATTTCTTTCTTAAGTATGCTCATCAATCCCTGAAATTCCTCCAGGAATTCACTTGATTCCAATGCCTATGCCTGAACCATGCGTCCTCCCTTTTCTAGACCGGTGCCTCAACAGCCTACTCCAATCAACTTGAGCAAGTTCCTGGGTAATACCATCTAAGTTGGCCTTATCCAATTCAGTATTTTTTCTCATGATCCCGTCCTGTCTTCATCACGAACTATCATAAAGCCAAGAGCAGTAGTCGCTGCTCCTGCCTTTCTGTCTACTGAATTCCTTTCATCCTCATCCATACCGACTTCCAGCCTCACACCAATCTAATTTAAGCCTACCTGTGTAGCACGAGCTAACCTGTGTGCCAGGATATTGGTTTCCCTCCAGTTCAAGTGCAACCCATGCCTCTTGTACAGGCCACCCCTGCCCCAAAAGAGATCCCAATGGTCCAAACATCTGAATCCCTGCCCCCTGCATCAATCCAATAGCTAGCTTTTAAATTATCCTGCTACTGCTCTGACACTGAAAGTTAGGTCATAGAAACATAGAAACATAGAAAATAGGTGCAGAAGGAGGCCATTCATTGTGATCATGCCTGATCATCCACAATCAATAACCCGTGCCTGCCTTCTCCCCATATCCCTTGATTCCACTAGTCCCCAGAGCTCTATCTAACTCTCTCTTAAATCCATCCAGTGATTTGGCCTCCACTGCAGAGAATTCCGCAAATTCACAACTCTCTGGGTGAAAAAGTTCCATCTCACCTCTGTTTTAAATGGCATCCCCTTTATTCTAAGACTGTGGCCCTTGGTTCTGGACTTGCCCAACATTGAGAACATTTTTCCAGCATCTAGCTTGTCCAGTCCTTTTATAATTTTATATGTTTCTATAAGATCCCCTCTCATCGTTCTAAACTCCAGTAAATACAATAGATGATGTTACTGATAACATTTTGGAGATTGACTCCTATGTCATCTATTTTTCCGGAATGTGGTGATTCAATATTTTCGATCCTATATTTACAAAGCGACACCAAGGCACAGCGATAGAGTTGCTGCCTCACAGCGCCAGACACCCGGGTTCAATCCTGACTATGGGTGCTGTCTGTGTGAAGTTTGTACGTCCTCCCTGTGACCACGTGGGTTTTCTCCAGGTGCTCCTATTTCCTCCCACATTGTAAAGACATGTAGGTTTGTAGGTTAATTGGCTTCTATAAATTATGAGGATGCAGAAGTGGATAACATAGAACTAGTGTGCAGGTGATCAATGGTCAGCTGTACTTCTAGACTCTAAACCGGCTCCATCAATCCACTGGCTACCATTGATCCCAGGAATGAGTAGGTTAACCTATGATGAGCGTTTGTCGGCACTGGGCCTGTACTCGCTGGAGTTTAGAAGAATGAGGGGGGACATCATTGAAATGTACAGAATAGTGAAAGGCTTGGATATCAGTAACATCATCTATTGTATTTACTGGAGTTTAGAACGATGAATAGTGAAAGGCTTGGACAAACTTTCCGACCTTGGATTTTCCCAAACCATCTGCCAATGGATCAAGGACTTCCTGACCAACCGCCCCCAGACCGTCAAAATAGGCCCTCACCTCTCCTCCACCATTACACTGAGCACCGGCTCACCACAGGGCTGTGTGTTGAGCCCCATCCTTTACTCCCTCTACACTCACGACTGCGCCCCCACCCATCCCACCAACACCATCATCAAGTTCGCGGATGACACGACTGTGGTTGGACTCATCTCAGAAGGAGATGAGACAGCCTATAGGGATGAAATCCAAAGGCTGGCAGCATGGTGTTCAGTGAACAATCTGGTCCTGAACTCCTCCAAAACAAAGGAACTTATAATTGACTTTAGAAAAACCAGTGGAGATTACGACCCACTCTACATCAATGGGGTCTGTGTGGAAAGGGTACCAGCTTTCAGGTTCCTGGGTACGCACATCGCAGAGGATCTTACCTGGTCTACCAACACCATCACCACAGTAAAGAAGGCACAGCAGAGACTCCACTTCCTGAGGATCCTCAGGAAAACCAACCTGCAGGAGAAGCTCATGTTGTCCTTCTATCGCTGCTCCATCGAGAGTGTGCTGGCATACTGTATAACCACATGGTATGCCAGCTGCTCAGAAAAGGACAGGAAGGCCCTTCAGAGGGTCATCACGACGGCCCAGAAGATCATCGGCTGCTCACTGCCCTCCCTGGAGCACCTGTTCAGCCTACGCTGCCTCAGTAGAGCAGGCAAAATAATAAAAGATCCATCCCACCCCGGCCACCGTCTGTTTGTTCATCTGCCCTCTGGTCGACGTTTCAGGTCGATCAAATCCCGAACAAACAGACTTAAGAACAGTTTTTACCCCAGGGCCATACGAGAACTGAACACTACCTTTGCACTAGGCAACACCGTTAAAAAATCTTGTACTTAATATAATTGTATTTAATTGTATTTATGTATTTATTTGTTTTTGCATTTATTGCATATATGTTTGTATGCACCGTCAGGATTGGCTATTTTTTAATTTCGTTGTACTCGTTGCAATGACAATAAATGAATATTATTATTATTATTATAGAGTGGATGTGGAGAGGATGTTTCCACTAGTGGGAGAGTCTAGGACTAGAGGTCATAGCCATAGAAGTAAAGGATGTTCTTTTAAGAAAGAGATGAGGAGAAATTTCTTTAGTCAGTGGGTGGTGAATCTGTGGATTTTTTTGCCTCAGAAGGTTGTGGAGGCCAAGTCAGTAGATATTTTTGAGGCAGAGATAGGTAGATTCTTGATTAGTACATATCATATATCTACAGCCGGAAACAGGCCTTTTTTTTTTTTCGGCCCTCCAAGTCCGTGCCGCCCAGCGATCCCCGTACATTAACACTATCCTACACCCACTAGGGACAATTTTTACATTTACCCAGCCAATTAACCTACATACCTGTACGTCTTTGGAGTGTGGGAGGAAACCGAAGATCTCGGAGAAAACCCACGCAGGTCACGGGGAGAACGTACAAACTCCTTACAGTGCAGCACCCGTAGTCAGGATCGAACCTGTGTCTCCGGCGCTGCATTCGCTGTAAAGCAGCAACTCTACCGCTGCGCTACCGTGCCGCCCTAGTACAGTTGTCAGAGGTTATGGGGAGAAGGCAGGAGAATGAGGTTAGGCGGGAGAGATAGATCAGCCACGATTGAATGGCGGAGTAGACGTGATGGACCAAATGGCCTAATTCTACTCCTATTACTTATGACCTTATGATCTTTTAAGTTGTCCTGGCCGTTCTCCGACCCTGACATTAATTGGCTGTGCCGATCCATCAGCTAGCTTTTAAATTCTCCCGTTCCTTCTCGGATGCTGAAATTATTTTATTTTATATATGTAATGTATATATTGGATTAAAAATATTGAATCACCACATTCTGTAAAAATATCATATTACGAGCCAGCCTCCATAATATTATCAGAAACATCATCCCTGTTGCCTGATGTCCTTCATATGTTTCTATCAACTTCTCTAATTAATTGGGCCTCTGGACACCAACCTTTCTCTGCAGTGGTTGCTTAGAGTGTTATGGACCTTAGTCTTAAAGCAGCATCAACAGATTAGTTCAGCTTGATGACCTGGCTTCAGGGGATTGTAGTGAGTGATGTTAGGAAGCATAAAATTACTCAAAAAGGGAAACAGAAACCCAAGTAGTCGAAAAACAACGTTCACAACTGGACTTTTTATTTCTCTGAGAATATTGTAAGAAAGTAATGATCTCATCAGAAAATAATGTTGAGTAAACATGTTTCCTTTAAATCAGGGGTGTCAAACAACCGGCCCACCTTGGGATGGGGTCCAATCCGGCCTGCGGGATGATTTGGGGGAAAGCCAGCTCTGTTAGATTATTCACAGATAGTGAGCCACATGACCGCTTCAACTCGCAGGAAATATAAACCTTGCGCAGAATGAAAATGCAAGTGTGATCTGCATCTGTCACCTCCCCACTCCCCAGCCCCCGGGGGTGAGTGGGAGCTACACCCATATCCAGCCGTGTGGTGACACGGGCGGGAAGGGGCCGGCGCTGGGGAAGGTGGGGAGTCTCAGCGTTGTTGTGGACACCGAGAGGTGCCTGGGCTGCCGCCACAGAGACCACCGCCATGTACCCGAGACCCAGGTGAGTGCGTGGATAGAGGCTGGTGGGAAGTCGCCACACTGTGAATGGGGCCGCAGCCAGCGATCCAAAATCTCAGCTGCTCTCCAGGGTGGGGGCTCTGGGTTAAGGTCAGGTGGGATGTGAAGACGGGAATAGGGAAGAGAAGGGAGAAGGTGGTGGTAAAGGAAGGGGAGGGGGAGCAGATGAAGGAAGGGAGGGTTTTAGGGATGAGGAAGGGAAGAGAGGGTGTCAAGGGAGGGGAGTGGGGGAGTAGGTGGTAAAGAAAGGAAGTTGGGAGGGAGGGGGTGAGGAAGGGAGCAGATGAGAGAACGAATGGTGTTTAGGGATGAGGGCAGGGAGGGAATTTAGGGACGAGGTAAGTAAAGAGAGAGGATGAAGTAAGGCAGGGGAGTGGGGGGTAGCTGGAAGGAAGGAAGTGGGGATGAGAGAAGGCTGAGGAAAGGGAGAGGGCAGGTGAGGGAGAAAGTGAGGGTAGAGAAGGACATGAGAGGTGAGGGGAGAGGATGTGAGGGGAAGGAAGACATAAGGGAAAGGGTGGGGAGCGGGGCCTTCAGGTGAGATGATGGACAGACCATCTTTCACCATGCCAGGTAGCTGCTGTTTGGCTGTTCACCACCCAGCCAGCCCATTGTGGGCAAAACATAAACACTGGTGGAAGACTATAAGACAGGGGAACAGAATCAGGCCATTTCGCCCATCAAGTCCACTTTGCCATTCAACCATGGCTGATCTATTTTCTCTCTCAACCATATTCTATTGTCTTCTTTCTCCCTGTAACCTAATCAAGACTTATCAATCTCTGCCTCAAAATACCCAATGTCTTGGCCTCCACCTCTGTCTGTAGCAATAAATCCCACAGATTCTCCACCCATTCCTCCTCATCTCCATTTTGAATGTATGACCTTTTATTCTGATGCTGGGACCTCTGGTCTTAGACTCTCCTATTACTGGAAACATTATTTCCACATCCACTCTATCTAGGGCCCAAATACCAATCATAAATGTAATGCTTGCGAGGCAATTTCCTTCATAGGGAACAAAATTCGTAAAGTGAAACACTTTGTAGTTATAGCAGAGACTGAGGCACATGAGAGCAGGTTGATAAAACGACGACAAGGAAAGCCGTGGGAGCAGGCGTGCGTGCGTGCGTCCGTGCGTGCGTCCGTGCGTGCGTGCACAACTTAACCGGCCCCCATGAAGTCACATTTTGCCCATTCCGGCCCGAGACCTAAAATGAGTTTGACATCCCTGCTTTAAATTGTTTTCATTGTCAACGCCGTTTTAATTCCTTTGTACCGCCTCCAGAATGTGCAAAAGGCAAATGAATGTTCGCGGCATTCTCCAGGCAAGTAATTGTCAATTCAAGTCAAGTCAATTTTATTTGTATAGCACATTTAAAAACAACCCACGTTGACCAAAGTGCTGTACATCTGATTAGGTACTAAGGAAAAAAAATGAAACATACAGTAGCACGCAAACAGTTCACAGCGCCTCCTCAATGAGCCTCAAACACTAGGGAGTAGAAATAGGTTTTGAGCCTGGACTTAAAGGAGTCGATGGAGGGGGCAGTTCTGATGGGGAGAGGGATGCTGTTCCACAGTCTAGGAGCTGCAACTGCAAAAGCGCGGTCACCCCTGAGCTTAAGCCTAGACCGCGGGATAGTGAGTAGCCCCAAGTCGGCCGACCTGAGGGACCTGGAGTTAGAGAGGGGGGTTAGAAGATTTTTGATGTAGGGGGGGGGGAATGTCCATTTAGGGCTTTATACGTGAATAGGAGGAGCTTGAAGTTGATTCTGTACCGTACAGGGAGCCAGTGGAGAGAGGCCAGAATCGGGGTGATGTGGTCCCTTTTACGGGTACCCGTCAGGAGTCTCGCTGCGGCGTTTTGGACCAGTTGCAGGCGGGACAGGGAAGATTGGCTGATCCCAGTGTATAGGGAGTTGCAGTAGTCTAGGCGGGATGAAATGAAAGCGTGAATGATTTTTTCTGTGTCATCGAATTGGAGGAAAGGTTTGATTTTAGCTATGGTTCGAAGTTGGAAGAAGCTGGCTTTTACCACAGCGTTGACTTGCTTATCAAATTTTAATGCAGAGTCAAATATCATGCCGAGGTTTTTGACATGCGGTTTGACTAGGCAGGATAGACTTCCAAGACTGCCTCTTATCGATTTGATGGAGTCGGGGGGGCCGAATAGGATGACCTCAGACTTGCTCTCATTTAATTGGAGGAAGTTCTGTGCCATCCAACATTTTATGTCCTCAATTGTACTGAACAGGCAAGTAAAGTTTTTGTTTACAGAGATACAGCGTGAAAACAGGCCCTTCTGCCCACAGAGCCCGCACCGACCAGCGATCCCCGCACATTAACTCTATCCTACACACACTAGGGACAAGTTACACATGCACCAAGCCAATTAACCTACATACCTGGACGTCGTTGGCATGTGGGAGGAAACCGAAGATCTCGGAGAAAACCTACACAGAACTTACAAACTCCCCACAGACAGCACCTGTAGTCGGGATCGAAGCCGGGTCTCTGGTGCTGTAAGAGTGTAAGCACTGTAAGGCAGCATCTCTACCACTGCACCACTGTGCAGCCCACAGTGCTGAAGAGGTGGAAGTAAAGAAAAGGATAGATTGCCCATACTGGGAATGATGACTCCTTGTATGGGCAAGAGAAGCTGACTTTTTCTCAACCATTAGCATCAGAAAATAAAGTACCATGTTGATTTAAAATAAAAAATAAAGTAAAAGAAAGTAAGAAAATAAAGCAAGTTTCAAGAAATTTCATATTTCAACAACCAAATACTGGAAGTGATATTTTTGAATTGGATTGTTAATAACAGCCAAATTATAGGAAGGATGTCGACAAAATGGAGAGGGTACAGAGGAGATTTACTAGAATGTTGCCTGGGTTTCAGCACTTAGGCTACAGAGAGAGGTTGAATAGGTTGGGTCTTTATTCTTTGGAGCGTAGAAGGTTGAGGGGGGACTTGATAGAGGTTTTTAAAATTTTGAGAGGGACGGACAGAGTTGACGTGGGTAGGCTTTTCCCTTTGAGAGTGGGGAAGATTCCAACAAGGGGACATAGCTTCAGAATTGAGGGACAAAGGTTTAGGGGTAACATGAGGGGGAACTTCTTTACTCAGAGGGTTGTGGCTGTATGGAATGGGCTTCCGGTGGAAGTGGTGGAGGCTGGCTCGATTTTATTATTTAAGAGTAAATTGGATAGGTATATGGATAGGAGGGGATTAGAGGGTTATGGTCTGAGTGCAGGTAGATGAGACTAGGTCAGGGAGAATGGTCGGCGTGGACTGGTAAGGCCGGACAGGCCTGTTTCCATGCTGTAGTTGTTATATGTTATATGTTATATGTTATATGTTATAAAAGCATCAGAAAGCTTCTTATGAAATTGGCTACCCTTAATCTTGTTGACTCCAGTTAAGGACACAAAGTGATGGAGTGACTCAAATGGGTCAGGTAGCATCCCTGGGGAACTTGGAGAGGTGACATTTGGTCTGAGACCCTTCTTCAAACTAGTTTCGTTTAGATTTAATTTAGTTTAGAGATACAGTGTGGAATCAGACCTTTTCGGCCCACCGGGTCCATGCCGACCAGCGATCCCTGCACACTAACACTATTCTACACCCACTAGGGACAATTTTTACATTTACCAAGCCAAGTAACCTACGTACCTGTACGTCTTTGGAGTGTGGGATGAAACAGAAGATCTCGGAGAAAACCCACGCAGGTCACGGGGAGAACATACAAACTCCGTACAGACAGCACCCGTAGTCGGGATCGAACCCGTGTCTTTGGTGCTGTATTCACTGTAAGGCAGCAACTCTACCACTGCGCCACCGGACAAAGCATGGCAGGTAATCGGTGGACAAAGGCGAGGGTGGGTTTGTTAGGCGGATGGTTGGAACAAAGGCCAGAGATAAAAGCAGAAGGTGTGATTGAAGAGTAGCGAATTGTGAAGCCAGATGAAGGAATATAGGGGGCGGGGGTGGGGGAGAAATAGGTGGGAATCCAGATGGAGGGCAGGCTAGGAGGGGTGGGGGGAGAAAGGGGAGCGGGTGTTTACCTAAAACTGGAGAATTCAGACTGACTGAAAGAGGAGAAAAAGAAAGCTGGAAAGGGTTAGAAATAGGACAAAGCATGGCAGGTAATAGGTCAACATAAACGAGGGGGGAGGGGGTTGATAGGCAGATGGTTGAAACAAAGGCCAGAGATAAGAAAGGAAGGTGTGAGACAGGAGTGAAGAGTTGCCAATGGTGAAGGTGAAGGTGAAGGTGAAGGGGGAGGTGAAATAGGTGGGGTCCAGGTGGGCCGCATGTGAGGGAAGATGGATGGGAAGACATGGCAGTGGGGGAGGAGGAGAAAGGGAGGGGGGAGGGGTGCCTACCTACAATTGGATAATGCAATATTCAAACCGTTGGGCTGTAAGCTACCCAAGCAAAATATGAGATGCTGTCCCTTCAATCCACTCGTGGCCTGAGTCTGGACCTCTGAGGAGGCCCAGGACAGAAAGGTCAGAGTGGGAATGGGAAGGAGACTTCAAAATGTTAGCAACCGGGAGATCCAGTAGGCCTTGGCGGCGGAGCGCAAGTGTTGAGCGAAACAGTCGTTGGGTCTACACTCGGTCTTGCTGATGTACAGGAGGCCACATTGGGAACACCGGATGCAGTAGATCCAGAGTTTTCTGGTGTAGTCATGCTGTCCTATGCTCTGGAAGCCTATGAAAGTTATACCGATTCAATAGATCAGGCAGCACTGAATGGATGGGCCATTTCTGTACCCATTTTACCTCAGTAACTATGTAGGAAGGAACTGCAGATGCTGGTTTACACCGAAGATGGACACAAAATGTTGGAGTAACGCAGCTGGACAGGCAGCATCTCTGGAGAGAAGGAATGGGTGACGTTTTGGATCGAGACCCTTCTTCAGACTGAGAGTCGGGGAGAGGGAGCCCTGAGCCTCAGTCTGAAGAAAGGTTGATGAGGGCAGAGCTGTAGATGTTGTGTACATGGACTTCAGTAAGGCGTTCGACAAGGTTTCGCATAGTCAGCTGCTCTAGAAGGTTAGATCGTATGGGATCCAAGGAGAGATAGCTGAATGGATAGCAAATTGGCTCCATGGAAGGAAGCAGAGGGTGATGGTGGAAGGTTGCTTCTCGGACTGGAGGCCCGTGACTAGTGGTGTGACTCAGGGTTCGGTGCTGGGTCCGTTACTGTTTGCCATCTACATCAATGATTTGGATGAGAACATACAGGGCAAGATTAGCAAGTTTGCTGATGATACAAAAGGTAGCGGTTTTGCAGATAATGAAGATGGCTGTGAACGATTGCAGCAGGATCTGGATCGATTGGCCAGGTGGGCGGGGGAAAGGTTGATGGAATTTAATACAGAGAAGTGTGAGGTGTTGCATTTTGGGACGTCGAACAAGGGCAGGACCTACACAGTAAATGGTAGGCCTCTGGGTAGTGTTGTAGAGCAGAGGGATCTAGGAGTACAGGTGCATGGTTCCTTGAAGGTCGAGTCACAGGTAGATAAGGTGGTCAAAAAGGCTTTTGGCACTTTGGCCATCAGTCAGAGTATTGAGTATAGAAGTTGGGAGGTCATGGGCGGCACGGTAGCGCAGCGGTAGAGTTGCTGCTTTACAGCGAATGCAGCGCCGGAGACTCAGGTTCGATCCTGACTACAGGTGCTGCACTGTAAGGAGTTTGTACGTTCTCCCCGTGACCTGCGTGGGTTTTCTCCGAGATCTTCGGTTTCCTCCCACACTCCAAAGACGTACAGGTATGTAGGTTAATTGGCTGGGTAAATGTAAAAATTGTCCCTAGTGGGTGTAGGATAGTGTTAATGTACGGGGATCGCTGGGCGGCACGGACTTGGAGGGCCGAAAAGGCCTGTTTCCGGCTGTATATATATGATATGATATGTTGCAGTTGTATAAGACGTTGGTGAGACCACGTTTAGAAAATTGTAGAAAAAAAATATTGGGTTCAGTAAAAAGATAAGATATTGTCAAGCTTGAAAGGGTTCAGAGAAGATTTACGAGGATGTTGCCAGGACTAGAGGGTGTGAGCTATAGGGAGAGGTTGAGTAGGCTGGGTCTCTATTAACCAGGTGGCTGCCTCGCCAACAGTCTGCCTGTCCTTTCTACTGTTTTTATTATTTTAAGTATGTGTTAAAATATGTTTTAGTGTTCCTTAGTTTGTTTTATGTGGGGGGGATTGGGGGAAACCTTTTTTCAATCTCTTACCTCGACGGAGATGTGATTTTTCTCGGTATCGTATCTTCGTCCCCACTGCGGCCTAACATCGAGGAGTTGGCTGCCTTTCCTGGTGCTTCATGCCGTGGGCGCGGCGCGGACTTTAACATCGTGGAGCTGCGATCCTTTGCCGGGGATCGACTGTGGAGAGCTCCAACCGCGGGGCCTGTGGACTTTAACATCGTGAAGCCCGCGGTCTCTGGTAAGAAGAGGCCGACTTGGGAGCTCCGTGCCGCGGAGAGAGTTTCAGCCGTCCCGATGCGGGGAGTTTCGATCGTCCCGACGCGAGGACATCGGACAGTCGGCAGCGGCGACTGCAGATGGTTCAACAGCCTCGACCGTGGGTGAACAAAGAGGAAGATGGTTGAACTTTATTACCTCCCATCACAGTGAGGAATGTGGAGTGCACTGTGGTGGATGTTTATGTTAAATTTTATTTTATGTGGCTGTGTGTCTTGTTGCTTTTTACTTAGTATGGCTGTATGGTAACTCAGATTTCACTGTACCTTAATTGGTACATGTGACAATTAAATTGAATCTTGAATCTTGAATCTATTCCATGGAGCACAGGAGGATGAGGGTAGATATTATAGATGTGTACAAAATCATGAGAGCAATAGGTCGGGTAGATGCACAGGGTCTTTTGGCCAGAGTAGGGGAATCGAGGACCGGAGGACATAGGTTCAAGGTGAAGGGGAAAAGATTTAATAGGAATCCGAGGGGTAACTTTTTCATACAAAGGGTGGTGGGTGTATGGAACCAGCTGCCAGAGGAGGTAGTTGAGGCTGAGACTATCCCATTGTTTAAGAAACAGTTGGACAGGTACATGGATAGGACAGGTTTGGAGGGATATGGACCAAGCGCAGGCAAGTGGGACTCGTGTAGCTGGGACATGTTGGCCGTTGTGGGCGAGTTGGGCCGAAGGGCCTGTTTCCACACTGTATCACTCTATGACTCTATGACTCTAAGGGTCTCAATGTGAAACGTCACCCATTCCTTCTCTCCTGAGATGTTACCTGAGTAAACTAGGATAGCATTGTGAATAGAGCAATGGATGCAAAAGCACTGAATTTAATTCAGGGGTAATTTGATGCTGCAATTATGAGATGTTCTGATATTACATATTATCCACAATGTCTTCCTCATTCATAATTGTCTTACCGCAATGTGAATCTCAATGGATGCTTCTGTAAGTTCATTAATGCTCTCTGACATCTCAGCATTTATATGATCGTTATCTGAGGCAGTGTCATGAATAAGATGTTACATCAGTTTTGAGTGATGTTATCACAATAAGATGAGCACAGCTGTTTTCCACTGCACAAAATAAAACCTCTTTAACTGCACTGTAAGAGAAGCTGGTTCTTGGTTTCTTCAGAAATATCGTGTGGATTCCAATACGGCCAACACGTCACCAGAGCCATATTCCACTCTGCAGCACCACGTCATTGTTAGGGATTAACTGGGACATCTTCAGGAGTTTTAGAATAGTGGGAGCAGTTAGTTAATTCAAACGAAAACCAGTCTTCAAAATATAAACTGCTTCTCATTTTTACTTCGACTGATACCTTAAGCCCATTGAAACCTGTCATTGGGAGTGGGACAATCTGTTTCTGTATCGTTGTACCAACACAGTGCAAGACAGTGAATGAATGTTCATATTATTGGGGCCTCATTGAAACTCACATGTTGAGGTCAGGAACACATTGAGTGGTCACCTCTTGCATTAACGTATCCCTACCACTTAATACACAGTTCAGGACGTCTGTTTCATCACTGAATATTTTGTCTGTTTGTATTCAAGGAGCTGTACCACAACCCCAACAGAGGTAGTATATTTTGAGTGTGTAGGAAGCAACTGCAGATGCTGGTTTAAACCGAAGATAGACACAAAAAGCTGGAGTAACGCAGCGGGACAGGCAGCATCTCTGGAGAGAAGGAATGGGTGACGTTTCGGGTCGAGACACCTTCTTCAGTATCTAGTTCTTTGCGTTCAGAACTCTTTAGACCAGCCACTGGTGTTTGACTATTCAGTGGGGTTCTGTGAATTAGTAATCTGCTCCCATTGCATATATGTCATTCTGCAAAAATCCACAAGCAAAGTTTTAAAACAGATAATTATAGCCGTGGAAATTGCAATGAATCATTTATTGCTATTTTTGTGTTTACAAGGTATATAAATGTAAAAGATAAAACATCACTGAATCGTTGAATGTCAACCAAGGGAAAATGGATTCTCCAGACAACTGAAGGCTGAGGGATGATCTCATAGAGGTGCATAAAATCATGAGAGGATTAGATAGGGTGAATGTAGAGTCTTTTACCCAGGGTTGGGGAATCAAGAATCTGAGGACATGGGTTTAAGCCGAGAAGAGCAAGATTTAATAGGAACCTAAGGGGCAACTTTTTCACTCCGAGGATGGGTGTATGGATCGAGCTGCCAGAGGAGCTAGTTGAGGCAGGTACTGTTAGACACTTGGACACATACGTAGGAACGTGGATAGAAATGATACTTTTTATAAGGTTTATAAGCAAATATAGATAATAGAGATAATTGCATTCACTCTAAACTCTATATTATTTAAGTTCAGAAATAATTGCAGGAATCCAAACAGATGACTTCGAGGCAGGGTTGCAATGCAATGGAGTTCACTTGGGATCATCTCATAAGAAACCAAATTTGTATTATTAAAATACACCGATCAACCAAAACATTATGACCTGATGAGCCAAAACATCATGCCCACCTGCCTAATATGCTGTTGGTCCTCCGTGTGCAGCCCCATACACAGCAGGGTGCGATGCACTGTGTATTGTGACACATTCCTCCCGTGACCACCATAAAACATTTCTGTGACTTGCGCCACAGTCGACCTTCTGTCGGTTCGGACCGGACGGGATAGCCTTCGTTGCCCTCGCGCATCGATGAGCCTTGGGCGCCCAACACCCTGTTGCTAGTTTGTAGTTTGTCCCTCCTCGGACCACTGTCGGTTAGTACTCACCACTGCTGACCGGGAGCACCCCACAAGCCTTGCCGTTTCAGAGATGCTCTGACCCAGTCGTCTGGCCATAACAATTTGGCCCTTGTCAAAGTCGCTCAGGTCTTTACTCCTTCCTATTTCTCCTGCATCCAACACATCAACTACATCAACTGACGGTTCACTTGCTGCCTAATATATCCCACCCCTTGACAGGTGCCATTGTAACAAGATAATCAATGTTATTTACTTCGCCTGTCAGTGTTCATAATATTTTGGCTGATGGGTGTAATTGTCTTAGATCATCAAACTCACTGAACTCTGCAACAAAGCTCAAAAATCACAATTCTTCTTTTCAGTTTCTGGCATCTCAGGAAATAGTATTCAAAACTGTAGGAATATATAGTCTGAAGAAATGCCACCCATTCCTTCTCTCCAGAGATGATGCCTGACCCGTTGAGTTACTCCAGCATTTTGTGTCTACCTTTGATTTAAACCAGCATCTGCAGTTTTTTTTCCTACACTCTGTCCTGGGATTCCTTTTAAGTTTGTTCCATTATTGTGGCATAACAATTCTTTTTACCCTTTTACTCAGCGGTTACTCCAGCTTTTTGTGTCTATAGGAATATATATATTTTATGATTAAAACCTTTTCAAATGTCTCTGCTTCTTTCCTGAAAGGTTGCATATTTTGTTGACATACTCAATAGTTTATAATGCAATTTCATTTCTTTAATTCTAAAGGTAATAATTTTGAAAATCGAGCAAACACCTTGAATTCAGCCTACGGAATTTTTTAATTGTTATTTTCTAACTTCTAAACCAAGAGACTTCTGTTCATGCTTAGCTTTTTCATGGCATTTGTGTTGATGAAGTTAGTCCATTGTAGATACACCATAAAGGGTCTTTCTTTGCTCAATGCCTGAGAAAAAAATGTTTCATCGGAATCAAGTCAAGCCAAGTTTATTTGTCACATACATATACAAGATGTGCAGTGAAATGAAAGTGGCAATGCCTGCGGATTGCGCTAAAACTACAAAAGAGAATAGAAATATTTTTTTTAACAAAAAATAAATTAATACAGTAAATTAAATCAGTCCCTGGTGATGTGAGAGTTAACAGTCCTGATGGCCTGTGGGAAGAAACTCCATCTCATCCTCTCTGTTTTCACAGCGTGACAGCGGAGGCGTTTGCCTGACCGTAGCAGCTGGAACAGTCCGTTGCTGGGGTGGTAGGGGTCCCCCATAATCTTGCTTGCTCTAGATCTGCACCTCCTGATGTATAGGTCCTGCAGGGGGGCGAGTGTAGTTCCCATGGTGCGTTCAGCTGAACGCACTACTCTCCGCAGAGCCTTCCTGTCCTGGGCAGAGCTGTTCCCAAACCAGATTGTGATGTTCCTGGACAAGATGCTTTCTACAGCCCCAGAGTAGAAGCACTGAAGGATCCCAGAGAGACTCTGAATTTCCTCAACTGTCTAAGGTGGTAAAGGCACTGCCTTGCCTTACTCACCAGTGCGGCAATGTGTGTTGTCCATGTCAGATCCTCTGTGATGTGGACTCACAGGTATTTAAAGCTGCTCACCCTATCCATAGTAGACCCATTTATCTCCAGTGGTGTGTACGTCCTTGGATGTTGAGCCCTTCTAAAGTCCACAATCAGCTCCTTAGTTTTTGTGACATTCAAGAGGAGGCTGTTGTCCTGACACCAGAGTGCCAGATCAGCCACCTCCTCCCAGTAGGCCTTCTCATCGTTATCGGAGATCAGCACCACAGTGTCATCAGCAAACTGGATGATGACTCATTCAGTCATTCATGTTAATGATGTGGTTAGTTCTTCGGTTGATGTTATGAACTTAAATTCCAAACTCTTGTAAGTAGTTGAAGTGAATAATATTCAGGAATGAGCCTTTACAGTATAATATTTAACCGTGTGATGGCAGAGGTCAGGACTGTTATAATAGTCTCCGATGTGAATTAAACTGAATATTCATATCTTTCATAAGAGCATTTCATCAGTGTCTTCAAATGAAACAATTTGTAAACAAAACCAGACACAAATGTTGTGTGGCCCACCAGGTAAACACGAGACATACAGTGCATTCAGAAAGTATTCAGACCCCTTCACTTTTTCAACATTTTGTTACGTTACAGCCTTATTTAAAAATGAATTACATTCATTATTTTAATCATCAATCTACACACAATACCCCCATAATAAAAAATAAATAACTGAAATATTACATTCACATAAGTATTCAGAATCTTTACTCAGTACTTTGTTGAGACATCTTTGGCAGCGATTACAGCCTCGTCTTCTTGGGTATGACGCTACAAGCTTGGCACACCTGTATTTGGGTAATTTCTCCCATTCTTCTCTGCAGATCCTCTCAAGCTCTGTCAGGTTGGAATGGGGAGCGTCGATGCACAGCTATTTTCAGGTCCCTCCAGAGATATTCGATCGGATTCAAGTCTGGGCTCTGGCTGGGTCACTCAAGGACATTCACAGACTTGACACAAAGCCACTCCTGCGTTGTCTTGGCTGTGTGCTTAGGGTCATTGTCCTGTTGGAAGGTGAACCTCTGCCCCAGTCTGAGGTCCAGAACTTTGCTGTACGTTGTACTTTGCTCCGTTCATCTTTCCCTTGACCCTGAATTGTCTCCCAGTTCCTGTCGCTGAAAAACATCCCCACATCATGATGCTGCCACTACCATGCTTCACCGTAGGTATGATATTGGCCAGGTGATGAGTGGTGCCGCTTAGCATTCAGGCCAAAGAGTTCAATCTTGGTTTCATCAAACCAGAGAATCTTGGTTCTCATGGACTGAGAGTACTTTAGTAGCCTTTTGGCAAACTCACAGCGGGCTGTCATGTGCCTTTTACTGAGGAGGACTTCCGTCTGGCCACTCTACCATAAAGGCCTGATTGGTGGAGTGCTGCAGATATAGTTGTCCTTCTGGAAGGTTCTCCCATCTTCACAGCGGAACTCTGGAGCTCTGTCAGAGTGACCATCGGGTTCTGGATCACCTCCCTGACCAAGGCCCTTCTCCCCCGATTGCTCAGTTTGGCCGGGCGGCCAGCTCTATGAAGAGTCCTGGTGATTCCAAAGTTCTTCCATTTAAGAATGACGGAGACCACTGTGCTCTTCGGGACCTGCAGAAATTGTTTTATACCCTTCCCCAGATCTGTGTCTCGGCACAATCCTGTCTCGGAGGTCTACGGCCAATTCCTTCATCTTCATGGCTTGGTTTTTGCTCTGACATGCACTGTCAACTGTGGGACCTTATATAGACAGATGTGTGCCTTTCCAAATCAGGTCCAATCAATTTAATTTACGACTGGTGGACTCCAATCAAGTTGTAGAAATATCTCAAGGATATTCAATGGAAACAGGATGAACATAAGCTCAATTTTGAGTGTCATAGCAAAGGGTCTGGATACTTATGTAAATTAGATACTTCAGTTATTTCTTTTTAATTACTTTGCAAAAGTTTTTAAACACCTGTTTTTGCTTTTTATTATGGGGTATTGTGTGTAGATTGATGATTAAAAAAATGAATTTAATCCATTTTAACATGTTCCCAATGTTGGGGGAGTTCAGGCTATTTAGAACAGAGATGAGGTAAACCTTTTCACAGAGAGTTGTGAATCTGTGGAATTCTCTGCCTAGAAGGCAGTGGAGGCCGATTCACAGGATGCATTCAAAAGAGAGTTAGATGGAGTTCTTAGGGCTACTGATTGTGGATGATCAGACCACAATCTGTACAACTGCAGAAGGACCTCTTTGCTCCTATACTCAACTCCTCTCATTATGAAGGCCAACATGCATTAGCTTTCTTCGCTGCCTGCTGTACCTGCACGCTCATCCACAATCAGTATCCCGTTCCTGCCTTCTCCCCATACCCCTTGATTCTGCTAGCCCCAAGAACTC
The DNA here is from genome assembly GCF_053455715.1 of Rhinoraja longicauda. NCBI lineage: Eukaryota > Metazoa > Chordata > Chondrichthyes > Rajiformes > Arhynchobatidae > Rhinoraja > Rhinoraja longicauda. The sequence goes on from NC_135972.1 coordinate 39,842,134, forward strand.
CATCTAACTCTCTTTTGAATGCATCCAGTGAATCGGCCTGCACTGTCTTCTAGGCAGAGAATTCCACAGATTCACAACTCTCTGTGAAAATGTTTTTCGTCATCTCCGTTCTAAATGGCCTACCCCTTATTCTTAAACTGTGGCCCCTGGTTCTGGACTCCCCCAACATTGGGAACATGTTTCCTGCATCTAGTGTGTCCAACCCCTTAATAATCTTATATGTTTCTATAAGATCCCCTCTCATCCTTCTTTATTCCAGTGAATACAAGCCTAGTCGCTCCAATCTTTCATTATATGACAGTCCCGCCATCCCGGGAATTAACCTGGTGAACCTATGCTGCACTCCCTCAATAGCAAGAATGTCCTTCCTCAAATTAGACAACCAAAACTGCACACAATACTCCAGGTGTGGTTTCACTAGGGCCCTGTACAACTGCAGAAGGACCTCTTTGCTCCTATACTCAACTCCTCTCATTATGAAGGCCAACATGCATTAGCTTTCTTCGTTGCCTGCTGTACCTGCACGCTTACATTCAGTAATGTACAAGGACAGTAATGTACAGGTCTCGTTGTACTGCCCCTTTTCCTAACCTGACACCATTCAGATAATAATCTGCCTTCCTGTTCTTGCCACCAAAGTGGATAACCTCACGCTTATCCACATTAAACTGCATCTGCCTTGCATTTGCCCACTCACACAACCTGTCCAAGTCACCCTGCATCCTCATAGCATCCTCCTCACAGTTCACACTACCACCCAGCTTTGTCATCTGTAAATTTGCTAATGTTACTTTTAATTCCTTCATGTAAATCATTAATGTACATTGTAAATAGCTGCGATCCCAGCACCGAGCCTTGCGGTACCCCACTAGTCACTGCCTGCCATTCTGAAAGGGACCCGTTAATCACTACTCTTTGTTTCCTGTCTGCCAACCAATTTTCAATCCATGTCAGCACCCTACCCCCAATACCATGTGCTCTAATTTTGCCCACTAATCTCCTATGTGGGACATTATCAAAGGCTTTCTGAAAGTCAAGGTACACCACATCCACTGGCTCTCCCTTGTCCATTTTACTAGTTACATCCTCAAAAAATTCCAGAAGATTAGTCAAGCATCATTTCCCCTTCGTAAATCCATGCTGACTTGGACCAATCCTGTTACTGCTATCCAAATGCACCGCTATTACATCTTTGATAATTGATTCCAGCATCTTCCCCAGCGCTGATGTCAGACTAACTGGTCTATAATTCCCTGATTTCTCTCTCCCTCCTTTCTTGAAAAGTGGAATAACATTAGCTACCCTCCAATCCACAGGAACTGATCCAGAATCTATAGAACATTGGAAAATGATCACCAATGCGTCCACGATTTCTAGCGCCACCTCCTTAAGTACTCTGGGATGCAGACCATCAGGCCCTGGGGATTTATTAGCCTTCAGTCCCATCAGTCTACCCAACACAATTTCCTGCCTAATGTGAATTTCCTTCAGTTCCTCCCTCACCCCTAGGATCTCTGGCCACTAGAATATCTGGGAGATTGTTTGTGTCTTCCTTAGTGAAGTCCGAGCCAAAGTACCTGTTCAACTCGTCTGCCATTTTCTTGCTCCCCATAATAAATTCACCTGTTTCTGTCTTCAAGGGAACCATATTTGTCTTAACTAATTGTTACCTCTTCACGTACCTAAAGAAGCTTTCTCTATCCTCCTTTATATTTTTGGCAAGCTTACCTTCGTACTTCATCTTTTCTCCCCGTATTGCCTTTTTAGTTATCTTCTGTTGCTCTTTAAACGTTTCCCAATCCTCTGGCTTCCTGTTCATCTTTGCTATGTTATACTTCTTCTCTTTTATTTTTATACTGTCCTTGACTTCCTTGTCAGCCACGGTCGCCTCTTACTCCCCTTAGAATCTTTCTTCCTCTTTGGGATGAACTGATCCTGCACCTTCTGTATTATTCCCAGAAATTCCTGCCATTGTTGTTCCAGTGTTATCCCAGCTCGGGTCCCTTTCCAGTCAACTCTGGCCAGCTCCTCCCTCATGCCTCCAAAGTCCCCCTTGCTCAATTGTAATACTGACTCTTCCGATTTTACCTTCTCCCTCTCAAATTGTAGATTAAAACTTATCATATTATGGTCACCACCTCCTAATGGTTGCTTTACCTTAAGTTCCCTTATCAAATACGGTTCATTACACAACACTAAATCCAGAATTGCCTTCTCATTGGTAGGCTCCAGTACAAGCTGCTCTAAGAATCCATCTTGGAGTCACTCTACAAACTCCCTTTCTTAGGGTCCAGTACCAACCTGATTTTCCCAGTCTACCTGCATATTAAAATCTCCCATAACCACCGTAGCATTACATTTGTTACGTGTTAGTTATAACTCCTGATGCAACCTGCACAATATCTTCAGGCCTGCAGATAACTCCCTTTAGGGTCTTTTAGCCCTTACAATTCTTCAGTTCTACCAATACTGATTCGTCACTCCTCGCAAGGAACTGAATTTCATTCCTTACCAACAGAACCACCCCACCCCCTCTGCCCACCTGTTTGTCTTTTCGATAGGACGTATACCCCTGAATATTCAGTTCCCAGCCCTTGTCCTCTTGCAGCCATGTCTCTGTAATTCCCACAACATCATACTTACCAATCTCTAACTGAGCCTCAAGCTCATCCACTTTATTTCTTATACCACACATTCATATATAACATTTTTAATTCGGTATTCACTCCCCTCTCACACCGGTTCCTATTTCACCTGACCTTACTCTCTTATCCCTTCTTGAACTTTCCTTCCCATTAATTCGGGTGTCTTTCGTAACTTTTCCTGTACTCACTTCCCCGTTAACTCCATCCTTATACTCCCAATTTGTCAACACCTCCCCCCCGCTATTTAGTTTAAACCCACACATGTAGCACTGGCAAACCTGCCTGCCAGAATGTTGGTCCCCCTGCTGTTAAGGTGTAACTCGTCCCTTTTGTACAGGTCACCCCTACCCCAGAAGAGATCCCAGTGGTCAATAAATCTAAATCCCTGCTCCCTGCACCAGTCCCCCAGCCACACATTCAGATCCCCTATCTCCCTGTTCCTGCCCTCATCAGCACAAGGTACAGGAAGCAATTCAGAGATCACCACCCTAGAAGTCCCGCTTTTCAGCCTTCTTCCTAACTCTCTGAACTCACGTTGCAGAACCTCCTTCCTTTTCTTCCCAACGCCGATTGTGCCCACATGCACAACTACTGTCAATAGCAAAAGGATAGTGAGGGATAAAATTGGTCCATTAGAGAGTCAGAGTGGACAGCTATGTGCTGAGCCGGAAGAAATGGGGGAGATATTAAACAATTTCTTTTCTTCGGTATTTACCGAGGAGAAGGATATTGAATTATGTGAGGTAAGCGAAACAAGTAGAGTAGTGATGGAAATTAGGAGGATTAAAGAAGAGGAGGTACGGACACATTTGAAAAATATAAAAGTGGATAAGTCTCCAGGTGCTGATAGGATATTCCCTAGGACATTGAGGGAAGTTAGTGCAGAAATAGCAGGGGCTATGACGGAAATATTTCAAACGTCATTAGAAACGGGGATGGTGCCGGAAGATTGGCGCATTGCGCATGTTGTGCCCTTGTTTAAAAAAGGTTCTAAAAGTAAACCTAGCAATTATAGACCTATTAGTTTGACGTCTGTGGTGGGAAAATTAATGGAAAAGATACTTAGGGACAATATATATAATTATTTGGATAATCAAGGCCTGATTAGAAACAGTCAACATGGATTTGTGCCTGGAAGGTCATGTTTGACTAATCTTCTTGAATTTTTTGAAGAGGTTACCAGGGAAATTGATAAGGGCAAGGCTGTGGATGTTGTCTATATGGACTTCAGTAAGGCATTTGACAAGGTTCCACATGGAAGGTTGATTAAGAAGGTTAAATCGTTGGGTATTAATAGTGAGGTTGCAAGATGGATTCAACAATGGCTGAATGGGAGATACCAGAGGGTAACGGTTGACAATTGTATGTCAGGTTGGAGGCCAGTGTCTAGTGGAGTACCCCAAGGATCTGTGTTGGGTCCACTGTTGTTTGTCATTTACATTAATGATCTGGATGATGGTGTGGCAAATTGGATTAGTAAATATGCAGATGATACTAAGATAGGTGGAGTAGTTGATAGTGAGGTAGATTTTCAAAGTCTACAGAGAGATTTGGGCCTTTTGGAAGGGTGGGCTGAAAGATGGCAGATGGAGTTTAATGCTGATAAGTGTGAGGTGCTGCATTTTGGTAGGACAAATCAAAATAGGACGTACAGGGTAAATGGTAGGGAATTGAGGAATGCAGTGGAACAGAGGGATCTGGGAATAACTGTGCATTGTTCCCTGAAGGTGGAATCTCATGTGGATAGGGTGGTGAAGAAGGCGTTTGGTATGCTTGCCTTTATAAATCAGAGCATCGAGTATAGAAGTTGGGATGTAATGTTGAAATTGTACAGGGCATTGGTGAGGCCAAATCTGGAGTATGGTGTGCAGTTCTGGTCGCCAAATTATAGGAAGGATGTCGACAAAATGGAGAGGGTACAGAGGAGATTTACTAGAATGTTGCCTGGGTTTCAGCACTTAGGCTACAGAGAGAGGTTGAACAGGTTGGGTCTTTATTCATTGGAGCGTAGAAGGTTGAGAGGGGACTTGATAGAGGTTTTTTAAATTTTGAGAGGGACGGACAGAGTTGACGTGGGTAGGCTTTTCCCTTTGAGAGTGGGGAAGATTCCAACAAGGGGACATAGCTTCAGAATTGAGGGACAAAGGTTTAGGGGTAACATGAGGGGGAACTTCTTTACTCAGAGGGTGGTGGCTGTATGGAATGGGCTTCCGGTGGAAGTGGTGGAGGCTGGCTCGATTTTATTATTTAAGAGTAAATTGGATAGGTATATGGATAGGAGGGGATTAGAGGGTTATGGTCTGAGTGCAGGTAGATGAGACTAGGTCAGGGAGAATGGTCGGCGTGGACTGGTAGGGCCGGACAGGCCTGTTTCCATGCTGTAGTTGTTATATGTTATTATATGTTACTTCCGTCTGCTCACCTTCCCTCTCAAGGATGTTCTGAAGTCATTCCGTGACATCTTTAACCCTGGCACCAGGGAGGCAACAGACCATCCTCGAGTCTCGCCTGCCGCCACAGAATCTCCTGTCCACACCTCGGACAATGGAGTCACCCACCACTATGGCTCTGCCCGACGTCGGTCTCACAGGTCGAGTCTCATTGCCAGGATTGAAGCCACGGACCTTGGACTGCCGCTTGGACTGGAAGCGTGGTCTGCCCCGACAGCTCCCAAGAAGGCATACCTGTTCACAAGAGGTACTTCCACCGAGGTCCCCTGCACTCACTTCATCCCCTTTCTTTCCGTCTCTACCCGTCGCTCCTCCTGCTCTCTAGGAGTGGCGGTTTGACTGTCGGCCCTGTGCAGGAGGCTTTCATTGGCCCGGATGGACCGCAGGTCATCCAGCTGCTGCTCCACTTCCCTAACTCGGTCCTTCAGGGGCTGCACCTGGACACAGCTCCCACAGGTGTAGTGGTCAGTAACACCAGCAGTGCCCCTGGCTTCCCACATCCTGCAGCATAAACACTGCACTAGCATCCCTGCCATTACACTTAAATATTTAAATTAAACACACAACAGAATAAGTGTAGCCTCCTCGCCTCAGCCTCCTCGCCAAAGACTCTTCAGCCAAAGACTCACACTTTGCTCACCAAGACTCTTAGAAACAGAAACATAGAAAATAGGTGCAGGAGGAGGCCATTTGGCCCTTCGAGCCCTTCACTGTGATCATGGCTGATCATCCACAACCAGTAACCCGTGCCTGCCTTCTCCCCATATCCATTGATTCCGCTAGCCCTAGAGCTCTATCTAACTTCACCTCAACAAGGCCATTCCCCTGAGAGCAAGCCCTATTTTTATTTGCTGTTCAATTAACTAAATTTACTAATTAGCTCATTTACAAAATTTAGTTACTGGTTTTTAAATGACCTGCTCTTGAAAACTCACCCAGGCTTTAACTTCTGCAGCCAATGCCCACACTCGCTCCTTCACCTGCCGCTCCTCTGCCGACCTTGTTGGTTTGTGTTGCAGGCTGGCCTCTTGAGATGAGTTCAATCACTGCAAATTACACTTGCTTAATGGAACACAGTGAATATAGTCATTAATCTTGCATGACTTAAAAGTAAGTAACCTTTAACTAACTGACCTCCTGCATTCTTTCTCTGAGATTGATGGATTTTCAAAATCTGACCGATTGCAAGTGTCTCTATCAGCCTGTAATAAAGGAGCTGCCGCATCAGTGGAAGGAGGCTATTTCATTTCTAAAGGACCTTTCACAATGGAAAGTACTTTACAGCTTGGGTATCGTGTTGGTGTATGCGGCAACCAAGCTTTACAACAAATGCCTTATTGCAACTGGCTGGACAATCCAGCACAAACATTAGTACCGAAGCTTCATGTCATTGCAAGATGCTCCACCGATGTGGTGGGACCGCCGTAGAAACACGGAAACATAGAAACATAGAAAATAGGTGCAGGAGGAGGCCATTTGGCCCCTCGAGCCAGCACCGCCATTCATTGTGATCATGGCTGATCATCCACAATCAGTAACCCGTGCCTGCCATCTCCCCATATCCCTTGATTCCACTAGCCCCTGGAGCTCTATCTAACTCTCTCTTAAATCCATCCAGTGAATTGGCCTCCACTGCCCTCTGTGGCAGAGAATTCCACAAATTCACAACTCTCTGGGTGAAAAAGTTTCTTCTCACCTCAGTTTTAAACGGCCTCCTCTTTATTCTCAGACTGTGTCCCCTGGTTCTGGCTGTGAGAGAGGGGGATGTACAATGGACAATGAGTAGTCGGCATGGGGGAACTGCTGGGGGGGTCAAAGGAGGAGCCGGCATACTTTGTAACTTTGTCAGGGCCCCAGGTGGCCATGATTATATACCTTTATATACCTATTCGATTTATATACCTTTTTTTTATTTATCAAAAATATTTATTCAAATATTAAAATAATATATACAATACAATAAAACCAAAACAGAACCCACCATCATAATACAAGACAAACAATAAAATAGTATACAACTATTTTACACTCCTTGTCAAGGATGCATTCCACACACTGCAGTGCCCAGCGATCCTGGATTATTTATATACCTTGGGTGTGCAAGCAAATAATTTCACTGTGCCTTGTCACATGTGACAATGAAGGATCCCATTCCATTCCTCCCATTAATGCCATTTTCTTTTGGGTAGGTGGGAAGAGTGATAGTTGCAAGGGTTGCAGAACAAGATCCACCCACAAATTGTTGGAAGCAACGCTCATGCAGGTTAAACACAACTTCTGACCTCGCTGGATATGAGAGGTATCAGAACCAAATATATGCTTCTGACATGGGTGAGATGATAGTGCAGCATGTATTTGTAAAAAGCAAACTGCTGCAGGAATTTAGTGGTCAGGCAGTATTCATGGAAGGAAATGGATAGACAATGTTGTAGGTGTGGGACCTTTCAGCAGATGGATGCATCACTCAAGATTCCATCATAGAGTCAGACAGCAAGGAAACAGGCCCTTTGACCCAACTTGCCCATGCCAACCAACATGCCCCATCTACACTAGCCCACCTGCCTGCGTTTGGCTCATATCCCTCTAAACCTTTCCAATCCTGATACCTGTCCAAATGTCTTTTAAATATTATTACAGTACCTGCCTCAACTACCACCTATCATCTGCAGTCTCCTGTGTCAGCAATTGGTGGTGTCGTCTGACCTAGCCAAGGACATGGACTCCACCATCACCAAGTACTCTCTCTGTGTGGTTGTGTGTTCACCCAGAGTGTGGCTTTCTGCACCGTGCTTCAGTTCCCACCTTCTAGCTCAAAGTAATTCATCCAAAGCTTAAAGATTTATCAAACCGTTAATTAGGTCAAAGCATTGCAAAAAGTAAAAGGAATTCTGAATCACAGAAAATATATTCCTGTAAGACTTAAATGGTAAGAAAGAAATCTAATAATGCAAATACCTGCTCCAGTCCGTCACAGCTGTTTTTATCCGTTAAGATCAATGGAGGAAATCTCCCTGTGCCAGATTTAGCCAGCTGCAGATGATTCTAGCAGATCCCTCCATGACTTGTGGTGGAGATATGTAGCAATTTCATGCTCTGCCACTGTGGATCAGTGTCATGAAGACATGTGGGAACAGCTGCCAGCAAGTTTGGGATTTCCTCATTCCCACACATCTGTGGAAGCCCTACATGTGCTGGCACTTGCACAGGGAAATCCAACTAATTGATTATCCTCATGGTGCTGGAAAAGACAGAGATGGGAGTATGATGTGGTGGTTGGGACCACGGGTTTCTCATCAATTCACCCCGACCTTGTAGTCATATCTCTGAGCAGCTTTAAAGTTAAAAGGAGCCTATTGTATTCCCACTTGAGTTACTGAGAACCATTTCAGCAAATCTCCATTCGGGATAGAATTAACAATCGGGTTGAATACATTCTCCATACCAATATGTCAGCAGGATTTGGCCTGAGACCAGATATGTCAGCCCATCTGAATAGTGTTGTAACGTGACCCTGCCTATTGCAGCATGGTCTGCAGCAAGAGTTACTGCTTCGCCAGCAATATCTGCATTCAACCAGTTGCCAGGGAACACTAAGGCTTCAAATCTTGGGAGGACTGTATAGAAACATTGGTGGAAATTGATGATTGATGTAACTCCTCTCAGAGACCGTACCACCCACCTGATGCTATCCTTGGAACCATCATCTCCAGGGACCTTAAATGGGGGCCCACCATCGACTCCACAATTAAAAAGGCCCAACAGAGGATATACTTCCTGCCGCAACTGAAGAAACACAATCTGCCACAGGCAATGATGGTCCAATTCTATACTGCTATTATTGAGTCCGTTCTCACCTTCTCCATCATGGTCTGGTTTGGCTCAGCCACCAAGCACGACATCCGGAGGCTGCAACGGATCGTTCGATCAGCTGAGAAGGTTGTTGGCTGCACCCTTCCCCCCATTGACGAACTGTACACTGCAAGGGCCAGGAAGCGAGCGGGCAAGATCATCTCTGACCCCTCTCACCCTGGCCACAAACTCTTTGAAGCACTTCCCTCTGGAAGGCGACTCTGGACTGTCAAAGCAGCCACAGCCAGACATAAAAACAGCTTTTTTCCACGAGTGATCGTTCTACTCAATAACCAAAGTCTGTAGTCTCTTTTTTGCTCTGGTTTATTTTCACCCAGATGTTTAGACCGTAATGTTGTATCCTTATTGTTTTGATGTGGTTATGCTTTATTCTTAATTGTTAACTGTATGTTTGTGTTGTCATTTGTGAGCGGAGCACCAAGGCACATTCCTTGTATGTGCACATACTTGGCCAATAAACTTATTCATTCATTCATTCACTCATTCATTCATTCATTCAGATCTGTCACATTGCTTCAGCAATGGTTGTCGAGCTCCACCGCACAAAGCAAGTGGGTTGACTGGAAAAGGGCATCTTATAAGAGCTCATCCTCCTCGGAGCTGCTCATTCGACTTAATGCGCCCATTTTAGTCAATTTTCTGAGACACCTGCTTTGGATAGACACAAAAAGCTGGGGTAACTCAGCAAGTCAGACAACATCTCTGGAGAAAAGGAATAGATGACGTTTCAGATCGAGACCCTTCTTCAAACGCAGTCCATTTTTCCAGAGATGGTGTCTGACCCACTGAGTTATTCCAGCTTCTTGTGTCTATCTTCAGTTTAAAGCACCCTCTGCAGTTTATTCCTACACACCCTGCTTTGGACGTTTGTCAGAAAAGAGGTACAAACGAGCAATGATAGTTCATTTTAGATTAACACTCAAAGGTGACTTTCCACCTTTGTTGTGCTAAAGTGCAGCTGGAAGTCTATTATACATATTTTCCATTCCAAATTCCACACCCACACGGGAACTGCACTTCATTTCCACAAAAAGAAATCTATGGCTGATGCTCTTTTCCCATTCTTTAGTCTGTTTTTTAAATCAAAATACCAAGAGAACTTGTCAGGCCAACCATGGAAATTCCTTTAAGGCTAAGCAGTTTGTAAAACAATGGCTCTCCAATTGTTGATTTAAGATCATTACCAGATTGGAAAAGATAGCTGTCTCCTGAAAATGAGAGATGTGCAGCATCATGAATGTTTCACAGTGAACTGGAAGTGCGGAGTTTTGTCAGAGTTCACAGTGTCTGCAATGTGAAGCACTTCCAACTTAGCACATCACACTTTCCTCAAAAGAAATTGAAAGTCTATTCAGGCACTATCAGAACAAGCCAAGAGGTCAGTAAGACATTGATATTTGTAGAGGTGTTACGTTTCATAAGGGTCACAGACCACACAGAGTATGTCATGTGGTCAGAACTACCAACCCTCACAGCGTTAAGATGTTAGATTCACTCTCAGTGACAATGATGTTTGATGACAGGTCTTGGGATAAATCCAGTCACTGGTCATCATCTGTAGTTGTCTGTTTGATGTTGATAACAAAACACTTCACTTGGAACAAGGTAACATGTAAAAAATGCCACGCTACACAATTGACTGCTGCAAGGCTTGAGATCAGCTGGTGCCTAATCTTGATCATCTTAAAATGTCACCCAGTGTTTTGTCAAGGAGAAATCATCATTTGAAACAGTGATGCCAATCTGCCCGCATATGAGAAGGGAGATGAATTTATTCTTCATTCGATTCCCTTTATAAATTAATGTTATACACAAGTTTTTCCATGAATTCAGTGGAAAACGAGCAAGGTTAACCCAAAACTGAACAAGAATTTTAAAACTGTAAACAAAGTGTGACTGGAAGTCTGCAGTATTAGCTATTGCACGCGATTAGAAACTCAACATCATTTTAATACCATGCTTAGTATTGATCGGCACGGTGGCGCAGTGGTAGAGTTGCTGCCTTACAGCGCCAGAGACCCGGGTTCAATCCTGTACACGGGTGCTGTCTGTACGAAGTTTGTACGTTCTCCCCGTGACCTGCGTGGGTTTTCTCCAGGTGCTCCAGTTTCCTCCCACAGTCCAAGAACGTACAGGTTTGTAGGTTAATTGGCTTGGTAAAGTTGTAAATTGTCACCAGTGTATGTAGGATAGTGTGAGTGTGCGGGGATCGCAGGTTGGTACGGACACGGTGTGCCGAAGGGCCTGTTTCCACGCTGACTCTCTTAGGGAAGCAGTCTCACAACCTGTAATAATTACTTAATTACGTCTGCAATCTTTTTTTTGGTATAGCTGTATGGTAATTTGCATATCACTGTACCTTATAGGAAGAACAAGAGAGGCTTAAGGTGAAGGGGAAAATATTTAATAGGAATCTGAGAAGTAACCTTTTCACACAAAGGGTGGTGGGTGTATGGAACAAGCTGCCAGAGGAGGTAGCTGAGGCAGACATTATCCCAACATTTAAGAAACAGTTAGACATGGATAGGACAGGATTGGAGGGATATGGACCAAACGTGGACAGGTGGGATTGGTGTAGCTGGGATATGCTGGGCAGTGTGGACAAATTGGGCCAAAGGGCCTGTTTCCATGCTGTATCACTCTATGACTCTAAGAATTATTTCAAGGATAGTTTGTAGTCTTGAAGGAGTTGCAAACGTTTGGATTAAAATATAAAGTTAATGAACTTTAATGAAGTTATACATGCTTCATCCCTACTTCCGTGAACTGAAAGAGATCTTGAATACAATGAGTTAAAACACTGGGCTTTAAGCTCTGAGATTTAATTTACATTCCAACCCAGACTCATCCATCCTAGCTGTTGGCTGCAACAGTCCCTCATGGAATAAAACCCCAAAAAGTGTGCATGAACTTGTTGTGTTAGTTACTTAGTTCTTCAGGCATGTGATACTTGAACAGTGATTCTGGGCTTTGAAAGAATTGAAACTGTGAGCAGTTTACTGTAGCAGAGGTCAAACGTACTATGAACCTTACACTGGGCCATATGGCCTTGATGATGGACATTAAATATTTGTTCAAAATGTTTCAACTCTATTGGTGCACCATTTTTCATCAAATTGAACTGCAATCACAAAGAAACATAGAAACATTACAACATTACAGTCTGGTTTGGGAACAGCTCTGCCCAGGACAGGATGGCCCTGCAGAGAGTAGTGCGTTCGGCAGAACGCACCATGGGAACTACACTCGTCCCCCTGCAGGACCTATACATCAGGAGGTGCAGATCCAGAGCAAGCAAGATCATGAGGGACCCCTACCACCCCAGTAACGGACTGTTCCAGATGCTACGATCAGGCTGTGAAAACGGAGAGGATGAGACGGAGCTTCTTCCCACAGGCCATCAGGACTGTCAACTTTTATAACCCCAGAGACTAAATTTTTGTCGACACTAATAGTAACTTATTAACTTTATTTATATGCTGTAACTGTAATTCTTTTTGTGCACAACCTGCAGGCATTGCCACTTTCATTTCACTGCACATCGAGTATGTGTATGTGACAAATAAATTTGACTTGACTTGACTTGACTTGAAAATAGGTGCAGGATGAGGCCATATGGTAAACAGTTGCGGCCCCAACACCAAACCTTGCGGCACTCCACTCGCCACTGCCTGCCATTCTGAAAAGGACCCGTTTACTCCTACTCTTTGCTTCCTGTTTACCAACCATTTCTATCCATGTCAACACCCTACCCACAATAACATGTGCTCTCATTTTAGTCACCAATCTCCCTCCCGGGATCTTATCAAAGGCTTCCTGAAAGTCTAAATACACTACATCCACTGGCTCCCCTTCATCCATTTTACTTGTCACATCCTCAAAAAATTCCAGAAGCATGATTTCCCTTTCATAAATCCATGTTGACTTGGACTTATCCTATTACTGCTATCCAAATGCACCATTATTACCTCTTTAATAATTGACTCCAGCATCTTTCCCACCACCGGAGTCAGGCTAACTGCTCTGTAATTCCACGTTTTCGCTCTCGCTCCTTTTTTGAAAAGTGGGATAACATTAGCTATCCTCCAATCCACAAAGTGGGATAACATTAGCTATCCTCCAATCCACAAAGTGGGATAACATTAGCTATCCTCCAATCCACAAAGTGGGATAACATTAGCTATCCTCCAATCCACAAAGTGGGATAACATTAGCTATCCTCCAATCCACAAAGTGGGATAACATTAGCTATCCTCCAATCCACAAAGTGGGATAACATTAGCTATCCTCCAATCCACAAAGTGGGATAACATTAGCTATCCTCCAATCCTCCAATCCTGAATCTATTGAACATTGGAAAATGATCACCAATGGGTCCACTATTTCTAGAGCCACCTCCCTGAGGACCCTGGGATGCAGACCATCAGGCCCAGGGGATTTATCATCCTTCAGTCTCATTAGTCTACCCAATACTATTTCTCACCTAATGAAAATTTCTTTCAGTTCCTCTACCCCCCCTAGATCCTCTGTCCTCCAGTACATCTGGGAGATTGTTTGTGTCTTCCTTAGTGAAGACAGATCCGAAGTAACTGTTCAACTCTTCTGCCATTTCCTTGTTACCCATAATAATTTCACCCGTATAAGAAAATAACTGCAGATGCTGGTACAAATCGATTTATTCACAAAATGCTGGAGTAACTCAGCAGGTCAGGCAGCATCTCGGGAGAGAAGGAATGGGTGACGTTTCGGGTCGAGACCCTTCTTCAGTCTGTTATACACTTTTCTTTTAGTTTTATTCCATCCCTAACTTCCCTTGTCAGCCACAGTTGCCTCCTACTCCCCTTAGAATCTTTCTTCCTTTTTAGAATGAAATGATCCTACGTTTTCCAGATTATGCCCAGAAATTCCTGCCATTGATATTCCACTGTCATTCCTGCTAGGATCCCTTTCCAGTCTACCTTGGCCAGCTCCTCTCTCATGCCTTCATAGTCCCCTTTGTTCAACTGCAACACTGACACTTCCGATTTAACCTTCTCCTTCTCAAATTGCAGATTAAAACTTATCATATTATGATCACTACCTCCAAACGGCTTCTTTACCTCGAGTTCTCTTATCAAATCTGGTTCATTGGACAACACTAAATCCAGAATTGCCTTTTCTCTGGTAGGTTCCATTACAAGCTGCTCTAAGAATCAATCTCGGAGGCACTCTACAAACTCTCTTTCTTGGGGTCCAGAACCAACCTGATTTTCCCAGTCTACCTGCATATTGAAATCCCCCATCACCACAGTGGCGTTACCTGTCTTACATGCCAGTTTTAACTCCTGCTGCATCTTACACCCTGCATCCGGGCGACTATTTGGGGGTCTGTAGATAACTCCAATTAGTGTCTTCTTGCCTTTACAATTCCTCAACTTAATCCACAGTGACTCTACCTCATCAGTCCCTATGTCTTCCCTCGCAAGGGAATGAATTTTATCCCTCACCAGCAGAGCTACCCCACCTCCTCTGCCCACCTGCCTGTCCTTTCTATAGGACGCATAACCCTGAATATTCAGTTCCCAGGCCTGATCCTCCTGCAGCCACGTCTCTGTAATCCCCACAATGTCATATCTACCAACCTCTAACTGAGCCTCAAGCTCATCTACATTACTTCTTATACTTTGCGCATTCATATACAATAATTTTTTCTCGTGTTCATATTATTTTTGACTCTCAGATATCACTTATTTCTCAGCCTTGCAGTAGCAGTGTTACTGTGAAGAGCAGGAAAGTCTGATTGATGTTGCACGTAACATGAGTGCTTTACCCTTGGGGAATATCCTCACAAAATGGTGCTCCGTAGCCTGCCTGTAAGTCACAAGACTTACTAAGAGGTTTGCAGCATTTTTGGAGTGCTAGTTTTCTAAGTGCAGAGCCCTTGATGTTTGCTTGTTTCCTTGGCATTCCCCAAGACTACATACACGACCCGAGATTTAATTTTCAACCTGCAGATTGTACGATCTTTTTTCACCAATGCGATTAGGGTTCTGGTTAGACTCCGGCCTGATTCAGAGGATTGCCAGACATGGAAAGGGCCACAGTTTTAGTTTAATTGAGAGATACAGCATGGAAACAGGCCTTTTGGCCCACCGAGTCTATGCCAACCATTGATCACCCAAGCACACCAGTTCCACGTCATCCACTTTCTCATCCACTCCAAAATGGTTTTTACAGGACCATTTATCAAACAAACCTGCAGTTCTTTAGGACATGGAAGAAAACTGGAGCCCTTAGAGGAACCCCAAGAGGTCAGAGGGAGAACATGCAAACTCCACACAGACACAGTCAAGACCCAACCCTGGTTTTTGGCCCTGGAACAGGGATTGTTCAACAGGGATTGTAGGGTAGGTCGATGAATCCCAGTTCCAGGCATACACTGGCCCTATCCCCAAACTCTATCCCTGTTACATTGACAAAATGCATTGGTGCTACCTCCAGCACCCATGCAGAACTCATGGACTTCAATAACTTCACTACCAATTTCCACCTTGCACTCAAATTCACTTGGACCATCTCCAACACCTCCCTCCCCTTTCTTGATCTCACTGTCACCATCACAGGAGATAAACTACCAACTGCCATCTATGATAAACCCACTGACTCCCACAGCTATCTAGACGACACTTCTTCCCACCCTGCTTCCTGCAAAGACTATCCCCTACTCCCAATTCCTCTGTCTACGTCGTATCTGTGCCCAAGATGAGGTGTTCCATACTAGAACATCCGAGATGTCCTCATTCTTTAGGGAATGGGGGCTCCCCTCTTCTATCATAGATGAGGCCTTAAAATGTGCCCTCAATATCTCTTCTTTTGCTCCCCCTCTTCCCCAGTCGCAAACAGGGACAGAGTCCCCCTAGTCCTCACGCATTCGGTGTCGGATCCCACCACTAGTCACATTTTCCCATCTCCACCCCTTTCTGCTCACCTTAATTCCCTGGATTCTCGTTACTTCCCTTCTTAAACAAAGGAACAACATTCGCCATGCTCCAAACCTCCGGGATCTTGCCGGTGGCTAGAGAAGAAACAAAGATCCTCATCAAGAATCCCCACAATCTGCTCTCTTGTCTCCCTCGATAACCTGTGGTAGATCCCCTCAGGTCCTAGTGACTTATCCACCTTAATGTTCGTCAAGATCCTCAGTACCACCTTGGTCTCAGACTGTCCCAGCATATTTGTATTCTCCACACTGATCTCGCTGTCCTCCAGGTCCTTCTCCTTGGTGAGTTCAGATGCTAAATACTCGTTTCGTACCTCACCTACATCGTCTGACTGCAAGCGTAGATTCCCTGCTTTATCCCTATTCCTGGTCACACTCTTGTGTCTTACATTTGTATAAAAAGACGGGATTTTCCTTAATCCAGCTTTCCTACATACTTTATATTCCTCATAAGCCCCATCTGAAGCCACGTCTCCTAAACCTGATATACATTTCCTTTTACTGCCTGACCAAGTTTACAACCTCCTTGGTCATCCGTTGTTCCTCCACCTTCCTGTCCTTATCCCTACTGGAACAGGCTGATCCTGCACATTGATCAGCTGGCCTTTAAACAACTCCCACATGTCATCTGTGGACTTACCCAATAACCACTGCTCCCAATCTACCTTCTTTATCTCTGGCCTAATCATTGTTTGATTGATACTTTATTATCACATTTGACATGTCACGGTGAAATTCTTTGTTTTGCATGCCATACACAAGGTATGTAAAGAGCCACCACGTATAGAGCACAAAGTGGTCATTACAGTTCTCAATGGCCCCTCTTTGTTCACAGTGGCTTCCCCTCACCAGGCCCCTCTTTGTTATTGGCAGATATCGTGACCTGCCTTGCAAATTAGAAATAGTGTTGTAATCTGCCTTGCCCCAATTAAGTACCTTCCCCCAACAACCAGACCTGTCCAACAACCAGACGATTAACCAACAAGGTCAGTTAAACCAGCAAGTCATTGAATGATATATATATGGAATACTGTGGCACATTGAACCTGGTGCAAATTATGTGCTGCAGTGCCAAATCTCACAATGAGTTAGTGGAATAACTGGACGTGCCAACAGCCAAATATTTAAAGGTGATGTGGGGGCATGGAACAAGGTGGTGGGTCCATGGAACAAGGTGGTGGGTCCATGGAACAGATGGTGGGTCCATGGAACAAGGTGGTGGGTCCATGGAACAGATGGTGGGTCCATGGAACAAGGTGGTGGGGGTATGGGACAAGGTGGTGGGTCCATGGAACAAGGTGGTGGGTCCATGGAACAGATGGTGGGTCCATGGAACAAGGTGGAGGGTCCATTGAACAGATGGTGGGTCCATGGAACAAGGTGGTGGGGGTATGGGACAAGGTGGTGGGTCCATGGAACAAGGTGGTGGGGTATGGGGCAAGGTGGTGGGGTATGGAACAAGGTGGTGGGTCCATGGAACAAGGTGGGGGGGTATGGAGCAAGGTGCCAGAAGAGGTAGTTAAGGCAGGGACTATCCCTGTCTGAAGAAGGGTCTCGATCCGAAATGTCACCCATTCCTTCTCTCCAGCATTGTTACCTGTCCTGCTGAAGTCTATCTTTGAGAAACACTTAGACAGGTTTGGAGGGATGTGAACCAGGTGGGACTAGTGTAGCTGGTGTGAGCAAGTTGGGGCCAAGGGTCTGTTTCCACACTGTATCACTCTATCACCCTATGACTCTATGATGTTGTTTGATGGTTCAATTGAATGAGATCCTACAGGCTGGATCCTGCTGTGAATGAAGAATCCCACATACGGCAATGCTACCACTAGCCGTGCCCTGTGCCACCCTCCTGCCACCCACCTCCACCCCCTCACCCTCACCCTCGCCAGGAGCAGCTGGACGATGGTCCTAGGGTCCAAATCTGGAGAGTCTCCTTCCACATCCAACGATCGCAGGTTAGAATCAAATGTGTGGTAACAATAATGCCTCTTCACAGCTTGGCCCTCTGCCTGACAACCCCATCAGCCTCAGAAACTACTCCCAGCTTACACTAAAGGGATACACTTAATTAATTCATCACATTAAACCAGTATCCAACTACAATACACGTTTTCCAAGAGATCTCAACACACCATGTTTATATGTCAAATCAATTTTAGGTACATTGTTGCCAGTCTTCAGGCAATTGGTTTATAAAGATTAAATGCAATAGTATTTAAAAAGAACCATCAAGCAGATTGTGACCTTGTGGTATTATTGAATAATGATAAATATATATTCTATCATTCCGCACAGAGCAGAAAATTATTTGTGGGTTGGTCAGAGGGGGTGTTGAGCTTGGAGAGGTCATTTAGTTTCAAAAACCCTTTCAGCTTGTCAAAAAGCACTTTTAGAATGAGAATAACTAGTAGATTGCAGTTGAAACACTGCACAAAAGATGATTAGCATGGTATGTATCCTTTTTAGTTTGGTACTGTCAAGGACATCATTGATAGCACCATTCATTTCCATTGACAGCTGAAAAGCAGATGTTTGGTCGTTTGTGGGTTAAATATGGAAGCTATTCTAATGTTCACCCCAGTCTGCAGGAGTGCTTGGATTGTAAGCTTTGAAGTAATTGACCAATGCAGTAAAGGTATTAAAGTCATTCAGTGCCAAAAGGGAACACACTGATCCCTGACCTCAAGCCACTTTGGAGTAATCTAGCATTCAATACAGCGTGTAATAACTGCCAACCTGTCAATCCCCCAGCACGCTGAGTTTAACTGCCCCTGGGTGCCACTGCATGTGTGGATTTAGGGATATCAAAGGGAGGAAATACTTCTTAGTCTAGTAGGCAATGATGCTTTTAATCCTGTGTACTGTATGCATTTAATGTTATATATTGTATTTTCCTAGAGTTGTATATTATGTAAAGGCCCATCCTAAAATACTCCTGAAATCCTAGAGGCCTTCACAGTCCTTCAACTGTATGATTGGATTTGTGAAGGAATCGCTGGCCGTTAATATAAATAACAAAAGGTCATTTGTACAAGATTAATAGAATGACTAGCATGGCACATTTGTGTTATCTCGCACGATCTTTCACCTTCAATGGTGTTAATGTGTGCGGCTATATCTCCCATGGTAGTGCTTATGGTCAATTGAAGGCTGAAATGTAGTGTAACGTGGGACCTCTGAGCTCAGGCAGTTTGGTCCGATGCCGTGCCGAGCAGAGGGAGGAAAACTGCTGTGCATGAGATTAAAAGCAGGCAGGATATAGAGCAGTGGTGTGTAGAAAGGAACTGCAGATGCTGGTTTAAACCAAAGATAGACACAAATTGCTGGAGTAACTCAGCGGGACAGGCAGCATCTCTGGAGAGAAGGAATTGGTGACATTTCAGGTCGAGACCCTTCTTCAAACTTGTCTGAAATAGGGTCTCAACCCGAAACATCACCCATTCAGTCTTATTCACAAAATGCTGGAGTAACTCAGCAAGTCAGGCAGCATCTCGGGAGAGAAGGAATGGGTGACGTTTCGGGTCGAGACCCTTCTTCAGACATTCAGTCTTTCCAGGCTGCCTGTCCCGCTGAGTTACTCCAGCATTTTGTGTCTATATAGAGGAGTGGCCCAGATTGTATAAAATGCTATGAATTTTTAGAGGCTGGCCTTTCTGATGTTGGGAATGCAGTGTCAACAGAGGGAATGGGACTGTTTATGGCTGTTGCTCTTTCTCTTCACCACTGTATGACAACAATGCATATAGTAACGATCGAAAATGCCTTCAGCCTTAACATTTGCCTGTAATGAGAATGACAGGTAGGCGTGTGATCATAGCTTGCTAAAAATATCGTAACAAAGCAAACAGAACAAATCTTTCCATTTTGGTGGCACAACTATAGTGGTGTTAGCAAAACTCCCTGTAGGAAATATTTTAAGGGATATATTACAATCTGACTTTGCAACGAGATGTTTGGTCAGGGCAAGCAGTTTATTTTCACCTGCGAGCTCATTATTTGTTTAAGGTGTCCTATGGAACATTACCAATTAGAAGATGTGATGTATCAGGTCGCATGTATCAGATAGCTCAATCTCCGAAACCACAACTATGCTGATACCAGCTTGAACCACCACCAAAATGGCAATGGCTCTAGTCTCCAAAAACTCAAGGACATGAGGAAAAGGAGTAGGCTACTCAGACCCTCAATCCTGCCCCACTGTTGAATATGATCATGGCTGATATATGCTGGCCTCCACTGCTCTTCTGACTGAAGAAGGGCCCCGACCCGAAACGTCACATATCGTCCATGTTTTCCAGGGATGCTGCCTGACCCGCAAAGTTACTCCAGTACTTTGTGATGCTTCTCTCCAGTTCCCCATATCCTCAATCTTTCTAAAATGTTTATCTACCTCCACCTTTCCATTGGAAAGACTTGGGCTTGTATCATTGGAAAGACTGGGCTTGTATTCACTGAATTTAGAAGGATGAGAGGGGATCTTATAGAAACGTATAAAATTGTAAAAGGACTGGACAAGCTAGATGCAGGAAAAATGTTTCCAGTGTTGGGCGAGTCCAGAACCAGGGGGCACAGTCTTAGAATAAATGGGAGGCCATTTAAAACTGAGATGAGAAAAAAGAATTCACCCAGAGAGTTGTGAACTTGTGGAATTCTCTGCCACAGAAGGCAGTGGAGGCCAATTCACTGGATGAATTTAAAAGAGAGTTAGATAGAGCTCTAGGAGCTAGCGGAATCAAGGGGTATGGGGAGAAGGCAGGCACGGGTTACTGATTGTGGATGATCAGCCATGATCACAATGAATGGCGGTGCTGGCTCGAAGGGCCAAATGGCCTCCTCCTGCACCTATTTTCCATGTTTCTAAGTTTCGTATATCTATTGTTCTGGCCCTCTCCACCCTCTAGGGCAGTGAATTCCAGAGATTTACCACTGTCTGAGTGAAGAAGTTTCTGCACACTGAATTTGAAATGCCAGCCTTTCATTTTGCAGCTGTGCCCTCGTGTCAGATCTTTCTGTCAGAGCAAACTGTCGATCATGAGACACTTTGTATTCATGCTCTGATAAAAACATTTAAAAGCCTGAAGATGGGAGTTGAATAGGGGCGTTAATTCATTTTTCAAAGCATCTAAAACTGTGGAGATAAGAGACAATGCTGGAGAACTCAGACATACACAGTAGGTCCAGTAGCTAAAAATCAGAGGCTGGGACACAATCTTGAAATGCTGGAATAAAAGCATAAAAACAAGGAATAAGCCTGAAAATGGGTTACATTCAATAAGTAGTGTAAGAAAATAACTGCAGATGCTGGGGTCTCGACCCGAAACGTCACCCATTCCTTCTCTCCTGAGATGCTGCCTGTCCTGCTGAGTTACTCCAGCATTTTGTGAATAAATACCTTCAATAAGTAGAGTGAATGTGCTAACAGATAATTGAAGAAAAGCACCAAGGAAAAGTGTTGGTGAGATTGCTAAGTAATTTTAAAGCGTGTTCTGAGTAATGTAGATGCACTTAAAGTCATAGAGAGTCATACAGCGTGAAAACAGGCCCCTCGGCCAATTTGCCTACACCGGCCAACATGTTCCATCTACACTAGTCACAGCTGCCTGTGTTTGGCCCTAAACCTGTCCTATCCACAAACCTGTCTTATTAAACACAGAAAATAGGTGCAGGTATAGGACATTTGGCCCTTCGAGCCAGCACCACCATTCTATATGATCATGGCTGATCATCCAGAATCAGTACCCCGTTCGGCCTTCTCCCCATACACCTTGATTCCAATAGCCCTGAGCTAACTACTAATCTGGCAGGCAGGTTTGCGAGTACTGCACATGTGGGTAGTACTAGATTGTTGGGGGGGAGTGGGATCCTAAGCAGGACCAAGGTAGGTCAGAGGCTGGAAGGCAGTATGGGTGGTGATGAAAGAAAGTTTATTAGACAAAATAGGCAAGGAACAAGGAAGTGGCAGAGTGGCGTAGCGGTAGAGTTACTGCTTTACAGCGCCAGAGACCCGGGTTCGATCCTGACTACGGTTGCTGTCTGCACGGAGTTTGTACGTTCTCCCTGTGATGGTGTGGGTTTCACTGGTTGCTCCGGTTTCTTCCCACATTCCAAAGATGTACAGGTTTGTAGGTTAATTGGCTTCAATAAATTCTAATATGTCCCTAGTCTATAGGATAATGCAAGTGTACGGGGTGGACGCGGTGAGCTGAAGGGCCTGTTTCCATGCTGTATGTCTAAAGTCTACATTTTAAAGGACTGTTGGTTTGTACCTTCCCCTACCTTTAGTGTGCCCCTCCCTTGCTCTCAGTCTGATGAAGGGTCTTGACCCGAAATATCATCTATTCCTTCTCTCCAGAGATGCTGCCCGACCCGCTGAGCCCCTTACTCGCTGTCTATAACTCCACCCACTTTAGTGCCATCTGCAAACTTACTAATCATGCTTTGTATGTTCTCATCCAAATCATTGATAAAGATGACAAGCAGCATTGGGCCCAGCACTGAGCCCTGCAGTCACACTGCCATCTGACCTAGGATATTGGCAGTTAAGGCTTCACACACTCCTTATCTCTCATTAGGATTCCCTCAGATGCCCTTCTGTGCACCTATGTCCCCAAAGAGTGCTGGTTGATTAATTGGTTACTGGAAATTGCCCTTTCGCGATGGTGGATGGCAGGAGAATTAGGGAGGGATTGAAGGAGGTGTGTGCTAGAATAGCTTACAGGGGAAAAAGTGGGCAAAAGGAACCTTAGTTTAATTTAGACACAAAATGCTGGAGTAACTCAGCGGGACAGGCAGCATCTCTGGAGAGAAGGAATGGGTGACGTTTCAGGTCGAGCCCCTTCTTCAGACTAATAAAATGCTGGAGTAACTCAGTGGGACAGGCAGCATCTCTGGAGGGAAGGAATGGGTGACATTTCAGGTCGAGACCCTTCTTCAAACTTAGTTTAGTTTAGTTTAGAAATACAGAGCAGAAACAGGCCTTTCAGCCCACTGAGTCGGCGCCGACCAGCGATCCCCACACATTAACACTACCCTACATACACTAGGGACAATTTGTTTTTATGCCAGGTCAATTAACCTGCACATCTTTGGAGTGTGTGAGAAAACTGAAGATCTTGGAGAAAACCCCCACAGGACACAGGGAGAACATACAGACCCCATTCAGACGGCACCCGTAGTCAGGGGTCTCTGGTGCTGTAGGGCAGTAGCTCTACCGCTGTACCTCCGTGCCACCCCAAACTGTCTTGAATGACGAGGACTGGCATAGACTCCATGTGGTGAATGGCCATGTGCTGAATGGCCATGTGCTGAATGGCCATGTGGTGAATGGCCATGTGCTGAATGGCCATGTGCTGAATGGCCATGTGCTGAATGGCCATGTGCTGAATGGCCATGTGCTGAATGGCCATGTGCTGAAAGAGAAAAGGACTACATGTTTCCTACTTTCTATTTCCTGTTAGCAAGTCAATACTCAAACCAATAATTATAACATCAATTCCTCAGACTAACTTTCTATTGGACCAATGCTTGCTTTGTAAATTCTCTCCTTTCTAAAATATTAATCAAATTAGTTATTTTGTTTAGCACATGTCTGTACAGCTTTATCTTGTCCTTTAAAATATCCCTTATTTTTGTAGACATTCTGTTTTGTTTTGGTTCTGTCCAATCTTCAGAACTGCCACCTGCCTTTGTACAATTATATGCTTTTTCTTTCAATTCGATATTCTCCTTAACTCTTTTAGTTAGGCACAAAGGGTGAATTCTCCTTTTGGATTTTTTTTTTGCTTTTTGTTGGAATATATCTATTTTGTAAAAAACATGTCCATTGCATCTTGTTTGCCCAACCTGAGTGTGTAAGAAGGAACTGCAGATGCTGGTTTACACCAAAGATAGACACAAAATGCAGGAGTAACTCAGCGGTTAGGCAGCAACCCTGGGAGAGAAGGAATGGGTGATGTTTCGGGTCGAGACCCTTCTTCAGATTATTCTTACTGTTTTTCTTACCCGCTGAGTTACTCCAGCATTTTGTGTCCAACTTCACTGTTAACCTAAGTGCTGGGTCCTCAGCTATTTATAAACTGTATAATGACTTTGATCAAAGGAGTAATGAAAACAGAACATGCTGTAAATACCCAGCAGGTCATCCAACATCCTGTGAAGAGAGAACAAGACTAATGGATCAGGTCAATAACTCTTTGACTTGAAAGAAAGAGGTGATCTAATTGAAACATAGCATTCTGAGTGGGATTAAAAGGGTGAATGCAGAAAGGATGTTTCTCATAGTAGGGGGAATCCAGAACTGGGAGGCATGCTTTCCGAATGAACAAACAGCCAATTTAGACAGAGATGAGGAAGGGTGTCTTCACTCAAAAGGGTGGTGACAATTTAGAGCTCTCTGCACCAGGAGGCAGAATCATTGAATATATTCAAGGCCAAGCTAGTCAGATTTTTGGTCTATCAAGGAGTCAAAGAATCAAGAGAGAAACATAAGGCTGAGGCCAAGATCAGATCAGCCAGATGGTGATGGAATGGGCTAGAGGATACATGTTTCACACAAAGGGTGATGGATGTATAGAACGAGCTGCCAGAGGAGGCAATTGAGGCAGGGACTACCCCAATGCTTTAGAAACAGTTAGACAGGTACATGGATAGTTTAGGTTTGGAGGGATATGAGCCAAACGCAGGCAGGTGGATGAGTGTAGCTGGGACATGTTGGTTGGTGTTGGCAAGTTGGGTGGAAGGGCCTGCTTCCACACTGTATCACTATGACTCTATGTGGCCTACTCTTGCAACTATTTCCTATGTCGTAGTGCAAAGCAGAACGGGGTTGCCTAACTTTGTGGACAGAATGTGATCTTACATACAAGGGCCTTAAAATTAAATTGCATGGGACTTTCCTTATGACCATGTTTTAGTCATTACTTTGCATCAGCTGCCATACTACTGCCATACTGTGTAAGGCTTATTTTGAAGTGCTGAGGTAGCTTACTGGAGCACCTGGTGCCATTGAAAATTGTGACTGGCATCCGAGAAGAGATCAAGCGCTAAAGACCATTCTTTCATAACTTTAAAATGCTTGCTGCTGAGTAAAGAAAGCCTTGAGCATTGAAGGGTGTGCAGTGCTTCGTTATCACGGCGTGGTGTCATCAGATTAAGCTAGGTCTGCAGTAAAACAAGGGACTTCCACCTCTGATAAGAGATAGGTGCAGGAGGCAGGCATAATTGTGCAGTAAATGAAATAGAAATTACCGACCAGTGTAACGCCAGCATGCCTGTGTGGCTGTGCATTCCATTAGGAATTTATTCTATGAATCCAAGACTCAAATTCGAAACACAGCCAACAGTTGGATTTTAAATGAACACCCCTAGATTTTCCAAAGACTGAAATAGATTGTCCTTGCTATCTTCTCCTGCCCTGAACGTAATGTGCAGTGACGGGATATTCAATGGTCTAACCTTATGTCAGCAACAAATAAGAAAACGCCATTCACAACTCTCCAGTTACTCCACACAACGAATGAAAGAAATAACTTATTGGAGTTCCAGAAATGAATTCCTCAAGTCTGAAGGGAAGGGAACTCCTGCTGGAGATTTTCATTTCATCTCAATCTTTGAAATATATGTATAAGACATAAAATATTATGTCAACTTAGATAAAATGAATTTTTTGTTATATCAATTCATAATTTTACAATTCAAAATGTTACATTGTTTACTTAATGGTGCTTTCATTCAGCAACATTAAAATATACTTTTTGCAAACCAAATTAATTATATAATACTAAAAGCCTGGATTGGCAAACTTACTTTTCAGAACTACATTATTAGACTCAAGATAAATGTCCCATGGAGAGTTGTAAGTGAATGGATTTCTGCCTTCCCTGTGACATTAGCCAGTGCTAAAGTTCTAGAAGGTAGACACAAACTACTGGAGTAACTCAGCAGGTCAGGCAGCATCTTAGGAGAGAAGGAATGCATGACGTTTTGGGTCGAGACCCTTCTTCAGACTAGTTCTAGATATCTATGCTACAATTCCAGTTAGACTGTATTATTGTTACGAATGCCCTTTCATTTACCTCAACTTTCAAGAGAGCCCACAGTGCTTAATCGTCATGTGTATTGACAACTGGAAAATGAAATTCTTACTGGCAGCATCAATAACAGGCCTCCAACACAATACACATAGACAATATATAAAAAACACATAAATGAACAATACTGCTGCAAAAAGCCTGAAGTCCTTTCTACAAGCAGATGGCCCACAGACGTTTATCGCTGAGGTTAGTGTTGCGTAATGGTCAAGAGCCAGATGGTTTTTGGGAAGAAACTATTTTTGAACCAAAAGATGGCAAAGATTTTCAGTCCAATTCCTTTTTCCCAATGGGAGGAGTGTAGTGCGAGGGTTGTCAGGGTGAGGTTGTTCTATGATGATATTGGCTGCCCTTTTGAGGCAGTGCCTGTGATAAAGCCCTAGATGGTAAGGAGGCCAGTACCTGTGATGGACGAGGCAGTGCCTTGTACTCTCTGCAATCCTGGATGTTGGAGTTGCCAAACCAGGCCGTGTGCAACATGTCAGTACGGTCTCTACCTGTGGAAGTTCATGAGCGTATTCATCAACATACAAATCCCCTCAATCTCTGAAGGAAGTGGAGGCGTTGAGGGGCATCCTGGCATCCTTTGTGATTGCATCAATGTCAGCATCCTCCAATTCAAATGCCTTCATAATACTTCCAAAAACCACGTTAAAAAAGATTGAACAGAATGGGGAACATTTCAGACAGAGGAGAGCCACTCAGCACCACATTCATATGGATGTTTTGGATTCATCTTTGTAGGTCAGGGTTGAATAAGGGCAGCTAACCTCTCAGTGAGGGATTTATCTTGTCACTCGTTGTAGGGAATCAGAAGGCAGATGTTGCAGCCAATTGCTTTGCCAATAATATGAAAAACAACAAAGCTGGTTATCTGTGTTACATTTTACAATTTGTGCAGGCCAAGTCAAATTACTATTGCAATGACTAATAAGCGTTGAATGTGGAAATAATATATCAATGTTTTACTGTGTAGGAAATAAACTGCAGATGCTGGTTAAGATTGAAGGTAGACACAAAATGCTGGAGTAACTCAGCAGGTCAGGCTGCATCTCGGGAGAGAAGGAATGGGTGACGTTTCATCAGTCTGAAGAAAGGTCTCGACCCGAAACGTCACCCATTCCTTCTCTCCCGAGATGCTGCCTGACCCGCTGAGTTACTCCAGCATTTTGTGTTGACTCTAATGTTTTACTGTAGCTTTAGCTCTGAAGATCGTATAACAGAACACCCAGGCACTTGCCTATCAGTAACTATGGTATTATTAGTATCAATTCTATATATCCCATTACAATTATCTATCTGTTCCCATCTCTATATATCGATATGTCTGAAGAAGGGTCTCAACCCGAAACGTCACCAACTCCTTTTATCCAGAGATGCTGCCTGTCCCACTGAGTTACCCCAGGATTTTGTGTCTATCTATATGTAAATCTTTTTTAACCCCCAACACTGTCGATATCTCTATCCATACATTATACATTTAAAATGTGCCCACTTTTAGCCAAACAGATAACATCAAATATATTAGACCAGAATTTGCAGAAATGGGAATCTGATGTGACACGTTTTGAGTTGGATTATTTTTCACTTTTCAGAACCCATTCATTTTGTATTGCAAACTGCAGCGAGCACAAGTGATAACTGCAAGATCAATGGGCTATTCGCATTTAACAAACTGGTTTCTCAACCAATTAAATTTAAGGCGGGAGAAAGTTGTAATTAATAGAAAGCGAATTAATTCAAGTTTGATGCAGATAGAATTTTTTTTTAATTAATATTGAATGGATTACAAAAAGAGAGAAGAAAAAGGCATGAAGGAATAATATTTTTTTCTAAATTTTATAAAGCTTTAGGGACAACTTGACACCTATAAGAGTGTGCAGGAATGAACTGCAGATGCTGGTTTACACCGAAGATTGACACAAAAAGCTGGAGTAACTCAGCGAGACAGGCAGCATCTCTGGAGAGAAGGAATGGGTGACGTTACGGGTCAAGACCCTTCCTCAGACTGGTTAGGGATAAGGGAAATGAGAGATAAAGGCAATGACGTGGAGAGATATGGAACAATGAATGAAAGATATGCAATTTGTAACGATGATAAAGGAAACTATAGGGGTATGATGTTTTTCATCACAGTTGTTCCTTTTCTGGGTCCCTAAGATTGAGCTTAGTTTCAGAAATATAAATCCAGTTATAAAAAGTTCCAATTGTTGGGAAACAGTAGTTCTAACTCCTTGCATTGGGCTTAAGTCATTTAGGTAGCTTGAACTCTCACATCTCTTGAATCATGTATTTAGTTTCATTTAGTTTAGCGATACAGTGCAGAAACAAGATCTTTGGCCACCTGAGGCCACGCCGACCAGCATCCCCGCACATTAACACTGCCTTACACACACTAGGGACAACTTTACATTATTAACCAAGCCAATTAACCTACAAACCTGTACGTCTTTGGAGTGTGGGTGGAAACCAAAGATCTCGGAGAAAGCCCACGCAGGTCACGGGGAGAAAGTAAAACTCCGTACAAACAGCACCCGTAGTCAGGATCAAAGCCAGGTCTCTGGCGCTGTAAGGCAGCAGCTCTACTGCTATGCACTAAGTGCATAGGTTGATAATAAGATTCAGTGTTTTTGAGCAGTAAGTGAAGTAAATCACCCAGCAATTTGTGTTGATTTGCAGCTCAGAGGTATTTCTTCCTCCCTCAAATTAGCTGCCTATTTAAAAATCTATAAACAGTGCTTGCTTTAAAAGTCATTTATTTAGCAGAAAGTTTATTCTAATGTGTGTGCGCATGCATGTAGAGGGTAGAACTTCATTATCCTAGTGAGAAATGATAATCCAACCGGAGCATTGATTTAGTTAATGCAAACTACCAGCTTGCTAGGATCAGGTCTCCATCCTGTTGGGGTGGCACTGTGGCACGGTGATCGAGTTGCTGCCTCACAGCACCAGAGACCTGGGTTCCATCCTGACTACCGATGCTGGAAGAATGGAGTCTGTACGTTCTCCCCAGGGATTTCTCCGGATGCTCTGGTTTCCTCCCACACCCAAAGTTTGTAGATCAATTGGCTTCTGTAAATTGTAAATTGTCCCTAGTGTGTAGGATAGAAGCACAGAAAATAGGTGCAGGGGAGGCCATTTGGCCCTTCGAGCCAGCACTAGCCCCTAGAGCTCTATCTCACTCTCTTTTGAATTAATCTAGTGAATTGGCCTCCACTGCCCTCTGTGGCAGAGAATTCCACAAATTCACAACTCTCTGGGTGAAAAAGTTTTTTCTCATCTCAGTTTTAAATGGCCTCCCCTTTATTCTGAGACTGTGGCCCCTGGTTCTGGACTCCCCCAACATTGGGACCATTTTTCCTGCATCTAGTGCTAGTGTACGGGGTGATCACTGGGCTGTGCGGCTGCAGTAGGCCGCAAGGCCTGATTCCTGGTGTATCTCTAACTTCTGAAGCTCCAATGGCCATTCTACAGCTATGTCCAGCACTCTGGGCATGCAGCAACTGATTCAGCAATTGATTCACATATCCAATAGAAGATAAACAATCAAAATTATGTTATGACATTTAAATGCTGTTTAGTGCCTCCAAAGTCATGTTTTCAAGACATAAATGGTGAATAAGAAATATACTTACCAGAAACTCAATCTGAAGATGTGTATGAATTTACTCGGAGAAGGTAAAAATATGGTTTAGTATCGAACAGAGCTTCTGAATTGTTGATGTAACGCTATAGTCACGGAGTCATACAGAACAGAAGCAGGCCCTTCGGCCCAACTTACCCATGCTGACCAATGTGCCCCTCTACACTAGTCCCATTTGGCCGCTTTTTGCCTCTAAATCTTTCCCATCCACGTCCCTGTCTAAATGTCTTTTAAATGTTGGTATAGGTTCTGCCTCTACTATCTCCAGCAACAGTTCATTCTATACACCCACCATCCTCTGTGAAAAAGTTGCCCCTCGGATTCCAATTAATTCTTTCCCCTCTCACCTTAAACCTACTTCTCCAGTTCTTGATATCCCTCCTCTTTGCTTTGAAGGTGTTCAGAGGAGTGTCCAAGGTGCCCTGAGTAATCTTCAAACCTCGAAGCAACATTGTTAAGAAATGTTTAACTGGTTATTATCACGTTGTTTTATGGGATGTTACTGCATGCAATAAGGCCATTTTTTACAACTAGCCAAAAGAGTAAGTATTCAGATGTGGGATCGTTTGAAACATCCTAACAGGAATCTTAAAGACGTCATACAAAAAACAACCCTTTCTTAATTTTTGACGATTTTCAACAGAGACTTTTTAAAATAGGCTAGCTTTATGGGGCAATTTAATTAGAAGGTTTGTCAAGTTTCCATGTCAGAAGGGATTCTTTAAAAATAAAATGGCCTCAGGGCTCAGGAACAATAAACTGCAAGGCATTTTCTTCTGTGTACAGCACTACCTGAGCACCTCAGTGAGACCATAATAGCTCCCATCCCTCTAATAATGATAGCACATTGCTCGCCTCTGTTCTGTACAGAGTGCTTGGCAGCACAATATAAACGCTAATAGTTATTTCAATTGTTTCATTTTCACACTCCCAGGAGCACAAATCTTTAAACAAAAAAACGACACATGTTCCATGGTTAACATTTGCGGTTAGTACTTGATTTTAAAACAGTTTGCCCTTGTGGTCTTTTGAAGATAGCTGGCAAATATCTCGAAATAGAAATGTAACAAGCTGATGCTTAAATGTCATGATTGAAAGTTAACACCACACTCACAATTGGATGAAAGAAATCCTAAATTGGTGCACTACTTTGACTGAATGCTCACCATTTGGATGAAGGTTGAGTATGAAGGTAGAAATATTGATGCTCATGGTTTTATTTGTGTGTTGGATGCATTCTAAATGCAGAATTGAAAAGGTATCACGTATCATGTTTAGGAAGGAACTGCAGACACTGGTTTAAACCGACGATAGACACAAAATGCTGGAGTAACTCAGTCGGTCAGGCAGCATCTCTGGAGAGAAGGAATGGGTGACGTTTCGGGTCGAGACCCTTCTTCAGACTGAAAGACACGTGTCATGTTCTTTGACCAGGAAATAGACCCATTATCATTTCCAAGTGTGGTTTCTAGAAAATGCTAAGATATTCTCTGTTATAGTTTGTCTCTTTTGATATTCAGTGCCTATCCAAAAGTCTCTTAAACGCCACTATCACGCCTGCCTCCACCACCATCCTGGGCAGCACACTCCAGGCACTAACCACCCTCTATGTTCAAAAACCTTGCCCGCACATCTCCTTGCAACTTTGTCCCTCTCACCTTAAACCTATGCCCTGTAGAATCTGATATTCCCATTCCAAGAAAAAGGTTCTGCCTGTCTACCCTATTTATGCCTATCATAATTTTATTTAGTTCTATTAGGTCTCCTCTCGTCCTCTGGTATTCCAGAGAAGAAAATCCAAGTCTGTCTAACCTCGTCCCTGTCGCTAATACCCTTTAACCCAGGCATCATCTGGTAAATCTCTTCTGTACTCTCTCCAAAGCCTGCACATACATGTCAGGGAACCATAACTCATGCAATACTCTAAATGCAACTGAGCCAGTCCCATAAAGCTGAATCATAACTTCCTGACTCTTACATGTAATGCTCTGACTAATGAAAGGTAGCACACCATAGCAAAGCTAGCAAATGATGGAAACACAGCATCTTGGTAGAGGATAGACAAAGCTATGTTGTGTCTCCAATCCTTCTTCAAGATGAGACAAGCCACCAGCAGAAACAACAGCCCTTGGCCTTCATGTACAAACCACCACATCTCCTTCCATTGCTGACCAATACAATGTTTTTGCTTTTGTCTAAGTTTCTTTGTGGTAGGAGTCATAGATCTATGTAGCATGCAAAGAGGCCCTTTGGCCCAACTCGTCCATGCCAACCAGATTGCCTAATTGAGCTATTCTCACTGCCTACACCTTGTCAATATCCGTCCAAAACATTCCTATCTTTGCATATGCCCAAAGATGGCCATACTATAACCATATATATAACCATATAACAATTACAGCACGGAAACAGGCCCGTTCGGCCCTACCAGTCCACGCCGACCACTTTCTCTGACCTAGTCTCATCTACCTGCTCTCAGACCATAACCTTCCAATCCCCTCCCATCCATATACCTATCCAATTTACTCTTAAATAATAAAATCGAGCCTGCCTCCACCACTTCCACACAGCTCATTCCACACAGCCACCACCCTCTGAGTAAAGAAGTTACCCCTCATGTTACCCCTAAACTTTTGTCCCTTAATTCTGAAGTTATGTCCCCTTGTTGGAATCTTCCCCACTCTCAAAGGGAAAAGCCTACCCACGTCAACTCTGTCCGTCCCTCTTAAAATTTTAAAAACCTCTATCAAGTCCCCCCTCAACCTTCTACACTCCAAAGAATAAAGACCCAACCTGTTCAACCTCTCTCTGTAGCTTAAGTGCTGAAACCCAGGCAACATTCTAGTAAATCTCCTCTGTACCCTCTCCATTTTGTCGACATCCTTCCTATAATTTGGCGACCAGAACTGCACACCATACTCCAGATTCGGCCTCAGCAATGCCCTGTACAATTTCAACATTACATCCCAACTTCTATATTCGATGCTCTGATTTATAACGGCAAGCATACCAAACGCCTTCTTCACCACCCTATCCACATGAGATTCCACCTTCAGGGAACAATGCACAGTTATTCCCAGATCCCTCTGTTCCACTGCATTCCTCAATTCCCTACCATTTACCCTGTACGTCCTATTATGATTTGTCCTACCAAAATGCAGCACCTCACACTTATCAACATTAAACTCCAACTCCATACTGTGCTGGAGTAACTCAACGGGTCAGGCAGCATCTCTGGAGAAAAACGATGGGTGATGTTTCGGGTCGGGACCCTCTTTCAGATTCAGTAACAACCCGCTGAGTTACTCCAGCGCTCTGTGTCTCTCTTGGGTACATACCAGTATCTGTAGCTCCTTTCTACACATGCATATGTCCAAGCGTCTTTTCAATATCATGTTCAGACCTGCCTTTACCACTTCTTTCGGCAGCTTGTTCAATACATGCAACACTGTCTGTGTGGAAATGGTTGCCGCCCAGATCGCTTTTAAATTGTCTTCTCTCACGACAAACCTATGCCTTCTAGTTTTAGTCTCACTTACCCCTGGAGAAAAAAACTGTGGTTAGAGAGTGTAGAACAAAGAGACCCAGGAGTATGTACATAGTTCCCTGATGGTGAGACACAGGTGAACAGTGCGGTGAAGGTGTATCGCATGCTTCGTTTCACTTGCACAACCTTTAGCTGACTGACAAATAAAAACATTTGAACATTAAGACTTCAAACCTGGTGCAAAATTCAAGATCTTAAGGGCATAAATTACCTCTGAGCGAAAAACAAACTGCTTGAGGAACTCAGCAACTCAAGCAACATCCGTGTCAAAAGAGGGCTGGAAGTTCCCAAACCAAACCAACACAAGGTGCCAGAGTAACTCAGCGAGCTAGGTAGCATTGCTGGAGGACATGGACTGGTGACGTTTCAGGTTGGGACCCCTCTTCAGACTGATTGTAACAGGGAAGAGAAAACAGGAAAAGAGGCAAGTGCAGGGCAAAGGCTGGTATGTTGTCGGTGTTTGCATGAGCGAGGGTATTATTGTGCATGAGTGGACAAATCCTAGAGCAGAAAAAGAGGCAGAAAGGTGTAAGTTAAGGAGAGAAGAGGAGTAAAATGTGGAGCCAGATGGAGGGATGGGTGGGGCACAGGGAAGAGAGGGGGAAGAAAAGGGGAGGCCGTTACCTGAAATGGGAGAATTCAATGTTCATACTGTTGTAAGACGCATCAGATTCTCTCAACTATCCCCCATTCTTTACAATGCCCCACCATCCGTTATTACCCTGTTTTTTCCCCTCCCTCATTTGGTGACATCTGCCCATCACCCACATACTAACCCCACTGGTTCCATCTGCCCATCACCCACATACTAACCCCACTGGTTCCATCTGCCCATCACCCACATACTAACCGCCCATCTGCCCCAAGAGCTCTATCTAACTCTCTTTTAAATTCATCCAGTGAATTTGCCTCCACTGCCCTCTGTGGCAGAGAATTCCACAAATTCACAACTCTCTGGGTGAAAAAGTTTCTTCTCACCTCAGTTTTAAATGGCCTCCCCTTTATTCTAAGACTCTGGTCCCTGGTTCTGGACTCCCCCAACATTGGGAAAAATCGTCCTGCATTTAGCTTGTCTAGTCCTCTTATAATTTTATACCCCCTCACCCTTCTGAACTCCAGTGAATACAAGCCTTTCCAATCTTTCCTCATATGACAATCCCTCCATCCCTGGGATTAACCTCGTGAACCTACGCTGCACTGCCTTATCAAAGGCTTTCTGAAAGTCCAGATACACTACATCCACTGGGTCCCCTTCATCCATTTCTTGTCACTCAGTACTCCTTTATCTCAGTTTTAAATGGCCTGCCTTTTATTCTTAGACTGTGGCCCCTGGCTCTGCACTCCCCCAACATTGGGAAGAAACATGAACTTTTAGATTTGTCATTGTATTGCTGACGAGTCTTTGTTGACAAATATCACTAACCAGTGATGCAATAGCCAGGAAATCCCATTGAATTTGTCCATTACTGAAGATAGACACGAAAAGCTGGAGTAACTCAGCGGGTCAGACAGCATCCCTGGAGAAAAATAATTGGTGACGTTTTGGATCGAGATCCTTCTTGGCTCACCTATCCTTTTCCTCCAGAGATGCTGTCTGACCCGTTGAGTTACTCCAGCTTTTTGTGTCTATCTTTGGTTTAAACCAGCATCTGCAGTTCCTTCCTACAAATTTGTTCATTAAATCAGTTCATTGCCTAAGTGATATCGCCTGCATGTAAATAAGGATTGTTTTCTGTATTGCAAACACTGAAAGATATCTACTTTTCCAGGAAAAACAGTAGATTGGTTGTTCATCTAAAGCAGATGGTATTTTAAATGTGTAGCTTGACAAAGCATTTCACGTTGTACATTTTTACAAAATAATTACAAATAGAGAATAATTATAACAACATTGGACTTACTCCAAAAACAATTGCAGTTAATTAATTGTTGTAATCCATTAGTGTCTCGTGTAAGCCCTGAAAGCAGGGAAACACTACTTAAATTGTCACCTTTACCCTCAGGATTCCAATTTGGCAAATAGGAAGCATAGAGTTGTGGGTTGCAGATGATGGAAGGTTACTGCAGGTTAGTTGTTCTGCTAACTGGGGTGCAAGGGGATCATCATTGCAATGTATTTGCAATCAATAGCTTGTACAGATTGGTTTAAAATGATAATGTGAAAGGACAAAATGTACCTCCAGATTAAAAAACGACTTGCACTTCACTGCACTGATAAATGTCGGCACCCTCTTCTTCTCCAGTAGTTTCTCTAAACAAAAACTGACTGCTTTGCTTTGTAAAGTATTCCTGCCTTCTGTTCAGGACTCCATGTGGTACATTCGGCTCTAGCCATTGTTCTGCACAGTACATCAGTTTCATGCTTGTGTTTCCTTTCAGTGAAATTTAACTTTTTTGGAAATTCTTATTCTTTTCATGAAGTCAAGGTAACGCCAGTCCAGTGTCAGAATCTAGCAGTCTGAAGACAAGAGGTCAAAAACGCACAGGTTTGTAGATTAATTGGCTTGGTATCAATGTAAAAATTGACCCTAGTGTGTGTAGGATAGTGTTAGTGTATGGGGATCGCTGGTCGGTGCGGACCCGGTGGGCTGAAGGGTAAACTAAACTAAACTAAAGAACAGATTCTTACTATCGAGCATTTTATTGATTTTGCATGATCTACAATCATTGGAAAGGCAAATATTAATTGCTCATACCTAACTGACCTCACTGAATGGTTAGTAATGCAAATTCAGAGGCCATTTAAGAGTTAACCATATCGGAAGGTTAAGGAGGATATGGGCCAGACACAAGCAATTAGAAATAGCTCAGTAGTGGTCCTGACCTGAAACGTCACTTACCATTTGTCCAGAGATACTGCCTGGCCCGCTGAATTACTCTATCTGTCTTTGAATATACAGATGGTCCTCGACTTATGATGGGGTTACGTTCTGATAAACCCATCGTAAATTGAAAATATCGTAAGTCAAAAATGCATTTAATACAGCTATCCTACGAAACATCATAGCCACCTAACCTACCCAACATTATAGCCACCTAACCTACCCAACATCATAGCCACCTAACCTACCCAACATCATAGCCACCTAACCTACCCAATATCATAGCCACCTAACCTACGGTTTCGACTGAATGTTCAGTTTAGTTTAGTTTAGAGATACAGCATGGAAACAGGCCTTTTTGGCCCACCGGGTCCGCGCCGACCAGCGATCCCCGCACACTAACACTACACTACACAAGCTAGGGACAATTTTTACATTTACAAAGCCAATTAACCTACAAACCTGTATGTCTTTGGAATGTGGGAGAAAACTGAAGATCTCGGAGAAAACCCTCGCAGGTCACGGGGAGAACGTACAAACTCCGTACAGACAATACCCATTGGGATCTAACCCAGGTCTCCGGCGCTGCATTCGCTGTAAGGCAGCAACTCTACCGTGCCAAATGTGTATCATTTTTGCACCATTATAAAGTTGAAATATCGTAAGTCAAAGCATTGTATATCGAGGAGCATCAGTAATGTTTTTTGTATCTATCTTTAGCTCAGTAAGGCTTCTCGGTTATTTTTCCAAAAATAAACTTACTTCAGAATAAAATACTTGCACAAAACAAAAACTGTACAGAAAATCTTCATACATTCTCACTGCCCACACATTCAAACGTGTCACACGGAGTAATGTTTGCGCATTTCATTAAACAAAACATCCTTCCCATTCACGTGGCCCCCTGCTGTGATATCCTTTCCCTTGTTTGAAGGGAATCCTCACCAACTCTGCCCTCAAGGTCCAGCAGCGGAAGGACCCTTGACTGTCCTCCTCCACAGAGTCTTGGCGTTGGCTGCACCAAGCTTCAGTGCGTCCTTCAGCACGTACTCCTGCAGTCTAGAATGGCCAGTCGGCCACTTTCCCTGACCGATATCTCGCTCAGCTGGGAGATCAATAAGTATCGAGCAGACTAAAACGGGTTTTTCAGATCGTCTTTATGATCTTCTAGAGGCACTTGATGTCCGTCTCTGAATTTGTTCTCGGGAACAGCCCAGTAAGTCCATTGAGCACGGAGTTATGGAGCTGCTCGGGATGAACTGCGACAAGCAGCCTTGTATCATTCTCCAGACCTTCTTTGCAAATCCACACTCTATGAAGAGGCTCGGTACCTATCTCCTCTCTGTAACAGCCACCCCCACAGTAGCATGCATTGGTGGTAAGACTCCTCTGGTACAGGAAGGTAAGATATCTTGGTTGACTTGGACAAGTTGGGCCAAAGGGTTTGTTTTCATGCCGTACTGTTCTGTGACTCTATGGTAGGTATGAATTCATATTTGGGCCAGACCAGGTCAGGACAATAGATTTTCACCTGAAGAGATTAGTAAACCAGGTGGGATTTTACAGAAAACCTGTAGTATTGTGCTCATCATTGGTGATGACTAGTTTTCATAATTTAAATTTCAGACTATTAACTAAATTTAAACTCCACAAATGACATGATGGGTTTGAGTTTTACTAATTCCAACAGATCAAGCCTCAGAATTTCTGGTCCAGTGAAGTAATGGCTGGGCAAGTACCACTGACACATTCAGCTACTGAAATGAATGCCAATTTTCAATTGCAACCACTAGCTCAGCTGATCCTCATTCCTATTTCCACAGCAGTTGATTTCCTAGACAGCTGAAAAAGACCTCTAATTTGGTAGCAATTTGTGTCAAACTGAGTTGTTTTTTGCTCTGTGTTTGGACAAATGAGAAATAGCACATGTCGGTAGCAAAGCAATTCAGGTGAGACCTTTACACCCAACTGAAATGCAACACAAGAGTCAAAGATGAATTAGAACTGGCCCTAGAGATGAAAGGTCATACTGTCTGTTATTGCTTTACATGAAGTCTGTGTGCAGCTCATTCCTAGTTATTGACTATAACCTATGCTACTGCTTGCATTTCCTTTTCCAACCCTTTGAATTAAGCACATTGAAATAATAGCGCAACCTAATAAAGGATTGACGTTTCATGTGTTATGAGTTTTTGATTAAATTAGCCTTTTTAAACATGTAATGTATAGTATCAGCATATTGCACATTAATCTATTACACCTGGTTTTATCATTCCAGTAACATCAGCAGTCACCTGGCTTCAAGTGCTGAAACTGAAGAAGGCTGGACACTAACAGTTCTCATTAATCTTTGTTACTGATTCTCCAACAGAATTTGATGCAAGCTTTGATGAGATAATAAAAATATATAGCAGATGAGTACACAGAGGACATTCATGGTCAATCCAACTGAAATCGAATTGCCTCGAGTTCAATCATTTTGAGAGAGTTTTATTTGAGGGCAATTTTACTATTTGCCAATTCAATGTCAGAATCCTGAACAGAATCTATTTGGGATTTAAATTGGAGGGATGTGCTTTTGGGTCTGTGTGTATTTTTAATGTCACTGCCGTTTCTCTCATGCAAAGTTTCCAGGCGAGGATGAATGGAATGATACGACATGCTCACCAGCAAAAAGCAACAGCTTCACAACTGGGCCCATTTCTGGAGCTTCTATTTCAGACTTTGCAAGATGATAAATAGTGCTTTCTTAGCCACCTCAGGTTAGCCCTCAGAATCTTACAGAAGCCAGGCAATGATGAATGGAATAATGCCAGAGTCGGTGTAAAGGCATCTACAGCTGATAACAAAGAATGAGCAGTGACAATTGGGGACCCAAGTGACTGGGAAAAAAAGCCACACTTTGCCCCCCAGAGGGAGCTGTGATGGGATGGGATTGCCATTAGGGGAAAGATTAAGTGCCCTTGGTTCCAGTGTCAGTTAATTATACACTCAGGCTCTGCCAGCATATCACAGACGTCGAGTGTTTTCATTCTGCCATGCTTTGCACTGGGAACTTTGATTGCTTATTGGTTATCTCTCCAGACAACTAAAAGTGGTACGGAAGAATCCCAATGCATCTGTCAGCAGCAGAAGAAAAGAGTTGTGTATTTAGTTTTCATTACGGCAGTGCATGTAGCTAAAAATGTGCACCTGTCATGTCTCGAAGTTCTCGCCTGGGACCCCAACATTAGTGCCCCTCGTCCCCCACCCTTCAAACAACTGGAAGAAAACAGGAGTTTTCGTCTTAAAACTGCTTTGACAGTCATACATAACAATTTGTGACTTGTCAGTCTGATGTACTGCGCTATTATTAAGTGGTACAGTCATGGACAGGATGGATGAAGGTCGTTTACATTTGGTGCTTTGCTGAAACGTACAGTGCACAACTGTTGGAACGATGGAATTCAGCAATACGTATTGTTCACTTTGCTTCCCTTGGGTGTCAGATGACAAAAGGATATCACTGCACACAGAAATAATTCACATCAAACTGTGCAAACGAACACTTCATTAACAGTATGGATTTAATATATTATTGAAGCAAATTTCATCTTCCGCATTATTCTTTAGTCAAGTAACATAGATCTATATTTCTCTTTCTTTCATCTGATGGCAGACCTATTTATTAATACTGAAGTGGAAAGGACTAAATAACATTTAAATCAAGCTCCATGATATAATTACTGCCCATTAGCTTCGTTACCAAAATTATTGTGATCAAGTAACTAATGGTTGAGTGGGATAAGAACCAGTGCAAATGGCAGAATGGCCACATGTCACAAAGATGAACCGTGGTCATTCTCGACAGTGTTAAAATATTTATAAAATGTACCAAGCAATGTTGAAATTAAGTGGCTTCCTGGCTCATTACCTGATTACCATGATCAGAAAGCTTCACTCCTAAATATCATATCATATCATATATATACAGCCGGAAACAGGCCTTTTCGGCCCACCAAGTCCGTGCCACCCAGCGATCCCCATACATTAACACTATCCTACACCCACTAGGGACAATTTTTACATTTACCCAGCCAATTAACCTACATACCTGTACGTTTTTGGAGTGTGGGAGGAAACCGAAGATCTCGGAGAAAACCCACGCAGGTCACGGGGAGAACGTACAAACTCCTTACAGTGCAGCACCCGTAGTCAGGATCGAACCTGAGTCTCCGGCGCTGCATTCGCTGTAAAGCAGCAACTCTACCGCTGCGCTACCGTGCCGCAACTAACAGATGACAAAATAACAATATGGTGACAGTTAGGTAGGCACCCACTATTTAAAGGGACAGGGGACAAAACTATCAATAATTCAGAATGCATTGGTTACAGCCTTGTACAAATATAAATCCATGGTCCTGCCTCTCCCTTATTCTACCATTGCCAGTAACCAAATCTTGGTTAAATGAGCTGTTTAGTAAACCATGGTCAGAACAGCATCAGGTTCACAAACAATCTGGGGAAACTATAACACAGAACTATGGCCAAAGATAGACACAAAAAGCTGGAGTAACTCAGCGGGACAGGCAGCATCTCTGGAGAAAAGGAATGGTGACTTTTCGGGTCAAGAACCTCCCCAGACTAGTCAGGGGAAAGCGAAACAAGAGATTATAGACAATGATGTAGAGAGATAAAGAACTATTAATGAAAGATATGCAAAAACGTAACGATGATAAAGGAAACAGGCCATTGTAAGCTGTTTGTAGGGTGAAAACGAGAAGCTGGTGCGACTTGGATGGGGAAGGATAGAGAGAGAGGAAATGCCGGGGCTACCTGAAGTGAGGGAAATTAATATTCATACCACTGGGCTGTAAGCTGCCCAAGCAAAATATGAGATGCTGTTCCTCCAGTTTGCATTTAGCCTCACTCTGACAATGGAGGAGACCTAGGACAGAAAGATCAGTGTGGGAATGGGAAGGAGAATTAAAGTGTTTAGCAACCGGGAGATCAGGTAGGTTCAGGCGGGCTGTAGCCGGCGTTTCCCTTTCCCCTGACTCGTCTGAAGAAAGGTCTCGACCGGAAACATCACCCATTCCTTCTCTCCTGAGATGCGGAGTTACTCCAGCTTTTTGTGTCTATCTTTGGTTTAAACCAGCATCTGCAGTTCCTCCCTACACAGAACTATGGTCAGGTCTCCACCGCAGACATGGAGGAGCTGACATTGCAGGTGGGTGTAACCCGTGAAATTGGCCTCATCCCGATTATATGAAATAAACGGTGTAAAGATCAGGGATAAGGGTAAAGGACAGGGATAAGTATTGCAAAACATGCTGATCAGGTCCAAGTCATGCCTTGGACAGTTGGCAAAGGTACCATACAATTAAACAAGTATTGAGAGCACCCACATCCTCAATAATGAACCAGTACAGAACATGAGTCCCAAAGACATCAAACACATCACAAAGACAGCCTTCTTCCACCTCAAAAACATTGTCCGTCTCCGTCCATCCCTCTCCTCCACAGCTGCAGAAACCCTCATCCACGCCTTCATCACCTCCCGTCTGGACTACTGCAACAGCCTCCTCTATGGCGCACCCTCAAAAATCATCAGTAAACTTCAATACATTCAAAACTCCGCTGCCCGTCTACTCACCCACACCCCGATCCGTGACCATATCACCCCCGTCCTTTACAAACTCCACTGGCTCCCCATCCCCCAGAGAATCCAGTACAAAATCCTCCTCATGACCTACAAAGCCCTCCATAACCTGGCCCCATCCTACCTGACCGACCTCCTCCACAGGCACACTCCCACCTGCACCCTCCGCTCTGCTGCTGCCAATCTCCTATCCCCCCACATCCGGACCAAACTCAGATCCTGGGGGGACAGGGCTTTCTCCATCGCTGCTCCCACCCTATGGAACTCACTACCCCAAACCGTCAGAGACTCCTCCTCACTCACCACATTCAAAACATCACTGAAGTCTCACCTGTTCAGTACTGCCTTCAACCACTGAAGGTCACCTCACCTTCTGTCTCCTTTCTCTGTTTGTTTACTTATTTATCTATTTATTCACTTCCCTATGTTCTTTAAATCCCTGTAAAGCGTCTTTGAGTATATGAAAAGCGCTATATAAATGTAATGCATTATTATTATTATTATTATTCCTGAAGGGCTTGAATCCAACTTCAGTCAGTAGTACCCACTGCAGACAGCTCCTCAGTACCTGCTTGAGAAGCTTACCAAGTCAATGGTAATCAGGGGAAGAAACAAACACTTGCTGGAGGGATACCATTAACAAAGTTAGATAGAGTTCTAGGGGCTAGTGGAATCAAGCGATATGGGGAGAAGGCGGGCACGGGTTACTGATTGTGGATGATCAGCTATGATCACAATGAATGGCAGTGCTGACTCGAAGGGCTGAATGGCCTTCTCCTCCACCTATTTTCTATGTTCTATGTTTCTATGTAATATAGAAACATGGAGGGGAGATACTTTATCCTTTTCACATCACTCCAGGAGTTTCCCAGTCCAATGTTTTCGGCTGCCCTGGTGCATCATTGAGCTTTTCCTTCCCACCTAAACATCAAGGAAAACCTGTATAATGGAAGTAAAGTAGCATTTCCTTCTGCCGATCACTCCTCCATTGCAACAATGACAAATGCCCAGTGGGAGGCTGGGTTCATCATTGAAGCCAATCACTGCTCCCTTAATAAGGTGATGAAAAATTTCAATGACTTCACAAAAAAGAACGAACTAAATTTATGAAGTTATATTTTTTAAATATGTGAACACGGATTACTTTAATGTCATCAAGAGAATCTGAAATGCAACGTTAATGTTAATTATATCACATTGCAACCAAATGTCTTACAGCAGAATTGATTATTGATGATGAAGTCTTTGATCGGAAGCATTACCTCTGTTTCTCTCTCCACAGATGCTGCTGAATTTGCTGAGTGTTTCCAGCATTGATTTAAATTCAAATTTCTAGTACTGCAGTTTCAAAAAAAAGTTTAGTTTAGTTTAGAGATACAGCGTGGAAACAGATCTATCGGCCCACTCAGTCCGCACCAACCAGCGATCCCCGTACATTAACACTACTCTACACAAACTCCGGACAATTTTTACATTTACATCAAGCCAATTAACCTACAAACCTGTACATCTTTGGAGTGTGGGAGGAAACCAAAGATCTCGGAAAAAAACCCCACGCAGGCAACGGGGAGAACGTGCAAACTCCGTACAGACAGCACCCGTAGTCAGGATAGAGCCCGGGTCTCTGGCGCTGTAAGGCAGCAACTCTTTGGCTGCGCCACCATACCACTGTGTTGTTGAGTATTTTCCATTGATTAGGAGCCTATCATGTAAATGCTTTTGAGGTCAGGTCCCCACCACAACCTTGGAAGAGCTGACATTACAATCGGTACAACCAGTGAAAGTGCCTTCATCCTGATTTTGAAACTGGAATGCATTTAAAAATATATATTATCTGTAATTCCCATTTCATCGTTGAAATAATGCCAAAGAACCTTTTATTTTTAAGTTTCACGTCGAAACTAACAACAGTCGATGGATTTTTATCGATGAAAATATGTTAATTCTATGATGGGTAGATAAGTTACCTCATCTAAAAGAGAAGCACAGATTGCTGCCAGTTATTGACCTAGCAGTGAAGAAAAAATGAACAATGAGGAAGAATTTTGTCGGTGAGTGACACCTCTGAATCCCATGCTGATCCTGCTATTTGATGACATACCCATTAACATTAGTCAGGGGAGGAGAGGCTGATGAATTGAAATGGAGTATGATAATGAGGAAGTTAATTCACTTGCCCTGTTATCTCTTAGAAGTTAGGCCAATTCCATGTGGCAATTTAAAAAAAATCTTCGAATATACCGGCCACACTTGCTTGAAGAATAACTGTCATCATACAACAATGGCAGTTTTAGTTCATTACAAAGTATTTTTTTAATTTATTTTGCCAAATATCGGGAGAGCAAAATATATACATTGCTTAGATGATGGATATTATGTGTATTAATTCACTATGCAGCAGCATGGTTACCTGGAGCAGTGTCGAACAAAAGACCCCTCTGCTCACTACAATGATATTTTACATATGTCCATTAAAAGCTACATCTGTGATCTTTCATTGGAGGCTGATGTTTAATTAATCTTTATTTGGGATGCCACTGCTGATCTGTTGATTAATAATTTAAAATAAATTACA
Source organism: Rhinoraja longicauda (assembly GCF_053455715.1). NCBI lineage: Eukaryota > Metazoa > Chordata > Chondrichthyes > Rajiformes > Arhynchobatidae > Rhinoraja > Rhinoraja longicauda. Next base: position 39,886,397 of record NC_135972.1, read on the forward strand.
ATGGTTTAGAATGGATTATGTTGCATGGAGGACAATTAGCTGTTCCAGTAAGTCCACAGTGGGAAATTTCACACTTTGCATTGATTGGCATCATTGCACTGGGTTCCCTAGTGTTTCATTGTTGGTTACTTCAAATAAAGTGAAATTGACTAGAAACACTTAGATTTAATGTTTTTGTCAATAAACTTTTCAGTTAATCAATAGAAGTTGCATTTAATCAGGTTAACTAATCAGAAAGCTGAAGTTGGTGTGGGATTTTCGAAGTGAGACCATCACGTCCCCTTTCCTTAATAATTATGTTTAATTAAAACCCATTGCCTAATTAATAGAATTAAGATGAATAACAAAAATGACAAAATAATGTAAGCATGAAATTAATAAATTGAAGAACATGCTTAAAGATCTTGTACAAATAGATCAAAGGTTCTCTGATTTGCATAGCCTAATTACAGGAACTGTTTAATGAAGTAAATCACTGGGTTTCAGTCGTGGGAAAACAATAGACTATTTGGTTTATTTTCCATTTTTATTTTCTACACTCTCTTCACCTTAATGGGGAAAAGTCGTCTGAATTTACATCCCCTATTATTGCCATTGGCAACCAAAAGATAATCGACAAGGACATACACAATGTTTTCATTTGCTTTTTATTGCAGTCAGTGGTTTGGAGTATCTGCCTCAGGGTATCACCAACACACTCCCAATTCCTTACCTCCACTTCACCCCATCTTCCACCATTCACAGTTCCATCCTCTTTACTCTCCAGCAATACGTTTCCGATTAAGAACCAAATGTTATGGGAATGAAACACAAAGTGCTGGAGTAACTCAGCGGCTCAGGCAGCATCTCTGGAGGTGATGTTTCAGTATATTCGCCCAGAGAGTTGTGTTCGTCCCCTCCCACATCCATCAGTGGGGATTGCAAACCAGTAGCGTATAATTAGTGAGCTGCCCAATTTCAGTGATTCCCCAATGAGCACTGCTGGGCAGCAGAACACACTGGCAAATGAGAGATCTGATCCTTAGCAAGGCAGGCAGCAGGAAGAGAATGACCCCGAGACATCAAGAGTCAAGTCAAGAGTGTTTTATTGTCGTATGTCCCAGTTAGGACAATGACATCCTTACTTGCAGCAGATATCGAGAAGGTGGGGGTTGAGGGTCTTATCTAGCAGTTGGCAGAGAGCCATAGTATTCTGATGGGGACAAGAGGTGCCAAGGTTTTGCTGCAGAAGTATTCCAAGCCATGTTTGCATGGGTCCTTTAAGGAGCAAGTGTTCTGCATGCTCCGACCATGCATGATTCTGATTCTCAGGAGCGAGCAATCTCCAAACAGTTTCCGTAATCAGGTTGGTCTGGCCACTTAATATCACGTCAAATGAGCCTTGGGAGTCCAAGAAACAGCCACTGTTACTATGGTATTTTCAGCTGCTGAACAGCTTACCCCATGCAGTTCATATGAAACGTGCAGCTGTTAATGAAAAGCCACTAATGCAAATGCACTAATAGCATTCATATATTCCCATTCATATCACTTCCATACGTCGTTGGGCCCGTCGGTTTATGCAGGAACACAGAACAATCCCATTCCCTCACTAATTTTCCCCTCATCCTATTCTCCCCACATTCCCATTCGCTCCCCCCAGATACTGCTGTGCAGCTGTTCAAGGGACAATCTACAGTGTCCAATTTACCCATCAGCCACCACACTTTTAGGGTGTGGGAGGAAACTGGAGCACCCGGAGAAACCCACACAGTCACGGGGAGAAAGTGAAAACACCAAACAGATAGTTCTGGAGATCAGAATGGAACCTAAGTCATTGGTGCTGTGATGATCATTGTATCAATGCGTAGGAAGGAACTGCAGAAGCTGGTTTACACTGAAGCTAGACACAAAATGCTGGAGTAACTCAGCGGGACAGGCAGCATCTTTGGAGAGAAGGAATGGGTAGAAGTTTCTTGACCTGAAACATCACCCATTCCTTCTCTCCAGAGATGTTGCCTGTCCCGCAGAGTTACTCCAGCATTTTGTGTCTATCTTTTGTATCAGTGAGCACAGGATTAAAGTAAAAACAAAACAAGCATCTCCACCAGCCAGCAGTTCCACTGTGCCGCCCATAACGATCATTTCAAACGTGACAGATTCATCCAGATTAGTTTATTCACCATAATCAAACCACTCTAGGGATAGTAAAATATTGAATCAAATGTTGATGCATTCAGAAGATAGATACAAAATGCTGGAGTAACTCATTAGTTAAGGCAACATCTCGAGAGAAGGAATGGGTGACGTTTCGGGTCGAGACCCTTCTGTGGACTGAGAGCCAGGGGAGAGGGAGACTGAGAGATAAGGAAGTGTAAGGTGTGAAAACTAGACATCAAAGGGGATGTAGTTCATGGAAAATGTAGAATAGATCACTGTGAGCAGGAGAAGGTGAAAACGAAGCATACAGAGATAAAATGACAGATCAAAGCAGATGTTTCTATATTTCTATGTAGAATGACATAGAACCAGATAAAATGACAGATCAAAGAAAGTAGAATGGTTCATTGTGAGCTGAGGTTAAGGTGACAACAAGGCTTACGGTCTGTAAATTGATGCATTCAGTTATTTCATCCTTGGGTGTTAATATTTTAATTTTTCCTGTTTTCAAGTGTGTATCACATTATGATCACTTATTTGAATTCTTCACATTGCATCAGTTATTATGAAGGACTTGAAATTTGTTGAAAGCTTGAAATTCAAGTTTATAAGCTGTCATTGAAAAATAAAATCCTGCCCTGCATCATAAGAACCAAAACGCTGCCCCGCTGTGTTATTTTGGCTACGGTCTAATTTTATCTTGCCATGAGTGAGTTCAGCCTTTGCAGGGTTTGTCAAATCATGTAACTTTTGTGAATTATCCACCTCACCTCATAACTATTACATGGGTATTTGTTTGATATACATTATTAATCATGTGACATATACATTTCAATAGCAACACCAAGATATATAATGCTGTGAAGTAAATGGCTTGTTTGAGGTTACATCAATCAAAGGGGCTCTTGGAAATATTTCACCGACTGGCATGAAATGGTGTAGTTAGAGTGATAAACCTGTGGTAGCTCCTGAAGATTATGCAACTGTCTTCAGAAGTGGAATTGATATGTTCGTGAACTTGTATGATCGTTGTATCAGTGAACGCAGGATTAAAGTAAAAGCTAAGCTAGCATGCAAAGGATAGATATCTGAAATTTGAGAGCTCAGATTGACATGGGGATTATATGGCACACAAGAACATCACGGATGTATTTAGCAAATAATGTTTCAACTGCCCAGGTTCAATAAATGATGATTAGCGTTGTACCTGAGGTTTTATAAAGAAAAACAATGGTGCAGGCTGAGTTTTATGCCAGCTTCATGAATGAATGAATGAATGAATGAATGAATGAATGAATGAATGAATGAATGAATGAATGAATGAAGACTTTATTGTCACATGTGACAAGTCACAGTGAGATTCTTTGTTTTGCATACACAAGGTATGCAAATAGTCGCCACATAAAGGGTCCCGCAAAGTTACGAAGTATCCCAGGCGGGTCCTCCTTGTTCTTCCCCCACCCTCATGCTGGTCCATATATATGGTGCTAGAAGCTAGAACGAGCCATATCTTCACGGTAGCTTCACTACCGTGCTGAACCACTTGCTTAGACCGAGGTTAAGAGTCAAGAATAGGATTCAGAGCAGGCCAAAGGCTGAGGGAGAAGGAGGGGCTGGGGGAGGTTGTGATGTGTGGAGTTAAAGAAAATATGCTTTCACCAATGGTCACATTGGTTTGTGAATGGGTCCTTCAACAGGTAAAACCCACAATGGATATAATTAAAGTACTTACACACAGCAGGGTGCCGAGGCAAGTTCAGTTTCATGGATTTAGCAGGTGGGACCAAGGGAAAAAAACTGCAGATGCTGGTCTAAATCGAAGGTAGACACAAAATGCTGGAGTAACTCAGCAGGTCAGGCAGCATCTCGGGAGAGAAGGGATGGGTGACGGGACAGGGGAGGGTGCGGGACAATGTTCCCTGACATCAGTCTGAAGAAGGGTCTCGACATGAAACGTCACCCATTCCTTCTCTCCAGAGATGCTGCCTGAGCCGCTGAGTTACTCCAGCTTTTTGTGTCTGTTCAAACTCTCTACAGATTGGTGCCATCCTCATTCCACAGCACAACGTCTCCTTGATTTTCATCGGCTTGCTGGGCCAATCTAATTTAAAAAATGCACATCAGTATTAAGGAGATAGAAAAAACTGAAGTTGCTAGAATCTTGAGCATAGCACGTGTACTGGAGGAACTCACCAGGTCAGGCAGCATCTGTGAAGGGAGATGACGTTTTGGATCAGAATCCTTCTTCAGATTAATTGGAATGGGGGAAAGTTAGAGCAGAGAACTAGAACAAAGGGCAAGACAAAGCCTGGCAAATGATGGTGGATACAAGTTAGGGGACGTGTTTGATTATCAGATGGGTGGCATAAGTGACAAAGTCTAGAGTTAATAAAGGAGGCAAATGGGTGTCTGATAAGCAGAGGAGTGAAATGCAAAGTTTGAGGGAAAGGTATGGATGACGGGTCAGGGTGGGGTGGATAAAAGGAAAATGGGAGACTTGAGGGTGGGAGATGGTGTTTGAAGCAGGGGAAGGAGCAAGGTGGTTGGGGGTGGGAGAAATTTGTGCAACAAAGGGGGAGAGAAGTCATGGGAAAGAGAGGGGCAATAGTGGGGGGGTGGTATTACATGAAATTGTTCATACCATTGGGTTGTACGCTACTCAAGCAAAATATGAGGTGCTGTTTCTCCAGTTTGCATGTGACCTTGGTAGACAGATGTTATACGAGAATTTCCCCCAACAGTCTGTGATAGTTATAGTTTGAATTTGGGAGCAGCGCTAATGGCCAGGACACACCAGGCGGTTATCTCAACAGCTGACTTCTTACCTGTGTAGAGAGGCAGGCACCAGGAAGACAGAGGTTAGTTCAAGTTCATGTACGAGAGGGGTTCACTGACAGGCTGAGTCGCAATCAGTGCCACGGATGGACGCAGAGAGAGGAGAGAGGGATAGAGAGAGAGGGAGGGATAGAGAGAGAGAGAGAGGGAGAAAGCAAGAGAGGGAGAAAGGAGCGAGAGAGAGAGAGAGAGAGAGAGAGAAGAGAGAGAGAGAGAGGAGAGAGAGAGAGAGAGAGAGAGAGAGAGAGAGAGAGAGAGATGAGAGAGAGAGAGAGAGAGAGAGAGAGAGAGAGAGAAAGCAAGAGAGAGAGAGAGAGAGAGAGAGAGAGATGAGAGAGAGAGAGAGGAGAGAGAGAGAGAGAGAGAAAGAGAAGAGGAGAGGGAGAGAGAGAGAGAGTGAGAGAGAGAGAGAGAGAGAGAGAAGAGAGTGAGAGAGAGAGCGAGAAAGCAAGAGAGAGAGAGAGAGAGGAGAGAGAGACAGAGAGAGAGAGAGAGAAGAAGAGAGAGGAGGAGAAGAGAGAGAGAGAGAGAGAAAGCAAGAGAGAGAGAGAGAGAGAGAGAGAGAGAGAGAGAGAGAGAGAGGAGAGGAGAGAGGAGAAGAGAGAGAGAGAGAGAGAGAGAGAGAGAGAGGAGTGCTGCTTTAAAACGGACCATGCATATCAAGACAAGTATTGTTTTTTGTTCTCTCTCTTTGCCAATAAAACTGATTTGCAACTAAACTGATGAATGAGCCTTTTTCTGTTCTACTCATCAGATCCTTGAACCTGTTCCCTTGTAACAACAGAGTGCGACGGTCGAATAGTCTCTGCTTGTGAGGCCACATCTGGAGCACCGATTAAAGTAGGCATGGGGTGAAGGAGGTGTCCAGTACATGAACCTCTGCTGCAGGCTGTTGAGGTCCCTAGATGGAAGTGAGAAAGGAAGTGTAGGGAGAGGTGCTACATTTCCTGTGGTTTAGGGGGAAAGTTCCTGGGGAGGGGACGGGTGGAATTTGGAAAGGATGAGTGAACCAAGGAGTTGTGGAAGGTATGGTGAACACATGAATCTTTATGGCACCTGGAAGGGCTGCTGGGGCCCCTGAACAATATTATTGTCTCAGCCCAACGTCTTCATCTCACCATGCTATTTTATGGTCATAAGGTCGTAAGTGATAGGAGAAGAATTAGGACATTCTGCCTATCAAGTCTACTCTTCCATTCAATCATGGCTGATCTATCTCTCTGTCCTAACCCCATTCTCCCGCCTTCTCCCCATAACCCCTGACACCCGTCGGGAGTATTTTATTTTAGAGCCAATTAAGAGACAGCCGTGATGTTGTGGGACTGGAGTCACAATACAGTTCCATCCTGAAATGATAAAAGGCAACTGGAGATCATCAGTGGCTTCATCATCATCATTACTAGCTTTATTTTACTTATTCTTGATTATACCTCATCTAATAACGGAAACTAAATTTGCCAGCAGCTCTGCTTGGAGTTGAGTTTTTATCTGCAGATCAATAGGCAAGGTTATTCAGTAATTCAGTAATTTAAACACAACCCTACGTACGCTATGAGGTATATACCTCAGAGTTCTTCACCATGGTTACGGCAGCTACTAGTTGGTTGCCCACGCATTCAAGTTTAACCCCATTGAAAGAAAACTTTCCTCCCTCTATATTCTGTTGGTATCTGGGTCAAAATTGCTGTACATGTTCCCAGCACAAAACTACCTGCAAATTACAGTGAGGCATCAAAAATAATTTCTATATCGAAAAAATTTAAATAGTTGGATGTAATAAAATCACGCTAAAGCAGGAGAGGATGCTTAAGGAAGATAGCACAACCCTGAGTCTGCAGGAAGGAACGGCTGATGCTGGTTTAAACCGAAGATAGACACAAAATGCTGGAGTAACTCAGCGGATCAGACAGCATCTTTGGAGAGAAGGAATAAGTGATGTTTTGGGTTGAGACCTTTCTTCAGGGTTTTTCTTCAGTCTGAAGAAGGGTCTCGACCCGAAACATCACCTATTCCTTTTCTCCAGAGATGCAGTCTGACCGCTGAGTTACTACAGCTTGTTGTGTCTGTCTTTGGTTGTAATCTTCCATTCCAAATCCTCACTTGATAAACAGAAGATTCCTCGACTGCTTCGCTGCAATGAGGAATACCATCTGTTGGCATGTCGGCCACCCATTGCATGCACCTTTATCAGTTTACTTTACAGTTTTCCACAGCTTGAAGAATGAAAGCTCCCTGGGGCAGTGCAGTTGTATGATTTAGTTTTTGGTAAACCAACCCTCTCACATGTTGATCTTTATGATAGCACACGTTTATTGGAACTGATCAGCTATTCCAGCACTCATCCTTGAGAGAGCAAACACGAATGGAGTTTTCTGCTGTCATCACATATCACACAGTGGCTGTGACACACTGAAATACATGAGTCCAAAAATCACAGGAAAGTGGCAGCTAAACCTGAAGACTAAAATGTCAGTTGAAAAGGTCAATGAAGGTAAGTAGACAAGAGCTGCAATTACTATGTTGACTTCGTTGTTTCTTACATTTTTGGCCCACATGTGGCACCATTCACAAGCAGTTGAAATGTCATTTTTTTTCCTTCCAGGGGAAAAGATCAAGTCCAGTGCAACCATTATTCTTTATAGGGATTCAGGCAAATTGCATTGCATAAAGAATAGAGAGCCATTAAAGGTGATCTAACAGCTGCATCCCTTAGTCTTGGGTCTGATTATTAATAAAAAATAATCTCAAAAGTCTTAAACTTTGACTCACTAAATCCTCAATACAGCGAAAAACCAAGGCTTCGTAACAAACGAGCAACTTAGGTTGAAAGCATTTCAGTTTGTTTAAGATGTTTTCAAAACCTGTTTCTTCACTCATCCTCAGTGGAATAGCCCAGACAATGGATTGCCTTCATTAATTACAAGACCACAGTCTGACTGAATTTAACCAATGCCAAGTGTCATCTGAATCCCAAGGTTGAAAATGCAATTTAAAACCACCGCGATGTTTACATTTTTGGGTGGATATTCAGTGTTCTTTCCCAGTGCTTGCAGACAGTTGGAAAATGTGAGCAACTTTCTCATCATCTGTCAGTCCACAAAATAAAGATTAAGCCAACTGCTTGTGAGAAACAAGTTGAATTCAGCTTTTTCTCATGTTTCTTATACCAGCTCACTGTAGACACTGATAACTGGGATCGTGCAGACTAATTCCTCACTGCTAATGCCTTTTGTATCAGCTTACCAGGAAATAACATTGAGTTGCGCACTTGGGAAATCTGGAAGCACTGTATAGATTTCAAGCCATTTTAATTTAGATTACTTATGTACTGGTTAATTTTAATTCTTACGGTGGAAACAAATACCTCCAGCAAAAATGTATATTTAGCCTCAGTTGGAGTTAAAGTTTCATCTTCAGCAGTTTCTATATTTTGAAAAGGGTGTCAAATCTGAATAATTAAAGTATTTTACTGCTATCAGTATAATACAAGAAGCTTTTTTAAGTTTATCTCATGCATAAAATTTGAATCTTGTCACAAAGCCTTGTTTTGTTTATTGATTCCTATTCCAGGAAATGATTACACCTCCCAGTGAAAGTTTTAAATTAATCCTAGAGGTCTTGCCATGCTCTGTGTAATTATACACCATTCGCTTAGCTTTTTGTTTGGTAGGAGAAGAATTTAAGCATTTGCAATCCATAATTTTAAAGCTTAAAAGTATTTATAGCTGAAGTAATGACCAACATAATAACCCGATTTCTAACGCAAGTTTGCCGCTGGTTACAACCAACTTTAAAATGTGTATTTATCTTATTGCTGAATAAAACATGCCAGTAAACATTCTATGAGGTTTGAAATATGTACTTTTACATTAACCTCTGATAAGGACAAAGAATGGCTGCACAATTGTGCAGCTAGATTTATTTTAGCTTGGCAATTAGAAAGGGGAGAAGCACAAGACACTGCTTTGGACCATGGAGCTAATATTGTAAATTATAAATTACAGTCAATGTAGGCCAACAAAAGAAGACATCTTTAAATCTCAGTCAAATGTAATTACTTAAGTAGACTGAATGTTCTCTTTTCTGTCAGTGCCTTCTGACAGATGACCTTCCCAGCAGAATCTTATCATTTGGATCATGAGCAGGCTTGCTTCCTCCATGAATATCTCTATATATTTGTGACACTGAGCTTTTAAATACAGATATTGACAAATCAGAACATCACTTTCAGAGCTAGTCTCCCAATCACTCACAATAAAGTAGCTATCACTCCTCGTGTTGGAGAGCAAGCACACCACTGAAAAATGAGTTCCCAGCGAGTGCTAATTTGACACAGCTCACTTGCCTCCCCATAATTGCTCTGTCATTGTCAGTTGGCAGTTCTGACTCATTCGGAGAAGCTGTGCAATACAATTGGACACAATTACTCCCATTCACCACCACCATTATGCCACTGATGTTGCCCAGTTCGCATATTGATATGGCTCATTAAACCTGGATGCAGGCCATTAATGAACATTGTTAGCATTTCTCTTAAACTTTTTTGCCTCTAATAAACAGTCAGTGTTCCATGAAGGAGCACTGCCATCCCCGTGATATGATATTTATTATCTAGCGGGGGGAAGGGATCTACGCAAATGGAAACTATCCCAAGGCTTAGGAAGATATATGGTTAGATCTTCAGAGACTGAAGCTTATTGCTGGCACCAATTTCATGAGTTGCAGGCCACCATTAGCTGCTGTTTTGTTTTAGTGAAGCCTGGCTGGATGTTGGAGGATAATCAATGTGGCCTCACAGTGGCCCTGTCACAGCAAGAGTTTCAAGGTTGTTCTCTCTTCACTCGAGTACCTCGACCATCTCCTGCGCCCAGGTGGTGCTGCACGGCAATACCATCTTGCCCTGGGAGATCTATCTATCATGCTCAGCTGACTTCAGAATGCTGTTGTTTATTCAGAGATCTGATGATCACGAAACTCAGCTGCAGACACACAGGTAGGCAGCAGACTTCTGTGTGACATAGGTGGCAACATTGGCACACAGCTGCCTTGGCACAGATAGGAAATTGCACATGTCAATACGAATGAGCAAAGTAAATTAAAATATTCTATTTACGTTGAAAGAAAGCAAGAGACGTCTCTTCTATGCATTAGACTGAGACGGGTAGATATAATTTAATTTTTGACAAGATAGCTAGGCTTGCACATTAAATTATGCCAGTGCAAGGTAAGGTTTTTAAAAAAATGTTCTGTAGTTCTTTTGCTCACGACTTAATCTTTTATCACCAGCGCTAAGCTCATCACCCTCCTCCAAGTTTCTCAGCTTTTGCAAATTGGAAACAATGTCGTTAGGATTTGAGTATAATTATTATCAAATATTAATAAGAGTTTTTATTTAAAACAAAGGAAGCCAATTAAGCTGAATGATTCTCCTCCCATTTGATTGTTGCAGCTGGCTTTTGAAAATCCTGTTGATTCCAAAGGAGTATTAATTTTATAATGAAAACATATTGGCTGCTGTTCAAAATAACAGCTGGGTAGGCACATATCAAAACATAAAGTTGCAATTAGACATCAAAGCCACATAAAATTTATTGTAGGTGTTCATTTAATTCCATCTGCTTCAAATACAGTTATTTGCAAGGCACTTCAGTAGTAATCAGGGAGGGCTCCAACTGTTTGGCAATCAGACGGATAGGGGCGGGCAGAGAAGGGAAGGGAAGCTACCTGATGATAAAATCCACTTAGAACTCTCCTTTATTTGAATGTAATTAATGTTACATTGTCTTTCAGTGAGAATAATCAAGTGCACAAGTTCTGACCTTTATCCCCATCTCTATCTGCGATCTGACCACTTCGGAAATGATCAACAAAGACCACTGTACATACACTGTAATTTTCAAGTGCAAACTGGCCCTCTGGAAACACATTATAAATTAGATGAACTCCCTTAAACTGCATTTTTTTAAAAAGGGAAATGCTAGATTAGCGGCCTGCAGCAATGTGATGCTCATCAGCTGGAGTCAACAGCTTTACATTTAGCTTTAGAAAAGTATTGGCCTTCCTCTCATGATGTGCTGGCACTGTAATAGCACTCCGCTTACGTTACATGACCGTGTGCATTACTGTCTGACATTAGCTCCAAACCAACAGATCTCTGGAGAGAAGGAATGGGTGACGTTTCAGGTCGAGACCCAGACTATCCAGAGATGCTGCCTGTCCCACTGAGTTACTCCAGCATTTTGTGTCTATCTTAGCTATAAAGAGAGGTATTCTATTGCTCTTTGTATTCTATCTAGATTTGATGTAAACATTGTGTGCATTGTTGCCACAGAACACCATAATAATTGTCTCAAAAATCAGAACTATTTTTTCTATTTAGAGATTTAGAATTGTGGTTCAGGTTTTGTGCCAAACCCAGCAATATGATGATCAATCTGACATTGTGCATGGTTACTTCAACAGATGATGATGCTTCACACTTATTATCTAAGTATCAAATTGAAGTAACTTAGATTTCTCAAGAGTGAAAATAAGTCATTCTCAATCCCGCCAGGTGGAGGCACTAGAGACTGCAGAGGCTAAACCTAAAACATCAAATGTCTATTTCCCTCCACAGATGCTGCCTGACTTACTGAGTTCGTATAGCAACTCTCCTTTTTTTGCTGTTAATTCCAAGAGATTGCCTGAGAAAGAAAACTGAAGAGGCCCTAATGTAGTCCCCAACTCATATAATTGTTTATACTCTGTTGCTTTTACTCTGTTCCCAATGTTGGGGGAGTCCAGAACCAGGGGTCACAGTTTAACAATAAGGGGTCGGCCATTTAGGACTGAGATGAGGAAAAACCTTTTCAACCAGAGAGTTGTAAATCAGTGGAATTCTCTGCCATGAAAGGCAGTGGAGGCCAATCCACTGGATGTTTTCAAGAGAGAGTTAGATTTAGCTCTAGATTTAGAAAGGAATCAAGGGATATGGGGAAAAAGCAGGAAGGGGGTACTGATTTTGGATGATCAACCATGATCATATTGAATGGCGGTGCTGGCTCGAAGGACCGAATGGCCTCCTCCTGCACCTATTTTCTATGTTTCTATGTTTGTATAGACACAAAATGCTGGAGTAACTCAGCGGGACTGGCAGCGTCTCTGGAGAGAATGAGTGGGTGACCAAAACTGAATGCAATACTTCAAGTGCGGCCTCACCAACATCTTATATAATTGTAAGATAACGCCCCAACCTCTGTACTCAGTTCCCTGACTGACGGAGGCTGGTGTGCCAAAAACCTTCTTTACTACACTATCTTTGGGCCACTTTCAGGGAACTGTGCACTTGTAGTTCAGTTTAGTTCAGAGATACAGCGCAGAAACAGGCCCTTCGGCCCACCAAGCCCAGCCAACCAACGATCACCATACAGTAACACTATCCTACACACAAGGGACAAGTTACAATTTACAGAAGTCAGATTAATTTACAACCCTGTATGTCTTGGGAGTGTGAGAGGAAACCGGAGAATCCGGGGAAACCCCACACAGTCACAGGAAGAACATACAAGCTCCATACAGACAGCCCAGCTCCCTTAGTCAGGATCAAACCTGGGTCTTTGGCACGATAAGGCAGCAACTCTATTGCTGCTCCACCGTGCCACCCAAACCAATAATCTAGATCCATCTGCTCTACAACTGTAAAGATCCTGTTCTGGTTCAACGTATCAAAATGCACTCCACACACACATCTGAATTAAATCTCATTAGCTGTTCCTCAAACCATTTGCCCAGCTGACCAAGATTTTGCTGTAATTCTTGACAACCATCTTCACTGTCAATGATACCACCTATTTTGGTGTACTCTGCCTTGTACATTCATGCCTTGTACATTCTCATCTAAATTGGTGATGTAGATGAAAATTAGCAATGTGTCCAGAGCAATATCCTTGAGCCATATCACTCGTCATAGGCCTCCAGTCTGCAAAACAACCCCCACACCACCCTCTGCTCCCTACCATGAAGCAAATTCTGGTTTCATATAACTAGATTTCTCTAAATCCCACACAATCTAAAATTTCCGAGAAGCTTATTATGGAGAAACTTATCAAGGCTTTGCTGGAGAATATATACACAATTTCTATGGCCTTGTCTTGTTCAACCTTTGTCATGCATTATCTTCCACATACACAACCATGCTGACTATCCTTAAGCAACACCTGGATGTCCAAATGCATGTATATTGTATCCCTCAGAATCCTACCACAGATGTTAGGCTTACTTGACTAGTTTCTATTTTTTTATTAGCCATTAGCCACCGTTCAGACTTCTGGGATCTCATCCATATCTTACAATCATTTAAATATCCCAGTCAGGTCACCTGCAATTTCTTCTACAGCTTCCTACAGTGTCCATGGAAATATCTAATCAGAAATTCATCTGTCTACATACATCTTAGGATGTCCAGCATCTTGTTGCCTGTAATACGGATTGTCCTCATGATATCTCTATTAACTTTTCCAAGTACCTGAGTCTTCATGTCTTTCTCCCCGGCAACAATCATTATTCGTAGATGACCACTTTGGTTTCTGTGTGCCATGTTCGCTCTCTAGATTCCCTTTGACCCTTAATATATCTATAAAATCGTTTTGAATTCGTTAATCTGCCAGAGCTATCTCCTGCCCCTTTTTTGCTCACCTGATTTCCTTCTTAAGTATCCCCCTCTAACCACTATTCTCCTCCATGGATACACTTGATCCCAGCTCCCTATACCTAACCAATGTTTCCTTCTTTTTCTTGACCAGAACTTTATTTCTCCCATCATTAAAGTGTGTTCCTTACTCCTACTTGCCTTGTCCCTCACTCTGACAGGAACATACATAACTTGAACTCTCACTATCGCACTTTTAAACATCCACCATTCTGGATGTTCCTTTGCCTGCAAACAAACTACTCCAATTAAGTGTTGCAAGTCCCTGTCTAGTACCATCAAAGATGGCCTTGCCCCAATTTAGAACTTGTGGACCAATAATCAAATGATGTATGATGTACGATATTAATGTATGATTCATGTTCATAAACTATAGGAGCAGAATTAGGCCATTCAGCCCATCAAGGCTATTCCACCATTCAATCATGGCTGATTTATCTTTCCCTCTCAACCCCATCCTTCTGCCTTCTCCCCATAACTCCCTGACACTGTATAATGAGCATTTGATAACACTGGGCCTATACTTGCTGGAGTTTAGAAGGATGAGGGAGGACATCGTTGAAACTTACCGAATGGTGAAAGGCCAGGTTACAGTGGATGTGGAGAGGATGTTTCCACTAGTGGGAGAGTCTAGTATCAGAAAGCATAGCCTCAGAATAAAAGGATGTACCTTTAGAGAGGAGATGATGAGGAGTTTTTTATTCAGAGAATGGTGAATCTGGAATTCATTGCAACAGACGGCTGTGGAGGCCAATTCATGCATATTTATAAGGCGGAGATTGACAGATTTGTGATTAGTGTCAAGGGGGTGAAGGCAGGAGAATGGGGTTGAGAGGGAGAGGTAGTTCAGCCACGATTGAATGGTGGAGTAGACTCGATGGGCCAAATGGCCTAATTTGTTCCAATGACATATGAAGTAATGAACTTATGAATAACTATTTCAATGCAAATAGAACTGTGGGTTTAGTTTTAGTTTAATTTAGAAATACAGCACGGATGAGGCCCTTCGGCCCACCGACTCTGCACCGACCAGCGATCCCCGCACATTAACACTATCCTACACACACTAGGGACAATTTACACTTATACCAACCCAATTAACCTACAAACCTGTATGTCTTTGGAGTGTGGGAGGAAACGGAAGGTCTCGGCAAAAAGCCACAAGGTCACGGGGAGAACGTACGAGACATCACCCATAGTTGGGACCGAGCCCGGGTCTCTGGCAGCAACTCTACCTCTACGCCACCGTGCCGCCCTAAAAGGTTGCTGGTCCCAAAAGTCTTACCCACTAACCCTCATTATTTCTAGAGGGGGTCAGATCTTGTTGAAAATTAGCAAACACCTCATATATAAGATAAGGATCAATGTGTCCTTATTATAGCATAAAACCATTAACAATAAAACTATTGTCAAAAGCTTTGAAAGGGTATAAAATATAAAATATTTGCTTATTCAAGCTATTAAAACAGCCGCTTGTTGCAACAAGAAGTAATTTATGGAAAATGAATAAACATTTTCATCCTTTTAGAGGGCAACTACCCTGAAAAGAGTTTGGTTCCCTGTGGTACAAGCCTGCTTTTACAAATGGCATTACTAGTATGAGCTGAATACTCATTTTATTCTTATTAACATGCTACATTTAGCATTGGAAATCAACTAGGCCTTTAGTTGACTAAATTCATTTGGTGGATTTGAAACTCAAAATTAAACAATGTATTTTTCCTTCTGACCAAAGTAATTGGCTCCTAGGAACTTGCTCTGTTTCCTTTGTGATAATGAATGTGTTAGCCTAATAGTGTTAACATGCCATATTTCACTAAAATATAACAGGAATCAAGAGATGTGGGGTTAGTAGAGGAAAGTAACACTGAGGTGAAAGAGCAGCCATAATCTTATTGGAAGTCAGGGCAGGCATGAGGGGCTGAATGGCTACGCCTTCTTTTTATGTTCATAAACTTGCAGTGAGCTTTTGTAGTGAACACCTCTGGGAGAACGATTTCTCATTACGCTCGTTTTCTGCATATTTGATTCCATTCGAATTGATGAGAAAGCTATGTGTAGAACCAGCATTCGATTAGAACAATTGACCAGAGATGAACCACTATCCAATGTATTTGCCAATGAAATATTTTGACAACATTTTAAAAGACTCTTCAAAACGAATAGAAAAAAATGATATGTAAAATGCAAATAAATAAATCACCCAAACACAATTGCGGATGTGATCAATGCGCATTTTAATGTAACTTTGATGGTTAACAATGTGTAGAGATAGGGTGTTATGAGACACATGCTGAGAACACACATTGCAGAATAACTACATTGAAAGCAATGCCTTTTGTGGCATTTTATGAGATGGAAAGCAATGAGATGTTATTCGCAAAAATTCAGATCAAGTGAATTTAAATGAGAAGCAGGTGCTGGCATGGGGCATCCAAGAAGAATTCCGAGAATGTTAAAATTAGTCCCATATTTGCCTGGAGACAGTTGGGTACATAAACTTTTTCTGATTCATGGGCCCATTCGGACTGCAGATTGCTCTGCTGTTCAGAGTTCAGCAATTTGAATAAATTATGCTGAAAATCACTTGGTGGTTCATTTTGTGTGAAATTATATTTTCACTGGAAAGGTTAATTTTGAAGGGAGCTTGAATGGCTAGAAATTGTGCAGCTGGGGAGTCTGCATGTTCAGAAGGCAGCAGTTATTAAAAGCAATTGCATTTCCTCTCTGATCTCTCCTGAGACCAGAATCAGAGGAGAAGTTAAACCTTGCTTGACACCCCAGTTGGATAATTGTGGGTGTGGGAGCTAATCAGTAGAAGATGTCTTCTCAATTTAAATCTTGTCAGTTAGTCAAGATTAGGATTTCCTGTATCTACGACTATTCGGTTTGTTGCATATCAGTGACTAGTAAAGCTGTCTGCAAACGTCTTGTGGTAGTAAAAGGAAAAGTTAATTAAAACAAAATTAAACACTTGAGCTAGTTGGAAATATTGAATTCTCAACTATCTGGTGCGTGGCAGGCTGATCTCATGTAAAAGCTGGAAGCTTTTCCAGCAGGATGAGAAGGAATTGTTCCAAAATGTGCTGTGAATTTTATGCTCACTCTGACTGGCGAAATGCCATGCTGTCACCTTCCCCGATGGTAAATATTTGTAACAGATTTCAACTTTGCAAACAAGGACGTCTTTCTGTTAAAGGTCACACATTGCTGTGAAGAAAAAAATTCAAAAAGAGAAAACAATCCTCAATAAACCACAGCCCAATGAGTAAGGTTCAGTTCTAATAACGTTCCCGCTATTCATCCAATTTAAAATTGTATCTGAGGAACAAAATTTGCTTCATTCATGGGTCAATTTTGGTTAAAAGTAAAATCACAAAAGTGAGGTTATGTTGAAGGATAAATAAACCATTTGTTTGCTAATTTGTTACCCACTCTGTGTCACACTGTGTGGAAAATGATCTTGAAACTCTGTTTTCAAAGAAACAGTTCCAGCTTCAACTGTTTTACTCGTGAAGTTTGTTTGATCTGGGGATAGACTGTGCGTTCAGAAAATCAAAATAAAGCCACAAAAATGAGCTGGGATGTTGGAAACAAAATCAAACAAGGCCAAATAAATCCCAGAATTTAAAACCGAGATATTAAATAATAAACAAATATAAAACAAGGTGTGATGTTTGTGGAGTCAATGTCTCAGATTATCTGTGAATATCTTGTTTCAGTACTGTCAGAAGATGGCTCCAGCCCTTTGGGTTTATCCACACTCACACCTTACAGTTAGCCAGTTAATAGCAGGCAAATGTTAAAGAAACAATGGCATATTTTCCATATTGCTCTGCTACTCTGGAGAAAACTTTCATTGACAAACTTTCATATCTTTCAGATTTTGTGCATTTATTAAGGTTTGCTTGCCTCACTTTTTTAATTTAACTTTAACAAAGCAAAATCACATCAAGCATTAATGCAAAAATATATTCATTGCTCAAGTGGAGACAGAAGGTGTAATTTTGTCAGTGTGTTACTTTCACAAGAGCACCACAGTCATTTGACAACATGGGTTTCAGAGATAATGAAAAGAATCATACTGTCCATTGAAGTCACACCTGAGAAATGAAACATCTGACATTAGCTATTTGTAGATCAGCTTGTGGGGTTAAATTCAAAAGATGAATGCTAATCACAGTACATGTAAAGACATCGAAAGTCAGGGAGGCAAATGCACTGTTCGTGGCTTTATTTAGGAGCTGAACTTCTACGAGAAACTTCACGGTTTACCTTTTCAAAGATAAGCTGATAAAGACAGAAAGCTTGAAAACAAACAGGTCTGGAATCAACAACTTTTCTAATTCAGCAAAGTAGAACGTCTTGAGTTGCTGTTAGTTTTCCCATTTTGTTTGATGGTCTCTCGGCATGTTTCTCTGATCTTTCCTTTCTACACGTCCCTCCTCATCCCTTCCCAGATAGGAAGGATGCGATGGACTGGCAAAGTCCCTAATTGGTATGAGCGAGTTGAGAATAACACAAGGTGACTCCCCTCTTCATTTACTTATTTCCCTTCAGGGTAGTACTTTTCCACTCGAAAGCAACACGAGAAAGGTCAGAAACTCACTATAGGCACAATTTGCATTCTTACGTTTGCATCGTGCTTTCCGAGAGTAAAATATTAAATTGTGGTATTACTTGTGCCGCATTTTACTTTATTGATTTTTAGATAAGGCTGCTACGTTTTATCAGGGAATTGAAATAAAAATACAACACACTTCATACTCGACCCTTCCACCCACCGTCCATGTCAAGCATTGTGCAATGCTGGTCCTACTTACCCACATTTGGCCCACAGCCTTCCATGCCTCTGCAATTTAAATGCTTATCAAGATGCCTATTTCGTTTGGAGATACAGCGTGGAAACAGGCCCTTCGGCCCACCGAGTCCACGCTGACCAGTGGTCCCCGCACACTAACACTATCCTACACACACTCGGGATCATTTACAATTTTGCTAAAGCCAATTAACCTCCAAACCTGCGCGTCTTTGGAGCGTGGGAGGAAACTGGAGCACCTGGAGAAAACCCACGCAGTCACAGGGAGAGCGTACAAACTCCGTACAGACAACACCCGTAGTCAGGATTGAACCTGGGTCTGTGGCACTGTAAGGCTGCAACTCTACCACTGTGCCACCACACTTCTTTTATGTTGTGAAGTATATGCCTCCACCACCTCCTCGGGCCATGCTTTTCAGATTCATTAAAAAAAGATATTCTTACCATCTACCCCATCTCTTCCTATTATCATTTCAAACTGAACACAAAGCAAAATTAAATATTTTAAACTTCAGCGCCTGAATTAAGGCAACATTGCACTGTTCATTTTACCCATGAGAATAATCCTGGGGATAATTGGGTTAATATTTGAGGAGGGTTTAATGGAGCTCTGGACCTGACAGGAGGCTCGACACCTGTACTCGCTGGAGTCCAGAAGGTTGAGGGGGAGATCTTATTGAAACCTACCAGATAGTGAAAGGCCTAGATAGAGTGGACATGGAAAGCAATGGGAGAGTCTAGAATCAAAGGGCACGGCCTCAGAATAAAAGGACGTACCTTTTTAGAAGGGAGATGAGTAGGAATTTCTTTAGCCAGAAGCTGGTGAATCTGTGGAATTCATTGCCACAGACAGCATGGAGGCTAAGATGTTGGGTATTTTTAAGTGATTGATGGGTTCTTGATTAGTAAGGGCGTCAAAGATTACAGGGAGGAGGCAGGAGAATGAGGTTGAGAGGGAAAAATAGATCAGGCATGATCGAATGGTGAAGTAGATTTGTTAGTCCGAATGACCTAATCCTGCCCTTTTGTCTTACGGTCTCATATCTTTCTGCATGGATTGGATTTATTTGAACGCTTCTGTTGTGTACGCCAACCATCACGAGAAAGAGTGAGCAGTAGAGGGCAGAGTCCTTCGCTCAGAGAACAGCAGATCAGCTGCCTGGAAAGCAAGGCACACTTCTCCATTAACTGTGCTTTTTATTGATTAGGCCTTTACTTGGTTTCACAGTTCCTTTCCTTTTGCCTTCATTTGCAAAACAGCTTCTTCAGCCGTGGATTACAAGATGTGTGAGCCTATTGGGCTGCTTACTTTATCCAGGCACTGGACACTTGCTGGCTTGTTATCTGTCACTTTGGCAAAGGAAATCATCGTCTCATTTTCATCTGAGTGTGAACCTTTGTAACACGGAAGAGGAATCCCATTGCAATTTACAGGATGAAGACCATCTGATATTGAGGTGTCCTGGTCCACAGCAAGATAAGGAAGGAGTTGTGATCATGCAGGAGTTTGTGACAGGACAATTTTGCTCAGATTATTCCAAAATAAACAATCCTGCTTTTATAGCTTTACAAAGCAAAATCACACATCTTGAGCGGGCTTCTTCAGCTCTACCACCATGGAGTCAATCAGAGTACACTGGCCAAGTAACCAGAGTACACTGGCCAAGTAACCAGAGTACACTGGCCAAGTAATCACTGGCCAAGTATCCAGAGTACACTGGCCAAGTAACCAGAGTACACTGGCCAAGTAACCAGAGTACACTGGCCAAGTAACCAGAGTACACTGGCCAAGTAATCACTGGCCAAGTATCCAGAGTACACTGGCCAAGTAACCAGAGTACACTGGCCAAGTAACCAGAGTACACTGGCCAAGTAACCAGAGTACACTGGCCAAGTAATCACTGGCCAAGTAACCAGAGTACACTGGCCAAGTAACCAGAGTACACTGGCCAAGTAACTAGAGTACACTCGCCAAGTAACCAGAGTACTCTGGCCAAGTAACCAGAGTACACTGGCCAAGTAACCAGAGTACACTGGCCAAGTAATCAGAGTACACTGGCCAAGTAATCAGAGTACACTGGCCAAGTAATCAGAGTACACTGGCCAAGTAACCAGAGTACACTGGCCAAGTAATCAGAGTACACTGGCCAAGTAATTGCAGTAACAATGTAGCCAGCTGAAGAGTACATGTGTGACAAGCACCCACTCAGTTTGGCAAGACTCACAATGCCACAGTGCAGCCAAGCTCACCAGCATTCTCACTGTTGTTTCTTTGTTTGTTTAGATGTGTGGGCAAGTTGGGGCAAAAGGCCTGTTTCCATGCTGTATCACTCTGTGACTATGACTCATTACATTTCAACAGCAGCTTTAGCATATTTTAAGCCAATGTTTAATTCATCCACCAATTTGGAATGTGTAAAATTATATATATATATATTATATATATATATAATTGATTTAAAAAAATAAAAAAATAAAAAAAATATATATACACACACACATATATGTGTATATGTATATATATACTGTACATACTGTATCTACAAACACTGAACTTTTTTTCATGTTTATTTTAGAGTACTATGTTTACATATTTTGCTGTGCTCCTGCAAGCAAGATATTAATTGTTCTACCTCTGACATATGACAATAAACACTTCACTCTTGACTCTTGAATCTTGAGCAAGCACAAACCCAGCATTGAATATAGCCAGGGTAGTTGAATATAGCCAGGGTAGGTGAATATAGCTAGGGGAATTGAATATAGGGTAGTTGAATATAGCCAGGGTAGTTGAATATTGCCAGGGTAGTTGAATATTGCCAGGGTAGTTGAATATGGCCAGGGGAGTTGAATATGGCTAGGGGAGTTGAATATGGCCAGGGTAGTTGAATATACGGTAGTTGAATATAGCCAAGGTAGTTGAATATAGCCAGGGTAGTTGAATATAGAATCAGAATCAGAATAACCTTTATTGTCATCCAAAAAAAACAAGTCTTTTGGACGAGATTTCGTTACCCACGGTCCAACACTAAGAGCAATAAAAATAAGCAATTACACACATAATCACAAACCAACACAAAACAATAAAAAGAGAAACATCCATCACAGTGAGTCTCCTCCAGTCACCTCCTCACTGTGATTGAAGGCCAGGACTGTCTTTTCTCTTCCTCTGCCGTCTTCTCCCGCGGTCAGGCTGTTGGAGTTGCCACGTCGGGGCGGTTGGGGCCCCCGACATTGAAGCCCCCGCCGGGCAGAGAAAATCCCACGGCCTATTTCAGGCCGCGCCGGACGGTAAAAGGTCCGCGGTGGGCCGACCCAAGCCCCGCGATTCGGGGCGGGCGAAGACGCTGCCGCTGCCGGAGTTCCCGATGTCGGCCCCCACCCAGGGGCCTGTGAGCTTCCGATATCCACGCGGCCCGCGACCAAAGAAGCCTCCAGAGCCTCCGAAGGCGAGTCGCAACCGCTCCCACAGCGCCACCACAGCCTCCGATGGCAGCCAGCTCCACAGATGGTAAGTCCGGTCCGCGGGCTCTGCAAACCAGAGCCCAGGTGGTCCCAGCTGGAGGCCGCCAGCTCCAGGTGTTTGGCCGATGGTAGGCCGCAGCGGGAACGGAGACACCACCCAGAAAACAAGGTCGGGTCTCCGTTCGGAAGAGACAATTTTACAGTTTCCCCACCCCACACATAGTACACAACCACAAAAGACACTACATCACATCTAAACACTACAATTAAGACAAAAAACAACAAAAAACACAAAAGACAAACGGACCGCAGGTAAGCCGCAGCTGCTAGGGCAACGCTGCCATAGAGCCAGGATGGTGAATATAGAAAGGTAGTTGAATATAGCCAGGGTAGTGAATATAGAAGGGTAGTTGAATATAGAAGGGTAGATAGTTGAATATAGCCAGGGTAGTGAATATAGAAGGGTAGTGAATATAGCCAGGGTAGTTGAATATAGCCAGGGTGGTGAATATAAAAGGGTAGTTGAATATAGCCAGGGTAGTTGAATATAGCCAGGGTAGTTGAATATAGCCAGGGTAGTTGAAAATAGAAGGGTAGTGAATATAGAAGGGTAGATAGTTGAATATAGCCAGGGTAGTGCATATAGAAGGGTAGTGAATATAGCCAGGGTAGTGCATATAGAAGGATAGTGAATATAGAAGGGTAGTGGAATATAGCCAGGCTAGTCGAATATAGCCAGGGTAGTGAATATAGCCAGGGTAGTTGAATATAGCCAGGGTGGTGAATATAAAAGGGTAGTTGAATATAGCCAGGGTAGTTGAATATAGCCAGGGTAGTTGAATATAGCCAGGGTAGTTGAATATAGCCAGGGTAGTTCAAATCTGCATGTGCACAGTGAAACTATCAAATGAAGCCCAGAGGCTCGAGGTATTTTTGATTCTGTATTAGAGGTCATTTGAAGACCCTTTTGATGCTGCACATGAAGAATCTCCTCTTTGCTCGGAATGGCAGCAGAAGCAGATGTCCATAAATTCACTAACATCCCGCGATTGTCTTTGAACATGGACACAAAACGCTGGAGTAACTCAGTGGGACAGGCAGCAACTCTCTTCAGTCTGAAGAAGGGTCTCGATTCGATCTAAAACGTCACCCATTCCTTCTCTAGAGAGATGCAGCCTGAGTACTACAGCATACTGTGTCTCTTTTAGGTGTAAACCAGCATCTGCAGTTCCTTCCTACACATGCCTTGATTGGCTTTCTTCTTCTTCTTGGCCGTCTGCTCTGTCTTCTGACACTTCATTTTCCTTCTATTTCTAAGTGCATCCATTGCAGAGATGTCTAGGTGACTATATTCAAGGGTGAAGGGAATTAAGAGAGGACAGAAGTGTCCCCCTCTCAGGGTGAAGTTTCAAGCGAAAGTTTAGCTTTTCTAAAAGCCCGTGACAGGAACCTTACAGAATCAACTGAATTTTTTTTTATCCTTCCTGCTTCAGTCAGAACTGAGTGCATGCTTAATGCCCATGAACTCAACCATCTCCTGGTGTGGATGACCTACCTGAAGCTTGCGTTTATTTCACTGGGAATAATGGGTGATCTTAGAGAGGTGTATAAAATCATGATCGGGTAGATTGTGTAGTCTCATGCCCAGAGGAGGAGAATCGAGGAGCAGAGGACATAGGTTGAAGTTGAAGGGGAAAAGATTTAATAGGAATCTGAGGGGTAACTTTTTCACACGAAAGGTGGTGGGTGTATGGAACAAGCTGCCAGAGGAGGTAGTTGAGGCTGGGACTATCTCAACATTTAAGAAACAGTTAGATAGGTTTCACCCATCATTCCCAGGTACATGGATAGGACAGGTTTGAAGGATATGGGCCAAATGCAGGCAGGTGGGACTAGTGTAGCTGGAACATGTTGGTCAGTGTGAGCAAGTTGGGTTGAAGGGCATGTTTCCACGCTGTATCATTCTATGACTCTATGAATCATTAAATTTCGACAGCGGCTTTAGCGCATTTTTAGCAAATGTTTAATTTATCCTCCAATTTGGAATGTGTGGAATTTTGATTGCACAGACCATTTTAATTCCACCTGCACTTCATGCTGCCTCAGAAAAGCAGCCAACATCATCAAAGACTTGTCCCACCATAGTCATTCCTTCTTCTCCGTTCTCCCGTCAGGCAAAAGGTACAGATGCTTGAAAGCACACACCACCAAACTCAGGAACAGTTTCTTCCCTTCTGTTATCTGGCTTCTGAACAGCCCTTCGATAAGAACCTGCTAAGGTACTCTTTGATTCACCTCTACCCATTGCGGACATTGGACTTTCTCCATGGAACTTATGCGCCACAATGTTGAGAGCCATAATCTATACTCTGTGTCTTCCTCTTTGCTCTCCCCATTGTTCTTCACTTTAGTTAAGTTTAGTTTAGTTTAGTTTAGTTTAGTTTAGTTTAGTTTAGTTTAGTTTAGTTTAGTTTAGTTTAGTTTAGTTTAGTTTAGTTTAGTCTTGTCTTGTCTTGTCTTGTCTTGTCTTGTCTTGTCTTGTCTTGTCTTGTCTTGTCTTGTCTTGTTTTGTTTAGAGATACAACGTAGAAACAGGCCCCTTGCTCACCCAGTCCGCTGCGACCAGCAATCATCCATACACTAGGTGTAGGAAGGAACTGCAGATGCTGATTTAAACCGAAGTTCTATCCTAAAACTAGGGACAATTTACAGAAGTCAATTAACCTACAAACCTGCAAGTCTTTGGAATGTGGGAGGAAACCAGAACACCTGGAGACAACCCATGCCATCATGGGGAGAACGTACAAACTCCGTACAGACAGCGCCCATAGTCAGGATTGAGCCCAAGTCTCTTGCGCTGTAAGGCAGCAACTCTACCGCTGCGCCATTGTGCCACCCAGTTTAGTTTAATTGTTTTGATCTTAATTGTTTTGATCTGATTATCTGATCTGATTGGATAACATGCAAAACAAAGCTTATCACTGTACCTTGGTTCATGTGACAATATTAAAAATAAACCTAAACCAATTTGCAACACACATTCTAAACCAATATATTGAGATTTGGGTACTTTGACAACAAGTTTTTTTTGTGTAAATATATATGGCTTTGGAAAGTCTAGCTTGTTTAAAGAATGCTTTACCCACTGAAGCTCTTTGGGTTAAACGTATTTGTCAGAGGCCCAGGTGTAGCCAATGTAAACACAAGAACTGAAAATAGGTCAATGTGCCAAATGTAACAAAAGAATTAAGAATGGAGTAAAGAACTCACACACAGGATACTCATCACCATGTTTAACAATTTTAGTTTCTAATTTTAACTGTTAAAAGGCATTTAAAAATTGGCCAAAATACATGTTTGTGGCTTTTGAGGAATCATGGGGAAGGGGTGTGGAATTAAAAATATCTTAATGTCTTATCCCTAATTCTGACTACATTGCATATTAAGGGCTGAAACCCAACCATCACCATGAGCTCCAGAGTAGCTCGTTTATTTTACCTCTCCATAATTCAGGCAGTGGAATGATGTACACTAATCAGTGGGATATGGCCTGTTGCCGCGCTAATTCAGCTTGCTGCTAGAAAGAACTGTAGATTAATGGATAAAAGAGGTCTGCAGGAGGGTCACACAGTATGGATTCAACGTGTAGCACAGCTTGTCAGATGCCTGCTTGGATTAAGGTTAACCTTTCATGCTGAAGGTTGCCATTTACTCTATTGCGCGGCGCTGTAATTTTCCCCCTCGGAACTTCTGAAAACAGAACTATCATTTATTTGCTTTGCAAAGCGAATTCACAAATCCCACTCTATCATTTTTGGAGCACCTAAAAGCATCAAATGCAAAAAAACGAGGTTGATGCCAGGGAATGTAACCAATTTTATGAGAATTCTTCCAAAGAATAAGGCTTTATTTCATATGGAAAATGCCAAGATAGTTAAATACAACTATGAAATTACTTTAAATTTACTGAAATCCTCCTTGAATAAAAATTCTGCCTCTTTCACAAAAAAGACTGAGAGACATCTTTAGAAGATTTTTGTTAGAATTAATAATGTAGAACATGAAATTCTGAAAATTTGACTTATACCCAGCAAAATTACTTCCTGCTGTCATTTAAATTATGGCTGCCCTCTATAAAGGTGTCTTTAGGTGCATTAATTGAATTCCACACTATTTTCCAATAATAATCTGTAAAGTTCATCTGTCCATTCCTCACAGGATACCCGCTGTGTATGAGAGGAGAACGTATCTATTTCAGTCGCTTAATTTATTTTCATGATTCACTGATAATGACTGTCATGCAGGTTGTACATCAGAATTAACCTTCATTTCACTGAGGTATATTATGATGACAGTCCACGACACGTTTCACCTACACAAAGGGCATTTTCTTCTCTTTTATAATCATTCTCAGTAGCTGAAGATTGGTTGATAGCCGATTAATTTTCATAGGAAATCAAGCACAGGCTCCCAGAGCAGAATGATTATGCATTCTTTGCTAAGTGACTTTTGTGGTAATTATGTATTTTTTTAATTGCATTCCACAAACTTCCAGTTCACCATTTCCGCCTGTGATTTCTTTCCGTAACTTCATTCCCACAAAGTACAACAAATTAATCAGTGTTACCAAGAGAGTAAAGTGCTAATTTCTCGACAAACCATCAAGTGACAGATATAAATTCAGCCATTTGCTCTGGTTTCAGTCAAGTGATTTCATTGGGGAACTGGTATCATATTGAGGCAGAGCCGAGCATCGCTCTGTCCTATTTTCAGCCAGATGGACTCGTCAAACTCTCTTTATTTCTTTACCCAATGTTTGCATCCCGTTTGCTCACACTGTCCCCAGCAACATGTTTTTGAAGAACACAAAAGCCACTTTTGATCGGCAACACATATAGGCTTCATTATTCTTCCCTGTAGGGGATGTGGCGATAGACAAAGTCAATCTTTACCTCATTACTCATTACTGCTTGCATTTGAGTGTTATATTACCAGTGAGTTTTGTGTGCTCTAATGTAAATTTTGGCGTGCTTAATGTCAATCACTAACCTGCAGCATTCAACTCTTGTCAAAATATGATACATCTGAATGCTCAATAACCCCTGTCATTTTGAATTTGAAATCAAACAAGATTACAATCTATAATTAAAGCAATTTGAAAGGGTCAATCAGCAAAACAGAAATGCCTTTGCAACCGTGTGTACAAAACACTCAAATCATGCTTTGGAAGTCATGTCTTTTTTATCTTGAACTAACTCAGTCGGAAAGATCAACTTATACCAGATGTTTCTGTCACTTCCTTTTCCCTCGGCCCCCTACAAATTTTGGTTCACTGTTGTGATAATTGCTCAGGTTAAAAATAGTTGTATCTCCCTGCATGTCCGAACTCTTAGTTTGCAATATGTTCTGAATGTAACTTCTCACCAATCAACTGACGACCATCAAAATTACTACATTTTAGTGTTATCATTATAAATCAAGGACCAAAAAAAAATATTGATGGTTGATACCTGAACTGGCATAGCGGCAAAGTACCGTCTAATAAGTGATTAAAAAAACATTGATATAAAATTGAAGTAGTATACATTATACACTGTAATTATGAAATGATTTCAATGCTGTGATCTAATCAAGGAATTCATATGATGGATATTAACCTCCCTAGATTCACTCCTGGTGACCGCTATGAGAAGCCTTCAATTGGCTTACTGCTTAGTAATCATTCAAGGTACTTATTATTGTTCATATAATCTAATTTTATATATTGTATTATTTGATAGTGGTTTTGTAGATCTTTAGAAAATCAGTTGATTTGTAATAATTTTCCCCATCATCCTTAAAGCATCCCAGAAGCTGTATTTTTGAAAATGATAAATTTTAATCTGCTCTAAATAAATGCTCATGCATTGTAAGAAGCTTAATTTATCTTTTCCACCCATGCCATAACTTGACTCTAAAAGTGTTGTACAGATTCAAACTGTAAATTTGTAGTTATCTTCCTTTTTAAAATGCTAACTAAATGTTTAAAACAGAATGTGATGCAGTTTTCTAAATTGGCATTTTTATGGATTTTAAAATATTTGGAATATGCTTCCTTATTTGCGATAAGAGGAAGGAATAGGTGTGGAACTGTGACAGTAGTATAGAGCATTAAGATGTTCACCTGATATCTAAGATCACCAACACAACATTAAAGAAGAGTGATCATCAGCTGACTTCCCACTTGATTACATTTATCACGTGAAGTCATTTATAAATAATATTTATAATACACCCATTTAATATATACACGCACAAACCAGAATGAGAGTATTTATTAACAGTTGTTTTGTTCTCTTTGTGTTAATTTGTGTATGTGGCATTTGAAGTTATTCAGTCTGAAGAACAAGATTGTTCCCACATGACCAATCATGGTGGCTTTCCACTGACAACCCCCCTCCCCACCACCAATCCAGCACACATACCTTTTACTGTAGATTTTAAAAGGAGTCACGATAAAATGATTAAAGGTAAAAATATTGCAAATATTAATTAAGGGGTTGGGATTAAACATTTGCGAAGAGCATTTAATATTACATTTTTTTACTTGAAATTTATTTTTCATTTTTTTACAATCAAAATTTCAAAGTTTAGATAAATACTCTACCATAAAGTAAGTTCTAAATGTTGCAACCTGTCTGTTTTTACTTTAACTGTTTCACACATTCGGTATCATGGCCTTTTAATTGCAAATTAATTGCTATTATTAACACATTAAATGGTGTTAGGAGAACATTTGGAGCACCCTTATCATCCACCAGAACTGACAGTTAAATGCCGTGGCAATTTCAGCAATTCATTTATTTAATAGTGACCTATGCAAATGTGGATCCATGTCATTTGAAAAACTGACTGCCATAATTAAGTAAAATTTGCAGAATTGAATGGTATGAGCTACAATTAGAAAAAAAACAATGATGGTGATACAGGCTAATTTTAACAATTTGGTACAATAAAAATGGGTTCCATTTATAAATTCAAGCATTATATCTCCTAGTTTGTGGAATATTTTCCAATATGGTATTGTACTTTGCTTATTAAGCACTCACCTTGTGGTAAGAGAAAAAATAGGGGCTATTATATTTTCCTATTTATCCGATGTGCCATTTTGTACATGTGCAGCTAGCTCTGCAATGTCCCTGGTAATTATATATTTCCTTCACTCCTTTCAATAATTATCTTGCACTGCTGAGTGTTCTCTCACATTAATAGCTTATGCATACATTGTTCGCTATTACGCTTATAAATATGTTCAAATAAAACTACATTTGATAGCATTTGATTTCATTTTTAAAAATCACATTTTTATCATTCTGATATTTTCATAATTGCTCAGATTACAGCATACACAAAACTATAACCAGAAAATTGTGTTAAATGATATAATCCCTTCTTCAGAGAAGGATTTAATTTACTCTCCTTTCATATATAATATATGCATTGTCGCAATGTAATATACATTGACAATCTAATCATATGTTTGCTACTTAATCTGTTTTTAATATACAAGAAGATGGTTGTGATACTTCTTTAAACTTTTATACAGTATATTACAGTACATTTTTCTCACTGATTGATTGCTTTTATTAACACTGATTTTATTTGTACTATTAATTTCCCATTTTAGAATATGTTTAAATGGGCACCTTTGGAACAGCTAAGATTGCTACATTATGAGTCGTCAGCACACCTGCCCAAATAAGATGCTTAACAGCACTGAAGAAAGAAAATGACATTTTATTTTACCCTTAGCATGAAGCCAGGGGCAGAGTTGGATCTGAAAACTTGCAAATTAACCAAAACTGTCACTCAGGAGTTATAGGCTTCAATGCTGCAAAATACAATCTTTGAAGTCCTCATTTCAGCAAAATTATTAAAAACTATATCTAATTAGAATTATTACTGCATTCACATTTTTCAAAACCTCTATATCCTCAGGGCCAATTGGGATGAGTGAATTCACACCCTCCTCTCCTCCGCACACTGTACTGCTCCTACAGCAATATCAGATCATTACCATCTCCCCAGCTGAGAAGGAGCAGCCATTATCATGCAGGATTATTAATCTTCTTGTCTTATCAACTTGCAAATCACAAGCCATTGAGCCTTATGGCATGGTTCTGGGTCCATAGTTATTCATTTTGTAGATCTACCTAGCCTTTGAGTCTCCTTAATCACCTGGATTGTCAGCCTCTTACCTTATCTTGCCCCTGTGGTCACCCCCCCCAAGCTTGTGTGAGAAGTCCATGATGTTCTCTCAAAAAGCCCTCTTTATTTTTTAAAAGAAAGAGATGGGAAAGAGGATAAATTTCATTAATGGATAAGAATTAACATCCCACAGCCAAAAGCTGACCCTACCTGCTGACACATATGCCTAAGTCATTCTTGTCACTTTTTTCTCCATTAGCATGCTGAAAGAGACAGTAAAATAAATTCACAGAGACAGTGAAATGAATCTGAGTTGAAAGACACTCAGATATTTCTCCTAAAAAGCTACTGTTGACTTTGTAAAGATTTTTTTTAACTTCAATTTGCTTTATGAAGCAGAAAAAAGAATAACGCTGGACGTTGAATAAGATTTAAATCAATATGCGGCTGGGTTTATTCTGACTGACCTGCTATATTTTATAATTTCTGTGCAATTTTGCAGTTGTTTATTCTGGTGTAAATAATAAAGTTTGATGGAAACGCTGCTCATAACTGGAAAATAGATCATAATCATGGTGTATATTGACAGCAAAGAGGATGCGTTTCACGTCAGGATACAAGATCTTTCGTGCTAATATATGTAATAGTTCCTAAATAGCAGTTTACTATTACGAATTATCTTAATTTTCAAATATGACCAGCCTTCTTTCTCCTCCCTAGCTCAGATCCTATCTGTGCTAAGGTGGGGTGTGAGCAGAGCCTCCAGTTCACTAACATCTTACTCTGGCCGTTCTCAAGAGTAAGCAACAGTGACACAAAGTGCTGGAATAACTCAGCGGGTCAGAATGCATCTCAGCGGAACATGGCTCAGTAACATTTCAAGGTCGGGATCCTTCTTCAGTCTGAAGAAGGGCCCCAATCAGCAACGTCATCTATCCATGTTCTCCTTAGATGCTGCCTGACTCGCACACTCCTACACTCTGTCTTTTTTGGAAACCGATATCAGCAGTTCCTTAAACCTTCATGGAATGGTGACTGGATACTCATTACTGTTGGCATCAAAGTTATACCTAAACCGATGATAGAGACACATACACACACACGCGCGCACACACATGCGCATACACACACGCACACACACACACGCACACACACACACACACACACACACAAACACACACATGCGCATACACACACACGCACACACATGCACATACACATACACACACATACACACACATATACACACACACACATGCACATACACACACACACACACACACACACACCCACACACACTATCTGACACAGAGTCCATAATTCAGCAATTAGGATAATAACCTGCTGACTTTACAAATTGAAGGTGGATGGAGATTCTCTATCTCAACTCACCACTGCAGCACCTTGGGCCACCAAGAGAACTCAGTATCAGTGACGATGGTGCATTTACCCATCAACAAACCCATTTCCCTCATGAACTAAGCAATCCATCATTTTGTGATTTCTAATAAGATGATCAATTAAAAACGACCAAAATAATGTTGCTAACGTGAACCAATGCTATTGCAGGATTACTCTTCATTCTGTTTGCTACATTATCACAGACATTTTATTTCAATTACACCAATTTTGATTGTGGAGAGTTTCAGTAATTTTGCTACATTTCAGAAATAGCTTAGCTTATAGAAATAGACCTATGCTCAAAATGGAAGTTTAAAACATTTATTTTAATACTTGATCCCCTCTTTGCTGTACAGCTTATCCTTCCAACAATGCCACTAGATGGCAACATTTAAATGATAAAGCACTGATCACATTTTGACAACAAAAAAACACATTGTGGCCTTAATAGGATTTCAATTATGATGCAGCTTATACCTTTCATTTCAAACATAGTTCCATAAATATGCACTGTCTATAGTTATTCATTTGCATTCTCAGTCTAGGCAGGTCTATAACAGAATTTTTATATATTTAAATTGTAATTCTAAGTACAAAAGGGCAGTATATATTCAAAATCCCCCATAGGCAGAGTATATTCAAAAATCACCCCAGACAGAAGAATATCACATATAAGGCTAACATTGTCATTTTAACCTGGACTGTTTAAAGCAACTGGAATTGATTATTGCAAGTGCCTAAGAATAAAGAAAGCATCTTCAAGAAGAAAATGGAAGAAAAAGATCAGTGTGGGAAAACCGTAATTGGAAGTATTTCCCTTTGTTTGGCTTTTCATTCGAGTCCGCTCAACAATTTTACAAGTCAGACTAAATTGGTAATGAAATATTTTGTAAAAGTTTCTCCACATCATGCTCAATCATATTTAGCTTTGTTTACACACTCATACAGATTTTGCAATTTAGTTTCAGGAGAATATAATTGCAGTCATATTTAAAATACAATTCCCTGATGCACAACCTGATACATTGCCAACATTTACTGTAGTAATACAAAGGGCATTACATTGGAACTTTAGAACTTCCATCATGTAAATGTCATCGGACTCAAAATTAAAATCATAAAGAGAGTTCTTAAGTTTATATGTGCTTCAAACTGATTTTTTTCTTTGAGATCAAATCTGTGAATATTAAGCATCATAATCATATTGTAGTACTTATTAGAATCACCTCCATGACTTCTTAACTCCTCTTCTGAACAGCAGGATGATAAGTAAAATCCAAATTGTTTCCAGATTGGAAAAAAGATATTTGAAAGAAGAAAATATAGGTAGCTTTGCTATCCAGTTCTTATGGATAGGAAAGGATCTCAAAGCTTCAAGTCTTGACTGATGTATATATAAAGAGTATAATAAAAATCTTTAATAAAGTAAGTTTGAAAAAAACTCTTAAAGGTGTAACAAAAGTTTCCTCAAATCTTTTGTTCCTGATGCAGATAACGTGCTCCCACACACAAGTCATAAGATGGTATTTAATATCTATTATTTTTTAAATAAGTTCAATTACCTTATGAGGAATCACATTTAAATTATTGTGTTATTATTTCAAACTAGAGCTGTTTCCAGCATGAACACATCTATTTCATTTTCTTGATGTTTCTTTTGTACCGATTTTATGTTATATTATTTCCTACTAAAACGAATTACATCAATGCCATTCTTTACTATCTGAATTTTAATATATCTACACACCCATTATTGTGAATATACTACGATATTATCTTCATGGAATGTATTCGCCACTGAAGAAAATCGCATAATGCTATTTACAAGGGATCATCTTTGCCTTGCTATTCATGGCAATGTAACTACATATTTCTCACAGAAATGTGCCTAGTATATCCTACCAGAGTTGACAATATCTCTGAAATGAACTCAGCATCTATTACAGTTCTGCAGAGAGCCCACATTTGTACAGCAGTTTTGCATTTTTGCATTACACTGTTTACCTGACTGGAAATGTCAACATGCAGAAAACACATAATGTTGCTTAATGTATTCCAAAAGCACTTTTGGGAGCTTACCATTCAAGAAAATATGGTTTGCTGTTATTTTGCATCTGTCATATTTACTTCCATACAACAAGACCATTTGAAGAGTCTTTTACTGAAACATCTGCACGATTTAAGGCTATATTGCTTGAATTGCTGGCTTGAAGGAAATCACCACAGCAAACTTGATCCAGGGTCAACTTGTGGTGGCACAACAGCCATGAGTGAATACCTTGTCCAAATCAGTAACATCAATTTAACCCCAGTGCATTTTCTCTCCATCAGCCAGCAAAAAAATGCTCACAAAAAAACAATACAATTTTACATTTTTTCCTTCTTTGAAGGGTTAATTTTAAGATTACATTGGGAGATCTGGAGACTACGTTATCCTGTTTCCTTAATACAATAATTATTGAACCACCGAGGGTATTGAATATCTGAAATTCAAACAGAAAGTTAAGGAAGGAAGAGGCCAGGTGAAAGAAGAAACAGAGTTAACATTTCAATGACCTTCCATCTGAATTCATCAACGACTGAAGCTGTGATCTGTTTCTCTTTCCACGAGTGCTGCCTGCATTGCTAAAGAATTTCAAGCACCCTCATCTTTTTTAGTTTCTGATTGGCTTACATCCAACTCCAAATTTAGGTGCTTCTGTAATTTTATTGAAAACTTAGTTCAATATAAGTGTGCAATGTATAAGGTGCTGGAATAACTCAGCGGGACAGGCAGCATCCCGGGAGAGAAGGAACGGGTGACGTTTCGGGTCGAGACCCTTCTTCAGACTGATGAAGATAAGATGTTCCATTGCCACACATGAATAGTGAATGTACATATCCCATCGCATGTTCGTTTCTGTTGTTGTAAAGAGGCATATCAGGAAAGTTCATGATTTTCCCATTTATAGTATTTTTTGTACAGAGGTTTTTTTTGTACAGTTTCACACTGATAATAAATTCTAATAAAGTGAAAGAAGCAATCAGATATTTTACAGGCCATAGTCCTCCCTGACAAACTAAACAATAAAAAAACAATAACTATACTCCAGAGTTTATTTGAACGTTTTGTAATCGGGATTATAGTCACTCCTCGTGATAAAAAGCAACTCATAAGCACATGCCCATTTCTAATGAATTGAAACTCCAGTAGAATAGGAAATTGGATCCAGCTGCAAGCATTGAGTTTCACCAATTTCTCCCCTCCTCCAGAATAACATTTCTTTCTATCCAAGGAATGTAAAACAAAATGACTTGAAAATGTTTCTTCATTTTTTCAGAGATTCTGTTTGACCCCTCACTCAACAGAAGATAATTTTAAACCAGTTTGTGTTATTGGCATGCACCTTCAAATAAACTCCACAAAGTATTATTAGTCTGTGTAATAATACTCAGTGTGTGCTGCAAATGAGCACTTTAATTCAGGTAAATGTGAACAAAGACAGATGGTTTATCTGAAGAAGGGTCTCGACCCGAAATGTCACCCATCCTTTTATGCAGAGATGCTGCCTGTCCCGCTGAGTGACTCCAGCTTTTTGTGTCTATCTTTAGTTAATCCACAGTCTCTCTACACAGAAGACAGCCAGTTATAAGAGTCATCTCACGACGATAGTTCAAGCCCACTGGTCTTTCAATAACCAGATCTGGTTTTGAATGAAACTTTGCCTTATGGATAAGTGTTCTAGCCCATTTACAATTAGTCTAATGAATTGTGTTTGAGCATTAAAGGACATGAAATGCTGGAGTAACTCAGCAGGTCAGGCAACATTCCTGGAGAACATAGATACAGTAGATGACGTTTCAAGCCGAGAGCCTTCTTCAGATTGATTGTGGAAAGGCAGGATCTGCATGAGGGTGGAACAGCATCCCTCTCCCCATCAGAACTGCCCCCTCCATCGACTCCTTTAAGTCCAGGGTCAAAACCTATTTCTACTTCCTAGCGTTTGAGGCCCTCTGAGGGGGCGCTGTGAACTGTTTATGTATGTGTTGTTATGTCTGTGTGCCATTGTATGTTCGTTTCTTAGTACCTGAATTAATGTACAGCACTTTGGTCAACGTGGGTTGTTTTTAAATGTGCTATACAATTAAAATTGACTTGACTTGACTAGGGGGAGAAGGGAAGTATGGGGGGGAGGGGCTATTATGAGAGGTTACTTAAAATTGGAGAATTCAATGTTCTTAATGCTGGGTTGTAAGCTACCCTAGCGGAATGTGAGGTGATGTTCCTCCAGTTTGTAGTTTGTACGTGACCTCATTCTGGCAATGGAGGAGGCTCAGGACAGAAAGGTCAGTGGGAGAATGGGAAGGGGAGTTGAAATGGTTAGCAAGAGGGAGATCCAGTTGGCCATGGCAGGCCAATGGTTGCCAAGTCTATAAAGGTTGGCACAGTGGTCCAGCTGCCGAAGTTGGTATCTCACAGTGTGGAGACCCGGGTCCAATCCTCACCTATGGTGCTGTTTCAGTTTAGATTAGTTTAGAGATACCGCGCAAACAGGCCATTCAGTTCACTGATTTTGCACCGACTAGTGATTCCCACACACTATCACTATCCAGCACACATGAGGGACAATTTACAATTTTACCATGGCAATTATCCTACAAACCTATGTGTATCATAAGTGTGGGAGAAAATCGGAGTTCCCGGAGAAAACCTACGCAGATCATGGGGAGAACGTACAAACTCCGTACAGACAACACCTGTAGTCAGGATCGAACCCGGGTCTCTGGTGCTGTAAAGCAGTAACTCTACCGCTGCGCCACCATGAGCTGTGTTTGCACATTCCTCCTGTGACCATACGAGTTTCCTCCATATTTTTCTCCGAGAGCTCTGATTTCTTTCCACATCCCAAAGACATGGACGGTACGGTGGCGCAGTGGTAGAGATGCTTCTACAAATGTGTCTACAAATTAAAGATAGTATTAGATGAAAGAAAGAGGACTGAAAAGCTGTCAATTAAAAAGTGCAATAAACTTTGATGTTGAGAGAAATTCAACATTTTAGAAGACAGCAAAAGAAGGACCAAGAAACCGGTAAATCAATGCAAAATCATGTCATTTTTCATGAGCACATAGAGTCATACAGCATAGAAACAGGCCCTTTGGTCCAACTTGCCTTTGCCAACCAAGATGCCCCATCTAGACTAGTCCCACTTGCATTCGGCCCAAATCCTTCTAAACCTTTCTTATCCATGTACCTATCCAAATATCTTTTAAATTATGTTATCGTGTTTGCCTTAGCTTCCTCTTCTGGTAGCTCATTCATATGTGTGAAAACGTTGCCCCTCAGGTTCCTAATTTTATCCCCTTTCACCTTGAATCTATGTCCTCTGTTTCTTGATTACCCTGTTCTGGGCAAAAGACTCGGTGGATTTACCCTATCTATTGCTCTCATGATCTCATACATCTCTTTAAGATCACCCTTGATCTTCCTGTCCTCCAAGGAATATAATCCGATAGCTCAGCCCCTCAAGTCCTGGAAACATCCTCATAAACTCATTTGCACTCTGTCCTGCTTAACAACATAACGTACTGTATCTGTAACATAACATCCAAACTTCTATACTCAATACCCTGACTGATGAAGGCCAATGTACCAAAAGCCTTCTTGGCCACCCTATCAACCTGTGATGCCACTTTCAAGAAATTATGTACCTGCACTCCTAGATCCCTCTGCTCTACAACATTCCTTAGGCCCCTGCCATTTACTGTGAAGGTTCTGCCCTAGTTTGATGTCTCAAAATGCAACACCATGCACTTATCTACATTGAACTCCATTAACCATACCTCAGCCCACTTGCCCAAGTCGTCAAGATCCTGCTGTAATTTTTCATAACCATCTTCGCTACCTACGATACCAGCCACTTTAGAGTCATCTGCAAACTTGGTAATCATGCCTTATACGTTCTCATCCAAATCGTTGATATTAACCACAAACAGCAATGGGCCCAGCACTGAACCCTGAGGCACACCACTGGTCAATGTCCTCCATTCCGAAAGAGAACTAACAACCATCACCCTCTGCTTCCTTTTATGAAAGGGAAGTTGGACTGAAGGGCCTGTTTCTCTGTTGTATGACTTTATGATTCAATGTGCTCATGAAAAATGACATGCAGTTGGTTAGCTCTCCCTGAATTCCACGCAATCTAATTTCTAGAGCAGTGTACCATGCAGAGCCTTATCAAATGCCTTGCTGAAGTCCCTATAGACAACATCTACAGTTTTGCCCTAATCAACTTCTTTAAAAAACTCAATCAGATTCGTAAGACACAATTTCCCACATACAAAACCATGCTGACTATCGCTAAACAACCCCTGTCTATCCAAATGCATATATATATCTTACACCTCAGAATACTCTCCAGTAACTTGCCTTCCACAGCCTCCCTGGTCTCTAGTTCCCAGGCTTCTCCTTGTTGCCCTTCTTCAATAGCAACTTTAGCTACCCTCTAGACTTCCGGCACCTCACCCCTGTCTAATGATAATTCATATATTTCAGCCAAGGTGCCTGCAGTTTCTTCTCTAGCTTCTCACAGTGTCCTCAAATATATCTGATCAGGCCTGGGAGATTTGCCTACCTTCATATGCCTTATAATGAACAGCACCTCCTCAACCGTAATACGGACTGTCCTCAAGACAACTTAGTCCATAGTCCTTCCTCACTCCTGCTTATTCTGTCCACTGCAGTTTATTTCATCACCTTCCTTACCCATTTCCAAACATCACCTTCCTCAGCCCTGCATTGGATCCCGCCCACTACCAATCTAGTTTATGCACATGCTGAAATCTGCAATGTTTAATAAACTGCTAAATGAAACAATGGCTTTTTCTACAAAGAAACCTATTTTTTAACTGGCTCCAACTTTCGGACACCGGGCAGAAGTATCGGCCACCTAGTTTATTTAACAGAGAAATCTACAAGTGCATTTTATCATTGGTAGCTCAGCTCTGAGGCATGAGAGAGAAAACATTGGCGCAGACAGGCACATTCACAATGGTAATAGATACTGGAGCATACTAAACCACAATGCAATAAATCGTACTTCATATTCTTTTTGGAAACATTACACCGCATTAAAACCTTGAACAAATGTCACTGCACAGTTCATACAGGAAAGCCATCAACAGCATCACAGGCACAGAAAGGTCTCGTTCCCTACCTGGCAAGTCAAGCAGCATACAATAATGTCTAAAAATAAAATCCAGACATGCATTTAATCTTGAAAAGTCTCATAACATTTACATCAAAATCATTCTGGCAGACTCCTTCCATTTCAAGAATTCATTATTCTCTTGAAAGAAAGAAGAAACGAGGACAGCAACAATAAAATGATTTTTAATTTGATCCATTTTCAAGCCTGGTCCTCAGTTACTGATAGCCAGAGAGTCGGGTCTGTAATCCAATGAGTGCCCTCTGTTAAGCAAGAGTCCCAACACTTTGCCTATCCATTTTCTCCAGAGATGCCTCCTGAGTTACCCCAGCACCTTGGTCTTTTTTTTCAAACCAGCATCTGCCATTCCCTATGTTCAATGCCCTGCTTTGGTTTTGAAGGTTTGGCGAATGGCTGTGCCAATATGTATTCAAGAAACATCAACAACATTCTGCTGAATTAAATCACAGTGAAGGAAATATTATTCTTTATCAAAATGCCTATAATAAAGAAAAAGAGAAAAAATTTAAAAGGGGAAAAAATTAAAGTAATTACCTTTTGGCCTTAAGCAAAATGCAAATCCACTGTGATAGTTTGAAGACTTTTTGCATAATCTAATTATCTGAGTGCATGAGAAAGATTTAGGGGAGAAAGGAATATATGCCTGGTAATTGGATTAGCCAAAATTCATTCACACCATTTTTTTTTTGTATAAGAATTTTGAAGTGTCCTCACTCATTTCCCAATGATAGAAAGTGTTGGAAGGAACTGCAGATAGTTTAAAACAAAGATAGACCCTTCTGAAGAAGGTTCTCGACCCGAAATGTCACCCATTCCTTTTCTCCAGAGGTGCTGTTTGACCTGCTGTGCTACTCCAGCTTTTTGTTTCTATGTCCTGTTGAAGGAAATTGGACCAGGCATTTCCTTGCACGGTTGCAAAGCAGAGCTCATTCCCCCATTGAATTTGGTGCACATGATAAGATCAACACAACCCATCAATTAGTTCACAAAAGAAATTGGATCAATGGGTGGTGATTTATAATAGAATTAACAGGGTTCTGCCAACTGTATGTCATGAGCAATGTGACAAATGCAGCAAGATTTTCAATAACTTTTTTGACTTTTTTTTCATATTGCATATGGCACCCACTCTTTCCTCTGTGAATATTGTTGCATTAAAATTGTGCCATCCCTTGGTCTGGAGTGAGATTGACATTAAATAAGACAGAAAGTGCTGGACTAACTCAATGGGTCAGGCAGCATCTCTGAAGAACAAGGATAGGTGGTAGTTTGGTACAAGACCATTCTTCAGATTGATTTGCTGCGTTACTCCAGGATCTCGTGCCTCTTTTTCTGAACATGCATCTCCCTGACTCTTAGCCTGAAGAAGGAAGGGTCTTGACCAATAATGCCATCTATTCCTTTTCTCCAGACATGCTGCCTCATCCATTGAGTTACTCCAGCTTTTTGTGTCTATCTGCAGTTATTTGTGTCTACTCTGTGATTATCACTTTCTGAATATGGATCAAAATCCCTGCCCCACCTACAGCCAATCTCAGTCCCTGTAGCTAATACTCCCTCATCTAAATGTCATTCTAGTAAGCCTCCTCTGCACCTTTTCCAAAGCCTCCACAGCCTTCCTGTAATGGGGACACCAAAACTGCACACAATACTCCAAATGCGGCCTCACCAAAGTCCTATAAAGCTGCATCATGACTTCCTGACTTTTATACTCAATGCCCTGACCAAAGAAAGCAACCATACAATATGGCTTAATTACCACTCTATCTACGTGTTGCCCCTTTCAGGAAGCTATGGGCTTGGACCCCAAGACCCTTCTGCACATAATGCTGTTAAGGGTCATGCCATTAATTGTATATTTCCCCTCTATATTTGACCTCTCAAAGTGCAACACCTCACACTTACTCTGATTAAACTTCATCTGCCATTTCCACGACCATTTCTGTAGCTGATCTATATCCCGTTGTATACTTTGACAGCCTTCCTCACAGTCTGAGACCTCAGCACCCTTGGTGTCACCGGGAAACTTACTAACCAACCCATCTACGTTTACGTCCACGTTATTTATATATATATATATATATCACAAACTGCAGCAATCCCAGTGCAAATCCCCACGGATCTCCTCTGGTCACAGCCCTCCAGCCAGAATATTGTCATTCCACCACACACCACTGTCTTCTATCAGTCAGCTACTTCCAAACCCATATGTCCAAGTCACTATTAATCCATGGATCCAAAGCTACTTCCAAACCCATATGACCAAGTCACTATTAATCCATGGATCCAAAGCTACTTCCAAATCCAAACGACCAAGTCACTATTAATCCACGGGTACATTTGACCTCTCATTCCTTCCCTGACCTGACAAGGACCGTTTAACTCATTGAGATAATAGGCCAGGAACACTTGGAGCCGGGCTGATCAGTTTCCCAGTGGCATTCATTCATTTGAATTCACCTTCATTAAATAGTTAAACAAAGCAAAATAGTTATTTATTTCATTTAAACTAATAGCAATATTTTTAATTCATTTATATCAGTTAAATATGTTTTCAGTGGATTTATTAATTTTTAATTTTCTTGTTAATAATTTTCATTAAAAAAAGTATTTAAATCTTTTTTTTTAAATGTAGTCTTTTTCAACAGATTACAAGGGGCACTTGGAAAGCGCAGCAGCCAGGTGGCTATTGTGATGGTCTACAGGTGGCCATTGTTTATGCCTAAAATGGACACAATATGCTGGAGTAACTCAGCGAGACAGGCAACATCTCTGGAGAGAAGGAATGGGTAACATTTCAGGTCGAGGTCCTTCTTCAGACCTTAGACAGAGGCACAACCTGGGGACCCCAAGGATTGAAACTGGGATCTTATACATGCAAAGCATGCATTCTATCATGTAGCTACATCCTGGGTCACCCATTCCTTCTCCACAGAGATGCTGCCTGTTCCTCTGAGTTACTCCAGCATTTTGTGCCTACCTTGTATAAACCAGCATCTGCAGTTCCTTCCTACACATTGTTTCTGCCTGGTCACCTCTGGCAGGCTACTGCACTTCATTGGATGGCCACAGTGGAAAGACCAGCATGGCACAGCCATGACAGATGTGGAGAAGAACATCAAGCACATGCCAGGTCCTGTGCCCATTCAGCCACTTGTTTTATCTTGAGTAAGCCACGTGATACCTTGCTCTGGTCCTTCATCGTTTAATCATTTCTTGCTAAATAATCTCCTGTCAACACTGAGCTGCAGCAGAAGAGTAGTAAATATCACTCTGGCAACTGGATTACCTCGAAAAAGGTGAGAGAAATCTGTTAACTCATTGTAGGCAACGTCTATTGAATCTTGAGAAATTAATATGTTAACAATAAGGGAGGCACAATGGTACAGCTGGTAGAGCTGCTGCCTCACGACACCAGAGACCCAGGTTCAATCCTGACTTCAGGTACTGTCTGTGTGGAGTTTGCACGTTCTCCTTGAGAAAATGGGATAACATCGAACCAGTATGAACAGGTGACGAACTTGGATCGATGGGCCAAAGGGCCTGGTTCCGTGCTGTATTTCTAAACCAAATTTATTTAGCAATTCAACTGAATACAATGGTGACCTGGTAATTAGATATTCATACACCATTTCAAAATTAATATCTAAATAATGTTGTTGTTTGTCCTGGTACAAATAATGTCAAATAGCATACTATAGGTAGTAATTAGCACCTGATAGCTTATCTATTAGATGTTTATCCAATAGTATTGATTAGATAAGCTAATTAATAAATAACACTTATATATCTATAATCTATATATAAGCTACATTTTATAGGTAACATGTGGTACAATTTGATGGTGATGTCTTGCTTTATATTGTCCGTAGATCTAATAAGACCAGGTTTTACAGTTATTCTACCATTCGAGTCCATTATTCTCAAGGAATCTTTTGATGAAATTGCTACTTAAGTGGGCAAAGGTAAAATTAAAAACGTGTACGAGATGGAAGTCTAGATAAATACTGAAATCATTGTATGCAAACTAATGGCATTGGTATCAAACGTTATTGGAGCTGGGACACCTGCAGTTCCTGTTCTATCTTAATTGTTGGGGTGGCAAACA
Organism: Rhinoraja longicauda; assembly: GCF_053455715.1. Classification (NCBI taxonomy): domain Eukaryota; kingdom Metazoa; phylum Chordata; class Chondrichthyes; order Rajiformes; family Arhynchobatidae; genus Rhinoraja; species Rhinoraja longicauda. Next base: position 39,929,245 of record NC_135972.1, read on the forward strand.
ATCTCTGGAACTCAGCAAAGTAATGTGTCGGCTGTTCAGTTTGCAACTTTGATCACTGCAGTGACGCTGGAAGCTTGACTGCTCTTGATGTAAGAGCGTGATGCCATGTATTGGCACAGGAAAGCCCCGATCAACCCCTTGCTGGTTATACATACGTACGTACTGGGCATAGGGTTCATGCCTTGTTGAGTACAGATGTGGTTTATGCTGGAACCTTGTCACACGGGGGCAGATGTTGAAACTTACAGGATTTCATTCACTAAATACATGAATCAGGAATAACCACAATGGGCTGAACATCCGTTGCCCTTGATTCAGTGGCTGTTTTCATGATTCAATCTTCAACAGCACCACTGGAAACAGACTTGGAAAAGTGGTGAAATATTTGAATGTGTCTTCATTTTTTTTGGTCTTAGTATCCATGCAGTTTTACGCATGATTTTCTGTTACACATAAAATTTATAATTTGGAGACTCAAAATCTAGAAACACCTCAAATGCATTTGATTAGTTTTAACAGCATAGATACATATATCATCTGAGATCAGTTCAGCTTCTGCAGATGCATGTAAATTAAAAGAGCTGTGGCAATTTAGCCTTTCTAAGCATATATACAGTAACCTGCAAAAACTGCAGAAGGCATCGAAACCTGTTAATATCTAACAGACTCAGCTCCAAGTGTGGATGTGTATTGGTTCACTCTTCCTTTCCATCAGGCATTACATGTGGAAATAGAAAAGTAGCTCCCTAATTAATCAAAGTCAGATCTGCCTGAATGCGTAGAGTTTCTGCTGTTCCTTGTCCCAGCTTCTCTCACATTCTTTCTCTGTTTTACCTTGAAAACTTCTGCTCAGAACAGGGAATGCCTGAAGGGGTTGCACGGTAAGTCAATGTGAAATTATCTCAGCAGGAAGAAGTTGCTTTTCAGCTTAAATGATTTAAGGCAGCAATTTTTCACACTCTCCAACTCTGACAAATGCACAGAATGTCGCTCACGTTTCACTTAGAAATATTCAAAGAAAGCTATTTTTTATTAAAACACTCCAGAGAAAATTGCATGTCACTGCCCCTTTGATATAAGTTTATTTCTCTTGACAGTGACAATTTGCACTTCAATGAAATTAGTTACTTCTTTCTAAAGCTAATTCCACGTAATTCTAGTATTTATGTACAAACCCTCATGAAGAATCACACAGAGCTCATTCTGTACTGCAATTCTACATGCCAGTTATATGTTGTTCCTGTCATTTGTTTCGGCAGTGAAAATTATTTAATACTTTAAAATTAGATGCAATCAATTGACATTTGTGACATCTAAGAGAGCTAGTGATTTGATAAAGAAAAGCATCTCAGAGAAATGTAACGATTGCACAAATGAATTTTTCTCATGCATTGAAGAATATTTTTCCTTCATTCTGAATTGGGACTTCAACTTAGCAAAATGAATTGTAACCATGAAGAAAATGTAAAACTAAATATATTCTGAAACGTAGCCAAATTGTACAATAAATTTTACTATTTTAAAATATTTCATTTCTTCCTTTCCTGATGAATTCAAAGAAAACATAAAATATAAATCTTATGAAATTCTTTTTTCAATTATTCTATTGTACATTTTATCCTCTATTATTTAAGTGTATATATTTTATTTTTTGCACAGATACTATTTCATTGTTACATTATCTTTATTTAGGAAGTTGAAATAATTGAACAATTTCAGCATATAATTTCTTGATTACATTTAATGAAAATAAAATCTGAATCTTTTAAAACATTTTTCGCGTTTGGAGTTTTCAAACCACATAAATTGACAAAAGGAATACTGTCACTTCAATTCTGACCATTTCAAATCAACCTGGTTTTATGGACTTTTTTTAATAATCAGAAACCTTTTTTTCCTTTCAGTTTTTGAATGTTAGCAGGTAGCTAAACCTCTTTGAGTCATTTCATTGTAACATCTCGGCACTGACAGCTACACACAGAGCCATCATCCATCCAGTGTACATAATGTCAAAGCCTGATGATATCTAATAGACCCAGCTGGGACAGCCCATTCGTATCCTTAGATATTTCACAAAGGCTGAAACAGACACAGACGGCAGCACAGGAGACAGATCAAAGTTACTGAATTGTTCTAGTCTCAACTTATTTCGCAATCTATTTCTGATGAATTCTAGGTCATTGCAAAAATGTTAACTCTGTCTATCATTTACTAAGGCCAAAGATTTCTTTTAACCATGTGCAAAAAAATAAAATAGCTTTCAAAAACATTGTCTAATTTTCATTTGATTTTCTTTTAGTTCCAGAGCTGATAAACACCACCAAAGAAGCCAAATAAAGACATATAATATGTAGTGTGCCATAGTAATTCCATATGAATGTATTATTGCTTTTAAACACATGAAAGCGTTTTATGTTGACTATTGCTAGTGGCATATATTGACCTATTATAGAGGCACCAAGGGTCCCATTCTGTAAATGTATTCTCTAGGTTTTTAGTGTGGCGTTCAAGAGCCTTTTGAACTGAAGAACTTATACAACATTTAATACATATTTATTCCACTTCACTGGTGATATCATATACAGTATATCCACATTTAGTACAGGTTCCAGTCCATTGAGGCAGCACTGTTTCACTTCTGATCACAGGTGAAGACAACAGGTCTACGAATCAGTTCAGTCCGCTTCATCTGAATGCAGATGTTTGCCTGGCAGAAATGAAGATCTGACTGGAGAACAAGAGTCATTTCTTTTCATAATTTAATTTTAGTTTTTCCTTAAACTGTCTAATGGTGATAACATATCCTCAACACCTCATTAAATCTGCTATAATGAAATACATTTGTGGGTGCAGTAAGAAATGATGCAATTGCACTGATAAAAAAAATGATGCACTTACATGCTGAAAATCCTGGCCTATAACATACGGAGCATAGCTCCGTTACACTGCTATTGAAAATAAATCAAATATATCGTTTTGCTAAAAATTGTGCATATGTATCATCCCGAAATATAAAATTGTGCACACAGTTGCTGGAATAGATTCAAGCAATCATTTAAAGATTTTGGAGGTCAAATTAACCACAAACCAAAATATATCAGTCACTTCAATGAGGGGTGACTGATATGCCAGAAATGGATTGGTGTTGCATTACCAAGGTTTCCAATGGCCTTATCTCCAGCCTGCCCTTTGTGAATCTCTGGAATCTGGGGCTCAGTAAGTCTTGGAATTCCATGCATGCTTGTTCAGAGGGGAATGTCCAAGATGAGCTGGAGGTCACAGGGGTCCAGCAGTGGAACATCTGGCCTTCTGATCCATCATCAGCAATCACTCAAAGTCCTCATGGTGGGAGCTTCCTAGGCATCTAGAGATGGCTGAAGAGGCTGATTCTGAAACCATGGACATTGTTGCCTGTGGACATGGTGGGGGGATGTGGTTGGACTTTCTTGTTGGTAGATGGTGCTTGTGTTTTGCAGCCTGGCAAAGGTCTTCTTCATGGAGTACAGCTCCTTTGTGACCAGTGATTCTCCATGTTGCTGTGTCCTTTGTTAAATACTCCCAGCTGGTGGGGCTGATGTAGCACATTTTGAGGTTGATCCTCATGTTAACCTTGATGTGGCTTTCTGTGAACTTTGGAGGCTCATTGTTCTGCTGGTAGTGGGAATTGAAGGAAATTGGCCCTTCGGCCCACCGAGTCTGTACCGCCCAGTGATTCCCGCACATTAACACCATCTTACACTAGGGACAATTTTAACTGACGTACCAAGTCAATTAACCTACAAACCTGTACGTCTTTGGAGTGCGGGAGGAAAACAAAGTTCTTGGAGAAAACCCATGCAGGTCACGGGGAGAACGTACAAACTCCATACAGACAGCACCCATAGTCAGGATCGAACCTGAGTCTCTGGTGCTATAAGGCAGCAACTCTACCACTGTGTCACAGTGCCACCCACCAGGAGGACAATCATACTTGACCCTGTTTCGAGAGATGGAAGACAGGTGTCCTTACAACATAGCCAGTCCATCTGAGCTGGTGTGATGATGGCGGTGGTGACAGAGTTAATGTTGGCCTCTTCTAGCGCACTGACACTAGTGCACATGTCATCCAAGTTGATTCGCAGCATCGCCTGGAAGCACCTCTGGGTGGTAGGATTCAAGGGCTCTGATGAGTCTGCTCTAGGTGGTTCAAGTCTCAGCTCCATATAGTAAAGTCATAGAGTCATAGAGCCATTCAGCATGGAAGCAGCCCCTTCGATCCAACTGCCAACCATGGTGCCCAATCTATGTTAGTCCCGAGTGCCTACATTTGGTCCATAGCCCTTGTTACCCCCCCCCCCTTCCCTTGCACCCCTACAACTGGCTGGCAGGCCAGAAGTGACCCATCCCCAGCATCATTGGTAACAAGCTGGGTCCAATTAACTGATATTGTTTTGGCCACCTGAATCTTATATGTTTAGCCCATGACTTTAAACCGGTTTCAAACAAAATATCCCAAATTCCCGATGTTGGGGGAGTCCAGAACCAGGGGTCACAGCTTAAGGATAAGGGGGAAGTCTTTTAGGACCGAGATGAGAAAACATTTCTTCACACAGAGTGGTGAGTCTGTGGAATTCTCTGCCACAGAAGGTAGTTGAGGCCAGTTCATTGGCTATATTTAAGAGGGAGTTAGATGTGGCCCTTTTTGCTAAAGGGATCAGGGGGTATGGAGAGAAGGCAGGTACAGGCTACTGAGCTGGATGATCAGCCATGATCATATTGAATGGCGGTGCAGGCTCGAAGGGCCGAATGGCCTACTCCTGCACCTATTTTCTATGTTTCTATGTTTCTATGTTTCTAAAAGAAAATAGTCCTTGGCAGAAGCTCTCACTGGAAGGCTTCTGTTGGTAGAATGGAATTTTTTAAGACTTATTTTGCCAAATGTAACTAGATCAACTAGAAAGATGGTAGAACTTCAGGTAGAGCAGGTCTTCAATGATCTGGAGGATGGAGTTCAGCACAGGCCAAATACAATGCAATGCCTCAGTTAACCCATTTATGCATTTCAATTGCAGTCTCAGAAGAGTGTCAGATATTTTTCATGTGGGGTCCACTTGTTTCCAATTATCCCATTTATAAGTGGTTTTATTGCACAAACAATAGGATTGGGTTAGAACTACACAGGAGGGCTTTCATCAAAGCTGCCTCTGCTCCTTTCTGTAGTTTTGAACAAAATCAGTTTAGTTTATTATTATCACACGAAACAAGATACAGTGAAAGCTGAGATCAAGAGTGTTTATTTTTTCATATGCACCAGATGTGAGCCAGAATAATGAAATGATTACTTACTGCAGCCTTACGGACTCATTAAACACAACCACAGTAAAAATAAATATACAATAAATTATCAGTTATTCAAAATAAACTAGACCATGATAGTGCTGAAACCAAAGTGCAGAGAGCAACCATCGTGGTGAAAAGTTCATTGATGGTAGGTGCTGAGGTTGGGTTGTGGTCAGGGATGTACAGGCTGTTTCTTCTCAACTCAGTTTTAAATGGCCTCCCCTTTATTCTTAGACTGTAGCCCCTGGTTCTGGATGGTTGAAGGGAAGAAGCTGTTCTTGAATCTTGAGGTAACAGTGCTCAGGCTTCACTACCTTCTTCGTAATTGTAGCAGCGAGAGGAGAACATGATTAGGGTGGTGTGGGTCTTTGATAATATCAGCTGCCTTCTTGCAACAGCACTTCCTGTAGATCCATTGGATCATGGGGAGGTCAATACTTCAATATCAATAGTCAATAGTCGTTTATTTGTCACATACACATAAATGTGTAGTGAAATGAAACATTACCCGCAGTTGAAACATTAAGACCAATAAGAATAATCAATAAAAATGCAATAACATATACAATCACAACTAACACCAAACAAAAGAAACATCTATCACAGTGAGTCTCCTCCAGTCCCTTCTCACTGTGATGGAAGGCCACAATGTCGTTTCTCTTCCCTGCCGTCTTCTCCCGAGGTCAGGCTGTTGTAGTTGCCACGTCGGGGCGGTCGGGGCTCCCGACATTGGAGCACCGCGCCGGACGGTGAAAGGACCACGGCCTATTTCAGGCCGCGCCGGACGGTGAAAGGTTCACGGCGGGCCGACCCAAGCCCCGCGATTCGGGGCGGGCGAACACGCTGCCTCTGCCGCTGCCGGAGCTCCCGATGTCGGCCCCCACCCAGGGGCCTGCGGGCTTCCAACGTCCACGCGGCCCGCGCCGGAGCCTCCGGAGACGAATCGCAGCCGCTCCCGCAGCATCCGCAGGCAGCCAGCGCCGCAGGTGGTGAGTCCAGGCCGCGGGCTCTGCGAACCAGAGCCCCAGGTGGTCCCAGGTGCATGGCCGATGGTAGGTGGAGCCCGCCGGTCCCAGGTGCATGGCCGGTGGTAGGTGGAGCCCGCCGGTCCCAGGTGCATGGCCGGTGGTAGGCCGCAACGGGAACGGAGACACGACACAGAAACAAGTTCGTGTCTCCGTTCGGGAGAGAGAATTTTTTATAGTTCCCGTTCCCTCCCACCCCCCCCCCCCCCCCCCCCACATAACATACAAACACTACACCATATTAAAACTACAACTCATACAAAAACAACAAAAAACACAAAAGACAGACGGACTGCAGGCAAGCCGCAGCTGCGACGGCAGCGCTGGAATGGACAGAGCAATATCCACAACGTTCTGACGTCTCCTTCATTCTTTAAGAAAATAACTGCAGATGCTGGTACAAATCGAATGTATTTATTCACAAAATGCTGGAGTAACTCAGCAGGTCAGGCGGCATCTCAGGAGAGAAGGAATGGGTGACGTTTCGGGTCGAGACCCTTCTTCAGACTGATGTCAGGGGGGCGGGACAAAGGAAGGATATAGGTGGAGACAGGAAGATAGAGGGAGATCTGGGAAGGAGGAGGGGAAGAGAGAGACAGAGGAACTATCTAAAGTTGGAGAAGTCAATGTTCATACCACTGGGCTGCAAACTGCCCAGGCGAAATATGAGGTGCTGTCTCCTTCATTCTTGATCATTCAATTTTTCAAACCATGCCTCTGCAACCAGACAGTGCCTTATCCTTGGATGGTTGGCAGGGAAAGTTAGCAGCTTGAAATTCCTTCGCATCACCACCTTGGATAATCGGTCTTGGGTCCAGCACTTGGATGTAGTCATGAGGAAGACACCATCTAGTTTCTCAGAAGTTGAAAGAGATTTAACATGTCAACCAAATGCTCTATCAAATCCTGTATAGATGCACTGTAGACAGTATACTCATTGGTTGCATCGTAGTCTGGTACAGCAGTTTTACAAGAAGCCAAGAAACTGCACAGAGTGGTGGAGACAGCCTAGTCCTTCATGAACACAACCTTCCCCTGCATCAAAACTATCTACATGAGGCACTGCATCGGGAAGAAAGCATCTATCTTGAAGGATTCACCACCGTCCAGACTATATCCTCTTCTCCTCGTTACTGTTGGGCAGGATGTGCAGAAACCTTTCGCCAGGTTCAGGAACAGCTACTTTCCTACAACCAGCAAATTCTTGAACTGACCTTCACAGCCCTAAACCTGCCTTGGCAACAGAACTGCACTGACCATAGAAACATAGAAAATAGGTGCAGGAGCAGGCCATTCGGCCCTTCGAGCCAGCACCGCCATTCAATATGATCATGGCAGATCATCTAAAATCAGTACCCCGTTCCTGCTTTTTCCCCATTTCCCTTGATTCCGTTAGCCCTAAGAGCTAAATCTAACTTTCTCTTGAAAACATCCAGTGAATTGGCCTCCACTGCCTTCTGTGGCAGAGAATTCCACAGATTCACAACTCTCTGGGTGAAAAAGTTTTTCCTCATCTCAGTTCTAAATGGCCTGCCTCTTATTCTTAAGGGATTGCACTATCATGGCCAATGTTTTCTAAATGTGTAGATAGACACGAAAAGCTGGAGTAACTCAACCAGTCAGACAGCATCTCTGGAGAAAGGGAATAGGTGACATTTCGGGCTGAGACCCTTCAGCTTTATTTGTTTTGCACTAATGAGTTTTTTTGCACCACTTGTATAATTTATGTGTCATTTCTGTATAATTCATGGTTTTGTATGTTCGTCTGAGACTCTCTGACTGTGTCACTGCTGCAGGGAAGATTTTCTTTGTGCGTCTATCCCTTTGCATTCATACAAATTAGAATAATTAGAAGACTGCCTTGTCTTGAGAAGTTCGATATAGCTTTTGGTGACATGCTGAACCCCCTCAAATCTAGAAGTGGCGGCATTGAAACGCTGTCTTGGTAATTGTATCAATTGTAATTGTATCAACATTCGGTCCCCATTTCTCCAATCTCTGCACACCCAGCACAGCAATGGACAAGGAAACTGGGTTTCCTCTATCTGCCTGATTTGGGGTGAACCCTGGTACCAGAAGAAAAGATTAGTGCATCTAGCGCATTACATTTGAAAAGTATTTACCCAGTCTGAGCTATTTGTTTTCTATTGGTGCCGGAGCCATTTATGGTCAGCGTAGCTTTTCATGTTCTTTGAGCACAATCTCAGCGACTCCTATGACCTGATTCTTACCACGTAGGAAAATGATAAAATATTCACAAAATCAGTCACAAATGTAGGATTTGAGGCATAGAATCTATTTTCACGATTGCCATTGCAAAGAGGCAGTCCCAAATCTTTGTGATGAGAAGGATGTCCCCATAATGAAACCATTTGTTCATAGCCTTTAAAGGATGTTTCATTGCAACCTCCTGAAGATCAGACACAGAACAAAAGTGGCACACGTTGGCAATAGGATTCTGGCTCCAAACTCCTACCCTGATTTCTCCTCCTCTCAGATAGTTGGACCTAAGATAAATGTGTTTATACTCAATATCTTATCAAATAATTTGACAATTGTCAGCCAATAATTCCAAAGTTAGACACAATATGGTGGAGTAACTCAGCAAGAAAGGCATCATCCCTAGAGAGAAGGAATGGGTGCCATTTCAAGTTGAGACCCATCTTCAGACTGAGAATCATGGGAGAGTGAGTCTAGAGATAGGGAAAGGTATGGTGTGAAAATAACAGATCAAAGCAGATGGTGATCAAGGAAATGTAGAATGGTTCATTGTTGGCTAAGAGGAAGGTGACAATGAGGCATACCAACAGTAGATTCTATATTCCTCTGCTCTACTGTGCATCTGATACTGGGGCGTTAATAGACACAGGCAGAAGTACAGACATTTGTCCAAATTGTGTGGGTTTCACTAATAACTGTACCATAAAACAAAATTTATTGAAGTCGAGCAGAGAAACATGGAGAATTCTGAAATCTAATTCCAAAGAAAGAAAAAAATGCCGGTGGCAGGTTTACAAACAGAATTGACACCTATGCTGAAGAAATTCTTTGTAAAAATGTTGCCAGCCAACTTATTTTCATCGAATATCTTTTGTTTTGTTTAAGTCCAAAAAGGGTAGTAACCCTTTAATCTCTTTTCTAATGAAAATTAGTGCAAACTTTTGAACATTAATTCAATGAAAACTAAACAGGAACAATCAAATTCCTAAACCATTCTGGATCTACATGAAGGAACTTGCTCACATGAATAACCAAGCCTGAAATTTTGAAGTTTTTGAATGATGCTTATGAAGGAAAAAAAATTATTTCTTGGAATGGGCAATGCATTTTTGCACCTCATATTTTGCTTGGGTAGTTTACACCCCAACGGTATCAACATTGACTACTCTAACTTCAGATCGTCCCTGCTTTCCCTCTATATCCCCTCCCTTTTCCCAGTTCTCCCACCAGTCCTCCCTGTCTCCTATTACATCCTATCTTTGTCCCGCCCCATCCCCTGACATCAGTCCGAAGAAGGGTCTCGACCCTTAACATCACCCATTCCTTCTCTCCAGAGATGCTGCCTGACCCGCTGAGTTTCTCCAGCATTTTATGTCTACCTTCGATTTAAACCAGCATCTGCAGTATTCTTTCCTATGCATTTTTAAACTGTCAGCATTAGCATCATCTCAAAGTTATTAACATCACAGAATGGACCTCTGCATGCAATATGTCAATAATGTTTGGCAATCCTACTCCTGACACTTAAGTATGGCAATTTCCATGCTGGTCATCTTTGCAGGCTCACAGAATGAAATAGAATGATTGAGTGTATCTATATGCACATACGCAGTCAGCATATATTTTTCTAAGAATATCCATTACAAGATGTCATTCTCTTCAATGTTGTACAGCTCAAACTCACTGGAAGTACCAAGGTATTTTTTGATTATTTGTGCAGTCGAGAAAATTACTTTCTTTGTCATATCATGGTCAAGTTTATATTCTGGGCACTGTCTCTCAGCCCATTTTGAGAAGTGTTTTTAAATCTTCGGGTTTGGCTCAAAGACTGCCAAGTAATAATGCAGCTGAGCAGCATTTTATAAGGCAATTTTTTGACACGTTTTACTCAAAAAAATCACTTTTTTCTCAATCACAGATGAAAGTAGATTTAGTTACAAGAAGTGAGATTTTTTTTATTAGAAAATATATAGATTTGTAGAGCTATACAGTACAGGAAGGGGCTTCTTCATGCCTACCTGAGCTCGTCCAATTTACGCTGGGACCATATCCTTCTAAAATGTTTCTATCCAAATAACTTTTAATCATTGTAATTGTACCAGCCTCCACCATTTCCTCTGGCAGCTTGTTCTACACACTCACTACCTCTGTGTTCAGTTCAGTACAGTTCAGTTGAGTTTATTGTCATATGTACCGAGGTACAGTGAAAAGCTTTTGTCGCTTGCTAACCAGTCGGCAGAAAGACAATACATGATTACAATCGATCCATTTACAGTGTATAGATACATGATAAGGGAATGACGTTTAATGCAAGGTAAAGCCGGCAAAGTCCGATCAAGGATAATCCGAGTGCCACCAAAGAGGTAGATAGTAATTCAGCACTGCTCTCTGGTTGTGGTGGGATGGTTCAGTTGTCTGATAACAGCAACAGTGTGAGAATGCTGCCCCTCAGGTCCCTTTTAAATCTTCCTCTCCTTAACTTAAATCTCTGCCCCTAATTTTAGTGTCCCCTAATTTTAGAAGGTTGTTCACGTTATGTATGCCCCGGGGGTGCAGCACTGCCAGGGCTCACCGGAGCGCCACTCCATCACCTCTGTAAAATATGCCAAAACAAACAGCGGGGAATGTTAACTAGCGGGGAATATAACAGCATCTGCTCCGACACCAGTAACAGGTCCGGCACCTGAAACACTAGCTCTGCGACACAGCTCTATGCCCCTCATGATTTGATATCTGGCCAGCCCTCAGCCCTTACACTCCAACCCATGTAGGGTCTCCATCACATATCATTAACACAATGGTTACATAGGATCGTTTGCTAATTAATTTACAGTATAGTATTCAGATTCCCATTATCTTAAAACAAAATCAATAGTTTGTGAAATGTGGGTGTGAGTTTCCTTTGACCCAAGATTCATCCAATCCAAGTTGTTTAATGTTCATGTCCACCACACATGTCTACAAATGAGTACAGTTAGCAGAAGCTCCTTGTGGTAATCAATTCAAACTAGGAGATGTGACATAGTCATAGACCTATACAGACAGAATCAGGTCCTTCGTCCCAACTCGTCCGCACCAATCAAGTTGCTTACCCGAGCTTATCCCACTTGCCTGTGCCTGGCCTGTACACCTGCACATCTTTCCCCATCTATGTATCTCTCTCAGTGTCTCCTAGAACATCGAGCATTTTGTTGTCATCTGTCCACCTGCGAGAGGTGATGATGTGACTTTGACGTTGCGCTGCTAGGAGAAGGGGAGGTTTAATCTGTGTTTGCATTTCCTACTGCGGCTGTCTAGGCTCATCCTTGACAGGTAGACCACAGGTGAAGTTGTACCTGGCCGTTGGATTGGGGAGTGTGTTGCTGTTGCCGTTGACCCTTTTGTGGCGTTGACACCTGGTCTCCAGGGTCTTGAACCCCATTGTGGTGCTTCATACGCGCCTGGAGATCCAACTCCACCTCCCCCGGTCCACAGCGGCCGTTTCCCAGTGCCAGTGCCGGTGCCGGTGCCAGTGCCAGTGCCAGTGCCAGTGCCAGTGCCAGTGCCAGTGCCAGTGCCAGTGCCAGTGCCAGTGCCAATGCCAGTGCCAGTGCCAGTGCCAGTGCCAGTGCTAGTGCCAGTCCCAGTGCCAGTGCCAGTGCCAATGTTAACATTTGTCATATCCCTTCTAATCATATCCTTGCAGCGAGGCTTTGGTCTTCCTCTTGGAAAATGAACCTCGGCAACCACCCTCTGTTTATTACCTTCACACCAATTTTACTTTAGCATGACTTGCTCACCCTAGGTTCCATGCGATCTAACTTTCCAGGCCAGCCTACCATGCGGTACCTTGTAAGAGCACCATGTAAAAGTCCATATCTACCCATGCCCCCATCAATCTTCTTGGTCACCTCTTTAAAAAACTCAATCAAACTGGTGAACATGATTTCTCATGCATAAAAGCACGATGACTGTCCCTAATCAGTCCTTTCCTTTCCAAATCTATGCAGATCCTGTCCCTCAGCATTTCCAGTGTCTTACCCACCACTAACGTTGGGCTCACCGATTTGTAAAATCATAGGATTTTTGCTGCTGTCTTTCTTAAAATAGAGGCACAACATTAGCCATCTTCCAGCCTTCTAACACCTCACCCTTGGCTTATCAATAATATAAATATGTGGACAGGACTCAACAGTGCAAAACATTGCGGTTATATTGAATATATTTTTGTGCAGAAATTTTACAATCTTTTTTGAGGTTAAAAATATTGTCAGAGAAATTGACTGGAAAACCAATAGAAACCCTTTCCCCTTATCCATGGGGTCTAACTGTATTCAAAGAAATCCATTGAATATATTTGGCTTAGTCATTTGATCATCAACATTGGATGCTAGAGTACTACATACTGTTTCTGGTCCAAATACATCACAGAATCAGATTTAAAGATTTTAGAAATTTAAACGTGATTCAAGACAAGACAAGATGTTTACATGCTTTAAACTTTAGGTTAAATGCTTTACCTTTTAGCGTTTACATGCTTTAATCCCCTGTCTATATGTATTGTATTGTATTGTATCGCACTGTCTAATTGTATTGTACTGTATGGTATTGTACTGCACTGTCATCCCCTGTCTATCTGTTTTGCATTTGTATTGCACTATGGCCCCCGGAGACACTCTGTTTCGACCCATTCGTTGCATGGTCTGTAAGGAGTGGAATGACAAATAAACTAAACTAAACTAAAAACTAAACTAAATAAGCTACTTATATGACCAATTCTTCACATCTGTAAATAGCAAAAATATTCATAAATCTACCTAAAACTATACACCCTCAACTGCTTTCACCATGATTGATAGACACAAAAAGCTGGAGTAACTCAGCGGGACAGGTAGCATCTCTGGAGAGAAGGAATGGGTGACGTTTTGGATCGAGACCCTTCTTCAGACTCTGAGTTATTCAGCTAGCTTAGCCAATGATTACTTAATGATGGAGATCCAAAAGGCAATCTTTGATTTGCGCAGATTTTATGGAACATTATTCCAACACTGAAACTGAAACTCCATGAAACTGAACTCGTATTCACTATCTAAGCTAGTCGTAATTTATAGTAACTATTTAATCCTCCAAACCACACATCTTTGGTATGTAAAAGAGAACCAGAGCAACCAAGGGAAACACAGGCTCACAATGGAAACATGCAAACTCCAGACAGACAGCACCGAGTTTCACGGATCACTCTGGAGCTCTGAGGCAGCAGCACTACCAGCTGCATCACTGTATCGCAAACAGTAAAAGGGGTTGAGGAAAGTCAGAAGCAAAAACGTGTTCATGGATCAGGAAATTATTATATCAGTTTAGGGCTACGTTACATTGTCAGTGTGTTAATTATAATCAAACTAACTGCATCTGTCTATTAACACAATATATTACAGATAGTATTTAATCTTCTGAACAAAAATGATTAAAAAAATGGAATCTATAATGAAATACTTCCAAGAATTAATCTGTTCATAGAGTAAGATATAAAACTCACACACCACAGCTTGTGATTGTGTCTGTCTATCTGTGTCTGTGTGTGAGTGTGTCTGTTGTGTGTATCAGTTCTGTGTTTGTGTGTGTATGTCAGTGCGGTTCTCTTTGTGAGTGTTTAATAGTTTGTGTGTATGTTGGCTTAGTTGTTTGTATGCTTGTATACCTGTGACTATGTCTGTGTGAGTTATCTGTGCATTTTAGCAAGTGTATCTGTGTGTGTTATTGTGATGGCTTTGTGTCTGGCTGTGCCTGTGTCTGTGACTGTTCCATTTTGAATGCTTGTCTGTGCATATGTCTAATTTTTTGTGAGTATGTGTGAGTGTGTTAGTGCGTGTATGTATGTATGTATACATGCCTGCTTGTGTATATTTATATATCCGTGTATTCCGAAATAACAACCTCATATTCTGAAATAATTTGCTCAAATTTACTTTTGAGCAAGTCGATGAGCAACTTCCTATCAATATGTTCTAATTTCATATTTAATCGTAAAAATACATAAATACAAATGAGAAGGTTGAGACAGGCCTTTAATTGTCTTGTACAATGCTCTGCTTTCATCTTAACACACTCTTCAGTGCTGAAGGAGTTAAAACCCATGAATTGCACGCTCCTCATAATGCTGTATTTAATTAACCTTCCTATTTTTACTTTACTGGCAAGTAATTCTAGGATTTCATAATATGCCAGTGCTGACCCAAAGAATAAAGAATTCAATGTCTTCCATATTTTCCGTGCACTGCTCTGTCTGCAGTGATCCAATTTGTACAGAGTTTTTGATCTGACGAGTGCTTTTTCTGGCTTAAGCATTTTCCATTCTCTGCAGGTATATTTAGCATTTTAAAGAGTAATCGGTTAGGCCAAGACATAGTATGCTAAGTCTAACAGTTGTAAAGGCAGGAAAGGGAAAGTAACTCCACTATTTTTCTTGGCCTGTTAGCAAACCTTAAGGAATAAAGCTAAACAAAAAAATCTCTCTTTTTCTGCCCTTCTCTTTCTGTGCCAGACAGCGTTTGACATAAATCTCTCACTGACAATTCACCCTAAATGCCACATTCACCAAAGGAAACAAACAGGATATGGGCTGCACAAATGCCCATTTTTCAGACTCAGCCTGAACAATGTCTGCTTTCGAATAAATTGCCTTTAAAATAAATCCACTCTATATAATAATCCTTTGAAAACAAAGCTGGGTTGGATTACAGTTTGAAAAATTAGACGTCCGATTAACCAACCAATGGTATTTAGTGTTCATTGATCTGTGCTTCATGGCTACAGTTTTTGTGAAGTTTCTGCCGTCTGTCTCTGTTCAAAATGTATTCTTGGCTGTCGCAATAAAGGGAGGAAATTTGAACCAAGTGCATGTGTTCTTGTCACTTATTCGTGATATCAGATTGCCCACATTGCGTTACAGTTGAAAATTGGACTATTTCCTGCTTCTAAATATTTGCAATTTTACTTTGCTAGTGCTGTTTTAGCTCTCAGCCAACTGTTTGCTACTAATGAAGCCGAACTTTCTTTTGTTAAAATAATTAAACTTATTGCGGGTCAATAAAACATTCTTTTGCAACTTGGCATAACCATGCCAAGTTGCAAAAGAATGTTTTGTTCTTGTTAAAACATGTTAATTCCTCGCGTTTCTTGGCATTGTTCTTAAAACTTTAGAGTTTGTTGGGTCTTTCTTATATTGGAAGATTTAACATAAAGCGTAAGATGTGCAAGTCTGTCCTGTGGAGAGTGGTTTAAAGAAGAATGAAAAAGCTAACTAACAAATGCCACATTATTATGCATCTGCAGGTATTAGCCAGTGAAATAAAGTTATATCCCAAATGCAAGGAAGTCACGATGGGATAGGAAAGATTTGGGTGCCCAAAAAGGGAATTGAAAAATATACAGATTTGTATGCTTTGTATTCACACCAAGAAACATGATATTTTTAGTCTAATGTAAACATCAAGTTATAATGGTTTATAGTTTTGAAAACTATATGCCCCTTTACTAACTTATTACTGGGCATTATATTTTTAAAGAAAGATGAGTCTCCACATATAATTTTGTCCAAAAAAAATCATAATTATAATAAGTAAGTGTATACACTTAATATCTGCATGATAATAATGCACTTGTTGGCTTTGTGGCACAGACACAGCTGGTAGAGCTGCTGCCTCACAGCACCAGAGACCTGGGTTCGATTCTAACCTCGGGGGCTGTCAGTGTGTGGAGTTTGTACGTTCTCCCTGTGACTTCATGGGTTTCCTCTGGGTGCTCTAATTTCCTCCCACACTTCAAAGACTTGCAGGTTTGTAGTTTAATTCTCTTCTGTAATTTGCCCCGAGTGTGTAGGGAGTGGATGTGAAAATGGGATAACATAGAACTAGTGTGAACGGGTGATCGATGGTCAGCATGGATTCAGTGGGCCAAAGGGTCCATTTCCATGCTGTATCTCTAAACTAAAAAACCAAACACATTCAGAAAATGAAGGGGGAGTTCACGCATTTGTGCCGAGGAATTGTAATCTTGCTTTTGCCTCCAGCACACAGCAGCTGTACATTCTTACCATCTTAAAAAATACATTTCAGAACACACTCCTGTTCATCTTTTCATCTTTTATTCAAATAAAATTAAAATATTTTAGATGCTAAAATTACAAACTCGGAAATATTCCTATGAATTCCAAAAGCAAAGCGCAGGAAGAGAAAATTGAATTCATTCATAAAGAAACAAGCAAAGCATATCTCAACAACAGGGCACATCGATCCTCACCCCAGTGTTCCACACCACACGATCACTGGGACTCTCTCAGTCCTGAATTCTGTATTGGTTGGTGTGATGGATGATTTGTTGCAACTCCACTTGAGCAAGATGGTTGACTACTTAATTCAACAAATACTGAACTTCTTTTGTGTCTTTTGAGAGTACATACTTATTTTGGCCTGGTGGCCGATCTGAAAAATGTACGAATAACTCACAACAACCATGAGAAGAATACTCATGACGTTCTCTGATGTGACTGAAAAGTTATACTTTCAATTTTTACTCAACTCATCGAAAGGTGTGTGAATTGCATTTGTTCTGTGTGTTGTTCTGGTAAACACAATCACTGATCATCAAAGACCAGAAATATT
The DNA here is from genome assembly GCF_053455715.1 of Rhinoraja longicauda. Classification (NCBI taxonomy): domain Eukaryota; kingdom Metazoa; phylum Chordata; class Chondrichthyes; order Rajiformes; family Arhynchobatidae; genus Rhinoraja; species Rhinoraja longicauda. The sequence continues at coordinate 39,946,448 of NC_135972.1, forward strand.
TGAATGTTTGCACTATACGGGGTTTCACGCAGTAATACATAGATGTTAATGATATCCAAAACAACTTTAATAATCATCACTTTTAGATGGAAGAGTCAAACCAGGGAATAAATTGATAGTCCAGGGAATAGGTTAATAAACAACATTCTAATACCATCTGCCTTAAGATGGTTTATAGCAATGAAATTTTGTGTCCTCGAGTATCTCTGCATTCCGAAGGTGTTGCTTATTCCACAGGAAGGTTGGTTCTGTATAAACTAATGCATGGGATACATTGCTTTCGGACAAAAATCAATACATGTTAAGCAATACTTTTAGTTATAGCATCAAAACATGCAAATAACTGCACCAGATATTGTTCTGAAAACTGTTACAGGATGACAGCACCAGGCACACATTTGCAGTGAGAACATTCAGCCTGATATCCACATTCTTGCTTCTATTATTATCAGGGTAAAGATTTAATTGTTAAGAAGCAACGAACATCCCACATTCACAGAAGAAATGTTAAATGTGATACTCGACTCCAGCTAGTTTTCCATGGAAACCAAGCGAACAAAGTGAAACAGAGAACATGGTGTGAAACAGGTTGCCGATTGCTTTTGCCCATTTGGCACAACCTTAAATTAATCTTCACAATCTTTCATTTGAAGCATAACGAGAATAACATGATAAATTTCTGAGGCAACTCATTTAAGCTCCAATGCCAGGATTTTTCATGCACTGCTCGACTGCTATTTCCAAAGAAAAGGATTGTCCTTAAGCTAAGAAGTGTAGCAGGAGGGAAAATTGAAACTATCAAACAGATTTTTTTAATAGGATTATTTACAGCTGTGGAAAAATGCTTTGAACTCAAACCATTTAAATGTGGTTATATTAATAAATGGTATTTTATCGTTCCAGGAAAACTATTTATGTAAACAGAGAAGTTTTGTTGGCCAAAATACAGTAAAGAGAAATATTTAACTGCACATTGACTGCCCATTTTAATTTTTTTAAATCACTAAGATATTTTTCACTATAAAGCAAGCCCAGCTCTCTCCCCCTCTCTTCAAAAATAAAGAACAAAAAAAGAACACGTCTGCATTGTTGTACTATGCTGCTCAAGAATGCATCTGGTACAAATCTGGAAAAAATATATTAAATGATATTTCCAGTGCCCAGAATCACAGCACACAATGTGCAGTGAATCATCCCTGGAACCACAGAGTCAAATATATCGAGCAGTCATCTGACCTTATCAGTATTAACCTTGATTTTGAATAGAATAAAATTCGGGAAGATATTTGTTTTAGAGAAAACTCGTCTTTCATCTCAATAAGATTCTCTGTTTCACTTTCAATCAAAACTTCGCAAAGTTTAAAAAAACACCTTTTCTTTACTTATGTTAATTGAACAATATTTAATCCGTCAAAACTATTGTAATATATTGACAAATACGTTGTCTGATAATTTTATATATTGAAAGCATTTTGGCATTGAAACTCATTTTGATGTTTTAATTTTTAGAAAGCACAGATTCATCAAGTCTGTTCATCATTTACAGTTTACTTAATGATCTGTAAGTAATTTAAGTACTTTACTTTAAAGTAAAAATGTTGTCCTTCACCACCTGATCTAAAATACTGTTATCATTTTGAAATTATTTTTCAGCTGATGTAAAAATTATATAACCATTTGTGCAGAGAGAATTAAATTTTCAGAGTCGATAGTGGACTGAATTAGCAGAAAGGAAAAATTAAGCTAAGAAAAGACAAGCAATAGATCGGCAATCTTTGGTAGAGACAAATATTTTTTTTTAATCCATAAATGTAAAATGCTCTTCCAAACAGTTTCAAATCATTGTCTTTATTTCTTATCCTTCAATCACATTTTTATTGTGCAAACTACAGAATGTTTCATATATTTTCCCTAACTACAGAGGTGTATTTAATAAATTGTATTGCAGCAATATATATAATTTATTCTGTTCATATAAGTATTCTGCCAAGTGTGTCTCTTTCTAACGTGTGAAACATCCCTTTTTTTCATATGTCGGGATGCAGTAATTACCACGCCAGCATTTTTACCATGAGATGATTCTGCTGCCTTCATTAACTACATACCGACCTCAGGATTATCAAGGGCAAACAAAAGATAATTAATAGCAGGAACAGTGAGTCTTCAAACTGCGGGGCTATGAACAGAAGGCTCGGTTACTGGAAGAACATCCTCTTAGCATTCAACACACAAAACAATTACAAAGATCGCTTCCTATAAGGTAAAGGCTGTATTCAAGTGTACCTTAAATCATGCAGAAACCACATCACATTCTAAGGATGTGGAATTTAGAGCTATCAACAATTACGATGTACAATTAATTTTGCATGATTCATTTATATTATTTTCCAATCACTAATTTCATAATACACTCTCTTTGCAACATAAATTTTCAGTTAGTTAATTTAAAAACATAACACTGTTAGAGTAGCTCCAAGATATTCCGAACTGAATAAAGCTGGGATAAACAGATTGTGGAGAAAAAAAATATATATATTTTATATATCTAGTTTGGGGAATTCATCAACAGGTACTTGCCAATTTTGAGAGGTTATGTTTGGGAAAGTACTGGTGTAATTGTGAGCACATCACACTTGCTCCAAAGAACTGGCAGTGAATGTCCAGCATTTTGCATGACTGAAACTAACATAATGGTGTGAATCAAGTGCCTGTCTATCATCTACGAGGCAGCTTTATCATCTCACAAGGGTTCATCTTCATTAAATATAATTTTCAACAAATAATTTTACAAAAAAAGAAAACAATAACATATTCAAACTGTGGCAACACACCTCTACGAAAGCTGATTTACATTAAAATACAGTTAGCACAATAAAATGATTACTTTAAAATATGTTACATTTAGACTGGTGTGTACAAAATATAATTCATGTTATTTTTCTTAATAAGTGCATAGTCCTTTTTCTTTTGAAATGATTTTGAATTTTTTTACGGGTTACATCAGCATACTTTATTCAAGTGTACAGGTCTCACATGTCTGGTCTCGTGATCAGGGAATACTGTGCCACGCATCATTCCACAGGCACAGTGTGATGATATTAATGAGGTCAAGTCACCAGAAATATAGCAGCTAATTTTAAACAATATTTATTCCGAATGCTAGATCACCGACCGGAATTGAAACCAGGTGGACCAGCTGCAATAAATATCTTGTGCACAACAATGGTATTTCATTGCTTTGATATTTGACCTGTAAATGGTCTGACCTAGTACAACATTATGCGGTGATGTGCCGTAGTCATGGTGTAGATGTGGTGGCGGTGGCCCATCGTAGATGTGCAGTCTCATGTCTCGTGGGATCGAGTGTGGGTCATGGGTCCAATGTGCGAGCCACACACGAGGGAGCAGTGGGGGCACGTGAAGGCCACTGTGGGGGGATTTAGGGCTGTATACGCCGTTCACACATGGAAACCATTACGTCTTTATGTGACTCCCTTAATGCATAAAAGCAGCACAAGTTTAGCACTGTGGATGTGGGAGCTGGAGTGGTAGTTATTGGTGGTTGTTGGTGGTTGTTGGGGGTTGTTGGGGGTTGTTGGGGGTTGTTGGGGGTTGTTGGGGGTTGTTGGGGGTTGTTGGGGGTTGTTGGGGGTTGTTGGGGGTTGTTGGTGGTTACTGGTGGTTACTGGTGGTTACTGGTGGTTGTTTATTCACAAAGTGCTGGAGTAGCTCAGCAGGTCGGTTTCAGCATCTGCAGTTATTTTCTTATACTACTGGTGGTTGTTGGTGGTTGTTGGTGGTTACTGGTGGTTGTTGGTGGTTGTTGGTGGTTACTGGTGGTTACTGGTGGTTGTTACTGGTTGTTGGTGGTTACTGGTGGTTGTTGGTGGTTACTGGTGGTTGTTGGTGGTTGCAGGGCAAGGATGGAAGGGCAAATACTGTTGGTCTTTGGTTTTTCAGACAAATGTGCATTTAATATACTTCTATGCCAGGAGTACCTCATGATCAATAGCTTATGATGCTGCGTGCTTGATGATGCAATTATCATGCATGCTCAGCTTCCCTGACTGTAGTGACTGACCTACGCTTGGATATTACATGAATCAATCATTATTTGTCCATCGTCTGCACCTCCATTCGCTGTTTTGTTTTCATCTTCTTTCCTTCCTGAGCTTTTACACGTGCCAACTCTTCTTGCTTTAAATACTTATAAATGCAGAGGTTAGTTCGCATAACGCAAATCTCCGTTAGATCAGAGCATTAAATAGTATCAAGCCATCAACCTTGTAAAGGTACCTTCATGTCTTCTCTAAGTTACCATAGAACAACTGAAACGCTAAAATATCTACTGAGCATCTGAGGTGTAAAATAACCAAAACAGTAAATTGCAGCAAATTAACCATAAGGCAAAGAGATGGATGTTCTTAAATCAATGTATCCCAATAGACATGAGCTATTTCCGTGAGAGACCAAGTGAATGACCAAGAAGTGCAGGAGTTAAAAACCCTATGGAGAACTTATCAGAGTTTGAACAGAAATTGAAAAGTTTTAAATGCCAGTTGTAAACATGCATTAGGTTTACAAACTAACAAAATTAGACACCAAGTGCTTAAACAAAATATGTGAATGGTTCAGATTAATTGTCTTTCACACCCACTTTATTTTTCCTGGCATTAAGCAGACCAGTTTGGAGTCACAGAGTTGCCACTACACAGAAACCAACCTTTCATTACAGGCGACCTTGGATCAGTGTCAAGTCACAGAGATGCTACAAATTTACATTCGACATCATACGAGGGACTTTGATGCAGGGAGCTAAAGGGTCAAGCACAGAAAGGGGAAATAAATGGTAAAACCACTGTCTCCAGACTCCTCAGATAAAGTGGAAACAAGCACTTGGCATTTTCAGTGCTGACAACCTGGCTTGTTTGTTCACTCTAATGAGCACTTCGGCTCCATTAATGAGCAGACTGAATCCATTATCATCATCATTTCAAAAGGCAGTGTGCCACTAAATATCCTCCCATATTAGCAGGCATTGCCCTTGTTGTTCCATTTTGATCAGCAGTGGCAGCAGGGAACCGTAACATTCCCACTTTGCTGCTGGGAAATTAGCAAGTGAAAATTAGTCCAAAAATCGTGACCCAGCGAGGTGTGGTGTTACAGGATAACAGCAAGGTGACAGGGGGAAGGGGGGAGAAAAAAGGCACCAGTAGGCTTTTTAAAATATAAAATAAACAGTGCATCTGTAGAAAAAGGGCATCACACTCACTTTCCACACCTTGCCTGAGACATCAATGAGCCAATTAGCTCTCTCACAAATTGGGTAGCGTGCATATATTGGAAAGCTGTTGAGGGCAGCAAAGGCACACTTTCTAGCCGTTTGATTCTGCTAGCTACAAGCCCGTTTGAACTGTAGTTTTTGAATGTGTGTCAATCCTTGGACTTTCAATCTGTTAAAGGATTTTAATTAGGCCTTGACTCCACATCACTGTGAGTGTCTTTGTAGCTTGTGAATGGTACAAGGATTCTGAATCCAGTCAAAATAGTCCTAAGCAGCATCATGAAAAATACTCTTCCATTTGATGTGTGCCACTTCAGTACATTCAGCCTTTTCATTGTCCCATTCTTTTGTAGCTTTTGAAATTATTAAAATGTTAACACGTATGCTGTCCCTTTGATATTTAAGACAAAAGGGTAAGAAATGCAGGTTGCATTCACATGTGAAGATGGAAAATTCACATCTATCTTTATTTCATGCTTTGCTAAGGGTTGCTATTTGTGTTCAATATTCAAAATACTACCTTTTGCAAGGCATTTACAATTAAGGGCATGTTTCCATTTCTGCTTCTGTTAAAAAAGGAAATCTTCCCCTGGCGTACGCAAGATGCAGAGAGAACATTTTTCACTATTTTACAGCTACGTTTGACAGGATCTTACACGTTCTGTAGTTTGCATTTGGTTCATCTCAACTGCCAAAGAAATTAATACCCCTAGTGACTGTATTTTAATTAAGCAATTTCATGCAAATTACAAATTTATGATTGCCAAATAATATAGTGCTAAGAAGTCGTACTAGGCTGATCTGATATGCATAGTGATGGCAGGCGTTCCATTCTGAAGCAGTGTCCACATAAAGAAAAATGAACTAAGGTGATAATTTCAAAGAAATTATGGAGCATTCAGATAATATCATCACAATTTCTTTGCATCTAAAAATGTTTCGCTGGTGAATGTTTCTCAGCGCAAGTTTGGGAGTCAATTTCGTTAAAATTAATGAATTCCCACAGATAATTAGAGTTTATAAAATTAAATTAATAAAAGATGAAATGGATGAAATTGCCTTTAAATTGTAGACAAAAGAATTTTGCTTCATTTTTCGGTTTAAAAAAAACCACAGTAATTTACATGATCAAAAAACATTTTATATAATTGTCAATGATTAGGTGTAAAAATATAAAACTGGCACGGATTGACTACTTACCTGTATTCAACCCAGGAAGGCTAAAATCTATTTAGGTACAAATAAGAAAAAGTGTAATTTACACCCCCTTTTAGTGCAGCTTGATTGGTTCATATTTCATTTTAATTTTGATTTTAATGCTATTCATGAAGATTCAAAAACAAATTAATTCTATAGTCATTAAAAAAAAGCATGCATCAAATGGTTAAATGTAGACAAAGGGTAAGCCTGTAGTCCTGAAGATTCTATATATTCTGTTATTCATATTTTGAAGTATTGGATTAAAATGGTCTCTCCTATTCATTGACATGCACAATGTTGGCTCTTAATTTTTTTACACATTGGAGCGCTGATCACTACGCTAATCCATGCTGCCTCAAGCTGTGCATCTAATGTTTCATTTACACCACAAATTTGTGTCAGTCTTAATCGAAAGGTAAAATTTGCCACTGCACCAAATTTATAAAACTATTATTTTTTGCTCCACTGCGGAATTTCCCCTAATAATTGTGGATGGACAATAACATAGGGTGACATGGTGGTAGAGCAGTTAATGTTGTTATCCCCTGGCTACAAGGAAATTCTCCCTGTGACCTTGTGCGTTTCCAAATGTATTCGGTTTTCTCTTAAATCCCAAAGACACGGTGATATGTTAATTGACAATTGTAAATTAACCATTATTGTAGGCAAAAGAATCAAAGCGGAGTTAATGGAAATATGACAGAGAATATATTGCAATGGTTCAGTCAGGGACTGATGGGATTGTACTGCCAGAGATCCAATGGGACAAAGAGCTTTGCTTTGTGTTGTAATAGGTCAATATTACGATGTTTTGACCCACATTTCCCAAACCCTCCATGGCACTAAGCTGGAAAGAGTGCAGAGAGGAATTACAAAGATGTTGACTGGACTTTAGAGCCTGAGCCATAGGGAGAGGTTGGGCAGGCTAGGACTTTATTCCTTGGAGTGCAGGAGGCTGAGGGGTGGTCTTGAAGAGATGTATAAAATCATGAGGGGAATAGATAGAGTGAATGCAAAGAGTCATTTTCACATGGTAAAGAATCAAGAGCCACTTGACATACGTTTAAGGTGAAAAGGGCAAGACTTAATAGGAACCGGAGGGACTTAAAAAAAAAATCAGAGTGTGGTAGGTACATAGAATGAGCTACCAGAAGATGTAGTTGAGGGAGGTACTATAACCACATTTGAATAGGTATACAGATAGGAATGTTCGTAGGGAATAATGGGTCAGATATGGGCAAATGGGACTCGTTTAGATGGAGCATGGACGAGTGGGCTTGGACGAGTTAGGCTGAAGGGAGTGCTTCCATGCAATATGCCTCAATGACCATGTCTAGCTGAATCAGAGGAATCGCAAGGAAATGAGTTAGTATGCAGCAAATCGCTGTGATCTGCCGTGCATCTAAAAGGGGGTTTTGGAGCAGATTTAATGGACACACTCAAAATTGAATTAGCCCACAAACTTGAAAATGAAGACAATTTCAGAGTTATAGGTAAAGATTGACGGTGTGGGACCAGAGTCAAGAGAGACTGAAGTGCTCTCTGTCTTCAGTAGTTAATCTGTGGAAGTCATTGCCACGGAGGGCTGTGGACGCCAAGTTCAGAGGATATTTTTATGGCAGAGAAAGACAAGTTCTTGATAAGAACGGATGTCAAGGGTTATGGGGAGAAGGCAGGAAAATGGGATTAGGAGCCAGAGATCAACCATGATTGAATGGCGGAGTAGACTCGATGGGCTGAATGGCCTAATTCTATTCCTATAATTTGTGAACTTGTGAACACAGAATCGTTTCAATGACTGGCATCAGACGGTGAAAGTAGCTCTGTCCCTGATGGCACCCTACATCACACCTGCCAATTATCAGCGAACTTCTCCAAACAATGTTCTTTATCTGTTTAGTTTAGTTTAGAGATATAGTGCAGAAACAGGCCCTTTGGCCCACCGGGTCCGCACCGACCAGCAATCCCCACACATTAACACTATCCTGCACACACTGGGGACAATTCTTTACATGTAAACCAAGACAATTAACCTACATACCTGCATGTTTTTGGAGTGTAGGAGGAAACCGAAGATCTCGGTGAAAACCCACGCAGGTCACGGGGAGAACGTACAAACTCCGCAAAGACAGCACCTGTAGTCAGGATCGAACATGGGTCTCCGGTGCTGCAAGCGCTGTAAAGCAGCAACTCTACCGCTGCGCCACCGCACCGCCCTGTTATGTGAACTAGAGTCAGATTACATTTGACTGGACTTGTGTATCGATGTGTCTTGAGCAAGTACTTTGCAATAACTGGGTGATGGAGGGATCTTCTCTCCGAGATCCAGATTTTAATTTGAGACAGATCATGAGTTGTGTGATTCTGAAGTGAGATTGAAGAAGGGTCTCGACCCAAAACGTCACCCATTCCTTCTCTCCAGAGATGCTGCCTGTCCCGCTGAGTTACTCCAGCATTTTGTGTCTATCTTCAGTGTAAACCAACATCTACAGTTCCTTCCTACACATGCTTGCCCTTCAAAGTGACTTACTTCATTTTATTGCAGACAATCACCAAAACGTATCTTTTTGTTGCTATTTTGTCAAATAGGGCGAACTTGGGGTTTGGTGGTAAGGATTCTAGTTGCCTGGGGTCTTGCCCACCAATTGGAGAGTTTTGTTGTAGATCTGGGGCAAGCAATGATGGCAAGTGTTTGGTAAATATACATAGCTTAATATTGGAATAATACCTATGTTTAGTTTAGTTTAGAGATACAGCGTAGAAATAGGCCCATTGGCCCACGCCGACTAACGATGGCCCACACACTACACACTAAGGGACACATTTACACAGGCCAATTAACCTAGAAAGATGCACATCTTTGGAATGTGTGAGGAAACCGGGGCACCCGGAGAAAACCCACGTGGTCACAGGGAGAAGGTACACACTCCAAACAGACAACACATACAGTAGTCAGGATTGGACTCAGGTCTCTGGTGCTGTAAGACGCAACTCTACTGCTGCGCCAATGTGCCACCTACATAAGGAACAGGAGCAAGAAAAGATTAGTTAACACCTCAATCCTGCTCCAACATTCAATAAGGTTGGTAGTGGTCGCACAATGGCGCAGCTGGTAGACCTGCTGCCTCAGTGCCAGAGACCTACATTCGATCCTGGCCGCGGGTGCTGTCAGTGTGGAGTTTGCATGTTCTCCTTGTGATCAGGTGGGTTTCCTCTGGCTTCTTGTGTTGCCTCCCACACCCCAGAGGCGTGCGAATCTTTATGTTCATTGATTTGCAGTATGTAAATTACCCCCAGTGTGCAAGGAGTGGATGAGAGAGTGGGATAACATAGAACCAGTGTGATTGGGTGATCAATGGTGGGCCGAAGGGCCTGTTTCCAAGCTGTATCTGTCAATCAAAGACCATGACTGCAGATGCTGGTTTACAAAAAAGGCACAAAGTGCTGGAGTAACTCAGCAGGTCAGGCAGCATCTCTGGAAGACATGGATTGGTGACGTGTGTCGACTCAAACAATCACTGATCCATGTGATCCAAAGATGTTCCTCTGTACCCTGCCCTACCCTCTTTACCACTGATTGCAGAGTTAGCCAAACTCTATCTGCCTAATGTTTCTCTATCTCAGTGGGTGGGAAGAATGGCAGCAATGCAGCAGGCTGGGGTGGGGGGGGGAATGTAGGCGATCTAAATAAGTAAGTCCAGTGGGCAGAGCAAGGCAGTTTGTGGGGCAGGGGTGGGAAGGTTAGCAGGCTTAACCTTATTTACTTCAAGGAGGCCCACAGGTAAGTGAAATGAGCTGAGAGCATGGCTCAGCACTGGAATTATGATGTTATTGCAATCACGGAATAGTGGTTGAGGAAAGGATCAGGACTAGATGCTCAATGCTCCACAGTATAGGAGGCTTGCACTTGACAGAGTGGAATGTGAATGAGGAGTGGACCTGCTCTGCTGAATTGGAAGAATATAATGGCATTACTTAGATATATTCAACCGATTATCCAATGAGACCAGAAGAAGGGTCTTGACCCGAAACATCACCCATTCCTTCTCTCCAGAGATGCTGCCTGACCCGCTGAGTTACTCCAGCATTTTGTGTCTACCTTCGATTTAAACCAGCATCTGCAGTTTTCTTTCCTAATAAGATAAGGGTGATCATTCTGAAGGGGGTATATTATTAGTTTCCCAATAGTTAGCAGGACTGATATGTCGGGAAATTGCAGAATAGTCCAAGAGCAATGGAGTTGTAGTGGAGGGGATTTAAAGTGTTCCAATATTGACTGGATTACCTTCGTATCAGGGGCTTAGATGGCATGGAATAAGTCAAGTGCATCCAAGAAAGTTTTTTGAGACAATATTTAGGGCAACTTGCAAGAGACAGAGCAGCACTTGGCCATATCTTTGGAACTTAAACTGGTGGTGGGCAGTGGTAGAGCTACTGCCTTACAGCGCCGGAGACCCAGGTTCCATCTACGGGTGCTGTCTGTACGGAGTTTGTACGTTCTCCCCGTGACCTGCGTGGGTTTTCTTCGAGATCTTCGGTTTCCTCCCACACTCCAAGGACGTACAGGTTTGTAGGTTAATTGGCTTGGTATAAGTGTAAAATTGTCCCTAGTGTTTGTCGGGTAATATGGGGGATCGCTGGTTGGTGCAGACTCGGTGGGCCGAAGGGCCTGTTTCCGCATTGTATCTCTAAACTAAACTAAAAAGTGTTGGGGAGGGAGCACTCTGGGAATGGTGACTGTACTTCTGTCAGATACAGGATAGTTACAGAAAGAGGAAAGGTTGTGCTCAATTGAAAGTTTTGAAATTGGGTAAGGCTGATTTCAAAAGCATTAGGAGAGGATCTGGCAAAAGTAGATGGGGAGCAGATGCCTGCAGGGAAAATAGCAGCTGACAAATGAAAGTCTTTTAAAAGAGAGATGGTAAGGGTTCAGGCCAAAATAATCCAAAAAGGATAAAAGACAGAGATGACAAGGTTTGGAAACCTTGGATGATAAACGATATTGAGGTTTGATCAGAAAAAAAACTAAAAACGTGTTAGGAATAAGCAACTGAGATTAAGAGAGTCTATTGAAAAACATTGAGTGTGCAGGAGAGGATATAATAACAAAATTAGGAGGGCGAAACAGGGCCATGAAATATCCTTGGCAAGTAAGATTAAGGAGAAAAAACTACGACTCAGGCAGCATCTCTGGACATTCTTGATCTCACCATCTCCATCACAAGAAATAGACTATTGACTGACATCTATTACAAACCCACTGACTCCGACAACTATCTCGACTACACTTCTTCCCACCCTGCTTCCTGCAAAGACTCTCTCCCCATCTCCCATTTCCTCCGTCTACGCCGCATCTGCGCCCCAGATGAGGTGTTCCATACCAGAACATCCGAGATGTCCCCAGTCTTTAGAGAACTTGGGTTCCCCTCTCCTATCATAGATAAGGCCCTCACTTGTGTTTCCTCAGCTCCGCCCTTGCTCCCCCTCCCCCTAGACACAACAGAGACAGAGCCCCCCTGGTCCTTACCTTCCACCCCATCAGCCATCGCATGTAACACATAATCCTCCAAAATTTCCTCCACCTCCAACAGGATCCCACTACTAGCCACATTTTCCCATCTCCACCTGGGATCACAGATGAATCCCTCACACCCATGGCCTCTGTGTCCCATAGTTCTGCCCTCACTCCTCCCAGATGGAACAAAGTCAGTGTTCCCCTGGTCCTCATCTTTCACCCCACCTGCCTCCTCAGCTAACAAATAATTATCTGACATTTTCACACCTTCCCATCTCCACTCCTTTCCGCATTCTGGAGAGACCGCTCCCTCCACAACTCCTTGGTTCACTCAACCCTACAATCCCAAACAATCCCTTCCCCAGGCAAGGCCCCCTGTCACCGCAGGTAATGTAACACTAACCCCGATACCTCCTCCTATACATCTCTCCAGGGATCCCAACAGACCTTCCATGTAAGACAGAGGTCCACATGCACATTCTATAACCTCATCTACTGCTTACAGTATGACACTACCAGATTGTGGCCTCGTTACATGAGGAAATGCCCCTCATAATCCACTTGGGTTGGTCAGGAGACACAAGGAACTGCAGATGCTGGTTTACAAATAAAAACCGTAGGGTGTTGGAGTATACCTCAGCATGAGTCAGTACGCATCTTTAGAGGACATGCACAAATGTGGTTTTGGGTCTGAAAACAGGTCCCAACCCAAACATTCTCCTATCCATGTCCTCCACAGAGCCCGTCCAACCCACTCTTCACCCAGTGTTTATTACAGTGATTCTGGCACTGGTGTAATTCACAAGGCTGTGTTTTTGCTCCAAACCTGGTTGTGCTAATGTTTGTATTAAAGGCCAGTTTGAGCCATCACACAAAATTATTCGGCTGCTGAGGCCTGCTGTAATGATGAATCCCACACAATCAGAATAGAAGAAATTGAAGCAGATGTAGGCTGATTTAATTTTGTGACTAAGGCTAGACATCCCAAAGGCTGTGAGATAGACACAGAAAGCTGGAGTAACTCAGTGAGACAGGCAGCATCTCTGGAGAGAAGGAATGGGTGACATCCTGGGTGGAGACCCTTCTTCAGACTGGTTAGGGATAAGGGAAACAAGAGATATAGTCGGTGATGTAGAGAGATAAAGAACAATGAATGAAAGATATGCAAACAAAGTAACGATGATAAAAGAAACAGGCCATTGTTAGCTGTTTCTTAGGTGAAAATGAGAAGCTAGTGTGACTTGGGTGGGGGAGGGATAGAGAGAGAGGGAATGCTGGGGCTACCTGAAGTGAGAGAAATCAATATTCATGCCACTGGGCTGTAAGCTGCCCGAGCAAAATATGAGATGCTGTTCCTCCAATTAGCGTTTAGCCTCACTCTGACAATGGAGGAGACCGAGGACAGAAAGGTCTGTGTAGGAATGGGAAGGAGAATTAAAGTGTCTAACAACCAGGAGATCAGATAGATTCAGGCGGGCTGAGCGAAGGTGTTCCGCGAAACGATCGCCTAGTCTGCGTTTGGTCTCGCCGATGTACATGAGCACATCTTGAACAATGGATACAGGAGATCAGGTTGGAGAAGATGCAAGTGAACCTCTGCCTAACCTGAAAGGACTGTTGGGGTCCCTGGACAGGGTCGAGGGAGGAAGTATAGCGACAGGTGTTTAAACCAGCATCTGCAGCTCCTTCTTACACGTCTCAAAAGTTGTGGTTATTGATGGTAAACCCATATTTTCAACAAACATCTTAATTGCATCAATGACTATTACTTTGCAATATCTTCAATTATTTTGTTTTTTAAGTGCTTTAAGTGCTGTTTGCAATCCATCCATTATTTCACAGATAAAAAGAAAGTAATTCCGTTTCAAGAGTACAAGTGTAACTGGGTAGAGATCACAGTGCTTGGTAACCTTACAGGTGAGCAGCAGGCAGCTACAGTTTGTACAGTCCACTAGGCTTTGTGAACATAAACAAAACGTCACCCATTCCTTCTCTCCAGAGAAGCTGCCTGTCCCGCTGAGTTACTCCAGCATTTTGTGCCTATCTTCGATTTAAACCAGCATCTGCAGTTCTTTCCTGCAGACTTTGTGAACATCTTTCTCTAAGAGCTACTAGTGTTAAAATTCAATGGGGACATTTCACTTCCTGCAATGAATTCCCCTTCAGTTGATCGATATGAAGTCAAAGGCTTCGAACATTGTTTTACCCTCAGGCCTAAAGAAGTACTGTATGATAGCAACAAATGAGGATCAGACAGTCATCTTTCAAAGTTTTACTTAATCGTATCGCTTTTTCAATTTCTGTTCTGGCAATCATCTGAACATGATTTACGTTTAGTAAGGGGTCCTCAGTCAATAGTCACTTTGACTTCATGGACTCACTTTGTGACTTTTTATTTCTTGCTTGCTCTACATGTTCTGTCTGATTCGACATATTGATGTGGTGGATGTTCTCACTGGGGCCATTGTTTGATTTTTGAAACAGCTCTAAACTTTGTTCTTTTTCTGTGAAAATCAACATATGTCCCAAATTTCCTTACCTATTTGTAGTTAAGATCCAGTTTTAACAATGGAGATTAAAATTAAACGCAGAGGATACTTTTGAGTTCAAGATATTCCAGAAATGACATGAGAGAAACCTTTAACTTCACTCAATGTGTAGGAATGATCTGCAGTCAACCATCCACTATATGCCATGGCCTTAACAACACTTCAATCTGTTTTACCAAGTTCCCCTAATGTCAGCCGCTTTCAAGTGTACACTGACCTTTCATCACGCACTGCAGAATTAACCCTTTGTTGTTAATTATCACAGGAGGTGTGAGATAAATGTGTTCTAAACAACAATCAATTGCTAATTTGAAAGCATAATAGCACTTCACCTAAATATCCAGAATGGATATAATTTGCAGAAAGGGTGATGTGATGAAGTAGGCCACATGTTAGTGTAGTGACCAGAATTCAGCAGGATCTCCCTGTTAGTTGTAAATGTAGGACTGAAATTTAATGCGTCATTTGAAAATGCTACCTTGAGATGCTAAGATCTGAGCCTAGATTTTTGGTTTCAAGTCTAATGTGTGGCACTTAACCTTCATTCAGCTTTCTGAGGTCAAAATGCTCATCAAATGCTTTGTAAATAACACTCTTTTTTAAATTAAAGGCAACCAGTCTCTCCCACTACTTTGCCATATGCTGGTAGATGATTCACTAATTCTAATCAACATGGAGATACAGGATAAGGAGCGGGGGGGATATTCAACATTCAATTAATGAGTCCTTCTGGCGAGGACACATAATGCCAATATTAGCAAGCATTTGCATTGGCATGTTATTCATTGCCCACAGCCACGATGGGTGCCCTTGGAGTGCCAGGTGCCCCGTGAGTGCCAGGTGCCCCGTGAGTGCCAGGTGCCCCCGTGAGTGCGAGGTGCCCCCGTGAGTGCGAGGTGCGAGTCTTCGGTGAGGAGGTTGAGTGAGGACGCCACACCAAACGCTGGAGAGGGCGAGACGCAAGAACAAAATGCCAAGCAAGTTGATTCAATGTGATGCTTGCAGGATGTGGGAGGTCAGGGACACTGCTGGTGCCTCTGGCTGCTACAAGTGTGAGAAGTGTATCCAGGTACAGCTCCTGAAGGACCGTGTTGGGGAACTGGAGAAGCAAGTGGACGACCTCAGGTTCGTCCGAGAATCTGAGTCATTCCTCGACAAGTCCTACAGTGAGATTGTTACACCAAAGGTACTGGAAGAGAGAAGGTGGGTGACGGTGAGAAAAGGAAGGAAACATGGAGTGCAAAGGTCCCCGGGTGTTGTGCCTCTTGAGAACAGGTTCAACCATTTGGAAGCTGTCGGGGAAGAAGACGTTGCCACACTAAGCGGCAGACTGGCCTGCGAAGCAAAACGTGCTGTTGAGCCAAAACCAAAGAGGCCGACGTCAGGCAACGCCGTGGTAGTAGGAGACTCCATTGCGAGAGGTACGGACAGGGGTTTCTGCGGCAACAGGCGGGATTCGAGGATGGTGTGCTGCCTCCCTGGTGCCAGGATCCAGGATGTCACAGACAGACTGCAGGAAATTCTCAAGGGTGAAGGTGAACAGCCAGAAGTGGTAGTGCATGTTGGCACAAACGATGTCGGAAAGAAGGGGATGAATATTCAGCAGCGTGACTTTAGAGAGCTCGGAAAAATGCTGAAAAGCAGGACCTTCAGGGTGGTTATCTCCGGTTTGTTTCCAGTTCCTCGTGCTGGAGAAGGCAGGAACAGGGAGATACAGGACCTGAATGTGTGGCTGAGGAGCTGGTGCAAGGGGCAGGGATTTAGATTCTTAGACCACTGGGATCTGTTTTCGGGTAAGGGGGAATTGTACAAAAGGGATGGATTGCACCTTAACAGATGGGGGACCAACATTCTGGCAGGCAGGTTTACCACTGCTACACGGGTGGGTTTAAACTAAATAAGGGGGGTGGGGGGTGTCAAATGGGATAGTCAAGGATGGAGTTAAAGGCAAAGAGAATAAAGGGATAGTTAATGACCCCAGAATTAACAGGAAAGAAAACTCACAAAGGGATAGGAGAGTTTGGCCAAGTGTAATAGGGATCGATGTGAAGGGTGAGGTGAGTCAAGGAATTAAAAGTCTTGTATATCAATGCACAAAGTTTAAGAAGTAAAGTAGATGAGCTTGAGGCTCAGTTAGAGGTTGGTAGATATGACATTGTGGGGATTACAGAGACGTGGCTGCAGGAGGATCGGGCCTGGGAACTTAATATTCAGGGTTATACATCCTACAGAAAGGACAGGCAGGTGGGCAGAGGCGGTGGGGTAGCTCTGCTGGTGAGGGATGGGATTCAGTCCCTTGCGAGGGAAGACATAGGGACTGATGAGGTAGAGTCACTGTGGATTAAGTTGAGGAATTGTAAAGGCAAGAAGACACTAATTGGTGTTATCTACAGACCCCCAAATAGTAGCCTGGATGTAGGGTGTAAGATGCAGCAGGAGTTAAAACTGGCATGTAACAAAGGTAATGCCACTGTGGTGATGGGGGATTTCAATATGCAGGTAGACTGGGAAAATCAGGTTGGTTCTGGACCCCAAGAAAGAGAGTTTGTAGAGTGCCTCCGAGATGGATTCTTAGAGCAGCTTGTAATGGAGCCTACCAGAGAAAAGGCAATTCTGGATTTAGTGTTGTCCAATGAACCAGATTTGATAAGAGAACTCAAGGTAAAGGAGCCACTTGGAGGTAGTGATCATAATATGATTAGTTTTAATCTGCAATTTGAGAAGGAGAAGATTAAATCAGAAGTGTCAGTGTTGCAGTTGAACAAAGGGGACTATGAAGGCATGAGAGAGGAGCTGGCCAAGGTAGAATGGAAAGGGATCCTAGCAGGATTGACGGTGGAACAGCAATGGCAGGAATTTCTGAGCATAATCCGGAAGACACAGGATCATTTCATTCCAAAAAGGAAGAAAGATTCTAAGGGGAGTAGGAGGCAACTGTGGCTGACAAGGGAAGTTAGGGATGGAATAAAACTAAAAGAAAAGATGTATAACACAGCAAAGAGTAGCCGGAAGCCAGAGGATTGGGAAACTTTCATAGGACAACAGAAGGTAACAAAACGGGCAATACGGGCTGAAAAGATGAAGTATGAGGGGAAGCTGGCCAAGAATATAAAGAAGGACAGTAAAAGCTTCTTTAGATATGTTAAGAAAAAAAGAGTAGCAAAGTCAAATGTGGGTCCCCTGAAGGCAGACACAGGTGAAATTATTATGGGTAACAAGGAAATGCCAGAAGAGTTGAACAGGTACTTTGGATCTGTCTTCACTAAGGAACACACAAATAATCTCACAGATGTACTGGAGGACAGAGGATCTAGGGGGGTAGAGGAACTGAAAGAAATTTTCATTTGGGGAGAAATGGTATTGGGTAGATTAATGGGACTGAAGGATGATAAATCCCCTGGGCCTGATGGTCTGCATCCCAGGGTCCTCAGGGAGGTGGCTCTAGAAATAGTGGACGCATTGGTGATCATTTTCCAATGTTCAATAGATTCAGGATCAGTTCCTGTGGATTGGAGGATAGCTAATGTTGTCCCACTTTTTAAGAAAGGAGCAAGAGAGAAAACGGGGAATTACAGCCCAGTTAGTCTGACATCAGTGGTGGGGAAGATGCTGGAGTCAATTATAAAAGACGAAATTGCGAAGCATTTGGATAGTAGTAACAGGATCGAGTCAGGATGGATTTACGCAGGGGAAATCATGCTTGACTAATCTTCTGAAATTTTTTGAGGATATAACTAGGAAAATTGACAGGGGAGAGCCGGTGGATGTGGTGTACCTCGACTTTCAGAAAGCCTTCGACAAGGTACCACATAGGAGATTAGTGGGCAAAATTAGAGCACATGGTATTGGGGGTAGGGTACTGACATGGATAGAAAATTGGTTGGCAGACAGAAAGCAAAGAGTGGGGATAAATGGGCCCCTTTCAGAATGGCAGGCAGTGACTAGTGGGGTACCGCAAGGCTCGGTGCTGGGACCGCAGCTATTTACAATATACATTAATGACTTGGATGAAAGGATTAAAAGTACCATTAGCAAATTTGCAGATGATACAAAGCTGGGTGGTAGCGTGAACTGTGAGGAAGATGCTATGAGGTTGCAGGGTGACTTGGACAGGTTGTGTGAGTGGGCGGATGCATGGCAGATGCAGTTTAATGTGGATAAGTGTGAGGTTATCCACTTTGGTGGTAAGAATAGGAAGGCAGATTATTATCTGAATGGTGTCAAGTTAGGAAAAGGGGACGTACAACGAGATCTGGATGTCCTAGTGCATCAGTCACGAAAGGAAGCATGCAGGTACAGCAGGCAGTGAAGAAAGCCAACGGAATGTTGGCCTTCATAGCGAGAGGAGTTGAGTTTAGGAGCAAAGAGGTCCTTCTGCAGTTGTACAGGACCCTAGTGAGACCGCACCTGGAGTATTGTGTGCAGTTTTGGTCTCCAAATTTGAGGAAGGATATTCTTACTATTGAGGGCTTGCAGCGTAGGTTTACTAGGTTAATTCCCGGAATGGCGGGACTGTCATATGTTGAAGGACTGGAGTGACTAGGCTTGTATACACTGAAATTTAGAAGGATGAGAGGGGATCTTATCGAAACATATATGATTATTAAGGGGTTGGACATGTTAGAGACAGGAAACATGTTCCCAATTTGGGGGAGTCCAGAACCAGGGACCACTGTTTAAGAATAAGGGGTAGACCATTTAGAACTGAGATGAGGAAAAACTTTTTCAGTCAGAGAGTTGTAAATCTGTGGAATTCTCTGCCTCAGAAGGCAGTGGAGGCCAATTCTCTGAATACATTCAAGAGAGAGCTAGATAGAGGTCTTAAGGATAGCAGAGTCAGGGGGTATGGGGAGAAGGCAGGAATGGGGTACTGATTGAGAATGATCAGCCATGATCACATTGAATGGTGGTGCTGGCTCGAAGGGCCGAATAGCCTGCACCTTTTGTCTATTGTCTATTTAATTCGATTCTCTGACAGATCTCTGCCAGTGTAGAGATCTGAGAATCGGTGTGATGTGTTCAAATTTTTTAGCTTTTGTTTCGACTCTCGCAGTGGCGTTTTGGACGAGCTGCAACTTGCGAACAGCCCCTTTAGATAGGCCGGTCAGAAGACCATTACAATAATCAAGCCTATTCAAAATAAATGCGTGGATGAGCTTTTCAAGGTCTTGTTTAGACATGAAACCTCTAACTCTTGCAATGTTTCTCAGGTGATAGTAGGCTGATTTAGTTATTGAGTTTATGTGGTTGTTGAAGTTTAGATCAGAGCCGAAAATTACACCAAGATTTCTGACCTGGTTTTTAGTCTGAAGAGAGTGAGAATCAAGGTAGGGAATGACTATTGATCTTTTGTCATGTGCACCAAAGACAATTATCTTGGTTTTATCTTTGATTAGCTGGAGAAAATTGTGTCTCATCCAGCTGTTTATTTGTTCAATGCATTGATGGAGACTATCGATGGGACTATAAGAAAATAACTGCAGATGCTGATACAAATCGAAAGAATTTATTTCACAAAATGCTGGAGTAACTCAGCAGGTCAGGCAGCATCTCAGGAGAGAAGGAATGGGTGACGTTTCGGGTCGAGACCCTTCTTTAGACTGATGTTAGGGGGGCGGGACAAAGGAAGGATATAGGTGGAGACAGGAAGATGGAGGGAGAACTGGGAAAGGGAGGGGAAGGGAGGGACAGAGGAACTATCTAAATTTGGAGAACTCAATGTTCATACCACTGGGCTGTAAGCTGCCCAGGCGAAATATGAGGTGCTGTTCCTCCAATTTCCGGTGGGCCTCACTATGGCACTGGAGGAGGCCCATGACAGAAAGGTCAGACTGGGAGTGGGAGGGGAAGTTGAAGTGCTCAGCCACCGGGAGATCAGGTTAGTTAAGGTGGACTGAGCGAAGGTGTTGAGCGAAACGATCGATGGGGCTATTAAACAATTTCTTTTCTTCGGTATTTACCAAGGAGAAGGATATTGAATTATGTGAGGTAAGCGAAACAAGTAGAGTAGTGATGGAAATTAGGAGGATTAAAGAAGAGGAGGTACGGACACTTTTGAAAAATATAAAAGTGGATAAGTCTCCAGGTCCTGATAGGATATTCCCTAGGACATTGAGGGAAGTTAGTGCAGAAATAGCAGGGGCTATGACGGAAATATTTCAAACGTCATTAGAAACGGGGATGGTGCCGGAAGATTGGCGCATTGCGCATGTTGTGCCCTTGTTTAAAAAAGGTTCTAAAAGTAAACCTAGCAATTATAGACCTATTAGTTTGACGTCTGTGGTGGGAAAATTAATGGAAAAGATACTTAGGGACAATATATATAATTATTTGGATAATCAAGGCCTGATTAGAAAAAGTCAACATGGATTTGTGCCTGGAAGGTCATGTTTGACTAATCTTCTCGAATGTTTTGAAGAGGTTACCAGGGAAATTGATAAGGGCAAGGCTGTGGATGTTGTCTATATGGACTTCAGTAAGGCATTTGACAAGGTTCCACATGGAAGGTTGATTAAGAAGGTTAAATCGTTGGGTATTAATAGTGAGGTTGCAAGATGGATTCAACAATGGCTGAATGGGAGATACCATATCATATCATATCATATCATATATATACAGCCGGAAACAGGCCTTTTCGGCCCTCCAAATCCGTGCCGCCCAGCGATCCCCGTACATTAACACTATCCTACACCCACTAGGGACAATTTTTACATTTACCCAGCCAATTAACCTACATACCTGTACGTCTTTGGAGTGTGGGAGGAAACCGAA
The DNA here is from genome assembly GCF_053455715.1 of Rhinoraja longicauda. Classification (NCBI taxonomy): domain Eukaryota; kingdom Metazoa; phylum Chordata; class Chondrichthyes; order Rajiformes; family Arhynchobatidae; genus Rhinoraja; species Rhinoraja longicauda. The sequence continues at coordinate 39,967,767 of NC_135972.1, forward strand.
GATCTCGGAGAAAACCCACGCAGGTCACGGGGAGAACGTACAAACTCCTTACAGTGCAGCACCCGTAGTCAGGATCGAACCTGAGTCTCCGGCGCTGCATTCGCTGTAAAGCAGCAACTCTACCGCTGCGCTACCGTGCCAGAGGGTAACGGTTGACAATTGTATGTCAGGTTGGAGGCCAGTGTCTAGTGGAGTACCCCAAGGATCTGTGTTGGGTCCACTGTTGTTTGTCATTTACATTAATGATCTGGATGATGGTGTGGCAAATTGGATTAGTAAATATGCAGATGATACTAAGATAGGTGGAGTAGTTGATAGTGAGGTAGATTTTCAAAGTCTACAGAGAGACTTGGGCCTTTTGGAAGGGTGGGCTGAAAGATGGCAGATGGAGTTTAATGCTGATAAGTGTGAGGTGCTGCATTTTGGTAGGACAAATCAAAATAGGACGTACAGGGTAAATGGTAAGGAATTGAGGAATGCAGTGGAACAGAGGGATCTGGGAATAACTGTGCATTGTTCTCTGAAGGTGGAATCTCATGTGGATAGGGTGGTGAAGAAGGCGTTTGGTATGCTTGCCTTTATAAATCAGAGCATTGAGTATAGAAGTTGGGATGTAATGTTAAAATTGTACAGGGCATTGGTGAGGCCGAATCTGGAGTATGGTGTGCAGTTCTGGTCGCCAAATTATAGGAAGGATGTTGACAAAATGGAGAGGGTACAGAGGAGATTTACTAGAATGTTGCCTGGGTTTCAGCACTTAGGTTACAGAGAGAGGTTGAACAGGTTGGGTCATTATTCTTTGGAGCGTAGAAGGTTGAGGGGGGACTTGATAGAGGTTTTTAAAATTTTGAGAGGGACGGACAGAGTTGACGTGGGTAGGCTTTTCCCTTTGAGAGTGGGGAAGATTCCAACAAGGGGACATAGCTTCAGAATTGAGGGACAAAGGTTTAGGGGTAACATGAGGTGGAACTTCTTTACTCAGAGGGTGGTGGCTGTATGGAATGGGCTTCCGGTGGAAGTGGTGGAGGCTGGCTCGATTTTATTATTTAAGAGTAAATTGGATAGGTATATGGATAGGAGGGGATTAGAGGGTTATGGTCTGAGTGCAGGTAGATGAGACTAGGTCAAGGAGAATGGTCGGCGTGGACTGGTAGGGCCGGACAGGCCTGTTTCCATGCTGTAGTTGTTATATGTTATATGTTATAGTAATTTGGAGAAAGGGCTATGTAAATATGAGTGTCACCTGCATAGTTACGGCAGGCAATCTTGTTGTTTTTTTAAGATGTGTCCTAATGGAAGCGTGTAGAGATTGAATAAAAGAGGACCAAGGATTGATCCTTGGGGAACTCCACATGTCATTTAACTTGATCGGATGCAAAGTTGCCAATGGAGACATAATAGTTTCTGTCCTGTAGGTAGGATCTAAACCAATTTAAGACCGTGCCTGAAAGTCCAACCCAATTTTCTAATCAGTCTATTAAAATGTTGTGGTCTACAGTGTCAAGGGCAGCACTAGGATCATGAAGTACTAAAACTGAAATTTTTCCGGAATCGGTATTTAAACGGATGTAATTTAAGACCTTGATCAGGGCCGTTTCAGTGCTTTCAATCAGGGTGAACACCTGATTGAAAGTTGTCAAAGAGGTCATTTAAGGTCAAATAGTTGCTAGGTTGTTGGTAGACAGCTTTCAAAACCAAAAATTATTTATTCAATTATTTACAATATGTACAAATCAAAATAATTCAGAACAAAGCCCACCACCATAATACAAGTCAAACAGAATATCATTCAATATCCAATATACAATTAAACAAACTATTTCCCCATCCTTATTAAGGATGCATTCCATCCCCTGCAGTGCCCAGCGGTCCCTGAAACCCCTCAGTGTGCCCGTGGGCAGCGCCCAATCCTTCTCTAAAACCACCCAGGCTTGGATGTAATCCCGGAAAAGGGGCAGGCAGCCGGCAAGGGCACTTAGAAAGGCCTTGCCACCAGATTTCCCATTCCCTCTGAAATGCCAGTTACTCCAGTGCACTGGATTATACATATTCTTTGCAAAAATTAACTTTGCCATTGAAAAATAGTTTTTGACAATTTCTGAGACGTATGTATGGTTAATCTATCTTTCATAGACCGCACATGAGAAAACTCTCTTTCATCGTAAATGATTAACTTTTCCTGACAACAGTTCTATTTTACTTCACAATTATGTTGGATTTAAATACATAATCACCTGCGTAGCACAGTGTTGCTTTTGTCCTTCAGTGTGCTTTTGGATACGTGTAAGCGCAATAATGTAAAAATCATCAGTGAAAAGATTATTGAAGATAGTATGGCGAGTTCATGTACCATGGGACACCCATGACGTGAAGTCGGAACTGGAGCCAGGGAGCCCACCCGTTCCCGGAGAGATGCTAACACTGATGGGACTGTAGGCAGCTGGTCTGAAGGGTCCGGAAACAGATCTCCGGGTACTCGAAGTGTCGAGCCATATACTAGCTCTGCGGACGACACACCGAGATCTAGCTTAGGAGCAGTCCGGATGCCCAAAAGAACCCAAGGGAGCTGATCTACCCAGTCCGGGCCTTCAAGCCTTGCACTGAGGGACGCCTTAAGTTGGCGGTGGAACCTTTCTACGAGTCCATTTGCCTGGGGGTGATATGCAGTCGTGGGTTGTAACTTGGACCCGTACAGTTCTGCGAGCGCGGCCCAGAGGGACGAAGTGAATTGTGGGCCTCTGTCAGTGGTAATAACTGCCGGGACCCCGAAACAAGCTACCCAATGAAGGGCCAAAGTCCTAGCACAAGACGCTGACGAAATATCAGACAATGGGAAAGCCTCTGGCCACCGGGTGAACCGATCCACCACCGTGAGGAGGTGGGTGTAGCCCCGGGAGGAAGGCAAAGGACCGACCAAATCCACATGGATGTGGAAAAAACGAACAGCCGGGACCTCGAAATCCTGTACGGGGGGCTGGACATGGCGCTGGACTTTAGCGGTCTGACAGGGAACGCAGGCACGCGCCCAACCCGCTACCTGTTTCCGTAGGCCATGCCAGACAAACCGAGCTGCTACCAAAGCAGAGGTGGAGCGGATGGACGGGTGCGCCAGCCCATGAATGGCATCGAAAACCCGGCGCTGAAGGGAGGGCGGTACTACCGGCCTGGGACGGGGAAGAGAAACATCGCACCAGACTTTTGTGCCTTCTGACCCACAAGCTACCTGGGCCAACTTCAATCCCGAAGTGGTGGACTGGTATGCCGAAGCGGTATCCGCTAGAAGCTGTGCCTCCGCAAGCTCTTGGGGATCCACTTCGCAGTCCACCGCCGAAATAGGGGGAAAAGCAGGTCTAGACAGGGCGTCAGCAACGGCATTAAGCTTACCCGCGACATGACGGACATCGGTGGTGAATTCGGAGATAGCAGTCAGGTGCCGCTGCTGGCGGGCCGACCATGGGTCAGACAATTTGACAAAAGCAAATGTTAATGGTTTATGGTCCGTAAAGGCCACAAATGGGCGGCCCTCAAGGAAGTACCTGAAATGACGAACAGCTAAATAGAGGGCCAAAAGCTCTCGGTCAAATGCGCTATACTTCAGCTCAGCCGAATTTAGTTGCCGGCTGAAAAACGCCAAAGGCTGCCAACGGCCACCGACCTGCTGCTCCAGAACCCCGCCCACCGCCACGTCAGAGGCGTCAACCGTCAGGGCCGTGGGGGCAGAGGGGCTCGGGTGGACCAACATGGTGGCGTCTGCCAAAGCTGCCTTAGCTGCTGTAAAAGCCGACTCTGCGGTCGGGGACCATATCAACTCTACCGGTTTTCCCGCAAGGCACTGGAAGAGCGGGCGCATGACCCGCGCAGCTGCCGGAACGAACCTATGGTAGAAATTAACCATGCCTACGAACTCCTGTAGCCCTTTTACTGTGGTGGGCCTGGGGAATGCCCGGATAGCCTCCACCTTCTCGGGCAAAGGGGAGGCGCCGGCAGGGGTAATTCTGTGCCCTAGAAAATCAAGAGCAGGAAGGCCGAATTGACATTTGGAGGGTTGGATTATGAGCCCGTGGTCTTGGAGCCTCTGGAAAACGGCCCGCAAGTGGGCCTGGTGTTCCTGCACGGAGGGGCTGGCAACCAGGATGTCGTCTAAATAAATAAACAAAAAGGGTAAATCCCGGCCCACGCGGTCCATCAGTCGTTGGAAAGCCTGTGCCGCGTTCTTTAAACCGAAAGGCATACGCAACCATTCAAACAACCCGAACGGAGTAATCGTTGCAGTTTTCTGTATGTCCTCCGGTCGCACCGGGATCTGGTGGTATCCTCGCACCAAATCGATTTTGGAGAACACCACCGCTCCTTCCAGCCCAGATGAAAAGTCCTGTAGGTGCGGTATGGGGTAGCGATCAGCCGTGGTGACAGCATTGAGACGCCGATAATCGCCACATGGTCTCCACCCCCCAGATGCCTTGGAGACCATATGTAACGGCGAGGCCCACGGGCTGTCAGACTGACGAACAATTCCCATTTCCTCCATCTTCCTGAACTCTGCCCGTGCCACCACCAGTTTGTCTGGCGGTAGCCTCCTGGCCCGAGCGAAAACAGGAGGGCCTTCGGTGCGGATGTGATGGACCACGCCGTGCTTGGCCGAAGACGTGTCGAAACGTTGAATGAGCAGCTCTGGAAACTCCGCCAGAATCTCAGCATACGAGTGGGGGGCCGCGACGACGGCCTGGACAGTAGGGCTGGGCGAGGAGGCAATTGTCGGAGCGACGTGCTCATCTTCGGCGGAGGGTCGGAGGTCGTTACCGCGGACATCAGGGACCAGTGAAAAAGCCCAGAGAAAATCTGCTCCCAAGATCGCTTGTTTGACGTCGGCTATGATGAATGGCCATTCGTACGTGCGGAGGCCTAACACAAGGGACATCTTCCGTATACCGAAAGTGCGAATTGGGCTGCCATTAACCGCGATGAGGGTGGGACCTGTCTTACCCGATCTGGTTTTGAGGTCGGTCGGCGGCACTATACTGACGATGGCTCCCGTGTCCACCAAAAATTCTGTGTCCGTGAATCGATCATGGACATAGAGGCGCCGGTTCTGGCCAATCGTAACTGCCCCTATGTACGATCGGCCGAGGCATTTCCCGCGAAGGTACAAGGTGAGCGGCAGTTGCGGGATTCGCTACCCCATCGTAGGTGATAATAGCACCAGCCGCGCTTGTGCGGATCTTTTTGGCGGGCTTTCGGAGAATTGGCGGGAGACGTGGCGCCATCTTGCCGTCGCTGTGACGTGGTCACTGATGTCGAGACCTTGTTGATCGAACCGCTTGCCTGGTCCTTTGCCTTGTTTTTAGCCGCTATGAGCGCGTCCACTTTCGCTGCATATGCTTCGGGGTCCTTAAAAGAACAATCCGTGAGCAGCAGTCGGACATCCTCAGGAAGCTTCTCGCGGAATGCCTGTTCGAACATAGGGCAATCCGCATGCTCACCGGCTAGCATCATCATTTCGGACATGAGGACGGAAGGCAGTCGGTCTCCAAGATCCGGTAGGTGCAGAAGTCTTGCCGCACCACCATGCTTATTAAACCTGAAGATTCGCAGTAATACTTTCTTCAGGGCCTCGTACTTGCTTTCCGCAGGTGGATTAACGATGAACCGCATCACGCGCGTGGTCGTCTCCGATGATAGAGCGCTGACGAGGTAGTAATACCTCGTGGAGTCGTCCGATATCTTCTTTATATGAAATTGAGCTTCGGTGTGTATAAACCAAGATTGCGGTGCGTGCGTCCAAAACCACGGAAGGTGAACGCTTACCGCGCTTGACTCCGGTGTGCCCGGCGTGGCCATCGCCGACGAGGCGTCGTTCCCTGCATAGTCGGTGATCGTCCAGATCACGTCGGGGTCACCAATATGGCGAGTCCGGAAACTTGTTGGTTGTAGAAGAAGTTTATTGCAGCCGCAATATTCGAATACAGAGTTAAACAACAAGGTAAAGGACAACCATCAAAAACTTACTGTCTTCTTCGAAGACTTCGCCGAACTACTATTTCGGGCGCCAAACGCGCACATGACATCGCTGGCCAATCAGCGATGTCGCTCCCTGGACCAATCCCCATGGTCGCGTTCACACGTGACCTCGCTGGCCAATCCGAGGGTTCGACGACCTGGACCATTCTCTATGGTCGCTACAAGTGTTTTGTAACCACACAAATTGAAACATGTCTTTCAATCATTCAAGGTTATTTATATTTATGGTAGAAAGCGCTGACTTTGTGAAAAGCTTGAAAAGAAAGTCATTATTCTGAAGCAAAATTAAAAGCAAATTACATATTTAGTTTTATATTTGCTATTTAACAAAGCTTTGTCTTATTCATGGATTAAACAAATTTTAATTCATTATTGACATTTCTTTATTGATAAACAAAGGCTAACAAATGTGTTAAATTCTATTTAAATTATTGTATGTATAAATGAACCCAAGTTAACATTGGGGATGAAGAGAGCTGGTGCACATGTCTTGGATTGGGTACCAGTCGTTTAATAACAACATAAATGCAGGATTTTTTGGTAGTTTGGAAAGAACCGGAGTCAACTTTTATTCCCATTACATGGTGGTGGTGCGATCTTCAAAACGGTGTCAGTACCTTTCTGTGCAATTATCACCACCAATATAGGTACTGCCATTTCAAAGAAAATAGAAAATAGGTGTAGGAGAAGGCCATTCGAGCCAGCACCGCCATTCATTGTGATCATGGCTGATCATCCACAATCAGTTACCAGTAACAGTAATCTTTTCATAAAGACACCTGCTTATCAAATTTGTTTAAATTGAACAGAAAGTGGCACAGCAGTAGATTTACTGCCTTACAGCGCTTGCAGCATCGGAGAACCGGGTTCGATCCCAACTACGGGTGATGTCTGTACGGAGTTTGTACGTTCTCCCCGTGATTGGCGTGGGTTTTCTCCGAGATCTTCGGTTTCCTCCCACACTCCAAAGATGTACAGGTATGTAGGTTAATTGGCTTGATGTACAGTATGTGTAAATTGTCCCTAGCATGTGTAGGATAGTGTTAATATGCGTGGATCGCTGGTCAGCGCGGACCTGGTGGGCCGAAGGGCCTGTTTCTGCGCAGTATCTCTAAAACTGAAACTATATAAAATACACTAGCAATTTCTGTTTTTCTTTCTGATTTCCAGCATTTGCAGTTTTTTTTAATTTTCCTTTGTGCCGGCATGGGGGAGCTGAAATCCCCAGCCCCCCCCCCCCTCCCCCCGGTGCAGGAGCTTGATCGCCCCAAAGAGGAAGGTCCGCCACCGGCTACAGGTGTCAAGATCGTCCCGTCAATGGAAGGTTCGAGGCCCCCGGCCGCTGGAGGACAAAGAAGGGAGAGATTGAACTTTTTTTCGCCTTCCATCACAATGAGGAATGTGGAGGAGTCACTGTGGTGGATGTTCATGTTAAAATGTATTTTGTGTGCCCTGTTGCTTTTTATTGTTATGAATGTATGGCAAATGAAGTTCCTCGTATGTTGCAAAACATACTTGGCTAATAAAGTGTGATTATGATTGTGATTGTGATTGATGGGATCCAGTAGATGAGGTTAGAGGAGGTACATGCAAACCTCTATCTCACCTTGCTGGGGTACCTGGAGGGAGGAGAGGGGGGGTATTGTATTCCTGCGGTTGCAGGGGAAAGTACCTGGGGAGGAGATGGTTCGGGTGCGAAGGGATGAGGAAGAAAGGACTTTCTGTAAAGAGCGGTCTTTAGTTTAGTTTAGTTTAGTTTAAAGATACAGCGTGGAACCAGGCCCTTTGGCCCACTGAGTCTGTGCTAGCCAATGATCCCCATACACTGGACAATTTTCAATTTTTACCAAAGCCAATTAAACAACAAACCTGTACGTCATAGAGTCATAGAGTCATAGAGTGATGCAGTGTGGAAACAAGCCCTTCAGTCCAACTTGCCCACACCGGCCAACATGTCCCAGCTATACTAGTCCCACCTGCTCATGTTATGCCCATATCCCTCCAAATCTGTCCTATCCATGTACCTGTCTAACTGTTTCATAAATGTTGCGATAGTCCCTTCCTCAACTACCTCCTCTGGCAGCTTGTTCCATACACCCACCACCCTTTGTGTGAAAAGGTTACCCCTCAGACTCCAATTAAATCTATTCCGCTTCACCTATGTCCTCTAGTCCTCGATTCACCTACTCTGGACAAGAGACTCTGTGCACCTACCCGATCTATTTCTCTCATGATTTTATACACCTCTGTAAGATCACCCCTCATCCTCCTGTGCTAAAAAAGGATAGAGTCCCAGCCTGCTCAACCTCTCCCTATAGCTCACACCCTCTAGCCCTGACAACAACCTTGTAAATCTTCTCTGTACCCATTCCAGCGTGACAACATCGTGTTTGGAATTTGGGGAGGAAGCCAGGAGCACCCAGGCGAAACCCATGAAGTCACAGGGAGAACATACAAACTCCATACTGACAGACAGCCCCCATAGTCAGGATTGAACCCGGGTCTCTGGCGCTGTAAGGCAGCAACTCTACCGCCGTGCCACCATGCCGCCACTCTGCAGAAAGCGGAAAGGGGTGGAGATGGGAATATGTGACTGGTGGCGGGATCACATTAGTGGTGACGGAAATGTTGGAGGATGTTGTGTTGGATGCCAAAGGCTGGCGGAGTGAAAGGTGGGGACCAGGGGAAGTCTATCCTTGTTGTGGCTGGGGGGTGGTGGAGCAAGTGCAGAACTGCGGCATGTAGTAGTGGGTAGTTGCCAGAGGGAATTCTGACGGACGGGATCTACCAGCATTTGGATAGACGGGATATACCACTAGTTGATTAGGCAAAGATGTGTTTATTTAGAGATATAGCATGGAACGAGGCCTTTTGGACCATCAAGACCAGGCAGACCAACAGGTACCCGTACACCAGTTCTCTCCTACACACGAGGGTTTTACAGAAGCCAATTAACCTACAAACCTGCTCGTCTTTAGAGTGTGGGATGAAACGAGAGCACCCAGAGAAAACCCATGTCGTCACGATTGGAGCGATTGGGCTTGTATACACTGGAATTTAGAAGGATGAGGGGGGATCTTATTGAAACATATAAGATAATTAGGGGATTGGACACATTAGAGGCAGGAAACATGTTCCCAATGTTGGGGGAGTCCAGAACAAGGGGCCACAGTTTAAGAATAAGGGGTAGGCCATTTAGAACGGAGATGAGGAAGAACTTTTTCAGTCAGAGAGTGGTGAAGGTGTGGAATTCTCTGCCTCAGAAGGCAGTGGAGGCCAGTTCGTTGGATGCTTTCAAGAGAGAGCTGGATAGAGCTCTTAAGGAGGGGGTATGGGGAGAAGGCAGGAACGGGGTACTGATTGAGAGTGATCAGCCATGATCTCATTGAATGGCGGTGCTGGCTCGAAGGGCTGAATGGCCTACTCCTGCACCTATTGTCTATTGTCTATTGTCTATTGTCACAGGGAGAATGTACATACTCTGTACAGACAGCACCTGTAGTCAGTATTGAACTTGAGTTTCTGGTGCTGTAAGACAGCAACTCTACACTGTGTCACTGTGCCGCCCTTAATTGATTAGGAATAGTCGCCTTGCCTTTTGCACATGGGAAATCATGGCTCTCAAATCTGACAGTGATTTGAAGAGGCCACTGAGAGAATTGATGAGGCCAGGGCCGCGGACATTGTCTGTGGGGACTCTAGCAAGGCCTTTGGCAAGGCCCCGCATGGTGAGAGTAAAACGGCATGAAAGTAAAAGAGAAGGCGTATAATATTCCAAAGGCCAGCGGGAAGCTGGAGGATTGGGAAGGTTCTAAGAAGGCAACTAAAAATGTAATAAGTGTGGTGTTCTGGGTTTGCAGATACAGGGAGAATGGCATTGTGGGACAGGGTGTGGAAGTGCAGGTGGGTTGTTACCCGGGCTTGCGGGATTGAGTTGTAGAAGGAGGTCGGATGGACTGGGACCTCTATCTTTGGACTGTTGGAGGCCGAGGGGGTAACCTTATTGAGGCGTACAAAACATGAGCTGCACAGATAAAGTGAATGCTCACTGCCTTTTTCTTCGATCTAGCACTGGAGGGCTCAGACTTAAGGTGAGAGGGGAGATACTTAAGAAGGATCTACGGGGCTGTTTTCCTCAGTAGACGGTCCATCTTTGGAACGAGCTGCTAGAAGAAGCTTTATAATTGGATACATTTACAACTTTTAAAAGTCATTTGGACAGAAATATGGATAGGAAGGATTTGGAGATCTATGAGACAAATGCAGGGTAAAGTCAAGTCAAGTCAATTTTATTTGTATAGCACATTTAAACACAACCCACGTTGATCAAAGTGCTGTACATCAGTTCAGGTACTAAGAACGAACTTAGAATGCCACACAAACATAACAGCACATACATAAACAGTTCACAGCGCCCCCTCAGAGGGCCGCAAACGCTAGGGAATAGAAGTAGGTTTTGAGCCTGGACTTAAAGGAGTCGATGGAGGGGGCAGTTCTGATGGGGAGAGGGATGCTGTTCCACAGTCTAGGAACTGCAACCGCAAAAGCGCGGTCACCCCTGAGCTTAAGCCTAGACCACGGGATAGTCAGTAGCCCCAAGTCGGCCGACCTGAGGGACCTGGAGATAGAGTGGTGGGTTAGAAGTTTTTTGATATAGGGGGGCAAGCCCGTTTAGGGCTTTGTATGTGAATAGGAGGAGCTTGAAGTTGATTCTGTACTGTACTGGGAGCCAGTGGAGAGAGGCCAGAATCGGGGTGATGTGGTCCCTTTTACGGGTACCCATCAGGAGTCTCGCTGCGGCGTTTTGGACCAATTGCAGGCGGGACAGGGATGATTGGCTGATCCCAGTGTATAGGGAGTTGCAGTAGTCTAGGCAGGAGGAAATGAATGCATGGATGATTTTTTCAATGTCGGCAAATTGGAGGAATGGTTTGATTTTAGCTATGGTACAAAGCTGGAAGAAGCTGGCTTTTACCACAGCGTTGACTTGCTTGTCAAACTTTAATGCAGAGTCAAATATCACGCCAAGGTTTTTGACATGCGGTTTGACTAGAGCCATGAGCTGAGTTGGTTGGTACGGATGTAGGGCCTGTTTCCCTACTGGACAGCTCGATGACTCGATGACATGTCTTTTATTCAGCTCATATTTTCTTATACAACTTAAATACCTGGAAAACAAATCAGAATCAATAACAGATACCTACTGTCAGTGGTATGCTCACAATGAACAGCCGAACAATTGGTTGGTTCAAAATGTTAAGGCCCAGGGCAGGAATTGCAGAATTAGTTTCAGCTTTTAGTTTTCGAGATGGAGCGTGGGAACTGATCCTTCAGCCACCAAGTCTGCACAGACCCGTGAACACCTGTTCACACGAGTCACATCCTACAGACTGGGGACAATTTACAGAAGCTAATTAACCAACAAACCTGCACGTCCTTGGAGCGTGGGAGGAAACCAGGAGCACCCGGAGGAAACCCATGCGGTCACGGGGAGAACGTACCAACTCCGTACAGACAGCACCCGTAGTCAGGAATGATCCAGGGTCTCTGACGCTGTCAGGCAGCAGCTCTACCCGCTGCGCCACTGCACCTGATATTTAGCAGGTGGTTGCAATGTTCAATAATGGGTCAAAATGTGCTCTTTTAATAAGGCTGACTTTCCTTTCTAATGATTATATAAAGGGTGGCAAAATGGTACCTTGATTATTGTACTTTCACTGTTATTTGACTTTTACGATATTCAGTGTTGCAAATTGGCTGTAAAATTATTCCCAATTATTCGTCACAATGTCAACGTTCCAGGAGGGAAGCTGATCATTAGCAAGGATGGAGGTGAGGAGTGCATGAGGGAAGGGCATGTCATCCAACAGAATAGCGGGAAATATTTATTTGATGACAAGCCGACTCTTCGCTGGCTAGCAATCAAAAACATTGCCAAGAGGGGAGCTGCCAGTTATGTGCTCACAATAAACCCAGCCATGGAAATCAATAGAAACTCTTAACCCTTCACCTCAAAGAGTTGGTCTATCTGAAAGTATCAAATGATTAAATATTAAACACTCACCAGTGTTTCAGTAGTCAAAGTGGATTTCCCGTGGGAATTTCATGCCGATGTATATTGATATGCCCTATTCAAATAGCATATTTACAGTAACTTGATTTGGGGAAATCCAATTGTAATTAACTGACCTTTTTGCCAAATTTACCACTATTTGCATCATGATTAGTTATTACATCAGTAGCCCGGTGAAGGCGATTTAAGAAAAGAGGGTGCATTTTATTCCGATCACATTTTCTTAAACAAGTTCAGTAGCTGGAAACTAAAGCAGAATCAATACTTTGTGAACAGATGCTAATTGTCAGTGGTGTGGCTACGTGGAAAGCCAAGTGACAGGAGTCATCTGGAAACAAGGAAAATAGCCAAGGAACTTGTTTGCAGAGTGCAGTTTATTTCAGTACTATATGATTGAGAATACATTATGTACAGAATGAAATGCACCATGGCTGTTTTACAGGTCACTTTGGTAATTTCGTTGGGCTTTTCCAGGCATGATTGTGTTTCCTCATCATGGGTGGCATGGTGGCGCAGCGGTAGAGTTGCTGCCTTACAGCGCCAGAGACTCGGGATCGATCTTGACTCCAGGTGCTGTCTGTACAGAGTTTGTATGTTCTCCCCGTGACCCCGTGAGATTTCTCTGAGATCTTCAGTATCCTCCCACACTCCAAAGACATACAGGTTTGAAGGTTAATTGACTTGTTATAAATGTAAATTAACCTTGTTGTGTGTAGAATAGTGTTAATGTGCGGGGATCGCTGGTCAATGCGGACTTGATGGGCCAAAGGGTCTGTTTCCGCGCTGTTTCTCTAGACTAAACTAAACTAAACAACTGCAATATCAGGGACAGCCATGCATTAAGCGATGCAGTGCAATGCAGCTCCTTTCAGATATGGCCGGCAATGAGGCCACATTGTCATGGAGTGAAGGTCGCTTGTCTGCAACAACTTGTCTTACATAGCACAGCACAATGGGTTAACTCGCTGTTTCCACGCTGTCGGACTCTCTATGACTCAATATCATTCAATTCATTCCACACGATGACAAGAAACTTGAATGTATTGGACAGAGCAAAGCACATTGATTTAGGTTTAGGTTTATTATTGTCACGTGTGCTGAGGTGTGGGGCATGTTGGTTGGTGTGGATAAGTTGGGCCGAAGGGCCTGTTTCCATGCTGTATGTCTCTATGACTTTGTGGTTTGTTGAAAGTCATAGACATTGCCAGCACAGAAGGAGACCACTTGTGATTTACAGCTCTCTGCAGTGATATAAATCTGTTATTCCTTATGGGAAGGGTGAGTATTAGAATCAGCAGGTACTTATTCACAAAATGCTGGAGTAACTCAGCAGGTCAGGCAGCATCTCAGGAGAGTAGGAATGGGCGACGTTTCGGGTCGAGACCCTTCTTCAGACTAATGTCAGGGGGGTGGGACAAAGGAAGGATATAGGTGGAGACAGGAAGACAGTGGGAGATCTGGGAAGTGGGAGGGGAAGAGAGGGATAGAGGAACTATCTAAAGTTGGAGCAGTCAATGTTCAAACCACTGGGCTGCAAGCTGCCCAGGCGAAATATGAGGTGCTGTTCCTCCAATTTCCGGTGGGCCTCACTATGGCACTGGAGGAGGCCCATGACAGAAAGGTCAGACTGGCAATGGGAGGGGGAGTTGAAGTGCTCGGCCACCGGGAGATCAGATTGGTTAACGCGGACCAGTTTCAATCAAGTCACCCCTCACTTTTCTAAACTCTGCCAAACACATCCGTCTTTTCTTCAAAAGACTTCTTTCCCTGACTTGCTCTCAACATATCGAGAGTCTTCCTGAATAAAGGAGACCAAGGCTGTGCGCATTATTCTTGGTGAGGTATTACCAATACTCCATGTAAAGGAAGTACAACCTTCCTACTTTTGTATTCAATTCCCATAACAATAAATGATAACATTCTTTTAGCCTTCCTAATTACTTACTGTACCTGCTGAATAGCTTTTGCGAAACATATACTGGGCCTCCCTGGTGTACCTGAAGTATTAAACAGTACCTGTAAAAGAGAGGAGAATTGATGGTTGGGACTGGCTGATTAATCATGATACACTTATATGATTTAATACCATTAGCATGATTAAAATATGTCCATTTAACTGCTTAGTTTTGCATAATATTGCAGAGGTCTAAACCATTTTACTTTCTGGTGATTTACTTTTGTCCTATATATCAGGACTATTATAACAATATTGAGGATAGGGCTTGCTGTTTGTATATGGATATTAAAAGGAAAAGAGCAATTCTCAACAACCTTTTCACATTATTCACAAATGATCTCGGCTTGAGTAAATCTTACGTTGATATAGAATATGAATTCTTTTAAGTGAACAGACAAATTATATCACAAAGACTGACAGCATAAAAAAAAACTTCCCAATTAAGCGAACAGCTAATAAATGGCAATAGACAATAGACAATAGACAATAGGTGCAGGAGGAGGCCATTCGGCCCTTCGAGCCAGCACCGCCATTCAATGTGATCATGGCTGATCATTCTCAATCAGTACCCCGTTCCTGCCTTCTCCCCATACCCCCTGACTCCGCTATCCTTGAGCTCTATCTAGCTCTCTCTTGAATGCATTCAGAGAATTGGCCTCCACTGCCCTCTGAGGCAGAGAATTCCACAGATTCACAACTCTCTGACTGAAAAAGTTTTTCCTCATCTCAGTTCTAAATGGCCTACCCCTTATTCTTAAACTGTGGCCCCTTGTTCTGGACTCCCCCAACATTGGGAACATGTTTCCTGCCTCTAACGTGTCCAACCCCTTAATAATCTTATACGTTTCGATAAGATCTCCTCTCATCCTTCTAAATGGCGACTTGACTTTATTTTCCTCAGATCTGCGACAATGTAGAATTGGAACAGGAAATACTTCAGCACAATGGAGCAATGCCCATTAACAAAGCTGGAAAGGAGAAACATTCACTCATGATTTGTGGCCATTTATCAAGTGAATGGGAAGCTGTTATCAACAACAAGTCTTCTCTGCCACCGTAAAATGGTGGGATGCTGGCCATGAATCATCATGTCTACTTAAAGTTTCCTTAATTCAGAAATGAATGAATTCAGATTGAATTAATTGAGCTACAATCAATGTTATTTTTTGAACAATTTTGCCTCTTTTCATACAGTCAGAGAGTCATAGAGATACGGTGTTTAGAACAGGCCCTTCAGCCCAACTTGCCCACACCGGCCAACATGTCCCAGCCATACTAGTCCCACCTGCCCGCGTTTGGTCCAAATCCCTCCAAACCTGTCCAATCCATGTACCTGGCTAACTGTTTCTTAAACGTTGAGATAGTCACAGCCTCAACTCTGGCAGCATGTTCCATACACCCACCACCCTTTGTGTGAAAAAGTTACCCCTCAGATTCCTATTAAATCTTTTCCCATTCACCATAAACCTTTGTCCTCTGGTCCTCGATTCCCCTACTCTGGGCAGGAGATTGTGCATCAACCAGATCTATTTCTCTCATGATTTTATACACCTCAATAAGATCACCCCTCATCCTCCTGCGCTCCAGGGAATAGAGACCCAGCCTGCTCAAACGCTCCCGATAGCTCAGACCCTCTAGTCCTGGCAAAATCCTCGTAAATTTTCTCTGTATGCGACGGCTGATGGGGTGGAAGGTAAGGATTAGGGGGGCTTGACAACAAAGTTACATTCAGGTACATCCAGAATATTGCTGTGTGATTGCCAATTGCCAATTGCATTAAAAAAGGAAATAACAAAATGGTGACAGAGCGTTGTATCAGGGAATAACATTGAATGGAAAGCTGTAAAGGAGTTGGCTCTCATCTCACCGTGTCACCTTGAGAATTATAGGTCTATCAAATGGTTTGGAGACTTGGGAACTAATGGTTTTAGCATTTGCAAGCTCTCATCTAGTATAACCATTATGCTCAACTACTCCGCCTAGCAGAGCAGGTCCTCACCCTCAACAACTTCTCCATTGATTACCTCCGGCACAGTGGCGCAGCGGTAGAGTTGCTGCCTTACAGCGAATGCAGCGCCGGAGACTCAGGTTCGATCCTGACTACGGGTGCCGTCTGTACGGAGTTTGTACGTTCTCCCCGTGACCTGCGTGGGTTTTCTCCGAGATCTTCGGTTTCCTCCCACACTCCAAAGACTTACAGGTATGTAGGTTAATTGACTGGGTAAAATGTAAAAATTGTCCCTAGTGGGTGTAGGATAGTGTTAATGTGCGGGGATCGCTGGGCGACGCGGACTCGGTGGGCCGAAGGGCCTGTTTCCGCGCTGTATCTCTAAAAATCTAAATAAAAATTTTAAAAAATTTAAATCCCACTTCCCGAAATCCGAGGCGTAGCTATGGACACCTATGAGGGCCCCAGCTATGCCTGCCTCTTTGTAGAGTACGTTGAACAATCCCTGTTCCAGGTGTACACTGGCCCTATCCCTGACTGTATCTCCATTACATTGACGACTGCATCGGTGCTACCTCCTGCACTCATGCAGAACTCATGGACTTCATCAACTTCACCACCAATTTTCATCCTGCGCTCAAATTTACTTGGACCATCTCCGACACCTCCCTCCCCTTTCTGGATCTCACCGTCTCATCACAAGAAATAGACTATTGACCCAACGTCAATTACAAACCCACTGACTCCCACAACTACCTTGACTACACTTCTTCCCACCCTGCTTCCTGCAAAGACTCTATCCCCTACACCATCTACGCCGCATCTGCGCCCAAGATGAGGTGTTCCATACTAGAACATCCGAGACATCCTCATTCTTTAGGGAACGGGGGTTCCCCTCTCCCATCATAGGTGAGGCCCTCACTCGTGTCTCCTCAGTACCCCACAGCTCTGCCCTTGCTCCTCCTCCCCCAAGATGCAACAGAGACAGAGTCCCCCTCATCATATAACATATAACATATAACAACTACAGCATGGAAACAGGCCTGTCCGGCCCTACCAGTCCACGCCGACCATTCTCCCTGACCTAGTCTCATCTACCTGCACTCAGACCATAACCCTCTAATCCCCTCTTATCCATATACCTATCCAATTTACTCTTAAATAATAAAATCGAGCCAGCCTCCACCACTTCCACCGGAAGCCCATTCCCTCGACTCTGTCCAGGGACCCCGACAGTCCTTTCAGGTGAGGCAGAGGTTCACTTGCACCTCCTCCAACCTCATCTACTGTATCCGTTGTTCAAGATGTGGACTCTTATACATCGGCGAGACCAAACGCAGACTGTGTGATCGTTTCATGGAACACCTTCATTCAGGCCGTGTGAACCAACCTGATCTCCCGGTTGCTGGACACTTTAATTCTCCTTCCCATTCCTACACAGACCTTTCTGTCCTCGGTCTCCTCCATTGTCAGGGTGAGGCTAAACACAAGTTGGAGGAACAGCGTCTTATATTTCGCTTGGGCAGCTTACAGCCCAGTGGTATGAATATTGATTTCTCTCACTTCTCTCTCTCTCTATCCCTCCCCCACCCATGTCATAGCTTCTCATTTTCACCCAACAAACAGTTAACAATGGCCTGTTTCCTTTATCATCGTAACTTTTTTGCATATTTTAGATTTTTTAGATTTTTTAGAGATACAGCGCAGAAACAGGCCCTTCAGCCCACCGGATCCGCGCCGCCCAGCGATCCCCGCACACTAACACTATCCTACACCCACTAGGGACAATTTTTGCATTTGCCCAGCCAATTAACCTACATACCTGTATGTCTTTGGAGATCTTTCATTCATTATCTCCCCTCATCACCCTCGATATCTCTCGTTTCCCTTATCCCTAACCAGTCTGAAGAAGGGTCTCGACCTGAGACGTCACCCATTCCTTCTCTCCAGAGATGCTGCCTGACCTGCTGAGTTGCCCCAGCGTTTTGTGTCGATTTCTGTTTTAAACCAGCATCTGCAGTTCCTTCTTACACATAACCATTATTTTTTTCCCTCACGTAATAATAAACACCGGCTGTAAGCTCAGAGAAACAAATTGTGAACATTGTGTGTATTAATGTGCTTAAAAAGTGTCAAATTAATTAGCTCATTCGGAACAGAACTGTACCATGTATGGGTTAATGCAGAAATCGGTGTTGAAATATTCTACAAAATGTAATTTCTTTGACTGCTGAGAATAAGAACATTCCTGACCAACACAAAGCAACTACTGCAGCTACAGATAAATAATGCAGGCTGTAAGTGAGATAAATATCCCTCTTCGTTCACCTTCCAGGTCATGGAACACCTGGACCGCCAGGGGACCTATGCCAGGATTCTGTTTGTGGACTTTAGCTCTGCATTTAACACCATTGTGCCAGAGCTACTACACTACAAACTCTCCCAGTTGACTGTGCCTGAACCCCTCTGTCAGTGGATCATCAACTTCCTGACGGACAGGAAGCAGCATGTGAGGCTGGGAAAGCACATCTCGGACCCGCAGACCCTCAGCATAGGAGCACCACAAGGCTGCGTACTCTCCCCTCTCCTTTACTCTCTCTACACCAATGACTGCACCTCCACAGACTCCTCTGTCAAGCTCCTCAAGTTTGCGGATGACACAACCCTGATTGGACTGATCCAGGATGGGGAGGAATCTGCCTACAGACAGGAAGTGACACAGCTGGCGTCCTGGTGCCATCGCAACAACCTGGAGCTCAATGCTCTCAAGACAGTGGAACTAATTGTAGACTTTAGGAGAGCCCCCCCCCCCCCCCCCCCATCCCCCCTCCCCCCCCCCCCCCCCCCCACTCACCATCTACAACACCGTAATCACATCTGTGGAGTCATTTAAGTTCCTTTGAACCATCATCTCCAGGGACCTTAAATGGGGGGCCACCATTGACTCCACAGTCAAAAAGGCCCAACAGAGGATGTACTTCCTGCAGCAGCTGAGGAAACACAATCTGCCACAGGCAATGATGGTCCAATTCTATACTGCCTTCATAGAGTCCGTCCTCACCTTCTCCATCATGGTCTGGTTTGGCTCAGCCAACATCCAGAGGCTGCAACGGATCATTCACACAGCTGAGAAGGTTGTTGGTTGCAACCTTCCCCATATTGATGAACTGTACACTGCAAGGGCCAGGAAGCGAGCGGGCAAGATCATCTCTGACCCCTCTCACCCTGACCACAAAGTCTTTGAAGCACTTCCCTCTGGAAGGCGACTCCGGACTGTCGAAGCAGCCACAGCCAGACATAAAAACAGCTTTTTTCCACGAGCAGTAGCTCTACTCAACAGCCAAAAGTCTGTAGCCTCCTTTTGCTCTGGTGTTGTATTTCATTCTTCACATGTTTAAATTATAATGATTTATTTTTAATTGTCTAATGTATATCGTGTTGTTATCCTTGCGAGCAAAGCACCAAGGCAAAGTCCTTGTATGTACTGTACACAGACTTGGGTAATAACATTTATTCAATTTAATTCAATGAACATGGAAAAACCTTTCCTCATGAGGTTCCACTTACTGTTTTTTTATTCGATCTTTCTTCATGTTCAGACTGAGAACAAGATCTGAGTTTATTGTACAAAATATAGAATGAAGGCAGAAATACACGACTTGCTTGGTAACCCCACCTCTGCCAAGCACTTGAGTTACACCTGTCCTGGTCAACATCTATTCATTGGCAAGTATGATGTTGTGGGAATTACAGAGACATGGCTGCAAGAGCTTCAATAGATACCTTCAATAGAACATCTGCAAATGTTTATGAGTATTCAGAAACATACTAAATCTCTTTCAGCTTCTGTAAGAGTAGCAGGGCTGGTGACCTTCTTCATGATAACATCTAAGTGCTGGCTCCAGGACAACTCATCCAAGATGTTAATGCCCAAGAATATGAAACTACTCGCTCTCTGAACCACCAACCTATCAATGGAAACTGATACATCATCGTCTGACTTCCCTTTCTAAAGTCAATGATCAGTTCCATGGTCTTGTTGACATTGAGTGAGAGACTATTGTTGCACGACCACTCAATCCCATCTATGTATGCTGACTATCGCCCTCTGTGATTCGGCTGACCACAATGGCGTTGTCACCAAATTTATAGATGGCGTTGAAGCTGTACTTAGTCATACAGTGTAGGAAGGAACTGCAGATGCTGGTTTAAATTGAAGGTAGACACAAAATTGGAGTAACTCAGCGGGACAGGCAGCATCTCTGGAGAGAAGGAATGGGTGACGTTTCGGGTTGAGACCCTTCTTCAGACTGATGTCAGGGGAGGGGGTGGGACAGAGATGGAATGTAGTCAGAGACAGTAAGGCTGGTGGGAGAACAGGGGAGGGGGAGGGGATAGAGAGAGAGGGGAAGCAAGGGCTATTTGAAGTTAGAGAAGTCAATGTTCATACCGCTGGGGTGTAAACAACCCAAGCAAAATATGAAGTGCTGTTCCTCCAATTTGCGCTGGGCCTCACTCTGACAATGGAGGGGGCCCAGGACAGAAAGGTCAGATTAGGAATGGGAGGGGGAGTTAAAGAGCTGAGCCACTGGAAGATCAGGTAGGTCAAGGCGGACTGAGCGGATGTGTTCAGCGTAACGATCGCCGAGCCTGCGCTTGGTCTCGCCGATATAGAGAAGAGGAAGTCAAGGATCCAGTTGCAAAGGGAGGTAAAGAGATATTGGAGTTTGATGATGAGTTTGGAGGAGATGATAGTGTTGAATTCTGAGTTGTAGTCAATGAACACCAGCCTGACATACATGTCCCTGTTATCCAGATGGTCGGCGTAAGGTTCACAATCAGAGGACATCGAGATAGTATGTTTGATTTATTGGATTGAAAGATGTTCAGCGAAACCATTCGCTGGTTGTCTCAAATTGGCAAAATCATTATTTTATTTTTTTTTGTTTTTGGAGATACAGCGCGGAAACAGGCCATTCGGCCCTACAAGTTTGTGCCGACCAGTGATCTCTGCACACTGACACTATCCTACACCCACTGAGGCCAATTTTTACATTTACCAAGCCAATTAACCTACAAACCTGTACGTCTTTGGAGTGTGGGAGGAAACCGAAGAAATTGAAGAAAACCCACGCAAGTCACGGGGAGAACGTACAAACTCCGTACAGACAGCACTCATAGTTAGGATCGAAACCGGGTCTCCGGCACTGCATTCGCTGTAAGGCAGCAACTCTACCGCTGCACCACCGTGACCGCCTGATTTCTCCGCTGATGGCTTAATGATAACAAAGCTCCCACTCTCAGTCTTGACGCACAGTTTTGCTGCATTACTGGCTGATTACAGTTGAAATAATTTGTGGTGTAACAATCCGAAAGTGGCTGCTCTAACAAGAGTGCCCGACGTTATGGAGGGGGCTTGTTTTCCCAGAAAAAACCATCTGTAATTTAGAGATACAGCACGGAAAGAAGGCCCTTCAGCCCCCTGAGTCCACGCCGACCAGCGATCCCCGCACATTAACACCATCATTCTACACACACTAGGGACAATTTACACTTGTCCAATTAACTTAGACAAGCCAACTAACCTACAAACCTGTACATCTTTGTAAGGGAGGAAACTGAAAATCTCGGGGAAAACCCATGCAGTTCATGGGGAGAACGTACAAACTCAATACTGACAGCACCCGTAGTCAGGATCGAACCCAGATCTCTGGTGCTGTGAGGCTGCAACTCTACCGCTATGCCACCCTGCCTCCCTATCTCCATCTGTGTCTCGATTTTCCATAAAGCAAAGCACGTCATCTCTGCATGCGCAAAGAAATGTGAGCTGGAAATGAAATAAATATTGATGCATAAATCCTATGACAGCAAAACATTTATCTTGTGGGATTTGTCAGATTTTTTGCCTGTGATTTGTGAATTCTGTAAGGGTGGATTTCAAATTATCCAAACTGCTGGAATGCAGGGGTCACCTACAATACATTTAATTTCCCCATTTTTATCTTTAAACTGTTCGCAGCCAAGTTTGTTTTTCAGTAATGGCCATGACAAGAATATACTCAGGGATGGCACTGAACAGGTTAATTTTCCCATTTCATGATATCCAGAGACGGTCAAAACTCGATTTCCCCTCGACCGCTTCCCCATCCTGTATTTGCCAATAGTTCTGTAATAAGTGCTTCAAATATGAGCCACGATACTTTTTCTTAAGATTCATAGAACCAAATTCTACCGCACAATTGCTTTAGGCTAAAGGAATACAACCATGAGTGAAATTGCAGTTGAGATGGGAGGTCACATTGCAACCAACAGTACAGAGGCTAATTGGATCCAGCAGTGGCATGACAGGGTGAAGAGTACTAACTATAATTGTTAGGAACCCCCACTTTGTATGTTGAATATTTTGTATATCAATGAAGAACATCGGTGAATGTTTGTACCTTTAAACAAAACACAAAGTGCTGGATGAACTAAGTGGGGCAGACACGACCTGTTGGATACCTTCCTGCCTGAACCACTGAGTCCCTCCAACACTTTGTGTTTTGTCCAAGATTCCAGCATCTGTAGTTTCTGGTGTCTCAATGTTTCTACCTTTTCTTCCATGCAACGTCATCAACAGCATAACCTCCAGATCAATGTCATTCCTGTTGTGCATACCATTAGGTAACCTGGACTGTCCATCCACCCCTCTCTAAGTGCAATATAGACTGGAGAATGTCATGGGAAAGGTGGGTTGTGCTATTGTATGTACTATTAATTCTTTTCCAGGTGCCAGAGGAAGCACTGAAGATGTTGATGCTGTTTCCTCAAGCTGCTGCAGACTACCAGTCTTCTCTTCCAGTGACTTCCTTAATAAAGTTGAGCCAGTAACTAAATATAGAGTCGATGTACTCAATAGGAAGTATCCATTGCCTGTGGCCTTGCAGATCTAACGTCCATGCAGAAAAGTTAGGTTCCAATAATGTGCATGAAATTGATTAATATTCTTTAAAAGTTTGTCATGGATTGCACAAACTGTCCAATTTTGATAAAAAATTACAACTGGCAAGTTATATGAGTTTAGCAACTTTAAACATGTTGATTGAGTTTTGGGGCTTGACAACAACTTGGAATAACATTGTGCAAGAGGAATGTGCACTGCAGCAGGTCACAGCATGTTTGACAGCAGAGAATCAAAGCAGTGTTTCATTCAATTGTGGCAGGCATCATGAGGAAAATTAACCATGTAATGTGTGATAGGCACAAAATGCTGGAGTAACTCAGCGGGACAGACAGCATCACTGGAGAGAAGGAACGGTGACATTTCAGGTCAAGATCCTTCTTCAGATGCTTTACGATGTTGGACTCATAGGAACAGCCACTTTATATGCAATCCAGGATATTTATGGATAAGAGACCACTATCTTTTTAAAAAGTTTGCCTCTACTAATGAGATAATTGTTCAATTTGTGCCTCCCAACAATGTAAGAACATTGCATGTCCAGTTTTTCTCTGCTCTGTGTTTCAGTTCTGAGCTTGGCTGTAGTGGTTTAGTGTAGGTGTTTTATTATTGTTACATGTATCTAGATAGACATAGCAGCCACGCCGTACCTCTGGAATCAGCCTACCAGGTGGAGAGGGGAATGCAGATGCTGGGCAAGTTTGTATTCTCATTCACCTGCCCAGGCTCAGCGGCCAAATCAAATGGAGAGGACACTTCATCCTTGCTGGGCACAGTGAGATGTAACAACAGATGAAAAACCCTCCTCTCCAAGCAGGACAACGCCAAGCTGCACCATCATCTCTCACAGATGGACGGATGCCAGTCGGTACTGTGTATCTAGATACAGTGAAAAGTTTGTTCTGTGTGCAAACCAGGCACATCATACAATCCAGTTGCCACAGTAGACCTTCTGTCGGTTCGGACCAGACGGGATAGCCTTCGTTGCCCTCGCGCATCGATGAGCCTTGGGCGCCCAACACCCTGTCGCCGGTTTGTGGTTTATCTCTCCTCGGACCACTGTCGGTCGGTACTCACCACTGCTGACCGGGAGCACCCCACAAGCCTTGCCGTTTCAGAGATGCTCTGACCCAGTCGTCTTGCCATAACAATTTGGCCCTTGTCAAAGTCGCTCAGGTCTTTACTCCTGCCCATTTCTCCTGCATCCAACACATCAACTTCAAGAACTGACTGTTCACTTGCTGCCTAATATATCCCACCCCTTGACAGGTGCCATTGTAACAAGATAATCAATGTTCTTCACTTCACCTGTCAGTGGTCATAATGTTGTGGCTGATTGGTGTATGTTGCTGCAGACATCATAAGATGCAGTTGCTGGAATCTTGAGCAAAACACAAAGTGCTGGAGAAACTCGGCGGGTCAGGCAGCATCTGGAAAGGGAACAGGCAACATCTGGACAGACGATGTTTCATGTCGGGGCTCTTTCTCGGACTAAGTGGAATGGAAAGGAAGGTGAAGAATGAGGAGGAGTGGTGGCAAATGGGAACAACAGAGGGGTGGAAGGTGTGAGCAGTAGAGGAGGAAGGGAATCCAGTGTCGGTGTGTGATCCAGTGGGGTGCCAGGGGATCCAGTGTCGGTGTATGATCCAGTGGGGTGGCAGGGAATCCAGTGGGAGGTGTGTGTGCGTGGAGTGGGTAAAATAGACAGGGTTGGAGGGTCAGGAGGGATGTGTGCGAGTGGGCCATGTTAGATGGAGAAGAGAGTGAAGGACAGAAAGTGTGCAGGTTATCTGAAATTGGAAAATTCTATGTTCATGCCATAGGACTGTAGACCACCCAGGGGGAATATGAGGATAGACACAAAGTGCTAGAGTAACTCAGTGGGTCAGGCAGCAGAGCTGGAGAACATGGATGGGAATATGATGTGCGGTTCCTCTTGTTGTGTTTAGCTTCACCTGGCAGTGGAGGAGCCAAGGACATTCAGGTTAGTGTGGGATTGGAAATAGGGTTGCCAACTATCTCACTCCCAAATACGGGACAAGGTGACGTCACTGCCCCGCGCCCCACTTCACCTCACCCAGCCAGCAGCCATGTGCTCCCGCTCCATCAATGGCCGCCGCCCGGGCCGGGAGGCAGGTTGCCATGCAACCTCCGTTAGGCGGTGCCGACCTAGTCTGTCTGGAGCTAAAATGTCGGAAACCTCGAGTGACGGGGCCTAAACTGTCGGGACCTACAGTGTCGGGGCCTACAGCGTCCGGGCCTACAGTGTCGGGACCTACAGTGTCGGGACCTACAGTGTCGGGGTCTACAGCGTCCGGGCCTACAGTGTCGGGACCTACAGTGTCGGGACCTACAGTGTCGGGACCTACAGTGTCGAGGCCTACAGCGTCCGGGCCTACAGTGTCGGGGCCTACAGCGTCCGGGCCTACAGTGTCGGGACCTACAGTGTCGGGGCCTACAGCGTCCGGGCCTACAGTGTCGGGGTCTACAGTGTCGGGGCCTACAGCGTCCAGGCCTACAGTGTCGGGGTCTACAGTGTCGGGGCCTACAGCGTCCGGGCCAACAGCATCCGGGCCTATTACGGGACAAAGGCAGTCCCGTACGGGACAAACCAAATTAGCCCAAAATACGGGGTGGCCCGGCTAATATGGGACAGTTGGCAACCTTAATTTGAAGGGGAATTAAAATGACTGGAAAATCTTATGCTGCATAGCGAGTCGCAGCAAATATATTTGGACTCCACAAAATCAAGGGGGCAGCATTGATTCAGGCTTCAAGATTGCACAGCTACCTCCTGCCAACTGACAGCTGGCTGGCCTGCCCCATGCAGCTGGCTTTCTGTCCACTGGAGATAGCTAAAGACTAATGAGGGCTGGACTCTCACTTGAACAAGGCCTCTCACTGGGATGGTCAACAACCCCAGGGTTGTAATCGCACAATAAAATATCTACCCCAGTGCTTTGAAGGAACGGGACAATACAAATCTTTGGTGACTGGAATTCGTCAAGATTTGGATACTCAGGCCACATATATAGATTGTTCTTTTCTTTTAAAGAATATAAAAATGTCTCCTTTTGAATAAAAGGAACATTGACATAAATTGTGGGAGAAATTATTATACATCTTAATGTAGAATGATGTTAGTACTTAAAGTATTTCAAAAAAGAGCAGTATTTGACAGTCCAAAACAGTTTGTATATTAATCACAGTATTAACATCGTAGCCTTCTACCAAAGTCACTGGTCAGAGCAGAGTTGATTTCCTTTAAGTCTAAAGCTTACCAAGTCATACACACAAGACTATGTGTTAATTTCCTCAATTACCATTTTTTATAATTACCAGTCCATGCAGTGTAAAGCTAAACATGTCATCTCAGCATCTCCAGAATAATTATTCAATAACTAATTAACTCCGGTTAATGCAAAAGTTTTTAACCCTGTCACCGGTCAGTTTTGGTTATGCAAATGTAATAATTGTACATTTGCACTTGAGATAGGAGGTCATCTAACAAACACAATGGAATATTCTTGCCCACGCAACGAGAAGTCGTCTTATAAATGTCCTTTCCTTCCATCCGCCCATATGGATTCACATTGAGAGCACATATTAAGGTAATCAGGCAGGATAATGTATTAAAATGTCACTGATTTCAAAGTGCTCTGAATTCTTCACTGAATAATTGCCTGCATATTTTTAAATTGTGCAAATTCAGTTCATAAACTGTAACTGTTCTAAAATATTGTTTCCCGTTCACATAAAATGTAGTAAAAAGGTACTGACTTGAGCAGTTTGTTCAGCTATAAATACAGATTAGTGCTGCTTTAAAAAAAGTTAAAGCATGCTAAATTGATCAGTAGTGATCCTGTCCTTGCATTACATGCACCTATAAACCAATCTGGGTTTGCAGAGTATGTTGAGGTAAACTTAGAGTGATTACAATGCTCTCCATCGCAGTTTCCAACCTCGTTGCTGTGCAATGTCTATCCAACTTTTCTCTGGATGAAAGTTCCCATTTATCTCCCCATCGAATTCTGAGCAAAATCATACGTTTATTATTGTCGCCAGTCATGTAGTAGCAATTGTCCTTGAAAGGTTCTTCCCACTCTTGATCATCAAGAAATTCCAGCCTCCTTACCTGCTGTTCAGGAAGATCAACAGGAAAAAAGGTCCCCAACAGAAAGTGAACAAGCCTGAAAGAGCCAAGGATTTAAACTTCCAAGAACATGGAGCAAGAGGTAGGAAACAAACAGCAGATGCTGGTTTAAAGCTAAGACAGACACACAATGCTGGAATAACTCAGCGGGTCAGGCAGCATCTCAGGAGAGAAGGAATGGATGACGTTTCGGGTCAAGACCGTTCTCCGGACTAATGTCAGGGGAGGGGATGTGACAAAGATAGGTGTAGATGGAGACAGGAAGACTAGTAGGAGAACTGGGAAGGGGGAGGGGATAGAGAGGGGAAGCAGGCACTATCTGAAGTGGGTGAAGTCAATGTTCAAACTGTTGGGGTGTAAACTGCACAAGTGAAATATGAGGTGCTGTTCCTCCAATTTGCGCTGGGCCTCACTCTGGCAATGGAGGAGGCCCAGGACAGAAAGGTCAGATTGGGAATGGGAGAGGGAGTTGAAATGCTGAGCCACCAGGAGATCACGTTGGTTGAGACGGACTGAGCGGAGGTGTTCAGCGACACGATCACCGAGCCTGCGTTGTGCCAAATATTCTTAAAACAGCCAAAATGTGTAAATGAATGTCCTCATTAAAGAGAAGACTGAATAATATGTAGTTGCAAGCTATTTGTTCTACTTTTAGAAATGTTTCTTAACAGTAAAAGAATGTGTAAGAAAAGCATAGAATCCTGGAAGCCTTAGAATCCGAAAAGAATACTCATCTGCCTGATTCGGAAAACAGCTCTAGTCAATAGATTCTTAAAGAAAAACAGGCCGAATAGATTTATGTTCTTTAGTTCCTATTTGTTATAAATTCATCGGGCATTGACATCCACAGTATGCACTGCTCATCACTATTTGTCACAAACAAATGGTTACTGAGACCCTTCTTCAGTCTAGTCCGAGCCAAGGGAAACGAGAGATATAGACGATGATGTAGAGAGATGTAGAACAAATGAATAAAAGATATGTAAAAAAGTAACGATGATAAAGGAAACAGGTCATTGTTAGCTGTTTGCTGGTGAGGACGAAAAGCTGGTGTGACTTGGGTAGGGGAGGGATGGAGAGGGAGGGAATGCCGGGGTTACTTGAAGTTAGAGAAATCAATATTCATACCCCTGTGTTGTAAACTGCCCAAGAGAAATATGAGATGCTGTTCCTCCAATTTGCGTTTGGCCTCACTCTGACAATGGAGGAGGCCTAGGACAGAAAGGTCAGTGTGGGAATGGGAAGGGGAATTAAAGTGTTTGGCAACTGGGAGATCAGTTAGGTCCAGGGAGACTGAGCAAAAGTGTTCAGTGAAACGATCGCACAGCCTACGTTTTGTCTCGTCGATGTCTGAGAGTCCACATCTTGAACAGCGGATACAGTTGGAGGAGGTGCAAGTGAACCTCTGCCTAACCTGAAAGGACTGTCGGGTTGCAGGGGAAGGTACCTGGGGAGGGGGTTGCTGAGCGAATCGAGGGATATGAGATAAACAAATAAATGGCATAGAGTTGAATGCAGAGTAGCACAAGGGACCTTTAGGGATTAAGATTAACCCTATTTTTGAGGGTTCAAACACATAAATTCATAGTGCTAATAAAAAGGCTTGAATAAAGTAGCTACATTTATAATGATGACCATGAAACCACCAGATTGTTACAAAAATCCATATCCCTCACTTGCCCCCATCAGGAAAGGAATTCTGCAATCTTTAGGAAGGGACTGTAGATGCTGGTTTAAACTGAATTTAGACACAAAATGCTGGAGTAACTCAGTGGGTCAGGCAGCATCTTTGGAGAGAAGGAATGGGTGACGTTTTGGGTCGGGTCGGAAGAAGGATCTTGACCCGAAATATCACCCATTCCTTCTTTCCAGAGATGCTGCCTGTGAAATGCTGAGTTACTCCAGCATTTTGTGTCTCTCTGCGATCTTTATCCTGATCTGACATGGTGACCTAGACCTACCTGAATGTGACTGATCCTTTATCGTGCTTTGAAATGGCTTCCAGTTTGGAATGGCCAATCACTGCTGATTTTGGCACCAACCCCAACATCTTGAAAACGAATACATTTTTTTAACTCTTCTGAAACTAAAGTTAATCTAATTTTATCCAACTGAACTCCTCAATGCATACCCAGCAGGGAAGAGAAGCCTAAGCATTGAAGTAAGCATTTAGTGGCAATTTAGTTTTTTTTCTTACTGATGAAGATAAATCCAAATAGAGATGGATAATGTTGAAAGTATTTCGAAAAATGGGCTGACTCATCCAAAAAACATGCAATATCAAGAATGAAATGTAAATTCCATTACATTAATAGCATTTCTAAAGCTGTAGATAAATTATGAATATTTAACTAGAGATTATGTAATGTCATATGAGTGTTATGCTTTGAAGTCTTTACTAACTTTATCCTAGACTATCTCAGCTCCCCTATGAGAGAGCTAGATTGCTCTCAAGAGAGGGGGTCTAATTCAACACTTCAAGGTAAATATCTATCTATCTTCTATCTATCTATCTATCTATATACTACTAAAACTCTGCGGTCCAACATTCCGTATGTATGTATGTATATGTGTATGTACGGAAGATTCCGAAGAATTTCTGTCCATAACTTACAAACCCTACTCCTCCCTGAAGTTACACCAAAGCGCTACGATTTTTGTACCGCCATATTCACCATTAACGTGGGCAACTATTGTAAGTACTTTCGTTCAAATTGAAGCTACCTTTTTAAAGCTAGAGAGATATTAAAGTTTAAATTTTCATTTCTAACCCTTTTCTTGAAGGGGCTTCAGCGCGTGATGTCACAATGGCACCCGTGCACCAATGAGAGATCAGCTCGGTTTTAAATTTACATCTTCAGCTTGTGACGTCACAATGCTTGTGTGAGATTGTTGCAACATTGTTGCGAAAAGCAACTGCCAGTTTTTTAAAGTTGTGCAAGTCACTTAACATACACAGGTCAGCATGGGGCCCCTATTCCCTCCCTCCCCCCCTTCCCCCCTCAACCCCTTCCTCCCCACTCCTTCCCACCTCCATCCCCACTCCCTCCCCCCTCCTCCCCAACTCCCTCCCCACCTCCCTCACCCCTCCTCCCCTAACTCCCCCCCCTCCCTCCTTCCCTCCATCCTCCCCCCCCTCCCTCCACCCTTCCATCCCTCTCCCCCTCCCCCCTCCTTCCACCCTCCCTCCCCCCCTTCTGGTTACAAAGGAAACCCTACGGGGACGGGCCCAACGGGGAAAGAGGGGTACTGGGAAAAGGGGAGGTCCCCCTCCCTCCCCTTCCCCCCTCCCCCTCCCCCCTAACCCTCTCCCTCCCCCTTCCCCCCTCCCCTCCCCCCCTCCCCTCCTCCCTCCACACCTCCCTCCTCCCTCCCTCCCCTCCTCCCGGTTACAATGGAAACCCTACGAGGACGGGCCCAACGGGGAAAGAGGGGTACTGGGAAAAGGGGAGGTCCCCCTCCCTCCCCCTTCCCCCATCCCATCCCCCCTCCCTCCCCTCTCCCTCCCCCTTCCCCCGTTCCCCCCTCCCCTTCCCCCCTCCCTCCACACCTCTCTCCTCCCTCCCTCCCCCTTCCCTCCCTCCCATCCTCCCAATGCTTGTTTGAGATGGGTGCTACATTGTTTCGAAAAGCACCACTAACAGATCGCAGTGAGAAGCACTATGTGACCGCGAATGTTTCAAAACAAGCACTTAAAAAGCACTTATCTTTTTTTAAAGTATTTTTTTTTATTGCAAGTCACTTAACATACAGAAATCAGCATTGGGCCCCTATGCTCGTGGGCCACCGGGGCAAGTGTTTCGAAAAAAGCACTGAGAGTGTGTCTGGGGGAGAGAGAGAATGGGGGGGGGTCTGAGAATGGGGACTGGGGAGGGGGACAACAGGGGTCGTTGCGGAGGGGGCTTGGTGGTGGGGGAAAGAGGGGTACTGGGAAAAGGGGAGGTTCCACTTCCCCCCTCAACCCCTTCCTCCC
The DNA here is from genome assembly GCF_053455715.1 of Rhinoraja longicauda. NCBI lineage: Eukaryota > Metazoa > Chordata > Chondrichthyes > Rajiformes > Arhynchobatidae > Rhinoraja > Rhinoraja longicauda. Next base: position 39,998,829 of record NC_135972.1, read on the forward strand.
CCCTCCTTCCCACCTCCATCCCCACTCGCTCCCCCCCTCCCTCCCCCCTCAATCCCAACCTCCATCATCACACAGCCCCTAACTCCCCCCCTCCCTCCTTCCCTCCATCCCACCCTCCCCCACTCCCTGCCCCCTCCCTCCACCCTTCCATCCCTCTCCCCCTCCCACCTCCTTCCACCCTCCCTCCCCCCCCTCCCGGTTACAATGGAAACCCTACGGGGACGAGCCCAACGGGGAAAGAGGGGTACTGGGAAAAGGGGAGATCCCCCTCCCTCCCCTCCCCCTACCCCCTTCCCCCCTCCCCTTCCCCCTCCCCTCCCCCCTCCCTCCCCCTCCCCTCCTCCCTTCACACCTCCCTCCTCCCTCCCCCCCCCCTCCCGGTTACAATGGAAACCCTATGAGGACAGGCCCAACGGGGAAAGAGGGGTACTGGGAAAAGGGGAGGTCCCCCTTCCCCCTCAACCCCTTCATCCCCCCTCCTTCCCACCTCCATCCCCACTCCCTCCCCCCCTCCTCCCCCTCCCTCCCCAACTCCCTCCCCCCTCCCCCCTAACTCCCCCCTCCCTCCTTCCCTCCCTCCCCAATCCCTCCCCCCCTCCCTCCACCCTTCCATCCCTCTCCCCCCTCCTTCCACCCTCCCTCCCCCCTCCCGGTTACAATTGAAACCCTACGAGGACGGGCCCAACGGGGAAAGAGGAGTACTGGGAAAAGGGGAGGTCCCCTCCCTCCCCCCTTCCCCCTCCCCTCCCCCCTCCCCTCTCCCTCCCCCTCCCCCCTACCCCCCTCCCTCCCCTCCCCCCTCCCTCCCCTCCCCTCCTCCCTCCACACCTCCCTCCTCCCTCCCTCCCCCTTCCCGCCCTCCCCTCCCGGTTACAATGGAAACCCTACGAGGACGGGCCCAACGGGGAAAGAGGGGTACTGGGAAAAGGGGAGGTCCCCCTCCCTCCCTCCCCCCTCCCCTCTCCCTCCCCCCCTTCCCTCCTCCCTTCCCCCCTCCCCCTCCCATTCCCCCCTCCCTCCCCCCTACCCCCCTCCCTCCCCTCTCCCTCCCCCCTCCCCCCCTCCCCTCCCTCCTCCCTCCCCCTTCCCTCCCCCAACCCTCCCCCTTTCCTCCCCTCCCGGTTACAATGGAAACCCTACGAGGACGGGCCCAACGGGCCCACTCGGTCTAGTATACTACTAAAACTCTGCGGTCCAACATTCCGTATGTATGGATGTATATGTGTATGTACGCAAAGATTCCGAAGAGTTTCTGTCCATAACTTACAAACCCTACTCCTCCCTGACGGTACACCAAAGCGCTACGATTTTTGTACCGCCATATTCACCATTAACATGGGCAACTATTGTAAGTACTTTCGTTCAAATTGAAGCTACCTTTTTAAAGCTAGAGAGATATTAAAGTTTAATTTTCATTTCTAACCCTTTTCTTGAAGGGGCTTCAGCGCGTGATGTCACAATGGCACCCGTGCACCAATGAGAGATCAGCTCGGTTTTAAATTTACATCTTCAGCTTGTGACGTCACAATGCTTGTGTGAGATTGTTGCAACATTGTTGCGAAAGGCAACTGCCAGTTTTTTAAGTTGTGCAAGTCACTTAACATACACAGATCAGCATGGGGCCCCTATTCCCTCCCTCCCCCCCCTTCCCCCCTCAACCCCTTCCTCCCCACTCCTTCCCACCTCCATCCCCACTCCCTCCCCCCCTCCTCCCCAACTCCCTCCCCACCTCCCTCACCCCTCCTCCCCTAACTCCCCCCCCCTCCCTCCTTCCCTCCATCCCTCCCCCCCTCCCTCCACCCTTCCATCCCTCTCCCCCTCCCCCCTCCTTCCACCCTCCCTCCCCCCCTTCTGGTTACAAAGGAAACCCTACGGGGACGGGCCCAACGGGGAAAGAGGGGTACTGGGAAAACGGGTGGTCCCCCTCCCTCCCCCCTTCCCCCCTCCCTACCCCCTCCCTCCCCTCTCCCTCCCCCTTGCCCCTTCCCCCCTCCCCCTCCCCTCCCCCCTCCACACCTCCCTCCTCCCTTCCCTCCCCCCCACTCCCCTCCCGGTTACAATGGAAACCTTACGAGGACGGGCACAACGGGGAAAGAGGGGTACTGGGAAAAGGGGAGGTCCCCCCTCCCTCCCCCTTCCACCCTCACCCCTTCCCCCCACCCCTCCCCCTCTCCCTCCCCCCTCCCTCCACCTCCCCCCCTTCCCCCCTCCCCCTCCCTCCACCTCCCCTCCTCCCTCCACACCTCCCTCTTCCCTCCCTCCCCCCTCCCTCCCTGCCTCACGGTTACAATGGAAACCCTACGAGGACGGGCCCAACGGGGAAAGGGGTGTGCTGGGGAAAGGGGGGGGGAGAGTAAGAGTGTATCTGGGGGAGAGAGAATGGGGGGGTCTGAGAATGGGGACTGGGGAGGGGGACAACAGGGGGCTTGGTGGTTTGGGAAAGAAGAGTACTGGGAAAAGGGGAGGTACCCCTCCCTCCCCACTCTCCTCCCTCCCTCATCCCTCCCTCCCTCCCGTCCCAGCAGCGCTGACCGCCGGGAGGTGTAGTCGCCGTCGCCTCTCCCGCTGTTTGATTTCATTTATAACAAAGACATTTATTTAAAATGAGGAATGTGATTTTCATTAAGTTTGATTTTATTTATTTTAAAAAAGCTGATGCTCTATAGATAAGTTTATTTCCTTTTCAACAAAGAACGCTGTTTATTTTAAAGTAAAATAGACCCTCCCCCACCCCCCCTCCCTCCCCTCTCCCTCCCCATCCCCCTCCCCTCCTTCCCCCTCCCCTCCCCCCTCCACTCCACCCTCCCCTCCCCCCCTCCCTCCCACTTCCCTCCCTCCCATCCTCCCGGTTACAATGGAAACCCTACGAGGACGGGCCCAACGGGCCCACTCGGTCTAGTCTATCTATCTATCTATCTATATAATACTAAAACTCTGCGGTCCAACATTCCGTATGTATGTATGTATATGTGTATGTACGGAAGATTACTTACAAACCCTACTCCTCCTAGACGGTACACCAAAGCGCTACGCACCATTAACCTGGGCAACTATTGTAAGTACTTTCGTTCAAATTGAAGCTACCTTTTTAAAGCTAGAGAGATATTAAAGTTTAAATTTTTCATTTCTAACCCTTTTCTTCAAGGGGCTACATTTGTTTCCAAAAGTTTCCAGAAAAGGATTTAGTTTTCAGCAAGGATTTAGTTTTCAGCTTGTGACGGCTACATTGTTTCGAAAAGCTTCCAAGAAGTCTTTTTTGTTATTGCAAGTCAAGTCAAGTCAAGTCAGTTTTATTTGTATAGCACATTTAAAAACAACCCACGTTGACCAAAGTACTGCACATCTGATTAGGAAAAAACAAACAAACATCTGATTAGGGAAAAAAAAAAAGAATGAAGGCTATAGTGGTCACTTGACATACACAGATCAGGAGGACGGGCCCAACGGGCACACTTGGAGAGTAAGAGTGGGGCTGGGGGAGGAGAGAATGGGGGGTGTGGGGACGGGCCCAACGGGCCCTCTTTTCCGGGCCCAACGGGCACACTTGGAGAGTAAGAGTGGGGCTGGGGGAGTGAGAATGGGGGGTGTGGGGACGGGCCCAACGGGCCCTCTTTTCTAGTATAATACTAAAACTCTGCGTTCGTATGTAGGGATGTATGTGTGTATGTACGGAAGTTTAACTTACAAACCCTACTCCTCCAAGACGGTACACCAAAGCGCTACGATTTTTGTACCGCCGTATTCACAATTAACCTGGGCAACTATTGTAAGTACTTTCGTTCAAATTGAAGCTACCTTTTTAAAGCTAGAGAGATATTAAAGTTTAAATTTTCATTTCTAACCCTTTTCTTCAAGGGGCTACATTTGTTTCCAAAAGTTTCCAGAAAAGGATTTAGTTTTCAGCAAGGATTTAGTTTTCAGCTTGTGACGGCTACATTGTTTCGAAAAGCTTCCAAGAAGTCTTTTTTGTTATTGCAAGTCAAGTCAAGTCAAGTCAAGTCACTTTTATTTGTATAGCACATTTAAAAACAACCCACGTTGACCAAAGTACTGCACATCTGATTAGGAAAAAAAAAAAAAACATCTTGGAGAGTAAGAGTGGGGCTGGGGAGGAGAGAATGGGGGGTGTGGGGACGGGCCCAACGGGCCCTCCCCAACGGGCACACTTGGAGAGTAAGGGTGGGGCTGGGGGAGGAGAGAATGGGGGGTGTGGGGACGGGCCCAACGGGCCCTCTTTTCTAGTCTATATACTACTAAAACTCTGCGGTCCAACATTCCGTATGTATGTATGTATATGTGTATGTACGGAAGATTCCGAAGAGTTTCTGTCCATAACTTACAAACCCTACTCCTCCCTGAAGGTACACCAAAGAGCTACGATTTTTGTACCGCCATATTCACCATTAACCTGGGCAACTATTGTAAGTACTTTCGTTCAAATTGAAGCTACCTTTTTAAAGCTAGAGAGATATTAAAGTTTAAATTTTCATTTCTAACCCTTTTCTTGAAGGGGCTTCAGCGCGTGATGTCACAATGGCACCCGTGCACCAATGAGAGATCAGCTCGGTT